>NC_140028.1:64394755-65825588 GCF_963513975.1 Fringilla coelebs
GAGGAGGGTGTGCTGGGTATTCCTCTGAGTATTAGAATAAATTTATCCTCATAGCTTTCTATTAATAAATCAGAACATGCCTTTTTTATTTGTGTGAATAATTGTAGCAATTACAGGGTTACAGAGGAGGGCTTTTCATTTATATATAAACTCAACTAGGATATGAATAAGTACAGCAGATTTATTACGTAAGGGTAACTTAGACTTGATTCAAAAGAATGATCATAATTGTCAGGGCACATGTTCTCCTCACTCTATTATCAGCAGTGTACTGTGTCTTATAAGTTTAGTCTGCAGTAATTGTGACCTTAAATTAAAGCAAGCTTTATACCAGGCCACTATGAAGGCAAGTCCTTTTTTTAGCACCAGACATTTAAATAATTCAGCTACAAAGTTTTTTAGAAAACAAACCCAAACCCCCCCAGAAATTTTTAAAAGTTTGCTATAAAAATAGCAGGCTACTTTTCGTTTTAGAGAGGAAAGTGTCAAGACTGACCTCAAAGTAAATTACTACAAGAAGGCATCTGTTAATAGCATATATGCACAGCAGGTATAATCATAGCTGGGGTTGCCCTAGCCCTTTCTTATGCATCCAGGACTTAACACTAGGAATGCAAAAGGACGAATACATTAAGATATTTAAAAATCCTCTCTGTGCCCTGCATTAAATGCAACCAGTTCTTTCAGAAATAGTGTGCTGATACATGAAATAATAGCAGCTTTTTATTCTATTTGGCTGATCATGGAGCATTTTCAAAACCTTTCCAATTGTGGCCACCCCCTCTACTTTTGAAAGCACAGTAGCACCCTTGTTTGAACAGACCATCTTTCTTATAGGATAAAAGGGTTACTAAGTCTTCATAACCTGTCAATCCTGAGGGGTTTTCCCCAGGAAAACTGGTAATAGTGCCTTATTATTTTGAATTGTGAGTTGGTTTAGAAGATGAAGATGGAAGTCCACTCAGGGCTGAGAGAGCAGCTTGTCAGAATAATTTTATTGGCATTTTTATTCTGACTGGAATCAAAATATCAGGAATGAGCAGCATCAAGATTTTATATGGTTCATACTGCAGCCTCTACTTGCTCTGCTGCATTCATTTGTTATGATTTTTTTTAAAGAAAAGAATTAATGAGAGTGTTTCTTCCTTCTCTTCCTTCTTTCTTCGTGTTGACTCTTTCCAAAATCTAGTATGCAAATACAGGCACTATATTAATAAACTTGAGTTTATGTTCCCATGCTCTCTACCTTCAAGACAAATATCATCCTGAAATGATAGGTAGAGTGCATCTATAATTGAATTAGCCTTGGAAGCAATTTGCCCACATGGTACACTTGTAATATTCTTCCCAGAATAAATTTTTAACCATTTGATAATTAGCTTAGCCATACCTGTGACAACGAGTAAATTGTAAAACACCAGAACAGTATCTTAATTATCCTTTCTAAAGAGACCAAGCAATAATTTGCTTAATCGCAACGAGGGATGAAATAATGTTAGTAATTAAGTAAGAAAGTATTCCCACATGGTTATACCCTTTCGTAATAATGTAAGGAAAAAAAAGGGAGAAGATGAGGCATTAAAAATGTATACCATAAGATTTCATATAGGAAATATGAAAACAGAAAACAAGTTATGATTACAAATAATTACTAAAATATCAAAGGGTCCTAGTAAACATAAAACCAATTTTTAGCTACATAATTTCTCTAATCCTAGTCTCTTTCAATTCTGCAGCTCTATAGCCTTAACTGCAAAATTAAGCCAAATTCTTCTCCTTTTACAAAATACAGATAAGGAGAAGGCACTGTAGTTATTTAGTTTCACTGATAGTTCCTTTTTATTCTTATTTTGTAGTATGAAATACAGCAGGCTGTCCTTGTATTTCCTGCAGAAAGATCTTTCCTAGAAATTCAGGTAATTTCAAGAAATCAGTTTAGCTGCATATTGCATGCAACTGTAAGTACTTGATAAACAGATTGTGCTCATTTTTTTACTTCTCTTCCTAAAATTAAAGCTAATTCTTACTCTCCTTATCAGCTTAAAATTCACATTTGATTAATCTTACATTCCTTGATTAATGCAAAAATATTTACCTTCACATCTCCAATGAATATTATACTGCTGCACGAACGAAAAAATGGATCTCAAATCTGAAAATTAAAAATTAGATACTACCTACAATAATGTCTTAAGCATGATAGGCGAAAGAAATGCTGATGAATATGTGACAGAAATTATACAAGCCCACTGTATTCATTCCTTGAGGTTTTTTCTCCCATATTTTTATTGTGAGGAGTAACAGATGAAAAATACAAGTGTTTGCTAATAGGATTCACATCTTATTATTGGTGCTGATTTGCAGTTTTCCTTAACTCGCCATGATTACTTTTTTAGAAGCTTTCACTTTTCCCCAGCTGATCCTCGTCTTGTTAGGCAGCATTAATGACACTTCAGTCATTGTGGCTTTCAAGCAGAGCCCTTCCAGAGTGAACAGAGAGTTGACATTTCCTGACATTTTCCCAACTAATTACAGGACAAATAATTAAGCATGTTCTCCTATGTAACAAATGAAGGCAAAAGCCGTCTGTCAGCGATGTTGATTGATGACACTCTGGGAGACTTTATCTGATGGGTCCTGCCATGCGGTAGAGGGGAAGCAAATTTATTAGAATGAACAATGCAAATTCTGAGTCATCTCATCCAGTTATGCGCCAAAGCAATATCCATGTCAAGGTGAATGTGACAATGAAAGCAAAATATTTGCATTTTGTGGAGCAGGTTGAAGGGGAAATCAGAGCGAGAAGATGACAGGCCTAATTATTTTGGCTCATACAGGCTAGGACAGCTGTTTCTGGTGTCCTGAACAAGGCTGTCACACAGGTAACTAAATAGGTCTGCATATAAGTCTGTATCCAACACTGTACGGAGATGTCTACCACTAATGACCAACGCTAATGTTACTGCCATCCCTGAAAAACAGTAAATGTGTCACAGTGCACCCTCTGTATGGCAGTCAACATTTCGCTACATAATTACTTGTTAGTGAATTAATTCCTATCTGTCAGTATCTATGCCAGTGTCATTTTTAGACCATTACGAAATTATGCCATCACTATAGCAACTGCAAGCACAGTTAAAAGGCAAAACAGTTCAGATACTCAAGAAAAGTGCCTAGTTAGGCAGAAGACTAATAATGTAAAATTCAAATTGTGATGTTGCTGTCTGCCATCCTAATTTTCTTTATCTTGATTATGCGTTTGATCATTGATCATTAAACAATAATTTAAGGTTTCCAATTTCAATCCATGATTAATATTTAATATAATTAAAACCTCAGCCACAACAGCATCTTTCCTATAAACAGACGCACACCGCGCTGTCATTGCAATTAATTAGGAGCTAAAATGTGACATGCTCAAAAATGAATCCTAATATCAGAGTTTACATGCAAATAAGAATAACTGATAGCATCAGGATGTTCTTTTCTCCCTGCTTCCTTTATGGATTGTAAACAATGCCAATCTTAAAATCCTGTATCCTGACTCATTTCCTATTTTTTTATTTATTTCTTGCATGCATTCTATTTATCCAAGGAAAGTCAGGACCCATCTTACCATTATCACCATTACTTACAGATTTCAAGATGCCATCTTGTTCACAGAAAAATATTCAGAGTCTTAAGATAAATTATGTATATTAAGCTGTCTAAAATCTTCCAGACTGTTGAAATTTCTAATGACATGTAGAAAAAAGATTTGCTGATATCTACAACTACCTTAAATGCATACAAGTCTAAGTTAAATCAGGGAATTCCTCATATGGAGAAAGAATTTCTTCATTTGCATCCTCCTATTTTATGTAAATGCTCAAATAAAGGAGAACAAATTCTTCTAGAAACTTTCAGCACATATTCATCATGTTAATCTATGCAACATTGTGGCTTTTGTTCGAGTGCAAATGTTACAGTTGTGCATTTCAAATTATGTACCACAGCAGTATGGTGGCCTCGGCTACTCTGACTCAGTGGAAAGAGAACGTAGAGAAATAATAGTAAATTTGGAAAACCTGTAAGAGACCAAATGTGCCAAATGTGTTGGTGAGTTTTGGGTTTAGTTTTGGGGTGGGTTTTTCTGGCTTTTTTTTTGTTTTGTTTTTTCATCTTTTTTGGTTGGTTTTTGTTTTGTTTTTTTTTGTATACTTGTTTTTCTAACTTTCATTTTAGGACAAGAAGAAATAAAATACAACTTATGATGCCATTTTCTTTCCAGTGCAAATAATGCATGGACAGTCAATTATCCTTTTGGTTAACTATTTGAAATAGCTCTCTGGCATTAAAACATATATTTATAAAAAAGTTGGGGCTTTTTTCTTTGAATGCATGTATTGTCTGCAGAAATGATGCGAATATTTATTTTTTCTGTCTTTCTTAACATATATATTGTTTTCATTACTACGGTGTGTGTTGCTAGGAGGAAAATCAAATGAAAACTCAGCCAATCACCTGAAATTAAAGCTGAATCTTTTCAGAAGAAAAACACATAATGATTATAATGCAAGATCATTAATGTTCTTCACTTAAAAGTTACCTGACAAATAAGTGCTAACTTTTGACTAAAAGAAAGACCCTTCCAAGAGATGAGAAAAATCATTACTTCCTCTTGCCACATGAAGGTATTTTTTTCACTAAGATCTACAAAACACGCAGTCATCCTTTTTCTCTCTCCTAACTTCACACAGACCATTAGCATGATGGAATTGGATAAACTTTGCAAAAATGTCTAACTGCAGTAATGTTCTGAGATAGACCACTGCTCTGAAAGTGATGGGAAGATTTAATTTCTGCTCTGCTTAACAAGGTTAGAAGAGTTCGGTTCTTGGTTAACATTGACCACTAAATGAGTAGGAATCAATAGTTCCTCCCTAATGCCACAGTAAGCCAACTCCTTTATTGACCTTTCCATTAACACTAAGCAGCTGAAATGCAGGAAAAAAAATAGACTAATCATTTTAATTTTTTAACACCTACCAAATCAAGTGCTTCACTGGTGTTTCGGTTCTCTTCTGCCAGTCCTCTCATGTGTCTACTTGCATTGTTTTACATTCTATCTGATTTCAAAAAAACTTTCTTTAGATTTATGCATTTATTTGGTAATCGTGTGTAAATAGTGCACTTAAAGAGTGTGCTTAAATCGTGTATAAATAAGTGTGAAGCCAGGAGTAGTGCAAATTAAGAAAAAAAAAAAGGCAGACATGAAATAAAGAGGTTCTGTCCAATTAAAAACTTTTTGTATACCAGAGCTACTCAGACACACTTTTCAGACAAGTAAACAATGAATGAACTTGATAGGGATGATATACAAATTTGATACAAAGAGCCAATGGGATAGTTTCTGTCTAATGATCCCAGTCAATCTAATTAATGTATTCTGCTACATTACATTTTAAGAAGTGACCATTGTGTAATACACTTTGAAATATGCACAAGCTAATGGGATAAGATACAAAAATTATTATGCTGACAGTAAATCATATTACATTCCTAATAAGCATTAACTAGATAACTAGGTCAAAGCAGTATTATCTTAATTGATTTTTCAAAAGAAACCTGACAGAAAAATGTCAATGCTCGAATATTTCTTCATGCATCATTAAAACAAGATTGGCTTTTAACAAAAGAAGAATCCTTCACAGAATTGATTCTTGCTTCAGGCTGCCTGCAAGTAAGTGTATTACATAAAAATCTATACAGGATATTAAAACAACACCACTCTGCAAGACAGTTACAATTAAAAGCTGACACCCCCCACCATGTGTCTACTAGAGTAGCTTGCTAGTAAATGTATTTAAAGTCTTCAGAGCCATATATGAAAATCAGTCAGTTTTGCTATTTGAGTGGGAGGGATACACACACACACACACACACAGAGAGCCTAATCAGAGCTTTTAATTGAATAATACATTTACAACTCATCCATTTCACTGCTATATAACAATCAAAGAAACATGCAAGGAAACAGGAAAAAATGCTACATTGGACATATAACTGTAAATACAAGCTCTACATCTAACAAAATGGACATTTCAGTGTGGAGAGAGCACCCTTCTGACATCACAAAATTCCAATAGGGATTGTGATGCAAAGTGCAAAATGCAGAGCAAATAACATATGATATCATCAATAGTAAAATGCTATATAGCTTCAAACAATAGATCATGTTGCAAATGCACATATATGTGGATATGATCAGAGAAATGCTGACTGATCCATCTAAAGATGAGTTGCTCACAAATCTCAAAATCATGAATTCTAGTACATTTGTGGGTCAGTAGTACATAAGGCATTAGTTTTGTGTAAATAATCACAGCTCATTTGCTTGGATTGTTTCGTTTGTGAAGTTATGAGCAGAAAATGCACTTAGTGGTTTCTGATAATTCTTAATATATTGTTTATACAATAACATTCTTAGAAATACATAATATTGTTACCATTTATTCAATGCAAAATAACTTGATCACTGAGCATTTTTTTGCCAAAAAACTCCTGAGTTTTGCAAAAAACAAGCCTACATGGGCTCTTCAGCATGCAAATTTTTCCTAAATGCTGAACGTATTTTTATGTCCACCGTGCAATTTGTATGTCACTACAACTTCTAAAAGTAAGGGAAAGATGATAATAAAAATTTTGAAACATTATTTCAGGGACACAGACTTCACAAAGGCTATTCCCAGTCCTTGGGACAGAAAGAAGGAATGGGGCAAGGTAAACCTTCAAGTTCTGAGTAGTGCCAAGAATGATTTGGACCATAAGCCTAATTTGGAAGGGGGCTATCTCCTTTACCAGCTCTGCTTACCTGTAGAGAATTTGGGTTTTTTTGCATCTCCACCTGATTTTAATGTTCAGTTTTACATAAATTCTCTAAGATTTCAAACTAGGAAATGTCAGGAGTGTAGTTCTCTTCTAACTCATATTTTTATTTTTAAGTCAGGTGAAAAGCCAGGTGTAAATTTTCTAGAAAGAATGGGGTCTGATAATCTCTGGATAACCTTAGCCCAAATTATCATAAATTCTGTGAAAGACAGTTTTGAAGCAACAGCATTGTGGGTTGTACAATCTCCTATTTTATAGTAAAGAAAAGTTATCTCTTAAATGAGTGAATATAAATACATGATGGAATAAAGCAGGCAAATCCTGGGGTGTGTGAGCAAAGTCATCCCATACAACGTGAATCCCAGAGGCTATTCAGCACCTCTGCTCTTTGGTTGCAGAAGTGGTTCAGTTTGTTCCTCAAATATTTATGGACATTGAAAGATAGTGGATAATGTATCCTGTTATTAAATTAGGCTGCAGCAGAGTACACAGTCCATCTGCAAGCTCTGTGAAAGGGGGATAGCACAAGACATCCAAGCCATTTGTCCCAGGACGTGGCCCATAATTTTTCATTGCCCTCCATTTCTTCCTTTTCCAGAGACCCACCAGACATAAGAACAGCAAGTGGGACCTGCTCTGAAGGCAGGTAGGAAGAGATTTTGTGGTGTGGTGGAGAAAGGAGGAAGAGAAAGGTTTGTGGCTACCAGGATGATGTAAGTTGCAGAAATGGGAGAAAGAAATGTTCTGTCCTGCTGCCCTACATTTAGGGCTTCTCTAGTAAGTTCCTCCTCCCAGCCAAGTGCCATGTGTGTTATCACCAATTTATTTTCAAAAAAATATCCAAGACACTAGCAGTGACTACTATCTCAGTCCAAAAAAGGTAATTTGAAAGGTGATTATGAAGATCTGTTTACATTTTCTCAAAATTAAAATTAAGATTTGAATGGAATTATAAGTCATTTACTTCAAAGCAAATTAATTCTCCACTGAGTTCATAGATAGTCAGTGAAACCTACTGCCAAAAAGTATCTTTGAGGACCAGAACTTAGCAATAGCCAAGAACAGACCACATATTTCTGTTGAGTTAAATTTTGTCCTAGATAATTGTTCAACAAGCATAAAGAGAATGATTTTGCTATCTTGCTGTGTTCTGTTTTTGGCTGTACTGTGGATTCATCCACCAATTTCTTTAGACACACAGACACACAATCATTTGCTGAATTTGTTCTAAAGTGCATTCTGTTCTTAATATGCACTTTTCATGTGCCTAGAGAGCACTGCATGTATAACATTTTGGTTTCATATTCTCCAACGTCTCTTCACATTCTTGCCTGGCTTTTGGCAGTCCTCAAGATTTAGTTGTGTCAATATATTTCATAAAGGTTTTATCTCCTGCCTCTTGCAGGAGAAAGATCATAGATCTTCAATTATAGATCATTATCGAAGATATTAAATAAGATTCAGTTTGCACACATTTCTGTTCCATCCTTCTCAAACCCTTCCTCAGAAAGATACATTATTTTTTGTTTTATATGTGAGTTTGTGACTTAATTTTTCAAAAGTGCTTTTGCCTGGCCTTGTTCATATTATTTTTTCATTGAAACACAATAGTGAAAACTGTACAAAGATTTCTTAATATTCAATGTGTTCTATTGCAATTTGAGCTCATTTTATAATGTTGTTTCCAGAAAGCAAAATTATTCACATTTTTACACTCATCTATTTCTTATGAAGGAAGCCTTAAATATAAAGTGGTGGGGACACAACACTTTTAAACAAGCATTACTTTAGAAAGAACTTAGTAAGGATAAATTTGAGTAAGGATAAATGATCAAATTTTTTTTTAGTGATTAATTTACATCTTTTATTTGTAGTATCTGAGCCATAAATCAATAACTTGGATGAATCAATAACTAGATAAATGTTACAAGAAGCAGTTGCCTTCTCAGATATTACTGGAATTTGCTTCATGTTTTTGAAAACAAACAAACTAAAAAATAGCCTCCAAAATTAATCAGTTTCAATTAGTATAAAAAAGTCAGTATGGAATGAATTTCACCTAATTCTAATCATGTAAAAACAGTGCATACATATAGTTTCAACAATTTCTCTGAACTTGCTTCTCAAGCATGAAAGTTTTAAAGAGAAGGTAATTTATCCTGTTCTGAGACAGCTGCCTAAAACTGGTGGAATGACTCAATTTCTGACATCTCTCACTCTCAGCTGATTAGAATAGCATCCTCATCCAGAACCTTTAGCTAGCTGAAGATGGTTGAAAATAATTTTTTTCATGTAGATATATTTTGTCTTATCAAACTATGATACAAAAAGCTGCTTTAGAGAAAAATTTTGTCACTTTCACTTTAACAAGGACTATTTCACACAGTCAGATGACTACTGCAAACCCCAACAGGGTGTTTGTCTTTACTAGGATTCTGGAAACAGATGAGCTCTTTTCAGTGTTGAATAGAGGGGTGGGATCATGTCCTTTGACCTATTGTCCCTTCCTAGTGAGTCTCAGATGCTTCTGGCCACCTTTGCCACAAGGCCACCCTGGTGACTTATGTTTCACTAGGTGTCCAGTATACCACCAGGGTCTCTTCTGCAAAGCTATTTACCAGCCTGTATGTATCAGTGCATGGGGTTTTTTCCTTCAGGGATGGGACTTGGCATTTCTCTTTGCCAAACTTCATGAGGTTCCTGTCAGACCAGCTCTCCAGCCTCTCAAAGTCCTTCTGAATGGTAGTACAACCATCTGGTGTATCATTCATTACTTCCAACTTTTTTTCATCTGCAAAGTGTCGTTCTGTTCCATCACCTAAGCTGTTAAAGCAAATGCTAAATAGTACTGGCCACAGTATTGATCCCTTGGGTGCAACACCAGTGACTGGTTTTTTCAATCCACTTCATCATCTACTTATCCAGACCCTATTTCATCTATTTGTCAACAAGGAGGTTTTGGGAGGCAATGCTGAAAGCCTTCTAAAGCCAAGACACCACTGATCACCCTTCATGCACTGAGCAAACAATTACCTTGTAGAAGTTTGTCAGGTTTTCTAGGCATGATTTCCCACTGACAGCTGACTATTCCAAATCATCTTTTTGTCTTTTAATATCTTTGGAAATTGTTCCAAGAAGGATTTGTTCCATCCCATTCCCAGGCCTGTAGTTTCCTACTCATTCATGTTCCTTCTTTCTGTCCTTCTCCAAGTGCTATGACATTCCAAAGATAATTGAACGGGACTTGCAATATCATTGGTTAGCTCCTCAGCGCATGTGAGTACATTCCATCAGGTCCCATGGATTTGTGTATGTCCCCTACTTTAAATATTCCCTAACTATATACCTTCCTTTACTGAGGGTTAAATCCACATTCCTACAAATTTCTCCACTGATCTCAGGGACCTGACATTCCTGAAGCCATGGTGTGCCTTTAACACTATCCTTGCCACAAGGTTCTTTGCTCCATCTGGCATCAGGGCTTCATTTCCCTCAGTCTTCTTTTTTTTTACTGATGGACCTGTAGAAGCCCTTCTTGTTTTCATTCACAGTCTCTCCGAATTTCAAGCAAACTTTGGCTTTTTTTAACCCCATCCCTACACGCTTGGAGTCCTCTCTATACTTTGAATGACCTGATCCTGCTTGCTTCTTCATATGCTTCCTTTTCTGTCTGAAGTTTTTTTCAGGAGTTCCTTATTCATCCAAGTGTGCCTCGTATCACCTTCTCTTGTTCCCCTGTACATGGAGAGGGACAAGGAGAAGTTGAGAAGACGACTGTCCTGGTTTTGGCCAAGGATAGGATTAATTTTTTGCAGTAAGCCATGAGGAGGGGGAGCCTGGAGATCCCTGGGTTTGGGCCTTGGGCCAGTCAGGACAGACACTGCAGCTGGGGAGAATGGTCATCCCTGAAGTCTTTGTCAAAAAGTACATGTGGACACTTGGGGACAAGCCCTGAGGTTCTGGAGTAGGTGATACAAAGGATCCAGCTACCGCCCAGATGAAAAAGAGACTCTGGCAGCTTCTGAACAAAGAGAGATGGGCAGTGAAGCTTTTTCTGGCGCCCCGACTGCCAGGGCTGTGCTGGATGTTCAAAGCAAAAGTCCTTTCCACATAAGGCCATGATGTAAATGGATCATGCTGATCCCACAGCAAGCTTGAATACGAATCCCCAATTGCCCAGGGATCTTGGGAGTCATCACAAACTGTCTTGAAGGCAAAAAATTTGTGATTAAAAAGTTTTAAATTTAGGTAGAATTTAAACATTCAACATCCTGTAACCAAAAAACCCAAACAACCCCCTGCCCCCAGAAAAAATCTTTATGATCAAGGTAGGTTGTTTTCTTGGCAGTTTATGGGGGAGGGGAAGAAAGACAATAATCTTTCTTTTTATTGCTCCTTATTGATGTCATCAATAAGGAGCAATAATTTATTCAGGTCAATGGACACTTCTATTTTTAAAATCTTGGTTTGACTTACTTAGGATATTTCTTCCTTTTAATTAATGGGATGAAAATTTTCTATGCCATTATTCTGCAAAACACTGATTTTTTTTTTTTTTTCAGACAGTCTTTAATCTAGGAATATTTTCAGCTGAAATTTGCCAGACTTGATAGTCTAACCACAAAAATATACTTTTGTGATCTCGGTGAAAATATACTTTAGTTAGTAAACATGCTTCTGAACATCTCTTTGCAACTTTGTAGTGTTTGAGTTTCCCAGGTTATCTGTTCTAGTCGTGTTGCATCATGAAAAGGCTGAGGCTGTGAACAGCTTCCACTGTAATTATTCACCCTGACATCGAGGGACCAAAATCATAAAAGGAAAGTCCAGAAGGAAATTAATAATTGAATATCCAGAAAAGGGTAAATGGAGTTAAGTAAATAAGGCCCAGGGCTACATATTCAGTGCTGCTAAATCTCAGCCTTTCTGGCTGCCTACCCTGCTTTCTCACCCATTTCGCTGTGGTCCTGCTGTGAAATGTGCGGGGTTCCCTAAGGCTGAGAAGGGAACGGGAGTGTTGAACAACTGGAGCTGCAAGAGAAGCGGGCTGAGGCCAGTGGGATACTGGTTTGGAGTTAATTGCTAGATTGGGACTAATAATAGAAATTATTAGTGACATTTTGGAATTTGAGGAGAATCTTGAAACTCAGAATAATCTCAGTGAAACTTCCTAACGAGGGAGTGTCAGAAATTACCCTGATCCATAAATATGTAAATCTCAAAATCTGAAAAATCAAAAATACCTGTTTACCACAGGGAAAAAAAAAAAACCAATCTTGGGATGATTCTTGAGTTTTAATTTTTGTTGAGATTTTTTCCAAAAACTTCTGAGACTGAATCAAAACAAAAAATGAAAAAATACAGCAGTTTTATTTAGCCAGTATTCACTGAGCTCCCTCAGGTATTACTGTTCAAGTTTCTAGAGGAAATAAAGACGTTAATGCAGCTTTCAGTAGCGTTCATCTGTTGAACATGGCATTTAGATAGTAAATTATACTCTAAGTTTTAAATAGAACTGTCTTAATATTACACAGCAAAATAGAGAGAATAAATTGTGCATAAATCTTCAAGGAAAATGTAGAAGGGAAATTTTGGCTTTCTCCCTGAATCCCAGGAGTCTGGTCTTTCTCCACAGAACACACAGACATGGCACCGGCCTGTGACTGTCGCCTGAGTCCCAGGAGCCTGGTCTTGGTCCACAGAACACATATAGACATTGCACAGGCCTGTAACTGTCAAGTTTTATATGCTTTAAAGATGAATAAAACATTGCTGCTGCTAGGTTTGTACGGTAATGTCTCAACAGGATGTGTGGGACAATTTTTGCTTCAAATGTGTGGTTCAAGATGTCATTGTGCTGACTTAGAAGTTGAAGGAGAGTTTGGATCCTACTTATGAAAATCTTCTATACAAACTGAAAGTATGAAACATGATATCCTACCTTTCTTCGCACTAGACAAAAGGACAAACAAGGGCTGATGACCTGGGCTGATGATCTGTATTTTCTCTGCAGCAGCAACATGGTGTGATATGCAATTATATTATTAAAATATATTTAGTTTAAAATAATAAAGAAGCCTACTCAGAACCATACAGTCCTATCCTCTAAAAGAATGGGGGTGGATAGTGAAATTGAATAATGGATTCAGATGTGCTGGTAAAGTTTTATCTAACCAAACTCAACCAACAAAATGGTGAAACACTACAAGATCAGATCCCACCCACTGATCTCTTTGCAGGGTTCCCGTAGTAACCAGCATTTTTTCAGAGGAGTGTCGCAGTTCAAATAGTTCACTCACAGAAGTCCTTTTATTACTATGACTCTAACTAAGGTGAGTATAGGCATTTTTTCTACATACAGCATTAGGTTGCTGTGCTCTTTCATTACAAAAGATGGGGAAAACCAGAGTTTTACCAAAACCACCCAACAAAACAAACCAAAATGCAAAATTCAAAGAGTTTTATATCCTCTAAAATAGGGCTGTTTCTCTATTTCAGTATCTCTCTGTGCTCTGCCATGGGGACATCCTTCTTGGTAAGCTCTGTATTGCCAAGTTCAGTTTGGATTTTGGAATGAAATGGACAACTTTGGTGGAACAGCAGCTTTCATATGTGACAATCCCTTCTGATAACCATAATTATGACTGCTTCTTGTACAATTCCATTTCTGACCTTATTCTCTGTGTAAAATGGAGTAGCCTTAAGTGTAAAGGGAAGTCAGCCAACATGGGAAGCCCATTTCCTGAGAAAAAATGTGCCAGACAAACGATATGAAATATACAAAATCATAACAAAATAGAAATCTCAGGTCAACAGAATTCAGTGCTATTACAAATTTGATCTAAATTACACTTTTTTTTGAATGGGAAATTAAAAATCAGGTGGAATTTATTGTGTCTCTCCCCACCAATTTCTTTTTCCCCATTTTAGATTTGGGCCTTACAAAATAAGAGAGATGAAGACCCCTCTTTCTCTATTTCGCACTCTCTCTGTCTTCTTGCTTTTTTCTGTGACTCGCACCTTCTTCAGTTGTGGAAAACTGGCAGTAGTAGTAGTAGTAGTAGTAGTAGTAGTAGTAGTAGTAGTACAGCAGAAATAAGCTCAACTTATTCACAACTCTATCTTTCCAAGCATGGACCAATGCTAAGAAAATATAGGATGAAGAAGTGAGAGCAAGTGTGTGTGTGTTGCGTGCATGTAAAGTTTTTGAAGCTCTTCATTTGGCTGCCTTGAGCTGGAGCACACAACACATAGGGAGAAAGACAAGGCAGTGCATTTGTTTAGCCCACAAAAGAAAATGTTCATGAGGTGAGAGCTAATTGAGGTCTTACACTTCCTTAAACAGGAAGTGCAAAACTTTTGGGGATGACAGAGACAGACACTTCTGTGAGATGCACAGCCAAATGACAAAAAACCAACACTTCGACTGTTCAACATACAAAAATTCCAATTACATGAAAGTAGAGAAGAGTTCATAGTGATAATAGTTTACTACCAGAAGAAGCTGCTGAGCTTTACATCCCTTTCATCCAGGGCTCATGCAAGATCCTGAGTAGACCTACCAAAATTTGAAACTTGCCCTTCTTGAAAAGGAGGCTGGAAGAGAAATTACTTCAACATGTAATTTTCTGAAATTTTGTATTTTCTGTGACTGCATGCTAAACCAATGAAACACCAGAAATCTCTGCTCTGAAGAAATGCTACAGCTTTTACAAAAGTGATTTTGCAAAAAACCTCCTGTACTATTAAATCTCTGTTATCCCAGTCTTCCACCCACTTGCCTCCTGACGTACCCTGAGAAAAAGAAATGTTTTCACAGAAAATACAAAAGAAAAAAGCTTTGGCTTACCAGATATTATAGATAAAAAAAAAACTTTCCAAAAACTGAATTCCTCAAAATCCTAATTTATGAGAAGATGTCAGATTTTGCACTGATATTTTTCCCTACTATAATGTTTTTACCCTTTCAACAGTAAGACTGCACTTTGAATTCCATAACGTATACAGCTGAGTTCAGGTAGGTTGTAATTTGAGTTTTCACCTATATTTTAAATATGTATTTGAATATGTGATCTACTGAAGTGCGTTCTTATTGATTCATCTGTAGGGTACCCAATACAAACACCAATATAGTTGAGAAATCTGTGAAGAGGAAATTGTTTGTTTTATAACAGCTCATATCTTTTATTCCTTGTTTATGCAGAACTCCAGTTAGTTTTAACAGAGTGACAGGATTGGGAGGCAGATTGCTTTCTTAATAACAGCTATTTAACATCACTTTGATGTTTAAATGTGTAATGTCATCTGCTTAAGGAACATCAGATATCACTAAATATACCTATAATGTGTTTTTGGAACAGGGTGATACCCACTTAATTCAGAATATACACAACTGACCTTCTCTTTTGTGTGCACCATTTGGACAGTTTTTCAGATTAAGCTTCCTATAAAAAAACCTATTTTAACCATAATCTCCTCAGAAGCATAAACCCAAACAACATGGTTCAACAGCCAACACACTAACGGTCTGGGATATCATGTCGTGGATTTCCAAGTGCACACACCCACAAAATTATGTAGTTGTAAATTTGATCTGTGCATCTATGAAGGAAATTAGCACTGTACCCAAAAGTGAAGGTCAAGAGAAGTGTCAAGAGTAGAAGTCTTCCTTTTTTCAAAATTTTCCTATTTTCCTGTGCTGTGGGAGATCCAAATAACCTTGGTTTTGCTTTTGGACCTGTGAAATCCTTGCCGGGATATAGGGACCATCAAGAAAAAAAAAAAAAACCAGAATTTTATTTGTCACAGCAAAGACAGGAAAATACTGAAATCTGGAAATTATAGAATTATGGGTGTCACAAATAAGCAGCAAATGTGAATATGTCTTCCTAATCTGAACGTTAATATGAAGTAAAACCACTGTCATGAACGCTATGGGTTTTAAAACTTCTATTGATGGGAATAAATTCAACAAATATAAACAGTTCAATTGATATGAAACACAACTTTCCATCTTCTTAATAATAGATACACTCTAGTGAACAAAACCACAAATATCCTTCATCAGGATGGGTCAGCATTAAGGAAAGTGTTATCAGTTAATCTCAAAGCATGATGGTTTCACAAATATTTCCAAGCTAATGTCTGCTTCAGCTGCTCTTTACTGATGTTATTTAATAGCTCAGGAAACTATGTGATATAAAAAATCATACAATAAACATTTCCCTTCAACCAGACTGATTTTTCACAGAGGCAAGTCACAATTTAAACTGAGTTCTATTTAATTCTCATTCACAGTAGCCTCTATATACATAGTACAAAAGGAAGGAGATAATAATAAAGAAAATGTGGTACAAAATTATGGCAAAATTAATTTTTCAGTAGAAAAGTTCTTAAATATAGTCACATTCAAAATGCTTTATATATATATATTTATTTATATATTTACAAATTGAATACACACCAGTTTTACAACTTTTTAATGTAGCAATATGATGATTTAAACTTATTTATCTTTTCAAATAAATCATATCTGTGAGGAAACAATAAAATCTTAGTTTCTTTGGGGCTTTCTTAGAGGAGGATGTTACAAAGATGTCTTGTTTTGCAAATAGTACAGCTAAATTATAATGAATCACAATAAAGCTGCTCATGTCTGATTTTCTATTTCCTTATAAACTTATTTAATATCAATGTAATAAAATACCTACATTACCTAGCAAGGAATGCCTAACATTAAACAAAATATTCAGTCAAATTGATTTTTGTTACATCGAATAGTAATATAGAACAGCACAAACCTTGTTCCCCAGCCATCTGCAGTGAGAGAAGTCCCTGATAACAGCAGAACCAATGTTGATTTCACTGTGCAAAATGGAAATTTGGATACCAGCAAGTAGGGATGGTCAGGAAATCTTCAATAAAAGTTTATTGTGATAAAAACCTGATTCATCCAAACCAACATTTTTCTCTGGAATGTTTCTGAAAACACTTTCATCAAGACATGTTTCTTCGGGTCCAGGATAAGACACCTTGGCAGAAACTAAGCTCACATTGCCATGATGACACAGTGTCCAGCACCTCCGGTGTAAGAGAGGTAGCTCCCACCAGGCATACCTAGGATTTGGAAACATAGCTCCAAGCTCCTCTGTGGACAGCCCAGACCTCTGTCTGCCAGTTGAGTTTACATTTTTGCCCAGGCATTCCTGAAGTGTGCCAAACATGCCTGGCACCCCTAACTCATGGAAGCAAAATGAGCTGGACACAGCCAGAATGTGCTGGGCATTCTGCACGTGCATAGATGTATTCACCGGGAGATTGGCAGCTTCTCCAGGACTTTTGTATGTCCTGGCTGCTTGGGCTCATACACAGGTGGCATGAGGAGGATGCAGAGGAAAATCCAGGTCGGTGATAGATCCAACCAATAGCTGTTCTAAGTAGGTAAGGTTTTAAGATTATCACAGTGTGGAATGTGGACAACTAGCATTGTCAATAGGTTCCTTCCAAGAAATGGGCTGCTAGCTTCTAACCAGCGTGACCTGGTAGTGACATTTGTCACTTGTGTCTGTTGAAAGGCACTGTAAGGTTTGGTGTTTGGAAGGTGGAAATACACTCCTTCAGAAATTTGGTGCAGACTCTGTTTCATTTCCTTGTAAATGATGTTTATCTTATAAGTAGGGACGTCCCAGCTTTGAGCTTTCTGCTGTTGTAGGACATGCAGAAGTATTTTTACCCTGCTAAACCTAGCAATTACCTCCATAATCTGGTAATAAAGCCAGGTCCTGAGAATTAACAGAGGAGTCCAAATGAACAGGCTAATAGCTATAAATTTTAAAATTTTAATAAGAAAAAAGGTTAGGTATCACCTTTACCTTTTTGATTTTTTGTGACTGTGAATAATGTGGGTCTCTAGCAGGAAAAAAATGCAACTGCTGCTAATGTCCCACTGCAAGCAGTTAGACTGCATCTGCAAGCAGATTGCCCTATATAATTTTCAGATGGGCCATTTAAAGATTAATGTTATGAATTTTCCATGACTTCAGAGCGCTGAGAATCTAGGTGTCGTGTATACATAGCTTGCAGGTTTATTTCTGGTGTAAGTATGTAAACAAGAATGTGACTGGTGTTAAGAACAAGAAAAATCTATGTGAGAATTGTTCAATTTGCACTATTCCTCTGCAGTGCTTCTTAGGAGGCCTGAGTCCCTTCTGCTTCTGAGAATTTTAACAATTTGAGTACTAACTGAACAAGTAGAATTTAGTGTAGTTATACCATGAGAAAAAAATAACCTTATCTCATGGGGGAGCAGTGGAATATTGTGCAGAGACCATTCCCCTGACATCAACTGTGTTTGGCAGATGGTGCTGTCAGTTCAGGTCTGTGTTTATTCTATCATGCATGTGGTAGCATATTTTAAAATGTACAATCTCATGTATTATCTATGGGCTAAAAGCATGCAACACAAGCGGGACCATATCACAGGAGTTAAACTTCTGTAAACAACTAGCAGCGGTTGTGTAAATGCTATTTTCTTGACATAAATAACAGAAACATATGGCCAGAGACAGGAAGTGGGTGATACCTGGATAGATTGATATCCTGCTAGACAAGTGGCTGTATTTATGACATGATTCTGCTTGACAGTGAAAGAGGAGGGGAGGAGAGCTAATGACTTTTTCATGAACTCTCTGACAACATACATTTGACCACTGAATAGCTTTGCTCAACAATCTGATTCTCAGCATTGTTGTTAAACACGTTCAATGAAGATGAAGAAATATTGGGGTCAGAAGTGGAAGGTAAAACTCTTGTTTCCCATTTTCTTAGGGCAACTTGTATTGAAACAACATTGTTATTCCAATAGTTTAGTACCCACATGATTTCCAAACACTACTCCTTTACTGGAGAGTACATGTCACACTCAAGTAGTGTCCTGCTATAAGCATTCTTTTCCTGTTATGCCCTGAACTTTAAAATGAAAGGTTTAAGACCACAACACCTATTTTATAATCTTGTTTCCTTCCCATTTCCTGATAAAAATAATGCCTACAATAAGTTTAAAGCCTTCAGCACACAAATAATTTTCTTGCATTTGAATGTTACTCATTGAACATCACTGAATCGTAGTAAGACACAGCTTCACTACATGCCATTCCTCTGCAGCATTTCGGAACAGTGATGTATGTTTCTTGTATCTGAGCTATCCTGTTTTCCAAATTTATCCATTTTACAAAAATACACAACAGTTTCTGACAACTAGATGAGATTTCTTCCATCCCATTATAAATGTGGGCCAAACTAGGTTTTCTGGCACATCCATGTAGCTGCTCTTCACTCTAATTCTGCCCTTAGCAATAAAGATTCAAGTTGTCTTCCTTTCAGCATGGCCCTGTGTCTGCAGTCTGTCATAACTTCCTGAAGTGTTTGCTTACTTGCTTTAAAATGATGCTCATGATGCCCTACAACCTCCTCAACATCACTCTCTCAGTTTTAACAGGTCTTCAAGGCCATTAGGGTTAGATCAAATTTGCATTTTGTGACTGAAACTGATGAATTATTCTCCAGTCAATGTTAGATCAATGACTCCTGTAGAAAGGTGTTTGAACATTACCTTTTCACTCTTCCTTACATATTGCTAAAATAGGAAAATGTCACAGAAGAACATGCACAAGCAGAAAAGTGCATTTGTGGTGAGAAAATCAGCAGGATTTGTTCCTAAACAAGAAGATTCAGAAGGAAACTATCTTCAAGAATAAATGTCCTTTTGCAAAGCAATTCAAACAAAAGACTGCTTCCAAAATTGACCCTGAACTTGCAGAGCATGAAAAGGAAGCTGTTGAAATCCTACTGTCCTGAAGCAAAATCCTAGAACTTTTAAGGTAAACTACTTTTAAATGAAGCAAAATAGCACGCAGCATGCCTGAAGTTCAAACCACCCTTTTTCATCCGATTCAGAATATTATGACCATCTGGAATACTCAGTCATCTTTTCCTGCGTTTCTGTGCAAGGGTCTGACGAGCTCTGTCTCACAAGGGACCTCAGAGGGAAGCATTCCCTTTATTTACAGTACCCCAGTTGTTAAAATACAGACCCACAATGTGGGAGGCCAGAGCTCAAATTCCTACTTTGGTTCAGCAGGCATGCCTCTGTGAAGTGCCTCATCAACACCAAATCGTGTATTCCAGGAAGTCTGCCTGTTTGTCATATCCTCCCACTGCCTCCCTTCCACTGTGCTCAACATCATTAAACATCCACTGGTGCAGCAACTCAAAACCCAATGGTTTTGAGCAGCCATGGCTTGTTGAAGCCCAACAAGCAATAACTCATGTTTTTAGCCATGTTACAATACATATTTAATTACTTATATAAAATGAAATTATCAAAAGAAACACTTTTTGCCAGTTCTCCTGATTACTGTTCAGATCCTGACATTCAATTGAAATAGAGAAAAATAAGACTAAAGAGTAAGAGCTGTGGTAATCATCCTAGGCTGTATGCAGCATTTCCAAAAGGCCAATTGTCGCTGTAGGACACGAAAGAACATACGCACACACCACTCTCAAAGTGAAGAAAAAAAAAAAGCGGTTTATTTTCTGACTCCAACATTTATAGTTTTACAAAAGTGACAGTAGATTGGAGGGTGACAGTGACACCTCTCCACTGACACTGGTTTAACCAACAGTCCATCAACTCTCTCTTCTTCCATAAAAGAATGCAAAACAATAAGTTGTTTACGGAAAGTGTGTGAGAAAGTTCGCTACAAAAATGTCAACATCAAAAAACCTAGAGAATCTCAAAAAACCAGAGTGACAGCCAATGGCCAGGTCTTTGACACAGTGAGAACTTTTTTTATTGTACACTCTTAATGCGGCTTTTGCAAAGCAGAAGAAAAAGAAACTGCACAGAATTTCTAGATGGCAAGTCAATATGTACCACAAAGACAAGAGGGATTCCTAGGTGTGGCTTTCACACCTTTGACTCCCCCCTTAGGTCAACCCTTAAACTCTAGACCCCAAGAACTAGAAATTAGATATGTCCCTCAATTATAATTTCCAACACTAAGACATTTGCTAAATAACTTCTAGCTTGTATCAATCTACAATTAATAAAATGACATTTAGAACTATAATTAGCAGATAATCACCTAGTTACCACCTGCTGATAACTAGTCATGATTTCATCTAAGCTAGGGCTGATTCCTGAAAAATGTTGTGTGAATCAAGAATATTTACATGCACGCTAATAATCATATTCTTGGCATCTCAAACAGTCTGCATGTAAATGCAGAACAAAAAAAAAAAAATCCACTTTTCCCACAGAGTTCCTCATTATCTGCTTCAATGGGAACATTTAATCATTTCTAAGACATTGGGGAAAACCAGCAGTGGCAGAGAGACTTTCCTTGAATGTGTGCTGTTGTACCATAGTTGTAAACAGAAGGAATCACTCATGTAGCTTAGTGTCCACAAACTGAGCAAAGCACCTGCACAGGGAAGTGCTGGCAAACTCAGCTTGTCATCCCCTGCTACTTTCATAGAGGCCCCTTGAGTGCTTTCTAGAAAACAAAAAAAAAAGGGGAAACATATGCTCATGCAGAGCTTGAAACTGGAGGGAATGAGCAGCAGTCTATTAAATGCATAAAGGTTGATTTGCTGATTTCTTTCTGTTGCTAATTTCTCTGCATCTTGGATCCTTTCACTGTATGTCTGACTGCATGGATTGATCTAGTGAATAGCAAGGGGAATATTCATTATATGTGAGAAAACTATGCTGCTTGTGAGGATTCCTTCAAAAATTAAATTCTTGTTGAGGATTGTCAGCATAAGGGATGTCTTCATAGTTCTACATATAGGTGGCTTTTTTTTTCTTTTCCCTCCTAGCTCGGTTTTACAGAGAAATATAAGAAAATGTTAACCAAAATATTTCTGGGGAACTGATCACATTCAGTCAGTGTATATGAATCTGAAAAAATATTCAGCCTCTGACTATGTCATATTGCCAACAGTGATTCTTACCTTGTGTAACTGTGAATCAATAGAATATTGACCCTAAAATGCTGGCTGGGACAAGCATCACACTGAATTGTCTCTCATCACACCTCAGTTTTTATTCATCACTCATAAGTTCATTTTTCCTCAACCATAACAACCCTGAGTTATTATAAGTAGCTTGATGCAGGTTTGTTCATCTCAAAAGCAGAAGAGACTCTTCTTTGTGTGGGGAAATACCCGGGCTGTACCAACTATCAGTCAGGCATTGTGTCTGTGGACCATTTCCAGCTCTTTCATGTTAGTAGAGCTGACAGGAAAAAAAAAAAGCTGCAGTGAATAAGTGAATAAGCCCAATAATCGAGTTGTGGAAAACCTGCTGGCCACAGCATAATCTTCCCCGAGGTGTGCAAAGTTTGGTGAAATTCAGGCACACTGGAAATCTACCTGTGCAAACTGGAGATGCATTTCCACTAAGTTTTAGAGTAATAGGATACTCACTATTTCTTTACACTGCACAAATGAATATGCATAAGTAGACATCTTGACATGGTAATATTCTACATAAAAACAAACAAGAGGAAAGAAAGAAAAAGACACAAAAATTCAGAGCAAATTTTTAAAATTTCTGTGTAGCGTTTTTGAAAATACCTGTTATTATTCTTTTGACATTAATTTTCATGAGAATTTTCCTTCATTCTTATATTGTTTTCAAGACATTATCAGGCTGCTTTACTTTACCTGAATAAAGAACTTAAATGTATCATAAGTGCAGTCTCTTTCATGACATTTAAAAATCCTCTGGAGTCGAAAACAGAATACTTTAGAGCCATTAGCAGAAAACTGCTTAACTGCAAATGGCCTGGTTGGTATATAATATGCTTAATGTTAAAGCTGTTCCCAAGGTAAACATTCTGTAGTGGCTTTACAAATAGTGCATAGTAAAAAAATAATGGGATCTGTAATTGTTCAGTCATCTGTACAATATAAAAGTTAAGTATCTTAACCATACACGGAGTGCGTTCGGGCCCTGTAACGGTAAATCTGGTGTGTTTTGCACTTTGTATCTGCTGCTATAAAACAAGGAGAAAACAAGCAGTCAGCAGAGAATCTGACACAGTGCTTTCCCATATGTCAGTCTCTGGGACAAGGCCGTACTAATGTATGAGTGGTCAGCTCCTTTCATATACTACTAATGTACTGGAAAGTCTTCCGCACTCGGTGCTTTCCTTCACGTCTCAGGACATCTCGTGGTAGAGCACTTCCCCGTGCAGAACAATATGGCCTTCTCTTGGAAAAGCCCTCTGGGCTGATCACTGTCAGGTTATGTTATGTTTTAACAGTAGGCACTTCAATGCTAGTTTTGTGCAGAGCTGTAGCAGGAACAAGAGGTCTAAACAAACAGAAGGGCCACTGGAGTCCTTCCATTTATCATTCCAGCCTGACAGAAATCCCTATCTATTCCCTAGCTTTGCTGAATCTTACACGTTATTTTTAAAACGTCTGCTTTTCAAAGTAGCTACCCTTATACTTGGCCCTTCTGCATAATCATTTTCTTCCTTACTGTTTAGATAAGTCAGTCTGAGAAATTTGAAGGAAAATGTAAAATCAGTGGTATCTCTCTGAAAGACTTTAACATAGCCTAAGTAAATACTATTAAAAATAATCGTGTTAATACTTGCAAGGCACCTTTTAGCTATGAAGGTGTGAATTAATTAGTGCTCACATCACAACACCCCTGTGAATTGGTCAAGAATTATTATAGCAAATATTCACAGGAAGAAACAGATATAAAGAGAATATAAATGTTGCCTAGGTAACACAGGGAATGGCAAAGGTGGGATTTAAACCCAGTTTTTTTCACAGTGTTCATTAAAAACACTCCCTTTTTAATAACTGAGAGTGTATCATCGGTCCATCTCAAGTGAGAGATTGCTTTTGGTAATGGTTGGGATAAATTTTTCTTAAACCACATAGTTAAAAAATGCTCCTTTAGCACAAATTCTCAGTGTAAGTCAGTTCAGGTAACTAAGGACATACTCAAAAACCAGCCACAGTATTTTCCCACTATCAGTTTGCCAGTAACAATGGCAATACAGTTTGGAAAGGCATTTTTTTAGAGTTTCAGATTGGGTTCACTGCCTTTCTTCATGCAGCTCAAGTCAAGTATTATTTCAGTATTCATCATTCAATATTCAGTATTTCTGCGTTTTGAATGAACCTTCCCCATGTGATCATAAAGGGACTTGTCTCCCAGGACTGAGATGGGAAAGACATATCCCCAAGAAGTACTGGCAATATGGTAAAAGAAATGCAAAATATTTTACATGGAAAAAGAACATTAAGACAGAACTCTGTTGGAGTGATTTATTTGGAAGAGCTACTTGGACCAGACACAGAAGGTCTTTCTGTCTGATGGTAATGGGATATGTTTTGCTCGCTTTTAGACAGGGTTTGGTTTGGGTGGGTGATAATTCTAGTAAAGGGTGAGAGAAAATTTATGGGTCTGAAAGGAAGATTAGTAACATGGGAAATTTTGTATGAAAATATGCTGCATTTTTTGGGACTAATGCTGTTTTTATGGAAAAGTGATTAATTTCCTGAGAGTTGCAAGGCACGTCTTTAGTTCTGAGAAGGATGATGATGGAGAATGTTAAATACTTCAGTGAATTCGTGAGAAATATGTGGGATTTGAGCAAGTGTTCAATCTGTGAAATTAATGGGGAATTGGTGGCACAGGGGAAGGATTAAATGCACACAGTCATGGGATTGGGACCTAAAAGATTCTAAAAGATTGGATTGGGAGGCATCACTTGGGTCGCTGAGTCGTTCATTCACAATCTCAGCTAACTATTTGATATATGTTTATTTTAGATTTATCCACATAATGTCTATTCTTCTTTCTTCCACCTATCACATTTCCTGGGACCAAAGGAAAATTAAGATCTTCAGTAAAAGTTGCAACAACAGAATGTCACAGAAAGGACACAGAAGGGGCTAGAGTCATCTCAAATAGCTATGTCCCTGCAATATCAGGGAAGCAATTAAATAAAACTCTCAAGTGAGCCTAGAAAGCAAGCACTATGCTCCATAGTAAAAAAGTGCATCAAATTTCAAATAAAGGAAATCTTTCCTTGTAGAGCCAAACCAAGTGGCCATTTTATCCTGGGTAAATGAGAGAGATAAAATAGTATGGCACTGGATATTAATTGCAGTAGAAAAGAGTAGAAGTATCTGAATATCCTGCCTAAAACTTTTCTCTAGTTTTGGTCAATTTCCAACACTTCACAAAAAAGAAAACTTTCCATCCTTGTACGAAACTTATTTACCCAGATATGAAAATATTCCTTCCTTGCTTCCAGGAAGGTGCATGAGAAGTGCAGGGCACGAGATTAATTCAGTCTATATGCAGTGTAAACAGGCAGCACTCATTTCAACTCCCTGGACACACTAGATACCTAATCAGTCCTATCACAAGCCTTATCTCTTTTTTTACCCCAGAATTCTTTTGCAAGTTTTTAAATCTTTCCTTCTTATCATCATCTTACATTGAGTTCCTACTGCACTGTCCTATTTGGGAACTAAAAACTAACTTCTTGGATGGTTAGATATAATCTAGTTAGCAAGCTAAATGCATTTACAACCAATTATAACTTCTCTAATGTTCATTTAATTGTTTTATGTAAAAAACTCTTCTTCCTCTGAATATTTAGCCCCGTATTTCTGATTTATTAAATTTCCTCCAAACCTTCTTATATTGTCTCTAAAGAAGTTAGGTATTTTTAATCTAGCTTCACACAATATCTGCTGCAAGTTCCTAAAAACCTTTCCTGCATTTAGTTCTGTATTTCCTGAATACAGATAGGAGGACCTGCATATCATGTTCCTAAAGAATTCTTTTCATAGTCTTCCCTCATGGTACTAGTAAACCTGGTCTCTGAAAAAATAACCTGGTCTGATGCATTCTGTAACTTGCCATTCTTTTTCACAACCCCATCACATTAGTTGCATCTTTACATGCACACAAGTTTTCCCCCATTTCATTGGTTTCCAACTGATAAGGCCACAATCCCCAAACTTGTTGTCTGGAGTCAAGCCCATCCCAATGTGTTCCATGACAATAATTTCCA
Source organism: Fringilla coelebs (assembly GCF_963513975.1). NCBI lineage: Eukaryota > Metazoa > Chordata > Aves > Passeriformes > Fringillidae > Fringilla > Fringilla coelebs. The sequence goes on from NC_140028.1 coordinate 64,420,744, forward strand.
TTCTCCTGTCACTCTGAACAGTTAAACTACCAAATTCCTTTGAGATGCTTTTACACCCTAAGTAATGGCGATAATTTGTATTGTTACAAAATATCACAATTGCTCCTAAAAACCAAAATAGTTCTCTGTGAGTAGGAAAGATACATGCTGCTTTCAGCATGTAATTGCTATTTTGTACCATATTTTCTAGAGCACTGAGTGCACAGCACTCAGGCATGAGTGGGCAACCTTGACAAAATGCTGTTTCAGCCTTGAGCCAAATGCAAAATTTGAGTGACAGTAGTGTGTAAATCCAAACAGATGAGGTGAATAAAAAACAATAGTGAGAAAATTTTGATTGACATATGTACCTCAGTGACTACTTCTACTCTTCCAAAGGACTTTGAGCACAGATTCTGTGGTTGGGATTTGGAAGTCAGCAGGGGATCATTTGTAAGTTTCAGTCTTTTTGATCCCTGACCCAGTGGGCAAGGAAAGACATGTCAGAAAAAACACTGTGTTTTGGGGAGCAGCTAAGTACAAGATGCTTAGTACCAGTTAGTCTGATCTAAATATTGTTTTAGGATTTCAGCTGACCAAGATGTTGTCCTATTCATGCTGTTTAATGTGCAATAGGATTAAAGGCATGCATAATCTGAGCACGTATGAAACCCTTGAGACCCACTTGAATGGCATGCTGAGGCTTTTGGCTCGGATCCTGCCCAAGAGGTATTAATTTGGGTATGAATCAAATGAGGCTGGGAACTGGTGCAGTTGTGCTAGTTGCTGCTGATGTCAAATTTAAAGTCTCTCAGCTCTAATAAAGAATGTTGTCCAACTTGTGAGAATGCATTAAGATGGACAGAGCAGTGCTATGTAATGTCTAACGGGTCTGAAGCTCTGACAGTGGAGATGATTACAAGGTTGCCAAACATTCCACCCTTCCCTCAGCGCTCCTATCCCACAGACCTCAGGCAGTCTCCCAAATCTCTCCTTTCCTTCATCTCCTAAGGAAGTTTTATTAGTAATGTAACAAAAGAAACACAGAGGATTTGAGAGGCACGGTAAATAATTATGAGACAGATTGAAATGTCCTTTGCTCAAAGGGGTTGTTAGGACTTCTAACAAGAGAAATTACTTATGAGCTTAAGTGATGGGTTTCCAGCATATTGGTTTACAGAGGACCAGATTAAATTGGAGCTCTTGGGCCAAAGTTCCTGTCTCCTGTGACATTCAGCCCTTATGGTCCATAACCTGCAGCTTGAATGATGTTAGCTGACTGCACCGGTGACCAGATCTGTATAACCCAGTAGACAAGAGAGGTGACTGCCAGCTTGTACAAAGCACTTGGCAAATGAAAACAAGATGCCACCAATGGGAACAGTGTGGAAGTCAAGGAAACAAGTAAAACTTCCCATATTTCCTTTATGTCCTAATGTTTAATTCAGAGTTTTCGGAAAGAAGGTAACTGAAATGCTTTGCCAAGGTTAGAGGAGTTCTACTCCTTATTGGTTTTATCCTCTTCTTTCTCTGAGACAGCAGCACTCACATTCACATAGTGTGGGCCTTCCCAAATTATTCAACCACCTTTCTTATATAATAGAGTCCCAAAATTGCTCAAAATTTTATTTAAATTATGAGCATTTCTAACTGTGAAATATGTAATATATCTGGGGAGATCAGAATCACCCTAAGGAAAAGACTAGTGATCATCCAAATTGATGTGATGAATATTCACTTTGCATGTTTTCCTTTACTCTCAGTTTTGTATGGAAATCAGCATTTCAGTCATATAGGAGAAATTTCTGTAATCAAAGCATATATTACATTTATGGCAAGATTATTATTTAAAGTAAGTAGCAGACAACATTCCAATGTACAGTAAAAACTAATGTTTCCAACTACACTTTAATTATTTTGTGTTTACTCATAATCCAAACCAAGAAAATAGAGCTTTAAAAATTGTTTTGTGGGGAAATTTTAATTAAGTACAAATAGTTGACATGTATCTAAAATCTGATTTAGGTAATTTTCAAAAATATATTATAGAGATTTTAAAATTTAATAGTACTAATAAAATAGCACTATGTGCCCCTATTTGATATCTTCATTTTGATATAGACATTTCATTCTGTAGAGTCATATTCAAGCAGGTTGATGATTGCAAGTTCTCTTTGAAATACAAAATTCCTTTCAACTCTGAAAACTAAGCCAGACTTAACAGGACATAACAGGTCACCAAGCCAAATTGTAACTAGAATTCAAACTTGATTTGTTCACCAGTTTTACTGACACTTTATTTTAGGAAAGTTTTACTGTAAATTTTAAGTGAATTACATCTAGGAAGTTTTATCTTCCAGGAATTATTTTGATGTAATTTAAAATGAGGAAATTTCATTATGTGTGGTGAGGACATAAAGGTAATGTTTTGGGCAGGCACTTTCTGTACCTAAGTAGAGATTAGGTAAGACAAAAATTTGACTACATTAAGTAATTTGGTTTAACTGCTAAAATACTAGATGCTGTCTCTAGTAAAGAGTAGGTACTTATGTTGAAAATAAGTTAGGAATCAAAATAGAAAAAAAGGTAAAGAACATGCATTAAACAAGCTAATCAAAGTCAAAACACTGACATAAATCAGCATATTTGCTCTAGATAGTGAATAGCATAATGAAGAAAGACTTCAAGGTAGGTAAAATGCTTTCATTGTATTAATCCTAATACTGGAAGATATAAGTTGTGTCCTACTCCACTTTTTATGCTAAGACTTGTACTTCTGTAATTTCACTCCATTAGCATTGACTTAAATGAGCATTATTTCTTTGAAAGGCATGGACCTCAGATCTAATTCCAATTATCTTAGTGCATGATAAAGGACCTATATTTGCAGGAAGCAATTGATGGATACTCCACACTCAGCTGAATCTAGCTGATTCCTAAGCCTGTAGCCTTTAAGAAAGTGGTAATACAATATTAAGGGACAAGAGAGATTAGCCATTTTGGCTAAGAAAAAAACCCCACCTAACAGCAGACCTAACAACAAAAATTGTCCTATTAAACACCAAGAAATCTATTCACACTCATGCATGTGGAAGAAAGGTCTGAGGAAATCTAGAGGAGCTCCACAAAAAGAGAACGCATAAGCAAACACAGGCCAAACACTGAAATAACTGTTAAATGAGACTTTTATGTGAGTGGACTTGAATATTCTTGTTGAATTAGCTCTTCTTTAGGGGAAGGAAGATTTCTTCATTTCTCTCAAAACACAAAGAGTTTGTGAGATGAAAGAGTTCTGACAGTTTATACCTCACAGGTGAAAATTCATTCCAGTTACACGAAAAGAAGGTGATTTCCTCCAAGGAAAATTAGGCTCAGCACACTAGGTCTGAATGTAATAAATATATTAAGAACAGTGCTATCATCTTGAAAATGGCATTTTGAAAAGAGGTAGCCTTGTTCAACTCAGAGGAAGGCCATAAGTTCAACAATGCTCAAGAGGGGCTTCCAAAACACAGATATCTTAAGGACAGTGCCATTCTGCCTTCTTCCCTCTGATAACCTCTAGGGAAGAACAGCTTGAGATATCAGACTTGAGCATCACATTATGTTTCTTATCAGCTGCTTCAGCTGGCTCCTTACTTCACCTGTGGGTGTTCAGGATTACTTGCTGATCAGCCCATGCCCTTTAGATAGATATTAGGAACACTGGGTTTTAATTGTTGTCTGAGGGCCAGACACTGAAAAGTTAGGTGCTGCTTTGATTAATTTGTAGGTGTTTAACATCATTAACCGGATTTAATTTATGCAACACTTAACATTTATCACACCTGATCCTCCCATGGCTTTATCTAGTACCCTATAGAATGTGCAAAGTGGCCAAAAGCAAGTAAAAATAGGACCTAAAAAGCAAAATTGTAATAGTCTGTTCCCACAAAAGCTCTGTCAAAACACTGCAAAGCAGACTGTGAAAATAAAGAATGAAAAAGATTTTTTAAGCAACATGCCCTATTAGCAACTGCTTTAACTTGCCTTCATAGATAGACCCTCAGTAATGAGAACATAAGAAAAGAAAATAAATTGTTACTATAGCACCAAGCAATTAAAGCCGTTTCACTTATTACTGACTATTTGCTTAGGGAAATTATTCGTTTTATCAGGAACAGAATAACCACAATTTAATAATTGCATTCTGTGCAAAGAGCAACTGATAGCACAATAAAATCTCCCTATTTAACTGTGTAACAGGGGCTTGGGAACATAACTGGACACATTATTCTCTTAGTATATAATATATATATATATGTCTGGTTTTTCAAATACTGGGTAGTTAAGTTACCAACATGGTATCAGCTGCAACTAATAACTAATCCCATGAGAAAGCCCCAACATAAATCCAAATTCTACCACACCAGCTCTGTACCTCAGTACAATTCCTCAAATCCTCTCTTGCAAATCCCACCTAAATAGGTTAGTCCTGCAGCAGTGTGTTTCTGGAAGGAAAGGGGGATAAGAACCACAACAAGGAGAATTTTCTGAAATGTCAGGTTTCCCTCTGTTTTCCTGTTTAAATCCAGAGGACTTCGGGTTTTTAACTGCTCTATGAATTGAAATTTGACCAAGACAATATCCAAAGAAAGGGATTTGGGGCAGAAAATAATCCTTTTCCTTATCCATTTAAAGAATCAGGTGTAATTTTCATCTAAAAATAAAAAGATTAAGAAGCAAACAAAGCTGACTCCCTGCTCCCTGTTTGATTCCACTGTTTTTAGGTCATGTGACAAAGGTATGGATGATTGTTGCATCTACATAGATTATGGAACAAATGTAGACCATTCTATGGATTCTGCTCTTTTTATTTTTTTTTTTTTTACATCCCACTCTCTTCCTCATGGAAAGAAGACATTTACCAGATCTGAGGTATTCATCTTCCATTACAAGGTGTTTCAAAATCTCCTTTTTGAAAAAGTCCTATTGCCTGGAACATTCAATGTGTATAAATCTGTGAAGTACATATAAATATCTGCTTTGGAATAGATCTGCAGGTATATGAAACACCCAGCAGCAAGTAATAATTAGGAGATGATTTACTATATTCTTTTGGAATGTCTCAACCTCAGCATCACTGATCCCGATGAAGTCTGAAATCATGATATAGTTAATATGGGAATATATTAAACATGTGTGATTATGTGTGCACAGGCAAAATAAACACATTATTTTATTATGTTAGGTGTGTTAAGTTCTCACACATGCTTTGCAGCTATGTACATTACTGTAAAAATACATAATAAACTATGGTGAGTAAAGGAAAGAAAATAAAACTATAGCTTTAATTTAGGGGAGGTCTTTTGAATCACTGTGTATTTTTCCTTCTTCAAAGCTAGCTCACAATAATTTGTAAATTACCTTTTCATCAGTGGAAAGAACTTCAGATTTCCCCCCTCCAGCTATTGTGTGGTTGAACTTTAGGGGAAAAAAACCCTTTGTATATTGAGCATTATTTTAAAGTCAATATCTACCTTAAAATTTTCTAAAACTTCCATTACATTCTGAGTAATTTTGCTTCTCCTCTGTTTCTGTGAAAATATATTTGCTTATTTATCCTAAAATATATAGTTTTGTTCATAGATGTTTAAATAGTACTCCTAATGAAGAAAAGATGTATCTTTGTATTGCATTGTTCCATACTGGGGTATTGAGTATACATTTACTTTCAAGGTAAAGTCAGAATAACTCTATCACCAACAAAGGTTCTAATGTAGCAATTAGTGGATGGAGAAAGGTACAGACTTGTGAACAAATGTGATGAGACAAATCTTAGTAAATTAAGTATTACAACATTTCAAAACACTCTTTTCCTGCTATCACGCACAACGACTTGGTATTTTAATCACAGTCAAATATTTTAGGCACTACAGAAAATATCAGAATTCCTTGTGTAGTATACCCTCTCCAAAAATGCCTGGAAACCTGTAACATAATGTTCTGTGTCACAGCAAATGTAGAGTTTTAGGCCAGGATGATTCCAGTGAAGCCAAAGTCAAAATAACTTATAATGGAGGAATTAGGTTTGACTTTTACTATAGTTTCGAACAATAATCCATTTTCTCTACTAACTCACTTCCCATTCATTAATTACATGACAGATTAAAACAATCAGTAGGGAAAAAAATCCCATCCAGCATAAATTTTACTTTGTTTCCATTTCTTATTTCAGCCTATAACTTTAGATATAATTAGTTATATTAAAGCTCTGAAGAATAAGGCTGCCATTAACAGTGATTTAGCAAATGCTTTCGAATTTTAGTCTTACACTACATAATTATACTTACATGAAATATAATTAATGAGGAAAACGTCTCAGATGTGTGGGCTAGGAAGGCAAATATAACTATCCTTTATTGTGCCTTCAAGGTTAGAATTATTATAGCACTTATAATTTTATTATAATTACCCATAATGAGACTCCACATGCGTGATACAGTCTACATGCTTTTGACATTAGAAGTTTTCAAAATGCCTCATTAAGTATTTTACTCTATATTTATGTGGTTTTCCTTCACCTCCCATTTTTGGTGGCCATCTATTTCATGTAAAAGCATACAAACTTATTTTAAAAATGCTACCATTAAAGATCATAAAATGATTACAATGAATAGATATTAAGATGTCACAGCTGTATAACGTATTCCTTTTATGTACTCCCATGCTGAATTGTTTTATGACCTATCATAAACCTATTAAACTACTGGTAATAAAGGATTGTAATTAGTGATAAAACCTTGTTGCTTACTGAGCCAAGACAGTCATCCTTACTTTGGATTTTATTGAAAGTAATCAAGATGAAACCTTCAGCAATGTCAAATAACACCTTCAGAGAAGAAGGTTGCGCTTATGGTAGAGATTGCCAATATTTAAGCTTTTTCTGTCATTTACCTGCACTGTATTTTGCAGACTGAGCCTGATTAAGTCTGTTCCCCTCCACCATTTTCCCCATGAACTTGCACAGAAGAATGACAAATATAGGATAAATGAAGCCAAATAAGCTTGGAACACAGTTTGACTTCAGTGGCTTTCCATTTTGCTATTGTATTACACATGTAGAATGCTGTCCACAACCTCTTTCTTGGCAGGATTCAACAAGGGCTGAAGCAAAGTAGAAATCCTTAGATGTGAGCTCTGACTGAACAGAGAATCTAGTTAAGGGGAAAAAAAACATGCGAGGCGCTGAACAAAATGTGTGACCTTTTCAGTTATCAAATCAAATTAACTGTTTTCCTAGTCATACTGGGCTGAATGCAAACATAGCTTCCAAAGGCACAAAAGCCACTGCTTTAATCTGCACAGTATCATCAAGTCCCTCTTAACATTTGTGTGCTGGCCTTCTAGAATACATTAATTTTGCCAGCGTGCTCAGATGGTTGGTTCTTGATGTATCCTGGTGAAAGCTGACATTTTCACTTCCCTTAATATAAATTTTCTGTAGCTTAACCTCAAAATTCTGGGTGGAGTAATTTTCTCAGAATCTAAGAAAATGTCTTTTACTGTTTTGGCATGGAAAGAGTATATGGATGAGACTGGGTGAAGGGAAAATATAATGCCAGAGATTAAACTCAGAAATCTGTATTCCTGTGTCCACAGCATAGCTACAGTATCTTGAACATTTTGAAAACTGGAAAGGAGGGGGGGCAGGGCAAGAAATCAAACAATATTCACTTTGTCTTTATAGCGCTATATTTCACTCTGCAGTAAACTGGAAAGACAGAGCTCTAAGCACCGAACAATTAACCCTCCACTAATTCCCCTTCTGTCCTACAAAATAAAGAATACATCAAAGACAGAAGAACAGGTATCTTCTCTCCCATTCTTCTCAACATGGATTTATTTGTCCTAACTGGACTTTTAAACCTATTGTCCCTGGCTTTTCACAGCACTGAATTGAGCAATAGGGAAACTATAGTAACCAATAATCTGTTTCACTTCAATGGAAACTATGTATCTTGGTGGATAACAAAGCCTGGGATAAACACTAAAAACCTCTGACAGGGTTTGGAGGGGGAGAGTATGGTGTCTCGACTGTCAGGTCACGTTTTAGCCAGCCTTCACCTATAGGCAACAGTTATTAGGGTATTCCTCATTTGTTCTTCACTAAGCAAATTCTTCAAAGGTGCTTAATGGTTACCTCAACTCCATTAAAATTCACAGTATTCTGTGCAATTAATTCAGCCATATGCAGAGGTGTGTGCATGCTAATCGCTTTGAGTCACATATACATTAAGATTATCTGCACCAGGCTCCTTTTGAAGGGATGCCTCCTCAAGGAAAGCTGTTACAACTTTGTATAGTAATATTTGTAGTCGAGTCAACACAATACACCTCTCCTTAATTCCCATAAAGATTTTAAATCTCCCATTTCAAAGGGAGCAGGGGAAATGTGTATTTGGTATTCCCCATGCAATTATAAATCAGAATTAAAACAAATCCAATATCCACTTAGATATCAATACGAGCAAATAATTTTACATTGCCTAAGATCTACATGAAATCAAGTGCGCCAAAAGCTGATCAGTTTTGCAAGTAAATCAAAAAGGCTCTTCCTCTATTTTATTTTTTATCTTAAATGTATCCAGAGTTTTATAGCTAAATACAAAAGCACTAGCAGTTGGTCATGCTTTAAGCTACTAGAAGAAAGTTAAGCTTCCACGTTGGCTAGCCGAGATATCAGCTCTAAGCTGACAAGTAATTAAACCAGCATATCTATAACAACTGTCATCTCTTATTTCTGTGCAACTTGGATGTAAACCAAAGGCACGAAAGCCAAAAAAAGACTTCACATTACTGGGCAACTGCTGAGCATCTCCTGCTGAACAGTTTAGCAGACCTGGGCATTTAGAGGATTGTAGCAGAGATCAAAAGGGTCAGAGATCCCTTTACCAATTAACAGCAGGGAGAAGAACATCAAATAAGGTGTAAATTTTAGCTCTGCAGTTTTGAGTAAGCCAAGCATGAAATGCATTCTAATACTCTTGAGTAGCTGCAGCTTTGAGCCATCAGTGATGTCACTGGTGCACTAAAGGAAGCTTAATCGCACTTAGAGTGGCATGTAGCAATCCCGCTCAGCTAGGTGCTAAAGCCTGCTGCTTCTTGTCTCTTTTGATAACACATGGGAATTGCTAGCCCCGACGTGGCTGGCGAGAACAGAAAACACTCCACAAAAAGCAGGCTTTCTTTGGGATCTTACGCCTTTATTGCTCCCGATCTTAAAGAGATAGTGTCGCAGTGTTTATTTTCTCCCCTTAATTGTTTCAAATAAAGAAGGAAATAATTAATAAGGCCCAGTGTAAGTAATCAGCCTTTGGGGGCTTGAAGCGCCGCCTAATCCAACTTTATGCAAATCACCGTGGGGGGAAAGCTGTTCCTATAGACATTGCTCTTTCTTCTCTTTCTTCTCTCTCCAGCCACCCCCCCAGCCGCCCTGCCTTTTAAGTATGACAAAAGAATGCCATTGAGCCTCTTTATGCATCCCCTTGACCGGTCTATACTGCCCGGAATACGCAATCCGACGGGATAGCGCTGGGAAATGCCGAGCAGGCCGGGAGCTGCTGGGACCAGAGGGAGCTGCTCCTTTTCTGCACAGGGGCTGGGGACCAGCTGGGAGGCTCCTGCTCCGTCTGCCTGGGGAGCCGCCCGCCCCAGCTGCCGCAGAGGATGTGCAGCAATGGCACCTGTAAGGTGGGAGAGGCGGCACTAACAGCAAGAGGAACAGCAGCAGCGAGAAATGAGATGAAACGGGCCAACTGCTCTGGCAAAATAGCAGTATAGCACTCAGCAAGGCTGAGCTAAAGGTCAGAATCAGATAAGTTTAACCTATTTTTAAAGTGGCTTTGTTTGTGGATCTTGACTGTTGCCCGATGTCATGCTTGCATTCTCACAGAGAAGTGCATGAAACAGAGTTTAAACAGAAAAGCCTTTTTTTTTTTTACTGTTTGTGAATTAAAATTATGTCAATAATAATTCGAAGCACAATCCTTAAAGAAATAAATGTGAATATTATGTTATGCTTTTGTTTATTTCAGCTAACAAAAGATTACCATGGGGACAATTACAAATTCATGATATGGGTACATTCACAGAATACATTAGTGGTCCCGCTTCAGTGAGAAAATACAGTTGTGATGTTTAAAATGTGTTAAGAAGAATTCCCACAACTTAAATATGCACTTTCATTTTACAGATCTCAACTACAATAAGTTTAAATCAGGAATGCTCTATCTCTAACAGACTTCAATAAAATATATTTCACATGAACTTAACTATTCTGCTCAGAAACCCATCCCAGAGCATCAAATACTCCTTTTTACATACCGAATTATTCATAATTGCGTATACCTAATTTATTTAGGAAAAATCAGTGAAATCCCCTTTCTGCTTTGGTTTCAAGAGTGCAAGTACTTGGGTTTCTAAACGTTATGAATAAAACTAGATCTGAAAGACATCATATCCACAACAAAGAGAAGCTAGTGACCAGCTCAAATACACTGTCTTTTGAACAACAAGTCAGTGCAGACAGAAGTAAATGACAGTTAATTACAAATTACATTCTGGTTGGGGCTGTGAAGGCCTCCTGGCTTGAATAATAATCAGGCCCTGGGGCACTCACCTGCCTGCAAACGAACATACAGAGACACAGGCTGGGGTGCTATACAAGTTTCAAAACAAGCTGCTAAACACAAAAGCTTATTGGATTACAGAGATTTAGGCAAAAAGCATTCAGATCTCTGGCAGCAACTCTAATAGTAGGTTGAAGGAATTTCTAAAGCATGAATTAGCATTTACTGTAAATTTCTGAATACTCCTCCTGATTTTGAGGAAAGAAAATAAGATCTCTTCCAACATTAAAAAAGTTATCCTGTTGCAAGTGCCCTTTACGAAATACGGTAGGAGAAAGTGTCTGCTATGAATTAGAGACCTAATCTCTTTCCAAATTACAGAAATTACACATACTGTTTACATTATTTCTTTCTGATTTTTGCCATTCAACCAGTACCATATATGTTCTAAATGTAGCCTATATAAATGCAAATGAATCAGAAAAAAAAGTGTTACTCATGGGGGAAGAAATACTATTATGCAGCATCTTTGACTGTTGAAATTTGTGTTGTTTACTGATGTCTGTTGCATTTTTAACTATTGATTTTAATCCCATATATTTGTAAAATATGACAATGTCTACATTAATTAATGTCAGTATTAGTGCAGTATAAAACCTTGGCTTTTGTAATTCACTAAAGCAATTTCTATTCATTTAGTGGAGCTAAGTGCTTATTGTTAAAGACAAAAGGCTCAACAGTTTGACATTGAGCTCATTATGTATGTTTAAAACATTCTGCAATTCAAGGCCACACCACATGCAATAAAAAAGAAGCCGTTGGGTTCAGGGATTAAAATTCAGACCACACAGTTCTCTTCAATAACTTTCCATTTAAATCTGTTTCAAACTTCAAAACAAAGCTATTTAGATGTATCAGCATACAAGGGTGTGTAGGTATGGGAGAGTATATATCTTCTGGGCTCTTGATATGCATGCACAAACTTTCAGTTGTTCTGTTTTTCTTTAAGTCAGCTGCCGTGTAGATTCTATAAAAAAATTTTCTTGTCAGTACGTGAATGTGATCATGTGTTTTTGAAAGAATTTCTTGGTTTCGGAGAGAAAAAATTTAGTGATTTTTTTGCTATCTATGATTATTTGCAAAGACAATCTATAAAGACAACAGACTATGTTTGTGCTCTGTATGGCATGTATATGTGTACACACACTAGGATGAAAAGATAAATAACATGGAAAGTACAATGGGTTGGAAATCATGCTATACATTTCAGATAAAGTGTGCAGATGGCAAAAAGGCTTGAAAATCAAAAAATATTCCTTAAGTTAAAAGTATACCTGCGTGTGCTTCTTCCAAATCTCTTCTATTCCGAGTAACCAGACAATGACTATGATTTCCTTCTCCAAGCACAATTTCTCCAGTAGAACTTTTGACTTCAGGAATAGAATATAAGAAAAAATTTAGGCTGAATTATCACCATGCCGCTGTGAATGGAACAGCACCTTTGTGTGCCATGAAAGCCTTATAATATTCCATATGGGATGGAAGTGGTCCTCCTGTGATATCGAAAGTCCAGCAAGACTTGCACATTTGTCTGCCAAACACACTTGCCTGTTTGTGGATCATCTGTATTTCTTACCAAAAAGAACTTAAGCAAAGAGTGAGCTCAAGTTTAGTACCGCCTTCAGGCTTGTGGAGACAGGGTGGAAAAGGCATTGTGGAGCAGAACTTTGTGTCAGGAAACGCTGTGACAGTAATTATGAACTCACATGGAATTCTCTGACAGTAATTTTCCAGGAAAACAAATGCTGTGCTCAACACTCCTCTTCTGCAGCTGATATTTCAGGACTCCTGTCCAAGCTCTACTTACTGTCTGTACCTCAGGTCACCCTCTACAGGTTTCACAGAAGGAGCTGGGAAAAGACAGCAGCATCAGACACTACATGCAGAAGAGTTTGTGACTAGCTCAGAGCCAAGCAGCTTTAGGGCCCCTGTTGAATTTTTTATTTGCACTGCATAGCTCTTCCAAAGCTCCCCTACAAACATTTCCAAAGTCCTGCCATTTTCCAGTGCTTTATCCTCTTCCAGTGCTACTACAAGAATAGCTGTCTCTCTTCTCACAAAGAGAAGAATCAGGAAGTGATGCTAGCAATTCAAACTCTTTGATAAATCATGAGGAAGAATGAGTTCAGAGAAACATTCATCATCCCTCTTAAAATATTTTATTTTCAGGATCAGAAAAAAATCAAGTGATGCAAAACATTTGACACACATCTGTCTATTCTGAAAGTAATTTTCAAAGGAATTTGTCTCCGATATTCCAAAGCTACTATGTACAATTAAAAATAGTCTTCCCCATCTTTGATTTAAGGGATGTTTGTGTGAGCTACAGTTTTAAAACCAGAGGGGAAAATAGCATCACTCAACCAGAGTAAAGAAAAGGGGCCACCTTATCAGCAACAGAGTGATTTTGACTGTACTGACAATGACATGAGTAATCCATCATGTCATCAGCCCGGTGACGGATGTACCCTGCACCTCATCTCTGTATGTGTGCAGGGGGGACTATGTAGCAAGCCAGGAGGCAAGTAACACTTAACCCCTGCAAGCTTCATGTCCCTGCTGTGCTTCAGACAACCTCTGTCATGTATGAAAAGCCTAAAGAATGACAGTAAATCTATACAGACCAGCACAATCTACCATCGTGACAACTGCACACCGCCATAGCCTTATAACACTATTAAACTGTATCATCACAGACTTGTAAGACAAGGCCTGCATTATGTGCTTTGTTGAGCTACTTAAAAGGTCTTTGGAAATGCACTGAATATACCTTTTGTCTTCATTTGCTTAACAAAAAAGATATTGTTCATAAATACTAATTCCATCTAGAAGGATGATTAATTATTTTGGCCCAGTAGAAATAGCACCTTATTCCAGAAATTGACTTTAGTAGTAGACTATATTAAAAGAGAGTAACAAAAGTTAAATCTTCTTAAAAATATTTTCTAAGTTTTTTTTGAATTGACAATAGTTTTAAAAGAAAATCATAGCTGTTTTCTGATCAAAGGTCTGATCCACTTCCTTCAAATTTTTAATTTGTATGATCACTTCTGAAAAAAAAAAAAAGTACCTTTAAAGCTTTCACATCCACTCTTTATTCATCTCTGAAATGGAACAAATATTTCTGCCACCACAATTTCTGTTCTATAGAATCTTCATAGTTAAGGTAACACACTGAAATGTCCCAGGATGGTAACATCACAGGTTAATACAAATGTGCTAACCCATAGTTCTCTATATATGTGCATACACACACAGGCACACGCACACTATATATATAAATATACACTCACTCATATATATATTTATGTATTCTGGAAGTGTAAAGTGCCATGAGGATACCATCCACAATTTTCACTCAGATCAGGAAAGAGAATACTGAATATCTCCTTCAAAAACAGATTCAATGGCTACATTGAATCCTGAGCCTCCAAAACTGGGCTTTTATTATCGCCCCTTTTCTCTTTCTGTTAATAAAACAAGCTTCTCCTGGGTTAAAAAAAAAAAAAGGGAAAATAACTGGTTGAATAGTAACATCGTTTGTTCATGTATATGCAAAAAAAGATCTTTTCACACCTTGATGAAATTAACATAAATTTAAATACTAATGAATAGGTAGAGACTAGTGAAGAATACCAAGGACCACATTCAAACTGAGTTATATCCCTATAAAACAGATCTATTTTCTAGGGACATGTGACATGAGTGTTATAAGCCTTTATTGCACAATCTGCATAATTCACAGTCCAAAACAATTTGCAGCTGGATAAAGGAAATTGACTCTTTACTAGTGGAACATCACATCTAAAGGATATTATTTTACTTCTTGGCTGAAATTACCATGTACTGTTGGAAGCCAAAAATCCATAGTCAGAAAATGCAAGGAAATGTGTGTTTGGAGCTATTCAGCATTTTGTCACTGAGGAAAGCACATTACTAACATACACAAGGCAGAGGGGGAGTGTAATGTAAGATGAAGAACCACTGCATCTCTCAGTAATTCCAAGAAGTTGCTAAGAGAAGGACAACAGACATCAGGAGTCGTTTGTCTTCTCATTTCCCTTCTGGCCCCATACAATGTGTGCATGAAGCAACACAACAGGAGCCAGTGCAAAACAAATATGCACAGTGGCAGAGTCAGCGTGCACATCTAAACAATTGCTATGCCCAATACTGTGGAATTTCCACTTTGTTAGTGCTTTTCAACTCATCTGCTTATTGTGCACATGGTTTACTCTGCTTGGTTTTGTTGGGGTCAGTCACAACCTTCAAAGCCAAAGTTTGTCTATATTTGCTCTTCTTTCCTGAATGGATCAAATCACACTCTTTTTTTGTTGTTTGATGACTTTCTTCCTCAGACCATTCCTCAACCATTCCTTTATCTTCTTATTTTGCTAGGTCTTGAGAACAGTGAAGACCTGATGGCAGGATACTCCACATCTACCAAAATCAGTTGACAGATTTCAGTAGGCACAAAGTTAATGGTGTGCTTACCTTTGGCTGAGGGGTAAAAAAGCTCTTGACTTTTATGCCTGCAGGAAGCAGCAGCTGGCTCAGCCCTGCCTTCCTTCTCCAATATTTTTTTCCCATTCTACAGCAATGTATCATACACATGATCTGAAATTAATTAGTCCAAGAGCAAAATAAGATCAGAAATGAAAAGAAATCCTCCTACACTGTTCAGAAAAACAACATGACAGTATATTAAATCACTGTTTATAAAAACACACGAGTCTTGAGCAAAGTTTAAAAGTTCCATCAAATCAGCAATGCCCTTGGTAGGGAAAAACTAGCCTTTAAAAAACATGTTTATTGCTAAAATTGTGTTTTCACAACTTTCAAAATGTTTACAAATTATTTTCTCCTATTGAAAAGCCAGGAAGATAAAATTTAAGCAACATCATTTTTAAAAAGTATAGAATTTTCCTTTTGAACATATGTAGGAAATTCCCTTTCCTGTTATGTAGGAAAAATTTGAAAAATATCTCTCAGTCTGTCATCCATTGATCTCTCCCTTGCTGGCCAAAAATAGCATTTTTGTTTCTTTATTCCCAGTAAAAACATATGAATATACTACTCTTTCAAAAAATACTTTTTCTGTCATCTGGTGCAAGTCACTACATGTAGCCATATCATCCTCAGAAGAAAACCTCCTTAATGTATTTCCTTTGTTATTATGGTATGGCCTTCCACAATGGGGCACAAGTGCTCTACAAAGAGTATGTATTGGTCCAACAGGTGAGTTTGTGTGAAACAGGTGTGGCTTGCTGTACAAAGGAATTTATCCTCCATAAATTACAAGTTACTACTTAATTCAGTTCTTTTTGTGCAGGAGTCAATCCTTTGTTCCCCATGTCAGGATGCAGCACAGGCCAGGGTGTCAGGGAAACCAGGGCAGTCACTGCCCTAAGGATTAGGTACCCCCACGGGGACAAGAATGGTACAGCCAATAAATCTTTCTGAAGAGGTTAACATTAGTGAGCAGAGTTGATGGATTCACCTAGAAAAGCCTTTATTACCTTTATTAATGACAAGCTAAACATTCAACTTTACTTTCTCAACTAGTTGAAGTGTCTGTGATCAGAAATGTTCCCACAAGAACACATCATAATTTATTTAAAACAAACGAACTTACAAAAAGTACAACCTTTTCTACTTAAAACAGAATATCCAACTTTGTACCAACTCCTTGTATACACTGATAGCAGTGTTGTTGTGGAAAATTTAAAATGAAAACAAGATATAATAATAACTGTTGAACAGTACATCACACATTAAAAACTCCCACAGAAATCATTTGGGCCACTTGAGGTCCAAAGTTCCCTAAAGTGATTAAGGCTCCACCATCTACCTATATGTTTTATAATATGTGGACTACATATAAACAGAACGCTATTTTACACAGGTGGACTACAGCCTTTCGAAATTTATATTTTAAAATTCTCAAAAGGATGTATGCTAGAGGCCATATGCTTGAACACAATGTCCTGAAGACAGGTTCTGCACACAGCATTTTTTGAGTTTCTCAGCATCAGAATGGCTTACCGGGGGTACTCGGTCATTACTACTGAGTTCATCATAAAACATCAGGATCAAAAGTCTATGAAAATCAGCCCATAACTTTCTCAGCCTGAAGGAGAATTCAGCTGCCATAGGTAAATCCTAATCCCCCGCAAACCTTATAAGTAGGCGGTTTGAGATGCAATCTCAATCACATTTCAGCTTAAGATGAGATCTGGCAATATCTGAAGTTCTAGTCTCAGCCACAAAAAATATACAGAAGCTTCAAGATTCCACTAAACCACATAACAAATGTACAAACATATATCCAAGTCAAAAAGAAGGAATTATTTCCCTACATTTTTACAGCTATGCTATTGTATTTTTAAAGTTGCCCTAATCTGGGGCAATTTGCTCTTGGGATTCCTGTCAGCCTTGGCATGGATAGTGGGTAAAAGGCAAAATTTAAACCTCATAAATTATAGCTGCAGGTAAGAAAATTACTCATATTGATTTCAGTAAGTTCCCTAAACAATATAGACTAAAAAGAACAATGTATCTTTTACAGGAAATTTACCAGTATGTCAATTTAAAGGTTTGACAGGCCATCCTCCTGCCACAGAGACATTTTCTGGTTGCAGAAGCCATTCCTGGGGGCAGCACAGCCACCACAGCAGTTCTGCTGAGGAGCCCACTGTACAAAAGATATTTCAGAGCAGGTGACGTGCAACAGCAGATATTGTGTTCTAGCTTTAGCTACATGCAGTTAAAAAGTTTCTGTCCTCAGCCTGTCCTACCCTGCTTGCCATTCCTCCCTTCATTAGGGGTAGTGCCCTCTCAGATTTGGGGGCATAAGATCACTAATAGTTACTCCCTAACTTGTTGTCTGGATGATAATATTTAGTCTTCCCAATCACACTTTAAATATTCTGGTTTAGCTGTCCAATGTCATTATATGGGCTTGACAGAAAGATTTATAGAAAACAGACCAAATAAAAGCTGTAAAATTCTTGTACAGCTTAGCTAAAAATGAAGCACAGGATTTGGAGGTGAAGGAAATTGCACCTTTGCCCATCCATAGAGGGGTCAGGCTCTGAAAGTGTACTATCACATGTATTATCACTAGTCACTCTGTGTATTTGATGCTATGGACAACTCAAAATATTCTTTTTTTTTTTAATCTGTTAAAGGCAGGACAGACATAACCTTTCTATACATTCTTAAACCCCAAATCTGAGTTCTTTCAGATTTAGGATAGTGTGAAGAAATGGCATCATATTTGACTGAGAAACCAAGGTGCTCTGACTTAGACTGACATATTTTTTGTGTGCTTAGCAAGTGGATTTACTTTTTGCTCCCTACAAGAGAATACAGAGGAAGGGATGTTCAGTTAAACTACCTAACCATAAGTAAAGATTTGGAGATTCAGTGTGCAGTTTTTGGTTTCGTTTTTAACATTTTGTTGCAAAGGAATGGCTTTTAATTGTTTATGGGATAATTTTAAATAGGATTATGATAGTTTTTTCATGCAGTTCTTGATATGCAATTGAACTTACTAGAAGACAAGGAAGAGAAATTCTGCATGACCTTGGATTCGGATGCATAAAAAGCCTACATGACTCAATACCTTTATTGCAGGATGACACATGCAATATAATTCAAAGCTTCAAACTTCACAATACCAAGAAGCCCTGTAAGTACTTGCAGGCTAAAGAAATACATAGGCAACTTGACCACAGACCTTTATACAGTGGTTGAAAGGACTGAAGTGTGGTTCTAATTGTTCATTTTAAAACAGCATTGTATTACTTTTCTAGTCAAGGAAACAGGAAAAATTAAAAATTCAGTGCCTCAGAATAAGAGAACCAGAACTTGAGAGAATATAGTGACAAAATGTTCTATAGAGTAGAAATGAAACACTTTAAATGTGCTTCATTCCCTATATAACATATGGTGGGAGCAGAGGTGGCTTGAAGAGATTGATATGTATGTGCACACTCTTGAGTTACTCTAGAAGAGAGTGAATCAATGCAACACATATTGATTCAAGAGATTAGCAGTTAAAAGACAGTTTCACATTAGAGAGCTTTGAAGTTGTCACTGTTACCATATCACCACTTCAACATCCCAAACAACTATTTCTGCTGGTAGTGCTGGCATCTTAGGACAAACATACATAGATATTCTATATTTAATACAACCAGGGTGTCTGAAAGAGCTACAAAAATAAAATTCTAAATTAAATTTTGAATAATACAACTTTCAAAATAAAGTTCAGTGACAATGTATTTGAAGAACTAATGTACATTCTAGAGATAAGCTGGTAGGGAAACCTTCAGAGATCTTTTCCTTTCCAGTGATAAAATAAGACCATCTAGTCTTATGTAATTGTTACGGACTGCAAAATTTTTCTTATAATCTCTCCAGTTTAACTTTTTATTCCTCTAGTTAGGGTCTGTAAGGCCTTCAGCCATTTCCTTCCCCATTCTATCCTTCAGAGAGGAGAAAAAGAAGAATCTGATTAAGGTTTTTCTTAAAAGTGTTCTCTTAGAGAAATGCATTAGCCATGGATTTGATGAAAGGTTAACCCTGTGTGTATGGCCATCCCTGTGTGGATTAGAGATCATACATTCAGGTGATCAAAACAATCATAAACCACATTTTTTTGGAATGTTGTAGGGAATACGTATCAATTTTTATAACAGCAACATGATAGATCTACATGAGACAAAGGCCAGTTGAATGACCAGAAAGTTGGAGAGTGAGGGAGGATTACTAGAAACGGTTAGTCTATTACTTATTATCACTGTGATCCTCTTCCAAACACCTCTTACACACCCAGACCACAGCCCCTGTGGAAGGAAGAGTACATCTGTTCATGTTATAGGCTACCTATCTGCAGAAAACACTGGATAGCAATTACAAGTTCCTGAACTTTACTGAAAATTTGTTTTCTTCTTTTTTTTTCTCCTAGCTCACTGATTGTAATTTGCCACTGTATTTTATTTCTTAGCAGCAGTTAGAGTTTAATAGAAAGAGGGTTCATAATTTATTTCTGGTACAATAATCCTCTTCACAATAAAGGAAAATATGGTACTCCTTTCAAAATCACAAGGGTTCCACTGGTCAGTGATTAATATTAACACTATAATTTTTTTTTCCTTTCAGAGCCTATTTTCACATTAAGATGGGGCATACAATTGTTTAAATGGGGAAGCTGATTTATCATTCAAAAAGTAATTCTTCATAGGGGCACACTGGGTGATAAAGATCAATGACAAGTATAGTAAATTGCCTGGGAGGGTTCAAAACAGATTCAAGATAAAGCAGAGAGAGAGAGAGAAAGAGGGAGAGAGAGATTATGTCAAGACAGCATCTAATGCTTTTGCCAAACACTTCAGCCTCACCCTATTTGACGTTGATCTAATAGTCGACCATTTAATTTCCAGGTCGCAGTGCCAATCTTTTGTCACCTCTGTTGCCCCATATCAAACTTTCAGGAAACAAAACCCCTGAAAGCAGACAATCAATAATGAGATCAGCAGATTTTATCTTAAGAGAAACAGGACTTGCCTGCTTTGTTTGTGGAAGGTTGTTTCTTTGAATGCTTCAGCCAGGGCTGCTTGTCAGTAAGTGACTGTGATGTGCACAGCATGATTGAACGAGACTAGATAAAGTCACCAGAAAATGTGGAAGTGGAAAGCAAAGCACATAAACTAAGGGGTGAAAATGTACCACACCATGTGTGGCCACACAGTTCTTATCATATGTACTCTCCTGGCATGTCATCCCGTATTGTTATTGGTGCATTTTAGATGTCTTGTCGCAGGTCATATGCTAAACACATTTTTACCTTAGGCTCAGAAGATACTATGGGATTCCTAGGTTTCAAGATACGGAGGACCATGAATTTCTCCACAGTAGTGACTTTTTGCTGCTTTTAGCTACCACATTGGACAAGACGTGTTGTGGACTAAGAAGTTTCTTGTATGGTTGGCTTTTTTTCCCCATGATTTCTAAACTTTTTTTCTGAAAAAAGGGATAGAGAGGCAGAGAACACAGTAGAAGACGGATTTAAATTTTTTTAACAAGGTTTTGTGTATAGGGGCCCTGCCTAGGAAATCTGCATCATAGACCTGTGATGTTGATATTACAGTAAAAAACCAAAAAAATGGAGGGTCAGGGTCCACTGTCAAACTATACTTTGCAGGGGTCCATCCTCACTGAAATCAGCTAATATTCATTTCCACTCTCCCTTCCTCTCAGCAAACTAGTATTTGGGAAAAAAAAAACCAAAACCACAAGTTTTAAAATAAAAAGTAATTTTCTGACAAACTGCGACCAATATGAACTTCAGTGTAGAAATGTAATGACTCTGCATTTTACTTTTTATAGCTTTTCTCTTTATCTTCAGATGTGCCAGCCTGATCACAACATTTCCTTTTATAAGGCAGAGTAAGAAAAATTTTCACTTTACACCACCCATTTTAATTTATATTTGAATTATATCCAGCAGGGAAACCATCATTAGTTAAAATTAAGTAAATTTCCAAAGAGTATTCAAATTAATATTGACTCCTAAAAAAAGCAGGGGTCAAGCTCTTCTTTTTAACCACAATGAGGTGCTAGTCAGTTATTTCACCTACTCTGGTTTTTGCAATGGCAGTAGAGACTTGAATGAGAACGGTGAAATATTCAGCATGAGTTCTGTGCTTGTTTTTTAAGTTGCTACTAGTAAAATAATATGGCAGAAATAACACCATTGTTTTCCTTGACATAAACACAGGATATTCTTAATTATTTAAGCTTCTCAAGAAAGTCAACTGAATGCAATCTGCAGCATTGGGGAGACAAAAATAGCTGCTACTAAAGCTTAAAAAGATCTAACACAGTAGCATCATTAATACCTTCAAAACCAGTGCTATAATATAGGGTAATTTTACCAAAAAACATCCTCCTTATTCAAAATGACTCAGCATACAATTCAAAGGGCAGAGAGAAGAAAAATCATACTGGTGAAAAGGAAATTCACGTATCTAACAAATAGTTACTCTGCAGATCCCTACACTTAATTTCCTATGCTCTTAATTTCTGCTTCTCTTCCTTATGATTTTCACTTCCAAGGAACTGAGCAGTTTGTTCCAGATCTTTAAAAATGTCTATTTCTAAGGAGAACGTTGTTACTCTGAGCTGAATGATGATTTAAAGAGGAATTTGTGCCCAGGGCATTGACCTTGGTGGCCTTTTCGTACATTACAATTCCAAAGGAAATCACAAAAGAAGATGGGCTTACTGTAGTTAATGAGATTCCTCACCAAAAACACTAATCTGGGTTAAAACTAAAAGAATGCTGATAAGGATATTACAGCTCATACTGAGAACAAGAAAGGTGCACTGCTAAGATCAATTGTGGATGTTAGGAGGTAGTCTTCAATAGTGGGTTTTTAAAAAAATATCTATCAAAATGGATGTTGGAGAAAAGGCCTTTTAAATGAGGATCTGCTAAAATAGAATAAAACATATCATTTCTCTTTTTTTTGTTAATATTGTACCAGGTACAAATCAACCAATATTAGCAGAAGTTTAACATCACTTTAAAAGAAAGAGATTGACCTACTGAGAAAGTACATGAGTAAATGTGTAGCAATACACTGATTATTACTGTTTCCCCTCAGGCAAATACCTCTCTCTTAAGCATGTGCTTCACTGGAACATTTTGTTTTATTACCTTGTGAGATAAGTGGGGAAAAAAGCCTTTAGTACCTGGGGAATTAAAAAATTCAGACTTGTCATATCAGTGTCTGTTCTCAATTTCATGCAGGGCGCATAATTATAACCGTGTTTAAATTGAGCCCAGAAGAAAGATGGGTTCAAGTGCAAATTAATTTCAGATTATCACAACAAAGGCAATCAAATCTCAACAAGCTTGCCAGCAAAATACTTTGCAAAGGTCCCCAGGTCCCTTCCCACCCCCAACTTACAACAAAGACCTTTCAGCTCAAATTAAGCTAATGATCTAATACAACATTTCTGCCTACCTTTTTGGGTTTTATTATTTACTCAGATGTGTACATTAAGTTAGTGAAAAATAGGGGGAAAAGAGGAAGAAAAGGTGGCACAGAAAGGTCAGTGTTTAGTATCAGTAAAGTGACAAAATAAACAGTCAACAACCCTGACAAGGTCTGCATGTCGTCAAATTGTCTTATTCTGTGGAAACTATCAGAGTGAATTGACAGTGCTGAAAGAACTTGAAATTTATCTGAACCCCTTCTCATACAGACAGAATCCAAAACCAAATAGCATGGCTCACCTCCTCCACCTATCTATCAGCACAGCTTTTATATAAATCCAACATCTTACTCTATCCTATGGGAACCTGCTGGGGAATGAAGGGAATCAAGTGCTGAAAAAATTCAAGTCAAGCCTCATTACCTCCTCATTACCTTTGCAAAAGTGGAGTGAGAGAAAATTTTATCTAGGGAACAGAAGCTTGGGAATCTCATTCAGAGTTCTGTCTGGTTATTGCACAGCCAACCATGGAGCTCTGCCTCTGTGGGATTAAAGTTTTCTTCCCATTTCTCTATAGTAATGATCCACTCATTAAGGTTTTTAAGGTAAATTACCATCACTTATCATTATGCCAGTCACTAAGTAAGCTGCATTAAACAAGGAATGTCAGTCGTAGCCATTGCTTTTCTTTCTTTCCAGTTATCATGAGGAAATAAAGAAAATATATTTTGCAGTTGGTTTTATAATTCTATCTTAATTATATTTTCCATCTTGTATTTGTTAGACCCTTAGGGCAGACATATTAGATAGAAATATAAATTGCTTTGTAAAAAACAAAAGAAGTATACATGCGGGTATGAAATTCTGTCTCCCTGAAAAAAAAAACCCCTTGAAAAAAAGATTTTTTTTAGCAGTTTATTTTCATATTCACTTTGCTTCTATCTGAGGATTTTATGTACTGCCTCACTGTATCATGTAAGAGCTATTCATCTTGCTACATTTAAGTTTGGTTGTTTTAATGTGCTTTTTAATTATTCAACTAACCCTTTTTGTTTTAAATCACTTCTTATGTCAGTTTATCCTTTATTATGCAAATTGTTGTCACAAAGTAAAAATGCCCCACATACACCCTATTTTGAGCTTTTTGTAATGCTCAGTTCCTTACTTCCTTGTTCTTTTCCATAAAAGTCCTGAAGCTTCTTGCTTATGTTTTTCTTTTATAATCAGCATTTCCAGGCAAATTTCTATGGGCATTTTTAAATTAAAAAAAAAATTTTGTTGGGTTTTGAGATTACATGTTTCCTTTGGGAAATTTATGTTTTTGGGTTTTTTTTGCTGTCACTTCTAAAACAAATTCATTTCAAAGTTCATTTCAGAAATAAAGACATAAAAACGAACTATGTAGCAATTATGTTGCTTTGCCAACAGAAAGGTGATCTGCAAGAACTTTATCCCTCCCAGGCACCCCTTTTCCTATTTGACTGGAGACACCCTTAAGTTAGCCTAATGTCTATCTGTCCCCATCATAAGACACGGGGTGATAGCCACCAGTCCACTGTAGATGGATGAGAAGGCCACAGAACTAACCTTCCCAAAACAGCCAAACTTCCAAGGTGCAATGAGCAAGATGAAGAGGAGAGCCAGTAATACTTCAGAACCTTCATTGGAAATATTGGGATCCTTTTGCAAGAAATATGTACTGGAAGAGAAAAAGGGATGTGAGAAGATAAAGGGTGGGAATGGCAGAGTCAATCAGAACAGACTAAAGCAGGGAAAAGAAGCAGCAGATAAGAGCTGGGAACTCTCATGGCTCCAATAAAATGACAGGCAATATCACATTGCAGACATATGAAAATAAATTCTAAAAGAGGCAAGTCGCCTTCAAAACTGTAAAATGCTGCCTTAGTTTCTCTCCTACCAGTTGCATTTCTAGACTTCCCCTCTTCTTCTACATGATGTTTTTTGCCCTCTCTCTACAGTTTTATTTCTTTTCCTAACACTTAGGGATCTAACATGCAATAAAAAAAGTGATTTCCAAATAGAGTTTGTATTTTTGCAACTTTACCTTTTGTGTAAAGCACAAACTCCATTAACTCTACAGCAATTATGGGTTGGAACTCCAAATATTCCTGTGACATAAAGAAGTGAAACTGATTATTTTGTAGGTAATATTTTGTGGAGCTATGAACCTCTGTTGCAATATTTTTGAAAGTACATTTTCACCCTCCTGGCAGAGAAAATCTTGAAAATAGGTCTTTAGTGAAACCAAAAAGAAAATAGAAAGAATCAATGTTACATTATCTTTTAAAATACTCTGATAATGAACCAGTCACATGAGGCCTGTCTGGAACCATTTGAATATGACAAAATGGGTTCTAAAATTATTAGTTCTACCTTCTTTTGCTACATTTTAAAATTTAGCTTTCCTTAAGCACCAGATATTAAGTTAATGTGCCAGTCATGAATGTGAAGTTACTGTCTGTCAAAACTCTGATCTTCAATAGACTTCAAAATATGCTTATCAGTTCAGCAGTTCTTTTTGCATGGGGAAAAA
The DNA here is from genome assembly GCF_963513975.1 of Fringilla coelebs. NCBI lineage: Eukaryota > Metazoa > Chordata > Aves > Passeriformes > Fringillidae > Fringilla > Fringilla coelebs. The sequence continues at coordinate 64,445,956 of NC_140028.1, forward strand.
CAATGTCCTTCTAGAGCTAAACCTGGTTAGGATGCAGCCAGAATTATTTTCAAGATGTAAATAATACTGTTGCAGGCTGGGGAAATATAAACAGCTTCATGCATAAAATATCACCGAGGTTACCTAGTTTGGAGAATGCAGGAAAAAATTAAAGATCCCAACCACTTTAGACTAGGTACTAAATGAAATTCATATAATCTATTTATCTTGGACTTTTTGTTAATTAAAAATATAAGACTGGTCCACATAATTATTTGTGCTCAATTGCACATACTTCAACATCGTAATGGTGATGTTTTCAATACTGAGTATAAATCTTTGTAATGCCTTTAAATCTCTGAGAATTAATAACTAAATATTGGCTAATATGCATTGACATCCAAGAGCAATTAATCAAAAAACTGCAAGATACAGTGATATGACATGAAAAAAAAAAAGCAGTAAAATAAAATCATTTGAAGAGAAAATACAGTTTTTCCTTTAACATCTAGAATAATCACGCTTAATATTTGCTTCTGCAAACACTGAACTGGCATTCTCACATGCAGCACAAATATATAGACCCTTTGTCAATGAAAAGTGCTTTTTCTCTTCTAGGTTGACAGTGGAAATACCTTCAATGTATTTTGGTTTCAAAACTGGCAAATTTTATATACAATACATCCCTTTTTATATTGCAGCTGATTATAACCTCAGTACTGCAAGACTTTGATGACTATTATAATAATTTTATTGCAGGTTTCCACTTCATGGCAACACCGTAACAAACATGATGCGTCTATTTGTCAAGTATGTGAAGGATTAGCCCATTCTGTGAATAAATATAAGTAGGACTAATATACAAATAAATACAAATGGGAATGCTATCACTTTAGAGTCACATATATTTCCACAGACAGAATAATCTACTGAGTAGCAGTAGATTATTGTGTTTCACTCAGAGTGTGGGAAAGGCTGCAGAGTCCGTACAATGATTGCACTTTGTAAAACATAAACTAAGGTAATATGAATTGCAAATAGCTTTGGCTTGATATGCAGGATATTGTAATAAGCATCCTCCCAAACTTGAGCAATCAGAGTAAGAGCCCCTTGCAACTTCAGTCTTTGATCTCAAGATAATTCTGGATCTGTTTTGCCACTAAAATTAGTCATTTTTCCTGAGGCAGAAGTAAGAGTGCAGAGCTAAGGCCGTGCTCAGTCATTTTACTATACCTTGAGGTGACTTTTCATCATTTTGGTAGATGGATACATTCTCTTAAATACCTCATATGGTCAGATTTGTCCAAAATATATAATCACCTCAAATACTGAGGACTGCTTTTAACCAATTTTATAACATTTTTTTTTCCAAATACAGTCACAATACATGCAAAGATTCCTGTATCGTACATAAAAGTTATCAGTTTCGTGGTTCTTAATAAACTTGATGGGGAGGGTAAGATTACAGCTCTCAATTGAAAGGTAATTTTAATCCCCTTTCAATGCTGTTTTCTCTGTCTTTAGCACAAATGAAAAAAATTGCACTTTTCATTTAATGTGAAATTGTCCCTTAACTTCTTTTGGAGGCAAAGAAATATTCCCTTGTAGGAACAATTTTGTTTAATCAACTGGATTACATTGTAAGGCAGAGCTGACTGGTACCAGTTCTCTCATAGAGTGAAATCACTTACTTCTACCAACAAAATCCGGGCTTCCTTCCAGGGCTGTAACCAACCAGGTTAGCCACTAAGTGACTCTGTCGGGCCCAGTGAGAGGTGGACACTTGTGGCGCTTTTGTGAAGTCAAAGAGAAGGAGAGGACCACATACTCCTGGGACACCTCAGCAGTACTGACCATAGTGCACACACTTCCAGCACACTGCAGGTCTCAAAAGCCCCCTGAACCACACACTGTCGTTGATCTCTGCTGACAAGCTACAATTCAAGAAGTGTCATCATTTGATGGTCTCTAAAGAAATGCTGTCACATTGTGGCCACTGTTGAGAGGCACGCTTTCCTTCGTCTCGGTGTCTCTTTTCTCATGGCTAGATCCTGTGTCTTCTCTGTCTTTGGACACCAATATCCAGATGGGAATGTCTTAGCTGTGCAGTTGAAACACACTCAGCCTCTCTGCTGCCCACACATTGGCAGATTTGTGCCAATACAAGGAAGGGAGAAAGAGTAGTTTTACATGCTGCTTATCAGAACAGGTTGCATTGGCATGACAGAATGCATCAGGAGCCTGCCCAGCTGAAGAGGCCCCCACTGCCTCCTCATGTCAAGACATGTCAAGAGCCTGGGAAGAGGCAGCATTTTTGCCATACAGCTTATTATGTGAATGTTAGGGAGGGAATAGCAAACTACGTTTCCTAGGGTAATCTGAGAGAACAGCCCTACAGTTGAAATATAGCTCTTACACAGGTCATGGAGGCTGACTGATGTATTTTTCTCAGGAGTCCAGACAATCTTGCCTTGTCTACTTCCCTGGCACCACAAGGCCTTACACCTTTAGAAATACTTACAATGAGAGCCAACTTTCTCCTACATGGACTTTCTAATAGCATTAAAATAAATCATCATCTATAAAGCCAAACAATGCCACAAATCTGTTTCCAGCCATGAGTTGGTTTCGGTAGTGCTAACCAGCAGCCAACGTTGAGTTACAGCATTTTCTTTCTATTTAAAGAACTAAACGGGGAGCTTTTTCCAAATCCCAAGTCAACTTTTTAAAATAGAAAGTAACATAGAAGAGCTTGCAAATCTGCTTGTAATCAGGACTCCTGGAAGCTGCATCTGGTTGACAGATTTAGAGCACCACAAGCATAGAAAAAGGAAGGCTAGAAGAATAGCAGCAGCATCAAGAGTTGGAGGGGATAAACAGAACAGCAGCAGCAGAAATTAAAGGAAGCATCTAGAAAACAATGGATAACAATGAATAAAATAAATTTTCATATTTTTTCAGCTTTCTAGAAATGTTCTTAATTTTACTATTTCCCACACTAACAACCAATACCATGGGATATAGATACTGAAACAAAAGGTAACACACTGTCAAATATGTTCTTCCTGACTGAAATTGTTAAAAAATATACAATAAATATTTCTTGATAAATTTTGATTTAGATAAAGATAATTAGAAGTATTTCTAAATCCTTCTGAGTAGCCTATAAAGATACGGTATTTATGACTTAATGCATCACAAGTGGGTAAAAAATAATGGATAGCTATCGCTACCCAGCAAATTAAGATGTTAATTTTGGTAAAACAAAATATGCTTCTTCATAAGACTGAAAACATATAGATCTCTCACACTTATCCCTTCAATAAACATAAGACTATGAAGTCATTAGTTTACAGTGTTTTACTTTGAACACACAGAAGTGTTGCAAAGCCTCTGGGAAGCCGAGCTTTGTCAATCCTCATCCATTTCAGTTCAGGAATTCTCACATTCCAACAATGAGCAATTGCTACTGTTAATTTTGTTGAAAGCGACATGGACAGCTTTTGACAATAGCACAGTAGTATAACTTTAGCCTAAAGCTGCTTATAATTGTATTTTACTATCATAAAAGTAGGTCTCCAAATTAAAAAGAGAAAAAGATGAGTTGTATGACTTACAAAGTTCTACTTCAATAAAATGCACAGAGACAGTCAGATATATGCATGCAGACACAGAGATGCTTCTAAAATTTGATTAATAGTTCTCCATCTCTCTGTCCTGCTGGTGGTTTTTTTTTTTAATGACAGGAAAACTACTTCAGAATTATCAATCATTTAGAAACATTTCTGAGTATCGAATGGTGTTCAGAACTCAAATACCCTACATATCCTGTGGCAGGCATACATTGCTTGTCACCAAATGAATGTCACTCTTGAACAGTCAGAAAGGCCGAACCAACAAGTGCTCTGTATTGGAGGGGTTTTGAAACATTTCACTGTAACTCTCTGATGTGAAAGGATTGCTTGGTTTTGGCAATATAATCTTTGGTTTTGGAGAACTTGATCTTTCACAGAGGAGCTAACGGATCAGGGAAGTTTCCAATTTAGCTGTAGAACTTTGTAGTGAAAGAAAGTTCATCTTGTTCTTTTCTGTCATAGGGATAAAACCACCAAATAAAGACATTAAAAAAATCACCCAAGGCAGAAAAACAGGTAAGAGAAAGATTCCTTCCATTTTCCTTTCTCATCAGAGACCTGATGAATTGTAAACAAGCAAAAGGTACAGAACATAAAGTTAAGTGTGGCAAATGTAAAACCAACATGATGGACCAAACAAAAGTTTGAGTACTAACTTTCAGTAAGTACAAAAAACATTAAGTAAAGCTTTTTCATGCACTTCACAGTTGAGCAATGTTCCAAGGAAAAAAGAAGAAAGGAAAAGAAAAGAAAGGAAAAGAAAGGAAAAGAAGAAAAGAAAAGAAAAGAAAAGAAAAGAAAAGAAAAGAAAAGAAAAGAAAAGAAAAGAAAAGAAAAGAAAAGAAAAGAAAAGAAAAGAAAAGAAAAGAAAAGAAAAGAAAAGAAAAGAAAAGAAAAGAAAAGAAAAGAAAAGAAAAGAAAAGAAAAGAAAAGAAAAGAAAAGAAAAGAAAAGAAATTTTATTAGCAACTGACACAAAAAAAGTGGATAAATTCCTAAGCCACTATTCTTCTAAATAAGGGGTCCTCTGAAATTCCACTTCATAATGAAATATTTCTGAACTCATCAGACAAAATTATAAAATGAACAGTGCTAAGTCACCAACAAGACATAATACCTATCCAAGAACCCTAAGATGATGGAAGAATGAACTACCTGAATTGTTTTGGACATTCTTTGTTTGAAATAATTTGTTAACTAAGTGGTGATGAAAACAGATTTTGTTTTTTTAAAACGGTGCTTATGCATAATGAAGGAAGTACAAACCAAGAACTCCAACATCTATATTATGCAATTCAGCAGGAACTATTGTAAGAATATAACCAGTGGACATATTAATAAATAACACATAATAGGAAGGAGTTAGAACTACTTCTATAAAAAGAAATAATGCCTAACAAATCAATACAAGTTCTTTAAATGATACACAAGAGAATTAATAAGATTCACCCCGATGATACAGATTATTTGGATTTCCAGAAAGAGTTTGACAAGATCCTTTACCAAGGGTCCTTAAAGGAACTGAGAAGTCAGAAGATTAAAAAGAAGATTCTTGCATGTATAAATAATTGGTTAAGATTGGAAACAGAGATTAAGAGTAATTCCTCAGTGTAGAAGGAGGATCCCTGTGGAGCTCTGCAGTCATGTTTTTGGGTCTGTACTGCTCAGTGTATTTCTAAAGAACTGGAAGGAAGAGAGGGTGAATATAAAGTGTCAACAGTTCCTTATGATATTAAGCTATTTAAGGCAGCAGAAAAAAGAGCTCACTGTGAAGTAGTGCAGATAGTGCTACTGGAATTCAGATACTTCAGTCACTTCTTACTCTTAACCTGGCACTGTATTGCACCTTCAGGCATGGGGCAATTAAATGTTAGATGAAATTCACTGAAGGTATTTCAGATATATTCTTACAGACTCCAAGCCAGCCTTTACCATTTAGAAGCTAGGCCTTCAGTTACAGCAGTGAAGAGACTCTTGTGAATCTTTAATGCTGACCCCAAGTTAGTCCTGGGGAAATTTCATAAGAGTGGGAAAAATCTTGTGTGGCAACCTTTCAAAAGGGCAAAAGGATGAATAAGTAAAAGCTAGTTATCCTGGTTATCTGGGAATTAGGAGAGGATAGTAACACTCCTTATTTTCACCTGGAACAGCTCATGTAAAATTAAAAAAATATGATTTATTGCCAATGATGAATACAATTCATAATGGCAAATGTTGTAATAGACTTTCAGAAAATTCACAGGGTTTTATGAATAAATGATAAAAAATTCAGCATGAAATTCCATTACATACTATGTAACAATTAATAATACTTGATTGTGTGAGAGTTCAGAAATTATTGCAGGCAAGGAATAGTCTTCATAGGATTTAGAATTTGTCCTATTCTTGCAAAGGGATGGTAACCTGTGCAGAACAGGTTTCAAAGCCCATATGAGTAAATCAGTATTCTTCAATCAAGTACATAGCTCATATGATAAATGCATTTTAACCATATATCAAACAATGAAGTTTGTGGTGAAGCTGCTGGTTAAAAAACAAACACCTCAAAAAGAACTTGTACATGAAAAAAGGAAAGTAAGTTGTAGCTTAGAGGTATCTTCACAGTACCCCAGAACTTCCACGTGCTGCTCCCTAAAGCCTAATATAAAAATACAAACAATCTAAGCAACCTTTTTGCAAAGCCACTATCTCCAATTGAAACCACCTGCACCAGAATTAGGTTCAATGCAATCTACTTACATTGGAATTATAATTTCAGTAACTTGAAATTGCCTCAATCACTCGGGCTAATGTCACACTGAAAATGTTATCTGTTATTTTCTATCACATGAATTTTTTATCAACACATCCTTAATTTCATTTTTTAACATTTCTTTTTCAGTTGTATACAGACCTATAGGTTTGTCTCTTCAAAAGCAAGGAAAAATTTTGACATATTAGCAATCAACAATTTTGTCCAAGCCAAGTTACATTGCATTCAGTTTGTGAATATCTGCCAAAAGGCAGAAGAAGGAATGGATGCAAAGATAAAGTTACATTTTCTCTTTTCTTCAGAAAGTCTAATGCACTTGCTCCAGCCTGTTACCCATTCCATCCTGTTTCCGTCTTACTCTTTGTTTAGCCGTGATTGTCTGTGCAACCCAGATTCTGTTCAGTAATATTTTTAACCCAATCTTCTCCTAACTTGTCCTAATCCTGGTTTTACTTTTAGCAATAACCAATCACCTCCCAACCAAGTATAATCTGTCTACCCTTATCCCAGCCTTTCTTCTCTTACAAGCCTCTTCTTGTTATAACACCTTGGCAGAAGCTCTGATTCACACTTCAGATTACATCTCACAAGACTTACTGACCTAATTCTGCTCCTTATCCTGCTCCAGATCTGTTTTTTGAACCCCTCCTTTCTCCAGATTTCTTGAGTGGTAGCTGGAGGCCACATGCAAAACCAAACACCCAGGACAACTTGACCTTCATTCTGACGCTGGTTCCTGCCTTTCCCTTGCACTGCACAAGGCTGCAAGTAAAATGGAAGTCTCTGACCAGAGATGATAGGATCCAGAAAACTCCCTTGCCTGCTGTGAAAGAGGCCACATATGGTTCAATCAGCAATAAACACATGCTTGTGGAGGAAGAGTTTAGCTTTTTAATATGAAGGAAGTTGGCTGAGTGTATCTTTCAAATATTTATTATTTGGCCAAATTTCAACAGATTTTGAAGGGGCCAACAAAAAAAAACCCAGCACATCACTGACACTATTCCAAGTCTCTGTTGGAAAGGAGGGAGTTGCTGGTCAAAGAAATAATGGACCATTGAATAATCATTTTGTTTGAAATTACAATAAAATGCAAATATCAGAAATCTTAATTTGGGGCTGACACAAAGCATGGAGAAATTTCCACCCAAAGGACTGAAGCTGTGCCAAGCTATAAGCAACTGAATAATAGGAACTTAAAATAGGCACTGATAATGAAAATTATCGATAATTTTAATATTGGTAATGATGTGATGCTACCATTCTGCCTGTAATAACTGACAAGAAGCACTCTCTTATATAGGCTAAAAGTAAAGAAATATAATTTACCACAACTATATGGACAAGCAGCCACATAATTATGTATCTTTCTCTTACAGCAAAGTGGGTGAGATAAGAAACTAGGTGATGCAGGATTTTGCTTCTCCACAGAAATAGGATTTTCATTGGTTTCACCGGTTGTGAAAATTTGTTTTTGTAGAACCGTATTTTCTTTTAAATCCTAAGGTACCGACATTTGTCCCCTAGGACAATTTTTCAAACATGTATGAAAATATCCCTAGTTGCTGTGTAGAGTGAACAAAATCCATATCCAATATCCATACGCAATTATGTTCCATTAGTCACCCTTCCTTCCATCCCTCCTTCCTTCCTATTACTCCTTTACCAAAGACACCTGCCTTTTTATTAACTATTGCACAGATTGAGGATGTCATCCTTGAGCTACTAAGTACCAAGTTTTCACCTGACATTTTGCCAGAAAAATTCTGCTTCCTTAAAGACTGGATGCTCTATTATCACCAGTATTTCTGATCAGTGTATTGTCCTAGTTTATCTATATAAGTGACAGTCCACTTAACCCATAAGAACTCTAGCATCCTTAATAAAAGGCTCATTACTTTCCCCCCTCATATCCCACCACCTTACCTGCCAAAGGTCAATAAAGGAGTGTTGACCATTCTGCCTCAGAAACATCTCCCAGAAAATTGCATTAATGCAGAATTACAGTCAGGTATTGTCAAGCATAGAATGCTTTCAGATTGCAGTCTGTGGTTTGGGGGGGTGGAGGGGTGTTGTGGTGGTGTCTCTGTCTTGAATTAAATTCATGTCTGTTTTACAAAGGTTTTCTTGGCATGAACTTGGAAATGGAAAGAGGACCAAACTGTAATAACTCAATATAATATGAGCCTAAATTAGTGTAAGTGGGGTCTGATCTACATACAATGTAAGTGGCATATGCACAGGGGAGTGTATAATTTGTATATTTTCCCTCTTCAATCCAGAGTAAGTTCTCTGTAAAAATTATTTTATGATCTGCCATTAAAGCATTAATAAAAATAAATAATAAAAATAAACACTAGCCCAAATAGTCTTGATTTCTCTTGTCAATTTTTCTCTTTTCTATTGTTGCCAATGAGAATTTCTTTTGGTTTTCACAGTATGTGCCTATGTTTTTGGAGTCTTTTGTTTAAAGCTTTCTCTTAATGGCAACATTTGTTTCATCCAGCTTCCTTATCATCACTTGAATATTTTTACCAGTACAATACCTGCACTGCTTCCTGTTCATTGTAAAATGTCTACCTTTACCACTTCAGATCAGGATGTCTTCAGTTATCTCTTCACATCTTTCTCACATCTTTAGACAGGAACACATGTAGATCTGTACATGTATTAAACGCATGTTACAGTAAGCATGCATGCTAGAACCAGATTTTGCATTAACCTATTCATGTAGAGACATCCTTGGTTCATCACAGAACACCAGACTGACTTTAAAATCATGCTGTCCTTTAATATAACCTTTGTGGCACACTCTACTGGTTGCATTATGCAGCAGCTTTATAAGACAGTAATATTATGCCTGATATCCTATCACACCTCAGAGAACACACCAATTAGTGACATCCTAGATGGCAATCAGCCCTCTCCCCACCATTGTACTGAGAGGGTCTAGCTGCTTCTTCGTGCTATGCATAAAACTCTGATGTGTTTTTCACTTCTTTTGGTTTAATGAAAAGATGCCACCCATGGCACCACACAGAATTTCCCTAAATCATTTTTGTGGCAGGAATGCTCAGGAATAGTGAGCTGGACAAGATAGGTGGATTGTATTTATATTGGATATATCATGGATTGAAATCTCCTTGGCCATAAGAGGCCATATAAGAGATATATTTTCAGTAGCAGAAAGCCTTTAATTGTTCATGGAAGAATGTGTAGACATCATATTACTTCAGGCCTGACTATAACTTTACCATTTACCTTTGAACAGACAAGAAAGAAAAGAAGCCTGCCATTTGGAGAAAGAAGCTGGGGGTTTCTGGTCCTATTTTTTATGGCTGTGAAAATAATTAGAATCTTTCACTGCTTACACACCACAATGTTCTCTCAACACAGAGGTTTAGTGACATTGGGCTGTATATTATTGTTCTAACCTCTTTTGAGTAACCAAGCAAATGCTCTATAACCCCTTACTCTCTAGTATGATACAGACACAGAAGTACCACATACCCTTCCCACACATTATACTACAAGCATTCATTTTCCTTTTCATGACTTGGAAGGTTATGCTAATCTCCTCAAACTTAAGAATTCAGAGGGCACAGTTGAACCTACAACACTTATAAGTGCCTGAGTATGGGTCACCATCCTTGCAAAGGGAGATTAAGCAATAAGAATGCCTAGTGGGAACACCTCAAAATTTCACACCAAAAGTCCATTCATACTTCAAGAATCCCCAAACACAGATTTCCCCATTTCTCCCAGTCAAAGATATATTTCTTCTGGAGCTCTATCTTTAAAACCCTAATTTCAAAGCATTGCTGCACTCCTACAGAAGATCTAAATTCTCTCACCTGAATACCATCCAGCCCTCCACAGATCAGAGCCCCAGGATACCTTTTACTCAACAGTCCTGCTCCCCTTGAACACTATTCCTACTCTTCTTGATTCTCCTTTCACTGATGATTTCCCTCTGACTGATAAACCTTGAGTACAACGTCATCTCCTCACTAGGTCTCCCCATGACAGCTATGCTAACCAGAAACTTCCTCATGTGTAACTTGGAGACTGGGGGGAAAAAAAGAAAAAGGAAAAAAAAAAAAAGCCAGGTGTAAACATACATAGAGTAGCTTTATCAGATTCACTCTACTATTAACAAAACTCTCATTTTGGCTTGTTCTTCAAAATATGCTGTTCTACTCAGGGACATTGTCATCTCTTACTCTAAAACAGCTTTCAAGCAATAAAGCATTTCAGCTAACAACTTTTATGTCTCTCTTGAATCACATGCATGTCTGCATGGTCCAGTTTATTTCTAAAAATAAGTATCTTTTAATCACTATTTTATTTATATATTTATTTCATTATTTTACATGGTATGGATCAGAGTTTGTATCACCTCAGCTTTAGGAAAAAGTGTTGATATAAAAAGATTTCATTTGGGGAACAAAGGTATTATTACTACTAGAACTGTAAAGCAATAGCCCTTAAAGACCATAAAAAACTCTAAAATTCAGATATAAAAGTCGACATAATAGATATCTAGCTATGTATCTGGTAATTATGGTGTTTGTCTGTTACATACCTATATTCAATACTTTATTAATACAGTAGTGATGTATCATTTCAATATTACTTTTATTAATTATTTTTTCTATTTAAGAGTAATTATAGATGACCAATTAGGCCCTATAAAAAAGCACTGCTACCTAAAGGCTTAGGGACAAGAGAATAAGATCCCATAGATATTTCCAAGTAAGTAAAGTTTGCTGTAACTCTTTAAGATCCTGTAACTCTCAAGACCTTGCACATAAAAACTACTTGATATGTTATTGTCATATTTATGTCTAGGTTTTAGATCAATGGACTAGACAGATCTACAGCATCTATTTTAACTGGACTGTTAAAAGTAATGTAAATAGAAAAACCAACATCTCAAATGCTCAATAAAAGCAAGGAATGTGGAAAGCATTAGGTGAAATTGGGGTAGGAAGGTGATACTAGATTGAATTTGTAAACTGATTTTGCAGATTTGATATTGTTTTGCAATAATTTGTAAACTCACTGAATTGCAAAACTTGGAGAACTATTCTCATGGTAAGGGGTTTTATTTGCACTAATCAAGGATGCCACATTAACAGTCCTACTGCCTGAATTCAAGCAGCCATTAGGCAACTTCATGCATCAGTTTTCAGCATCAGTAACCTAAAATAAGTACCCTTATAGAGAAAATCCATATTTTGGCTATAAACCTATGGTGTATATTTGACATTGAAGGACATACTGAAGAGCACATTTTTAGCAATAAAAACATCTTTAATTTTTTCTACCTGTCTTAAATCACTTGACTGACTGTTGGGTTCCTAATGTTCTCTAGGAATAATTCATGATTCTTCAACATTCATAGTATTCATCTCAAGTCATGAGCTTTAATTTTACTTTCTTTTATAATTTTCAGAAATCAGATATAGCATAGAATTTTTTTCTCTTGGCTTTTTATTGCGACTTTGCTGAGCAGAACTCGGTGAGACCCCAATGCCATGTGTGCTTCACCCGGGGTTCAGGCTTCCCATGACTGCTCTATACAGGTGGAGTCTGAGCCTACAAATCTCAGTTATCATCAAGTGAGGTGACATCTTGTTAGCCTGACTTTAGTGACATTGGGCCTTTGTGATCAGATAGACTACACGGTCAGGCACATCAGGGCAGAGCGTTTTTATCTATCTTTTAATATCTGTTCAATTGTGGGAAATTATCCATGCATTTCTATGTTTTTTTTTTCTTTTTAGTGGCTCCTGGCTCTGTATTCTTTCTTATGGGTTTGAAATAAATCATGTCAAACAAGACTGTATGGGTGACAGCACCTGCCTCCCTGCTCTTCTGTTTCTTCACACCACCCACCACAACTATATCAACTGTGCCTTTGGATGAATCCATTTTGTGGGTGCTCTCTTGCTCTCAGCAATTAAGACACACCAAACTGCTGTCTGCCTGTTTTACTGATGCAATGTAACTCGTGATTCAACAATAGTAATCAGGTCAAAAAGGCAACACTAAATTAGTTTCACCTTTGATCACTAAATAGCAAAAGAAGATTCAGGCCTCTGTCCTGGTTTCAGCCAAGGACAGGTTTGCTTTTTTTTGTTGCTGTAGCCATGGAGGAGTGCATTAGGAAGAGCACAGCCAGCAGGTCAAGGGAAATGATCCTGCCCTTCTTCTTAAGTCCTGGTGAGGCCACACCTAGAGCGCTGTGCGCGGTTCTGGGCTTCTCAATTCAGGAGAGACATGCAGCTCCTGGAGTGGGTACAGGCAAGAGCTACAAAATTGATCAAAGAACAAGAGCAGGTCTCTTAGGAAATGCCAAGAGGTCTGGGCCTGCTCAGCTGCAAGAAGAGAGTACTGCAAAGTGACCTCACTGTCTATAAATATCTAAAGCAGGGATGCCAACAAGACGGATCCAGACTCCACTCAATAGTGCCAGCCAATAGGACAAGAGGCAATAGGCAGAAATTCATGTACAGGAAGTTCCACCTAAACACGAAGAAGAACTTTACTGTGAGTGACCATGCACTGGAACTGACTGGCCAGAGTCTCCCTCCCTGGAGCTATTCCAAAAGAGTGAACACAATCCTGTGCCATGTGCTCTGGGATGACCCAACTTGAGCAGGGAGGTTCGACCAAGTCACCCACTATGGTCTCTTCCAAACTGACCCATTCCATGATTATGTGATTCTGTGGAAGTCAAGGCAGGTTTCCTTACAGCTTTAGAGCTCTCAAATATACATAATATCCTTACCTCCTTCTCTTCCACAAGGAGAAGATGAAGACCTGTAGAACATAATTCTGGAAAAAGATCACCAAGTGACCAACCCTGATGATCATGTGGTCTTCTTCTGTATCATAAACCTTATATATTACTCAGTTTCATACAAACCCTAAGGTTTTAATTAGACCAAAGTGTTTCAGAATAAGCTCTGTGCTACAGACTGAGAAGTGGAGATCAAGGCATTAGTAATCCCAAAAGATCCTTTGATGTTAGGAAACTGACGAAGTGAGAGCTGCCCTGATGATTCTCAAAAGCTGAACCACATCCTATGTTGCAGAGGAAGTTGAAAACACCTCAGCACATATATACACACACACCAGCATCTAAAACCCTGTCAATCTAAGTCAGATTTGACCTTAATGAGACAGCTAGCCCAATCCTCAATTTTGATGCAAAACACAGCCACGAAGAACCAAAGAAAGAGTATGCCTTTGCAAACTTTAGGCACAGTTCTGAGCAATCTATTGTCCTATGTCTAGTTTTATGAGGAAGGACAGGAGAAACAAAGAGCAATGCCCACCTCAGAGTACAGCTTGCTAATTACAGCTGGATAAACCCCTGAGGATTTCCACTCTCTTTTGCAGATACAACAGGTGGTATATTTAAAGTGTCAACACTTCTAGACTCTGGTAAGGGTGAAGACTGTGGATAAGTTTGCACTACAGGGCACAGAGACCTATGCTAGCTCCAAATAAGGCTAACACTGGAAGCAGCATAGCCACGTCAGCATAACTGCACTAGCCAAAGCATAATTCAGTGCAGCAATCATGCATCTGCACTGCTTCCAGGACCCAGACTATAATTTCTGTTCAGAGTTGTACAGATGTGTAGATCTACTACCTCATCTGGAGCTAGCCTGAAAATCTTAAACAGAATTCCACACTGTAAAGCAGTTCACCCCACATGCATGCTTGCTATTGTTTCAGGTCACGCAAGGGAGAACTTCTAGACTTTAAACACATTTCAGTATTCTCACAATATAGCATCTTCTTTGACTTATTAAAAACAATTGCACTGTAAAAAGCCTTCTTGACAGAGCTACTTGCTGAATACTTTCTCTGAAACTGATCAGACAGGACTTGGCTTGGTTCATTTCCAGGAAATCTCAACGACCACTTTACATCCAATATCAGTGTGTATGCAATATCAGGAGCATAGAAGCAACCCTTCAAATGGGTAATATCTCTGTTTTAGGAACAGTCTCAGCAAAAATACATAGCTCTTATTTCAATTATTGTCCTTGTTCTTTTAGTGTATACATTTCAGGCATGAGATCTACTATCCTTTTCTTCCTCTCACAGCTGCTAATTTTTCACCTATATTATTTTATAGATAATCTGAGAACTAACTTGACTAATACCCACCTGCTCTCATTAGAAAACCTATTAGTCTCTACTACCCATTGGTCATTTAAAACAAATTAAAACACAGAGAACAAAGCCATATTAACTTCCTTCCTTTCTCAATCCCTTGAGGAAAGGCCTTTCCAGCATTGACTGTGAGTCTTATTTGACTGACTTTTGGGCTTTTGATTGGTCCTTGGATACAGCAGTGAGAAGATATTTCCTGTGTTGTAGAGTGTAATAAGAGCAACAGATTTTACTCTGAGCCATGAGCTGAACAAGAGAGGAAATTGGAGTGCCTCGCAGTAATTAATCATTGTATGATGAGACCTGTCAAAATCCTTTCTAGAGCTGATATTGCTGTCAATAACCAGTGAGTACATTGCCATCTGTGACTGCTTAAAATATCAGCCTATACTACAATCAACATATTTTTTACTTACACATCTTTTTTATTTACCAAATATAATTCTCCTAAGTACTATATGTGCTCCAGTGTTTGCCAGATGACAGCACGGCTGGTGTCAATATCTAAAGCTAAATGCTTTTGCCCTAAGTAAGTATCCAACAAATCCCCTGAGCTGTAAAATAAAGTACCAGCTAAATTACATTTGTATCTAGTCTAAATTCCAGTGGTAAGAAAAATTTATTACCAAACATTCGTACTCTGGCGTACAGTTGAATGAGAAAAAAAGAGAAGTATCTCAGAGCAGTTTCATGTCATACTGAAAGCCTAAATAAATAATAGCTGCCAGATTCTCAGCTGATATGAAAGAAAGAAATTTAACCGTAACTATGGAAAATTATGTTGCTTTACATCAGATGAGAATCTTGCCCAAGCAAATCTGAACCTAAGCTTGATAATTTCTAAATTTTATATTTTATATCACTAATTGAAAGCAGCAGCAGCACTGGCTTTCTCCAAAATCTAACTTTATCTTTCCTTTATCAAATGTCTATGGAATAAGCCAAGAGTCTTGTGTGTCTTTGTGGACTAAGCCAAGAAATTTTGAGGTAAGGCTCAATTTACCTCTAATAATATCTTACTTAGGAATTAAAAAAAAAAAAAAAAAGGTAAGTTGCTTTTCCTCTAACTCAGTGGCTGCATGCAGCTTGTGAAACATTATTCTGTTGCCTGCAGCCACAGAAAATTAAAATGTTCAAATAGAGGTTAAAAAAGGAACATAAAGAAGGATGCTGTCCAGTCAATTATTTGTGTGGTACTGCTTTTAAGACATTTCTGTGTTTCACATGCTGATAACTTAGTATCCTGTTTTTTCTGGATCCCCCTACAAAGGGAACTAACTCTTCCTGGACATTGTGTAAGGAACTCATTTGACTAACTCAGAGTCATATTCCAAGACTTGGGCTACATACTTAATGGATGGGCATCATGCATTCTTCTGTGTTTTGTCTGCAGAGCCCTACAGAATTCACCTCCAAAATTTTGAACATAGTTAATCTCTTTAACATTAAGAGTGTACAGTACACAAGTTGCTCATGAGCAACTCAGTTCTGCTCCTTGGTGTCACTGGAAGCAGTAAAATATCAGTTGTGGGACACTCTAAAGGGAGAGGGAAAACAAGAGTCCCAGGGAAACAAATCATGGAGGCCACGAGGGAAAACTGTGAGTCATAAAATATAATTTGAAGTGTCTTGTAATGGAGGATGGGAATGGAAGAAGTTGCCAGCAACCTTCTCTCCATAGAAAAGTAAGTGGATGGAAACATCTCCTGCATTTGCTTCCAGTAGTCAGTGAGCATAGCTTCCCTGCTTCCCCTGCCTCTCCTCATCCCATTCTTTGTAAGGAATGTCTGGAAAAGAAAAACCAACTCCATTGTTTCATGTGGTCTGGATGCAATGGGAGCAATTAAATCTGAACCCTGACATGTAGCAGGTCCTTGGTGCTCTACTCTTTAAGTGACCACACTACATCAAATCCCATGATTTGCTTGCACTCACATGAATGAGATAAACAGAATATTCTGTTGCAATAACTGATCCTGTTCATTAACTATCTCTTCAAATTTTTCTACTTCCAGAAATGGTGGAAATGCATAAATTCTCAATTATTTCATATCTCATCACTGATACAAATTATTGAATAGACTATTAATTTAAAAAATTAAATTTAAAAAAACCCAAAACCTTCAATATTGAGCTCAAACCTCACACATTCAGGGCTAACTCTGTGTTTACATATCAGGACTCATAAGACAAGATCTTTCCTGTGTACTGTGTTAATTTTAAATCACTGATTTTAAACTAAGATAATGTAAATATACACAGATGTATATAACTATCTGTATATGTCATATATACAGGTTTGTAAGACAAAGGTGTCATGTCTTACCAAAGCCTAGGTAGCTTGTATCAACACAATTCCATTTTGCAACCAAAGTAATCTTGCACAAAAGAAAGTTATTTTGACAGGGTCTATTTTCCATATGCTTATGTTGATTGGTATTCATTCCATTTTCCTCCTTTCATTCTTTTAGTAACAGAGTCCCATTTCAGTAACTCTGTTATTTTGCCTGGGATCGATGTCATGCTGACAGCCCTATAATTATGTGGGTTGGCTCATTTAGTCTTTTAAGTACTGGCATGGTGTTATCTTTCTTCCAGTCCTCTGGAATGTCCTTCGTGTTCATAGGCCTACTGCAAATCAACATCCTGGTGTACATCAGTTGAATGCATGCTGGTTTACCACTCACCAGTAATTCACTTCTACAATCCATTTTACAGAAGTTTCCAGCCAATGAGAGTCCTGGACAACTTTGTGCTTTTTTGCCTAAGCTGCAGTTTCTGAATAAGAACTTTAACAATGTCATCACTGAAGTGAGAAAAAAACTTCAAAACCTTTTTCCTGTGCATTTTTATTTAAAAAACTACAGATGACTCTTCCTTAAACTATGCAGGATGTGTTTTCCTATATACCTGCTTGTGTATTTGTGTGCATTTAAAGGCTCACAAATTCACATATCAAAATAAAATAATGGAATAACACAAAAAACTATTTGTGGTCAGGATAATACTGGCCATGTGGATACTAAGAAGTGGTTTAGTGCACTAGGAAGAGTCGGAAGATGAAAACAGCTGCTGCTGAAGCTCCTGCATCTAAATGGTTTTTCAGTCAGGGTCTTACACTGTACTGAATTTGGTTTGGTCTCTTGGGCTGATGGTCCCTACCATGTGATGGTTCTTAGCCATCTGGAGGACAAGTCATAGATGTGGATGTTTATATCTTTACTCCAGATTTGGAGTTGCACTTGGTGTGCAACAACAGCAGAACATTTTTACTTGTTAGAAATCCAGTTGCATGCAGTAAAACTGCTCTACAAATCCAGATCAAACTGCAGCAAATGCTTTGGCCAGGGAATTTGTTTTCAAGCAGCAGTGCTATTCTTACCCAAAATGCAAATGTACACACAATCATTAACAATATTTTGCCATAATGAAAGAACTCTTCAGAGAATATTTCAGTTAGGTTTTTTTTTAATTGACATTTTAGAATCAGGTTTTTTACAGTAATGAAATATATGATGTTGCATCAAAGATGAGAATTATATCTACTGTGTATATGCCTATATTATTGATTTATTGAAGAAAATTAGAAGTTTAGTTCCTCACAGTTTAACAGATATTTTTAGATATTTGTTGCATTTACTAAATCTGGAACCAGGCTGAAACTAAGCCAGATGCCACAACTAGCTACTGAGAAGAAGGTGCTGAGTGAGATTTAATTCTATCCATGTCAAGCATGTAGATCAATGTATGGCTCTACGTAGTTATTCTAAGTACACTCTATACAGCACAGATTGATTATCACTCTGTAGCTGAAAAAGGCAGCTGACTCTTGTTCAGTCCTAAAACTAAAAACTGCAATGTTACATATGTTTTGAGCAGAAAGCAAATGTCATGAGGAACTTATAACTGATAAGACATATGATAAACTTTTTCTGAATATCACATAGCAGTATGGACAACTTCCTTCATGTGGCACTATTTCCTTGCTGTACATCAGATCTGACAGAATGGCTTGACATGGGTTCTGTGCACATAACAGAGATAACGACTGCACATAGCAGACATAGAGCCTGCTCTGCCTCTGTGACCATGACATGATGCCACATTTATATTTGCTACGTATTGCCAAGCTTAGTTGTAGTAAACTGTAGTTCCCAAAGGTTTGAGTACAGCCCTCTGTTGCTTTGACTGCTGAAATGTATAACACTTTTCACTTACTGCCTGATCATAAATGAAGTCAGACTTTTAAAGATTTTTGTGAACACTTGTTCATATTTCAGTGGTTCTAGAAGTTGATTACCCAAAAAACCTGCTTGCAATTTCTGGTCTACATTAATTTATGGCTGGCCCTTGGCTATAGTTGGAGGGGCCCTGAGCAACCTGGTCCTGTGAAAGGTTCCCCTGTCCATGGTAGAAGAGTTGTAACTAAATGATCACTGAGGTCTTTTCCAACACAGGCCATTCTATGATTTGTAATTCTATTACTGTTCCTTGAATTAGTTGCTTTCCCACCATCTCTAACATTTTTACACAGCATATTGGAAGATATAAGCAATTATAATCTTCTTCTTCTTTTTGCTGCAATGAATGAACATAGCCTTTAGAGCCACCAGCTGACCAACAAGCACTTGAGAAGCAGGTAAAACTATTTTTTCATTTGTTCTTAAGAATATTTCACTCTTTGTCCCAAAGCTCCATAACTTCAAAGAAAAAAGATATGTTTTAAATAGGGAGTGATTATAATAATTTTTAAATTATTTGAATATACTTTAGACATACTTAACATATAATATATTTCCTCTGAAGACCTCCAAGGAATTAAAAATTCACTAATTAAGTACTGTAACATCCTTGAGAGGCATATACCATAATTATCTCCATTTTACAGATGGAGCAAGTGAAGCACACGGAAGCTAAGTGATTTGTCCAAACTAACACATTCCACTGGAGTGTAGCCAGGAGAGATACCCACGCTTTCTAATTTCCAGTGAATCAATAGATTATGCTACACACACCAGCCCCCAAAGGCAGGCTGTTACTGTTTCTTCACCAGAAATTTTTGGCTTCCTTATTGAAAACAAGATGCAAAACTGCCTTAATTCAGATTGTCTAGTAGCTGCCAAACAGTTTTAAAAAATGCATTAACATACAAATAATTATAAAGGGCTCAATGAAAGACTGACTTGAAAATGATACCCAAACACTCTTGCTCAATGACAGCCTTCAATCTTGTACCTTCTTGGCCAACTGCATGTCTTTTCATTCAAAATTCAGGTATCTCCCTTCATAAGACAAAACGATGCCTGACGAGGTAATAGCAGATTGCTTACACACCAAGCGATACCAGTGGAAGATGCTACCATGACACTTTGACTAATCAAATGTGCATCCATTACAATGATAGGGAATATCTTCATTTTGAACAGTGTCCTGGCATAGGTCAAATCATGTGAGAGGACAATGGCTATAATCCCTTGTTATATCCATGACAAGCTGTGTGGCTTTCCCAAGCCAAAACTTTTGTTGCCGACTAGCAGCAGTTCATAAGGTTCTGGAAACCTTCTGAGAAATGCCCGTATTCTCTTTGATTTCTCAGATTTTATCCAACATAAAATTCATTTTTCAGAGCCAGCGCTGAAATTTAAGAAGCTTGCTGTTTCATTTCCTCTCTTTCCTGCATCTCCTAATTACTACTGGGTTATTCTCCTCTTTTGCATATTCTCTTTCTAACCCCTGACTTCGTTCGTTGTTACTTTAAGACACAGCATCAAAAGGAGAGCAACACATCTGCCTCCATCTTTGCTAATAATGTGGTCCCTAGAAGGAGCTAAAAGACACTTTTCAGAGTAGTACAATAGGAAACAGTTGGTTTCACTTAGGGAGAGAAGAGCATTGATTCTGGTCTTCAATTACAAAAAAATTCCAGACAACACCAAATAAGATAGGAAGTGCAACTACTCTGACCTCTTCCATTCTCTGAGTGAGAAATGAAGGGACTACATTGATGTTTCTGAAATGGAGTGGGCTGTGGGCCTGAGAGCCTTTGTGGGCTTGCATTGTGGGCTGCAATTTCACCTAGGTAACTCTCAATAATTCCCTTCTCAACATTTTGACTGCTTTGGATAGAATCTCAGATGCCATCTGCTCTACAGCATATTGTTTCAGATTGACAAAGGGTCCAATGTGTCAAAATTTGCCAGAAGAGCAAAAATACTAGAAATTTATAGCTCTTATAACTTCCCTGCCTTGCAGAAGTAACTCTAAAAAAATAAGTTGGTAATTATAAAACCCTTGAACTGATTATTCTATTAATTCATATTTAATGCTACTCTTGCTCAGACTAAAAGTAATCACTTATGCTTATGTAGAAGAAAAGAATATCATGAATGTGGGGGGGAAAGGGTGTTTCATTACAAAATTTAACATGTTAAAGAAGCTGGTTTTGCTGTTTGCATGAAAAAACACAGATATTAAAGATTACTCTGAATTTCAACCTCATTCAACCTCATATCAACCTCTGCTCTCTTAAAAAGGGTACAGTATCCTCTTACCATAACCAATTATTTGAAAAACTGTGGAAAAGCATGGTATTGAAAACAAATGTGGTTTGAATATTATATATTCACAACTTATTATAATATTAATAAATGCATTTATTTCCAGTGTTTGGACTTCTATTTTTCAAAAAATACAGAATAAGCATCATTTTACATATAGAATTATTCTCATACCTGTGATTATCTAAATACAACGTCTGAATTAAATGAATACTCTAAGAAATATTATCTGAAATTACCATTAATTAAAAAATTTTCAGTGGAGCTTCTTCCAATTCTTAAATATTGTATATCAATTATCATGAGACAGACAGTGCATATATATAGTGATAGTGAGAAAAAAAATCATGAGCTTTGTATTTAAAATGAATATACACATACAGGCAGTAAAATTTGCCAGTGATTCTTGAACAAACTTATATGTTAAACACTTTACATCTACTTTTATGTTACTATATATTCATTAATTAAAGAGCAAGAGCAAAAAATGTATAAAGTTGATGAAAGGTTTACAGACCTAGTGACCTATCTCAGCCCCAAGGATTACTACAGAAACTGTGTGTGACTGGAAATTATTACACCAGCCTTATGAGGATAATGATTTCCCACCTTCCATGGTGCTGCATTGTTATCCATAAGCTCCCAAAGGTCCTTAAGCTTGTTAATAACCATTATAGATGTGCAATGAAGTGAATCAAGACTAAAATGAACTCACCTGAGCCTAAGCAGATTAACCCTGTTCAAGTCTGATGATGTCCATATAAATTCATCTGGATCTCCTTCCATCAGCAAATAGAAAAGTGCAATAAAACAAGGGTATATTTTATCTTTTCCTTTAAAAATAAATGTAGGAAATTATGCAGGACACAAATTCCGGAATAACTATTTAAACTGCAAAAGAGGGTCAGCTTTCCCTGGTGGGGACATGTCTGGGCCTCTGGGATTATATTTCATATGTGTTCAGCACTGAGTATTCTTGAATCCCGCTCACAGGCTGAGGGCACTATGTCTTGTAAGCTGACTGCAAAAATGTGAATTAAACAAAGCTGGACATCTTCTGCATCAGATTATTAGGAAGTCCCTGAGAAAGTCTTTGAAAAGATGATGCATGCAAAAATGAAGAAACACTTACATTCAATATAAGGACAAAGGTAGCAATTTATAAAATTTTTAGATAGTGCTGTATTTCAGAAGAAAGAAAACATATTGTGATTTTGTTTTATAAAGGCATATTGAAACATTTATAAAATAGTCTGCTAGGATTCATAGACAAAAAGGCAAAAGGCACTTAAATATTCCTTCAATGGGATTTCAAATACAGAATCATCTTATTTTTACACATACTTATGTCACAGTATTTATGCACGTAATGAATATATGCCATATTTTAGTTTGTAGAAATTCTTACCTAATACAATAAATTTCATGTTTATAATTATTTCATTATATGATGCTACAGGATGTGAAAGAGGTGGAGTTAAATGGGAAATTTAAAATTCGAAATGGTGTTTCAGTGTTTGAAAGGAGTATGGAAGAAAGAGTGACCTTATGATGTTGCTTAGATGAGCACCAGAAAATGAGAAAGAATTAAATTAGTCATGACCATTGGTGATGTGAATTTGGTATGGAAAGATATGGCAGGTGGAGTGAACTTCAGTCTGGGTACTTCTGAGTAACAGAAGAGAGAGAGAGAAGTATGGAAGCAATATTTCAAACTGAAATGATCATGGGTTTCCACCTGGGGAAAACAGATCAGTAATTAGGCAGCAAACCACTGCAGCAGGAGTGTTATTGTTAAAAAATAAATATAACTCATTACCTGGATATGATCTGTATGTTGCATGCAAAGAAGAGCGATATCACATGACAGGGAAGAGAAATCTGGACCTAGAAGGAAGACATTTATCTGTGGTGATGGAGAAAGGAGATCAGGGTGATCTGGAAGAAAAGAGAAGATATCAATTTGCTATGTTGCTGTCAAACCCAGAACGTTCAGTGAGAGAGAAAGGGAAATAAAAGGAATCATGTCAGTTATGGGACAGAATACACAGCAGGTGATAAAATTAATATAGAAGTGGATTGTTAGAGACCAGATGTATAGAATGGAAAGAAAAGCCCTCAAAAATGGACTACAAAGGGACCTCTGAAGAAAGGTGTTATACCAAGCCTCTCTTACCATATGATTGGCATCATAGCTCTGTGGAGGGAGAGAGGGAGGGAGGGACAAAGAAAAATTCTTTAATAGAAAAAATCCAGCATTGAGAAATTCTGTTCATGATGGAATAAACAGAGGCAAGCTGAAGCAAATGTCCCTGCCATCCAAACTGCCTGCCTTCTTAGAGATTTATTCTCTGTCTCTTGTGCTCTTTCCCATCTATGCAGGCTGTGGAAGAAAGACAGCTCCTGAGTGATATTTTATCAAGAATGCAAACACTCTGCTTTCCATTAAGAGTTGAAGCCAGTACAACAGCAGAAGAGATGTAGGTGCAAAAGCATTTCTTCATACAAATAGTTCAGCAGATTCTGATTTAGAAGCTGTTTTCAGTCCTTGTAGTTCAGTTGTTGATTCTATCTCAATTCTGCAATTTTCCTCCATTTGCATCTCTGCCTTCTTATTTCCATCCAATATTCTTATTAAGCTGATGAATGAATATTGTTTTCCTTTTACTTCTATGCAACCTCCTTATTCTTTACACAACCACCTGTGTTTTTTATGTAGATGCTAAACTATCTGGAATGTTTTAGTCTACCTCCCAGAAATATATAGAATTTTGAAGAATAAGCAAAAGCAGAAAATTCTGCTTTAGATTTTAATTACCTAATTTATGGTTTCCTCAATCCTCCATTTTCAAGAACAGCTGAAAAATAGAATATGGCAATGCCAGCTTTACAGATGATTTTCAGACGGCTTTCAGACATTCGCGGGAAAGCAATTAAAGATTAGTTAGGCTGAGAATCAAAATAATGTAAAACAAGACTATTTCTAAGGAAAATAAATACCTTTTCTGTTAATTTTATAGAAGGGAAAGCATGATAGTTTTGTTTGTTTGGGCTTTTTTCATTTTGTTTTAGCTCATCTGCCTCAAACAACATTGTGATATATTCTGATTACTTAGAACAAAACCTGCCAGAACTGGAGTTCCAGTTTCCTATGTTGAACTGTTGTTTTTCCCCACTGAGCAGCAAGAGTTCAGACAGATGTATGTAATAAATTCAGAAATGTTGATCTGCACTGCAGATGAAAGGCTGAATAACAGTATAGTCATAAAACTGAAACTTTTCATACCATGCAAGAAGCCTGTACTATATTTTACTCTACACTTCAAGATATATCACAATGACAGATTCTGTAATGTCAGGATATGGTATCGAAAGAATTCAAAGAAGTTTCTCAGCAGCTGCTGTTAGAATAGTTGCAATTGACTTATAAAGCTGTCTGAAACATAGTCGTTTTCACTATTTCTTACACTTTGGAGTGCTTTTTTGTTAGTCAAAAATCATATTCAGTCTAACTAATATACTCAGCCATTCTAAGAGACTGCTAAAGACAATGTTCGTAGCAATAAACTGTGCTGGAAAGTTTATAGTAACAGGAAAAATATGTAAACAGAACTTCTAGAAGTTTTTTATTCAGACTATCCAAAACACCTTATTTTTTTTACTTTATAAACATGTACTTAACTCAAAGTCCTAAAAAAAGGTGGCTTGACATTTCTGACCAAGGTCATAATCAACATCTGAACCTGTCAAAGCAGTTTCCAGAAAAGCCAGGAAAAACTCTGACACTCTCAAGGCCCCCAGTTTTCTCCTTTTACTTAGTTTTCCTAACAAATTTACTTGGTTTTCCTAAGGTGCAATCTCTTTGCTTTATGAAACAGTACATTTTCCATCTTTTTTATGGTAATTTTCATATTCTTAATTCTTCTTTTAATGTAAAATAAAAATATTTCCCTCAGCTTCAAATGAGCATTGCAAGCCACCAGAAAGGATGCAATTGGGAGTTTTCTTAATTACAAAAGCAAAATGAGCCATTAAAAAGTGGCAGCATTATTCAGAAGAAAAGAAAAGAAAAAAAAAAAGGGTAAGCTATTTTGGAAGAAACTTACCATTCCAAATTTCACGAGACGTGCTTAACCACAGAACATAATATAGCAGGCTTGTCTACATTTTTGTGCTCATTTGTGGGTTATTAGTACAGCAGTACCAGTTTCACTGACCCAGACCTGTACAGAAGTTCTATGTGGAAGCAAATTGAATCAGTTTAATTAATAGAAACCCATTTATACCTTAAAAATTAGGCCATTGTTTTACCATTTACTATTTGTGATGGAAATCCAATAGAATTTCTTTTTGCAATAAATACATGTAAACCTGCTTTTTAAAAGGGTCTGTAGTATTGAGATTGCTAGCGTACAAGTAGTGACAAATAACTTCTTCATTCTTTTTTACAGGTAGCTTATGTTATGGCTGTTCTGTCTGCAGGAGGTTGTAAAGTCAACATCCATGGAAAACTTTAGAGACACACTTAGCAATAGTACTATCAAGTTTTATCAGTCACAGCAGGCAGATGCAATTGTAAACATGTTTCGTTTGGAAAAGAAACAGCTTGGCTTATGATTGAGATAAATATTGGTTCACATTTTCAACATTTACTTTGTACTAATAGACTGTTTCATTTCATAAGCATATAAGCAATCATGGTAAAGTTATGGCAGGACTGAAGTATACTGGCATATTTATTCCTTGAAGTTCTCCAATCAAAGACAAAACTCAGTTGTTTGCTTTGATATTTATTTAATAATGTGAGCCCTGACCGGACTTGAGACAACCTCAAGTATTTCACAGAGCAGTATTTCTTTTGAAATGGAGCAATGTAAACATGCTTTCAGGTGTTGTATAAATAGCAAAACTGTAGCGCATAATATTTCTTTAAATTAGCACAGTGTTAATAACTGATGGGGGAGGGGGCCATATATAGTTACTTGGCAAAACAACGCAGTTTCTCAAGGTGTAGGAAAATGCAGAACACAAGTCTCAAAATGCAAAGTACATGATAGAATAATCAAGATCATTTGATACCTGAAAAAGGCTATCAAATGTTTCAGTGATAGTCTTGAAGTGATTTTTTTTCCCAACAGACACATTGTTATTACAGTAACCGCTTTATAGCATTATAGTCAACCACTGAGACCTCAGGTGCTTCATGCACTCTTTGTAAGTATTTTAATATGAGGGTTCTTGTTGCCTGTTCCTAAGCAGTTCCAATTTCCATCCTTTTCCTAGAGTTGAATCAAGATCAGTTTAGCCAATCAAGGGTAAAAGTTGGAAAAATCCATTAGTAAGCACTGAGTCATGACAGAAACAATGATTAGACTAGTGACACTGTGGTACTGCTATACAGATACCATTTAGTCATGATATTTTAATTTCTGTATTCTCTCTTGAATACACCAACTACAGTCTACTGAAAGCATTTCAGTCAGTATGCTCACAAACACACACACACTCCCATTTTTTAATGCTGAGAAGATGCATAAATTGCAACTGGAGCCTGATATCACTAAAATTCAAATTAAAGAAGTAATGTGAGTGTTATTTGACAGCAGAGTGATTACTCCAAAGGAAAAGTAGTATCAGTCAAGCTAGAACAGCTCGAAAGAGCTTGGAAACTTATTCTGGTTATTTTGGAGCCAGTTTTCAGAGGCAAGGAAACACAGAAATTTCTCTCAATATAAAACTAGAACTTCAGACATAAAACCGAACAAGAAAGAAAAATTCCAAAAGAAAATACTTCTCAGAACTTATTAGAAGATCCTGGCTGATAAATTCCTCTGTGTCCTTTCACCAAAACTACAAAAATGTTTCCCCTAATCCCAAATACTCTCCTCCATCTTTAAGAACTTTCACTCTGCACAACACATTGCTTAAATAGTTGATACAATTTAAAGAGATATTCATTACCATAAAGGGCTATTGACAATGCCTGTCCAAGCTAGCTTTGCATGTGGGGCCTGCTCATCAGGATTAGTGCATTTAACAAAGCAAATGAAACTAAATTCACTTGAATGCAACCATCTGTGAGTCCTAAATTGCAGAATATCCAAAGACAGACTAAACTCCCTTCTACAAAATTCCATCTCCATTTCTCACAAAGCCATTAGAAGAGCTTGATACTTGTAAAAGTGAGATTACATAAGTATTTTTTAAGTCTTTGCATCTTAGTATTTTGCTAATAGGTGTCCCAACATTTTATAAGGCTTTATAAAGAAATATATACAGTCCATGTTCTCTTCTATAGGCAGAAGAGCAAATAATTGACCACAAAGAAAATGCATTAACTTTCAAGAATAATCCACTACAATTACCAGCCCTAGTGATAGGAGTTAAGAAGATGTCCAACCAGCATATCTACTGTGTATTCACCAGAGGTGGATGGCATGCAAAACCCTCCCATTATTCCAATCACTATCATGCCATAACCCTGACAGAAAGGGACTTGTGCTTGATGTCAGTTGTTCTGTGACTGCCAACTCTATGGCAGATTTTGCTGGGAATAACTTTCATCTCCACTGACAACTAAAATATAGTGAACAATGTTGTTACACTACAGAGATGAGAGTGAAAG
The DNA here is from genome assembly GCF_963513975.1 of Fringilla coelebs. Taxonomy (NCBI): domain Eukaryota; kingdom Metazoa; phylum Chordata; class Aves; order Passeriformes; family Fringillidae; genus Fringilla; species Fringilla coelebs. The sequence goes on from NC_140028.1 coordinate 64,473,699, forward strand.
GGTATGTGCGAAGTCTCAGTCAGAAACAGCAGAGTACACAATATTTAATGTCACAAATATAAAACATTTAGGAAATACTAAAATTATAAATTCATTACTAGAAGAGAGGGAGTAAGCTCAACAAAGAGGCTTAATATTTTTCAAACAGAAAAAAGTCAGCAAACAGCACAGGGTAGGGGTCAATGTGGGTAATCCTAATGAACAAGCATTGATTTCTGCTTTTGGAATCAATAGCAAAATTACACCATGGCAGCAGAAATACCTGCTTCTTGTACAGACCAACTTCTCCCCTTGACAAGTGAGACTTCTAGATGCATATTTACCACCATCTAAACTCTTTTGGTAGCACAGTCAGTAAAATAACTCATCCAAAGATTACTGAATATCATAAACTTTCTTCAGTATATCTTCCAAATTATGTGAATTCCACAAAAATGTAAACCTTACTGACAGGAAAAAAAGCAAAATAAGTTTTTTAAACTTTAGAAGATACTAGAATATACAGACTTAATTGATGCACCAAGAACATGATAATATGTAGTGATGTGACCTTAGACTGAATATAGACTAAAGAAATACCTTCTGGAAAATTTAACCTCTGTTCACACACTTTACAAAAACAGTTGAAACCTGAAAAGGATTAAGAACAGACATACAGGAAGCCTTCCAGTTCTAGAAAACCTAAGGGACACCAAAGGATTTATTTAGCTCTATTTAGTTCCAGGGGGTTGAAAGTCACAATATAAATAAATAACCATTCCTGTCTGTATTAATGGATTTAAAAGGTGAAGAGATGATTGCTAGGCATGTACAAAGGCAAAGAAGAGCCTATGGTTATCATTAAAACATGATCTTTACTGTTTCTCACTTTTTCCTGTCCTTCATTTACCTTCCATTTCTTGTATTGCAAGGTCTGATCTAAAACTGCAAGCCAACACTCATTCTTGCAGTCTGTTATTCTGATGGTACTCTTACAATCAGTGAATGCCTAAGAAATATCTAAATTCATACTGTTCTTAAGGTCTGGAATTTATCTAATGAGCAGGTCTATGTTCAGGCTAAACAGCTCTGTTTTTCTTCCTAGAACTCATGTGTCCTGCCCACATCATCATTTGTGGCATTTGGCTTATTCCTCAGATCTCTGTTTCAGCACATAGGGGCTCACTGATTCATTTTAAATAACGACTGACAAAACCCAAGACCAAACACTTTCCTACATGCTCACTAGTGAATCCAGCCCATTTGCTGATCCTTCCTGAGTTCATTCTTATGCATTTTCTTGGTTTTCCACACTTCTAAAAATTCCTGTGGCTCTTTCTCCTTGAATATATGTGTAGCTTACTGATCTGGTTGCCAAGGTGGTCCATCTGTCTTGCACCTCTGAGCTCAATGAAGTTCTATATTATACACAAATTCAAATGCACTCCATCCTAGAGCCTCTCAAAAAAGATCCTATGCTTTGCAATCAGTCAAAACCACTCTCATTCAAATGCCTAATGGCATCTTCCTAGACAACCAGCATTCACTCTTCTCCTTGTTCTCTCAGTTACTCATCAACTCCAATTTTTTTTAAATGCCTATCCTGTTATAACTATCTGCCATTAATTTTCTTAGGTTTTTTCCTAATCTTTCCAATTTCTCTGTCAGTGAGCTCTTCCTCAAAATATCTTTTAAATGTGATACTCTCAACCAACAACTGAACAACATACCCAATATCACTCATTGTAAAATCTGATTTGCTGCTTCTTTTTCTACCTGGCTTTTGTAGGCTCTGTTTTTGATGAGTATAGTATTTAGCACAACAAAGCTCATGAGCCTGAGCTCCAAATTATAGTAATATTAACCATATTAAAATCACCTTTCAACATTTTGGATGATGATATCTTTTTGGATTCCATATATCTCATCCCAAACCATCACATCTCAGTACAGACATGTAAAATCAATTTTTGATTTTTTTCTCTAGAATTCAGGTGGTTTGCTGATAAATATTTGAGTCATAAAGGTGAAAATAAACCAAAAATAAATGGGTTAGTTCTGATGTGTCAGTAAGCTAAATAAGGGAAGATTAGTGTACATGAGTGTTTGAATTCTGGGTCCATCAAATATTAAGTATTCTTAGGAGAGTACATAATCAAGTGCTATGCAGATGTGTGAATAGGCTGAAAACCACAGCAGTAATTTTGTTCTTTTAATAAAAAGTGAAGAAAAAAAGAAACAAAAAAACCCAACAACAAAAAAAAACTTGTTTCTACATGAAATTCTAAAATCTCACATAAAGAAATAATTCTCAGCTTTATTAATTTATGTGAATAAAACTGCAGAATTCCAATCACCCAAACAACTTAAAAACATAGATCTAATACAAACTATTCCAAAGTTCAAATAAAAAATTGATTTTAATCTCTGATTGACGTGGCATTAAAAAAAAGTGACCACAAAATAATATCTTTAGGCTTATATCCAGTCTTCAATTGTAGCAAACTCAAAAAGAAAATCAACTGAATTGTGATAAACCCATTTTGCCTAAGTATTTTTTCTTTTAAAAATAGAGGCAAAACAATTAAATTTAAAAACCTGTTATGACTTCAAGGTTTGCAATATATTTTTAATATTTGGCATAGTCTCTCTAAATACTTGCTTTTAAATGAGAATTTTTTTAAAATAAATTATTCTGAAATAAATTAATTTTTTAAATAAATTATTCTGAAATAATAATAACTCTTATCTTGAAAGAAATAGACTGCTATATTTATGTGTGGTTTTCTTATTTTTCCTCCAGCTTTATGCAGAGTCTCAAAGTTCTTCGCAGTACTTTATTCTCGCGAGACTGCACCGCTTCTCCTTCTCTGCAATGTAGTAAATGTGAAAGTTGACCTCACAGGTCTTAAATAGGTGCCCTTTGCTTTTATGCTAGTCATGAAAATCACAATTGCTGTAATAATTTGCTCCTAGCAGTAGTCTAGCAGCTGTCTAAATTTACAAGGTCAGCTCTAGCACAACCTAAGCCAAACTTTTTAGAGACCTCAGGGTCAGGTTTCAAATAACTGCACATTCCTACTTTAACCAAAAGTAATCCCTGAGACTCAGCACACTTTAAAGATGAATGTTCATCTCTTCTCACATTTGAAACTTCAAAGGCCAAATTACTACTGGGCTGACATGGGCTGTTTCATGATACTTCCTGTGCAAAGTGCTACCTCTCTGCACTCTGTGTTTCTGATGCTTCTGTTATCACTGGTCAGTTGCTCTTTGGCAACACAAAATTCAATACCAGGTTTCCTCTCACTTCTTCCTTGCACTTGTTAAAAGCAATTACTGTTAGCATCCATATTTGAACTTTGAGTTCTGTTTCCGGGATTGTTTATATTCTTTACGATGGCTACATTAATCACCAGCCATTGGGTTATCTTACAGTCAAAACTATTGGAAACACCTGGCTAGAAGATAAAAACAAAAGTAAGGCTACCAAAAATACCAGGATTAAGCTCAAGATAATGCCACTATAAGACTGTCTGTATGCAATCTGCTTTCAGGGAAAAACATTGACAAAACAAATCAATTGATTCAAAGATAATGCTTCTCTTGGTAGCAGCAATGCTCTTCAAAGTATATTTGTGTGTTTTTGCTATTGAGAGTGTCCAGTTGCTATTTTCATTTCTATTCAATAACTTTAAAGTTTTTAAAAATGGAAAAAATCAAGAGCAAAAATTTCTATCACAATCAAATCACACATCTTTGGCTTACAACTTTTACTGCTAAGTGGGTATTTTGAACAATACTTTTCTCTCTGATATCAAATCAAAACTTAGCATGCTTCATTTAGTATTAGTGTTCAATTTTTAAAATAATCTTTTGTGATACATCATAAACAAAAGACCTTGGTTAATTCATTAAATTCTTAGTCAGTACATGACAGTAAAGAATAACAATCCTAGGATGGCCAGTTACTGAAAGGAATCATGAATTCACAGGACAGATGGAATGGGTTTAGAGTGGACAGGATGGAAAGAATAAGATTCCTTGTATAAAATAGTTACTATTGTTTCATTTTTATTGCAGTTCAATATTCTTTAATAGAATCTAGATATAATAATATAGTTTGCACGGCAGTGTTCACGTAAGAAATACTTCAGTGACTTCTGAATCATGTTTTAAAAGATGTGAGGAATTATAATTTATTTAAGAAGATTAAACGCAACACAACTGCAAAAAATTCAAAGTTCAGTTGTGTCTTGATATTAACATGCAATCTTGAAATTGTTTGTCCTTTATAAGGAAAAAAATCAGTGAAGTCATTCCCAGTAACTTAATACCCTTAAATGCTTTATAATAAAATGGTTTGCTCTTCTTTCAGGGATTTACCTTAATGATATCATTCCAAAGGAGTCTGGTTTAGATCAAACTGGGTTAAAGATCATGACTGTCAAAAGATGATGTCACTTAGATTCCATTACTAATAAAACCAGGGGTCATTTTGAGTACAGAAACAGATTGATATTCATGCTTTCTTTACCTCTAATATCTTTAGTCATGCATTATAAAGGTAAAATTTTGCCCATTCCAACGTAGATCAAGAACATAGTACCTCAACTTCATATTTACAGTTCTTTAGCAGTTGTTTAAAAAGTCAGCAAGAAACATCCAAAATCAATTTCAATAAATGAAATCACTTTGTCTAGGAAATTCTAATTTTAGCGTTTTACAAAATATAGGGTTAGAGATGCAAAAATTGCATCTTAATTTATTAATCCATTCAGATGTAAACAAAAGCAGTCAGTATAGCCAATACTCAGTATTATGACTGTGAAATGTAGTTAGGATAGCCTAATATAAGATTGAAAGGCTAAAACCTTATAACCTGTTTACAACAGTTCAGTGTAGTTATTCTTCTCTTGTCTTACCTATTTAATATTTTGTAACTTCCTAGTACTGTTTGCTGTGCCTGGTATTTTCCAGAACTCTCCAGCTTTCTCTTATACCTAGAAAACATTAAATATATAACTAAAATACAAATAAAAAAAGAATTGCAAAATAAAACAAGATTAATCACCCACAATGATGCACTGCAATTATAATTTTGAACAAGAAACAATAGAAGTCCAATTAAACAAAAGAATATTTGTCACCACGGGATGGTCAAGTTGTATGGAGTAGTAGCTTTCAGTGAAATCTCTAAGGAGTCAAACCAAATAAAGTCCTACGATTTTCATTACACGTTTATGCCATCAGTAGTCTAATGCGGGAAAGGAAAAAAGGGTACAAAGCACTGAGCATTTGATGAGTGTAAAAGGAGGTATGTGTCTAGCTATGATGGACTTTGGCCTGAGTACTTAGGATCCTACTTGTCACCTCCTGCTTACCTGATTTCATGATTTTAGCAATTAAAATCCAGCTGAATCTACTGCTAAGACTCCAGGCAAGATTCAGAACCAGCCCATTCTGCTAGCCAAGATTAAATTTATTTTTGTGTACTGAGACTCTTAGAAAGGACCACTAGATGGGAGTGTGACAGACAGGGCAACGACTTCCTTGGATGTTTGTGGTGCCTCCTAAAAGACCCGCTCTTTGTTAGCTCTGACACACATTACTATGAAATGGTACAGTTCTTCTCTGCATTTATTTTTGATACAGTTCCTGCGAGCTTAAATGTTACCTATTGACAAAACATTTACTTCAGGAGTACGTTGTAACATGTTCTTCCACAGTCCGTCCTTAGATATTCAACCAACACCACCATATTACTCTTTAATTTTTCCTTACTCTTTCTTCTCCATATTTCTCCATGCCAGTTCTCCTCTGTCTGCTTTATCGTCAAGGTTTCTTTTAAATTAGTTTCTGCTGTGCAATATGTAAGATGTAAAAGATCTGGGAAAAAAAGCAAAAAATAAATACCCAGTTCTCAAAGACGAACCATCATATTTTGCATCTTTTCCCTATTCTGCTTTTATGGTTTGCTATCCTTTGGGTATGAAATAGTTTTAAAAAAACCCTAGAAAAATATCTTTTTTGATTCTGAAATTTCAGTAGCAAAATTGAATAAAAACTAGTATTAATAGAAGAATAATGTTTAAACACAAAACTTTTCATAAGGGAATAATCTTCTGCTTGAAATTCAGAAAGGCTGTATAAATATATTTAAATGAACACTTTACAATATGCATTCCTGATAAAATGTTTAACTTGCACTTAAAGTAATGTGCCATATGGAGAACTAAACAAAGTTCATTCTAATGTGCATAAAACAAGCTTTGGAAAAAATAAACACTGCCGGATACTTCATAGGTTGAATCAACTATACAACCTGTTGAAACATGTGAATTATCTGCTGAATCAGATATTTAATCTACCAAATCAAAATTAACACCTACTGAGTCAAGCTCAGCACCTAGTAAAAAACTATTAGTACAGATTTATATGTATTCAAGTGACTTACAGTAAACACATTCCTCAATAAATACAAAGTGGATGCCATCTCTTTATTGCATTATGTTTAGATGGCAACAAGTGTTCTGCTATGAGGGAATTTCCCATTCAAATAGCAAGAAATAAGGTCTTTCTTTTGTGAGTCAGTTTTCTTCATTAGATGGCACAGATCCTCACCAATGAATTCATAGATATTCTAATGTCTCAGCAGAACCTGTAGGAATAATAAGGGCGAGGGGCAGGGAGAAGACATCTGTGCAGTTTCTTTGCTCCCTGCTTCTTTTATTATTCTTTCCCTCATATATCATGCTGCTACACATGTAACTGCGATGAAAAGTGTGTGAGAAGAAAAAGGGCTCTTGTCCAATGCAACTCAGGAAAATTTCAGTTTGTAAATCCACTGTTTCAGCGGCAGATGGTTCTGCACACTATAACTTTTCTCAAATCCTCCAGTCCCTCTACTTCTACAAGTTTGTATAAAGGCTTATTTTTTTGGATAGAAACATACTACATCTGTGTTGTCTTTTGTCCCTACACAGATTTTTGCTGAATATTTATGGTTTTTCAGTATTTTTTTACAGACTTACTTTGTATAAAGGTCAGTGAATGCCACTTTTTAATTCCATTTGTTCCTTAATATTATGAAGAAAATACTAATGTCCCTTAGCTATCGTATTAAGAGGTGCCTTTTTTTCTCTACATCTCATACCTTCTGATCAGGTTACAGCATTCATTTCATTTCATTGGTTTTGTGCATTGATATCCATAGTAAGTATACTTTTCCTTTAAACCTGCCATTTTTTAGGTCCTATTGTTGCCTTTTAAGAGCCATTTCCTATCTTTTTTATTCTGGCCTGATTATGGCTTTTGTGACATAGTATATGTGCCTACATTTGTGTCTCAATTTGTATCAGAAGAGAGTTTTGAACTGCCAAATGTCCCCATTTACTCTATTTTGATATGCACCATGGAGCTGCTATGGAGCACTTGAACTGAAATCCTTTCGGATGAAATTAAGGAAGAATGAGCAGTTCCAATGCACACCAGCTGCAAATGTGCTGGAGACTATAGGATAGCCTAGAGTTTATTCCCTCTCCTTCCCCCCCATTAAAATGTGGGCATGAACACCAAGTGTTTCATACTACAGATCTTGTGTCTGCTGGTCTACTTGCTACTGCAGACACACCAGACACAAAGGCAATCCCACCTTTCACTTTCTTCTTTAGCAAACCTAAGACCTAAACTCACACCCACATATTCCTACTTATAATAAGATGATGTTTTATTGTGATTACCAGTGACAGGACTCAAGGAAATGGCATGAAAATGAGTCAGGGAAGTTTAGGCTGGATATCAGGAAAAAGTTTTCCACCCAGAGGGTGTTTGGGCACTGGAACAGGCTTCCCAGGGAGGTGGTCACAGCACCAAGCCTGACAGAGTTCAAGGAGCATCTGGGCAATGCTTTCAGATATGATGTGACTTGGAATGTCCTGTGTAGGGCCAGAAGCTGAACTCAATGATTCTGATAGGTCCCTTTCAATTCAGCATATTCTGTGATTCTATGATTCTGAATATTTATGTTGACTCTGCACAGAAAGAAAAATATATTAACATTTTTATGTAGACAGTAACGTAAAAGCTTTCTTTCCTTTAAAAGATTCAGACAGGGAAGATACAAACTCCAAAAACAATTTCATGTGAAATAAGCCCACTTAAAATGAAAATTCATAGCTATCACATATATGGGTAAAGATACTGTAATACTGAAAATGAGTCAAAACACTAAAAATATCAAGCTTTTCTAATTAGATTTTTGATATATCGAGCAGCAATCTTTTTCATTTTCACTGTGCGGGATTTTCCATTCTGATGCAGCACCTAATAGTTACCTGTCAGTAACAGGTCTGGAGAAATAAGAATTAAATTACATTCTTATCATAATTTGAGTGAGATTGGTTTGCTTTTCTGTTGTTCTTTTCCTTTTTTTTTCATCATTGCCTAAGAAATACAAGGAAATCTGAATTATAAGTCTGGATTATAATCAATGAAGTAACAGACTTTCTGCAAAAGGTTTTGTTGATTCACTGACGTAAGATATTTGAGTGTTTGGGCTAGTTATCAATAGCTTAACATGATACTGGAAATAGAGCACTGGCTGTTACAGAAAGGTTGCATGTTGTCCAGCAACCAAGTTATGTTTCCAGAGGATGAATTTTCATATGGCACGTAACTGTGAAACAGGTTTTACTCATTAATACATGACTTGTTACTGATCTAAAAGAAAATTGATTAGTTATTTGCTCTGCACCATGCTTGAGATACTGAGAAGCAGCTGCATATGTCTTTTATCTATGGATTTGTCACACAGCATTTTCTGTTCATACACACAGGATCAAAAAAACTTATTTGTTTTACCTAAAGCAAACAACGACATCCATTATGAACCTACTTCAGCTCCTTTGGTATCTTGGAATAGGCACACACTAAACAGAAAGTGACATATATGGTACGTCTTTCATAAGCTGAAATACGTTATTTATGGTGGCTGAACATTTCTTAAAACCACAAGATAGCTACAAATACTTTACACTGATCATGCAAAGGAAGAGTACTCATTATCTTTTGTAAAAGCCAGCAAAATGATCTAACAATGTCTGATACTGTTGTTCATTAAAAAAATCTAAGTTTTGAAAGGTTAAATAAGTAATTATTGTAGAAAAAATGCAAACTGTTCTGCATATTAATGAAAAATTACCTTTTATTGTTAGATAAAATAGATTTTTCATTCATCTCATTTTGAATGGTTAGTGTCAAATTATATAAAGAGATAAAACATTATTTGTAGGATAATAATAAAATAATAACAACATTTGATTAATTATTATTACAGCAGTAGCAGTTAGCACTACCAGGACAGACACAAAAAGTTCTTACTTGAGAATTTAGAACAGAAATAGACAGCATCAGAAGGGATATGAGATCAAAAGGACTATATAGGAGTAAAAAAAAAAAGAGTTTGTGCATTAAGAAGATTGCATATGTTAAAGGTTTTTATACAGGGATGATTTGGCATTGATTAGGACTCTCCAAACAGAAAGAGTTGGTTGGATGGAATTAGGTTTCCAGTGCCCCCACTAGCAGCTTACTTCCCTCCTCCTTAACTCAGTCCCCCTCATTAATAGATGACCAATGGATTAATGGAGACAAATGGCGACTTCAGCATAAGAACATTTGTAATGACTGTGATCTCATTTTCCTTCAAGTTTCCAGATGCACCTCACTCTCCTCTGTCACTGGAAAAACAAGTAGCTACTTTTAGAAGGTGTCTGACAGAGACCTGCTGTATCATCATGCGGCTCCCAATGCCAGTTTCCCTGGAAGAGGACACTTATTCTGTCCTTGGGCTCTTACCAAATCACTCATAAAAATCTGTAAATTCTGGTATTGTGGCCATAAAAAACAGAACCATCCTGACTATGAAAGTGCAGAGATCAAGTCACTACCACCTTCCACCAATTTGATCCCTGTTTTCCTAATACCTGCATTTTCTCCAGGTAAATGCATTTCTTTCAAGGACTTAGTGCCAGGGAACTTAATTCATCCTTCCCAGGATCCGGCTGTCAGGACTCAGGGACACCTCAGTCCCTGCACAGATCTGGTCACCATCTTTGCTGAAGATGAGTAGAGGCATGCAGGCAGCACCCTGACATCTATTCAGGAAATAATCCTAAACAAGTTCCATGAGTTTCAGTTTGGTGGCTGTATTTCTATGGAAATTATGAAGCCAGGCAGTCTTATTTTATAAATGTTTATGCAAACATAAGGAGAAAAAAACAAAAAACCAAAACAACAATGGAAAAAACAGCATTTTTCAAATTCAATCTGAAGAATACTGAAGCACTCTGACATACAGCAGTGAAAATTACACACTCAGTTTATTACATACTTGGAGCAAGTATGAACTCATTCCCGCACAAGTTTCATTGCACGGCCTATGGTTATTACAGGGTATCACTTGACTATGAAAGGAACTTCTTAAATGAAAAATAAAATTATATATAGACAAGAGTGCAACCATATTTTTTCAGTCATAAAATAATTGGGAAAAAATATTCCACAATATATAAAATAATTGCATTTTTAATATGCGATACCTTTTGCAAGATTTTAGGAGACAATTTTGTTGAAAATGTCTTAACTCTAGAATTGAAGAAAAATTTTGTTGTAAATTCAGAGAAGGTCTTAACTGGAAATAAAAGTTAAGAAATAAGTACACAAACTAATGATTATTTTTCCTGAGAGCACAAACCTGATTGCTCTTATTCTGCTTACATCCTCTTTGCACTTTTCACCATTTTCCTTAAATAATTGCATCACTGTGTTGGATATTGCACTGGAAACTAAGGCCATGTAAATTTGAAGTCCTTCCCAAGTTCATTTATTGATTTATTTTTTTTGATTTCTTCCTTCAGAAGCTTCTTTGTAAGAATTGCAATAAGATCCCTTCATACTCTTTGAGAAGAATGAGGACATGGATATATACCCAGTTCTAGAGGACATTAGCAAACAAGCAGTGAGCCCAGTAGTATCACTAGTGACACAAAAATTAACCAAAATGGAGGAGCCACATGGTCATGAAACTGTGTGCCTGATGCACTCTCAACACACACTCCATTCACTGGGATCAAAGTTAAAAAAAATCAGAACATTTATAAAAAAGACACCCTCATAGGCCTCCTTCAACATATGAAAGTCAAGGCACCCACAAAGATATCCACCCTTTCCTCTGTAGCAACTCTGAAAACAAGACAGACCGTGCACACAAAGGAGGCTCTTTCTCTCAGCTTGACAGCCCACTGCATGCAGGCAGATAAAAGCATTTTGGATCCTTGCCAGGAGAGAAACCTTAAAGCAGCTTCATTAGGCAAAAGTAAGATAATCAGAGTAAATATACAATGCTGCCTTTGTTACTTAAGCTGTTTGATTGGCTGTTTTGCTGTTGGTTGGCCAATTAATACCCTGAGCACAGGGCAGTGACAGTGCTGGGCACCTCAGGGCACATGCAGCAGTGTGTCAGCATCTGATGCATGGCAGGAGCTGTAAAAACACATCTGCAAAAATCTTCGTATTTCCTGCTTGTTCAAAGCTGAGAAAAGATCTATCCAAGAGGTCACTCCAGCATGGTAATTATGATTTGTGTATGTTAATTATGTCAATGCAAGCAAAAGTGTGCAGCTCAAGGAAAAAAAAAAATCAATTTGTAGTAACAACCTGAATGCTGGCCCCAGCAGTGAAAAGGGGTAGGTAGCAGAAAGGGCAGGCAGAGAAAAAAAATTAGCCAGTGAGGCTAATTGAAGATATCTGTGACTCTGCAAGTAAAAAAGAGGTGCTAAAAAAATTCCTTAGAGAATTGCCATGTCATGGTGACCATGGATTCAGAGTTGGATAAATGCTGAGAAGATGAACTGCAAAGATGAACATTAAAACATCCTATGCTACAGTGGGAATACTATAGGGCCTTTGTGCCTAACTCCACAGATGAGCTGAAGATCTGTTCCCACCCCTACTCTCATTAAGATTGCAGGATATTTGAACACCATTTCCTTAGACAACAGGAGGCATGTAGTGCCTACAAAATGTTTAAGTACTTATAGTTTCCATTCAGCTAATCACATTCTTCTGGCAATCTCAGACAACATGCTCCTTAACATCAAAATCTTTTACCACCCATCACAGAATCCCTCCCACCACAATCATGTACAAGTGCATGACTGTAACAGTTTCTGTCTTTCCCAAAACCAAAGGAAAATCTCCAAAGGTGAGACTATTTTATTTTCAATCAAGTGGGTTAAAATACTAAACCTGCTAAGGATGCTGGAGAGAAACTTGGTTCTTGTTGGTCCAGTCACAGGGGACAAATGCAAGAGGGAAAGTCTGAAAGCTAAATTCACTCTTCAAGGTAGGAGACTAAAGTCCCTGACCTGCATAGTAATACTTTCTGAAATCGTGCAGGTTGTGAGGGGCAGGCAGGGATTCATAATCTCCATGTATGACAATGAAAGAGCCTACATAAGAAAGACTTGGCTGAACCTTCATTGTAACAGAACCAAACTGTCAGCAGTGGAAACTAAAATAGTCACATGGGGTCTGTAAAGTGGAAATTTGACTGGCAGAAATGTCAAGCCCTGTGTAAGACATTTTAGAGTCTGAGTAGGAGGATAATAGATGGGCTTGTGCTCCTAGGCTGCTGACTTCTTGTGAGGGGTGAATTAGGATATGCTCTGAACTGGCAGTTACATGTGCAGAAGTCATAAAGGATTGTTGAGGCCATTTCTGTGGCAAAGGCTGGTAGCTTGTGTGTCCTTTGTCTCTGCAGGCCAGAAGGATGTAGTGGATATAGAGAATCTTTATATAAGGGAAGAAAAACTGAAATGATCAAGGAGAAAGAGTAGCTACATCACAAGAACAGGTTAGCATCCTTCCTGCAGAGAAGGCTGAGGAAAGGGCCTCACCAGGGGTTATGAACTCAGAGGGAGAGATTAACAGAAGTGCAGAGCTGTTGCTCGCTAAACTCAGCAACAGATGAATTCTGTGAAACTAAGTGAGATGGCTCCAAGCTAGCACAACACAGATTTGAAACAAAGTACCTGTTCAACTAGTGGTTGGAGAATATCTGGAACTTGATGCTCAGGGAGGCAGTAGAAGCAGGGAGATCTGAAGAAAAAAAGCTGCAGAAAAACTCATAAACAACAGGGTCACAAATGGATACTAAAACCATGAGTTAAGATGCCATGTGTGATATTCTAATACAGTAGCTATAGAAGCTGGTGAAGCATATGAGTTATGGCTCGCAAGTTGGCCAGAATTATGCACTCTGCAAAAATGGCATCCTTTGACCTGCCCATGATATAGCATTGACCTGCCCTAGGGAGGGCATTTCTCATTAACAGTGAAATCTTAACACTGAAATGTCGAAATGTCTCTTGCACCATGCCAATGATTGACTGTTGAACCTAATCCTGAGAATAGCAGATCATCCCTCCAACAGCGTAAATGCTGCCTGAAAGCCTTAATGTCTGAAGTTTGTCCTTAGTAGCTGTAAATATTCACCTGGGCTTCTTCACTTTAATCAGCTTGTACCTTGTTCTACCAAGTACACTTCTCACAGATACTTACATCCTGCAGACAGCCAAACTGTCCAGTGAACAGGAATTCAGCTATAATGCCTCAGTATGAAGAGAGATGTCATCAAGCATAATGCCAATAAGAGAAGAAAGATTCATTCACATGCTTTAAAAAAATAATAGTGCTTATCTAAGACTTAGCTGTAGCAGCGAGAAATATTGCCCAAGGGATTTTATCCCAATCCTCACAGGAAGCATGGCATGCTGACTACAATTCTCTGACTAGGACATGAGAATAAGTCTGCCACTGAAGGCGAGGACTTAAGCAGCACACCATAGCTGCTCCTTGAGAGATCATAAAACACCAAAAGCTGTCACAAATTTTTGTGAATGTCCAACACAGATCATGCTCTTGAAATCAAATGGCAAATGCTCTCCAACATTCTAAAACTCTAGATATAGTGAAATTATTTCACTGTGCTTTCCTGTTTCAAAACAGCAACCAAAGCTGTGCTTGTTATCATTCAGTAAGGCCCAATTCTAAATAATCTAAACTCAGCTAACTGAATGTTAGACTGTTTGAGTTCCAAAGATTTACTATTCACAGCATAAAGAATTGTTTCCTTTTATCACTTTTAAATTTGCTAACACTCAGAGTAATTGAGTGTCTTCCTGTTCTCACATTATGAGACTAAATTAAGAGCACTAAACCATCTATCTTCATTACACAATTCACTAGTCAGTATATCTGTTCATTCTTTCTTTTCTAAATTACTGAAGTTAGCTTTTCCACTCCAGTTTACATGTACTGCTCACTCTGCTAATTTCTGTTCTCAATATCTTTTTCCCATTCATCTTTTGATCGTTCAAAAGGAAGGTGATATAAGATGAATACCTTGTTTTCAGGTGGTTGCTGAGTCAGAACTTTACTAATTCAAAACTAAACAGGCCTTTTTTTATCTTCATTTGAAGGCATAGGCTTTGCATCTTTTTTCATGACAGTTCTTGAAGACTATTATGGACTATCCCCAACCTTTGTGTGAACTGATGACTAAATTTTCTCTTTCCCTTCTTTCTTGGCATGATAAAATAAATAGAAAACAAAATCTTGACCTCTGCTAAAGTGAGGCAGGATAGAGGTTGGCTGTAAGAGTGATTGACAAGAATTAGTATCTTGCAGAGATAGGCAAGAAACTTATTTTTTGATTTGTGTTTTCCCAGAAACTGCAGTAAATAGAATGAGAGACACTGCCTGAACAGGCAACTGTTCTCAGCACATTCTGTTTTCTTGAGGAATCATTTCCTTGTCAGTGTTATTTTCTACCCTCATAGTTGGCAAATCAAAAGAGAGCAAGAAAATGCATCTAAAAAGGTAGAGAAGGACAGATGAAAAATGTATTCCCAGAAGCATAATATCTACATGATATGACATTTACCCCGACTGCAATGAATCTAATTTTCAATCTAGTTCAACAGAGCCCTGCAAAATCACTTCACTGGGTCCAAAGGAGGAGATGATTCCCAAAAGCAAGACCATTCAACTAGAATGCCTGTTTTTAAATTAAGATATTGACTTAAGAGCCATATTACAAATGTGATGTAAGGAAAATAAGTAAGAAGAAAATAATTACAAGGTACCAGTTATTCCATCATTTGACCATACTGGGACATTGTAGTATGAACAGGGTCAAATGAGAAAGGGCATAAGGTGACTATCAATCAGGAGTGTTCAGCTCCTATGATTGAATAGAAAGTGGGTAACACTAGGGTTACATTAACAATTTCTGTATTCCTCTCCAAATCATGACAGTCAAAGTTACTGGGGATACAGAAAACAAGAAAGGATGCAGCATCAGAAAACTCAATAATGAAAGCAGATTTCAATCATATATAGCCTGGCTATATATTGGGTTAGGACATGAGAGAGATGACACTCTGATATCTCATCCAGAGATACTGAAAGCCCCTCTTTGGAGCCGTTAGTTAGCAAATCCAAGAGAGACTTCTAGTGCTTACCTTACTCCCAACACTGACTGGGATACCGTTCAAAATTTTGCTATCAAATACCTACTCTGACAGACTGTAACCACATATTCATCTGCTGGTAGGATCAGCTGTAAGGGGAAGTGGGATTTAGTTTCAATCAGGGAAATCATCTGATGTGACAGTATATTAAAAACAAAATAGAAGGTGCATTTGAAAAGTTATACTTGGAGGACGCTTGGAGATTGCTTGCTGACCACAAAAACATCCCACCACAAGGTTGAGACAGAGGCAGTAATATTGTGAAAGTATATGGAAAGAATTCCATGCAAGGAACAATTGAAAAGCTACAATGCTTCAGCTTGGAAAAGTGATGATCAAGGAAGGACGCGATGGAAATCCGTGAACTTCATGAGTATCTGTAAACTTAATGAAGATGCAGGAAATGAAGTAAATTTCCTTGCCCAAAGTTAAAACCATGAAACAAAACAAAAGGATCTGTTTCTTTGTGCACAGTACACACTACCTCTGTTATGGGGTCTGGCAGATGTGAGAAGTCCAGTCTTTTCTTCTGCTACTATAAGGTTTGTAGAAGAAAAATTCATTAAGAATGTTAAAATAAACTGACGATTTGATGTTCAGCCATCTCTGAACCACAAATGGTTCAAGGCCAGGGGAGAATTTAAAGGAACTACCCAAACACTTTTCTTTCTTCCCTATAATCTTCCCTCAACATCTGGTGTTGTCCGAGAATGATACTGATGTAGATAGACCTTTGGTCCCATATAGTGCAGTCATTCTTTCATTTTTATGAAGAACAAATCAATAACATGAGTTGTAGCAAATTGCAAGGACCAGATGGTACTCAACTAGGAGTTTCAAAGGGACTAAAATATGAAAAAGATGCACTGCAATAAATGATTCAGTTAAAATATAAAATGTCCTTGGTAGCATGGATAGTGAGAAATAAAGTTTTAGTTCATAGAAAGGTTCTCGGACTGAACTGAATTTCAGACTAGAAAGCCTGATTTCCATGCTGGAGAAAATGGTAGAAAATATAATTAAAAACAGACTAAGTATTTGGAGAGGTGTGAACATAAAGAGGAAGAAATAATTTGCCTCCTGTAAATTTATTTCTGGAGTTTATTCAAAGACGCAATGACTAAATAGATAATAGTTACTTGACACTGGCTTTTCTGGAAGTTTTTAACAGATTTTTCAGTAAAGATTTATAAAGAAATTAAGTTTCCATGGACAAATAATAGATGCAGAAAAAGATAGAAGGCAATTAATTACAAAGTTGATTATTTTAATACTAAAATAGGATAACACTAGGGGGCTAGGACTCCCATTTTGCAACATGCATTAAGGATCTAATAGGAAGAATACTGAAGTGACAACACTATAGGACACTGTCATACTGCTGAATGACTGGGAAATAAAGTGGTAGACAATACCAATGTTGGCAGGTTCAAAGTAATGTACATGGGAAAATAATCCTCACTGTTCACATGCAGCAATGAGCTCCAAACTAAATGTTACCATGCATAAAATCCTGGAACCTCAGGCCAATACACTAAGGTGTTTAGAAAAGAAAGCAAAATTTAGGAGTTAAAATGAACAGAATGGAAAATAAAACATTCCAAGTTATGTAGACAACTCAAGAACTTGTACACAGTTTATATTTTTAGGCCACTCACCTCAGAAGTAGACAGTAAGATTGCAAAGCTACAAGGAAAGGTATTAAAAGTGTACAGAAAACTGTTACGAAGACCGAGTTAAAAGATTTGTATTTTTTATTCCAAATTAAGAAATTACAAGTAAGGAATCCACAGAGAAGTAGATGATGAAGCATGAGATCATGACTTCACAATTATGTGTGAAACAAGGAGAATTGATACAGAAGCGCTGTTCAGGCCCTTTCTGAGGAGATATCAGGTGAGATTACCAAATGTAGGCACAAATTCCTAAAGATCTGTTACCCCTAAGTAAATTCACCTCCAGGTCAAAAGATCCCTAAATGGAGGATGTCCTGTAAGATTCACAACTATCTAGGCAGAACTCTTCTTGGCCTGCTCTTACTTCTTCAGATAAAAATCTCCGAAAGTGAAAAAATTGTTAAGAGACCTAAATTATCATTCCCAAGCATTTTCAATAGCACTGCCAAAAGTCTAAGAGAAGATGAACTGGATTTGTCCACCATATGACTGTTTATTCTAGAAAAATTAAATCGTTCATTAATATTACATAACAGAGATGGCCTGTCACTCCAATGTTACACTGCATTTTTGAAAAGGATTTCTTCTACATGTCAATAACTACTTTTTAATTTATTGTAATACACATAGATCACCTTTGGACTAAGGTCCCTAATTTTGGAGTCCAAACAAAGAGGTGTTTGGTACACTCAGTACAATTCAATTTACAGTGACTGTTTAAAGACTGCTACTTCTACCACTTGCTTCCTTTTCTTATTTATTACCTTCCTTTTGCTCTATTTCCTCCCTTCCCCTCCTTTTCTGAAACAGCTATTAATTCCTGCTTCTCCATGTTTTCTCTCTCACCCCTCCACCTTTTCTCCATTTTCTTTGCTTTCGTGTGAATTTATTAAATAGATTACAGTGGCAATGAGTGTCATTATCAACAGGGGATAAAAGAGTTCACAGCCTTGAGTCACTGTTCAGAGTAGGTTTAAGATTTGAGCAGACACTACTGCTGT
This sequence comes from Fringilla coelebs, assembly GCF_963513975.1. Classification (NCBI taxonomy): domain Eukaryota; kingdom Metazoa; phylum Chordata; class Aves; order Passeriformes; family Fringillidae; genus Fringilla; species Fringilla coelebs. The sequence continues at coordinate 64,491,951 of NC_140028.1, forward strand.
TTCAGCTACAGCTCCATTCACATCTGGAAGACTTCCACAGTATTCAGAATTAAGAGTATATATTTGGGATTATTACTTGCTTATAGAAAATCTTCTGTAGTAGATGATCCAAATGCATGATCCAAAGCCAACGTATGCTATGTTTAACATGGGTCTGATAGATTCAGTTTTTTGTATAAAAAGGAGAGTATATTAAAGGGAAGGGTATTTTTTTTTTGCTATTTGTTAGTTTTCCTTCAAAGAACTAATAATTATCTCTGAGCTGACAAAACTTTCAAAAAGATAATCTACCATAATTAAATTATCACCATTACTTTTGGTTGCCAGTAAAACTGCTCATAATAAACACTAATTTCTCAGGATGACATTTAAGGGAAGGAGGGAACCTTGAGTCCATGGAGTGATCTGGACAAGACACACATGTTCTTTACATACATTTTTATAATTCTCCATAGGAATTTGGCCATGTTGTGTTTAGGAACATAATTAAATTCCTCTTTATTCCAGCTCTGTTAGTAGAATGTGCAGAAATGTCTGGTGAATGCATTTGATGGGCATATTTGTAGGTTTCAGAAATGAGACAGATCTCTTGACTCAGTTCACAGTTCCTGTCACAATTCTCTCTCTAATATTTTCTATGGATACTTACACATTGCCTGAAACTTAGTGCGGCTAAAGCACATGCCTAATACTTTATTCTTGTTCCCCTTTCAGTGTGGTTATGGCCCTTCTTAGGTTGATATCTATTTGTGCCATCTCTTATTTTGCCCTTTCATTAAGCACTTCAGAGCCAGATGGAATTTTTTTGTTATGTTTTTCAGTATATTTCATCTAGTATGTCCTTACATGTTTTTTTCATGTTCTTATTACCTGCTATCTTAACTTTCAAAACCCATTTTCATCTGCCTTTTGAAAGTATTACCTAACTAATATTCAATGAGAATTAAGCTGTTAAGACAATTACTTTGGTCTGTATTTTTTAAATATTTTAGCTTTTTTATTTCATCTATTCAGAAGTTAATATAAAGCTTTATTTGCAGCAGTCTGTTCAGTTTTGAACCAACTGAAAAAAGTCAGAAAGTCAGCACTGAGATTGATGAGAAGGTTTGTGAAAATCTTGATGGCTTAGGGTTGTTTAACCTAAAGAGGAGGTTGAAGATAGGCACAAGAGTCTTTAAGTAAGCAAAAGGCTGCTGCAGGTAGAAAAAGAAAAATCTGTTTCCCACGTTCAAGCTGGATAGGACAGGAAATAATGGGCTTCAATTGCAACAGAGAAGATTTAGGTTACTAATATGATTTTTTTTTTTTTAAGTGATCAAAGTTAGCAAAGCATGAGAACAGATTGTCTGGGGAGTCTGTGAAACTTCTCCCTTTGGAGATATATATAAAAATAGCTTGGACCAATATATACCTGAGGTGATATTTGCCTTGTTGATTACGCCTTCTGGCAAGAAAGATGGATTAGATGTTCTCTTCATGCAACCTTCCAGTCTATTGTGATTATAACATTTATATTTCTAAATTTATCCACTCTCTTGAGAGCTTTGAAGACCAAGAACTAAGATCTCAAATTTGATTTGATAACTGAGGAACAGTCAGTGTTTAATCAAAGGAAAAAAAAGTTGCTTGTTGAAGTGCATCCACTGTATTTAAATGTTAAGACATTGGAAATTTTTCTATATATAGGAACATATTCCCATGTGAAGTGTGTTACTGTAATAGCCTGATTCAAAAGATAAAAAATATATGGCTCACTGTGGGCACACTAGCAGCTGACAAGCTGGAATACTGCCTCCTCACTATCCACAGATGAAAGAAAGTGCAGCAGCTGTTACTATTCAGGTAGCTGGTAGTGATGAAGAGCCCAGGAGGAGCCTAAGGCGGTCTACTGCCTTGACAATTGCAGGACAGATGGCCTTAGTTGTGATTTATATTACTAAATATTTTCCTCTTTCCACTCCTGTGTTGCCTGAATCTAACATCATTCAGGTGGTCTTCACCCAGGGTATGACTCAGGTAATGAGGCATTACTCTTCTAAGAGGTGCAGAATTATATACTACTGGCATGTGTGTAAGACTACACAGGACCTTTTGTTCAAGAGTCAGTCTTAAGTGCTTGTAAATTAATCTTTTCTATATTTTTGAATTATGGTATTTTTATTCCTTCTAGGAGTAAGATTGTGTGAGTAGCAGGTTTCAATAAGGCAACTGCAGAACAGGCAATCATCTGTTCATCCAGCCAGAAAGCCTGCTTTAAAACTGTCTCACAGTAATGCTGCACTCACAGTAGCAGAAACCTGACAGTCAGCCAGAGCACTTCTCAACAAATTGATGCAAAACTTTCTCCTCAATTAAAAAGCAGTGAAGAAAACATTTCATGGCATGAATTGCAGAACTTTGATTTTCTTAACTCTAAAGCATGGTTTTGAGACTAAAGTTCAAGCTTACACTTGACTAAATCCAAAAATATTTCTAAGTTTGTGTTTGGATTTTTTTTTTTTTTGGGGGAAAGATGAATTAAACAGGAAAGGGAATTTGAGTACTAAACTGCAGATTAAAAATCTTCTGAATTGACAAAATGCATTTACACTCCAGAATAATTCAGCTAAATACACTTTAATATTAAAAAAGGGAAGGATAGATCACTTAGCTTTGGCTATGAGGTAGGACAGACTGTCTTTCTAGGTCCTATCTTGTTCTAAATCTGGTTTTCTTTTTCTATAAATACAATTTTTTAATATGATTTCTTAACAAATAGCAATTATTTAGAAAAAACAATTGAAAGGATGTTTTCCTTCATTGATGTAGATATGGTTCAGAAATGTCCCAATAGCTTCTTCATGCCCTTGATCTCTTGGATGGGTATCTGTTTCCCTTAGGGCTTTCTTCTTAGCAGTTTGAAACACTCTGGACAGAAGATGCTATTTTTTCTTTTTCTTATTGGGATTTTCAGCAAAAAATATATAATATTATATATAATAGTTGAACATATACACTTACACATTTATATATGTATGCTTATAGATATACATGTCATAGAAAAGGTTAGAGGAGGCCTCTGAAAATCATCTAGGAAGGTTAACTTCAGAGATAGATCATGTTGCTCATAGTCTTTTCAAATCGGATTTAGAAAAATCTCTTTCCACTGCTTAATTACCTTCATTGTGAACGTTTTATTCCTCATTTTATGTCATCAGTATTTTCCTTGGTTCAGCTTGTGACTGCTTCCTTGTTTTTGCTCTGCATGCATGAGTCGGGCTCTGTCTTTTTCATAACTGCCACTTTGGATAAAACAGCCTCATGAAGTCATGTAAACTAACACATTTATGGGGAAATTATTACACTTTCATTTTTTTACAGATCATTTGCCAATTATGATATTTTTAAGCAACTGTCTGCTTCCCTTCTATGAATTCAGAAGCCTTGACATCACAAAAATCTAAATTCTGCAGATATTCAGAGATACTGGAAGCATCACAGAATCACAAGAACGGTTCCACCAAGAAAAATAACTGATGCTGGCTCTTCTCTATAGAGGTTTCTTGGCTGTCCCACTCTTAGCAGCTGCTTGACTTGCCATACATATCTAGATATAGTATTCAAGTAAGTTGCTTCAGTTAATATTAAAACACAGTAGAAAAGTAAGAAGGAGGAATCAGCCTTGGGAAAAAAAATTTACAGAAACTAAGAAAAACAATTTGCCACAGAACAAATGTGTGCAACATAAACCTTCATGACTTAAAAATATATATGCAATTATAGTTCTAAAAAAAAAAGAAAACAAGCGCTGAAAAACAGTTTCATGGACAGGGGGACAGACACACAAAGAAGAGAAAGAAAAAGCAATCATCTTTTCTAATTTTCAAATAACAGCCTCATTTTTTTTTAAATTTTTTCTTTCATTAAAATAACTGAATTTGGAATTTAGTCAGACATTATTTTTTGTCAGCTAGAGGGCCTACTTCTCCACGACTGTGATTCTTTTTTTACTAACATCAAAGGGTCTTCATTTTTACCAAAACACATGATCTACAGTGTTATGTTCTGCCCTCATAATTTCCTGTACTTTTAGAAATATTTTTAAAGTATGTCAAGGTCAGAAAAAAAGAATCTTCATTTTTCTCCCAATTATTTGTATACAAAAGTTCTTTTTCAGCATGGTTTTTCAGACCCAACTGGAAAGTTTAAAGAAAGGACATGTGAGACTTCAGAGATAATGTGCTGTTTTACGCTTGGATTATGCTCATGCAGTCTGGAGCTGCACATATGCTTAACTCATGTCCTGTAAAGTGCTCACGGTAAAAAAAAATAAAAATTCATACATATTTGTTTTATTATAACTAATGGCAAAAGTCAAGATATGTAATCATTGATTCCAAATGTAGTGGCTACTGCCTAAAGTACAAATCCAGCATCACTGATGAAATCTGCTTTATAAAAGGCAGGTGAGATATTACATCAATATAGCTGCATTTTCATTTTTATGAAGACACTGAAAACTCTTTTTCAGATATCCTGCCTGTGTAACAAACTACTTTTGATCAGATTGCCTTTGATAGTAAGATTTTTTCATCATCTCTCACTTAATATTTAGAATATTTTGTTTGGGATTAGAACTGGACACTAAAGGCAAAAAATTTGGGGTTTGTGTCTGAACAAAAAAAAAAGTCAAAACCAGCAGGTTCTCAAATGGACAGAGGAAGTTTTGGAGAAGCTGGAGATTTCCTGAAGAAGACTGTCAGCAAAGGAAATTAATGGATTTTTGAGACATAAATACACAAACTTCATCAGGAATAAAAAACATCAAAAAGATAAAAAGGTGGTAGTGATCTCATTTTCATCTAGGTATAGACTTAGTACACTGAAAAATACTCTGATGAAAGTACTAAAACTGAGTTCCATTGGGCAATGTGTGTGTCACGCAATAATCAGAGCCTAGGAATATTCTCACAGTGCTAAATGCTGAAGTTAATGAGCATCTGACTCCTCCTTGCAAGGCATCCCAACTGAACCTCTCAAACATAAGCTCTCCCAGTAATGTTTCCACTACATTAAAAGAGGTGATTGTTTCTTTAAAAGAGTCAGAAACTGTGCTTTGTTTGGCTAAAAAGGTGCAAACTGTCACCCACACAACAATATTTAATCACACTGAGGCACCTTCAGACATCAGCACCGCTGCCTGTAAAGGATCCAGCAGCTCTCTGTGTGATGTGATGCATCCTACGGTTCAGCTGGTTTCACCTGCCCTGGCTCTCTGCTTGAGGGCTCTCAGAGCTTCTTGCAATTTTTCCCTCATGGAATTTGGATGAAGCAGTGGCTGCTTCCCTGCCCAGTGTGTTTGTGCACATTGAGAATTTGATACGACCCCTGCACCAATCTCTCAGGATACCAGCACTGCATGTGACCATTGTTTCTCATTACAAATGAACGACACCTATTTCTGGGAAGTGGTGGCACTAAATGCAAGTGAGATTTAGCTTTTTATTTCACACTGTGTCACCTGATACATCTAGATGCTCCAAGACTTTGGCATAAATTTTCTCACAGTACAAGCAAGCTGATTTTCATTCATTCTCTACTGAAAAGAATATTACGGTGAAACCTTATGTCTCAGCAGTGCTGTATCATATTTTGAGAGTTGAATTTATATGACTATGTAGCCTTTTTGGTATGTTTGTAATTATGACATCAATCTTCACAAACTCATTAGATCTGAGATAAAGCCTATACCTTTGATATTTTACAATTTTTCTTGCAGGTTCTTTTTGCAAGAACCTGCAAGAAAAATTCCATCAATATCTGATAGATAGGATAGAGACACAGAACACAGTCTTCTTTTTCTTTTTTTAATGAAAATGTAAGACTGGGAACTTTTTTTTTTATTTTTATAAAATACTCAGGCTTTCATACTTGCACAGAAAAACGTCACTCTGATTTCCCACACCTGACATCACATATTTATGCAAGTTCTGTAGTTCTGTGGCATCTGTTGAACTTCAGCCATCTGGACTCATGTTCTAGCCTTAGGCATCCATAACCTAGCAATATTTAACACATCTCTTTCCATATAGAATTCATTTGGCATCTTCCGAATTGCTGTTTTGAGCAAAGTTCTAGCAGAACCAACAATCCAGTAGAGTTCTATTACACCTTTGCTCAAAACAGCAACTCAGAAGATGCCAAACAGAGAAAAGTCTGCTAAATTTTTTTTTCAGATTATTTGTGTGTAAACTCTGTTTCAAATACTGACATACTCCACTTTTCAGCTAGCTTGCTAGTACACAGATAAAATGGTGTGTACTCTCTCTCTCAAATACCTAAATCAGTGCATAGCTATGAAGCTACTTCTGGCCTGCTCTGAAACCATTATCATAGTGGTCAGATCAAGGCAATCAAGTGATACACTGTCAAATGAAGTGACACTCAATGTTGTGGGTTCTGAAGACTCTAGGAGAGAGTGGGTCATTATACCACTTCATGGCATGGTGCATGTCAAATGCCACAAGGAAGCAACACGGGAGTTTAGAGTGCCTTAAATCTAAATATCCTATGGTGATATCCAATGCCTATCTTTAGGCAAGATTTTTGATCTAATATTTCATTAGGTGGCATAATATTTTTTCATCTATTCTCTCGAGCACAGCAGATGAGTATGTCATACCACATATCTAGTTCATAGCTTTTCTGACAAATGTTAGATGGAAGAGTGAACCTTATACCAAGTTTTTCAGTATTTTTAAGTATATCACTGCAAGGACTTCACCTGTTTTATGGTAATTTACACATGTTAGGCTTTAAATTTAAAATTCTGTTAATGCAATAATTGTCCTTGTTTTTCAATCTTCTGGTGAAGTGTCTAATGAAGAACAAGCACTCAAAGTAGTCTTTTGTTTAACTCTCGTCATAAGAGAACAAAAAAAAATCTCAGCAGCTCAGTGATAATTCAGATAATTCCCTACCCTCTGAGTTCTTGTTTTCTTGTACCATCACCAAGTAATCTATGGTTCTTTTGAATCTGTGTCTTCCACAGCAGGATCTTCATTTCTGTGTAGCCAATATGCAAATAAGCACTTTCTTTTGTTTATTCTTCTCTAAATACTTCTTTTTTTTCTTTTTTTTTTTCCAGAAATGTTTCACTGGAAAATAAACATAATGATCCTCATAGAATGCTTATGATTACTGGCAAAAAGTTCTTTAGCAATATGAGCCTTTTTTTGTCATTTGTTAGTTTTCCTTCAAAGAACATAATCATCTCTGAGCTGACAGAACTTTCAGAAAGATAGTCTACCATATTTCAATTATCACCACTACCTCTGGTCCCCAGAAAAACTGCTTGCATTAAACATTAATTTCTCAGGATGAATTTAAGGGAGGGAGGCAATCTTGAGTCCATGGAGTGTTCTGGACAAGACAGACATGCTCTTTATGTCAGTCATCACAGGTACAGTTAACACAGAAACAAAGAATCTTGCATGATTATGTTCAAAGATTTTTCTCTTTTTTCAGGAATTGGCTGACAGCAGTCTAGGATGGGTATGTGGGTCCTGCTTGCAGCAACTCCGCATCAGTGTAATCTGAACATAGTTTCCAGCCAGTACTTCAAAAATAAAGGAGCTGCATGAAACACATAGAATCATAGAATGTCTTAGGTTGGAAGGGATCCTGATGATCACTTAGTTCCAGCCCTTCTTCAATGGGCAGCAATACCTTACACTAGACCAGGTTGCTCAGAGCCCCATCCAGCCTGGGCTTGAACACCTCTAGGGATAAGACATCCACAGCTTCTCTGGGCAACCTGTTCCAGTGCCTTACCATCCCCACATTAAAGAACTGATTTCTGATATCTAATATAAACCTCTGCTCCTTCATTTTGAAACCATTCCCCCTTGTCCTGTCTTGTAAATGCTTTTGTAAATAGTCTCCTTCCATGTTTCCTGTAGACTCCCTTCAGGATTGAAGGCCACAATTAGATCACCTTGAGTCTTCAAGGGTATTCAAGAAATTAATTTAATTGCAAATAAATTATTTAGAACAGATTCTTCATTTGTTTGAAACAGAATTCTCTGCTCCTCCTAGCCTTCAAGGAAGGTATGCCTGTTTCTTTGTAGACACATTTGGACGTTTTCTTTCAGCCTAGTCTAACTGATGTTTGTATACGCTTCCATGACCTCTAGCAACCTTTCCAAGCGTAGTAATGTCATCTAGGCAATTCTGGAGTCCAACCTGCCTCTTGAGAATCAGAAGTAATGTTTGCAAAATACATACATACACAGCATTTTTTACATTTATTGGATTACTTACTCTATAAGGTCTTTGTTTTTACACAAAACCCTTCAGAAATCCATGATCTTTAGACAGAAATAAATTCAGACATGCTGTCTCTACAGGACAGATACAGCAAATAGAAACTATCACATAATGCTTGAATAGCTTGATTTGGTGGTCACATGTGGGATTTTGGGAGATTGCTTTGGGGCATTTTTCACCAGTGTAACAAAATCATTAACTATGCATGACTACAACTATTTATGTTCAAAACAGAACACATTCTCCTGGCCACATCACATATTTTAGATATGGATCCATGATAACGGCAGAAGACAACGTCTACTCTTTCCCCAAAGGTTGCATTTCTCTTGTAGGATCATAATAAATTTTCAGGTTTTGTGTAGATTTTCATCAACAGCATAGTTTTCCTTGTATTTTAATACTTTCTTGACCCTATAGCTTTACAAATGCCAAATCACTGCCAATTTCCTCAGCCTCTGCTCTAAACTCCAAACTTTTCTAAATCCAGTCAAGTTGCAACTGTGACAATAGGTCTGATTCAAGCAGTAAGTACTCCCTAATGCCTGGTGGTCCTGTAGTCATGTCATATGCCATGTTCTATGAACATTTTAGCTTTCAAGCTTGCATGGGACAACGACCTTCCTTGCAACAGCTTCTCAGACCAGATTTGTGTACACAACACTTAAAGCATTCAGCTAAGGTGAGTCCTTTAGACAAGGGGGGGGGGGGGGGGAACAATATCAATGAAACAATACTGAACTCCTGCAAAGAGTGAGCACAGAGTACATCCTGATTTCTGCTCGAAGACAATGTAAAAGCACCAACACTCATTCCTCAAAAAGCTCTGTTGCAGTTTGCTGTTTTCCAACGCTGACCCAAGCGCTATAACAGATTGTAGGCACAGGTCAGAGGTGCACAAGCAGTATTGCTGTGGGAGGCAGAGGGGTTTCTTCATTATTACCAGTTGTCCCTGTCCCATGGAAGGGAGCACCAGCCCGTGGTGACCCGAGGGCTGCGGAGGGCAGGGAGCAGCACCCAGCATGGCCCCGGGCCCTGGAGCAGCACCCCAGCATGGCCCGGGCCCTGGAGCAGCACCCAGCATGGCCCCGGGCCCTGGTGCAGCACCCAGCATGGCCCGGGCCCTGGAGCAGCACCCAGCATGGCCCCGGGCCCTGGAGCAGCACCCAGCATGGCCCCGGGCCCTGGAGCAGCACCCAGCATGGCCCCGGGCCCTGGAGCAGCACCCCACCATGGCCCCGGGCCCTGGAGCAGCACCCCACCATGGCCCCGGGCCCTGGAGCAGCACCCCAGCATGGCCCCGGGCCCTGGAGCAGCACCCCACCATGGCCCCGGGCCCTGGAGCAGCACCCAGCATGGCCCCGGGCCCTGGTGCAGCACCCAGCATGGCCCCGGGCCCTGGTGCAGCACCCAGCATGGCCCCGGGCCCGGGCACGCCGGGAGGCCCCGGGCCCGGCTCAGACCCGCTCCCGGCCGGCAGCACAACCGAGCGGCGCCCTCTACTGCCCAGCGCCGAGACTGCAGCGCCACCGCGGCGGCGGCTCGGGCCTGAGCCATGGCCCCCGCTTTCCTTTCAGCCCTACTCGTCCTAGATTTGTTTTTCTTCAGGTAGTCAGATTTTCTTGTGCATCAGAAAAGATATTCCTTTGCCAGTTTTGGCATTGCTGGCCATGCTTCTTTTGATGAAGCGCAGGGTATGGTTTTGGGCTTCTGGCTTTGTGTTGAGCTGCTCGTCTACCAGCAACTCCCCAGGTCCATCCCCTCAGGGCTGCTGTCAATCCATTCTCCACACAGCTTCTGTTTGTGCCTGGCATAGCCCCAGCTCAGGTGCAGGACCTTCACTTGGCCTGCTTGAACTTCATGAGGTTCACCAGACCCACCTCTCAAGCCTGTCCAGGCGTCCTTTCCCTTCAGCATGTCAATTTCACCACAAAGCCAGGTGTTGTCAGAAACTTGCTGATTGCCTTCAATCCCACTGTCCTTGTCACCAACAAAAATGTGGAACAGCGCTGGTCTCAATACCAGTCTCTGAGGACACCACTTGTCACTGGTCTCCCGTTGGACATTGAGCCATTGACTGCAGCCCTTTGAGTACAAAAATCCAAACAATTCTTTATTCATTGAATGGCCTATCCATCAAATCCATGTCTGTCCAGTTTAGAAACAACAATTTCATCCAAGACAGTGCCAAATGCTTTGCACAAGTCCACGTAGATCATGTTGATTGCTCTTCCCTTGCCCACCAGTGTTCTAATTCCATCATAAAAGGTCACCAGACTTGTCAGTCACAATGCCCTTAGCGAAGCCACATTGACTGCCACCACTCATCTCCTTATTTAACATGTGCCTTGGCATAATTTTCAAGAGAATGTGCTCTCTGATCTTGCTGAGCACAGAGGTAAGACTGACTTTTAAAAATATTACATCCAGATCTAGTTCTTTTTCTAGACATCATATCAAGCAGTAAAAGGAAACCATCAATGTTTTATGACAGGAAGGAGGATTCTGTGAGTGCTGGATGCCTCAGTTTTTGAAGCGAGGACATACAGGAGGAGTTGTACAGGATCTCTTTAGCCATCAACAAAAGAGCCATGTACAATACAAGCCAGGATTTTTGTGTGTGTTTTATTTATTTACATTGCTCCCCTCCACTTCCTTACTTCCCTTTTTAAAAATTGTTGTTATGTTTCCCTTTCTTTAGTCCGTGACATCTTCACTAGACTGACACAACTTTTCAAGTATAATGGCTGGTGACTTAAACTCTTTATCTACCCGTTCCCTCAGGGCACACCAATATAGCTCATCAGATCCCATGGACTTGTGCACTTTCAGGTTCCTTAAATGATCTTGAACCCCTTCTTCTTAAAGTATCTCTCATTATAACAGAAAAAATTTCTGAGTCTTGAGATTTTGGTTCTGCAAGAATGATTCACAAACCATATTATTTTTATTTAAAATCTCTAAAGGCCTAATAGGCTTAATTTTTCAAATATCTTAATTATTCTTTTTTTCCACAGGATGAATTTAAGAAGGAGAAAAGACTTGCATTAAATAAAACTTAAAATTAGAATATTAAATGCTAATTTGTTAACAAAAAGTAAATAAATAAAACACACAAAAATCCCAGCTTGTATTGTACATGGCTCTTTTGTTGATGGCTAAATATAGCTTGTCTACCATTCCTCCTGTATGTCCTCCCTTCAAAAACTGAGGTATCCAGCACTCACAGAGTCATCCTTCCTCTTATATAGCATTGATGGTTTACTGTGTGATATGGTGTCTAGAACTAGAACTAGATCTGGATGTAATATTTTTAAAAGTGAGATCATTAGATTTACACTGTGGTTTCATGCATTTTCTCTTCTGTTTCTAATAATCCCTCACATTTTTGGCATTTATTTGTAAGATGAAGTGAACATTAAACTGATGGTTTCAAAGTACTAACACTTTAAAGCAATAATTCTGAGACTCTTCTTTGATGTTAATAATTTCAGGTCACTCACTTGGCATGTACAGCTAGGCTTAGGTTTCCTCATATAATCTACTGGTCATTTATCAGTACTTCTCTTATAATTTTACCACTGTCATTCAGTATCACAGGGCCTTGTACAACTTTTTCACCTTTGTTACTCCTTTTTCTAGACCTATAGTTGCCTAGATCATGCTTTGAGTCCCTTTCAATTTTTTTTTGGTCAATTTCCATTGCTCTGACTTTAACTAGGGCTGGTAGATTTTGTGTGAGCCTCTTTTCATCTAATGATCAGGTCTTAGGGATCCAATTGCTCAGAAATGAATGCTGCATTCATCTTTTGCTGACGGGCACTCTGAAAAAAATTCTTCATGGCCAATGATGCTTCTCTCAGAATCAGGGCATACCTTGCTGGTGCTAGCAAATTTTTCAACTGCAAGAATCTAATGCGGTTTGTGATGTTTACCACAAAACAAGGTTGGATGGGTATCTGTGTCTGTTGCAAGGCGACCCTCTGTGATAAGAGGTCAGGCATTGCCCTGTTCTGGATACAGATGCTTCCAGCCAGTTGTAGTTGGCTCCAACAGACCCACCACAGGGCACAGCAGAGCCCCACAGCCAGACTGGAAATATGTATTTTAGAAAGGACAAAAGATCCTGGATAGGCAGATGACTGCAGATTGTGAGGGACCTGCTCTGGATATTCTTGCCAGTAGCCATGGCCTGTGGACAACACATTCTGGAGCCAAGGAAAACCATGAAGAAAAAAGAGCAGAATTAAAAAATGGTTAGGTGCTAACTACAACCTCTATTACTTTTGTGGAGCTTGGAGCAGGTTTGTGGAGGGTAGGGGAATCTGGAATGAAGGTGTGAAGCTGACTCTGAGAAAGGAAACAGGAAAGACAATATTTCAATGTTTGTGTCTTTGGTTTTGTTTGTATTTTGCTACTAAAAATATTAATTTTAACTGTCACTACATGCACTTTCTCTAAGTCTGTTTGGCTGGTGAGAGTAACTGAGAAACAATAGCTCTTCTTTACCTTGACATATGAGCTTTCTTTCTCATTCACATTCTTCCTTTTTTCTCCTGTCCCACCCACTGAAGCGAAAGTGAGAGAGAGCAAATGGATGGGAGTTTTGCTGTTAGCCAAGGATATCCTACTACAATTTCTTTTTAACTTATTTGACCAGCTTTAGTAAAATGCCTCTTTACTTAACAGGCAGCTATGGCTTCAAAATAGACTTTAAATTTATTTAAGCAGTCCTGTTTTCCTCATCTTTGGTAATTTTTGCCCTTCTTGCCTCCCTTTCCCCTAAAGCACCTCAAGCATGACTGACAGATATGGAGGATCATGAGAAGTTTGTATCACACTTAGCTCTGTGTAAGAAGGGAGCCTCCCTTGTCTAAAATTGATGCTGGTCATGAGTTAGGGACTTTTTGGAATATATTAATATGGGTATCTCCTGCACAGTTTGGGATACAAGCACAACATTTTTTCATGGCACTTAATTAGAGAGCTGCGTAAATCCTGGATATAGGACTAGGCCAGGTGTTTCATCCTGCTAAAGTCTCAAAGTGATTTGATTTTAGATGTTTTATAAAGCAAACATTAAAGGGTGATGTCAGAAGTCTTTGTTGGAACAGGTAACAACAAAAGAGTTGATGTGTTTACAATATTCTCAACCTTTAAGAGCGTGGAGGGGTTTATATTAATTATTTTCTGTTTAGTTTTGTATAATAAAAATAGTTGAACAATCTTGTTTTAAATGTTTGAAAAGGGAATTTAGGAAAAATATTAGATAACTGCTCTGTAGATAGTTAAATATAGTTTTTATAAGACACTTTCATTTTCATAATGTGATAACATTCCTATTAAAGAAACTTATTTATAGGGTAACTGTCTTATGAAATCATATTAAGGACATGCCAAATTAACATAGATGGTGTACATTTTTTTACACAAGACTTTCAATTTATTTTCCATTTGAAGTGGAAAAATTCTTCAGCATAATTTTATGCATTTGGAAAGCTTTTCTTTCAGCTGTAAGTATATGTACAATATACTGTGGGAATGCATGCTTTTAAGACTGACTTCTTCCTCTGAACCAACTAGACATGTTTCTGAAGTGTACATTTCATCAAATAAGAAAATCAACCAACCTGAATAATATAGATATTGCCTAGAAGCACATGTTTACAAAGAGCAGCTAATGAAGATCCTCATAGTGAAAGATGGTTATAAAGTCCCTAAATTTACCCTTTTTTTCGTATTTCATTTTTCCTGCACACACATTCTCTTCTGTTTCGTTTCATGTACGTGCTTCAACTTTTTGAGCTCTTCAGACACTGAAATACGAGAAGAGATTAAAATTATTTAAAATTCAGCCATTAACCATACAGTAAGGTTTCACAGGTTCTTGTCCTAGAAATGAAATGTTAGCTGTCTCTTGTCAGTTAGTCTTTGATGTTTTACACACATACACAGAATAATAAAGATGTATTGATTGACTTCTGTAGAGGTTAACCTTAAGATTTGTTACACTGAGCAGTGAGCGCTGACTTAGTCAAGCCAAGGAAGGTGAATCAATCTCTTATTTTCATCAAAATACCAATACATTTCTAGATAGGCATAGAATTTACTTATAGACATATTTGGAGCACAGTTTTGTAATTACTGAAAATCAAGATATGAGACTATAACATATTCTTCTAAGGGTTTAAATAAAGGGAAAAAAACTTCTCATGCACTAGTGAATGACTAGACAATACTGAATTGTGTTTCAAGGAAACTGAGCATTTTTTTGTGATGGTTACCCAAAAATATAGCTTTGTGTCCTTTGGAAGAGAAAAAGGTGAAACTTATCACAATAATTTATAGTCTTTATATGCTCTTATGTTTTCTACTGAGGCATGAGATTAGTCAGAAACAGACAAGCAAGAAACATCTACATTAAATGACAACCAGCATAGTCTTTTTTAAAAAAAAATCTTATTAAAAAAATCATATATCTGGGTAAGAAGTAAGTTAAACAACATTCTGAAAGTCATTCTAGGTCTAATAATTAAAACAAAAACAAAACACAAATTTGGCTTCTCTGTACTTATTTTCAGTCACCTCATATTTGTTTTAATCAGTTCATTCAATTTATAAAGGCAGTCTTCTGCAACAAAGCTGATGGAATTGGAAGAAATGTAAAAGTTCTGATCATCTTTAGAAATATTAAAATTCATTTCTATATATATGAGAAAGTTTTAGCATTTTAATAAAATTCAAAATCAGCACTACAATTCCTTACGTCTCTGTTTTACCAAGCCTTTCTTCTCCAGGAGTTATAATGGCATCACAAGGAGCTTTTAAAAATTCTGCCAGCACAAGTCTGTAGTGATTAGGCCCCTTGGTTGAGATCCTAGCTTAGAGATTCTCAACTCAGGGCAGAACTCCAATCAATTCTCCCATCTTCTTGGTGAGCATGCCATAATCATGAAACAAATGGCTGCAACAACAGCAGCTGGTGTAGGTATGTCTGCACCAAAAAAATAATTGAGAATTGGCTAGGGAGGCAAGTGGAGAGTACATCCATCACCTCCAGATATAAAATTTGCGCTTGAGGAATCTAGCAATCCATAAACTCTCTGAACACACCTTTCCTCTGGATCATCCTTACATCAGAGCATTTCTTCCTGGTCACATTGTACTTAAGATCTCTCCCAGTTACCTACCACCATGTAGTGAGGAGGTACCTCTCTGACTTCCCCATTCAAAGTTTCAGCCTGCAAAATGATAAAATTTGAGAGTGGAACTTTATGAGGGCAGGATTGCCCTTTTGTACCTTCCTCTCACTTTTTATAATGTCATTAAGGGAAGAATAAGTCCTGCTTAAACGTAACTTCAAACAGCACTGAGGCTTGAATGTTTCTAAACCTCTTGTGCTTCAGTTTTTAGAGCAGAGAGATTCCAAAGCATGGACTGGACTCTGAAGATCCTTATACCACTTTCTGGAGTATGCAGATATTCCTGTTTGCCACAGACTTAATAATACAAAATTTTACCAATGTTTTTCATTTCCCAGTAATGCTGAAGAATAGGACAGAAGATTATGGAGGAAAAAAATCTTAAACTAAAAAACCTGAAGGCTGTTACTTGTTTCTTTTATTTGATCATCTGCTTAAAATCAAAGAAGTAGGGGACCTAATTCATTTTCTTCTTTCAACAGAAAAGAGAGATTGATTAAGAGAAGGGAAGCATTGGTGTTCTTTCCTTTTGAATAGAGATCATTCTACTCTCCTTTATTTTTTCAACAGAGCTCCTGATAGGATCTTCAACTCACAGTGCCTCGGCACAGTCAGGATTTTATCAGGAAATTATTATCTGTCTTTTGGACTATGACTACATATTTTATTTTCTCTGGACTTGCTGACTTATGGGGTAACCAGAAAAAAATTTCATCCTTTGAGAGTTTCTTAGTTTTAAAAGTTTCCCATCCCACATGTACCTTGAAAACTGAAACCTGTAACTTCCAAAAAACAATAGAGGTGGCATGAATTAAAATAATTGTTGTTTCATTTTTACATCAACCTGGACATGCTTAATCATTTTAATAGTGAATTCATGCAAATTTCTCAAAAATAATAATTTTTGAAAAAGAGGTTTTTTCTTTTTTTATAATATGAATAGTTTTGATAGATTCTAAAATATGTTCAATTTACATTTATGCTAACAAAATACAGTGACTGTTTTGACAAAATAACACTTCTAAAGTGGAGGAAAAAATTTTTTAAAAATTAGGAGAAACACAAATGATCTCTTGAGCAAAGGCCCAATATGCCAGCGTGGTGGTGCGATGGGGCTTCTGTTGTCAGAGAATGGTTAGAAGAATGAGGGGTGGTATGAAGAGAGATAACGTTTGGTTTGATAGGTTACACTGCTCCCATGATATAGTAGCTGTAGATGGCCAAAAATTATTTACAACTTCATGTTGTTGCCTAACTTCACAACATTGTTCTGCACTTCCCAAGATTTATTTTCTCTTTTATTTTGCATTTCCAGCCTTTTATTTCTCTCCCTATATCTTCTTTCTTGTTCCCTCTCACTTCTGTCCTCCTATTCTAGCTATTCTTGTCCTAGCTCAGTCTCCATTTATTCATCCATACTCCAATTGCCAATGCAGTACTTTTTGAATTTAATTTTTAACAATAGAAAAAAAAAATCTCAGCATCCACCCAGTGGAAATGTTTGTGCAAACACTACAGAGGTAGTTCCAAAAAAAAAAAAAAATCAAAGAAAAATTCCAAAAGGAGATTCATTTGAAATTTTATTTCTTGAGGGTCTTACTCATGTGTATTGAAGGCTTTGAAGTTTCAACATTATTTGTTGTAGTATCATAGCTAGTGGGTGCAAGTATCCTGTTGGGTCCCAAGGAGAAAAGATTAACCTTTTCAATGTGAGCCTTAAACCCACTGGTGACTTACATTATCCTACGGAAAAAAAAAAAAACTGTGTGATGTCATTGCTTTGGAAGTGATTCCTAGTGAAGCTGTGGGCAGAGAGAAATTGCCTATTATTACCTGTTCTTAGACCCTGAAGTCTTAGACCCTAGAACTGCTGTCTAATACTCAGAAACAAGCATTCTATGTACATGCAGTTTATATATATATGTATTTCTTTTTAATGCATATATTAACACAGACATACTTAATCACAAACTCATGCATAGACTGTGTATTTAGTATTGTTTGTAAGCATTTTACTATTGCTGAGATGGAAAAAATACTTCAGCATTATAAAAAAAACCCCTGTTTAAATATATGTATCATTAGTTCCTAGCTATAAATAAATGTGTGGCCAGTATTTATTAAAGACATTGTATAATGTAATGACCTTACTGATAGATATAAATATCAGAGCAAAACAAAAGTGTTGTGTGTGCATCCATGCTATGTACATTAAATGTATTGTTTTTCTGAGATTTTGGTTAGATCTTGTGAGACCTTCAAGAAACAGTCAATGTAATCTGCAGTTCCTGAAGGTGTCTGCAAGTGCCCCTCGGTGCTTGCTTCTCCCTTCCTCTTCCTCCACCCCACTTTGTTCATGTCTCAGGAAAAGTTTACTTCAGCCTTCACTGACCATAAACAGATAAAACTGACATGTGGTCAACAGTATTTTAGGGCCTGAAAGTTGTGGTGAATATTCAGTTTTTCTTTTTTTTTTTTTTTGGCTTCTAAAACAGTTGTTTTTCTATCTCTCCATGGCCATCTTAGTATCATTCATGCAAAGCAAGAACGACAGGGAAGATCCTAACATCCAGGATTTTCTTCTCTTCTTTGACAGGCAGTAATGCTGTTCCTAAGTGCTGCCACTATTCACCCACAGAAAGGAATCTTTTCCCACCTGCATAACTGTCAAAAATGAACACATATGAATGAGCCTTGTATAGGCTGAGAACTGCAATATCAAAGCAGCATTACTTACACGCCCTACCAGAAAACACTGGCTCCCCTTGCCCTTGTCTCCTGCTTAGTTTAACCCCAGGCCACACAGCATGGCTTACTAATTGTGGAATGCTGTTTTGAATACAGGGTTCAAATAGCAAATTTAAACTGCAGATTTAATCTTCCGAGAACTGTTGAGATGTGTGTAATTTTCTTCCACAAAAGCTGAACAAAGAGAGGGTATAACATTATGATTGTGTAAATCTTCTTTCAACACCACCATTGTAAAAAGTGTAGACTCAGTGATTGAATAGCAGCAAACAAAAGTCTCGCTTCAATTAAACTTCTGTGACTCACACACAGAAGGCTTCATCTAACATATCTATTATAATTAGATTCCTCCTTTAAGGTAAAGTGCCTTTGTTTTAAAACATGTTTATTATAATGCCTGAAAAAACCAACATGATAAAGATCAGATATCTGTTTGGTTCTGATTCATTCATTTAAAGAAAACTCAGAATTTTACACTGGAATGGCTTAAATGTAGCTATAGAATTATACTAAGAAAAAAATCTAATTAAAAATAGCTTGGATTTTTTCTGATATCACATGAATATCCATCACAATTCAGCACCTATAATCAATTGATATACAGTAAGTAAATGACAGTCTGTAAGTTAAAAAGTATTTCAACAGTAGTAGCTAGGGGGGAAAAGTCAGTATATTTCTCCTTTTAGCAATTGTGCAAATTTAGTGGAAGCTAAAATAACTTTCAGATGAGAAGTAGACATATTTTATAGTAAGAAAATGTATAAAATATTCATTGTGCAGCAACATTCAAAGGCAGTAGGTCATCAGTATTCATTGTTCACTATTAAATATAATAAATATAGCTATTCTGTGACAGAAACACTAACCTGCTGCATAAAAAACATTGTGTGGGATGTTATCCTTGAGGCCTTAATGTACCACATTCTTTCACATATTGCCATGCAAATCTTCTTCACAGAGGCAGTCCAGAACTTCTCCAGTTTTAAGAGCTATTCTGTTAAAATTGAGTAGGTGAGTGAGATTTTCCCTCACACGTAGAGATGAGGGAGCAAAGTGATGTGTGCTCTCCATAATACAGGAGAAGTATTTTATAGAATATGGTACAGCTTTTGTATACAGCTTTTATACCTGTACCATATTCTGTAAACTATTCCTTCATCCATTGCTCCAAGCAGCCCCAAGAGTCTCAGTGGAAGACTGAGGATATGGCCCAATAGATTTGTGTAACTCTTTTGTTTATGTGGCAATGCTGCAAGATTTATACCCGTGGACTGAAAAGATAGAGAGCGGGCTGACCTCAAACATATCCAAATAAAAATTTAATCATCTGGTGTAGTTTTGATATACATATGTGATAGTGGGGAAGTTTGGGCCTGTATAAAAAAATGAAGCTAATGTTAAAAGGATAGTAATGCTTCCCTTTTTTTTAATTGCCTTTTATTTAATTAATTCATGGCACTTGGGAATATGGTTTAGGATGGTTGGGGTGAGGCTAGATTGACAGTTGGACTACAGGATCTTGGAGTCCCTTCCAACCTTGATGTTTCAATGAGTCTATGGTTCAATGTTGCTGTGAATGAATGAAATTTACATATTTTATAAGTGAAACTAGGATGATAATGGCTTTGTTTTCAGTTTGATGCCTGAACTTGAGGGTGTAAGAGGAGTAGAGATCAGGGATCAGTTCAAATCCAACAAAGGCTTTTTTTTCAAGGCAGAAGTATTGGATTCTGGCCTCCATAAGAATGGTCTAGAATGCCTTTGTCTCCTAGGTGAAAAAACAATGACTCAAAACTCCTCCCAGCTTGCTTCTTTCCAAGAAACAGAGAGGGGACTTTCCTGTCTCTGATGCTGAAATACTAGCCTAATATTGCAGCATATCCTAAGGAACAGTAGGGCATAACAAGCCTCCTATTGCCATGGATGGCGAAAGATCTGAGAAGAATCATATGGTGGAGATCTTGTCTCATAATTGTGGGCAAGGAAAGCCCCTTTTCTGATCTTGATTTTAACTGGTTTTATTGAATTGTAGGTGCCAAAATATTTTCAGGGTTCTGCAGGTGTAACTGGTCTGCTTTCTCCGTTGCTAGTGCCACTCAGCTCCCTTGTAGCCTTTCCAGTCTTCTCAACAATCCGGAGTGGGACCCACCTAGGAAGACACACATTCATTTGTCTTGTTCCTTCCTCTGTGGAAAAGATTCAGCTAAATATAACCTTTCCCATCTACAACTCAACACTGCTATTATATATGACAATTTTCATCCAAGAGAATAAAGTACTGTGTCTCCAAAGGTTATCTCTTTTGTTCTGCATGGACGGACCACACAATAAAAACAGTCTTCTTTTCAAAGGAGACCACACAGGTGTCCCTCATGCTTGTTTTACTTTTTTGGTGACATAGTCACTGTCACCATAGGTGGCACAAATGATTTCTCTTTTTCTTTACACTGGCTGCTTTTGGAATCTGTCTGTGAGTGTCTTCTGCAGTATTTAAATGAAGCTGTCTTTCCAGAAGCTCTTTTCAAGCCCTGTTCCCCCTTACTGACTTATAGGTCATGCTCTGATGCACAGAGCTCCAAATGAAATGGAGTTCAACCCGTAGTAGATCAAGGTGTGCTACAGCTAGACAATAAGCATTTCATTATTTAGTTATTTATTTTGCTCTTCTTTTATTTGTGAAAGGGTATGTTAGAATAAAAGCCATAGCAATAAGTGTACAATTATTATGTCGGCAAGTTTCGGGTTAATAATTTCCTATTCTCTCTATCATTGTAAAATGTGTACTGTTCCCATTCTATTGCTGTCTGTAAAGCTTCTGGCAGCCCTAGCTATGTACTTAAAATAGAATAAAATATTTATTTTTAAAACTCATTTTCTTCTTTCATCTCTGAAAAGGAAAAAAAGAATTAAAGACCTTTCTTATTTAAAGTCTCATTGAGATAAAATGATACCGTTTATTCCAATGAGGGAACGTATTCTGTAGAAGAAAATTGAAAAGCAATTGGTGCTATTTTATTTACAGAGTTCCAACAACATTATTCGTCTTAGTCCTTGAGGAAGTAATATACTCTCACCCTTAAAACGCTGTAAGTAGTCGATAATCCATTATTACAGTAAGCCGTACACTCTCACAGTAATTATCTAATAACCCCTTATAAAAGACCGTAGCTTCCTAATCTGTTTATAATTATCATTTCAATGATCCTGTGCATTAATGTCTGACCTTCAGCAACTCTGACCTGATCTTAATTAGCTGTAATATCAAATCATCACTATATAAGAAACTAGCCATGACCAAATGAATGAACCCCAGGTACAGCTAATTTCTGGAGCAATTATCTTTTCATGTAGGGAGATTTAAATGATTATCTGCACAATTTCACACAGTTTTATGTAATTCTGCGACATTATAAATTCTGTTTTAAATCATATTTCAAAGGCATGGCTGTGCAGGCTGACTTCATATAGTACACTAAGCTATCAGGATTGTATATCATACTACCAGTGTATAGGAGTAGATGATTTTTTGTGTCATTATTTTCAATTATGCAAAGTATATTTCACAAAGTGATAAATTGTAGCTGAAATATATAAATATGTGCCAAGGTAGTCTCGGGGCTAGTGACATCCAGTATAAATTGTATGTCATTTTAAAGTAATGTTACATTATATTAAAATACTGTAAGTAATTGATAATACCATATGTGTTAAAGCAAGATTAGAAAATTCTAAAATGTATATTGGTAATATACATGCAGTATTTACAATGCATTTGAAACTGAGTATCATTTATCACATTTAAAAAGCTACTGTATAAAAAATGAGAATACCACAGAAAATACTTAAAGCTGCTGTTTAACACACAATTATGCAATACTAAGGGCATAGGACTATTTAATGTGTTATTAAAATACCCAGGCTTCTGATTTATAGTTTAATCTGACTGGAACATAACACAAACCTTCATTCCACCCCAGCCATTTACCTCTCGCTTTTCTACACTTACACAAACACACAAACACCAGTGGAAAAATTCAGTCTTACAGATAAACCAAGTAATTTAGGACTCAGAAGACAGTTCTACAAGCAGTACAAGCATATGCCACATTAGTGCATTTTTGAATAATACAACCCTGTAAAAACCCAGTAAGTATTTGTTCTAGGTTTTTTAGGGACACATTTTTTGCTCAGCTTGGAGAGAAAAAGAAAATAAAAAGAAAAGAAACTATAGAACAGACTTTTATTTCAAAAATTGCAAGCCAGTCGGATGAAGGATTTCAACAATCATATTATTTGCTGCCCTTTCCTAACACAATTTATCAAAGTTTACCATGGAACCTTCTTTCTCAGAGCTCTTTCAAATGCTAACATTTCCTAACTATAAGCCAAAACATTTGTCCTACAGCCATCAGATGAAGATAGCAGCCTGATGAGGGTGATTGATTTGAAAGGTAATTTGAATGGAAGATGTTGTGTACATCCTCTTAGTGATGCCACAATGACAGCTCAGACAACCTTTCTGTGATATATCACCCAGGAAAACAGAAAAGAGTAAATTTAACAAGTGGCATTGCCTTCTTATCACATATTTTCTTTTCTTCTAATTTAGTAAGTTCATTCTATATTGTGTCTAGTTATTTATAAATATCAAAGATAGTGAGCAGATGCCTTGTCTTACTTTTTATTTAAGATAAACCTTCAGAAAGTGATGTATAAATCAGACAATTAACATCCACAAGCCAAATGAACTAAGAAAATAATTCTTAGAAACTATCAAAAAGTGGAGGCAAGGAAATCATAGTCTTCTTTCTGATCAAATGGAACCATCTGTTATCCTCTTTACAGCACCATTTCTTTTCTTTTTCACTTCTTTTCCATATACACATATATTTAATTCCTTCGATATACTTAAAATCAACCATGCACTTTATGGCAATTCCTGGCAATTTTCTCCTTTACACTTCCAGCATAATATCTGTAGAGGAAAAAATTGTCTGTGCTTATATCAAACACTGAATAGTTGAAATCATTATATAAACTTCAGCCATTTTATGGGTTGAAGTTTTGCAAAACTACAATGAATTATGCTCATGGAAAATTAAGTATTCACTTTAAAATTGATGGTATATGCATCTTCTTGAAATATTATCATCTTGCTCTAAAATTCTTTTCTGTTTTAGATCTTCTGTCTGGCGCTTCATTTTCATATCTTACAGTTGAGATGCACACATGGACACTTCAGGAGGCTTAAAATCAAAATCAAATTCCTCTTGTCTTCAAAAGAAAATAAGTCTACATTTTAATCAAAGACATTTTAGGAGAATACAGATTTCCTTCTTTTTCACCTTAGATAATTTTAGTGTGAAATCTTGGTTTTTACCCCCCTACATTTCACTTTAAAAAGTAATTTAGTAAAAGCTTATATGAATTTTATGACATTTACTCATGGATTTTAGAAGAGAGAATGTGAGCAAGTGCACCATCTAATCAGCAAGAGCTGAAAACATTAAATTTGTGTAGGAGAAAAAGGCATTCAGACTTTTCTGTATGGATTACATTTACTTTGGAAGAGAAGTAAGTACCTGGAAACTTGACTTTCTTCCACAAACCCACACACATACAGACAAGCCTTTTCTGGAGAATATCAAGCCAGAGGGAGCTAGGTTTTGGGTCTTAATTGCAATTATAATATTTCTCAAGTCTGATATATCTCACATGAAGCCCAGTGCTACGCCTTATAAACTTTTCTGGCATATTAACCTAAGTATTTATCCATCTGTTTGTGAGAAAACTGGTATGTGAGCAAGGATGATAAAGAAGTATTGTCAGAGATGAACAAATAAACAGAAATAAGCTGGAAAATAATGAGCCAGGTCTTGCATAAATCAAAAAAATCTCATTGGATCTTAGAGTTACTTAGCTTGGAAGCAGTTTGAAAGAGGGATCACACCTCTTTCCCTGCTTACTCAGTTCCTGGTATAACAGAAATTCAGACAGTGATGACAGGTCACAAAGTCTACTGTAGAAATATAAAACATTCAATTTGCATTACAAATTGCAAAATTCCTTGGGTTAAAGAAACTGACCTTCGGTTTCAGCAAAATGCTAAGGACCTTGCAATGGTGACCTATAGGTATGTACAAGGCAAAGTCACTTGGGAGTGTCTAGAAAATATACATAGAAGCGAACAAACTTAGTTATGACAAAAATTTCTCTCATGAAAGTTTTTGGGAGTTGTTGAAGGGTGGTTTCATAGGCAACATTTGCCATGGCTCATACTTAACAATGACAAGTCTGCCTCAATTAATATAAGTCTTTCCTAGAATACTGAATAAACGGTCTATATACTGGATACATGTCTGGTACTAGACTGAGTGTGAGTCTGGCTCATTAAAGTTTAGGTCTAGTATCAGTCAAGCATGTGATTTAAAGTGCTCCCAGCAGTGAGGATGTCTGTGATTTCAGGGTACAATGACTATGTTCATTTCATTACTTGTCGTTCTTTGTCTAGAGGCAAAGAAGGAAATTTAACTTCATGAAGGGACTTTTCTAAGAGTGCAGAAGGTATGGAAAAGGTTTTCATAGCAGCTTCAGGCAGTACCTTGAACAATGGGGTTTATTCCCTATTAGAACTTTTTTTGAGTGAAACAATGCTGAAGGAATATATTTGCTTTTAGACATAGAAAGGAAACAGACATCTGAGAGTTTTACTGGATTTGTATTGCTACTTTTGCTTTTGTTTTTCAAATTACTTAACAAGGTCTGTCATGCCTCAGAAATTTAAACTCAGGTGAGCTTGTCTCAAAACTGTGGAAAACAGTTTTTGAAATATCTTAACATTGTTTTTAGGTATTTCCCCAAAGGCTTCAGCCTTCCTTTTGAATTGAGGTTTTACTGAGATGAAAAGAAATTCTCTCTCATTGATCCCCATAGGAAAGGCATTTGGCTTTGAACTCTATTTTTAGACAAGTTTTCACACATATTTACACTTGGGGGGATATGGATAAATGTAGTTTTGTTTAAAATTAATATGTTTTTGTTTACTTTATAGGCAGGTAGAGTTCAGATTTTGTACATGAACTCAGCTAACATATACACCTCCTGAGAGCCAATGTTTCCTTTGAAGAATTTCTTTCTTACCTGCATGCTCCACCCTGCTGGGCTAAGTGTGGCAGATAGGGAAAAAAGTTCTCCATATCTTATCATTACACCTCAGAGGTAGTATTCAAAATAAGGCTCCTGAAATTGCTGTGAGCTGTGCTAAATTCAATTTTTCATTCATTTTACATCTGTCAACCACTGACTTTGTAGAATAACCCTTGGACTTTTACAATGGGACAATGTAAAATGTTTTGACCAACTTCTGTGGATCATATTTGTAGATTTAAGATTCAGTGTAAGTTTTTATCCTATTCTTCTGAAAGCTCATTAGCTGCATACCATATCTACTGTTTGAATTAAAAGGGCTATACCATTTTGTGACCCCTGTTTCTTACTGCTCTGATAGAAAAGTGAACCAGGCTATAAATTTTTAAGCTTTACTTGTTGAACAGCAGGACTGAACTTTCATACCTAAGACTTATCTGTAAAGGAAAGGCAAAGTTTATCATGTAAGATCTTAACATGCCAGGTATACCAGCAATTTCCTCAGTGGAATCATTTTGCTTTGATAGGAGGTCTTTCCTGGGAGGTACTTACCTTCACATGCACAGCCTACAGTTAGATTCTTCATCATTTCAGGATACATTTACATGGAAAGCTTCTTTTGTAATATGCTGCAGGTGTGAATTCAATGCACCCTTTCTAGTCAGGAGTAATTTGCCATGTCAGCAATATTAACACGCTGTGAGATTAAAGTAATCAAAGAGATCCTTGCAGATTGGGAGATCCACATGGAAGTCATCTACTGTGTGATTCAGATGCCTTTTATTGTGTACAAATGAGCTTTCATAGCACACAGGTTTCATACACTAACAGCATACACTAACAGTATTTGTTTGTGGCCTCTGCCAGTAAGTTTATGTACATAAACACACAGAATCCCAGAGTGTTGTGATAAAGGCCAGAATGTGTAAATTAATCTAGGAAAGTAGCTACATTAAATCCTGGTTTTCACTGAAAAATTATTCTTCTTAGTAAAGGAAGGAGAGAGGAAATTATTTTTAGGACATCAAGCTCATTTCTCCTGCACTGGTTACTCTATGGTAATTAAAATACTTCCTACGATTTCCTAACCTTGTTCATGGCCCTGCAGTTCTTTGACCACAACTTTATTTAGGCTTATGTAATTCATCACTCTTTGTCTTTTTGGTAGTCTGTCTTCTAATCTTCCATTCTTCTGCTGCATCTATAGATAGCAGCAGTCCATTTTATATCCTCTTACCCCTTATTTTCGTCAAGGCTCCATTTCTTTAACTCTTCATCAGTTGTGCTTTCCATTCTCCCAATTACTGAAGCAGTCTTCTGTATTTTATTGGTGTAATTCATCTTCAAAATGGAGAATTGGTATAATATATCGTATCCAGCAATAGCTTGTCTGATACATCAAAATATTATATTTGTACAGAAATAAATCAATAGTTCAAATTTCAATTGCTGTCCCATTTCTGCTTTTTCTTTCTCTGAGATCATCTGATTCTTTTTAGATTATATTCCATAATATCTCTTTTTATCATTTCCTCTTTTGTGTTAAAGCTTTAATGTCATTATGAAGATATTCTGTCCTAGGCCTGATTCCTGGACACCTAGCAGCTTCTTTCCACTTTCTAGTTCTACAAATTGCTATCTCTGCTTTCATTAAAATACTTACTGCGCATCACAATAACAGGACTTCTCTCCTGTGCAGGATTGATTAAACATGTTTTTCAAAAATGTTTGTCAATGTGCAAATTTAGGAACTTACTGACAAGACAGTTTGAAGTTAAGAGAGTCCCATTTAGCTCAGATGTGTCTGACTGTAGTTAAATGCCAAAGATATTCAATATCAATTCTCATTGTCACACTTTGTCTTAATGCAGGAAGGAATTAATAAAAACCTGAATCATGAGTCTTCCCAACACTAGGATGGGAAGCATAAAGAAAAAGTTCTGCAAATGTGCAATAGAAACTGATGAAGTCAGTAGTGAAGCATCAGAAAAAGAAGTAAGGATTAAGCCAGCCTTTGGGCTTCCCCCCAGAAGAGACAGCTGGTAAGACAGGAGTGGATCATGTTTACTTACTGCAAACCATGAACCTAGTGGCTTCTTCAAAGATTTGTGTGGTCACCTGTTCTTTCAGGCTTGCCAGGTGCACTGCTGGCATTTTTGTCCCCTAATTTTTGATTTATGGTATCTTCCATTATTTCAAACTATGTTTTTGAGAAGCTATTTTCAGATTTCTTTCATCTTAATTTCTTCTACTCTTGAGCTGCTGAATATTCTTGGCCTCCAAAATTTTTTCCCCTCCTTTCCACCTCTTACACTGCTGTTTCTGTTTGCCTTGCAGGCAGCACGTCTCCCATTCTGCTGCAGAGTAGCAACTGCCAGCTGAAGGATTGTAGCTGCAGTATCAAGCTGTGCTCACAGTGATACCAAAGGGCACACAAATTACCAAATCACTGAATCAATGAAACAATTAGGTTGGGAAAGACCTCCGAGATCACTGAGTCTAACCAATGACCAGAGATCATCATATCAACTGAACCATGACAATAATTGTCATGCCCAGTCTTTCCTCAATTACCTCCAGGATGGTGACTCCACCACCTCCCTGAGTAGTCCATCCCCATTTCTAATCACTCTTCCTTTTAAGAAATTCTTTCTGATGTCCAACATAAACCTCCCATGGCACAGCCTAAGACTTTGTCCTCTCATCCAGTCTTGTTACCTGGGAGAAGAGACCAACCCCCACTGGCTACACCCTCCTTTCAGGTCCTTGTAGTAAGTGACAAGGTGCCTCCCTTGAACCTCTTTTGCACAACCCCAGCTCCTTCAGCTGCTCCTCATTAGACTTCACCAGCTTCATTGCCCTTGTCTAGACTCACTCCAACACCTAAATACCCTTCCTCAATTGAGAGGCCCAAAACTGGACACAGGACTCAAGGTGTAGCCTCACCAGCAGGCACAGCACCGAGGAATGTAGTACAGTGTAGTATAGTACTGTACTGGTATCTCTATATCAAGGTATTCTCACAATTCACTCCAGTCTGTGGAACTAAAGCTGCAGTAGGAACTGGAAATTTTACTGACAGAAGGGTCCATGTGTCTGATTGCAGGACATCCCAGACTCTGAATGCAGCCCTCAAATGCTGCCGCTGTACATTAATAAACTAATCAACTGAACATGGCTTTGTGATGCTATAGCAAGAAGAAACAATCAATTAATCATGCTTGAAATTCATCTGACAAAAATGGAAAACTGAAACTACCCATTTACGTCAAGAATATTTTAAAATATGTATGTATTTGGGAAAGTACTGCCTCTTGTATTTTGTAGTTATTGAACTAAGGAATGAATGTATCTCCTCTACTGCTTACTAAATAATTTATCATCTGTTTGGCCTGACAGCAGAGCTACTTCGAATATGAAACTGGAGAAGAGTCCATTCCACACACCAACAGCACTTGTGCTGTAGATGGTATCTAGAAAGCATGGCTGTAAATGTCATTGGGAGGGGCTGATGGGAAAGGGGAGCCTTAATGAAATGACCTCTTTTGTTTTTGTACTTGTACCAAATACACCTGGATTTAAAGTAAACTAAGAAAAGATGTCCACATTGACTAGTGAATAATCATGCCAAATTAAAATAGGACTTTGAAATACAAATTTTTCTGCATGTTGATTGAAGCTCATAACTTCTGTAGAGATTTTTATTTGAGTAAATAAAGGACTAGGGAATCAGACCAGAAGGAATTCTATGGTTCATGTGAGCATTGAGGAGTTGTACACTACATTAAATATTCTTTTTTATTTTTGTTTTTTAAAGCACTAAAACAAAAATAGATCAGTAGGGTGGGAAATGCATTTTACAGGTGATGTACACTGCACATAAAGCTGTACATTTTTATGTGTCCACTATTTGCTTTTTCTATATAATGAAACCCTGCTAAAGTCTCAGATTATCAAAATAGGAAAAAACTTTTGTATAATATGAAAAGTAAATTTCAATCCACATTGTTCCCTGTGCATTTCTTGTAAATATTTCCACTGAGGAATAAAAGAAGCATGCAGGATCCTGTCAACACTGAGTGTTAACAATGACTCAAGAACCCAGTCTAACATTTGTTAAAAACAAAACAAGACAAAACAAACCTTGACTGATGAGATACAGAAGACATTGACAGCTATGGACGTGTCTCCTATGATCTTGGGTAGTTGTACAATACCAAAGTTAGAGGCATTTCTATTGACTCCCTAGAGGATTAAGCATGTTCTTCCAAAGGTTTGCTTAAGATGTATTTAATAAGTTACATTTTATTTTTTTTAAGGTGTAGAAAATCAAATATGGATTTAAAGAAATCCATATTCATACAGATGCCAATCAGTTAACTTCTGTCTCCATAAAGCTGCAAGGAAGATTTAAAATTATTCTCCAGGGAACTCCTTTTAAGTTAAATTCCATAGTCTCATTTATGTGTTTTATGACAGTTTCACATAGGCCCAGTCACTCGGTCTTTGCACAAAAATTAGTGCAATCTCTACTTTGTGGACATTCTTTACTGTTTATTTTTATTTTTAAGTCAGATTGAATGTAATATATTAAAAACACTTTAATCATTTAGTTATAAGAATTCACTCAATAGATTTTTTCCTCTCTTTTTAATAGGACTTTCTGAACAGAGTTCTTTTGATCTCCTTGACTGCTTTCTATATTGTAAGTCTAATCCTATATTTAAACATTTTCCTACATTTCATCAAGCACTCTGATTTAAATTTTCCTTAATCTAGCTAGTCATATTAATCTACTCCTTCACTCCATATTGTAGAGCATGTAATTTCCTTTTAAAAATAAATAAAAATAAAAGTGGCTAATGAAAATGACTACTACAACATATTTGAAAATACTCCACAATTTAGCATCACAAAAAGTGAACATTTAAGAATTCTAACTGCCACCCTAATTAAAGGAACCTTCCTTTTAAATGTGCTTTTTTTTCACATGCATAAGAGGCCTTATTCAAATGAAGGGGAAGACCTTTCACATACATGAGGCTATAATAGAGAGCTTAGCATAACTTCTACCTGATTTTCAATGCAAATGGCAGAGGAGAAGTTAGTGTGTTGATGCAGATTATGGTTTATCCTTCTCACACACCACAGAATTCTTCACGCTCTGGAAATATTTTGCTTATCAGTGAGAAGCAATGATCAACACCTCACACCCCCAATCCCAGAGAGACTCAGAAAGTGAGATCATCAATATTCAGATACAGTCAGATTCTCACGGTTCCAGACTATTAATTTGCTCCTAAACTGAAGGTTTACTGTACAATTCGCAGTATAAACATTTTACTGCTACATATCAAATATCAAACAGAGTGATTAAAAGGCAATTTAACAATGTTAGGTTGCTGAGAAGTGGCAGACAATTGGTATTTAAATGCATTATATGCAGGGAGACTGCTCCTTTTACTCTTCATTGAAAAAATTCAGTATTGTAATTTTCATTTGTTCAAAAAGCAGAGTGTATGAAGAGATTTCTATGCCTGATATGGCAATTATTCTCAAATTAAACTTAACAAGTGCATGTATTTTTTACAATCCTTTTGTCAGTTCCTGTATTTACTTTCTACAAAAGCTTGAAGTGACTGCTCATGTCCCACACAGGTTCTCCTTTCTGAGAGAATAGGCACTATTTATGACATGACAGAGGAAAGAAATGTGCCAAGCACCACAGCCCAGAACCCAATTAATTGGTGCTTACACTAATTTGGATTAGCATCTCTGACAGTGCAGGAGTAGTGCTACATTTGAAGAGGGGAGGTGCATGCTTGGTGTGCTGCTTTCATGAGGCTTTCTGACCATCTGGCTGGACTCCTGTAGCTCTAGCCTGTCTTTAAAATAAGTGAAAAAGAAATCAATCAAACAAACAAACAAAAAAATCCTCTTCACTCTACAGGACAAAAAATTGCCCTTATCTGTTGATGTCAGTCTTCTCTAGAAAAGTGTGGTGGGTTTTGAGGTGGATCTTTGCTTAGGATATCACAGTGATGGCATTGCCATTTTTAGCATTTATTCAAATATTTCTTTCCCTGAGGGGAAAGTCTTAGGAAATTAATAATGGAAATGATTTTGCAATAGATTTCTAACATATTTCTCTTGTAGCTTTGTATGTAGTGGTGGGCTGATATAAGGGATAATTAACAGGCACTAATAAACCTAATAAACCTGGACATCTTCTACAACTGCCACCAAGATCTTCCAGCTGGATAGCAAATCCTCTTTCAAGCTATCACAGAAGACAAAGCTGGGTCTTGTAAATAACTAAAGAGGAGAACAACATTTTTCCAGTTCCTCGAGAATGCAAAAGGAGATTTTTAGTTTTCAAAAGTTTGAAAGAAAGTATTCCAAGAGCTTCAGTGATTTTATCAAAACATGGAATTTGAAATTATTCAAAGCAGGGCTCTATGTGTTCTGTTTGAAAAGCAGAGATTTTGTTTAGTCAGTAATTTAAATGAGGAGAAAATTGTTTAGTCAACAGTTTTCAAGGTGGCTATATTTCTGATATTCCAAAGGCTGGTGTAGAAAGGGACCAGAAGAGTTCTAACTTGCAATTTGGTATATTCAGTAAAGGTCATGGAGACTGTGTTTTGTGTAACAGAGGTGTGAAGAGGTCAATTAATACATTTTTGCATCTCAGATGCATCAGACACAGTCTAGACAGTCATGAAATGCTGTCTAGGAAAATATTGATGGGGTGTGTTGACTTTTCCCCTCCATATGCCTAAACCTAGCACTGTGGTGGTTTCCTCTAAATAGAGACCTTGCTGCTGTGCTTTCTTTCTGTGAAC
This sequence comes from Fringilla coelebs, assembly GCF_963513975.1. Classification (NCBI taxonomy): domain Eukaryota; kingdom Metazoa; phylum Chordata; class Aves; order Passeriformes; family Fringillidae; genus Fringilla; species Fringilla coelebs. Next base: position 64,524,196 of record NC_140028.1, read on the forward strand.
TGCAGTGATACTAGATTGCTCCCCTGTAATGTCAGTTTATGCCCTAGCACCTTTGGGAAGTTAGAGACGGCTTCAGTTCACTGCAATCTCCTTGGTGAAAAATTTTGTTTTACTGTAATCCAAATGCCTTGATGCCTTTGGATTTCCAGGCACCATCGAAATATTGGTTGCTTTTTTTCTATTCGTCCTGCTGCCTCTGAAGTTGCTGAGAGGAAAATTGTGCCAGTGATGAGCTCTTCTGACAATCCTGCTCTAGGTAACCTGTGATGTCTACAAGGTGTTTATAGTATGTCCTCACATGGTTTTTATATGGTTCTGGAAGAACAATCTTCTTAAGACCTAAAGCTTCTTGCAAACAAACTAAAGATAATTCACGCACACAGCTGAAGAATGCAATTTTTCTGGGAAATGTCTTGCTCCTACAGTGAACCTATAAAGTGTTCAGTGGTTTTTCATGATGGTTAAATTTATTTGCTCTGCCATATTTAACAATGTAAAACCACATCTGAAGTGGCAGATCTATCTTCTATTTTATGTCTTACCAATGATAACCTTAATATAACTTCACAAATTTTCTAAATGCTAGATAAAGGTCGGGATTGGATGAGAATAAACTAACTGAAAGACAGCGCTGAGGATGCCTTTTGATTGATTTAAATATCCAGAGAAACAGTTCTGGATATCAGAGAAGCAATGTCTGGATCAGCTAATTGGATTAGATTTTTTAATGATTCTATGTACATTAAAACTGACAATAGCTCTTAAAAATCATTATTTATGCCCTTCTATAAATTCTTAGAAATGCATTGCAAAATACTCATGTTATTTCAAGTAATAGGGCAATATGGCTAAGATCAAAGTCTCTGCAGATTTCTCCCAAGAGAGGGAGGAGCAGAGCATGTCCTTTTAATTTTGCAACTTTCTTTATATGCAGTGGGCTTGTTTCTCGAAGAAGTGTTATCACTGCTTCATGTATGACCAAGCAAGCACTGAAAATAAGTGCTAAAATATTTTTATCCCAAATAATTGAGACAAGGTGCAAAGAGTCATAAAGATGCACCATTATTTAAAGACAGCTAAGAGGATTTTCAGTTAGTATTAAAAATGTTGCACAACCCCAAGACTCAAACAATCATCCCCATTCTTTGCCCCACTTGCAAATGTAATTGATTCTTTTTAGGAGACCTGTGAACTCTTCAGCTGGTGTCCTGGCCCACTAGTTATAATGGAAATTATTTTCCAATATTCTTTTTCAAAACAGAAGAAAATATAAGAGAACAAAAAATAGACACAATTAGAAATTTAAAATTTCATTATTTTTCTCATGACGAAAGATTAGATTTATGAACAACACAGGGAAATGGAGCATAAAAGACCTGAGGATTTATAAATGTGTTTCTGAGATAAGACTGTAAGAGTACAGTACTTGAGCTTCCTACTCAATGAATGGAAGTTAGATACCCATGAAAATCAATCCTTAAAACTCAGCAAAAACCAAAACAAAACAGTTGCCTCAACTTAACTCCTATGATTTTGCAGAGGTTGAGCAGCTGGTTGCAGGTTTCAAGCTTGTTTCTTCATTTATGACCAAGGGCCTGAATCCTGCCCTCAGGTCATATATACAATGACCATCTACTAAAGCATGCAAGGATAGCCCTAGGCACCAGTCTGCAAGACCATTTTTAGAGTTAGAACACTTGAGTTCCTATGTACAACATCTTCATGCATTCAGAAGCAGTCCAGGAAAATACTTTCAGTGAGGTAAGATTTAGAGTACACAAATGCTATTTCAATCCTTTCTTTCCACTTCTCTGCAAAGTCATAGAATCATAGAGCCATAGAATATCCTGAGGGACCCATAAAGATCAGCAAAATTCAGGTCCTGCCCAGGATATCTCAAGAACCACACCATGTGCCTGAGAGCATTGTCCAAACACTTCTTGAACCTTGCCAGCTTTCCTCCTGTGACCACTTCCCTGGGACCTCCTTCCAGTGCCCAACCATCTACTAGGTGAAGTGGGACATGAAACATTGCTATGCTTTATATATGCAATATCATTCCATAACTGTCAGCCACAGTGATTATTGTACCCTACTTAAAAGAAAAATGCTGTGTCTAAAAACACATATCAGTATATTACATCTATAGGACAGTAGAACCTATTCGTTGACTCTGGGTTTAATATTTTTTTTCAGGAACTTCCTCAAATCCACCTACAGTTCTTAGTGCAGCATTCTACATTTGGATTTTCAATTTAGCTGAAGGATCTATAAAAACTTGTGTTGCTCCAAAACTCCCAGTTGACCACAGAAAAAAGTCAGCCCAGGAGTATCAATTATCCTTGTCAACTGTAATTTACACTTTCTAAAATACCTGGCAGATCTCTTCTTTCCAGATGCTGTAATAGGAATAAGGTATGCAGTAAGCTGAAAAATTCATCTTAATAATATTGTTCTTCAGTAATATTTTTCATTCTGATTGAATGCCAAAAAGATTTAGATGTTACACAGAAAATTCTGTTTGAATACCATTTGTAGAGTGCCTCATAATTAAACAAAGCCAAGAACAGAGAAAAAAAAAAGGTGGCCAAATAGCTGGAGCTCTGAAAAGCTGAAATAATTCTGAAATTGCTATTCTTTTTATCACCCTATCATTTCTCTTCCTTGTATGTTTTTCTGTATCAATCTGTTATTGTTTCTTACTTCAGTTTGCAAGCCATTGGGGTTAAGAACAGTGATAGAGCTCTATGCTTGCCTAACTTGATGGGAACACAATTTTTATGTTCCTCAAGCATATAGAGATTGAGGATAAAAAACAAAGCAGTTTAGCATGCAGCCTGGCAGGCTACCCTCTCTAACAAGAGGATATGCTCTTCTACCACTCCAGCTGACATGGCTTCAGCATTGTTTTACAAAGACATGGCTTAAAGTATCCTGAGTTTCTCCTGAAATTTTCTTGCCCATGTCCTGATCAGACATGTTCTGGACAAGCCTATGAGAAGTAAAGGAACTTTAACCACAGGGTATGTAGCTGGGAGCAGATTTTGCTAATGACTGCTGTAGATTTATTACTAACGAGGCAGATGTATCAGCAAGACTGAGTGATTCCTTGGCCGTGGAATTTAACTCTTGTTACTAACATATCCTGGAGTGCCAACTTTTAAGTTGGAAATAGACTCCCATGGTGGAATCCTGAAAACCAATTTCAAATATGTGGTGTTTTCAATTTTGTTAACAACAAGAATATTATTTTGTAAACTATAATTGCAATAAAAGTAATATTTTCTGCCTACCTCACTCTCAGAGTCATCTCTCCATGTTGCTGCCTCCTATGTCATTTTTCCCACAAGAGGGAGTGAAATTTTCTTACATAGCTGGTGTTTCCAGCACTGCTGGTCCAAGAGTAGGACAATGGTAGATAAGGAGGCTGAGAAGTGACTATGGAAGTACTTGAGATAAATGGCATATGAGAAGACAGCTGCAGGAAAATTAGAATAAATATATTCTAAAAAATGAAGAAAAATAGTGAGTGAAGAGGAGGCTAGAGACAGGTTCAGAGATAGTTTTCTTTAGCAGTATTTTAGGTCCTAAAACTTTCCTACAGTCCAAGAAATCCAAAATAATCCCACTTAAAAAAAATACTATGTAAATAATCAAGTATTTTGCATAAGTTACATGTATTCAAGTCCAAGCCAGCACTCTATACATACTTAAAATGGGAATGAGAAATGGAATTGTAAGCTGATTGGGTGATGGATTAACCTTTTCATGGTATTGAGGCACACTTACCATTGTGCAGTGTGCTGACCATTAAGATGGTGCTCAAGGGTATAATGATGTTCACATGCTATAAAGTTTTAGATCTTCACATGGAGCAAAGCAGCCCTGAACCAAAAGAATTAGAAATATTGTACCTTTTCCCACTCTTAGACAGCTCAATCTTAATTAATTATTGCAGCTGCAGTGTTTGGCACCCATACATACTCCTGGGCCTGCTGAAGTCAATAAAACTCTTCAAGGCCAAAGAGTACCTCACAACAAACTTTTTCCAGGACTGGGGCCTGGAATTGTTTTGAAGCACAGCAGCTGTGTGAACATTATAATTAGAGCATTCCTCATTCTGCAGTCAAATTCCAACAAATATATATCCTCTTCTTGACTGGGCCTGTTCCTGCAGGTGAGTGTGCCAACTTCAAATCATTTGTCAAGTATGGCAAGATGCACACTTGCAGCTTCGGCTCACTTTGGACACCTCACTAAGGTTACGATTCAGATTCATGAAAGGTAGAGACCCAAGTGACCTGTAGTTAATGGACAGAGGCAATTGTCTCCTAGAGGTGATTCAAAGCAGCAGCTCTGAACTTGTTAAATGCAATGCTATGTTAAACTGGTCAGATTTGATACACCCTGTTCAAGGCCATCTAGCCTCAGGCAGGACAAAGACTCAGGAAAACAGTTGGAGAAGGTGGGAAGGAGCGACTGCTCTCTGAGAATTATGATTCATAGTGAAGATTTTAAATGAAATTATGAAGAAAAGCTGGAAAATAACAGTGAAATTTGATTTGGGAAAAATTGTATTAATCACAAAGAATGAAAAAAAGAAAAATTATAGAAAATATTAGAAAACAGACTACATTTAAGTTTATAAGTTTGTTTTTAAAGTCTTCAGAGAAAAATAATTACATGTAAGATTTTAGAGGAAGCAGAAGGGGAAATTGAAAAAACCATGAACAATCCTGAGACTAAAGAAAGAAAAGATGTAAATCTAATTTTCAAACAAATTTAGGGAATGCTGGATACAACTGAAAGATAGTGGGCCTTCTTAACTGAGTATCATGTGGAATCAGAGGAGTTCTTGCTGAGCAATCTTACTGAAGACATTCATGTACATCCATTCTTCAAGCATGAATCTATTCAGATCAAGGTATGTCATGAGCATGAAGCTCTAGGAAGCTGATGGGAGATCATTAGAGTACTGAATGTCCTGATTTCTAGAGATGAATGGAGACGGTGAAGTTTGCAGAGCCTGGCTGGTAGCTATGCCTCTGTTAGAGGGCAGGGCTTAGTCCCTGCTCACTTAGCACACCACCAGAGGCCCAGCCTAGCTCACAAGACATCCCATCCTTTCTACTGCATCTTTATGGAAACAGGGGTGGTTGTTCCAGCAGCCAAGCAGAAGGACTGTACAGTTTCTTTAGCCTGGTAGCTTTTCAGAAAGCTGAGCTTCCTTCTACCAACCCTTCCACAACCACTCCAGCGGAAAGAAGGACCTGGACTGAGCTCAGCATCCTGAAGTATTGGCACTGGGTTTCTGCTAATACTGTTTCTTCCCTTATCCCCTGCAACTAGACCAGCAAGTGGAATGCATGGAATAAATGCAGCTATCCACCTGGTCTCCTGCTAATCTGTTCTCTTCCCCATAGCAGTCAGTCATCCGTGTTGACAGGGAAATAAGGGAATACATTTCTTGGTGACAACTGATGCTGGTGGTGTGAATGTCAAATTTTTGTTTCTTCAGAAGAGAATCTGTGGTGGGGATTGGGATGGGGAGAGAATGGGAGAGTGTGTTCCATATACTGGAGCTGCTAAGGCTGAGTGATCTTAATCTAAGCAGCAGTATACTAAACCTAAACATTTCCAATTGCAGACTTCCTTTTTCTGGGTGATTTGACACCAGTTGGGAGAGGGAGCTTCTTGTTCTTTCTCGCTCAATTCCCAAGCCAGACTATTCTACCAGAAAGTTTATGGTATGAATTCTGTGTCCCTATAGGCAAGGGAAGAAACTGTAGAGAGCAGGTGTCTCCCCTTTAGCATCTTTCTTTCTAAAAGTCCATACACTGACAAACTGGAAATAACAGAAATATTCCACCTGGTTCTTGCAGGTCTGAGGTACCTGCTCTAGGAAGATGCAGATATTCATAGATGTCTCTGTCTTTTTGCACATAAGCTCAAGTCATGTCCTGTAGTCCACTGGCATTCCCTAACAACCTTTGAAACAGCTGAAATTGTGCACTGATTGGATAGAGAATGTATATATTTAAAGTAAGTGCTCTGTATTCTTGCCAAGATGCCTGCAGCTGCCCATTGAGACACTTAAACTGATGTTCCAGGTTAAAGGGGATCATTTCCATTCTCAATATTGGCATGCCATTTTTATTTTAAGGAATTGCAGCAGTGAGTTGTACTACCATCCCATTAAAATTTAAAAAGGAAAAAAATACAAAAGAGTTTTTGTCATGAAATAGCTTAACGTCCTGATACAAATATGATAGGAGAACAACAGCTTCAAGTTTTGCTTTCCCTGCTTTGGAATATAAATTCCTCCATCTTCCCTCTTCCACATCATGGGCAAGTATAATAACCACTGCTCTACAAAGTCAGGTTAGTTCTTTTTTTTTTTTTCCTCCCAGCCTCTCTTGTTGATGCTATTCCACTTCACATAAATAATTAAATATTACTGTTAAATAATAAATATTAAATAAATGGGCCAGAGAGAGAGCAGGAGAAATCCTGGCACTAAGATCTATCTCATAACATTTTCACATATTTTGTTAGGACTTTTTGGGAGGGAATATTTTATTTTTTTGTCTTAATTTCAAAAAAAAAAATTATAATTATGAAAAATTTGATTTAAATCTTTTTTTCCTACCATTTGTATCATAAGTTAACTAAACTGAACATAAGTATATATGGGTGTAAACCTTGTTTATATTTTAAATCTCAGGCAGCAAAAGCCAGAAAGTGTCCAAATTAATTACAGTAGAGAGGAGAATTGTAGAGGTAGGCCTATTCCAATTTATGGTCTGCCTTTTTAACTAGTGCTACGTTTACTGGGAGAGTTTCTCTTCTGTGTGCTATAAACATGTATTCAGGCAGCTGTCTAAACAGAAGGTGTATTGAAATAAAAAAAACCCACAAAATGATGTTAAACTCCTGGAGCAGCTGTTGAAGTGGAAAATGTTTACAAGTCATTGCTCACCTTCCAATCATGAGCATTCTTCTGCTTTGAGAATATTTTTTCTCCCTCTCCTTAAAAATCCCAACAAGCTAATAAGTAATGTGTTCACCAACAGTCTGAGTGGGGAAATACCAAGCATGAGACCAGATTTTGAGCAGCTTATAGAAGGACTTGAAAACTACAAAAATTGAGCACCAGATATTAAGTGCTTGATGTTCAGAAATAAAAAACCCAAAACAGATGTAACTTTATTTTCAGAGATTCATTTCTTCCAGAAGTGTAAGCCACAAGCTTGCATATTGGTTTTCTGCACTTAGTATAACGAACCATTTTTTCTCATGTAAATTTCAGGATACTCGGAAGACAAAATTTGAACTGGTTATATCAAAACAAGTTATTAGACAATTTTATATTTAACAATATAAAAACCTAACTACTGCATGAAAATTTTTGTGCATTTCGCTCAAAACGTATTTCATTACTCTGACTGATTTCACTACTCTAGCTTGGTTTTAGTCTTTGGACATATTTACTGTGACTTAAATTTGCCAAGCGTGCTGTTCATTATTAACTGAAAAATGTGGGTTTGGCATTTCTTCAGCCTTCAGACCCTTCGTCCGTAGAACCTGAAAGCAAGTATTCATGTAGGAATGGGCTGATGTGGTGGCTGATTTTGGTTGCATAAGACAGGGATGCTGTGAAGTCATGTTTGAAGTTATTCAAGCTCACATTAGGTGTTACTGAAATGCAGTGAGCTGTTCTGAAGATGTGCCTGCCATTTTGGGCTGATGACTTGCAGAGGCTGGTTTTGAACTAGAGTGGGGCTGTGTCTGCCCTGTAACCAGGATATGGGGCTGTTCTAGTTTTGCTTCAGTCCATTACCAAATCTTCTGTGGTAGGTTTGGATTCAAAATCTGTCCCTCTTCTTCAGAATAAAAGGCTTTAAGATAAGAAGTTTTGTTTTCTGTACATCCCTCTGAAAAAATATGTATCAGAATTAAAACAGCAAACTTGCTCCTCAACACAAAGGTTATCACAGCATGTATTAATGGCTAAAATAAATACATTTTCCCAACAAGACGAATTATGCAGCAATATTCAGTATACCTGGAAAGGTCAGCACAGAACTCGTCTGGGAGCAGAACCAATAAATTATTTGTGTGATAAAAGCAATGTGTTGCCTAGAACAAAATGCACTGTGTTTTTTAACTCTGACAATTTATTTTCCTTATAAATAAAATATTATCCATGGTAAAACAATGTAGTGTGCAGTGAACAGAAATAATCTACAATTTTTAGCATGCACTTCAACAATGGTGTGAGTAACAGTGAAACAAGTTCAGCAGTAGATGGAGACTAAGAGCTGGCTCTACAGGTAGGGAGGAAGAACTGTGGTTTTATTGTTTCTAAAAATACTATGATACAATCAGCTCTTGTTGCAAGATGTGCAGCCAATTGGAGTGAAAATTCATAATGACAAGTAGGTTTGTATATTCATTCTGTCCAAAGTATCCATTTGCTTCCTTTTTTTTCTTTCAGTGATGTACAGCACCCTGCATGTGCACTGAACATTGCTAAATCTATCTTCAAGATCCCTTAACAAGTTTTTTTTTTGAAAATTCCTTTAATTTATGCTGCATAATAATTTTATCATATATAATAGACAGGAAAAGGTGTTTTAAAAGATGTTTTAAGAAAGAGGAATTTAGCTCATAACATGTAAGTCTATCGTAGCACATCTTGCTCTCTTCCCCCTAGCAAAGCCACTGTAGGACCTTTCTTGTCTGAAACCTCATAGAACTCCTTTAAGTATCCAGATGGAATTAGGAAAATAGCAGCTGCAACTTCTGTTTTATGCAAACTGTATTCCATGATATTCCAGCTCAGGTACTTCAATATTTATAGGTGACAGGATAGAGTCAAAGAACCTTTCCTGAACAACCTAATTGTGAGCATTTGGGGTTCAACAGATGACCCTGAAACTCAAGGATGTGCCCCTACCTTTCTGGTAATGTGAATTACCTCACCTCATCCATGGTGCTTATGAATCACTGGCAAGAGAAAGTGTAATAAGTCAGCTGATCTTCACTCAGCTAAGAGACAGTTTCCATCTGTTACCTTACTATTTATTTATTTTTAAACTTAGAAATTCAGTACCTTCTTCCCCTCTTTGTTTTTTTATCTATTTTTCTTCAAATAGAGTGTAAACTTTGGGAGAATGAATATTGCTAGAGATAAATACAATATCTGCTTTTTTTTTCCAATACCATAGCATATATAATACTGATGCATTTTTAATATTTTTTCTTCTTTCTTTGTTATGAAATATCTCATGATATAATTGCCTTTTTGTTTTTTAATACATTTTGAATGTGTTTGTAACTTCCACATCAGCCAGAGATGACCACTTTAATTGTTTTAATTCTTCACACTTCCCCAGCTGTGGCAGGATATGAAGTGAGATTTGCTAAGCTGTAAGTTAAGGCTTTGAATCTGTCCGGGACCCTGTGTCACCCTAAGTGTTTTTTGGTTTTTTTAGCAAAACCTAGAAGTCTCCTGAACTTCTACTGTCTTTTTAAACCAACGATTTACAGAAAAAAAAATTTAAAAACCCCAAAAAAGTAATGACATTGGTGCACAATTTACTCATACTAAGCATTCAGCTGAACTCCCCTTAGATTTCTGCATTACTCCTAATCATTTATCATTAAACTCCAGTTATATTCAGTTACATTCAGTTACATTCACTAAGGTAACCACCTTAAATGTTGCCTCTCATAAGGGAAGCCTAGAAAACTAGCTTTTTTATGTTGGAGAAAACTCAAACATACTGAGATATCTATAACATATGTGTTGACGTGCAGATGAGCTGAATCCCTGAGCTGTGCTCCATAGAACTGGAAACAGAGGGAAAGCTGAATTCTGGTTAGAATTCTGACTGGCACCACAGCTGCTCTGATGGAAACCCACTTTGCCATCCTAACCCCAAAATTCATATTGTTATCATCAGCTAAGACCCAGTCCAAACAGTCACAGTGTACTATTTTTAATACAAAAAATACTAATTATAATCTGTTAATTTTATGTGAAAGGTGCCAACTATATTTCACCAAACAAAACCCAAAATATCTTTACAATAATGTTTTCATTCACTTGATATTAATAGCTTGGTATGAACTACAATGTGATGGTGTTCAATGTGCAATTGTACATATCAAAGCTCTAAGTCTAAAACAAGAAGGTATGAAAATTTTCAGTTGTCTTGAACCACTTTTATTTGTATTTTCATTTTATGAAATTTTTATGTTTCATCTTTTCATTCTGAGCTAAGGGGTTTTTTTTTAATTTCTCCACATATCTCTACATTCATTATTTGTTTACAGACCAAATTTCTCAGGTCAAATTTGCCTTTCAATTTAAATATATTTTAATGTTTGCCAAAATTAGTGTCAAGGGGGATTTTTTTTTGATGGAGATTACAGAGTATTGCTCCCTTTTCCTCTCCCAGGGTTTCCCAGTGTGTCACCCTTCTGAGGACAACACGTCCTTTCAGATCTCTGAGATGTCACTGGTCACTGTATTACAGCCCCCATTTTGCCCATGTCCCATTAAGTTCAGAATGATAATAAGTAAGATGCAGCTAGGTTCCTGTGGCTGCTCAGATTGGAAACTAGGAGCTTGGTGCTTGGTGTGACAGGCAAAGGGAAACTCTTTTCAGCACCAGAATTCTGAGTTAGCTCCTTCCCAAGAAAGCATTTTTGACAGACTTTTCCTGAACCAATATAAACAAGGTAATACTGTATTTGTCAAAATTAGAAAAAGGGTATCACACTAAGTGAGATGCAAATTATAGGAATTTATACAGGAGTTTTGCATTTGTGGCTGGGTAGGAAACATACCTGGCACATCAGCCATGGGACAGACAATGTGCACACTCAACTTCTCTGTCCTGGCCTGCTTTCTTGTCTCACCCATATGATTTGGAAGAGGAAACATTAGGAAGCATGAGATCATTTGTAGATCTTGCTGAAAGCACTTGACAATAATGAGTGCTTGAGGATAATCTGTGCAACTGGCCTCAGTTACAAGGTTATAAATGTTTTTACATGAAACCTAGAATTTCCAATTAATTTTAAAAATAAGATGGAAAACTTGAAATCACATGACCATTTATTTCTTCTTTACTCTTTTTTCCTCCCTACTTTGGTAGGTAAGAGTATTAAAATTTCCAGGACATTAGTGAAATTTCTCATATATATATAAGAGCTAAGGTTCTGAAAACATCAACTGCAATGCAGATTGTCAGAGCACAAAAACTTTTTCACCTTATATTTTACACTAAATCTGACTAAAGAACCTATCAAGAGACTTAGCAAATCATCACGTCTTACTGTAAAGTAATTTACAGTTGCATTTGCAGGCAGGCATCAGCAGGCTCAAAACTCATTACAGCCAAAGATAACAACATTAACTTAATCCTGACAGGCAAAATACTCTAGTCAATACAATTGCAGGTATGGTGTGTTGAAATATCCAACTGCAAACAATCCTGAGAAAGGTCAATGCAGCACAAGTGTTTAACAATACCAGTGTCCCAGCCTAGTGTTTTAGACAAAGGTTATCATCAATGCTCAAATCAGAGAAATTCACACTGAATCATTGCCTTTGATGTTTTAGTAACACCAAGCTTTCATCATAACCACAAGCAGCGGTATTAATGTGTCACAAAGCCTTTGTTTAAAAACCCCATTAGAAAATGTATCCAACTCAAAAAAGTGCGTAAAGAAGTAGTCAACCATTTATTTGCATTCTTACAATTTGTAATCTTTCTGTTCATAACATCTTGTTTACAAAGAAAGGTAGGTAAATATCTGAACATTTGCATTGCTTCCAAGCCCGTATTGTCTGTAGCACTACCAGTTCCTAGATAGTCTGTTGTTTTCCCAAGATCTTTTGATTTATGTTAATAATCAAGCTAGAAGAAATGTGACTTGGCAGAGTATGCAACTGAAGTATTAAATGGAAAGCTCAGTGGAATTCCTCTTTCAGGGGCATAGGCAGCTGTTTTGGAATCAAGCACTAAGAATAACATTTAGCAAAAGGAGTAATAATAGTCACCTTCTGATTAGCAAAATTTCAAGAAAAAGCAGGAAAAGAACTCCTGAAATACAACAATGATTTGCCTCAAACACATCTTTGTTCAGTTGAATTAAATCCCTTATTGATTTTGATGTTTGCAGTAAGTCTCTGATGTTAACACAGACATAAAACAACCTTTATAGTATCTGTTAACCATAGGGCTGTTCCTCTGTACTTATTTAGTGACAAGAGACTGAGGTCCCAACTTCTAGTTATATATGTGATTTTTCAGGCTAACTAATGCAAATCACAGTTTTTTAAGGCTAGTATTTTCAAGGTAATATTAAGACAGGAAGCTTGTTCCTACGGATATTTTAGTATCGAAAGAAAATAACTAATATAATTATTAGACTTTGAGGCCTCATTTCTGTATTGAATCAAGTCACATAAGGGAAAAATGCAAGAAAAATTAGGAAGTTCAGGACTGGTCTTTTTTATCACTTTCCAATAAAACAATGTTTAGTATATTCTAGTAGATATGGGTTAACTCTTCATGTGAAGAGTAACACGTACAAATAGCTGTAGAAGATTATCAAATTACTCTTTGCTGGGGGGGGGACAGATTTTATTACAATAATAACTGGCACGTTACTGAGTCATGACTCAATTTCTAGGAGAGAACTGATGCTTCTCAGAGAGGGACAGTCTCGAAGGTTAAAGCAACCATGCTTCATTAAACAAATGCATGCCACTAGATCAAGTGCCAATAATGACATAACTGACACAGAGCAGAAGAGGTCTGCGCCAGTGTTCTCACCTTGTTTCCACCAGCATGTGTCATTGTGGATGCCTGTACTGAGACCCAGCCCCAGCAAGGGGAAGAAAACAAATGATGCCTTCGTAGGGAGAGATGGGCACAGCACAGAAATGTAATTTATCAAAACAAAGGAGAGACTGGAGCTGAACATCTGAATACATGTGTAGATAGACCCTAATTTCCAAGGTGTTGTGAAGCATACTTTGGAGAAAATAATAAGAATGTTTTTCACAACATTTGAATTGTGGCCTCTGTTGAACTGCAAAAGGCCACGATTGAAATGTACTGAAAAACATAGGAATATGAAATATCAAGACATTTGTGATTAATCCAAAATTCTTGTAAAACATCTGACTTCCTGCATTTGAATTTTGAATCTATCTCTGAGTAGGTTTGTAAGAGCTAATGTGCAAGAATTAGTAGTTATTAATATAAACTGAAGTGGTCAGCTGTTAGCATAAATACTCTGTTCTTTATAAAACTTAATACAGCTCAACAGTTCATACCATTAATTCATTATTTCTGCAGTGGTGATCTTAGCAGAGTGACACAATGGACAGCTAACTGAAAATAATTTTTCACTTACCCCAGCTCTGTATATTGCCAAGTACACTTCTGTACCAGACACATGGCAAAATCAAGCAACAATAACTTTCTCCCTCATGTCTCAGTAATTGTACTTCAAAGACTCTGAAGCAAGAAGTTTATTTTTATTTAAGTGCTCTTATAGGGCTCCTTCCCCCAAATATGAGAAATGCTTTTAATTATATAGTGCCCATTCACTCAACCCAAACTGGCCACCTTTATTTGAAATTACTTTGGGATTTTTAGCTTTTCTACTTTGCAGGGAGGGTGCACACTCACTCAGTTGAGCACTGAAGGTCATATTTACATGAATATTGTCCATTACACTCACCCTAAGGTGAAGTATGCAAGGCACGAGGCAAGTTTGGATGTTCACACTCTAGTGAGTAAAGTCATGAAGCTGCCTGGTTCCTGCCTTAACCAGAAAATTTAGGAGTTTCAACAGTTTTTTGAAGAACTTCATGTCTACTACTACCATTCTGTTTAAATCTTATCACTCATCTGCTCTACTTTCTTTTCAGGTTATAAGGAGTTCAAGGCTCCAAAAAGTCCCTTTAAAAGTTATTTTAAGTCTGGTCACATTTGCTACCCTTAGGTGGTCAGATCATCTATAGTCGTCTTTCCAGGTTTTATAATAAACCAATCATTGCACCATTAGTCCAATAATTTTCATCAGCAGGAAGATATTTTTTTAAGGAGAATGGTGGTGTGGAAATGGAAAGGAACTGCGACAGGGAGTTTGCTGCTTCTGGCTCTGCTTCTTTTAAAAGAACAGTGCAAAAAGAGTACAAATCACCTTTTCCTTTATGTGTGTTTTTGTCTACAATGCACACCTACAATGAAAGTGACTGCGCTTTCCTGTTCACAATGAAAAACCTTTGAAATCATTGACTCCTCAAGCTACTTCTCCATTACAGTGACAGAGAATTGAAACACCTCAAAACTTGCTTCTCAGATGTAAAAGCCAGTAAGCAGTAATTAAGGTTGAGAAGGCTTGCTGCTTTTTAACTAAGCTAAACTGGCATAGGCTATCCACTATGTCAAGATATTTGTGGGCCATGAAGGTTAATTGCTAAAATTTAGCACGTAGCCACCATGGCAAAGCACTTCAGCTACTTCAGACTAGGTTTAACTGTCTTGCCCCAACCCTAGTCACCCCTTATCTGTACACCTCTGTTGCTAAATGCCTATTAGAGAACAAATTAATAGGTCTGAGGTATTAAAGATGATCTAAAGACTTATATTGATGTAATCTGTTTAAGATGATGTAAAGGTTTAGCATAGATTATACTTATGTATCTGTAAGCTTTAGGTTGGTTTAGCTGCAAAAGCCCTTCCAGGACATAGTTGGGTGGGAATAGAGATGTAAAGGGAAAAGGGAAATACTGGCAATGTTGAAGAGTAAAGAAGCAAAGGTGCATATTTTGCCTCAAGCCATGCACTTGAAAGATTATATAAGTACAGATCTTGGAACACATAGTTAGTCTGGAATACTAGAAAGACGCCAGTCAATCTAGTTTGTTAAATATGTCCCAAATGTGTTAAAGGGGAAATTACTGTTGACATTATTAGGCAGTCACTAGATTTGATATTTGGTAACCGTTAGAGTTGTTTGACCCTTTGAAAAGGTAGGAATGAAATTTTTCTATCTAGACTAAATATATACATTTATACATTTAAATAAAAGCCTGTACAAAAGAGAACTTTGAGGAGACTTAATAGCATTCATCACATTCCAATTTCCTATCAGCTCTGCTGTAAGATAGATATCCCTTTCAATGGATGCTGAGAACCCCTATAGTTACCTATAATTATATTATTTATTTATAGATTTTCATATATAATATGTATTATATATCATTTACATATTAAAATTTGTATGCTTATACTTATAGGTTGTATTGTCATGCATATGTACAAGGGAGTAGAAACCTAATTAAGATATTCAATCTTAATTGTCATTCTACATCACCTTTGAGTCTTGAATTAAAGAACCTTAAACTTGTTTTCCCTTTTTAATTCATCTTGTCTCTCCAGAAAAAAATTGTATTTTTACTACTACTGATCTGTAAAGGTATACAACAATGGCTTTTTATGCTTTGCATGTAATAAAATAAGATAGCATTTAAGGATTTAAGATTAGTTGGCATTTGAATTTCTGTCTTCCTTCCAAAGCAATGTGAACTTTCCAGCCTATGTGCTAAAGATTGAAGTTCCACAAAGATAAAAATGGACAACGTTTCTTTAGCAGACAATTTGTCACCTAGCCTTTAAGTTTTACTAGCCCGGAGAGATATCCGACAACTAAATAGTGAAAGGAAAGTGAATGATTAGCTGGCAGACCTTCAGGCTACTGAAAGATAGTTTTAGTAGCCTGTCATGAAAATCTGTGGCCTTAGGCTGTGGGGCTACTTTTTATTTCCAAGCCTGTTATTGATTTTGGTATGAAGAAAATAATTTGGTGTTGTTGCTTTAGGTGTCACTGAGAAAGGAAAGAGAAAAGGGGAAAAAACCCAACCACATGTTTCATTTGCTAACAGTTTTTAGTTCAAATTTACCTTTTTATTACAACAGGAATCGAGCTGGTAGATGAAGGGCATTTACTACTTAAAGGTACTACCATCTTTATGAAACATGGCACACTAATCGAAAACACAAGTAAACTGAAAATTAAATTTAAAAGCCTATAATTTAGTATCTTCCTTGCCAGGAATGATGACTTTCATTTACGGAGGGAATCCAGAGCTGCTCAGGGTCAGTCTGATGTGTGCCATTTTCAGGCCTATCGTGGAGGCTGATGGAGTTGATTAATTTCTTGGAACTCAGCTTTGTCTTCTCCAGCTCACTGAACAACTTCATTTCAGCTGATGAGTTCAAACAGGGGTCAGAGCAATCCTCATTTCTGACAATCCCACAAAATGGGAATTAATTTTATGAGTTAGTACTATTGTGTTCAAAACTAAGCAGAAAACAGTCAGCTGACTTAACCTAAGGAGGGAAAGAAATATTCCATTTACAAAACCTACTAAGATATACTGAACTGTTTGAAAATACGAGAAAATATTTACATTAGGCAAGGAAAATGATTAAACATCCCATAGAATCTAATGCCTGAAAATCTGTTTCAGACCCATGTCAGAGAAAACACTTAAATTGTAGCTGTTGCTCTTCATATTATTTAAAGAACACATGCAGGGTGGATTAAAATGGGCTTGAGAGAACTGAAAGATGCACGGCGATGAGGAGAGCACACCTGCTTTAGAAGTAACAAGATTACAAGTTCTAATTTTGTTTTAGTAACTGCTAAGATATAATAGAGCAATGCTCCTCGTGTAAGTAGTAATGCCATTTAACATTATGAATACTGATACTCCTTTCAGAAAGTATTTTACGATGCAATCTTCAATGTTTACATTCAAACATGATAAATACATGTAACATTTTTATACAAACGCAATTATGAAAAATTGTATACCAAAACCACCACTTGCTCTGTCGTCATGTCTTTCAGATATTACTGAAAGTTATTTTAAAGATTTTTTTAATACCTATTATTACCATAGAATGATCTAGAACTACTTCAATCTCACATGAGCAAAACTTGCATAATAGAATCATTTGCTAAGGATGATAGTGCTCTGTCATTTTTCTTCCCATGTTCTTCCCTATTGTTTCTTCTTTGAAAAATCTGGCACATCTGAAACGCTACCTAGACATGTGGAAGTGGTTTTTCTCTTTAAGTTTGCTGGGGTATGGTTGAATATCAGTGATCAGAAACAAGGAGAGTACCATATTCAGCAGCAGTGATTGTGAGTTGTTTCAACCAGATTGTTACGTCTTCTTTATTTGATATAAAAAAGTTAAACCACAGACTTCAAACTGGGATTACATTCAGGTTCTGTTATTATCTATTCATATATAATCTCAGTAGTAAAACAAGATAGAAGCTGTAGATTTATCTGTTTCATCTGATTTGAATGTGAGAGCAGTGTTTGACTTGTATCTCCACCAGTTTATATGTAAATACTATGATCTTGTTCCTTTCTTCAGGGTACGAAACAACTCTGGTCGGATGACATGAAGGAAAGTCAAATACTGTTAGATTACAAAGGTCACATTGTTACTTTGATGTTTCATTTTTCCTCCAAGTTATAAAGAGATCTATTTATTCCTTCCCTAACCTGGTGGTCCAGAAAACCTCAATATCCAAAAAGCATCAATCCAACATTTGTTCTCTAGAAGGCTAGAATCAGAAATGCTGTTTTGGATGAAAAAGCCATAGTTATAGACTATCCTGCCAGGAAATTTCTATGGGATTTTAACTCTTGTCTCTTTTCTCACCCCTTACTTTTCTGGGAGACAGGAGGATGAATTAGAACTTTTGCTTATCTGCATGATCTGGTTTGATCTTTTAAAGAGGATTGACTGCAGAAATTGCAGACTTTGGGTTCAAAATACAGAATCTGTTTAATAAAAGGAACATATGAAATGTTATCCAAGTTAACACTCTCAACTTCCATTGTTTTTTGTATCAAAAGATATGGCAAATCAGTAGCTCAGAGCCAGAAAACAAAATATTTCTACAGCCACTTGTGAGTCCAACAATTGTTGAAGCTCTGTGCTAGTGGAGCATATGGAGTTTAGGAGCTTTCATTCATCAGCTGATGTTTGACACTAACTCACGTAATCCTTTAAATCTCCTTGTCCAATGAAGCTGAGAGCTTGATGCAGATCTTATTATCAGCAGGCGTGGATGATATGATGTTTTTAATTTATAAATGTATTTACATTCTCAGATATTTCACTCAGTATAAGTGACTCCGTTGTAACTTACAATGAAAAAAAGCAAACTATGAATAACATTTTAAAATGTCGCTATGACAATGAACCTTAGCTGCTTAGAAGTGACTTTTTCTGAAAATCTTTAGATAGAAATACTTATCATTTTGATAACAAGACTGAAGGTGGAAAAGTGTGAGGATGGCTTAGTTCCACTATAGAAGCCTTCAAGTGCTACAAATTACAATCCATGGCCTACAAAAATTATGTCCTGGGCAAAAAAAATGTGCTGTGCAGCTAATTTTTACTTTGAATTATGCATAAAATCTTTATCACCAAAGGTATTTTTTCCAGGGGAAAAAAGAAAAAGAATGCATTCAATAATTTTGAGCAATGAGAAAAATAGCTCATTTTTCTTCAAACCCCTCCTATTACTGGGTTTGCTTAAATAATCAAGTTTCTCATATATCAGATTATACACAATAATGATTAAAAGGTACACAGAACACTGAAAGTGCGTGGGGAGAGTTATCTAATCCAATTCTGCAAATGGTAACCTGTTTTGCAAAGTGAAAATTTGTCTTTTTAGACAAATTTTCCTGGTTGTTTCTCCTTCCAGCATGTGCAAATCTTTCAGACTGCCTCTGCTTTTCCTAGTCACAGGATGATAACTTATGTTTTGCTCACAACTATCCACAGTGTATCTAACACCCACCTCAAAAAGTCTTATTATAATGTTTAACTTTTCTTTTCATCAATAAGGAAGGAAGTTAGGTTTTTATGATTCTGTGCCATTTTGGTACTTTTGCAGTGACTTCTCCACATTTGGCATTTTCTGTGCTAGACTGTAGTCAGACTGTGAGCATCATAGATTAAAACAATTTCCAAATCCTACATACCTTGAGCACAAGGATTACAAGCAGTGTCACTTGTATTTTGACTGCTGCAATCTACTTCAAACTCCTGGGCACTGTTTACATAATCTTCTGAATAGTGCTGCTGACACAGAAAATGATTTGTGGATATACATACCTCTATATGGTAATTTCTAAAATGAAAACTGATTGCTCAATAAGAATTTGCACAAATTAGAATACAAGTATAATTTGCAAATGAAAGATATTAAAACTTATACAGGCTTTTGGGCTTTGTAGTGTAGAGGACTTTGAACTTCCACCAATGTTAGGAGACACTCAGTTGTAGATTGGTGTCTTTCATTGGCACTGTAAAGTATGAATTCAAATTGATCTTTTGATAGCAGAAGTTTCATCCACAATTTTAGGATCAGAAAAGTGCAATTGTCTTTGTACCTATGTAGGCTGTAAAATGGAGTTACAGCTTTTTCTGTAATAAAAATGAAATTATATGCTATTCAAAATGAAATATAGGATGTAAAATGAGCATAACTATGTATTCAGATTTGCCACAAATGCATTACATTTATTTCAGATGCTGCTGTGCCTGCTTAACAAATTATGGAAAGGTTCTAGCAGTCTAATGGCTCAATAGACAGAAGTAGAAAGAGGAACTGAATGCTAAATGAATGCATAAGAGCAAACACTTCTGCCTCAGCCACTTGCCATGGCTCTTTCTCATATAAAAAATGGACAATTCACATGGGAACTGTGTACTATCCATTCAGAAGTCTTCAAATAGCATTCCTTAATTAATCCTCATAGTACACAGTTCAGAGAAGTAGAGGAACTAATGTCTCTCATAGATGAGTTTTCTATTTAAAGGATGCATCAATGGGATGGCAAACTATTATGAATTGGGATTTTGCACTTATTTTATCATCTTTAATCCAGCCTTTTGCAACCAAGACCTCACATCCACTGTGGTCCACTGTGCTCCATTTATGTCTAGAAAAGATAAAGCAGGGATTGCAGCTGTGGTGACACTTCCACCCATCCCTAGCAATTCACTGTTAATTTGTCGATCTCACCTGAAGTGACCAGTTTTAGGAAGAATGTAATTTGCTCATTATGCCCACTGAGTTTTAGGTTTACTTCACCTTCTCAGTAGCTTCAAGCCAGGCACTGTCCCCTGTACTGTTCTGAAAGGTCGCTCATGAATTAATAATCAACCTCTGATAAACTGGCCACAACACTGAAGATGTTGAAAACTGAGACCTGGGACTTGAACTGCTGCTTAAAGTCAAGCAGAAGATTTGAAAGTCCCGAGAAAAATATTTAAATTCTCCAGATATGGGAATACACTCATGTTCTGCAAAGTTGAGAGGTTGTGAGGACCCCAACACATTTGAAGATTAATCCCAATCATAATTAACATGAAAAAATACAATACCTACCTTTAGGGTACAAGATCTGTAAACCAGATAAATTAGATTTATCCTGCAAAGAGCAGGTAACATCATCCTTTATTGACATCTATATGGATCACTGAATGTGCAAAATGAATGATGAATAAATAAATTATATGAGGAGATCATCTGAGAAAAACTGATAAAGACAAGTTTTTTTTTAAATCCTTTAATAATTTGTTCATTTCTTAATCTTCATGTTTATTTCAACAAATACCAGACATAAACTTAAAAAAAAGAAAAATTGTAAATGGCAGGGCTATGGTAATAAACATGTGGTAAACAATCCAACATCAGGCCTATAATGGATTTATAAAAAAAAAAAAGAAAAGGACAACAAATTGTTTAGAATAGATGAGGTGACAGTGAACAATGAATGCAAAAGTTATCACTTTGAATTGTTTTCAGTGGGGAATGTGCTATGTGGGGTTTATATTCTAAAATACTGGTTACAGTTTGTAGTTTTATACAGTCACTGGACACATCTACATCTTTCAGCATTTTTTCTGGGCTTTTTTTCTGCTTCATATCATCAGTAAATTGACATCAAGCCCGTCACAGAGCCCCAGCATGTTTGGGGTTAAAAGAGACTTCTGGAGGTCTTCTGGTCTAATGCCCCTGCTCAGACAGGGCTTCTAGAGCGGGTGCTGATGGCTACTGAATATGTCCAACGTGGGACATTCCACAATCTCTCTGTGCAACCATTGCCAGTATTTCCTGATGTTCCCATGGAACATACTGTGTTACAATTTGTGCCCATTGCCTCTTGTCCTGTCACGGGGCACCACTGAAAAGAGCCTGGCTCCATCCTCTTTGCACCCTCTCTTCAGGTATTTGCATGCATTAATGAAATTCCCTAGTGAACCTTCTCTTCTCCAGGCTAGATGGTTCCAGCTCTCTCATCATGTCCTTGTTCATGAGATGCTCCAGTCTCCTCATCATCTCAGTGTTCCTTTGTTGGACTGTCTCCAGAGTATCCAGGTCTTTCTTTTTTGCCCAGAACTGGACCCAACCCTCCAGATGTTGCCTCACCAGTGTTGAATAAAAAAGAAGGATCACCTCCCTTAAGCCTGCTGGCAATACTGCTGTTAATGCAGGACACCGTCTGCCTTTTTTTGCCACAAGGGCACATTGTCAGGTCATGTTAAACTTGGTGCTCACTTGCATCCCCCAGGTCCTTTTATGCAAAGCTGCTTTCCAGCCAGTCAGACCCTGGCTTGTACTGTGCCTGGGTTTTTCTCTCTTCTCATGCAGGCCTTGGCACTTCCCCATGTCAAACTCTTCAAGAAACATGCAGAAGACAGTGCACACAAAACTCACGTTCTAGCAAAGTATAACAAGAACAAAACAAAAATTTTCATTTTCCTTCAGTTCCTACCCTTAACATGCATGAAGAAGAAAATGTATATCTAGGACACTGAACACAACAGATACACAAAGGGGAGTAGTTAACATCTTTCCACATTTTGAATGTGCCTGATATTGCTTTGTTGACCAGTATTCACGAGGGATTCAGGATACCTAGGACCCTTCATTCCCTTTCCCTGAAAGAATCCAAACTCTGTCATTTACCATTGGATTTAACCATGGCAGTCAAACCTTCTTCAGTACCTACCACGTAGCTTGGAGGCTATTCAGGTCCCCACTCCACATTTTGGGAATCCTTTTTTGAAGATGGTGCCTCCTACAATGGATTTGATGGCAGACTTGCTTGCTGGAGTATGACTGCCTATTCTACTGCATGTCCTGGGGCTTAATCCACAGGTTTTCTACATCTGGTCTTTTCACTTCTGCATTCACACAGAGAAATATTTATTTATACATCCATATTTAGGGATTTATGTTCTAGACATTTAGATATTCTCTATAGACATGCTATATACTACAGGTGTGGGACATACACAGAGCTACAGCTGTGCAGCTGTAAATTTATATTTATAAGGTACAGCTAAGATTTTAGATTTGCATCTAAGTAGGTATCTTCAGTTCTCTAAGGTTTTGGATAGGTCTGTGTTATTGTGAAGAAAACATCAGCAACACATGTACAGCCCAGAAAGGAAGTGCAAAATTAACAGGTATCCTACAGTGATGGACTTTCCTGCTACTTCAGCTCCTCTCAGAATAGCCAGGCCAGCAGGGACAGAAGCTCAAGTGACAGACTGGAAAGTGGCAGCCAAAAGCTGTAAATTATCATTGGTGAAAAGAAGGCTGTATAGCTACACATACATCAGTGTCTTAAAGCACTGGGAAATATGACAATTGGTTCACTGTTTATCTCTTTTTTTGTGGCTGCATCTCTGATGTAATTATCAGCTGTTCAATTTATGTTTTTAAAACTCAAGAAATGTGTGTTTTGCATACAAAAAAAAAAAAAAAAGAAGAAAAACAGAGGAGGAGGGAAAGGACACCTCAGTTCTTCAGCACATGCCTTTGTTAGCTATGTGCTGTGACACAGATCTTACTTTGCTCATGGACTTGAATTTTTTTGCTGAAAACTTATTTTCATTATGAAATTTAACAAGCAGGAATTGCAAAGCTTAGCAGATGGTTTCAGGACACACAAAGTAGGTTGCCTCTTGGACAGAAAGATTATTAGGCTATGGAAAGTATTAATTAACAGTTATCATTTATGGGATTTCTCAGCAGCTGACATTGAAAAGATCATTAGTCTTCTGCATAATATTTTTTTAAATATGTTATTTTAAAGTTAAAATTTGTCAGCCTCCAGTGAAAATCCAATGGAAGTAGCTGTCATAAAAGGATGAATAGTGCCATTGTAAGTCTTCACTATAGCAATCCCAAAGCAAGGTATTGTGGTACCAACATTTACCTCTGTGGGGGTGATCAGAGTTTTTTCAGGGAAAAAACACAACCTTTTTCCCCCACATTAGTACACCTGCTTCAGAGCTGATCTTATTTTTCTACAAAGCTAGGTTCTGTCCCTTGGAAAAATGCATTTATGGAAGCTACGGTGCAAATCAGAGGTTGGGACACTGGGAGTGCATCCTTCTTCAGCTGCCCTCGTGTACAGAACAAATCCATGGACTTTCACAACAGTGTTTTCTATTTATTAGAATGAAGAAAAAAGGAAATCAATATTAATTTACTGTAATGTTTTAAAGAAAGAGTGAAAAAGCTATTTTTGCAGAGTGGGATATTTTCCCACTAGAGGAAAAAATATTGTTTGAAAATTAAAGACTCATGGATGAATATTTAAGATATATAAACATAAGCCTATAAAATCTGTTACAGTTGTTTCAGATAAGATTTGTAACAGCCACTTAGGACTTCACAAGTGTGATAAAGTCTTCTGACAGAAAAAAACATATTTCAATGAGTTAGCAAAACTAAACAAACTGACTAATCCATTTAGATCACAATGATATTTTCAAGAACATAAACTTTCCTTGCATTCAGGGGACAGCTCTTACAAATCAAACTACATTCATAAATACTGCTAGACTAATGAAGGGGGAGTGAAACAAAACCTGAAATTTATTAAGATTGAAGCTGTTAAATGCACTCTTTTATTTTCCCTTGTGCTAACATCTTTCAGTAGTCAAGAGTGTGAGGAGAAAAGTCAGTAAGTGACTAGCATGGAGGAAGAGGGGAGAAATAAGTACTGATAGGGATTGAATTACGTTGATCACACCAGTAAAACAGCTACCAGTGGCACAGGAAACCTGGGACTGTCAGCCTGGTACCATCTGGCAGCCAACATTGCAGTGCCTGACATCGAGGAGGCAATGTTAACTCCGCCACTGAAAGGGGCTGTGAACTACGATCAGAGATAGAGCCCCATCAACAGACATCTATTTTCCTGCTTTGCCATAAACGTCAGTGTCCATAGACCCCTCAATTATTCAGTGTTCTGCTGAAGGTTAAAGGCTTAGAAGTGATTTTATAAGGCAGTCTTGACACATATTGTTTCCCCTGACCACACACATGCACACGTACACAGGATGCGGGCTGGGAATGCCACAGTGGATAAAGATCAGCAGTAATTCATTTCTAATAATTAGAGAAAAAATGAGCAGTGCTTAAGGTGAGGGAAAATCAACAGAATTTGTTACTTTGGGAAAGATTTTTTGAAAGTAAAAGGCTAAACACATTCAGCAGGGGTTTTTTGTTGATGTTTTTCCCATTTTCAAAACCAACATTACAATTTTATGATGCACAAAATGGAAAACTTTCAAAAATGTCAGGTTTTGAAAAAGATTACTATGAATAATGTATTTCAATACAGCTTTGTCAAACTGCTCTATAGTACATACATTTGTAATTTCTTAACACTGAATTTACTGGGAAGTGACACTACTGTGCTCATGCTGTTCACACTTGTTTACAAATAGAGGCAGTCAGGCTTTGAGCTTCAAATTCAAGTGTCCAGATACTGACGTGACTTGCCTGAAAGCACTGGCAGGAAAAGTGTGCTGTGTTAAAAATTCATAAAGAACACTGCTTTTTATTTCAAGAGTAACAGGAGCAAAAGGTTTTTGCAGTGCCCTGGGAAACAGAAAGTTCAAATATTGCGAAGTTGCAGGAGCAGATCAGAGCATGCTATTCACAGTTAAAGCCTACAAGGCAGTTCTTTATAGTGTCTTGGGTGAGACAACTGAAGGAGAACTGAACCTAAGGAGCCAATTTGCTGAGTTTTGTTCGGTCTGTAAATTGAGTAGTTTATATTATAGAATCATGAACTGCAAGAGCTGCATATTGAACAGTGGAAAACTGTATTGGAATCTGAGTATTTCTAGGTTATATAAACATATGTTTCTGTAACTCCTCCATAATGTGAAAAAGATCCATAAAAGGCTGCTACAACAGGTTAGATTTTTCAAAGTTCTGTCAAGAATTATTGATTCCATAGCTGGCTACTTTTTCAGACACCTTTGTGGGAAGAAACTGTGTTCGGGCTCCAGGCTAGGAGACAGGTATGCGTTTGCTTTTCTGTTTTGTTTTTTCTTATTTAAAACAGTTTGTGGGCTCAAACTTCCCCTTCAGAAATGCATGCACTCACTGAGTTAGATCTAAGAGTCTACTACCTTAGGTGTAACGTTTCTTTATCCTCTTGTTCTCTTTATCCTGAAGTCTATGCTGACTGCTAACAAAAATGCTATGCATCATGGATTTTAAGATATCTTTAAATGAATATTCAGCAAAACTGCCTTGTATTTTAGACAGTTTCTGAACCAGATCCTTCTAGGAAAGACAAACAACTAGAAACACTTGTCAAATATGTTATTTCATACATTTAATTAATATCTATCAAATGTCTGTCAGATGGCTGACTGAATTCTTTGAGGAAAAATTAGTAGAGTAAAACCTCAGTTTTTGACAGTAGTCAAATTATGCAAAGGGGGTCCACCTCAAGCCTGTGCGCACAAATACCTACACTTACAAGTACCAAGACAGCAGCATTATGTGAAAAGCTGTCAGACTTTTGGGAGGAGGGGAATCAGCATGTACTAGCTGAAGAGCCAGTACTCAAATGCGCACAATGAGGGAAACAAGCAGGAGGAACCAGAGGTCTTTGTGCAGCTGAAATCTCAAATCACAGTGGGGTCACAGGGATGGGATAGGAAGGCTCCCATGGCTAAAGTACTGCAGTGTGTGGGTACAGGCCCTTAGGAAGGGCAGGCTGGGAAGGAAAGGAGAGAGAGTTGTCCTTTACGTGGAAAATTAGCAGGCGCGCATGGAGCCCTGCCTTAGGATGGATGGCAAGCCAGTCAAGAGCTTATGGGCTAGAGGGTGTTAGACCATGTTAGACAAACATGGGTGATGTTGTCATGGTTATCTGCTATAGGCTGCTTCAACAGGAAAAAAAAGCAGATAAGCCCTTCTTACAACCACAGAAAGTACATATTCATATGGTTTTTTTCTTCATGGAACTCTTTTAAGTACCTTGATATCTCCTGCTAAGGCAGTACAGAAAGCCACAAGCAGCCCAGGGAATTTGTCGAGTGAGTTGATGACAGCTTCCTGAGACAGGTCATCAGTGTTTGGAAAAGGGGAAATTCTCTTCTGAACATACCTACAAACAGCAAAGTCCTTGTGGGACATGGGAAGGTCAGGGAAGGCCTTGGCTCCTCTGATGAGGATATGACAGAGTTCAGGATCCAGAGAAAAAGGAACAAGGCAGTAAACAGGATCACAACTTTTGATTTTAGTAGAGCAGATTTTGCCCTATTCAGGGATCTGCTTGTAAGAGTCCCACAGGGAACAACTGTGGGGAGGAGAGGGGTCTAGGAGAGCTTGTTGTTTTTCAGGAATCAAGTTCATCATATCCAAGCTCAAGAATGGCTTTCCTCCATGACCAGAATATCAAGCAAAGGTGGCAGGAGACCAACATGGATGCACATGGATGCACATGGATGCACATGGGTCTCTTGAATATATACAGGAAATATACAGAATGTGGAAGGAGAGTGAGGTAAATGCTGAGGAGAAATGTAGTGACAATGCATGCTGGAATGAGTATAGGAAAGCCAAAACTCACCAAGAGTTGGAATGTAAAGCCTCAGAGGTTCCTTCCAATCTGAAATATTCATTGATTCTGCAATTCAGTAATTTTGTGAAATAATCATAATGATGTCCAATTCTTCCTGATTTTTTTTTTTACTTTTTCTTCTTAGGTTTGTTTAGTCTTCTCATTCCTTCTCTGCCTAGTCTTGAGGAGGCTCAGGAGGGACCTCATTTTCTCTAAAATTCACTGAAAAGAGGTTGTAGTGAGGTGGGACGTGTCCCTTATATTGTGACTGCAATGAGAGGACAAGAGGCAATGGGCCTAAGCTGAGACAAGATATTCAGATTAGATGCTAGGAAAAACAATTTCCAGTGTGTTAGGATTTGAATAGGTTGCCCAGGGAGGTGGTGGTGTCACAATGCTTGGAGGTGTTTAAGTGTCTGGATCTGGCACTGGATTATATGGTTTAAGTGATAATACACTGGATTATATGGTTTAAGTGATAGTACAGTGGATTATATGCTTTAAGTACAGTGATAGTTTTGGGTGGGTGACTGGACTTCAAGATCTTAAAGGTCTCTTCCAACCTTGATGATTCTGTCAGTCTGTCACATGTTACACTATGTGTTTCTGGGTCATCTAGAGCAAACACCTTATCTAGACACATAAAGCTTCTCATGTGCCAACAGGCAGAACACTTACTACCTGGTGAATGTCAGCACCCTCATCCTTTCCGGGTGGAAATAGTGGCATAGAGAGAATGTGAGAATCCTGTCATGAGGCGTTTCTGAAGAAGCTCACTATCATTCATGAGGAAGTTTCTAGGGAAGGATATTATGCTCTGATTTGTGAAGTTAATACCCAGTGGATCAGGCAAATGTACAAGACTTCAGAGCTCCATTCTTTCAATCTCAGAACTTTTAATAAAGAAACAGAACATCAACAGCTTTCATGCCCTCTCCTCTGTGGCAGAGCTGCTTGATATTCTCACTGGGACTCTATAGCTACTATTATAGGTTATCTCTTCCTCTTTGGCTTTTTTCTCTTTTTCTTTCCTTTTTTTTTTCCTCCTTTTTTTTTTTTTCTTTGCTAGTTCATGAGAAAGTAGGGTTTTTACCTTCATCTTCTCTGCCTAGAAAGAGAAAGGATTTTGAGAAGGCAGAACTTTGGAATGAAGGGAACCTTTACATCATTTCCCAGTGATAATTTCAGATGATTAACAATTTTTATTTGGAAAACCAGTCCATAGACTCAAATTATAATTGTGTCTTGATGTACTAAAGACTTTTAGTCTGCATATTTTGCAAATGCATCAGTATGGTGAGACTGCCTGCTTTGTAAACCCCAGAACAGCATGAATTTGATGTCTTTCTTTTTTTCCAATGACATGGCATATGCAAACATCTGGATTAGAAAACTGAGCATGCTCTACTCAAAAAAAAAAGGGTGACCACAAAACTTTCTCTTTATGCAAAGTGCTATGTCAATTAATTTTGCTTGGATGAGGAAGCAGACCCCTGGGACCTCTTCTTACACACCACAACTCCATAGCTCCCATGTAATACAGATTTCCACTTCCAGCAGTAGATATGCAAGAATTTTTCTCATATCTTATTCAAGCCCTTTGTTTCTCACTACCTAGACTTGTAGTCTCTGATTTCCACTCTCACCAAAGCAAAAAAATCCACGGTTCCTACAGCTCTGCTGCAGCTGCATGCAGATATAGCTATGACTGTACAAACATCCTGAAGGTCAAACATCACTTGAGTACAGGTTCAGTGCCTAGTAGCTTCGATTTTAATGATATCTTTATTCACCAAGAACACTGTGAAAATTCTCCATGTTAGACCCTTTAACAGAAAAAGTTCATCTTTTTAAAATTAGCATATGTATAAGTCAAAACTTCATATTGAAAATGCTGCCACGATAAAGTGTCAAATATCTTCCAGTGAGTAAAAGGTAGGAAGGTGCAATTACAAAAGAAATGCCTTCTGCTCATTAAATAGATAAAATAGTGTAGAGTTAATGCTTAACAAATTCAGGTTTATTATCTTTGAAGTTTACCCATTTTAAATCTGGCCAGATTTTTCTACCAGGAAAAGATTTTATCAGGCTGTTACTAAAAGAAAACATTAAGCGTGTGGTGCTCATATTCAGAAAATGCAAAACAGTTTAGACAATTTATACTGCTGCATCAGTGTGTTCTTCCTCATTTATTGAATACCATTAGACAGTCTGAAATAATGGTTTAATTAATAAGAAACAATGGGCAGACGTAAGATTTATCATACTTTGCATCTAGCCAAAAAATCTGTCACTACTCAAAAAAGCTCTGTACTTCACTATTCTGAAAAAACCTACATGCTTTGTAAGAAGTCCCTGGTGGATGAATTGCTATGTAGTAGATCCCTAAGACAGAAGGGAATGCGAGAAAATGGATGATAGTTGCATCTAATAGGGATTATGGAAGAAAATGGTTTTGTTGAATTTTCTTGTGCTTCATACACTGCTACAAAACCAAATCCCCTTCTGATATGAACCATTATCACTAAATATTCCAGACAGTGACATCTTGTTGGACTGGGCAGTATTCTTTTCAGTGGTGGCTAGCAACAGGATAAGGGGCAAAAGACACAAACTGAGACACAGGATGTTCCATCTGAATGTAAGGAAAAAATTTCCTTACTGTGAGGCTGAGCACTGGAGCAGGCTGCTCAGAGAGGTAGTGGAGTCTCCTTCTCTGGAGACAATCAAAACCCCTTAGGATGTGATCCTGGGCAGCCTGCTCCAGGTGAACCTGCCTTAGCAGAAGAGTTGGACTAAATAATCTACAGAGATTTCTTGCAGCACCAATGATGATACTGTGAGCCTGTGATTCTGTGGTTGTGTTCTCTTCTAACTTGGCAACACAGGGGCTTGATTGAAATTTGGATGTTCAGAATTCCAAAACTGGGAGTTTCCTTTTCCTTGAATTTTAAGGGGTCATTTTCAGACCTTTTCCTGTGATGAAGTTTTAACCTTGAATAAATTACTTATTGCACATTTTCTGCTCAGTTTCAACATAATGCTATAGTTTCTGAAACTATTAATCAAATTTCTTTGAACTCTTCTTATGCTTGAAAACAAACAAGACTATTTTATTTAGATTTCTTGGTTCTATTTATTCCTCTAAAAGGTTCTGACATGTGAAATATTTTCCTTTTATCTTAATGATAGCAGTGAATTTTAATAAAATCTTCATTTATGGCTTATTTAAATTCAGGAGTGATTCTGGCTACTTTAGTATACACTTTTAACTCTCTAGGAATAAGATATCTGAATATAAAATGTTATTAAGAGTGAGTGAAATAAAGCTTCTAAAAGACAAGTTTCATCAAAGAGTGAAGAAGAACAGATCCAGTATTGTAGCATAATCCCCCTGTATCTCCAAGCCTGGGGTACTACTCACAGCTTGACTCTAGTTCTAGATACTAAAAACATTTGGAAAATAAAGTTCAATCAATAAATTACTCCTGTGAGGACCACAGAGATTTATTTCCCATTTGGCTAAATGTTTTCTCTGTTATCATTGATCACATTTGGCACAACAATTGAGTCATTGGAAATACTGATTCTTATCTTCTTTGAATATTCTGCTTCACCAGACTGGTCAGTTACTCCCTTTTTTTTTTTTTTTTTTTTTTTCTTCAGACAGTTCTTGAGTGTTTGCTAGCTTTTGAGGATGCTGATTCTACCTTAAGCGCAGTGGGAAACAAGGCAAAAATTAAATGCACTCATCAGTGTACAAAGTGAAGAGATCTTCTAAAGGTCTTCTAAGAGACCTTTAGACTCAAATGATTTGAATTTTTTTAGGGTTTTATCTAGAATTACTGCTGTATATGGACAGGAAATGAATAATTATGGGTTTAGATTAATAGTTAGAACCACCTGAATGCTCTAAACTGACTAATATCTTCCCACTTCATTATGTTATAAATTGTTCATCAGATTGACTGCTTTAAGAAAAAGGAGCAAAGGAAGAGCTGGAACAAAAAGAAAAATATCTGCTCTTCACCTGTTTAAGAACTTGTGGGTAACTTCCTTTAGGACAAATTTATCTTGCCTCTCAGGAGACCAATGCTTGTTCATTAGAGCCCTAACTGTGAATATTCTGTCATAATGCCCCATCTCATATGTCATGTTAGCTAGGCCCTGGATTCCACCTTAAAATGAATCAGTTTCAGATAGGAAAAAAAAATCTAAAATAGTACATTGCATTGCACAGTTTCACCACCTGTCCAGTGGAACCACTTATCATGACTCCTCTCTGTCCACTTTGTAACGCAGCTCCAGGACGATGAGTGGTCATTCTCCAGTGTTATCTAGCCATGTAATGAGTGTGAAGCTTCCTGAGGAAGACAAAGGTAACATGCATGCTTTTTAGTATAGTCGGGAAGAAACATATAAAATATTAAACCAATTAGGAAACAATCAAGAATGCATTCCTCTTCCAGAGGCTTCCACCTCCAGACACCCCTCCCTGCCCCGCTTCAATACAGAAAGAATAGAAAAAAACAGAAACTGTGTGGTAGTTTTGCCTCCTACTGATAATGGAGTTTTCAACTTTCATCTTCTAATCCATCACACAGGAGTCTTCAATAAAAACATTT
This sequence comes from Fringilla coelebs, assembly GCF_963513975.1. NCBI lineage: Eukaryota > Metazoa > Chordata > Aves > Passeriformes > Fringillidae > Fringilla > Fringilla coelebs. Next base: position 64,555,852 of record NC_140028.1, read on the forward strand.
AGAGAAATAGGGGTACATCAGATTGTTGCTACCGTTGCTAAAAGTTTTTAATCTATTTGTGGCAGAGATTGCCTTCCTAAGTAAATTAATAAGATGATTCTATCACATCATCTTGCTGTTGATAAGTCTTGACACATTTCTTCTAAATTGTTTCTAGTACAAAGTGTTTGTGTTTGTAGTGCCTATGTTGAGCTGAATGGTTACAGGATACCACAACTCTACCAGAATCATCAGTTTCCTCATCTCCTTTAATGGTCAGCTGAATTCTAAAACTCTCTAAATAGGCATCTTCTGCCTATGAGATTCAAATTGTGTTCTTTTTTCAACATATGGATTCTTTCTCAGTTTTTGTTTATATCAGTGTCTCAAAGCAAGAGATCCCTTTCTGTACTTTGCATGATAGAATAGCAAAAATTATCAAAATATCATTGGTTTTCCTTTGGCCTTAAGTTCCTCTCATTGAGTTTTGTGACTGTATTAAAATAAAAGTTTTAGCATAAGCCTTTTGCAATGTTTTAGTTTTGCTCTGCCAATCACTGTATCACACACCTCTATTTCTTCTTCCTCAGTAATTCTTAGCAATTTGAGCATACATTTCTGAGGTGTGTAAAAACTGTGAAAGCAGGTTCCAAGAGTGATTCTGAAAACAACATCTAACGATGAGGGCTAATATGATCACAAATCACTCCAAAGAAGAAGTAGGGTATATTCTTATAAACCTTCAGATATCCAAGCTGCAGTTCATTGCTTGTATTTGGAAAGACCAAGACATCTGCAGCAAGACTTGGAGAATATTAGTAGCTGTCTTATTAAGACAAAGTCCAAGATCACAGCTTTTGTGAACAAATTAGAAGAAACTCTGCTACAGATTGGGGGTCTCACTAACAAAAGGAGAAGGGAGCAGTATATAACTGTTGATGATAAAGCAATCTAAATGGTATTTATCCCTAAGCAATTTAATTTGAGGAAGCAGCAGGTGGGGTATTTTAAGTAAAGAGAAGAAAAAATTAATTCTATTGTATAATTCTTTACTAAGACTTCATTAGAATATCAGTCTCACTTCTGATTAGCTATGTTTAGAATAGTAATTTCAATGCAAAACCAGCCTACTCAGATGATAAGGGGTTTTAGAGAACAAATCTTAAAAGAGAGACTAGTGAAACAAAAGTTGGGGCAGGATATGATTATTTTCTATAAATATACTTATTTGATAAACACAAAGAAAAGAAAGGACTGTCAAAACTAAATATGCTTGTACAAGATCAGAAGAATGTAAAAATTAGTTATGGATATATCTTCTCAGCTAATGAAAAGAACATTTTTAACCATTAGAAATGAAGTTCTTGTGTGGTTTTTTAAATGATGAAGTGGAGGCCTAGAACGCACAAAAACTAAAGATGATATGTGAAAATATCTCCTAGAATCCTTGTGGTCACCAAAATAAAAGCAACCAATGGTTATATTGATGTATTTCAAAACTATATATATACTTGTAATTTGAACTGCACACTTATTTAATAGATATAAATATATATATATATATATATATATTTATTTACTTATTTACTTATTTACTTATTTATTTATTTATTTATAAGCCTAATATTTGAAGTGTGATATATCCTCTACTTACAAAAACTAAATATATTGCTTGTGCTTGTTTTGTTTGGCTGTGACAGTGTATTGAAGAAACATATTCACTGAGCTGCAAAGATCTAGAAATATCTCTTGAACTGTCAAGCACTCAACTAAAAAATCCTTAAAGAATGGGATCAACTCGAAGATCAGGGTAAATTTTCCTGTTCATTCCTAAAATTTCTCCAAAATTTGTTATATTCCTATTGACTTATTCTAGGACATGGTCAATCCGAGCAACACAGTAGAGCTGTTCCAGCCCTTCAAATAGTTCATCCATTTTTACATTTTTTCAATCATTCCAAATATGATTAGGATCAGGTCTGGTTTTCCTATGTACTCTTTATGTGAAGCTACACAGCCTGAAAGAGTTTGATTATGGCAGAAGCATGTACACCCATTCAGCTAAGTTCTGCCACCACAAGTGTATGCCTGAAACAAAAGAAATTTCTCTGCAGACTATACAAGAATACATGGAAATCTGGGAACATCAACCAACATAAGGGCCATAGCGTGCAACTGAAACTGCCAGGCTGTCCGATGGCCAGGCCATAAATGTCTGCTCAATGGCCAAAATATATCAAACTGTCAATATGCCAATGAGAATCAGAATAAATTGTTAAAGTGAGAGCTTCAGGATCTTGTCCCCCAAAGAAAAAGGTGTCTTCAGAGAAGTTTAGCCCTGTCTGCACCAGCTTCAGTAAGCTGAGCAAGGATTCTTATTTTGAGGAGGAACCTCAACATCCATCTCAGATGCATTTAACTTGAGTGTTAAATTTTGTGTGTTTCAGAGAGAAAATTTACTCTCCATCTTAAATAGATAGTCATTTGGTTCAAAGATCTTCTAAGTCATCTGAATGAGAATCATTTCCCAGCAATCAGGTTTATTTTCCTTATTATTTATGCAACTGTAATCCGCTTAATGTCTCGTTGTTCAGAAAATCTCTAGTAACAGGCACAAAATTTTTAATTATAAAATATTTGGAAAAGATACACAGCTATTAATGAAGAATGAGGAGAGATAAAAACATATTATTTAACATTAAGCATCCAAGAGCTGTTGCATAAAGATGAAACATGGCAGCCCAGAGAAACTTTCCAGAAGTATCAGTTTTGGCATGAATGGGCTTCATGGAATCGATTATCATGAACTTGCCTTGTAACAGGGAAGGTGTTGCTCACCACGGTGAAGAAATGAGGAACAAAAGGAAAAAGAAAACTTCCATACAACAGAAGAGCTCATGCAACAAAAGAGAGGACAAGATGCAGCCAGTGATAAGTACAGCTTCACAGGTAACTGGTGGCTTGCTCTCTGTCTCAGGAGAGGAGTGGTGAACTGACAAAGAAAAAGAAAAGAGCCTTTTGATTTTCCTAATGTGATAAATGAATGTTTTGCTGTTGTTCTGACCAGCACCACAGCAGACTGGCAGTACTGCCTTACTGAGTATATGGTTCCCTGTTGAGCTATGGGAAATGGCCACCAAAAAAGTAAGAAGCAACTTGATCGTGCTGTGTTTGGGCTGACTGAATGGTAACAGATACTAAAACTGGGTCCTAAGAGAGCTTTAATATACTCTGAACCCAGCATATTTTGATAATAACCTCTCCATTATATTAGTCATTAAGGAAACTTGAAAATACCAGTTCACAAACTAAGCAGAATAACTCTTCTCCATTCCAGACTTTTGCTACAATTAGAGTAATTTATTTTGGGGAACTGCCAGGAAAAGATAGAGTGGGGGTAGAATTCTGAAAGAAAAGCAGCAACAATTAGATCACTTCTGTCCCTCTTTACTGGGTGGGTCCTCTGAATGTCAGCCTCATTATTCTGGATGTCAATTCCAGGCAGCAGTTCCTAAATGCCATTCCAAATGGTGGCCTAAATGGCAGTCCCTGTTGTACATTCTTTCTCCAGTAATAGTGGCAGGCTTTTGGGAACATCTTTTAGTTCATAATAAATTTCAGGAGCGCTAGCTTGAGAACAATGTTTGAGGCTTATGCCAACACAGACTTGCAGATAAATACTTCGAATACACAATTTCATTATCGCTTCTGAAAATCCATAGCCTGCAAGGCTTGTTTTCTGGTGGGGAAAAGCCCAGATTTTCCGAGGTAACAAGGATGACTTCCATAAAATTTATATAATCTAGGTGTATCAAAAGCCCCACGTGGCCCTGTTCACTCTAGGCCCCTCACAAACATGAAAGAAAGCATCTTCTTTGTGGTTGCATAAAAGAAAGAATCCTTCTGTGAGGTCAGCTGTGTTCCAAAGCATGGACAAATTAAGTGAACAGACAACAAATCTGTAGCAGTGCCAGGAAATCGTGTTGTAATTCTCAGTCCACAGCCACAACCACAAGAGTAATCTCCTTCTATGTTTCTGGTAGCAAAATGGGGAGGGGGAGAGGCACAAAGTCGCTCACAGAGAACTTCCCTGTTTAACATGGATTTCATCATGCATAGAAAAAAACATTCCATTTTCTTATGTAGATTGTGGAAGAATGTTGAACTGAGCTTGCAACAAAACACTAACGCAACATGTAAATCTGGGCAGCTTGAAATTGGAGATCCAGACTTCAGGCTGACTCAATATGCAGACTGTTCCTCACTAGCAGATGTGTGTCAAGCACTAACAAATTTTCCTGCATCTCATTTGCTTGGAGGGACAGCCAGTACCTTCAGCTGCTGGAGGCTGATCCATGGCTGTAAAAGTAACTTTTAGTTTTACGAGAGGGCAAACACTTCCTGAAGCTATTCTTTCTGTTAGCCTAGTTAAAAGGTGGCTAAGCAGACACACTGTGTCATGGGCACTTCACAGCTGCCAGAGCTGCCTCTTCAGTGCTCAGTGGTGCCAAAATCCATCCAGTTACATCTCAGTCTTCAAGCATGGCTGCTGTAGTAGAGGAGCTTGCAAGATGAAGGCAGAATACTCAATTGCATTTCTCCTGATCACAGTATTCCTGGCAGGTTCAGGGCAAGTTTGCCATTGTTTGTCCGGGAGAAGTCCAAGTACATGACTAGTTTTGCTCTCTTTAGATCACTGTTGCTTTCCTGCTTGGAAGTATTTTAATTAAATACATTTGAATTTAATTAAATACATTTGAAAAATATTTAATTAAATACATTTGAAAAACATCAAAGAGGATACTTTCTTTGTGTTTACATTTTTATGAAGTCCAACTACCACAGAGGTCTAAAAGACTCCACAGAGAAACACATGAGTTGAGCCACATCTTCCAGTTTGCTTCAGTTGCTTCACTTGCTAAGGCAAATGCAAGCCCAAGTCCCAACATTTTCACCCAGTATCACTATCCTGCTGTCACACTATGGCTAAAGGAAGGAGCCACACCAGGTTACTGCCCTGGGCAGTGTTCTCCACCTCTTCTACCATAAGCTACAGGGTGGAAAAGTGAGAAGGCTTTCCCTGTCCCTTCTTCCATACAGACAGAGATAAACACCAGTGAACGGATACATTAGCGAGTTCCAACCTCTGCCCATGGTCTCCCGCATTTCTGCAGGGGTAGTCTACATTCCCCAAATGCTGGTGACGAAGCGGAGGACTCCCTGCAGTGAATGATTTCTTTGCTGTGGCTCAGAACATGGCTTCAGTGTTCTGTGCAGCATTACATTTTCAGTGGTGCAATTTTGTTTTAAGAGTTTTCTTGAGGAGCAGCGTAGAATAGAACATTTAAACTGGTATTTCATTATCCAGTGTCTCCATTAACTACACCCTTAAGCATATGTTGTGCTGTGGATGACTAATCTGTGTCTCCCTGCTAACAATAAGAAGCACCCTGAAGTCAGGAAACCTTCTGGTTGCTTTGGGCTCCAAGGGCAGGCTCCTTGAATGACTGAATGGCTCTGTGACTGGGTCATCTTTGTGTAATAAAAGTCCTAAAAAATGTAATTGTGCCCTTAAAGCCACAAAGAACAGGAAATAACTGAGTGGTGAATGTGGCAGTGGAATCGCCATCTAAATCTGGCTGTATCTGGCATTCCAGCTAAATGGCTTTGTAATATAGGCTGCCAGAATGAAGCTGTGGCGCCTTATTAAAAAAAAAAAAAAAAAAAGAAAAAGAAAAGAAAAAAGGAGAGAATTTTATTTCTGGGTGGACATTTATTTCTGGTTTGGCATTGGTCAACAGATTAGCATTGGTAAAATTAAGGTATAGAAACAGCCTGGTTTACTGAAGAAAGGAAGGGGTGAAGGAAGACCTGAGTTATCACCACTGACTCACCAGATAAAGGAAGTGTTTATGGTCTGAAGTTCATGTGCACCTCCAGCTTCATTTCTACTCTTTCCATCATCTCCTCTTTGGATCATGTGATACCCCTGCAAATAGGGGACATTTTGTGGTTTTTTGCACTTACTTAGGAATAAGACTTCTCCTTGCAAACAGCCACAAAGTCTATGATTCTTTGCCTCTAGAAAATTTAATAATGAAAAGGACAAAAAATTGGTTAGCAGTGAGTCAAAGCAAATGTAAACACAAAGTAATACTCTTTAGTATGTAATCACACAATGTTTTGAAATCAAAATTTAGGTATTTTAGGGATGACTACAGCAGTCATCAAAGGGAACAAAAAGGGTGTCACATAAAGGGAGGAATAAATGTCCACATGTGTTTCAGTCATTTAAACAACAGTATCCTAAAACAAAAAGAAGTTTTTTCAGAAGTTGAAATGTCAGTGAGTTCCAGATGAAAATGAAATTTACCTGGAAGTGCCACTTCGCTAAAGGAAGTCAGCATGACTTATCAAATCTGGTGTGAGTATTGCTATGTTTAAGTGCCATTTCAAAAGATTCATTGGCTACGTAGGCTTTTACTATCAGCATATTTATTTCACCTCCTAAATGAAATCCAATTTGAAGCTATTAATATTAATGTGCTGAGATAATTCTGATGATGAATTAATAAAACACTTGGCCTCTCAATATGCTGTTTGCTCTTACCATTTAATGATGCTCTTAACTGGAAAAAGGAAGAGATAGAGCAGACTCCAGCAGGAGCCTGAAAATTAGAAACCACTTCATTGTTTTTAGCTTGCTGCTTTAATGACAATCAATGGCATTGATTTTGGACTAGAAAAGTATTTACTAAATCTTTACCATGTGCTACAATCCCTATTTAGATTCCTTAAGCTTAATCTGTATGTAACACCTGCTTAAAGTACTTCAACTATTTGATAAAAATAAAATTAGAAATATTTGATGCATTTCTGTAATTTGTTAGGGATTTGACTCTATTTCTTATGTTAGTCATAAATATTGGGTTTTATGCAAAATAATTGTCTTACCGCTGAAAGCACATCTGTACTTTAGAAAAATGAGATTACATCAACAGTCTCATTCCTTTACAAGAGTAATTTCAGTTCACTGAACATTTTAGTACAGATAAGGCTAATTCAGCTACCTTATTATGCAAGAATAGATTTCCATTTGAAGAGCTGAATTCAGCTAATGTCCATGATTCTTATATTAGTCAACACAGTTAACACACCATAACAAAAAAAAATCTAAATAATAAAACATTTCCACAGATAAGTAATGTAAAAACATATGTGCAAACATATATATTGTCGTATTCATAATTTATATAATTTTGACATAAATTTCCATTGAATATGGAAAGCATTTAATTCTAAGCTCACATACAATTCATTATGGTTAAAATGTAAAAAATTAATGCTAGTAGTTTTTACTTTTTATCTAAGAAAGAATAAAAAATTTCTAATTGTGTGATTTCCAGCAATTATAATTTCATCTAAGATTTTGTACCTGGAAAGCCTGTCTAAGAGGTGACTTATAGAACTCATGCAATCTAATTTTCAAAGTGAAGTGTATTTTTGAAATTCTAGAAGGATGGCTAGCCTAGAAGTGCATTCCCAATACACTTCATGCCTGCAGTTTTAATTCCAGCCAAATTGTGTCTCTGAAACAGGTCATATGATACAGACTCTTTAACCTTAACTGAATTGTAGGAGTATGAAAAAAATTTAGGAGACCAAGAAGTACTAACTATAGCATATTATTCCTGAAATTTATATTATTAATAATTAGGTTTCTGAAGCAAAAAAGCTGAACAAATTACCCTCAAACTGCTTCTTAAAAGTTTCTTTCAAAGAGAAAACAAAGGGAAGAAATTTTCAGTTGTTCTTCCTTCAATTATAAAGAATTCAGGGTGGTAAAAGCTCTGTGTGAATCTAGAGAAAGTTTGCTGACATGGAAGAGAATAAAATTATGCTAATTGAGAATCAGATTTTTATTTTCATGATTTGTGGCAGGATAACAGCAAGTGGTCTTAGGTGGTAAGGGAAATGGATGGTGTCATAGAGTACCAGTCATACACCAGCTTTCTTCTGGTACTGCTTCTTTTGAGCAGGCCTGGGAGGAAAAGGTGTATAGCAAGCCTTATTGCAACCTACATTTCATAAAATTTGCCCTCTGCTCCCATGTCTGAGTAAAAAATAGGCAATGCAGGTCAACAGGCACTGAATGGCCACACTAAAACCCAGCCAGGGGATTCCTCTTTTTTTATTCTATTTCCATTTTCCCCTACACAGATGAGATGATTAATTTTTTTCAGAATTTCTAACAACATAGAAAGACAGACCAAATATTAGCCTTCCTTGGTTAATAAGGAAGGTTATTACTAACCTGTCTTTGGCCACTGTTCTGATGGTCATGATAAACTATCACGTGTGCTTGATTTTGTGCAGTTCAGACAGACCTGTCAAAATCAGAGTTGTTTGGTTACTGCCTGTGTTGTTCAGAACTAACATCATAACATGCAAATCACCTTGAATAAATGATCAATGACTCTGAAGTCCCCGTCACTATTGTCAATTATACTTGGAATATTTTCATGACCAGACTTTGTGTGAAAATTCTGACCCTTGAGAGAAAAAGTTGTAGAATCATAGAGTGTTTTGGGTTGGAACTGACCTTTAAATGTCATCCAGTCCAGCTTCCCTGAAGTGAGCAGGGACACCTTCCACAGACCAGGTTGTTTGAAGCCCTGTCCAGCCTGACCTTGAATTTTTCTGAGGCTGGAGCATCCACCACCTCTCTGGTCAGCCTGTGCCAGTGTTTCACCACCCACCTCATGTAAATTCCTTAAATCTAATCTAACTCAGTGAGAGGAATCTGAACTCCTTTACTTCAAAGATATTTCTCAGATACTAAATTAAAAGGCTGCTTTATGCTCTTCTTTCTACTATAAAATATTATATTTCTTAAAATCAGTTAATTTGGTGAAAGAGGAGTGATTTAATATATAAAAATGTATTTTAAAATGTCAGTAGTCTTTTAAAATACTATTCAATTATAGTAGCCTAAAACATTGTTTTATTTCATCTGCTATTTATTTTCTTAAGTAGCTGCAGGGATGTTTCCTAATTAGATAACCTAGAGCTAAACACTGGGAGTTTCTAAGTGTTAAGTATCTTCAACTTTTGATAAAGCAAGAGCAGAGAGTGCCTCAAAGGATAGGTCAGTGCTTATATAACATTGTGTGAGAATCAGTTTTTGTCTTGTTTTTCTTAGACATAATTTGATGTTTTACAATAGAAAAAAAGTGTAAGCACATCCCAGCATATCACTTCTATCACTGGTGTGTATAAAACGCTTCCCCTATGCTTTTAAGGTGATGAAAAGGACAACTACCTTGTGTCTAAATCAGGAGAGCTTGATATGATGTCAAAGCCTTTGGCTAAACATAGATTGACTTAATTCTTTCAATAATGAACTTTGGTCCAGAGCATTTAACAACCACAAGAGGAGAAACCCAATATAAAAGAGAAAATCTCCTCATTCAGGTTATCTTGCCTCTGCTGCAGGCAAAACATAGAAATATTTTTTTTAATCGAGATTCTCTGCAGCAGCCCGTTCCAAATGCCAGTATCCATCACTGATGACTGGATCAATAGCTCTGTTTTGGCCCCAGTCTCCTACGAGAGATGGCATGCCATCAGTGACAGACAAATATCACAGTTAAGCAAAGTATCCAGCCAGACCTAGTAACATTTTTATTGATTTTTGTTGTGCAAATAATGTCTTTTTGGGCTGAATAAATGGCTTTGAGCCAAACAGTCATTGTTTATGATTCCAAAATGCAATAAAGGGACAGGAAATATATTATAGCCTATGTCTCAAGGCACACAACATAATCATCCTTTGGTGGTGAAAAACTATCCAGCTGAAACCATGAGTGCATATTTATCCATGCTTAAAGGTACCTGTAGGACTTGCAAATCTTACACAAAATGTCCTGTTAGGAAACAGATGGTATTGCCCTTTAACCTATTGAATAAGTACTAGAAAACCAAGCAAAAAATAAGCACTATATTTCTTCAATCAATACAAAGAAAACACTTTATTATTTTCCCTTCAAATGAAATATCAAACTTGCCAAAATGGTATTAGGATGCTATGAAAAAGGGACACACCAGAAAGTACCTGGAGAGTTTTTCAAATGCTACAAAATTACATTGATAGTTGCCCAGCAACAATATTTTTGGTTTTGTCTTTAAAAAAAAGGTCTATTTTATTTCCCTAATATAGTTATTATTCAATAACTTAAGCTAACAATAAAAGCAAAAAAAGAGTCTCCTTATTGTTATATCTGCACATTAAATCGCAAACATTTTCTTCTGGGTATATGTTTAACATTTCCAGTGGATTTAATGAGAAATCTCACTTAGTCCCAGCAAGCGTGCAGTGACCAGATTTTCTAGACATTCAGGTGTCATAAACAAACATTCTCTCTTAATGATATTGTCAAACCATCAGTACAAATTATTAGCAGTGAAGGTCTAGCAGAAAAGAACTCTTCCTTTAACTGCCATGCTCCATAGAAGGAAATATTTTTAACAGGGTTGTTGCTTCCAATTAGCTAGAAATAAGCTGTATTAGCTTGTATTATTTCAAGGCTGATGAAACTATTTTGCCCTCATTGCACAACCCTGCATTTTCATGGAAATATAAATAATTCAGATACCTTTCAGAAAAATCCAAGAATATTTATCCTCATCTCAGAAAAGTCCATTCATCTGTAGGAAAATGCTACAGTAATCAAATGCTACCTAAATCCCATCTCTCTCCTACATCTTTAAATTTCAAGCTTTTATTAACTCTCTCATGACAGCCTTAAATATACTTTTTGAAGGTATTTGGAGTGCAAGACAAAAGCTGTTCTAAAGAAATTATTCTCAGAATCAGGGGCTTTATTTTCATAAAGTAATACTTCAAAAATAAAATTGCAAAAAGGACAGTGGAAGTCAACAGGAAACTCTAAAAGGAAATATGACTGTAATAGCTTATATTTGTTAATGGCCTTATTATGTCTACTGTAAAACAAAACTTCTGATAAGCTTCTCAAAAAGCCTATTGCAAAAATTTTATATTCTTCAACAGAAGTAAATATTCCCTTTGAATTACACAAAATCATTGCAACAAACCTCCAATCATACATCTCTGCTGTATGTCTTTTTGAAGAGTTATTCAACTTTAATCACAATGTCATTGAATCCTTCCAAAGTTTTGGGGTGATTTAAGATTTTTCTTTTATTATTCTTTAAATTAAATTTCCCAAATTCTCAGCCCTGGAAACATTACACCTGTGATCAGAAATTTTATCTGAGAACAGCTTCTTTGAGTCAGGATATCTCACAAGCCCAAAGTTATTTCCATGACTGAAGGTAAGATGTGAAAATCAACATAGAGATAGAATGAGACTTTTGACATGTCACACATAGTGCAGGGTAGTCATAGATTTGGCACCTCTTTTTTCCTTGTCCACCTAGTCCAGATATTCAAAAATCAGAGTAACCATTTTCTGAGGGATGACAGACTTGGTCGTTCATCCTTCACTGACTGCTCTTATTTTTTTGTACATTTCAGATTCAAATAATGAGCAGTTCTCATCTCTGAACCTAAAGGGAAATAAATTATCATTCTTCCACTTACTAGGGTTTAATTTATTAGACAAAAACCCCTTGTTCTTTGAATACCTTCCTTCAGCAGCAAGAACACTGAAGCGTGTGTGACCCAAGTCTTCCTGAATCCACTGGTTTAGCCATGGCAATTGATCTTTGCTCCTAGAAAGGGAATAACAAAATAGTAAGAAACACCTATTGAGTGTAATTCACATGATCTATTTTCAAATATCTCTCTGAGCAGGAGACAGTCCTCTGACAGTGCCTGTTACTTTCTGTTAACCACAAGGGTAGGCCAGAATTACTGGCTTAGACTTAGGTACCTCTTCTATTTCTAGATAAACAAGTTCAGTGAAACGAATCCCAGCTTTGGTCATTCAGACCATTTCAGGCTGCCAATCCTGAGTGGATGATGCTCTCTGTGACCTTTAGAGCTGAACTGGACAGGATTTCAGGCATATGGCTTCTTTATATTTTCAGCTTCCATCCAGCTTGAGAAGTCTGTTTAGTTATTTGTGAGTCTTGATTTATTTTAACCCAGAAAACTGGTGCTTAATGTTAGAATTTTTAGTTTCAGATGTTCAGATATTTTGTTGAATTTGGCCTAGACATCTGCTTGGGCTGAAATCAGTAGATGTAATTGGACCTGCATATTGTACTGAGAAGGTGCACACATCTTTCTTTTCTGAGCTTAGAGGGATTCAGGGCACTTTATTTTAAATTTTAAACTCACCGTCAATCAGAAGTATAAACCATGAGGTATGAAGCTGCTGGCACACATTTCAGGGTATGATCAGCCAGGTTACCCATTTGTTCTCTGGAGTAGGTAGCCCTGGTAAACTCAGCCCCAGAGTGACTCATTCCGGAGCTGGAGGAGCCGGCCGACGTAAAACCCAGGATGGGTATTAAGAGATCTGCAACTGCTCCTCCTGCAGACCTCAGGAACATATGTTCACATGCTTGACACAAACCGTCTGTGCCAATAAAACCCTGCCCATTGTCATGCTAAGGAAATTCAACCCTCCCTGCAGACTAAGCCCTGTCTGTGTCAGCTGGCCAGGCACATCTTCTCCTGGGGGAGTTGAATCCCGCCAACTGAGAACATGGTTTCCAGAGGGCAAATAAATAGGCTGTAACAGGATAGCATGTGAAATCTTCCTGCAAAGACTAGTCACCTGGGTGTTATGAACTGTGATGTGAAGATACTAGAGTGAATGTTGTTAAGAGTATGAAATCATCTTCTTTGATGAGGCTAAAAATAATGGAATAAAAATGGTTTATTCATAATCTTCTTATTACAGATTCTGTTTTCTCTTTAGGTAAGAATGTACATCCATTGCTCTCATTTCAAGAGTACAATTTAGAGTGGGTTTTTTTAATAGCAATCACAGAAAGGTAAAAACAAACATGCTTTATTGTCTGGCTTTTAAAGACAATGACAGCTGCAGCCAGACTGATCTCATCACCCCATCGGCAATATTTTTATAGCAGTTAGAGTAATGGTAAGACAGAGACTCTCACACTTGTATTTATCCAACTGTTTTCTTTCCTGGTCCTTCTCTGGCGATATGTAATTTTCTGATCTGTTTTTCACATGAAATTTTCTATGCATAGTCTATCCATAGCTAAATTACTGAGAGCATTTTCCTGACATATGGAGGTGTGAATTAACGGCCTTGCATTGAACTTTTCTTCTTGGACAGAGAGAAAGGCTGATGGGGAGAAAGGGAAGGCTTAGGTATGTGCAAACATGATGCCTGCTCAGATGCATTTTCCCAACACAGGCCTGGATATGGAGCATAAGATTTGCATGAGAAAGGCTTCCTGGAGGAAACAGCATGAGCCAGTGGACAGGCTCCTGACAAAGACATCCAGATGTCTTGTGATCTATCTCCAGTTTTCTCTACATTGCCATGTGATCTTGGGAAAGCTGCTTTCCCTGTGGGTCTTAATTTCACAATCTGAAGATATATAGAGGAGCTCCTAACATACAATGTGATTTCAAATATTTCTGAAATGCCCATTTCCAGCAACTACAATGCCCAAATCTAACTCACTAATAATAAGAACAAGTTTAAGTAGGAACAAAAGGTCACCCATTACATGTTTGTGAGGCAAATCTCCAGCTTGATGACCTCTTGTTTTCTCTTATCAGCAACATCTCTTTGCTTTTTCTATTTCACTGAATATACTTGATACGGGAATTTTTCTCATTATCACAAACATTAACAACAGATTTTAAAACACTGTACTAGGAAGAGGAGGAAAGTGAGATTTCTATGCCATGTACGGTGATTTTGTCTTCAGAACTTCTGAATAAGTTTGTCTTTGAAAAGTACAACCAGACTTAGGCAATATTTCAGCCTAAACACACTGTAGCAGTTTTTATTAAAAGGAACAACCTCTGTGAGGCTCGATGGACTGAAACACAGTAGCTCACAACTGTACCTCCTCTATTGCCTATGTATTATAAGAAAGATGTGATTACAGTATATGTAAGCATATGAAAACAATCACACTCACAGTGAACATCACAAACAAAGGACACAAACCAGAAGAAGAGCAATGAAGCAGCAGCAGTATTAGTTATTAGTGCACAGCTTTTGGAAAGTCTCTGGCCTACTAAGGTGCAATAAGGTCCACACCATTTCATGACTTCAGTGATACAACAGGTAGAATCGATCAACTTTTTGCTGGCTGAACAAATCCAATATGAGCTACAGGTTCATAGCCTGTAAACTGCATGGTTTCTCCAAGGATTAGGACATTTCAGGGACTTTTAAAGTTCAGTTGAGGGAGTCCTGAACTTTACAGGGAAACCATCTCAGTGACTTTGGTTTCTTCTGGTGCTCAGGGAAAGAGACTTAATTAGAGCAGCAATACACGCACATTCTTGTGTATGAGGGAGAGCTCCATCTCCACACTTCTTAACTATTTAAGCCATGCTGAAGTACTCAGTCATTTGATCTCAGCATCATCTGGGGACCAGCTGTCCTGCCAGCTCTCCCACTCCCCATGTGGTCTCTGCACCCCATATGTTTCCGGCCCTTTTTCCCACATGCCTTGATCTCCCTGTATCTACCAGATAACCAGATTTCAGTATCCTTGCTTACCTTACAAGTTATATGGGCATGGTACAAATGGTGGCTTCCACCTCAATTTCATCCTTAGCAGGTAGCTGGCCTAGCTTGGCACCAGTTTTCTGTGGTATCACAGCAAAAATAGCCTTTCTGGAGAGTTCCTGTGTTGTTTGAAAAAATAAATCAAAAATGCAAAAGATGAAAAAAATCAGAGGATAGAGGATTTTTGATCATCCTGATAATATACTTATTGCTGGAAAGAGATTGGGGAAGATATGGTCTTTGAGGGCCAGTGACTCTTTCCAAAAATAGTCTGCTGACAGAGGAAGCTTGGTCACCAGACAGAGTCAGTTCTTTATCTCTTCCTCTTTCTTTTCTTCTTTTTCAGTGATGTTGAAGTCTATGCAGGTGTTACAACCACTCTCTGCTGTTGGAGTCCAGTCTTCATTATAATCTTAATATTATAATATATAATTCAATATGATATTTTATCTGATTCTGCTTGACTTTAGACACACTTCTCTATCCTACCATCCTTTTTCAAAGGCTTTATGATCATTTAAGATTTATCTAGTAATATAAACTATGGTTTACTCTTTCCAAACACTTCTTGTACTCTTGTTATATTTTAAAAATTTCATTTTATGCATCCTGTAATCAATCATACGTATATATGTCTTCACTATGAGCCAAGCATCACTTTAAGTTGATTACACTTAAGGAAGAAACAAGGCTCATACTACCTAGTTCCCTTCTGAGCTCTGAATATCTCATCTTGAGAGGTAGAAAAAATAATGTTTTGCTAGGATAACACTCCATTGCTCAGCAGCATTTCTTAATGGAGAACAGCTATTCGCAAAACACTTCCAAAAATACACATGACATTGCAAGTTATTTCTGCATGGTCTTTTCTACCAGCAGATAGGCATATTCTCTCTTTATATCAATTTAATGGTAATGCATGACTACACTTTTCAACCTGGAATTTTGCCTTGGGCTGAGAAAGTTGTAGCAACCCTAGCAAAGCAGCCACCTTCATGAGTGAAATTCTTTAAAAAATTTGTTATTATAGCCAATATCTGAAAAATGTTTCCGGCACAATGGAACTCTACCATTCAGGATTAGATCCTGAGATTGTAAGGCATCAAGAAGATTCATAATTTCAAGCATGGCAGAGGTCCACTTACTTCAATGTACTGGTGCCCCTTTCCATATTGGGGCTTGTCCCCTCACATAAATAACTAAAGCAGACCCAGGCTAAAAATCTCACTGTGAAACTGAGGGAGAGAAATGTTGATCTCAGAGTTTTGCAGAAATTTGATGAGACTTTTGGGACACAAGGATAGTCAAGCATTGCAACAGGTTGTCAAGAGAGGCCAATCCATTTCCATCTATGGAGGATTTCAACACTAAAGAGGATAAAACCCTGAGAAACCTGGTCTAACCTTGTAGCATACCATGCTTTGATCGAGGGGTTGTACAGTAGACCTTACTAACACATTTACAGCCTTACAACACATTATCCCTATGGTCCTATGAACATAAGGATAAAAAAATTCAAAAATCAAAACATTTAATTGCATTAATTTACCCGTGGTTTTAATTCTCACATGCAATAATATTTCCTTATTTTTAAAAAATGTATGAAAAGGAACCATGTATAAGATAGACCTAATACATTTGGGTCCCAATTGATAGCATTTTTTGTCTGATGGTTCTCTGTCATCTACTTTATGATTATTGCTAATAAGCATAATGTTTTCAAAAACACAAATCAACTGGAAGGCATGATCAGTGTCTGTAGTACCTGATTATGGTCATATCAGTATAACAAAGGAAGACAAGAATATGATCCTTATGTTATATTAGACATATGGGAACAAACAAAAGTTGTCTAAAGGTATTTCAGCAGCATATAGCTGGATGTGTATCTGAAGAGGTTTTCTAAATGGGTTTCTCTGACTGTGCTCCTTCATTTATGTAAATACTGAGAGGCAATACTTGTTCATGTAGCAAAATCCTTTCCTAGTTCCTTTGTTTCTTGGTTGTAACATAAGTAAAATGGCAGAAAATATCATTTTTCAGAACAGAGAAGGACTTAAGCACTGAGAGGAACTTGAAAAAAATTTAAAAGCACTTTACAAAACTATTGCAATGATATTGTCATAGTAACCTATTCCTCCTGGACTGTGATTATAGGAATCAGGGAGCGAGCAAAGCAGTCGTGAGGATTTTTCTGGGTTATCTGGCTTTGAAAGGATCATGTTCAAACCCTGAAAAGATAAAAGAGAGACTATACAGAATGTAAGCTGGACCGTTAAACATTTCCATATGACAAACTCCTCTCCTGAGATCTGACCTGCCTGTAGATTCCCCAGTTTGCAGATCTAAAGGAACCAGGCCCACCCGCGCCTGCTCTAAAGAGAAGAAGCTGGGCCTGACTAGCTTTTGAAAACTACTTTAAAATTCTTGCCAGAAAATACCTCAATAAAAAGGAAGATATATCCATAAAGCATTCAAAAGAAAATCCCATGAACCAGGATTTTTAGAAAGTAACTCGTCTAAAGTGATTGTAAAAACAATATCCCATGTAGGCATTTCTGAAAGAAATAGCTGCCCTCCATAGAAGACATTTCTTTTTCCTACAGATTATTGGTAAATTATGTCCTTGGGCAGCAATCCTGACATTTATGCACATGCATAACTCCAAGCACATGGCTAGTTTCATAAACCACAATGGAACTATCTGCATTCCTTAAGTTAAACATATGTATAAGTATTTGCAGAATTGAGATCCAAAGTCCTAAATCGAAAATTTATCTGCCAGCAATAATTATGCTGATGAAGCAGAAAATTGGAGGCATAAGTGGGTGTTTTTCCACTATACCTGCAGCATCTCCACAGACGTTAGAACTTCATCTCACCTTCCCACGGTGACACCAATGCCTTAGGTAAATCACAGGAAAATTTGGGTTTCCACTGCCACTCAGGACACTCCTAGCTGCATGCCTACCTATAGCAGCTAGTGCCAGAGCACACTTTCCACCTGCCATTGCATATTGCAGCTGCCCAGGTCACCTAGTCATGCGGGTGATGTCAGGCAAATAATGTAGCTCAAGGTGATTCCAGAAAGCTTGTGACATGTATGACAAGGCCAGGTGGGATCTTCAGGCAGCAGGCAGCCTAAAATCAGTCTGCTCTTCAAACAAAACAAGTACCTACAGCAAAGCTACAAGTATCTTTCTTACAGAAGAAAATATTGGTACCACTAAACTGTACTTCTAAAGAACAAATATTCAATGCAACACCATAATTCTAGGAACAAGGCTATCAAACTGATAACTTTTATCAATTATCAAAGTACAATCAGGCACCCAGATTAATATTGAGTGAACAGCCATCGCATAAATGCAGATGTGAAATCCTTTCTAACATTAATATAAGTCAAGTTCAAATCCTCCCCTTAACTTCTGACACTCAAAATACATGGGTGCATACATCTTAGGAAAGCCTATCACTTAACCGCTTAGAATCTATTCTTAGCAAATGAAGAACAGCTTCTCTGGAAAGCTTCCCATGTAGATTCTCTATAACTATTGTAAACCCTCTCAAAGCACTCATTTCTCATTACAAATTTCCTG
Organism: Fringilla coelebs; assembly: GCF_963513975.1. Taxonomy (NCBI): domain Eukaryota; kingdom Metazoa; phylum Chordata; class Aves; order Passeriformes; family Fringillidae; genus Fringilla; species Fringilla coelebs. Next base: position 64,574,144 of record NC_140028.1, read on the forward strand.
TTAGTTAAAAATAATAACATTGTTAGTCATCTAGATCACCACATCTAGTGACTGAAAAAAGTCACTGGCTATTCCAATCAGCTGGCTTTTTTTGTAATTTTCATCAGTAATGGTCTGTTCTGTATTTGGGAATGCTTATGCTGCCTGGAAACCTAGTCACAGGGTGTCCTTTAGCTTAGCATGATACATTGCTGTCAGAAAGCCCAACTCAAAGACATATCTAGCTCAAGATATTACTCTGTGTATAGTAATCAATCAGAGGCTTTAAAAATCTTCTTTCACTTACCAGGTATATATTGCATAAACAAAAAGAAAATCTCACTTTTGAACAATCTTGCAGTTATGCTTAGCAGAAGAAATGGACTAGTTTCCTTTCTTCTGCAACTTTCCTTGCTTATCTCTATTTCTAATGCTATTTACCCCTCTCTCATAAGGGGCTGTCCTCAGCTAGTCCATCTGCTTGTTGTTTGTTCTTCAGCTGTTTGTTGTGTGTGTATGTCTCACCTGCAACTTCTCACATCTTTTTCCCTTTGATGGTCCCATTGTTCACATTTGTAAAGTCCTTATACATTGTGCCTGGCTATGCCATCAGAGTTTTCCAAAATATTTGTATCCTGTTGTTATTTAAAATACTTTAGTACGCTTAGATTTAACTAATAATTATTAATTACTAATTAATAGGTATAATTTCTAATTGCACAGATCTCTGCTTTGGCTTTGGAGCCCATCTTACAAGAGGAAAATGAAATAACTTGGCAGAGAACCTGACAAAAATAAGGTGTTGTAGGGTTTGTTGACGATGGTCATGAGATTCTGGAAGTACCTTTTAGCAGAGGAAATTTAGGGGGGAAAAAAGGCATGTAATTTTTAGATGGATCTGATCACTTTGTCCTATTTTTAAAAGGAGCAGTATGTTGTGATTTCTGCAGTGGCAGACAAACAGGTATGGCAAACTCAGTGCAAGTTCTATAATCTTGTGTTCTCCTTCCATATGCTGATTGATGATTAAGTCACCCAAGGGAGGAGAGAATTAATAGTCCATGCAAATAGGAACTACTGCAGTGACCTGCCATTATGCACATCCAGCACAGAATACAGTTCTTCTGGATCCCTTTGTGACTAAACCATTCACAACCTGCTCCTGCTTTTGTGAGGAGTCAATGAGCATTTAATGAGTAACTTCAGTCTCTGTAGCCTTAAACAGGAACTGTACTCTTCTTCTCAGGGTTTGGGCCTGGATTTTCATTTCTACCCTATCAGCCCTAGAACTGTGTGATGATTTTGGAGGTATTATCTATTTGGTCAAATTAGGATGACAGTTCAATATTTCTGAAAAGGGGAATCTTGAACAATCCAATAGGAAAATAGAATTCATCCTCTATCTTTCACTCCTTAATATTGCAGTAGGAGACTGGAAAACACGGTGCCCACTTTATGCCTTACCAGCAGCTACTCAGTCAAAGCAGAATTCATAGCAGATAGAGACAAATCATCTGATGGCAGAGTTTAAAAGAAACCTGTTACTATGACAACAGATAGGGTCAGATAACAAAATGAACAGACACTTTTGATCTTCAAAAAATTCTTTTTCCTTTGCTCTCTCCTCTGTTATCTGGACCACTCCATCAAACACCTAGCAGATAACAGAGTTGAAAACTCAATCGACCTTCAAGGAAGACCAGACAAGTTGGAAAGTCTATGGAAAGGTTACTATTACAGTGGAAATGCTTATGATGATATTTTCTCTGTGTATGTGTATGTGCATGTGTATTTTACGAAAGTAACAGAGTACTGTTCAAAAGGCCCTACAAAAGCCTCTAACATTGCACTGTTGAGAATTTTTTTTTTATTTAATGCCATTCAAAAAAAAAAAGATAATATAATGTGATTTGAAATTATCTGCTATATAGTCATGTTGTACAGTAAACATAATGTGAATGTATAGAAATATTTAAACACTTTTGAGTTTTGGAGAAGAATTTATTGTGCTTGCTGTACCACCTAATGTTACTTTTCTCATGCTATAGAAGCTAGAAATATGCCTCTGAAAATGAAGCCCTAAAAAATATTACCATGTCATATTTTAGTATTATTTTACAGTATTTCAAAGATTTATATATTGATAAAAAGCTGTGCATTACACACTGATGAGTTGGGAAGAGAAAGAAAGCACCATACCACCACACTTCTACAGCTGAAATGACAAATCAGCAAAGAGATTAAAAAAAAAAATAGACAAAAGGACACTAATTAAAGGAAAAATACTTCCTCACCATCTGAGGCTACAGAAGAAGTTATCTTTCAGTGCAAAACTTAACAAGTGTCTAGGGTATGGTACTAGGTGCAGTAGTCCTGCTGTCCTAAAGGGATGTCTCTGCTCAGGAACTAGATTATGTAGATTAACCTGTTTTGGATCAGGGTTTCTACTCCAAGTTTATTTTTCAGTCCTGTCCCATACAGTAGTGCCACTGAATGGTTCAGAGAGAAGGTGACAGTTCCAGAGATTGTGTTGGTTTAAGCTAAGCATGAAAGATCTGCAGTATTGCATGTTGTGGGTCAGGAATCTCTCCTGATCCTCTGGTCCGTATTCATCCTTGGTGCACATGTAGTTTATTATATTTACTATGTGCTCCAGAGGAAACGTTTGTTCTGCACAAAAACAAAAGTTGTGTGAAAATTTCACAGTCCTGATTTCTCTGACTTTCACACAAAACAAACTGATTCAACTACCAGTTAAATTTCCAGCCATAAAAATAAAAGACTTGGTGTTATGCTGTTACAGGAATTGCACTGCTGCTTTCAGTATTGTCAACAGTGAAAAACAAGCCATCACTACCTTCACTTTAATGAAACTGAACATTTGTTCTTTGTGCTTTCATCAAGAAAGATAAAATCTCTAATTGACTAAAATCTATATTTAAAAAATAGGAATTTCACTTGATAAGGCAAGACAATAATTTTTTCATTTTAGCTGATTCCATACTAGCACTCAAAAAAAGGGCTCTGGATGAATAAGTCCTTACAATTCCATAGAATAATTTCACACTTCATAAATTGCACAATCTTTTGTTTCATGACTAAACTTTTGACATAAGTATTTTCAAAATATCTTTCTAATGTTTTTCTATAGCTACCGGAAAAGAAAACAAAAGTGTGTGTCATCATTACATTCAGTTGTGTTGACTTTGTTTTACAGCCAAACATGTACTTAAAATTTGGGACCTAAAAAGTTTCAGCTGTTTCTAATTCACTGTGTAATTGTCTCTTGATCATACCAATAAGTGTGGGAATTTGTTTGGCTTTCGGTTTTAGCACCTTTAGTTGTCAAAATGAATGTCTGTCTTTTTATTTAGCTTAACTGACTGCAAATATCATAATATCATGCGCATATAGCTTATGGCCACAATTGTAATAGATAAAAAGAACAAAAAGTGCTGTGCAACAGACATTATCCAGTACTACTCAATTTCTGTAAAATAATCCACTACATAAAACCCTTGCATGAAAATAGTAGAACAAAGCAAAACATACACATGGCCTAGGAATGATTACATGGCCTTACTATTACTGTTTGAACTCTTCAGACCTGAAGGGACTCTTCTGTTCTCAGTGAAATGGTGTCAAATGCAAAAAGAAAATAATTTGCATTCCTTCCAAAAGTATCATCCATAGTTTGAAGTAATGGAGAGGAAGAAAACAGCCTTAGGAAATTTTGCAAAGATAGTACTATCTTGGTAACATCTGTTTACCCCAGAAAAGTATTGCCCTGTTGTCTTATTGCAGATTAAAAAAGTCAGGTCAAGGCAGCTTTGAATTTTTGAATTACAACGCATTGTACATGTCTCTCTCCTCACCGCTAACATGTGTGATGACATGCTATAGAAATCATAGCTTTAACATAGTAGATATTTAAAACATGTTCTTTGCTTTTTTTTTTTTTTTGTAAATTTTTAATTCCAGTTTTCAAAACTTTCCTTGTAATTCCTTACAATTTCCTTGACACCTTGTAACTAAGACTGTAAAGCATTTCCTTTTTCTAGAAGTGAAAACCCAGTATTTATATAACAACTTATGTTCAGGTAAGGATTCAGCAGAAGCATTACACATGTCAACAATGGAGAAAAATATTGTTTATCAAAGTCAAGTCTGACTCCTATATCAAGACTTTCATAAGACTCCTCATGCAGGCCTTGCAAAATTAATGGGCTTTATATTTTACTGCTGGAATATTTTAACTGGTATCTCCTGTAAACCAGACACCATTAGAAAACAAAGAAGACAAAGCAGCTGGAATATCATGTAGTGTCAGCAAAAATGGAAATTCTTATTTATTTATTTATTTATTTATTTCCTTAGCAGTTGTGTAATACAGTTGAGTGGTTCTAAACTGTTTCCTATGCTGGCCTGCTACCTCATGTAAACAGGAACTTACGTGCAGGAAACATGCAGCCTCTTCTATGAGCAGATTCAGCAGCCAGACTGTACCCTTTAAGGTGATTTTTCTTAGACATATAACCTTTCTATTGGGTCCTACAGTATTGGTAATGGAAAGATACTCAGAAACATGGTGGACAACAAAATCTCACCAGGGAAACTGCTGCATGGGAGAGACATGGAGCCAGCAGGCATTTTCAGGAAATACAGTTTGATGAACTGATTTGGAGGTCAGTCCTTGTCCTTTATCTAATTAAAATGCATATAAAATGGGTTGTACCAGTACCTCAAAATTATAAGATGCATACCTGTAAAAAAGCCCTAAAACCAACAAAAACCAGCAGACAACAATCCAAGTGTCCATATACATTCCAAATTATTCTTAAACATCAATGAGCTGGCACTGTACAGCAAGTGGGGATACTAATAAATGAATATTTATAGAAGGACCCGGGGCAGGGGCTTGGGAGCCCATCTCTCATCTGCTCATATAGCAGACAGCAGGGTAGCAGCAGCTGCTGGAAACTCTTCCTCCCTTCAGCCTAGCAGGTCCTCTCTTCAAGTCACTCAGCCCCTCTGTTGAGGGGACAGCAAGATCACCAATTTGTGATAATTACTGGAAAATGGACTTGGACATGGAAGACCTTTTGCTCAGGTCACTTGAAGAGTTGCCAGTCACTTCCAGCTATTATTCATCTGATCTTGAGGTGAAACAGAGCCAAAACAATCTGTCCTAGATGATCTTCAAAGGACATGTGCTGTATCTAAGGAAAAAAAAGTATTATTAGAGAAAAAAATATATATACTACATATTATGTACTTCATCAATGCATCTGTGTCTCAAGCTAGAAGAAGTCCAATCCCCTTTTTATCTCTATTCATATGGGAAAAGCAATTCTGATTTCACACAACAAATGTTTCTGGATAGTGAGTGTACTTGTAATGCTTGCTATTTTTTCCTTTAATATTCTTCCATTTAAGAAAACCCTTAGGAGAAATGATTTTTAGATAATTTCACAAAGTTTTGATTGCAAAAAGCCTGTAAAGGGCCACTGTTCAGCATCTATTCAGCTTGTCTTTTTAACAAAATAAAAATGTGCAGGTGAGCATTGTACTGTATGTCAATAACTGGAAAAAAAAGTAGTTAAAGCAAGCTAAATAATTGCCTAACAGTACTTGTACTAATGACCATAAACTTCTACTATGTTAATTTTTCTCTGCACTTTTAATTACAGATCAATAATAGTTTGCAGTTGACATTTAAAAATGCTGAACTGCATGTAGGAACACAGACTGAATAAAAAAATACAATGTGGTACTGAATTTGCCAAATCAATAAAATTTGCCATTTAACAAACAGTAGCATGTAAACAGTCACCAAAATTAGCAAGTGTAAAAGACTATGCTTCAAGTGCATAATTATTTTTTAATAACACTAAGCTTCAGTTCATTGACGAATTCCACTGCTGTGTAAGCCACCCATTCCATTGTTTATTTGCATCTCTTTCCATGGTTTGATCTTAGCTCAAGGACAGCTAAACAGCACCCACGCTTTCTCTTTAGAAAATAAAGTTCTTAAAGATCAAAAGGTGAATAACATAATTGCACATGTTTTGGCTTTCCTTTCCTCACTTAGACAAAGTATCTTTTTTTCTTTTAAAAATGCCTTATTGTAACAACTACATTTCATAAATAGGATCATGGCCTTAAACAGTAGTTACATATGAAGATATCAATACAATATCAATGATTCGGTTTCAACAAAAGGTTAAAATCAATAAAATGCCATTTAATTTCCTATAGCAGTTCCTATATGCTAAGAGAAGCATAAAGTAGTAATTTTTTTTCAATATTCTGAATTCTTCAGACTGCTTATTCTTAATTTGCTTTTTTTTCTTTGCTCTTTATTTCACTTTTATTATCTTGCTCTGAGATTTTTTTTCACTGCAGCACTAAGCTGAATTTTCAGTAAGCATTATTTCTACCTGATTCCCATAGACCCAAAAATATTTCTGACCATGTTTAATGTGTTTTTAAGTCAGGAGTATGGAAGGATTCATAAGTGAGACTGAAAATATTTAGTCAGTGATTCTGTATTACTAATTTGTACTTATTAAGTTCAAGTGCTCTTTTACTGTTTCAATTTTCTGGCCTGTTCTATGATTTTTGAGTTGAATGGGGGTTGCTAAAACTAAGGTTGCAATTAGGATCACCAGTACATTAATTTCTACAATATTATATAAAGCATGTGACTCCTCCGTATCAGTTCCAACCTAAATGATCATTGTAGTGACAGATGCTACAACAGAAATATTCTTTTTTGCTACTGTATAAGATATGGCAGACATTCTGACTCCAAAGCGGGATATAACATGGAAAATCCAGCACTTGCTAAATGCTACATTGTCTGGAAAAAAACCCAAAAAACTGTTGAATCGGGACACCACAAGTGTCTTGTTTGTCTCGCATCCAGATTTGGAGAAAGAAAAAGATGCCAGGAGCAGGTGATTGGGACCTTCTGTCATCTTCCTGTACTCCAGCTCATCAACTAGAACAGTGGCTAGTATTTTATTGAGATCAAGTATATTTACTTTTGGTATCAGGCTGGTATATCCTAGAGTATTAAAAAAAAATCTCTTCAAGGAGGAAAAAAATGGGTTTTCCATTGGTAAAACATTTCAGCAGATTATTACCTACAAGCTCTAGCTGTTGTTTACTTTCTAGAACTCTCAATTGGAGCTGAAAAGAGTCAAGAAATTTTCTCATTGAGACAGCTGTTGCATATTTTTAAATTCAGAACTCAATTTTCTGACTGTTACTGACATTAAAGAGCACTTAGTCTTGTAAGTGGTTCAGGCTAAGACCGCTTCAAATCAATAGATTTACTATTTCCTAGCTGGGTTGACATAGTGTCTAGAGCTGACTTAGCAAAATGTGCTTAGGAGATTTTACACAAAAGTAACTCTTACAAAACACACTGAGTGTGTTTTGTAAGACTTTAGACTTTCCCTCTAGGGAATTTTCCCTGTGTGATACTAACCTTCTGCAGAGATATCTCTCACTGCAGCAACACCATCCAGCCTAAGAGAGGAAAGGAGAGAGAAATGTGCTTGGAAAGGTGGAACTTAGGGGTGCTCATCAGGTCTGCTTTGAGGACTTTGTACTGCTATCATGCAATATCAGGTGGCCACAGCGTTATACAGCAATATCAGGTCTGCACATCAGTAGATAGTGTTCCTAGGCATGTCCCAAATTGAGCCTGTCCCAGTGTCTGCTGAAGGACTCCCAAGCACAAGTACAGGCTGGGTGAAGAATGGATTGAGAGAAGCCCTGGGGAAAAGTACTTTGGATTGTAGGTCAACAAGAAACTCAATATGTCTCAGCATTGTACACCTGCATCCCAGAAAACCAAGTGTATCCTGGGCTGCATCAAAAGAAATGTAGACAGAAGGGTGAGGGAAGTGATTCTGCCCCTCTACTCTGCCCTTGTGAAACCCCAGCTGGAGTACTGCATCCAGCTCTGGGGCACCCAGCATAAGACATGAACCTGTTGTAGGGAGCCCGGAGGAGGGCCAATAAATTGATCACAAGGCCTGAGAGAAACACCTCTCCTGTGAAGACAGACTGAGAGCACTGGGGCTGTTCAGCCTTGAAAAAACTCGGGCAGACCATAGAGAACTTTCCAGTACCTAAAGGGGGCCTACAGGAAGGCAGGAGAGGGATTTTTCACAAGGGCATGCAGTAGAGGGAAAAAAGGTGGAATGGCTTAGAAGCTGAAGGAGGGTATATTTAGATTAGATGTTAGAAAAAAATTCTTTACTGTGAGAGCAGTGAGATACTGGAACAAGTTGCCAAGAGAAGCCATGGGTGTCCCATCCCTGTAAGTTTTCAAGACCAGGTTGGATGGAATTCTGAGCAATGTGGTCTAGAGGAAGGTGCTATTGCCCATGGCAGGGGAAGATCCCTTCCAAACCAAACCATTCAATGATTCTATGATTCGATGTGTTACGGTTGCCCAGAGGATACCAAGAGAGGTTCATTGCTAAACACAGCTAGAAAATTAAAATAAAAACAAAACCAAACCAAACCAAACCAGCAGACAAAGAAATCCATTTCACTGTGGGCTCAAAAAACCTTGTGCTGGCAGAGAAACACAGCATGAGAACAGAAACTCTAGTCAAGAACAGGAAGAAGAAAATTACAACTTTGGATAGCCTAAGCTGCCATTGAAACTTAAGTTATGAACTATGTGCTTAGAGTAACTCAGAGAGGGAATTCAAGTACCACCAAGGCGTGCTGCAACAGGAAAGTGGTTAGATTCTTTTATTATGACCTGGTCCCCTTATTCTGATATGTTTTTTCTGCTCATAATACCATGACACTTGTGGTGCTCCACTTTGCTCTGTGCTCTTGGACTGATACCATATGCTATTTGACTGCTACTGCAAATATTAAACTTCTGGTCACAGATGTCAGAATCTGGGGAATTACTGTGTCTGAGCTGAGATCACTGACACTGCTAGCATTCAAAACTTCAGCCATTCAGAAGAAGTAATAGATCTTTTGAAAGGTTTCCTCAAATACTGATCAGCAGAAGTAGTACTTTGTTGCCACAAACTAGAATTTCTGCGCACATAAATTTCTTTCAAATGAGGAAAGTCTGGGAAAAATATTTTGAGCAATTTTGAGAAATACTGAGAAAGTACAAATAACTTGCTGTATGTTTTGCCACACTTGCCAGTGATTTCCAGTTTAAATTTGCCTGCCAACAAAATAGTCGATATTAAACAATAACCACTGAGTTCAGTGAAAGCTTCTGGCTTGCTCTGATATAAGCATCAATATGAAAACATAACTCTGAATACATAACAAGGCCTGACTGACCGTGACAGTATCCAACATGTATTGCCAAGTTTCATCCATATCACTCATAAATTATGAGTGACCCTAATTTCAGACACACAAGTCTGCTTTGCTAGTGCCTTCTTAATTCTCATTTTCCAATTCATCTTCACATGATAAAAGTAAACTAGAAAATACAGTTATTAAATACAGTTACTAAAAACATTCCAACGTCATGTGAAAATTTTCTGTTCTCCAGTAAGTACTTTACAGCTGTTCAAGAGTTATCAACAGTGAAGTATTCAAGAGAAAAGAAGGCCAGATTATTCCACACACAAAAAAAGGTCACATCAACCAATACTATACTATCAAGTTCAAATACCATCTAGTCAGTTTTTAAAATATCAATGAAAGCTGATAAAACAGAAATTATTAAATTTAAAACAGTAACTTAGACAAATGACAGCTGAATATGAAATATTTTAAGCATACCAGAATTGTTTTCTTTGTTGTCCTAGTGCTCCTCCTGGTTTATCACTGCTGGCTTATAACGGGAATATGGACATTGTTTAGGCATCAACATACTTAACTGGATTTTTTTTTTAATTGGTAGGAGTTATGTATGCCAGATCTATTCTTGTGAAGTGGATACAGGGCAACACAGACACAAAAGCAACAAAAGGGAAAATTCTACAGTGAACTGAATTTCATTATGATGATTTCTAGCATTTTATCTTAGAGTTCTGAAGAAATTTAATATTGGTGTGTCTAAGCTCTTGTCCAAAACATCTACCCTATTTATCTAACTGCCTGAACTAGTACATCAACAAGCTGATACACGTCCATTTCATCAAGCATGCGTATGGGAATGACAGATTTGAAAGTTACTTAAACTACAGGTTAGAAAGAAAAGTTATGCAACATAATGGCAACCAAAAAGAGTAACTTTTGCAAAGGTCATTTAAAATATGTACCAGTTTTCTTTGATCATGACAACAGAACCAAGGACAAAGGGAAAATTTAAATCAACTATTTGATATTTTTTTATTTCACTCTTTATAAGCTTTTGAACAATTGCCTGACAGTTTGCTGTTTACAAGCAATAAATAGTATGTTTTAGCAAAGACAGACAATAGATTATTGTCTATTTAGCATTGTTTGTATGACTGGATAAAGGTGCTGTGCAAAATGTCTAAGTGTATAACTATCATAATGCTGCTTACACAAGTCAAACCATCAGATTAGAAAGGGTTTCACAAACTTACAAAGACACATGGCAGAAAAAGTAAGTTACCCACCTATGTCTGGTTCTTGGAAGATTGAACTCAATCCTTCCTTCGCTGACTCTCTGCTCAGTGTACCAAGAGAGTATTTGTTATATTCATCCCTAACAGAGTGCCCCTCAATTTAGCTGTATCTCTCTGGGGCAAAACTGAAGACAGTTTTCATTCATCACCAACAGGATTTTCAGATTCCATCAGTGTCCCATGCTGGGATGTCACATGCAAATCCAGGGAACTTGGAGCAAGTGGCAGCAAAGCAGAGCCTGATGTCCCAGAAAAAACTCCCACTTATGGTATCAGTGCATCTTAGAAGGAAGATATAGTGGGCTGACTCTGACTGGATGCCAAACACGGACCAAAGTCACTCCATCACTCAGTACCATAACTGGACAGGGGAGAGAAAATATAACAAAGGGTTCATGAACTGAAATAAGGTTTGGGAGAGATTATTCAGCAAATACCATTGCAGGCAAAACAGTCTTGAATTGGGGATATTAATTGAATTTATTACCAAAAAATCAGGGTAATGAGAAATTAAATAAATCTTAAAAACACCTTCCGCCCACCCCTCCCTCCTTCCCAAACTCTATCTCTTCCCTCCCCACAGTGCAGGAATACAGGGAATGGGGGTTATGGTGAGTTCCTCACAAGTTTCTTCTGCTGCTCAGGGAGGGGAGTCCTTCCCCTACTCCTGTGTGGGGTCCCTGTCCCAGAAGACAGTCCTCCATGAACTTTTCCATTATGAGTCCATCCCATGGACAACATTCTCCATGAACTGCTGCAGTGTAGGTCACTCTTCCACAAGGTGCAGTCCTTCAGGTACATTGAACAAACCAGTGGTAGGACACCAGTTCTACTCACCTGGAAGTCAAGTGCCACATGTGCTATCATTACTCACTGCCTGTGGTTCCAAAGTTTTACCCAAGAGGTTTGAGTTCAAGTGCACTCCAGGAACCCAGAACCTACTATACTGCACATTTTTGACAGTCCACACTGTGATTTAGCTTAAGATATAAGTCTCACCTTCCCCCTGGGTAAGATTCATTTAAACACTTGCAGGAGCATCCCAGAGCCATAGGAGGTAGGAAGGAATCCTGGCTGCACACTCTGCTGTTATTCTTGGGGCTAATGGGACAGTCAGTGTCTCAGAGTCCTGTGATCCATTTATTATTCTAACTAATGCTACTTATCGTTTCCTGTATTTTCTTCCTTGAAGTTGAAGTGAGGTGATGTCGATGTCCTTTGTCCCTGTGAGCATTATTTTCTCTAGTACTAGCAAACAATCAGTATCAGATTTCTAAACAACTTTCAGGACATTGTCCTAAAACAGATAAGCAAGCTGAGTTTGCCAGAAAAGATAGCAGATAATGCAGACTCATCAGCTGTATCTCAGCAGTCATGGTACAGAATGTTCATACTAGAGGTTCCAGGTCGTAAGACGCTGGAAAAATGGATTGGGTTTGTGGTGAAACTGCTGCAGCGAATGTCCAAATGCATTGTTCAAAATACATCATTGTCCAAATACAGCAAAGAAAGGAGAAATTTCTGGCCTAAATATAAGATTAAAAAATTATTGATTTTCATCTCTTTCGTGTGGAAGAACTCCTACTCAAAGACTGGCAACACATTCTGCAGCAAAATTTCCTTGCAAACTCTTAATGATAGGCATGCTATTCTTCACTTTTTTGCTAGAATGTAAGCTAGAAAACAATGTATTCTGGTTCTTCAAATTTGTTGGGTTTACACATAATCATCTAGGATCCTGTACACCCCTCCAGCCCTGCAGACCTCATCATCCTTTGTACCAAAACAAACCTGAATGTCAGCCAAAAAAAGAGGAAGGGTACTTAAAGATCAGAGTATGCCATTGTAGCAGTCTCTTCTGACTTTCCTGAATAACAGAAGCCTGAGATTTCTGCTAAAGTTTTCCTACATGAATTCTACATAGTATTATCAGAACATAACTTTTATACAGTCACCAACCTTTTAGAATTTCAAGTAATGCAGAAGCCACCACTAGAATCAACAAGTTGTGTTGATAAAAAAGTCCTCACCATTAAAAATACATACTTTATCTTAATTTTTTTCTCTTTAACCTTCAACTGAAAGACCATCATATTTTCTCAAGCTAGATGAAGGACCCTTCCATCTGAAATATTTTCAGCTACACATAAAATACAGAAGCATAGTCACACAACTTTTTGTCAGATAAACAAAACAGATTGACTTCTCTAGTCTGTCCCTTTATGCAGGTCTCTAGATTAGGAATTATTACTATTGCATCCTTCTGAATCCTTTGAGGTGAAAGTAGCTCAGTTCTGACATTAGTGGATATTTTATCAGGTCTGCTATAACACATATATTAATGTTTTGTTTAACAAAAAATAATATGAACAAGGACTCTTCAGAACATAACTGTGGCAAAATTTATAATGCTTTTCTTAATCTATGTTTGCAAGTTGTAAAACACAAGATTAATTAGTATGTAATATGACCAGTCTTGTCTTAATAAACTCACTTATACATTCAACTGAATGATCAGTATTTTCTCACTTTTAGAATATCATTCCAAAAGATTTTGACTAATTTTATCAAACATTCAACTATACTTATAAATATTTAAGTGATAATATTTAAGTTAAATATTCCAGTTAAGTTTACTGCTACTAAATTTTGGATTCCTGGAATCAGAGCTATTTCTTTTAAGAGCTTTGTGAACTAAACAAACAATGTGTATGTCACTCCTTGAACCAACTTGTTTGGTGTATAGAGCTTCAAAACAATACTAAGTGTATTTTTTAAGACAGAAGTCTTAAAAAAAAAAATTTGCTACTTATTTTCATAAACTCTAGAGCTGCTAAATTCTTAAACCTGACAAGTTCAAATTTTTTTTTAATCAATACTATGAAAGTTCTGCAGGTTTCAATTACCATAAGCTGTGTGGCAGAGCTCTGAAAGATGCTTACAAAGTTTATTAAGATGCCATCATATTTTTTAACTCTGAAGCTCAAATGTCCATTAGCAAAACATTAGCTAACTAACGACATACACAACAGGAAATATTTCTTTTGGAATGCAGGTGCCTGTGATTTTCTGTAAAAAAACCCATATTGCTAGATGCAGGTCAAATCAAGGTAAAATAGCTTCAGCCAGAAATTAATTTACTCTAATTATCTTGGCACTACTTCAGATGTTGTAGATAAACCAGAATGAGCTACAGATGTAAAAGCAGGAGAAAAGACAAGAGATAGTCACTGTAACAGAGGGTGAAAGCATGGATTATAACAGCAAATTTCCAAAACCTGTAAAGAATGGCCTATCAGTAAAAAAAAAAATTCTGTTACACTTACATCCCTGCTGATCTCTGAGCTGGGACTGTCAAATGAAACTCCTCTCCTCAGCAGTATAGGAATAGCTTTAAATCCCAGGATACAGCGGTTGCCTAACTTCCAGTCACCCCAAACGCTGTGTCCAGTATATGCCTGTGTCTGGGAGGCCCTTGCTGAGCCAGCTAGGCATCATGTGAGTGGAAAAAGCTTAGAACATTTCATGGACTATCTTTTTGTATGTTGAAGCTGCCAGGTTTCAACCAGAGCATTTTTAGCTTTACTGTGATTAATTATTTACTCATTCCTTTCTAAAGGTTTGTCATGTTATGGGGTGATCAAATTTGTTGGTAAAGTTTTTGCGCCCTGTGTTTCAAAGAGAGGACATACACTGTTTATCTAGTCTTGCAATGGCATACATAAACTTTCAGACTATTTCAGATTGCTGAATGCTCTTCAGATGCAGAGGTTCACTCGGTCCAGTTCCATCACAAATGGACGTGCTGGAAATAGCAAAGGAGTCAGTTCTCATACACAAGGCAGAAATCTCAACTAAAACAATAGGATAAGCAAATGTAAGACTTTTCTAAATATCTATGCTAAAATGGAATTTCATATCTTTTTGAGAGAGTGCAGCCTATGTATCTGACAAGATAAAAAAGTGAATTTTTAAAAGGTATGCTTCAATAAAGAATATTAATCTATTCACATACAGTATAGTTATTGATTATATTTTTATATTAAACAGCTGTCATTTAATTTTTTCTTCCATCTGAAAACAATATTGTTTTACTGTCCCTATTTCATAATATAGGTATGCTGTGTAAATGGAAAGCTGTTCTATTTCTATTAAAGATTAAAAGTATTCAATGATCAGAGGTGTTGCAGGAATATAATTCAATTTAAGACCAGTAATTTGTGTAAATAAATGTCTAATATGAAAGAATCACCACAAGTGAAAATCAAAAATGTTCAATTTTTCATGATACTTATCAAAATAACAAAAGAGTTCATGCTCATTAAAAAAAGTTCTAAAAATAGCAAGGTTCAGTTCCTCCTATGGGTTCATATGAATTTTTTATTTTCCATTTGAAAATTAGGATTGTGCCATATACATGCTTTTTTTGTGCATGCATGAATTGAATTTAAACTTTTCTGTTAAATTATTAACCATGGTTTTAGTATGCTCTAAGGTGAGCAAATTAAGAAATCTTGGATTGTCGGACCATTAAAAAGTGCTTGTATCAAGGGAACTGGTGTTCAAATTGCCAGATGTTATCCAGGAATAGGTACTTAATATTTCCTTGCAACAAGAAACGTGTGCCTGATTTTAACCCTAGGTTCTTTTGCCTTTTGATTAGTTCACTGACTGAATAATGCTGGTAGATTACAGTAGGCAATGGGATTTTTTCCCAAAATTGAGTTTAATTGAAACTAAGGGTGCTGCACAGTAAACAGAAGATGCTTTAAGGTTAAGCTCTATATTACTTATGTATCTAAATATCAGTCTGTCCTTAAAGTTTGGAAATATTTTTTCCCAAATGCTAAAAGAACAGAGAGGATTACTTTTGATCTCTAGAAACTGAACATGTGCAGTTTATACAAACCCATTCTAGATTTGTATTTCAACAAATTAGAGGTAAGCATGTGATAAATTACTAACTTCCCAACAAAGTGAAAACACAGTAAACAAATGACTGTAAACTCTCTTTAAGAGCAATAACATCAAGTTAAGGGCTGGAGTTCAGAATTTTGGGTTGGATTTGTTGTTTTGCTGGGCTTTTATCCCAGAGAAGCACAATAGTTTAACATGGATTTAAATGTAATCATTCTGAAAGGGCTAAATTCTGAAGTCTTTCTGCCATGACAAAGACTCTTTCTGAAAAATTTGTTATCTAACTACTCCAGACTATGCCTTCCTCAATGTACCAATGGCATGAATTGAAAATGCAGTGGGAGACATTCAAGTCTGAGGCTGACAAGGCAACATCCTCTTGACAGAAGTTTTGGTCCATTTTGTCTACTAAGAAATAAAAGCTTCTGGTAAAATGTTGGTCTCTAGTGTCCAAGCAAGTCTCATGCTTAATAGTGTCAGCTTGTATAAATACATTTGTGATTATAAAGATTGTTATTTTCTATATAATGATCTTTTCCCATAGGCTTCTGTGTAAGAAGACAACCCAGAAAATATCTTCCTTATGAATTTTAGCATTAGCTGATTTTTTATCTATGGGGATAAAATTAAGCTTGATTAAGATTATATGTGATTATATGTGATGTGGCAAAGATATATAGCTGATCTCTAGGCTGAATATCAGTTCCCCATGATGAGATTCTGATGGAGTTTTAGACAATTCAAATTTTATATCTACATTTGAGCTCTTTACTTTAGACTGCTGTTACCATCAATGGAGAGAAGTGCTCCTTAAAGGAAGTCCAGCTGTCCTATTTTAAATGCTTGTCTTAATGACTCTGGAGATGCCTGTCTTCTTCCACTGACCACAGAGAGCATACAGAGTGTCTGCATCAGGACTAGACATCATTGCTATGAATGACAAATTGCAGCAGAGGTATCCATGCTCAGCAATGAAAGTAAACTGGTGTGAAACTGAATTTCCAGCCCATTAGCAGCCTTTTTGTTCTTTGGCCACTGGGACGCAGAATGTTGTTAACTCATCTCCAGCTCCTCATTAAGTAGAAGGGTTTTTCCTTTCTGAGAATTTGGTCATCTGTCCATAGCAGTTTTGTTTAGGATTACAAGCTCTGGTTAAATCATCTGCCACGTCTCATATAGAAGAGGCTGCAGCGTGTGCATGTTTCTCCCATCAAACTTGGATGGCTTCACCTTCTGAAGTCCATGTGAAATCAGTACTTGTCGTTCAGTCCATATCAAACAAAATGAAGCAAAATGTCAAAGGTTCTCAACTGTAAATATGAGGTGGGGTAGTTGCAATCCCTTTGCAGTAGGTTACTTATTCTTTTTTTAGAAAGATCTTTAATTTATGCCAAATATTGCAGCCTCTGTTCTTACCTCTTGAACTTAGCTCCAAAAGCAAGCAATATGTTGGGTTTTTTAAAGGAATTGTTTGAAGCCTGATTAATCATTTGTAAGTTGCTATACTTAGGCAAGACTTTAGGCCCTCTAGACTGAGCCACTAGAAACTTTTTTAACTCATGATATCTGTTGTGACCATGTGAGTTAGTAGTGCTATTAACCAAGCCAAATTATATAAAAATATGAAAGAATATTATTTCAGCCATTGTATTTTAGAAGAAATATCCCTAACCTTTTTACTTGACTTGATAAATTGTTTAGTACTGACAATACTTACAGAAATAATTACCTTTATTTGTCTAACATTAAGTTCATACGAATGATAACATCAATAATAACTTTACTTGGAGAAAATAAAATAGGCAGAGTAATTATAAAACTCTGCTTAATGAAAACTGAACTCCTTTGCCTTTAGCATTGACAATATAGCTTTGTATAATGATTATAGTTTTTAAGGGAAAATAACTGACATGTTTGTCTCACTATCTTTGTTATTTAAATGATCATATATTATATAATTACCTTCAATGTAACCATCTTATCTTATGGAAGATCTGCGGGAAGGGAAAATAACTTAAATCTAATGACTTTTCTGGCACAATCAGTCCTTCATTCTCTATCCTTTTATGTGAATGAGAACTGATACAAATTTGAAAAGGGGAGCCTTGAAATGCATAAGAAACACTGCCTCGAATCACCTGAATGCCATAGAGCAAGTAGACCTTTCCAGTCATCTGATATCCAGATCCTATTCCCAGAAACATATCTATATCTGTGCTAAACATCTAACTCATCTTGCCAATCTCTACTCAGGCTTTTTCTGGACCAGTTTGTTGTTGGGGTTTTTTTTCTTTTGCTTTCTTTGGGTGCATCTTCAAACTTATTCCCTCCTCCCACAGCTTTGCACTTCTGTTCCAGCTCTCTTTGTAGGTGCAATTTCATAGGAAAATGTTATTATATCACAAGACTCTCTTTGCCCTCCAGCTCAACTACTAACTGAAACTTATTATGCTAACAAATTTCACTACAAAGTCACTGGTGCTCTGAACCCAGTGATCAGTGAGCAGAGGGAAAGGGGAATCTTTGTGAGAAGCATGGGAGCAAGAGAAGAATCCTGAAAGCTGGAAGCCCTCCAAGTCTCATCTCTCTAGATGATTGTTTGCTTGATAGCAAGACGTGGGCTCCTGCAAATAAGTAAAGCCGTGTCATACACAGCTGAGACTAAAGGATGGGTGATAGTTGCTCGTTCTGCCAGCCAGGCAATTTGGTGGCAGACAGGAGCACTGCCGTTTGCATTGTGCGGTGCTTTGTGTGACACAGGGCCCCTACATTTTATTTTTGAAGAGTTCACGCTTTTACCTTGTTTAAAATGAAGAATTTACTGCAGTTCTATCAAAGCTGCTCTAGGAGAGCCAGTGGCTCCTCTGGGCAACCAGAAAAATGATCATTCTGCCCATCACATCTGCTGTACCTAAGAAAAGAAACAGAAGCTGGGGAGCACTGCCAGAGACCGAGGAGCAAGCCAGTATACATCCCAGCAGCTTTCCCCATTCCTTATGAAACAGAGCTGCCCTCAGCCCCAGGCTCCAGTCAGTTTTTGATTTGCAAATCCTTCTCTTGGTACCCCAAGTATTCACCCATCTACTCTCCCTAAGACTGGAAAGATTTGTATAGGCTATGCCTTCTCTCAGGTATTCCTGAGAAAAGATACGTTGCCTTATCACCTGATGTTTACGATTTTGTGTAAATGAGCTGGAAATATGGAAATTATCAATTAGCTAATGCCAAATACAGAATTACAAAAAGCTCAACAAATAATTCATCTGCTCCTGGCCACAGATTTGGCAAGACTGTAAATTATTGCACTCTGGGGCTATATAGGCATAAGGAAGCGTACTGTTGTGAAATCTGAGTCATTCTTCAGCACAGAGAAATGAATGTGCATCTACTTTGGGAAAATACAGATGACTGAGAATAAATGATGGATTGATTAAAAAGCATATGTTTCTGATGAAATTTGAAATACAGTGTCACAAATAAGTTATACTACAGTCAGTGACTAATTGAAGTCCCTTCAGCAAATAAATATCTGTGTCATGTGTGAACCAGAAGAGACCTAGATTCCTCTGGCTTCAAACCTTGAAATTGAGTTGGCATCAAACTGTATCATGGTGTGGTGATTAGCCACACTGTGAGTAAGCTTGCAGCAATGTTTCTGTTTGAAGACAGATTCTCAAATCCCTCCAAAAGCCACACGCAGTGATGTCACCTTGAACACTGACAGGGTGGGTTTTTCATGGGTCTTTCACATTTGAAGTCTAGGGTTGGAAGTCCCACATTCTGGATGCACCCAAGGAATAGAAGATTGTTTAAGTAAAAACAGCAGGGGAGGATGAAAGGGCCTGACGGAGCAGAGGAGTCCACATGTCAGCAATAGGGAGTCTGAACTAGAAATGTTTAAGAGCCCTCTCCAGCATGACGTGCCCCATTCTGCAGGTTTACAAAAGGACACCTCGTAACCCATTTCTACAATTCTTTGGAAAAATCCCTTGTCAGGATATAAAAAATGAAATATGACAGTCTTTACAGCAGTCTTTTTCACTTTGAGGCCGTACTTTGTGCCAAACTTGGAAGGGAGGTGTTGCCTTCTCCATGGAGCAATCAGTATTAAAGCTGATGTAAAGGACTGAGATGAATTTTCAGATTTGTTTTTCAATGCAACTGTGCTTTAAACAGCTAGTAAAAAAATCTGATTGAGAATTGCAACTATTGTGTTCAGGATGTTGTAATAGGATTCCTTTTTTCAAAACTTTTTGCAAGTACAGCCTGACAGCAATAGGACTGTGTGGCAGACCCTCAAAGGAGAGGTGATTGCTGTGTTTTGTGGCATGAGAACCACAGGAATGCAAAAAATGACAATTCAGAGTCTTTCATGTTTGTGCCATTATGGATCCTGTGAAGTTAATGTTCACTGTTCAGAGTGTCTAACATTAGTCAAAGCTTCCTTTAAATAGCACTTTAATGTACTCTATTGTTTTACATGTCTGTTGAACTTTAGCAAATTGTTCAGTTGCCCCAATATTATAAGTTTAAGGAAATCTAGCTGTCAATTCCTATTAAGCTGGCCTAAGTTTTATATTGTTAATTCAGTTGTCTTTCACACTCTAGCTGCTAAATCTAAAGAACTCTTTACAAAGGCAGATTTATGATGGATGCCATCTGGCCTGATAGAAGGAAACAGATATTGATTTTTAATATTTTCTCCAAACTTGTTTACTCTAGGATAATACAGCAGCTGTGTGGCGGCTTGTCTCAGAGTGGAAAGGATTATTACCAGTGCCTTTTGATGAGATAAATTACCTAGAATGACTTGAATGGCTAAAGGGTATACTTTGATGTTATGTCGCTTCATTTACCCTTATGACTAAATGATTATTGATTTTATATTTTTAAGCTCTTGAAACGTGAAAATAAGTTGGTAGAGAAGCCTAGCTGTGTTAGTTTTATTAATTTATTTCTGCAGGGCATAATTCACTTTGGACCAGGTTGTGAAGGTTTTGGGTTCATGACCGACTCCAGATACAGTTGCAAAGAAATGGCTTATTTATATAGTCATTGCAAGTAGTTCCAAAATCAATACAGTCTGGGATTGGATGATTAAACTTAGTCCCTTTGTGGGATTCATTCCTGTAGCTACCTCTGAAATGATCTTGACTGAAGCAGATTCATGTGATCCAGTCTACAAATAGCAAGTTTGTTCAAGTTGAAATACTATTTTTTGCTCATCATTTTTTTTTATCTACTCTGTTCACTCGGTGACATTTTAACAACCAGAAAAAACCAGTTGATTGACTACTTCAATGAAATCACTAATCTGCATTCAAAGAGTTGCCTCCAAAGACTACTTAGATTTTCCATGGATAGATTTAACTACTGCTTTGATCAGTTAGTCCCAGTATGCAGTGGATTTAGGTCTCTGTACTTATGTAGGCAGCAGGAATCCAAGGTATACACTAAACCTTTAAATAGTCTTCACAGTTCAAAACAGCTATTTGCCTTTTGTGTACAGCAGACACATACATATTTCTGTGAACTATTGCCTTTTCTATCATCATTTAACATGTTGGTGCTATTTAATGTTTGCCTGAAATGTGACTCTCTTGTCAGTCTGTTGAAGTATTTTGTAGACACTGGAACAAGTGCAAAAATGTGCTCCAAAAAAATTCTCTCTCTCTCCAGTTTCCCACAATGACTACTTATACATGCACTTTGCTTGGTGCTTCTTTGTACTTTAAACAGCAGTACTTTTAAGCTTAATTTCTTCTGGAAAGTTTCAGCAACAAATACACTGTCCTATCTAATTTTGTCTCAAAAACTGGGATTCAGAATCCTGGCATTTCATTTATATAGGCCACTAGTAAATTATAAATGTTGCTAACACTATTTCAGCTGTCTAGAGGGAACTGAAGGCAATAATATATATAACAAAAGCCATAGCTCTAAAAAAGTTTATTACTTGGAAGAGTTTGCAGTACATGAACCTGCACAGGACTGTCTAAACTGAAGAACAATATTTCACAATTTAACAGTACATATCTATCCATCTCCTGTACAGGCTATTAACCATGTGCTTGTCTCTTGTTCAGATGTAACTAATTGTGAAGTTGTGAGGGCTTTTTTTTTTTAATGCATGTTTCACCTAAAACTACGTTTCTAAAACACAAGGAGAACATTACTTTATGTACGTCCGTGTGTGTGTGTATATTGTCATTCAAGAATATTATTCCCCCAAAGGATCTTTCATTGTAATAAGCGCTGGCAGCATATTTTGCAGAGTTAAAAAAGGTGTAAAACACTTTTCCATACTTTAGCCACATGATATGTATAATTAATGTGTAGTAAATTATATTGCCCAGTTTAAGGCTTGTTTAAATGCATAGAATTTGAAGTCTAATGCAGGAATAAAATAACTTTTGGATCAGTGTAATGTAATATGTTGATCCATTTTACAGGGTAGTGGTGATTATTTAATTAATCACCTTTTGACAATTATTCACACTGGTCCAAATCAAGGTCTCCATTAAAACCAAAGAATAGCTTCATTACAAATGACCCATAAAAGTGTCAAGTGCTGGCAGTGAAGACAAGTAATTTCCTTTCCCTTTAAAACCATTAGATCGAATGATGGGGGTGGGGAAGGTGATGAAGTGCGTAATAGTGTGATTACAAAGAAAAGCTTAAACAGTAAATTTGACAGCCATGTTAGAGCAGATAGAAGATAAGGGTTATAAACTGTTGGCTCTATACCTCCAAAATATTTTAATTTTATAAGAAGGCATGAATGAGTGGGTTATATTTTTGAGAAACTTTTAAAATCGTCTTTTGGTGTTTATTTATAAATTGAGATTTGAAAATTGTTTGACCCAAAGCTTTGGAGATTAAAAATAAACACCATCTTGCCTTCTGAATATTGCTTAAAATAGCAGTTAATTGAGGCAAAATTGCTTTACAGCTCAGCGCGTGTTTTCAAAGCCTGCTTATCTACAAAATCTTTTCTATATCTCATTGGTGAGGATAGCAGCAGGACCTTTATGTCAGTGTAATTATATTGGGCACTCTCTTTTACATCTGGAAAGTACCAAGAACTACTGATTGATTTTGTGTAGAGATAAAACTGCTCTCATCTTTGATTAAAGGTGGAATCTGCACCTTTTGCTGAAAGTCCTTGTGTTCTTACTATTCCAAAATATGCAAAACCCTTTTAATTTTCTACTTCTGACAAAAACTTGTCTATTTCTCTAATGACCACTGCAGTTTCCATACAAAAGGATTAATTTTTGAGCCTTTCAAATCCAGATATCATATTGCAGTTTAATACTAAATCCTGCCAAATAGACACATACTGAAATTATATCAGAATGTAGCTTCAGAAGGTAAAACTAGAATATTAGAGTGTCAATTTCAGAGGGGCTGAGATAAAGAAAGCATTATTCACAAACTGCGTTCTAATTTTGAGCATCCATTTAATAGTGGTTGTACACTTGGTTGTACTTTTGGTTGAACTTTGTCTTGTGGAATAGTCTTGCTAAGGAATTCCATATACTGACCTTACCTCTTATGACCTGCCTTCAAACTGTGAGAGTTAACAGGTGGTGGTTCTTACCTCAGTTATCATTGCAAAAAAAGTGAGAATAATGCTTTCACCTGAAAGTGCTGGGTGATCTTGCTAGCATAGATTCCACTTACTACAGGAGGTGAATATATATTTACTAGTTTTTCAAAAGAGCAGCAAATATTGACCAGTTCCAGAGATGTATTTGTTAAGTCTACTTGTCATTCTTCCTTTGATCTTCATTTGTTTCAAAGTCTTGCACCTAAGGTTGGACTAGTTACTGTAAAAAAAAAATCCCAAAAGTTCAAGTGCTGCTTCTAAAAACTAATGGCTATTGACGTTCATTAGGATTTCTGTGATGTTATCTAACCCTGTAAAGACATTTGTGGTATGCAGTTTACATTGTATCTAGTGATTGTATAATCATTATTGATTTTCCTTGTGTGTAGTACCTATGTCAAACAACCTAATATATTTAAATGGTGATTATTTCAGCAATATATCTATTATTAGATAAGATCAAAGGTGGTTAAGTGTGTAGCAGATAGTGTGATAAGATGATATAATGTGTGTTTGTGCCAGTGCCTGTGCCCTTTTGTTCATAAAACTGCAATTCATAGTCTTTAATGATTAACTCTCTGAAGCACGTTGTGATTTCTACCCTGTAGTAGAATAAAGTATGACAGATGGATTAAAAGAAGCCCACTCTTTAAGCAAAAGTCCTAGGAGTTATGTAAATGTAATACAATTAGATGAATTGATTTTCAAAGACCATGGGAAATCACTCTCTATATTCCGTTCACTTCTTGTTTTCCTACCAGTACTTCTGAAGAAAACTAGAAATATATTTAGAAAGCTGCATGATTTCCCAAAGGGCATAATCGCTGTTAATCCCATGTGTATGGATTAACAGAGTAACTTGGTCCATAACAGCAAGTGATTTCTTAGGCTAATCTCATGAGTAGAATGGTTATTGTATTTTATTAGTGAGCAAACAGTTTTCTACTTGGACTGTAGCAGAAAAGCAGGAAATAAAATGCATTCATTTAACATCAAAAAATTAAATATTTTACTTGTGGAGTTTTTCTGCTTCTATTAATATCATTTAATTAAAATATACTTCAGGTTAGTAAATGAAAGTTTCACTATACATTTAATTCAAATTAAAAAATTTAAAAGTATAACCCCCAAAAAAGCTATATTCCTGTAGTGCTGAGAAGCTGAAAGCAGAAATCCCAGGTTTTTACTCTGTCTTTTTACTGTAAATATTTTATCACATTCTGCATCACCCTAAAAAACAGACGATATATTTGAAAATATAGTAAGTGTGCACATAAAATGTAGTACCCTTGAAGGTGCAAATGTACTTTCTTAGCAAAACTTTATTAGGGTTTTTAAATAGTTCTCAAAGGTAGGCCTCTGTGATGGCACAACGGGCTACATTTTCTGGGGCTCCATTTTCAGTTTTGAGGTGGTTCATGTGCAAGTACTAAGCCTCAAATCTGAGTGATTGCTCCCAACTCACCGTGTTGTGTGCATGTGCCAGCTGTGTTAGGGCTAGACTGAGATCCTCTCTGCCACTCTCCATCACACAGTATGGACATGCATGCTTTGGACACTAGTTTCTATTAATGTCTGCAAAATTACTCTTTGATTTCACTCTTTGCCTTCCCCATCCACCTGTAAGAATTGAAACCATTATGATCCCAAACTGTGTGTTCCACCAGGAAGCTACCAACATTGACAGTCAAATGCTGGAGCAAATCATGGCAATCTTTCCCAACTAATCTCAAGGAAAATCAGTCATATTATTTAAACAATTAATGTGATTTTGTGCCATAGCCTGTGTAAATCTGCTTGAAGTAGCTGAGAAATGTCTCAGAAACTCCTCTTCCAGCTACTCTGACTGAAAGTGATCATTGTGATGACCAAATATGAAAGGGGTAACTCCAGCAGAGAGAATAGATTAGCAGTCAGAGCATTTATCTGTTCACCAATATATCTGGACTGTGAACAGAATGTTCACAGTGGTCTGCTTTGTTTTGGCCTGGCCACAAGGATGAAGATGCCTGAAATCTTGTAGTACCACACAGGAGTGTGCTCCAGTGCAAGGTACTCACACACAGTGTCACTTTGCTGTAGTTTTCTGCCCTAGCCTGTTCTTGAATTCCCCTGATGCTCCACAATGATCCCCATCATGGGTAAAATGACAGTCTTGATGATGGGTACTCTCCTCTCAGATTGGAGAACATTGCTTTCAGTTGGAGCTTCTTTAAGTGATGGTAAATAACATTTGTTAATTCCCTGCTGTGGAAAAACAGTCTTTTTCGTTGGAAAATATTCTTATGTGACTGAACAGTAGAGCTGAATGGCAACTTATTTATTTTAATAGTTTTCTCTAGATCCTAGCTGTGAAAGTCTCACAATCAAAGCAATTGCAATCAAAGAATTGTGAGGAGTAATTCTATTGAGGCTGGTAGAATAGCAAATGTAGCTATAAAGCTATTTACCATATGCGAATGCCAAGGACAAATCTTACACTGTAAAGATGATTCCTTCATATTTAACATTAATTAAAGATATCTTATTCAGTACCAAATGTTGGAACACTCCAATAATTATTGACCTGACATTACAAATTGACATCTCTATTCCTGTGGAAGCTATCCAGATAGGCTCAGTTGTAGGACTTGGACTTATGTAATCATACCTGTTGTACATACAAATGCACACCAGCTGAACATTATGCTACACTGTAATGTGTCAGGAAGGCAAACAGAAGTGGGAATTGGTGGCTTGAAGAAGAGGAATGTCCTAAATTAAGCCATCTTCACAGAGAACATCCCACCTTTCTTGCATGTACTTGTGATTCAAGTCCATCTTGGAACTGTCCAGAGCTCTAAGTTAGCCTCACAAAACAATAGGTGGAAAAGCACAAGTGACTTGTTCTTAGGCACTTATTTTTCTGCAGAAAATACAGGAATGTTGTTTTAGTTTGCATTTAGAAGCTTAACTGTAGAGGAGTTTCCTCTTTATCCTCTGATATTTTGCACTTGGAGCAACAATGCCATTATTTGTGGTTCAGCCTATTGCAGTCACTATGGAAAAATGAGGCGAAGCTCTACGATAGCCATGTCTGGAGTCTACACTTCCTTCTACTACAGTCAGAGTGTGGGAGAAGTCAGAGTAAGCAGCCAGGAGCAATGCTATGAGCAAGTTTGCAGGGGGTATCCTAGCTGTCAAGTTATTCTTCTACATTTCTGAGTGTGATCATTTAACTAAAATACTCATTTGTTTACTTTAAAGTGGTCTTTTCCGTGTGCAGGCAACCAAGTACCCAGACAGGAACAAACTTGCTCTTTATGTAAATGTACATTTTAATAATGTTTTAAATGT
This sequence comes from Fringilla coelebs, assembly GCF_963513975.1. Classification (NCBI taxonomy): domain Eukaryota; kingdom Metazoa; phylum Chordata; class Aves; order Passeriformes; family Fringillidae; genus Fringilla; species Fringilla coelebs. The sequence continues at coordinate 64,600,592 of NC_140028.1, forward strand.
ATCTTTTCAGTTGATACAGTCTTTCTCAAACTCCAGGCATATAAACATTTTAAATGAGTCTGTATTTACTGCCTGAAGCTTTAAAAATGTCTGTTAAATGAGCCCAAGTAAACTCCCCCAAACCTTAAATCTTTTTATGCCAAACACTAAATCTCATGGCATAAGGATCCAGAGGCTAAAAGGGTGCCATGGGGTGAATTGCAGACGAAGCCTCTAATTCTGTGTCCTTGAATTTTATTGCACAATTTTTGTCATTCCTAAAGGGTGTAGAGAGGAAGCTGGCAGAAGCATATTGAGAGTCAGACTGTTATTATGTCTCTGCATCCCATAGAGCCCCTGCACCAGAGAACTCTGTAGTGGTTGGTTACAGCAGCATAACTTCCATGCATCAGAGCTCTGGGCTGCAGAGAAACAATTCCCCCCCCTCCACCCTCCCTTCAAATTGTCATTGTTCTTCTCCTTTGCTAAGTCCATTCAGTCAGACTTTGAGTGGGATGCAGGAGAGCTGGAAGGACACTCCACTCATTCAGTATCACAGCACTTATGGACTTGTGCTTGGAAAAAATACACCCTCCAAGGTGTCTCTAGGACCAGGAAAACCTTAGAGTATGTTTCTGTAGGGTAGGATGCCATCTTTGGTCTTTTATTTTGTGCTGCCTTTGAACGTGTGACAGACAGTTTCCCCTCTCTTCTCCTCTCAGCTCCCAGCTGCGTGACAAAGCCTGAGAGGCAGACACCCTGATGGACACAGCCCTGTGCTAGGGTGTGTAAACCCTTGGGAAAAATTTACTTCCAGATACATGAACCAAGAGAGAGACATGTACTCTCTTTTGTCGTTTGCTGCTAATTGTATTCTGGCGAAGGATTTACCCCATATCCCAATCTTTTCCTTTTTAACAGGCCGTCTAGCTGTGCCTCCTGGCCTCTCCCAGACTTACCTTCACTGCTATTGAGCATGTCTGAAAATTTTGGTGGGGAAGAAGAATCTATACCCCAAGAAAAAATAAGAAAAAACACCCATTGTTGCCTTTTTCTCCTCTTTGACTTTGGGACAAAATTAAGCCTTTCAAAATATGCCATCCAAACCTGTGGTACTTTAAAGGGAGAGAAAATGGGAAGGATTGCTGTTTTCACCTTTAAAAATCAAAAGGCTGGTAGGAAAGGTATTCCCTGCAGATGTCTGCCATGAGAGACCCATATGAAGGCTTCTGCATGGTGGAATACAGAGCAGAGACAGGGGGCTCCCCTATTGGAATGGATCATCCTCAGATCTACTATTCCAGAGGCATGCCATTGCCCTATTTAAGCTTCATCAAGGGATGTTAGGGGGGAGTACCCATTCTGCTCTAGATCCAGACTCTACTGTACTGTACTTAAATTAAATCTACTTACTGTAAGCCCTTCTGCATTTGTTTCAAAAAAAGTCTGTCTTTTCATGTGCTAAACATGGAATAGAATATATTTTATTGAAATAAAAAAAAAAAAGAAATACACTGTATTTTAGGTTATAGTCATTACTTATACAAAATAAATGATCAAAACTAAGTAACAAACTCACATCTCTCTTTTGAGATTTCTATGCATAAAGAAATTGGGTTATCTACAAACACATTATGGTTTTGAAATGTGTTACTGCATTCTAAATACTTGAATTAAAACAATTTGGTTTGAATTGTACTATTATAGCAGACTCAAAATCCTTTTATCAGAGCTTCTTTTTTTTCCCTTCTCTCTTTTTTCAGTGTTATTAAAGGTTTGCAAGCTTTGTTATTCGAATTAGATAAACGCTATGGTAACTAGGAAAGCCAACATGTTTTAGAAGTCTGCAGTTCTGAGTGCTTTCCAAAGAGACAAGGTAGTATCTGTATCCTAATATTCTCTCAATGCATGAAATATAATAAAAGGGAACTATTTCAATAATATTCCTTAAAAACTATAAGGCATAAAAATCCTGGCAGAGTGAAGATATAGCTTGAGGCACACCTTCAGGATCGAGGTCAGCCCTTATGCAAAAGTATCACAGAGTGGAGGAATGTTGGTTTTTTGTGGAATAGAACCCAACTTTTTTCAAGTAAATCCTAAATGCTAAGGCAAAATATTTCACTCACAGGTTTGTGAAGATTCTACCTGTCATTTTTTTGTGGACAGGTGGCTTAAACAGCCATGTGAGAAGAATAACATATGTCTTTGCTATTCAAATGAAACAGGAAGTCAGTACTAAAACGCTGATGATTGAAGCTTACTAAGTAAAGAGGGCCAAATCTCAAAAACCTTGAAGTTTCAGTTTACAGCTCTGGATATAAGCGTGAAGACTTCTGAACTGTACAAATGTTTTGGATGTGAAAAATATGGACAGACATCTTGTGAGAATTGCCTGTTTCATTTCAGAATATGTGTCCTTCAGACTTTTCTTATTTCCTTTTTTGAATCAGAGCCATGTGCATGAGGACATATGGCATTGTACACTTGCTAATGGTCACAGATCCATCAGAAGGTGTGTCATAACCACAGCAAAAAAGTTCAAATACAAAAAAAATTAGTTTTCAAGATGCACTAACATCCCCATTGTATTTTCTTACTTTAATTAGCATATATCTTAGACACATATTACTTTAAAATAAATCACTTTTTTGACTGTTGTGAGGTTAAACATCGCTGAACTTTTAATTTCACTTTAGTTTATTTACACCATACATTTTTGCTAAAATAATTACAGATTCAGAGTTTCAGTGTGTTCACAGCAAATTCTCTGCCTCGAGAAGAATTAACTACAAATTTTAGAAAGTTACTCAGGGTTTCTCTACCTCAAATTCCTTTCCATAAGCTAAAATATTATTTGTTATGGATAGACCCTTTCATCCATAGGCAGCAAAAAGGCTTCTGCAGAAGTGGCAAATATAACTAGTCTGAGTTTGCAAGTAGGTCAATGGGTCTGCAAACATATGAAATTATTTACTCCACATTACAGATTAAATGTGAGTCAGTAGAAGAATGAGAGTCTACTATTCTTTTCTGAGAGTCTTTGATCAGCATGTGTTTTAACATTTTAGTGACTTATTTTAAAAATAGCATTTAGGATGAAAAGTTTTCAAACATTTTACATATTTAAGATGCTTAGGACACGACTTCTGTAGGTACGTAGTAAAATGCACTGCTTTGTATCTTTACTTCTAATTTTTGTCTGCTCTTTTGAGTTGAGAACCCAAGATGTTAAGTACAAATCTAAAAGACAAGAAAAACACAATTAGTGTATACCACTGACACCTTAATTTAAGTCACCTTTTTCAGCCTGGCAAAAGGGCAGCAATGCAAATGTGTCCAAACATGGCCCATTTTGGATGATTTCTATCATCCTACTGGGTCCTCTGTTGTTTCAGAAGTGCATGGTACTTCTATGGGTCTCATATCATATCTGACATCCCTGCATAGGCCTTCCATATATATCTGGACTCTGTTTAGGCACCTGAGTCACTTCCAGAAACCCTAGGACAAAGACACAGAGAATATTCCGGGACAGCATTAAGCTGCCCTTCGTCTGCTTGCAATCACCAGCTCTGGTCAAAGCACCATTTTCAGCATTTGAGGTTATTTCCTGACAGACAAGATGTTTCTTTGTTATGCTGCTTTGTTTGAATCCAGAAGCAAGCAAGCAATTCCTCATCACATCCCCTCATCCCCTCTTCAGCAATTACATTTTTGATGTCTGAGTATAATTTTTCCCTAACTATCAAAAATCATGTTTGCATGAGTCTTTCAGGGCATGGAAATGTTAGCTTCCCTTTTTTGTATTTTGGCACTAGGCATAAATGTGATGGGAGTAATTGCTTCTGAAGGATTCTTTAAATTAAAGCACAGTCCCATTGGGCAATTACTCAATTACCAATTAGGTGGGGTACTTGGAATATTATGGAAAAGAAAATAAATCCTGAAATATAGAAACTGTAGAATTGCCAAGAATTAATGCAAGAAGGCAAAATTCTGTTTGGAAGAAAACCACATTATATAGGGAGACAGTGTTATGATGATAAAACAATTGCTGATGGAAAAATTATTACCTGGATTTTATACAGCATCTGTAAAGCTAGACATTTTCAAACCCTTAACTCTAGAAAATATTCATTTTTTAAAAGACCTTATGAAACAACACCTTAGATTATTAGGGCTGTTTTTCTAGGAATTTGGAAATGTTCCCCAAAATGGACATGTTATTGTTTCCATATTTTAGAAAAACAAACAGGAAGGCCATAGTGATTACAGGCCCTCTAACCTGACACTGGACAAAGACTAATCAAGCATGATATTATTTAAAAATAATTAGGAAGAGTAATATAACTGATCCAACTGAATATGGATTTACAGAAACTTGCTTTATACATTTTTCCATAAGACATCTTTAAAAAAAAAAAAAAAGAAAAAAAGAAAACAGCAACAACAACAAAAAGCAAGCAACCAACCAATCAAAAAAAAAAAAACCCAAAAGATAAGCACACAGATACCATAAAGAACAACAATGTGGTGGGGGGAGAATTTCAAGCAGTATATGGAAGGATTGGTTTTTTGTTGACCAAATGCTACATATGCTAATGAAAAAGTCAAATTAATAATGAAGCCTAAGTAACTTTCATTAAACAAAGAAAAAAATCTAACTGTCCAGCAAAAATACGAAATGAGAAATATTATTGATCAGTTATTATTCCTTCCTACTTAGTCTTTCTATCAATAATCTGAAACTATTGATAAAATCAGTGATTGATAAAGGATAGGAAATTTATCTGAACAGAAGATGGGCCTCAGATTATTTGGTGTGTGGATAAACATGAAGTATTGGAGAGAAGATCTTTTGTGACAGATAGTGATGCTTGACAAACCTATAGAACTTTTTTGAAGGAATCAAAGCTTACACAAACAAAAATTTGGGTGATTCATTTTTCTCAAATACCCAAAAAGAAGTTCAGAAAAACTAATTTTTTAAGACTTTTTAATGGAAGGTTCTTAAGAATTTTCCTCAAACTTTAATTGATCTTGTGAAAAATCATATTTGGGATTGATGCTGTTAGCAAGAAATATCAACTAGAAACGAATGGATAAATAACTCCAAAGCACAGAGTGGCACCCCCATAAAAAAACTTTGTGACACTTATTCTACCATATCCTGTCGGATACCACCAGCTCAGCTGAAAGCGTTAAACATAAATGTACAGCTTTTTCAATTAAATCTGCTCAGGCAACAGCTAAGATGGAATTTTGGAGACCTGTGAAATGTTAGTCTATGATGACACAGTCTCTCAGTGGGTCAAAATGCGGAATTCCTCTAGACTGAAGTTAGATATCATTTAACAGATGTGTAAGGAAAAAAATACATTATAATGGCAACATAACTACTAACTACTACTAACATAATATAAATTTCATATAATTATTCAATAAATATTTTTCTCTGGCTGGAACATAACTGTCAGGGAACAGATCAAAATTAGATATTGCTACAATCTAGGGCTGTAAAATATTCTCAGAAACAACAATATAATATGTTTTGAAGTTACTGGTATCTAAATACCAGATGAAGCATTCATTTTTGCTTCTGCACAACTTTCCTTTACTTCTCTCTTCTTTACTTTCCTCTTTCCATATCTGTAGAGAGAAAAGAATCTATTATTTTATGAGAAGATTAATAGTAGAGTTTATTCAACAAGGTTAGAGGGTGTAGATTTCATTTGGCTTACTCATCATCCATTGACACTAGAGAAGGTTGAAACCTGCTGAATTATGTAACATTAGATTTTGTGAGCAAAAGGCCTTAAGAAGCTAAACTATTACTCATTCTAAAATATTCCACACTCATAAATTACCCAGTGATCATTTATAGTCTTACTTTTGTGTAAGCACTGCAAGAATGTTTATAAAATTAATTTAATGTGAGCAGTAGAATTACTGTATTATAAACCAGTTAATAAAGAAACATAAAATTTAAAGGCTTTACTTGAGGATATTCTTTATTTTATAATAATGGAATGCATAATAATTATAGAAAAATTCTTTTTAAGGGTAAGCATATTTAGTATTTGGTTTTTTCTTCAGGAGGGTGTTTGAGATGTCACTTGTTCATGTTGAGTACAGCTGCGTAGGAGAACACCTGACAAATTAGAAATGCTGGGGTTTGCAGGGACAATAGTTCAGTGTGCTGTTCAAACAGCCTGAAGCACTAACTGGACACCATTAGTCTTTATCAAGCTCAGTATCCTTTGTTGCAACTGCTGCCTAAAAAGATGTGACAGTCTTTGTCATGGTACAGAATGGTGGATGAGATACATAGCAAAGTAGTGTAGGAAGTCAGGGCCAGACTAAACGTGCAAGAGACCGACAGTATTAAACCTTGTAATTCTTTTTGTCTGCAATGTCCCTACAGAGGTTATTCTACTCACCTCCCCTGATATACCAACTCCAGCAGCTTTTAAGACAAGAAATGTAGTTTCCCAAACTTTTCCAAGATTCCAAGGCTTTTTCAAGAGAGCTTTCATATGCAAAAAATATTGTTTAGTCTTTTGACTTCCATGCATATTTTCCAAAAGCATCCCTTCCCACTAACACTTTTGGTTGTCTGCCACAGCACAGTGCCCCAAGACATCATCTGTAGCTGGCCCAGAAAGACTGACTCATTCTGAAAAAGAACAAAAAGGAGCAATTAAAGACCCCCTGACTTTCTTCACCTCTTTGTTCAGGAAAAAGTCTTGGCCAGGGATATTTCATCCTTCCCCTCTAGCAGCTAGTGCTTATACTCGTTTTCTGCCATTTGTTGTGTGAGCTGGGTGAGCTCTGCCCACAGCCAGACAGGAGGAGTCAGCTACAGGGGTACCCTGCTCTGCACCACAGACTGGGAGATTCAACACTGCAAACACAGTGGGGCAATGCTGCCCGATTCCCTTAGCAGCAATACAATTCACACATAATTAATGAACTGAAATTTCTATGCAGCTACCTTATTTTCACCCCTCTTGTCTCCAGTTTAGAGAGAGTCCACACGGCAAAGTTCTACTGACTTCTGCTTTCACCACCATAAATCCTTCTGCCCTTATGGGGACTGGGGCAAACACAGATCAGAAAACCCCATTTCCCATTTAAATGCTCTATTTCCAGCAATCTCCTAGCAATTTGTTGGTTTGACCTTTGCACATGTTTTTGCAGACTGAAGATGGGGGGAGGCAAGTCTGAGACAGGTGTAGGGAGACTGAGTTACAAAGAGATACATTCAGAGAGGAGGTAGACTTAACTGCTAATTTTCAAATATCCTAATTTTTTGTAAAAGTAGAGAAATGAGCTTTAGAAAAAAAATTATTTGGGTGGTAGCTGGATTACACTTTTAATGGGAGCTAATCCCATGGTTCTTAATCCTCAGTTTTGTAAAGGGTTTTGTGTATAAATAGAGGTACCTGCTATTATTACAATCTTCCAGACCATATTTTGGAAATCACTGAACAATGAAGCCTCGTACAAATAAGCATGGAGCAAACAGAGGCCTGATTATAAGGGGAGTGAGGCTAAGGACAGGGTGCAGCCCAGCTCTGGCACCAGGAAGGCAAGAGTACTCACTGCAAGGCACAGAATGAATGAAAAAGGGTGGGCTCAGGGCCCTCAGCCACCTCTGTAAATTCATCCTGGCCAGCTCCTGCAGTCCAAGAACCAAAGAATCAAGCCATGGCTTTGCTTGTACAAATTACATCCAGAGAACTGCATACACACACACATGAGTTTCATAATATGCCTACTAGCAGATCTAGATCTGTTCCAGGTTAAAAACACATGCTAATGTATTATTCCTCGGAAGTGATTTCCTTAGCTGCCTTAGAGAAATGGGACCTGAAGGGCAGAGCAGATGGGAGTTCCCCTGCTGGAAAATATGCCCCTTTCCAGGTGTGCGCATGAACTAGCGGAAGGGCAACTTCAGCTTATGAATACGCTGTGCTTCAGGCATCTGCTGGGGTTACTAGCACTAGCTCTTTCAGATCTGCTTCCAATACCCCGGGTAGCACTTAAAGAGTAAAGAGAATATTCCAATCAGCTGCCACAGACAGCCACAGACAGTATTTTTTGCAGCCAGAAGAATTTTAAGACAGTTAGTTCTGCCAGGTTAAATTAAAGAAGGCATGTCATCAGTAGAAAGCAATGCTTTGTATAGGTATGATATGGTATAAACTCCCTGCAGCGTAACGGGGCTGGCTGTAAACATGGTGAAGTAGGCAGTTCTTGGAGGCAGCAAGTAGTCCTGGACATTATGTCTACTTTCCCCTTTCCTGGTGAGCCTGTACTGTGGTGGGATGGTATTTCCTATGCAGGCAAGGCATTCCCTGCCATAGAAGCAGTTTGCCCAAAGAAGACAACCCATTTGAGCAGGAGCAAAACACAAAACAAAACAAAACACACACAAAAAAAAAAAAAAAATCAAAAAAAACCCGCAAAAAATATTAAGAAAACCAACCAAAAAAAAAAAACCAAACAAAAACAAAACCAAAAACACCACACGACTGCAGCTACCTAAACTCTCCAGGGTTTTCCTCTTGCCTCTTCATTTAATTCTGTTCTTTCTCTTCATTTAATTCTGTTCTTTGCTCCTCTCCATCTCACTTTCACTGCAAGCATCCCCACCCTTCTCCTGGCCCTTGCATCACAAAAAGATTGAGTTCTCTCTGCAGCCATTGAGAATCTCTGAGCCAGCTTCCAGCCAAAAGAGACTTTTCCATCTTGCCTTCATGGCTTCTTTTAACCAAGCTCTACTAACTGGACACTAATGCCCTCCCTGTTTGGACTCATAATATGGCAATGCTATTTTGCTACCCTTAATCCTGCCCCGAGACTGCTTTTCTGTGTTGCCAGTGGCTGACTGCTGTCACCACAGACCTTAAGGGAATGGTGTCGTGAAAAAGGCCAGGATCCACAGACCATCACCTCTGCCTGTTAAGTTCTCCTGAAAACACAAGCTTCCATAAATATATGCAAGATTTGATACAAGGCTTGGACATTACAAGGCTGATGTTGTGACTGAAGCAGATTTTTTGCTACATCTCTTTGATCAGCTGCCCTTGATGCCATATGTGACTGAGTGAAGTAAAACACCTGGGACAAGAAGGAGAAGGTTTGCATAGAAATGCATTTGCCACATTTTGTTGTAGGGGGAGAATGACTGCACTGATTGGGCATTCACAAATTCTTATTCAAACACATTCAGTAGTCAGGTGGCTTTGGATAGCGCAGTCCAAGGGGTCTGCCCAGCTTGGTCATCACATTTCCTGGCAAAGACATTCTGGCTGTCACAAATTATGATGAGTTATTGTCTATCTTTTCAGGGATGAAAATATTCACCCTAGACAAGGCGTAACATATGATAAACTGTGCAGTTATGAAAGTTTATTATCCCTTGCTATTAATAAGTGGGGTGGGCAAAATCCCTTATATCAGAACATCCGCCTCTGAAATACAAAGTAACCACAACACATGATCTGTCAAAAACTATCATGATGATAAACAATAGGGCGAGCTCCAAAATAAATAAATAAACACTGCCAAAGAAGTTATTTGCATTTTTTTCTCTCTCCCCAACCAGTGCTTGAAAAATGTCCTCATTCAATGTGCTTGCTCATCCACGCAGCTGCCAGCTGTGCCTTCTTCCTTCAGCAGTAGTCACATGTTAAATGGTTTTTAATACCGAGTCCATACTGCTGCAGGAACCCAAGCTATGCAACACGGCTCTCCCCAGCCCCTGAGAATTTGTGTGGAATTGTGATTTCAGTGCTGCAACAAAAATTTGACATTCGGTTGAAGACTGTGGCATGCAGGAAACCAAAACAGACAGAGTACAACCAAAAATGTCCAGACACTAAGAGACATCTCCAGCAACCCTCATGTAATTAACATAAATCTGAGCTGCCAAAAGTACTAACAGCACTTGAAGCAGCTTTGAAATCCCAAATGTATGACTTCTAAATTTAGAGCTCTGTTCTTACTATATTCTGTTATGCACATGTTTAGATTTCTGTTGATTGTTTGCAGAAGAAAAGGAATATAAAGGTTATTTATTTAGAGTGAAACCATGGCCTACAACTGCAACTCAGTGTTGGGGGATGAAGACAAACTGCCCTACCCATGCAGGAATTTAGAGTGGCATCATGATTCACAGCGAGCTCAGAAGTGAGGCAGCTGCTGTGTCCTTAGATGTGTTTGCCAGCACAGGCAGGCCACCCCGTGCCCTGTGCTCTGCCTCTTGCAGATGCTAAAAGAAATGGTAGATCTGCACAGCTGCTGCACTCCCCAAGTGTGACATCCTGACTGTAACTGCTCCCTGTGTGGATGGCACAGATACGGGGGAGAAAATTAGAGCACAGTATGGTGAAACTGAAGATGGTTGCAACAGGCACCGAGCAGAAATGCAAACTTCAAAGATGGAGGAGGAAGGTAAGGACAAACATGGATTCCTTTTCTTTTTCAGAACCATCACCATTCCAAACCCGGTACTCAATAGACAGGTGGGTGTTTCACACCCCCTTTAACACGTCAAAGGCTGCTAGATTTGGCTACAATTTCATTATTTAGCACCACCTAATTATCCATAATGTCTAAATTTTTGATCTGTGTTTTTGATCTGTGTATTTGTTGCAGGGCTTCTACTTCAGCCACCTCCCTCGGACATTTTTCCTATGGGCTTCTAAGGCATGTCTGTGCCATTACATAGCTGAGAGAACAAACACATATCTGCTATTTTTATTTTTTTCAGTGGTGTTACTTATCTATATCCTGTATAGAAAGAGACAAATTTCATCATTTTTAGCTGCTTTCTAAAATGTAAACTTTTGTATTTCCTGTTTCTGGATTTAGGTACACCTTAATGAAAGTGAAACTGCTTTAATGATTGCTTTTACATGTGCTTCTGTAATGATGAGACCGTTTTACTTCATTATTATAAAGCTTTTATGCCACTATGAACCTGAAGATTTTTTCTCACTTAATTATTCCCTTGTATTTCTATTAACTCAATGAAATACATTTTGATGGGAAAATGTGATAGCAATTATTTATTGGTCAATATCATTAAGTTTCTAATTTTTCTCCATTTCTTGTGGCAATTCTGTAAGAAAAGCCTCCTTTTCCCAGGAACCTGAAAACAATGTTTTCTAAAGTTTGAGGTCTCTTTATAACAATATTTCTTCTTTTCTTTGCAAGTAATTTTACCAGTAGTCTAAAGAGGTAGAGCTTGTACTCAGCAGTGTACACAAATACTATGGACAGATTGCATGATTCTAATGGATACCATCTCAGTAGTGGATGGGATAATCTCTAGGTAAGGTATTAGGTTGCTGTTAATGTAACCATGAAGGCAGAGGATGGTAACAGGATAATCTTAGCAGATATCCTCAAGTGTTGAAACCAGTTTTATGGTATCCTCCACACAATAATGTAAGCAGAAGGAGTCAGATAAGTAACATTTTTTACTATTTGTGTATTGGTCAGTGGATCCTAGATGATAAAAACAGCAGCTAGAGATGCTCTTGCCTGAGAAGAAGTATTCTGCATTTAGTACTGGAAATAAGGTAAGGTAGTTGTTACGACTAAAACAGCTTTTCAAACTTCCACCTCCTCCCATAAGCATAAAATGGGAGAAAAAGTGCACAGACAGTGTCTTCACATCAAAGATGCTCTTAGTTGTTCCTGAAAGGTCAGAATGGGAGGCAAATGTTATGCATGAAGCATCTACATAGAAGAAACTGCAAGAAAAATCTATGGGCCAGTCTGTAGAATCCACAACACAAAACCTATTCACGGTAGATAACAGCTTGTACTGTTCTTTAACATCTGTCCTTAATGTGTAACAAAGTTAAAAATTTTAATAGGGATGACTTCATCCTGGAAGGAGCTTGCTTATCATCTCATGCATCAAAAAATTTTCCAGCATTTCTAAAAATAATAAATGTTAATATCTTCTTGCAGAAAGTCCTGAGATCAAAAAAGATAACTGTTTTGGATCTTATTTAAATTAACTAGGAGTTAAATGCTAACATAAAACAAACTGTTTCTAGGTATAGATGTCATGATCTGATTGTATTTACCTTGTGCAGACTGACATATGACCAAATTATTTGCTTATATACATACATACATATATATTCATACATACAGACATACATATATATAGGTTTTGTTGGCTATTTTTTGTACATGAAACAGTCATTGCAACCACATATTTAAAGTAATAAGTATTTTCAAAATATGAGACCTGTCAAAAAATAAAATCCTTGACACACACAAGCCTGGTTCAGAAGTAAAGCAGATTTTACAGAACAAGAAAATATCCTAGTTAAAAGAAGATCGAAAACAAACTAGAATATAAAATATTAATATAAAACCTGAGTAAATAACAAAGCATTATAAGCCACAAGTTAAAATATACTCAACCTGAAGAAAGGACTGCCTGTCCAAAAGCTTGTCTGTTTTTTCCAGTTGCATCTGTGAATTTAGTAAAAACATCCCCTTTCCTTGCAAATTTGCACTAAATGTACCTTCAGATAACCATGACTACAGCAATGCAAATTAACAAAAAGATTTTAAAGGTAAAGGATCAAGAAAATCTCTAGGTCGTGAATGTTTACTCTAGATTGCAGACTGTACCTAGGTGTGTATTTTCCACAGAAATTTTGGGGAGTGTCATTTTAACAAATCACTGCACCAATCACATTCAATAAAGTGCCAGGGACTGAGTTTATCACCTTCAGAGGATGGCACAAGGAAATATGTGCTAAGATGGTATCATTTTAAACTAACATAGTGTATGAAAATATTTTACAGGCAACAGCTGTATAGAAACTAGTCATACTTTTGAGCAACCACCATTATGTTTTGTAAATACACAAAAAATAGGGAATTTTCAAGTTATTAAAACGTTTCCAGTTGTATTAATACAATTCTGATGGAAGACCATTCAGCTTCATTTAACTAAAATATTTTGAATTTAGGACTCTATTTACAGATTAGCTTGGGTAAAAAATTATGACCAAACAACCATTTTTGTCAAACTACAAGTTTAATCAATGTGTGCTATCATAATAAATCTGGATTTCTCCAAAATGCAAGACAATTTAAAATTGACAGAGATGACACAGATGAGGTTGGAATTAGTTCACTGAAAGATCTCAGACTAGACATTCCTGTTCTTTAGGGAATTTCTTTAAGTCATATTATTTTATACATGTGGCAGTCATCTAAAAGATGGTATAAAAATCTTTGTAAATAAATTTTGCAGATAACTCAAAGATTGGTGCAAAAGATAACCAAGAAGATCATCAAGAATGATCCTAATAATCTGTTTAAAATACCATCCTCCCACCCCCAATATATTTGTTATATTAATATGTTGACAAGTAATATACTCAGGAATAAAGATTGCAAATTGTGCCTATATACTGAGCAGTTCTGCTTTAGAAAACTACGGCAAAAGGGCCAATTTAAAGATATTGTGGGTTAACCACTTCCACTACCAGCACAAGTGTATGGAAAAAAATAAAAATAGACTTGACATGATCCACAGTCTTATAAAAGAAGAATAATTGAGTGGAAGCAGAGAGGTGGTCTTGTCTCCACACACTGCCTTAGCTGTCAAGCACTGGCTATGAGACTAGTTAAACAAGACTCTAAGCCAAAAATCTCAGCTGCCAGGTTCCTCCAGACAGACTGTGGGTAGAGATAGCCTGTGACAGGGGCCACCCAGCATAAAGCTAAGCTGCACTGCTGTGGGTCATCTCACACCAGCCTCTGACCGGGCAGAGATTTAATGAGATTTTGCTTTCCTCGTAGTGATAGTGTGAGGAGCATTGGTGGAGAAATCCCCTCCAGTCAGTGGTGCCATGATCTTCCCCTCTCCAGTGAAACGCATCTTAGCATCCCTAAAAATTGCAAAGTTTAAATCTAAATAGCTTGCTTGGTTGAGGAAATTTATTAGAGGCATCTGAGCCATGTCTGGCATTGACAGTTTGGGTCCTGGAGAGAGCACAGCCGGGAGCTGCCGCGCCTGGACTCCGTTAGCTGTAGCACTTTCAGCACTGCTCCCAGTCTAATGCAGCTTTATTGCTTCCTGTAGCTGAGCTAATTTGTTCAGAGGTAGCATGTGTATCTCTGCACGGCACTGCACCGTGTCATGTGCATATACCTTTTATGGGCTGTAATGCATGGGATGTCAGGCTAAGATGATCTAATAATCCTTTCTGGCCCTAAACCGCATGAAACCATCATCAGTCACTTCCATTAATCTTCCATGAAGGAAAATAAGACACCTGAACATAGCAAGACAGTGAGATACAGCAGTAAAAATGTTGAAAATGTTTCTCAACTTCACCCTGCTCTCTCTCTCTAATTCTGCCATAAATTACTGGCCCGCATCCATACAGACACTGAGATACTCTCAGGCTGCTGCAGAGGACCTGAACTTGCACTGGCTACCATGGTCGAGGCAATTAGCATATTTTGAGGGGAGAATAAGAATGAGATGGTGGTGCACAAAAAATTCCAGCGTGGTTATCAAAGCCCCTGCACAGTAGCACAAGGATTTTTCGGCACAGGCTCACCGTGTTAGGCAATGACGGCCATGCAGCCCTTACTATTTTCATTAGCCTGAAAGAGAAACAACAGTCTCAGATTAACTCTCTCTGCTTTCATGTGTTGCGTAAAACACAATGAGCAAATTGCAATCTGGAAATGGGTAAAAAGCTTTGGATCAAAAAATTCCGATGGATCTTGGCCAGTTTGTGCAGAAGTTACCATAACGGGGTCTCATTGCTCCATACACACAGGAAACAAACAGCTGGAGGGCCTAAGCATCACATGATGAGGGCTTGAGAGAACCAAGCCTGGGAGATGTGCTGATTTTCTCTTCTGGCATGTGAAAAGGTTTATTTTGGACAGCATCTGTTTTACTTTTTATTCTCCGTTCCTTTAAAAAGGGAGTGACTAGGTCAGATGGACCCCCTGGAAGGAGCAGAGATTCCTCCTTTCCCTGGAGTGCAGATGAGCATGCTTGAGGACTGAGTGGGAGGAGGAGGATAGGAGGAGCTCCAGGCTTCTTCAGGGTCTACTAGGGAGAAGAGAAGAGAATGAGAGCTCTAGTGAGGAGATGGAAGCCTGCTGTTCAGGGTAGGTTCATGAAAGGAGCAGGGAACATATGCACAGCCAGGCTCCCTTGGTGACAGAAAAAGAACTTCCTAGGGATCAGAGGGGAGTGCACAGAGCTTGCTGGAACCCAAAAAGTTAACAAATTGACTGAAACCAAACCTGGAAACCAGTACCCACCTAACACCACACAGGGGGAGAAGAATGAAGCTGTTTATAAACTTTTCTTCTTTTATATATATATATGTATATTTAGTCCTCACAGAGGGAGAAACTATTTCTTTATTTATAAAGTTAAATGTTCTCATTTCTATTCTATACAAATTTTCTTTGTGCATTTAAAAGACCCTTTGGTCTCTTCAGGTTGCTTGCAGGAAAGAAAAGAGGTGTAGATCATCATCAAAGCTTTGTCTGTCTTCTCACAAGATGTGGAGCCCAAAGTGACCCACCCCAGTCTTGCTCCTCAGCACTAGAGATACATAAATTATAGAAACACTGTGAAACAGTTATTGAATCTCATCTGTGACAATAAACAGCCTCTAAAATGTATATCAAGTATTGGGACAAATATATTAGTCAACATCTTAATAATTCTTCATTTAGCTTCAATAGGTCAAATAGGGAGAAAAATGGATATTGGTTCATTGGTAGTTCACAAAAAAAAAAGCAAAAAAGGAAAGTGTTTCTTTATAATCAAATTGAAAACTATTTTTTGTTTTATAGTTTCATGAAACATTATAAAAGTGATGCAACCCAAAATATTTTATGTGGCTTCAAAAACTTTTAAAACTGTTTTTCTTAAAAAAATTGAAAGGAAATTTCAAAATGGAATGTTATTTCAAATTAAATAGTTGAAATGCTTGACTTAAAATAATGAAAAAGGAAATATTTGATTCTTTTAAAAATTATGAGGTTCTTTTCAAAGTGAAGCACTCAACAAAATTAACACAATTTCACAATTTTGCAAAATCTTTTGGTATATCTCTGCTTCTGTTGGGAAAAAAATAAAGAAAAAAAACAGTTGAAATTTTTCACAAACAAGCAAGCATGAAGAGCCAAAAGACATGTAAGCACTAAACATTTTCTGGCCCTACAGACCAGAAGTGCTCCCAAAGAGTTTGTTTAGTCATAACCAGAAAAGCCTACCAGAAACCCAGATCTGTTAAGAATAAAATTGGAAACAGATATGTCATGAATGGTTTTTGTTGCCTTTTATTATTTTGCATTTTCTTTTGCATTCCTTCTCTTCTCCTTTTGCCCAGTCCTTCTTAGATGCCTGTGTACCAGACACTGCAGGACAAAACATCCTGTGATCTCCACACGAATACCTCCCCAGAGTAATTATGGGTCAAAGTCTGTGCTGGCAGAAATTGTCTCCCTACTCGTAAATTCAATTGTGTTGTCTGGGGATCTCACCTGATCACTTCAGGTACAATGATTTTAAGGGTTTGTTTTACAGAGAGCCTCAACATATTTCAGCAGTTTTTATTCCATGGATTTTCATAGGCATGACGAAAATTTCCTCTTTGGAATTTAGAGAGGAAACGAAGCCAGAGTCATCATCACTGGTGGATTTCAATTATTAAAGAAATATAATTGTTTTGAGGGCAAGGTAAAGAACATGCAACCATGCAACACTGCCTTTGCAGACTAAGGACTCTCCTCAACAGGAGGAAGATCTGAGAGGTTAAGCAGAAGAGGAGAACTTGTAGCCATAGGAAAAACAGAGCCTAGAGGGTATTTTCACATAATCACAGACATCCCAGAAATGTACAAGCCCATCAAACCATTCTGGAGGAAGAGCACCTTGAGCTAACGCTGACCCAAAACGCTGAGCCGTATGTCCTGCTGCTGTGCCATGCAGATGCCCCATCTTCAACTGTCAGCTGCATTTATTAGTTTTGGTATCACACCACAGGAAGAAAGCTACTTTGCTTTTGAATATATACAGGCTCCCAAAGTACCAGGTAAGCATGATTCTAGGTCACAGGGAAAATTCCTGTGCGAGCATGTCAACATAGGTTAGGTTTATGCTGTCCCTATTTAGTAATGCTGGATGAATATGGATCACAGCAGGTACCAGGATGCTGGAAAAGAAAGCAGGTTAAATCAGTTTGATGTCCCTAAGATTAAAAGTATCTGCTCTGTTTCTTATTGACTGAGTCCTCTGGTGGTGATGAATTCATATGGGGGACTTCTGTTTTTTCTAGTGTTTCTCTGGAGGACAACTCTTCCTTTTTGTTAAATCAATGTTATCTTCCTCTCTCTTTTTTTTTTTATTTTAAATCTGAAAAACAGAATTCATTGGAAAGCTCTCTCACTCTTCTTCTTTTCTTCTCTCCCTTTCCCTCCTTCTCTTCTTCTCTCTCCTTCTCTTTCTCATTTTGACTTTTTGAAGGCTTTTTAACATCATAGGAATACCAAGTTTTGTCTGTAATTTTAGTTTTTTCTTGGAGGAGCTCTGGGAAGTTTTGTGCTCTGGGTGTTCTGGCACTGCTGTAGAAAGAATGAGGATCTTGAACAAAGACTTTCTTTGCCCAAAATTGAAATTAGTTGCTGAAGTTGCTAACAAAAGCAGAGGCAGATGAACAAAATTACTTGAGACACTGAAAAGTTTGTACGATGACAGATTGAAGAGATAGAAACTGTTTAGGGGAAAAAAACCAGGTAATTTTTGTTCAGAAGAACAATCAGACTTATTAAAGCAATAAAAATTAGGTACAAATAATAGTAGCACAATGCATATGTCACTGTGGAAATGGGTGTTGCACCTTTATGAGGAATACTTTGCTCAGTTGGCTAAGATACCATCACAAAGGTGAAGTGTGTTTTGAAAATTATCCTAAGTTTCTCAGCTCTTGCCACACTGAGAACAGCAAGAATTTATGAGTGGATAGACCTGTTGATAAGAAAGTCCATGTCTATTTACTGAGCCTAGCTATTCCATGAGATTTACAGGATGAACTTTGTAATCTTTTGTGAAAGTCCAAATAAATCATGTCTTCCAATCTTCTTGTATTCACTCTCTTGTTATCACACCCAATAATTAATGTGAACAAAGAATGTGAATATCTTACAGAGGCACAGATTTCTTTTACAGAAGCCATGGTGATCTGTCTCCATCATATTATTTTCAGCTAGGTCTTTTATAATTCTGTTTTTAATTAGCATTTCGACCAATTTTCTTGGTGCTAAAGTAATAATTTTCAGCCCTAGATTTCCCAGAATAACCTTTACAGTAAAATACCATTTGCAACATAGCTGTTTTCTGAGAGAGCAACTGTTTGAAACAACTTTGAAAATGTCTTTGAGGCTGAGAAGTCCTCTTGAAGCAATGCCAAAATACTCCTTAAAATCAAGGCCAATCTGCTGGTGCAGCTTCTTCAGACAGATCTTAACCACAGGAATTCACCCCTGGTAGTATTTTGTTTCTGACCTGCCATCATCCTGGCTTCCCCAGCCAGCTGATTCAAACAACAGTCCTGTGGTCCTCTGTGTGTGCCCATGGGCAGTGGGCCCATCACACCAGTGTCCATGGCCCAATCCCTACCCAACATTTGGGTCTACACCGTGGGGGAAGTGCCCTCCACAGCGCAGCCCACGGGCTTGAGCCCTTGGTCATCCCGACTGGGTGGTGATCATCACTGTTACCTTCGTCATCCCACAAGAAATTAATTTAGTCAAGTGAAAATGAAGGGGGGGTGAGCTGAGACAGATTTTGTCCTGACAAACTTACCTGGAATCTCTCTTGCTGGTCCAGAGAGTACACATTCCTGATATGTAAAGTGTGCTCTGTTTGTATAGTGGTTTTGAGTTTTATCTCAAAATTTGATGTGAATTTTACATGTTATATGAAGTTCCTATGTACAGGGAATGTTCTAATACTTGAAACTCATTATTATTATATATATCTTACTTGATAGAAACTTTTTATGTGTTAGTCTGACAAAATCTAAAACTTCCGTATCACATGGAATTACTTGAACAATAGAAAAGGAATGTTTAATTGTGGAACTAAATAAAAACATAATGTTTTAAAGTATAGAATTTTCAAGTGTATGAGACAAAGAAATAATCTACCTTCTTGAAGTTGTGGATGTCCTAGCACTGTTAGTGTTCAAGGCCAGGTTAGATGGGGCTTTGAGCAGACTGGTTTAGCAGAAGGTCTCCCTCACTATGGCAGAGGGAGCTAGGTGATCTCCAAGGTCCCTTTCAATGCAGCAATTCTATGATTCTCTTGGTTTGTAATCCAGCCTTTGGTCCCTCAGCTGAATTTCCTCTCCTGTTGCCCCCCAGGCATGTTTTACAGAACCAAGAAAGATTAAGTGATCAGCTCCAAAGTACACTAAATAAATAATTTTAGTGAGTTTTCCCATAAATATTAATAATTGAATATAAAAATGTAATAAAAAATAAAAACAAGTGAAGGAAGCAATTCTTAAACCATTTTTAAATAAAAGTAATTAAGAGAACAGACTTACTGATGATTCGTTCATGTGCTTTACTGAATTTTCTTCTCCAAACAGGCTAAATGTTGAGGAAGTCCGACCTGAGCGTAATTGCCATGACAATGTTTCTTGATGATATTCTAAAGTTAAATAGCTAGCACCCTGTCCTCCTTTGGTGGAAAGAGTGAAACTATACCCATGCAAATGAGAAGTCTTTTTGCCTCTTTGAGATGGACCAGCAAACTGCCAGCAAGAGTAATAACACCAGATGCAGGCACAGGGGTTTTGGGAGAAGTTTTTAATTTGCTTTGTCTCCTGACTCATTTTGTGTAAAGTTTCAGAATTGTGGGTATGGTCAGTGGTCACCTGTCTTAGTCCTGCCACCTGTCAGTGGTCACCTGTGCACTTGGTCCTGCCTCTTGGCTGGAAAAGTCAATTGCTTCCACAGCCTTTCACCTCTTAACGTTTCCTTTGATTCTTCCGTGCCTGTCATCGTCTTTATGACCTAATGGAAAGTCTTCAGTTGGAAAACATAGTTTATATTTCTGAACTTACAGCAGATCTGTAAAGGTCTGCTAGAAATAATACCTCCTCACTGGTATTTTGTATATATGTGTCCTATTTACTGTGAAGGGTGGGAGCTGTTCTTTTAGTTGTGCGTTTGTGCTGCACCTGGAAGTATGGAGTCTCTTGATCTCGTACATAATACAAAAGACTAATCTTGAATATTGATAAAAACATTATTTACTTATTAAAAAAAAACAAACTTCACTGACCTTTCCTATGAATGTTATTGTGAGTCTGAAAACTAAGCAGCAACCGCGACTTACATGTTCCTGTGACCAAAACACAAAGCAGTGATTTTAAAAGAAGTAAATCTGGTAAACAGTAAATCTGGTACATGGCCAACTAAAGTGGAAAAGGGAGGAAGCAAAAGACTAGTAAAAGACTAGTTCTGAGTAAAAGTCGCAGATCAGTTTCAATTGTTCATGGGCTAACAATTATTTTAAGCAACCTTTAAGCAACATCTCTTACTTTAAGAGACCCAAAAGAGACCATCCCATTAATCAGGTAAAACCAGAACAAGTAAATAGTAAAAGGAGCACAGCATATTAAGTGTACTGTTTCTTCTTTCACTTGCATATTTAAACCAAGCACATTTACAGGCAAAAAAATTCCTTTAAATCCTATACTTTTGACAAGGATTAGAATTAATGTTTCTTCCCCTTATACATAATTTTTAATCAAGTTCATGGCAATATTTTTAGTGGATAGAGCTCATAAATCTGATAAGGTTGATAAATTCAACTGGAGCACAAGAGGTGTTAGAAACAAAACAAAACAAAATTAAAAAGAAATTAACTGATTTGCAAATGCACATATTGTATTAACTGTGTTTGGGCAAATCCAAAGACCTATTGTACATTCTTAAAAGAACAGGGCTGAACAATTTATTAAAACTGCATATTTGCAGAATTAAGAGTCATTAGTTTATAAGGAAGTCTCGCCAACCTATAGTGAAGGATATTTGACATGTCTGACTATTGACTGGAGTTCAAACAACAAGAAACAGCTCATAAAGCTCTTCCGGTGAGATTATTCCCTTTGAAGGTCACAAAGGCAAGTCCACCACTGCCAAGTCATGATGCATCTGGCACAACATTTCTTTCTAGAAAATCTCAACTAAGTGATGGTAAAGAAGTCGATGCAAGAGAAGGAAAGCATGAGAGAAAGGGAGAAACTTTGGAGTTTCTTTTGTTTTGAGCTCCAACAGCTTTAAAGAACTCAAAGACCAGAACACTATAACCATGAAGACCCCAGGACGGAATTATTTGAGAAAATGTGTCAAAATGGTAACTGCTGTTTAATTATTTGAGTTTTTTTCTTCCCATCCTTATCACTTCCTATCTTTCATGTTCATGGACTACACCAAATGGACCCCAGATGAAAATATCGGGTGGTATATTTGCATGCAAAATAGAATTTAAACTTTGTGTACCTCTCGTGTTTAAAGTAATAGCATCCCATAATTCACGACAAAATTCAAAAGTCCATGTTCAAAAGTGCAGAGGAGGCACAACCTTCAAAGACTTCACTAGTTCACAACTGGGGAACATCCAAGCAAAGAAAAAAGGATAGTTTCACTATTTCCCTTTTAGTGATACATTAAAAGGTCATGTGTTTTAAGGCTGGGCTGCATAAAGCAGAATTCATTGCCTCTTGATAAGCATGAAAATATTTGTTCTTTTACATTTCTGGAACCTGCATTTTAAAAATAAAATATCTTTTTGAAAGCTGAAGAAAATCTCTTGATTAATTTGTACTGGCATTAGTTTAACATAGATATTTTAGAAGACCTCGGTCGAGATTTCTTTTTCCACAACTGCCTTGCTACAAGCAAAACAATACAATCTCCCCAAACCATCCCTAGAGTGAAGATTCAGCCTATACACGGCATTTTAGCTACAAGATCCCACTCTTGTGCTGAGCATAGTCGAACACACAACAAAGTCAACAGCTCATGTCATTCTTAAAGTCATTTTGATATCAGAAGGAATGAAAGCACAACTTTTTTGTGAATTTTCATTCTCTGCCACTTACAATGGAAATGGTTCAGATATATGCAAAGAAATGTGTACATTTCTTCTCACTGATAAAATCGTGACCAGCCTTTCTGAGACAAAAGTAACTGAAAATCTGCACAGTTCTAGGTTGAAAAGCTAGGGGCCAGATGGTCCGTCTGCCTTTCCTTTACGTGATGTAAGGGAAGGCTGTAAACTTGGTTCAACTGGCAGTCTACTCCAGTATTGCTACAAAGCCAAGAAAAGCAGTGAGACCACATGAAGAAGTGTAAATAGCATTTTTTAAGGAGTTAGAAAAAGCAATTTGGGAGTTTTTGCTTGTTTCAATATTCAAAGCAATATTTGGGGGGGGGGTTCTTGGTTAACATTTATATCTGGGGACTAATGCTATGACAACTACTTTCCCCTAGATACAAAGATTCTAACTCAGAATAAAGTTTGAAAGTACAGAATAAAGAAAAAAAAATTAAGATATTCCTTAATTAAATGCAAAGGTCACTGGCAGTTCAATATTGACTTAAAGGAAATATCAATTTAAATTTTATGAAAATAAAAACTTCAATTGCTCTTGACTCTGCTCATTAATGGAAAAAAAATCAAAATTACCATAAATCTACCTGTGTGTTTGTGAATTATGCATTAGTTTAAAATAGATTTTGTTTTAATACATCATGCTATTGCTAAGTACATGAAGATGTAATAGTTTTCCCGACTGTGATGACAGGTTTTTCTGTCCTTTTTTTCTGTCTACTTTTGGAAATGCTCCATCAACCTCAAAATGCTTTAACATACAATGGGGATAATTGATTGTTCTGAGAAAGGAAACTACCTAGTTTTAAAAGGATACAAAGGGGTCTCATTGTTCAGGAAGGCTATTTTTAAAAAAAAGAGTAAGATTTTCTGGTTTGAGTGTGTGGGTAGGCTTGATCTAAAAGTGTGTTTGTTGGTCTACGAAGGAAGGATGCAGGTAGACGTGTACACACATGGAGGTGAGCGTGCTTGTGAATGAACGAGAGAACAGCACAAAGCAGGTGAGCAGGTGCTCTCTAGTGTTAAAAGCGGTGATCAAACAGATTACGGCAACAAGACTGGGAAAGGCAGACTGACTCCAAAATTTCTGAAAACAACTATAACTCTGGCACAAGTATGAGGGAGAGCCAGCAGAAGAACTCCATTTATACAGCTACTCCTGGTGAAGCACTCCCAGGAGCCTGCCTTCCAGAGCGCCCAAACCTACTTGTTGACTATCCCTGTGCCAAATAATCCATTTCAACATGAACCCTTAAAA
This sequence comes from Fringilla coelebs, assembly GCF_963513975.1. NCBI lineage: Eukaryota > Metazoa > Chordata > Aves > Passeriformes > Fringillidae > Fringilla > Fringilla coelebs. Next base: position 64,624,051 of record NC_140028.1, read on the forward strand.
TAAAGCGACTGCCCAGTTAAACCGTCCCACTTTTCCTGCACTCTGTCCACCGCCCGCTTCGCAGCGCTGACGGCGCTGAGCCTCCCGCTGGCGCTGGAGCCGCCTTCCCGAGCGGCGCTGGCCGGTAGGAAACGCGGCGGCAGAGACGTGGCGCTGCCTGCCTGCCTCCCGCGGGGCCGGGATGGACAAAGGGGGATGGGGACGCTCCTTCCCCCGGAGCAGGCGGCCCAAGGGGGCCTCCTCGCCCTCGCCTGCGCGCCCTCGCCAGCTCTTCACCGCCCCGCCGGCCCTGCCCGCAGCTCCGGAGGGCGCCCGCCCTCATTCCCTCCCTCCCTCCCTCCCGCCGGGGGAGGGAAGCTGTCCAGCTCGGCCCGGCGCGGACACGGACCGAGGGGCTGCAAGGAGCAGCCGCGGCTCCGCGCAGGCGGCGGGACCTCCGCGCCCCTGCCCGCACTGCCTGGAGTGCTCGCGGCTCATTCAAAAACTAAATAGTGTGACTTCTTTCTCCTTTTCTTTTCTTTTCCTTTTCTTTTCTCTTTTTCCTTTTCTTTTCTTTTCTTTTCTTTTCTTTTCTTTTCTTTTCTTTTCTTTTCTTTTCTTTTCTTTTCTTTTCTTTTCTTTTCTTTTCTTTTCTTTTCTTTTCTTTTCTTTTCTTTCCTTTCCTTTCCTTTCCTTTCCTTTCCTTTCCTTTCCTTTCCTTTTCCTTTCCTTTTCCTTTCCTTTTCCTTTCCTTTTCCTTTCCTTTTCCTTTCCTTTTCCTTTTGTCTTTTTTCCCCTCCCTTTTTTTTTCCTTCTTTTTTTTGTTCCTTTCCCCCTTAAGAATGATGAACTATCCCACCTGTGGATCGTACACTTGTTTTCTCCCTGAGAAACGCTGTCTGCCTTTCAGGTGAAAATAGGAGGCTCCAGGAAAGCTTTTGAGGTCTTTTATCTTATATCTTTATACCTGCGGATACATATTTGCTTATATTTCCCTAGGTGAAAAATTACTAACAATCTTAATAGCAGTGTGACATAAGGGAAGCAACTTTCCTAAGTCTCAGATGTGTTTTTTAGAAATCCGCTTTAGCTTGGGGTTTGAGTTTATTTATTTATTTATATATTTGTAAGCCTTCCCCCAATAAAGTCTCAAAAGGAGGAAGGTAAATCCTGGAAAGGACGTGGCCCGTTATTAGTGCAAATTGTCGAAGCCACAGACGCCCTGGGGATTTTTTTTTTTTTTTTAATAAGAAGCTGCAAACAATGGGTGTGTTTCATATGGGTCTATTCTTATGCTTTTCGTGTTATAGAGAGTAGTCTAAATTCTCGGTGCAATCCTGGGCACACTCTTCTTGCATTGTATTTTAAAAATGGAATGCGCTATTGCACTTTTCCTGAGCTGAAAATTAAAAATAATTTTTTTTTTTTTTTAAAAGGAAGAAAAAAATTCGGCTACGGGGAAAACAAGTGACCATAACTCACGCGAACAGTCCACCTTTTAGTGCAGGTACTACGAGAGGAAGTTAGATAATAGGGTTAATAAAAGTAATGACCGAAATACTAAAAGAAATTTCAGGGAAGGAGCAATTCCATGAGCAATTCCGCTGCAAGTGCTCGGGAGCGCTGGAGAATCCATTGCCACAGCGCCCCCTCCCACACGCGGCTTGAACTAACGATTTCATCCCGAAGACGGCCAAAGAAAAGTTCTTTCTTTTTCTTTTTCCCTCGCCGTTTTCACCGCTCTTCGCTTTAACCCTGTGAACAGTTCCACGAAGGGCTCGCCCAGCTCACCCCGTCTCCCCGCGTTCGCTCAGGTCGCTCCCGCAAATCACCTCGCCCAGAAAGAGCCCTGTAAACTGGGCTCCTTTTACTAGAAAACCGGACAACTCCGCTTGCACAGTATGCGTGTGTCATTTGTTATTTTTAAATACAATAGTCTATTATTTAACGTCGTTGTCTCCGGGAGATGGTGGCGGTCCCCCATTTCATGAGAGAAAGGAGAAAGCATTCCCAGACCATTGTGTGGTTATGTCACAGGAAACTGTTTCAGCTGCGCATTGTGTTACATCTTCAAACCCCACCAAGTTCCACTTCTCTTTGCTTGAAAAGTTGCTGTGACCGGTGTCACGACAATTGGGCAATTGGCATTGTGCGGGTGACAGGCGTGTGCGCCTCTCCGGGCCGCAGGGAGCCCTCCCGGGGAGGGAAACCTCTCCTTCACCCCAACGAGGCTTGTGTTTTTATGTTTTTTCTTCTTCTTTCATTTGTGTAAAGCCGGGGGGAGCGGGGTCCGGAGTGAAAGGCCCCCGGGCAGACGCCCGAATGCCGGGCAGAGGCAGCAGGAGCCCCATCCCCAGAGACGGGGCTTTCAACTTCACCCGCCCGAAAACTTCAGCTTCTGTCACTGGTGCAAGGAGATGTAGCTAATAAATGACAAAACGCAAAACCTGTCTCCCAGGACAGCAATGAGCGATAGCAGGGGGTGGTGGGGGAGCTCTCGTCTACCTTCGCAGCTCTGCTGGAAGGAACTGAATTAAAGAAGACAAGGCGAGGTGGCAGTTTAAAATCCGGGAAGGTAAACGCTGACCTAATGAATAGATTATTAAAATAAAAAACACGGTGTGCAAAGACTTATGTCTATGTGTAGGCATGTTAATTTGCCACAGTTATTAGCTATAAAAAGTGCATGTAATACTATTCAGGTGTTTAACAGCGCAAGTTAGACGGCTTTGTATTAGTAACGGGTAGGGCTGTGGGAAAATCAGATTTCGGCGGTGGAGCCAAGCAAATGAAAAACCTCTTCCCTGCGAAAGGCATTCAAATCAGAGAAAACTCCGAGAAGAAGTTAAATACAGACACTGATCGCTGTTTAGAAACGTTATGGAAACAGTTTTTTGGTTTGTGTACTGCAAAGCTTTCGCCAGCTATATTTAAATGACCCCACTAGCTATTAGTCCTCCACATTGTGCAGAGTCAAATTAGTGGTGTACTTGTAATAAAATGCATACCGGCTCCTTGCAGTGGCTAAATCCATTCCTTTCTGAAGCCATACAAAAATTATGCAAATCAAATCAACGCAAGAACTTGTCTTTGAAATGATAATATTTTACTCCATTAATCTCTGATTGCGAAATTAACCCTGTTTCTGTATATGAAACAATATTTTTGGACTGCACAAATTAAAACATCAGAAATATAATCTGTTGCTCTATGTGTCTGGAGGAAGGGGAACAATGTTCCTGATTTAAACATTCCTCACACCAAAATCCCAAAAATTTATTCTCGTAGACGAAAGGCATGCAGATGGAGGCAAAACCAGCACCTACATTTTACACGGATGGCCACGTAGACCTAACGTGTGTAGCATATGTCTATGCGTGTAGATACGTATGGAGATTTGTATCTCTCGTGTGTGCGTGTGTGTCTGGGCGTATCTACACACACTCCGCACTGAATTACATCAGTTCTCTTGGGATCACGATATTTATTTAAGTACTCTTCCCAGGTCATAACTGTAACACTCACTTAATAGCATTAATCCCCTGTTATAATGTAAACACAACGGCCATTGTATTCCCAATCTGTATTGTTCCACTAATTATTGAAGAGGAAGAACTAAAAGCAATCAATTCGCGAAGATAAACACCACTTCTCCTGGAAAAAGAACAGCTTCCCAAATAAAAACGCAGAGAATATAGCACATTTTGCAAGGCATGCAGGTTGGCTTAGAGAGATTCATGTATGACTTTATAATGTTATAATTAATTTTGCATTCTCGGCTCTCCAGCTGCTGCTCCTTTCAGAAGCAGAGCTCATATACTTAGAAATCGGTCTGCGGAACACAGCAATTGACTATTCAGATGTAGTCGCATGATATCGATTATTCCATAGAAATACTGAAATATGAATATGTTTTATATAAAGCCCTTGTTTTTAGAGTTTCTATTTTTATTTAATATATGCGCATTAATCACGAAGCAGGGAAGCAAATGTCTTTTCTGTAATCTGTTGCACTGAGTTTACCAGTTGTTTATCACTCTCTTATCAGGAAGTCGGGAGTTAATGACAAGAAATACCTGTTGGTGTCAACCTCCTCCCCCTCACCTGCTTTTTTTAAGGATTGCTTCTTCTACAGGCCAGCTGATAGATCTGGATAGGAATTAATCCGGTATGTCTGGTGGCCAGATCTCTGCTGCTGCTTGTAGCGGCAGGGGTAAACTGGTATGTGGGTTTCACAGAAAAGGAGGAGAGTAAAGGAGAGAAATAAAAACTGAGATAGAAAAAGAAATCGGAAAGCTCGGATTGCTGCAGACACTTTACACATCCCGAAGTTTGACCATAGTTCCAGCACGGCATTTTCCCCGCTGTGTGCGCCAAGCTATTGAAACGGCTTCTCCAAGTGTATTTTTTTTTTATCAGCTGCATGTTTAATTGATTAATAATAGGCTGCTCTGCACACCCGCAATTTTTCAGCTACTGCCATGTCCCCTCCTGCCGGTGGCCAACCGATTCCCCGGCGTCGTCTCCATCCTACCTGACTGAAACTACTTGAAGTGCTTCATGAAGAACTCGGCCATAAATGTCAAGCAGGTTCATTTGTTTAAGTGCGCGCTCATAAAAGTTCATTTGTTTAAGTGCGCGCTCATAAATGTTGAAAATAAAACACAGTTTCATTAACTTTTTTCTTTTTTCCCGAACACCTAAACAATATTAATGAGGCCGTTCCGGGCTGGTAACTTGCTGAAGGTTGCACTTGTAGGGCTTGTGGGAAGCGCGGTGGCTTCCAGAGCTGCGGCCCGATCCCTACCTGCCGGACCGACCCTGACGCTGCTCCGCAAGGACGGCGGCGGAGTTGCGGGGCGCAGGTGCGGACCAGGATGCGCGGAGAGGCCTAGCACGCCTCGGCCCCCTGCAGCGGCTCGGTGGGACGGGCAGGGCCCCGCGCCGTGCCCCGGGGCTGTGGGACTGAAGGAGTGCGGGGGGAAGGGAGCTCCGGCTCCACCGCGGCTATGGGGACACCGACACAGGGGACCGCGAGCACCGCGACTCGTCCCGGGAGGCAAAGGGCAGAGCTCGAGTGTGGGCAGCTCGCCACCGGCTTCTGAAGGGACCTTCTGGACCGATCATTAAAGAAATGTGCGTGCACACAGTCGTGTGTATTTAGGCTTGCACTGAGGAGACAAGGAGCGGTGCCTCCGCCTGGTCCTCCAGCGCCCGGGCCGGAGCAGCGTTGGCACTGGCTGGAAGCTGAAAGCGTCCAGGGCCGAAGGGAGAGGGAAGAGGAAATTAACTACATAGATACTATATTCCAGGAGATTTATCTGATCTGCCAAAAGGAGGAAGGGGTGAGGGGAGAATGCAGATAGCCCCTCGGAAGGAGTCACCCAGGCCTCTTGTCCACGTATCAGCGAAAGAAGAATAGAACTGAAAGAAAGATGATTTTTTTTTCCTTCATGTGCAAACGCGCTGCATGACTAGATCGTCACTGTTTGTGGCAACTTATAAAACTGTAAAGTTCACGCTGCCAGGGACAGTGCGATCCTGGGTCTGCTGATTTGAGCAGTTGCTCCTCTCCCTACCATATAGGGCAATACTTTTACCAAGTGCTCGCTCTCCCCTTGCGCGCTGCCCGGCTCCGCCGCGCCCGGCCCTGCGCGCACACACGCGTGCGAGCGCGCACATCTCACACGTGTGTGCGCTCCTGCAGCGCTCCGGAGAGTGCGTGCGGGAGGGGATGCCGATATCTCTTACACACGTCCTTCTGTGATGTCCCTGTGGATATAGGAAGAGGGAGAGAGCGTGTGTAATGGAGAGTGTGCGGAAGAGTATTCATGGCTCCGCGAGTCCGGAGAGGAGCTGATGAACAGTATCATCGTTTGGCTTCAGCGGCGTGCTCACAGTCGGAGAGGCTGCCTTGCATTACAAAGCCTGCCTTCGCCGCCTGCCTTCCCCGCCTGCCTGCCGGCCGCGGGAGGAGACGGAGCCGGGGCCGGGGCCGGAGCGGGAGGGGGCGGGCCCGCCAGGCTATGCAGATGAGCGGCGGTGATGGACAGCTCTGTTTTCCAATGTCCCTCAGAAACTCGAGTGCTGCTTCCCTCAACTCTTCACTCCAGACTCTATACTTCCCCCAAAATACAGGCTCGCAGGCGCTGGGGGAGCTGGCTGGCTGACTGGGAGAACTCCATATGCAGCAGCCACTTTTCTGATTTCGGGGTCTCGCTTCTCTCTCTCCCACCCTCCCCCTCCCCCCCCCCCCGCCCCGTCCTCCTCTCTCCTTCTGTTTTTCCCCTTTCTCTTTCTTTTTTTATTAACCCTATGTGCTTCCATCTCTCCCAGATGCCCTTCCCCTCCCGGATAGATTTCTGACCTTTCCTACTAATTTTCCGTTTGGAGGGTTCTTTTGGTTTTTTGTTTTTTTTTTTTTTTCCTCCTGTTTGTTTTTATTCTGTTCGGGTGCGCATGGGGGGGAGCCTATAACAATTCTGATTCTCTACATAACTGCACAGAGCCAACCCGGGGGGGGGGGGGGGGGGGGGGAGAGGGAGAGAGAGAGAGAGAAGGAGGGAGGGAGAAAGAGGGAGGGCGGGAGGGAGGGAGCGGGAGGGCGGGCGGGAGAGAGGGAGAGCACGAAAGCAGCGCCAGGAGCAGCGGCAGCAGCAGGGCCGGTCACCCTCGCCCCCTCCCTGCTCCTGTGCACGCCAGTGCAAGCCATGTCCTATCCTCAGGGTTACCTCTACCAGCCCCCCGGCTCGCTGGCTCTATACTCCTGCCCGGCGTACGGGGCGTCGGCGCTGGCGGCCCCCAGGAGCGAGGAGCTGGCCAGGTCTTCGTCGGGATCGGCGTTCAGCCCTTACCCGGGATCGGCAGCTTTCACCGCCCAGGCGGCGGCCACAGGCTTCACCAGCCCGCTCCAGTACTCCACAGACCCCGCCACGGGATTCCCCTCATATATGGTAACTACCGAAGAGAAACCCTCTCCTTCTTCATTAGCATCCGCATTCTCATCCTCATCATCTCCAGCCTTTCTCCTCACACATTCACCATCAGCCCCCGACACCACGCCGCACAAGCGGGCGCCCCGCACCGCCGCCGCCTCCGCGCTGCCGGCTCCGCGCCGCCCCGCAGCCCGGCCGGGGACGAGCGGAGCGGAGCGGAGGCGAGCGGAGCGGCGGGCCGGGGCCGGGGCCGGGGCCGGGGCCGAGGCCGGGGCCGGGGCCGGGGCCGGGGCCGGGACCGGGGCCGGGACCGGGGCCGGGCGTCGCTTCGCGTCCCGACCAAGCGCGGGGCCGGCCTGGGTCCCGGGCTCTCCGCGCGGTTTGAGAAGCCGGGAGGGCGCTTTGGTTAAGGAAATACGGATGGTCTCAGCCAGTTGGGTTGGGTTGGATGCTTTCATTCTCCCCCTGTTCCCGTGTCTGTCAGTCCCACGCTTTTCTCTCTCTTTTTTTTCTTTCTTTTAATATGTATCTTTTCTTTCCGCAGTGATAGCACAAGGGAGGGTTTATTTTTTTTTTCCTTATTTTTCTTCTCTCTCTCTTTTAAGTCGGTGTTTAAAGGCGCTGGGGGCTTTATCCCCGTGTGGTTTTATTTACTTTCCGTGTGTTTTGTGCTAATGGTTTAACTGGATTTTGGGAATGAAAAGGAGCATCTGTTAGCGATCTGTGAGCTTCGCTTAAGCCCAAAATGGTCGTAGTGGCCGCAGTTTCGGATTTCACTTTCTTCTTATTAGTTTAAGGAGCAGTTGCAATTGCGTGTTGTGTGTGTTCTGTGCATAAAGTATGTAAATAAAACCATAAACTATATAAATAAACTGCACGTCTAGATGGTTATATAGTTTTACAAACACGCATGCACACAGAGAGTCAGACACATATCTAGTCCGCACACACAAAGACCTGTGCTCGGAATTTGAGACTAGAGCCGCTGTCGATATCCTAGGAGAGGATGGCAGCGGGGTAATTCTCTCTCCCTGCAAAGTGACAGGGAAACTACTTGCTTTCTGTCTGTTCATAATACAGTGCATAAATTGTCGTGCAGTCTTTATTCGAGGTGGTATAAAAGATCTGAGGGTCTCTCTTGTTTTTCCTGTTGAGAAGCAGTAGGCGAGTGGCTGGAAGTTGCAGCGAGGTTGTGAACTGTGCGGGATATTGGGCGATGTTGAGCCTATAACTCTCCGATCTGCGGGGTCCAGAGACGTGCTGAAAGTTAGCGAGTTTCTTAGGGATAGCTTTAACTTTTCTTGCATTATGCAGACTTAAATAAGCGCAATTTAAACGTTAAAGAGCGAATTAAAATGCTAATTACATCGCATTTGAACAATTCGAAACGGTGCATATCTTCTGATTTGCAAATTGGATTTGCAATGCATTAGTGCAGTGAATTGCTAAGTGGCGGCTTTGTTGTATTTTCTATAGCAAAAAAGGAAACATCTTTTGAACCTTTGAGAGAAATGTTGATATCAAGACGCTACCTGTAGGGCCTTTAAAATGTCTACGCGGTTCAAAAATTATATTGGGAAATATTCAATTACAAGGACCTGAAATTAGTCAGAAAGATTAAAACATCGCCGATTTTAAGCGCGTGTGCCTGTGTCTGTGTGCTGGGCGGAGGAAGGAGGGGGGGAATTGTAACTTAATGGCCTTTGGGTGCTGCTACTCCCCCTCATAGAATATGGATACAAGACACCATCCCGGGGAAATACAAATATAACCGCCGATCTCGCCTTGACAACTCACTAATGGCTATCAGCAATAACAAATTGCCAACCCCACCGTTTTGTTCTGTCCAGGGCTCCCCTTACGACGCCCATACGACGGGGATGACCGGAGCTATCAGCTACCACCCGTACGGCAGCCCTGCCTACCCCTACCAGCTCAACGACCCCGCGTACAGGAAAAACGCCACCCGCGACGCCACGGCCACGCTGAAGGCCTGGCTGCAGGAGCACCGCAAGAACCCCTACCCCACCAAGGGTGAGAAGATCATGCTGGCCATCATCACCAAGATGACCCTCACCCAGGTCTCCACCTGGTTCGCCAACGCCCGCCGGCGGCTCAAGAAAGAGAACAAGATGACCTGGGCCCCGCGGAACAAGAGCGAGGACGAGGACGACGACGAAGGCGATGGGGCAAGGAGCAAGGAGGAGAGTTCCGAGAAGATGCCCGAGAGCAACGAAACCTCCGCAGAGGACGAAGGTAGGCGTGGGGTGACTGCGGCCCCGGCGGGGTGGCACCATCCCGCCCCGTCGAGTCCCCCGGGACCGGGGCAGCGGGGTAGGAGCGGGGGGCGAGGCATTTAACAAAAGCGACCCCCAAACCTGTCCCGTCTCGTCGCCTCCGGCTGCTCCGGTCACTTGTCGCCGATCGGTGCCTGTGGCCGAGGCGGGCGGGGGGCGGCCGGAGGGGAGGTGCGGGGGGCGTCGCGGAGGAGCCGGCCCGTGGGGATGGATGCTCCTCGGAGCGGAAAAAGGCCGGGATGGTTTGAGCCTGCCTGGCCGCAGCGGTGGCGCGGCGGTGGCTGGGCTCGCTTCTCTCCCGCTGTTTTGCCTCCCCTCCTTACTGCCTCTCTGTGCCCGGCGGGCCTCCGCAGGGATCAGCTTGCAAGTCGACTCGCTGACGGACCACTCCTGCTCCGCCGAATCGGACGGCGAGAAGCTGCCCTGCCGAGCGGGAGACCCCCTCTGCGAGTCGGGCTCGGAGTGCAAAGACAAGTACGAGGACATCGAGGAGGAGGAAGAGGACGAGGACGAGGACGAGGAGGAGGACATCGAGGAGGATGACGGCGGCGGCGGGGAGCGCGACCCGCCGGCCAAGCCCGCCACCTCCTCGCCGCTGGCGGCCGTGGAGGCCCCGCTCCTCGGCCACCCGCACGCCGACGCCGCCCGCAGCGCTAGCAAGGCGGCGCTGGGGCCCCGCGCCTCCCCCGGCCCCCCGACGCCGGCCAGCAAGCCCAAGCTCTGGTCTCTGGCCGAAATCGCCACCTCGGACCTCAAGAGTCAGACCCTGGGCCAAGGCTGCCAGCCTGCGCCGCTCTCCTCGGCCACCCCCGCCTCCGCCCCGCACAGCGCTGCCTACTCGCCCTCCTCCCTCCTGGGGAGGCATATTTATTACACTTCACCTTTTTATAGCAATTATACAAACTATGGGAACTTTAACGCTCTGCAGAGCCAGGGAATCCTGAGATACAACTCCGCAGCAGTGGCCTCAAACGAGGGACTAAGTCAGACTGTCCTAAACGCCAGCTCTGTCCACAAACAGAGCAGTGACTCTTTGAAAACGATCACTAACCACCTAGAACAACATTACAGGCCCTCTAGCTATGACTCCAAGAAAGGTAGGTGACTTGTTTCTGCCGCTTCCTTCCCTCTTCTCCCTCGTCCTCCTCCCCCGACCCGTAGACGTCCCCTAAGCGCTGTAAATACTGAAACCTTCTCTGGAAAAAAACGGCGAGCTCGGTGCCACCGCTGCCAGAGTGAAGATGGGCACTCATATAACCTGGGGATTAAAACCGGCGTGTCGCCGTCTAATCGGTACCTGCCCCTAAAAACCGCGAGAGGAAATATGAAAGATGACTTTTAGATCAGTCTCACAGACTGCAAATGCAGCTTCGAAAAGTAGGTTTTTTAAAAAAAGGAAAACTACGCACAAAGCTATCCAGACAGCATTGGTGTCATTGCCTGTAATTTTTTTTTCCTGACAAACTGGTTTGACTCTCTTTGTTTCCAGTATTCTCACGGGGTTTTTTTCAGCTTTGGGTTCAGATAATTGCTGACCTTGGACGTGAAATTACGCGGAGCGTGACATTTTTTGTTACTGGTTGCTTCTCGGTTTGTTTGGGTTTTGGGTTTTTTTTTTCCCCGAAAAAGTTTTGCACTAATATGATTGTCATCTTATCCTACAAATTACTCGAGATACAGGCAAATATAAGATATTGGCTAGTTTCTTAAACGACCCAGCTACGAATTGTGCACCAGTGAGGGTTGGGACTTACACAGACTGTATAATCTAGTTAGCTGGCTGTGTCCTGTGACTAACTGACGGTTATATTTTGACAGATCCCACTGAAGTCTGCACAGTAGGAGTACAACCATACCTATAGAAGTGCAATCACACAGCAATGCAAGTAAGTGAGAACATTTTCTATTACACTGATCATTTGGCATCAGGTCTGAGACAGGCTGCACAGTTCTAGACTCGCTTAACGTTAATTTCTTGCTTCATTACTTGAGAGTTTGGTCACAAAGTAAAACTTTTTTTTTTTTTTTTTGCTGTTTTCAGAAGCCTTATATGACTACATTTATTTCTTGGGTTTGTCTTAATTTTCAAGCCAGGTTAGACAGTTCCCTCACTTTGCATACTCTTCGCTTGTGCAAGGCAAAGCCGTAGGGACTACTTAAAAGTTACGGAAAGAAATCTTCAGGAAAAAATTTAAAAAACCTTTGAGGGTATTGTTATTTAAAACCAGAGTGCTTGTGCTCACGTGGCAGTGCTAAAATTGAGTGGGGCTTCACGCAGTGACTGCGTATTTAAAATAAAAAGGGACAACTGTAAGAAACGGACATGAATCTTAAACAAGGTAATCTGTGACTTGGCTCTTGCCTAGCTAGCAAAGGCACTCTGAATACTTCCACTATTTAGAGCTAAAGAAACAACAACGACAAAAAAATCATCTTGCCGATATTTTTCAACTAACTTTTATTTTTGTTAGAAGAAATTAGACTAGTAAGAATTTTGCTTTACTTCTTTTCCCGCCCACCCCGTTTAATGGTGTTAGAGTTTAATTGAAGGATTTTTGGATGATCTGGTTTTTTCCTTGGTCCACAGGTAGGTGTCACAATTGCTTTGAAAAAAGTCAGCAAGCCATCATCTCTCCCCGAGCTAATATATATAACAAATCTCTAAATCCGGATCACATCTGGTGCCACTGTATAAAAGAAGACCACAGAGCACTATTAAATCTTCAGAATCTAATTATTAAACCAGAATTTTGTTGGACATATGTGAGTTTTCTGGTATAGTATAGTTTCCCCAATGTATGTGTGACTTTTGAAAACAGATCTGTTTTTCTCAGGATATCTTGAATTGATCACTTCATTGCCACGGTATCTATTCGATAGGTGTGATAGGATTTATTGTAAAATTTATTTGTAAAAGATGTATACAGTAGAGATAATAAAGACGTGATTGGAGAACTTGAGTCCTTACAAAGTGGAAACAAATTTGATATTTATTTTTGTAACGATATAAAGCTTCTAGTAATTTATGCAAGTTGTATTGCAATGAAATCTGAACTTTTTGTAAATAAATTTTGCCTGGTTTTTATTTGAAACGTTGATGGTTATACAATCTTTGGTTGTTTAACAAGAATTCTTTACTAATTTATATCTCTAATTGTAAATAAAAACAGACTAGTCTGCAACAACGTTGTGTTTTTCATTCCTTTCCCTCAAAATACTAATTTATTATTTAGAAAAGGAGGAAATTTGTAATTTCAATAGTACAGCTAAGATCATAAAACGAGTAAGCAATTTAAGCATGTTGCAAATATATACTTTGCATAAATTAATTCCTTCTGGCTTGTTCCGTTATACTTAAGCTTTAACTACGCTCGTATGAACAAATAGGTATTTGTATATATACATGAATATGCATAGAAAGGGTGATGGGAATAATGCATGTTTCTTATAAACTATTTATACTGGGTGTGAAGTAGATCTTTATTTATCATTCTTTAAATTCACTATTCTAGGGTAAAAAAGTATTATCAACCATGGCTTACTTCTAATTACTTATTTTTGGCTTCTGGCTAAAATATGCAAGGGAAAAAAAAAAAAAGATTAAAAGTCCAATACCTGTTTGAGGTTTTTAAAATGGTTTTCCCTCTTTATATCGGTAAACCATGGCTTTACAGTTACATTGGAAATCCCGTTTAATTTGAATCATAAAATTAGCCAACTCATCATTTTAATTTTTGGTAAAATAATGGGAATCCTCCTATAATATAATTCCAGAAAAGAAATGAACAATCATTTATTTTCCCCAAAAGATAAATTGAGTGAATATAACTTACGGTTATAAAACAAGAATAATAGCTTCTTAGATTGCCCTTTAATCAATCATACACTTATTTTTCAAGAGGCTCATCTATTTTATTCCATGATTAATAATGTTCCAGCGTGAGAGCATTATTAGATCCCAGCAGGGGAGATCCTGAATGCTTTTAGCTGCTTTGGAATGGTCAGTTGGGGTTCATTATGGTCTGATATTGAACAATTTATAAAATCTTGTCTAAACATCTGCCAGCTCAGATAGGCTGATGTGTCTGAAGATGGGAAATTGCTGGACCAGTTGATATTGACAAACGGATCTCTCTCCAGTGGCTTTTTGTTCAGTGAAAATTAGTGGCCTCTTGCTCAGGTCTTGTTAGAAAGGGCATTTGAAAGTGATCTTAGATACTTCAGGCATCAGCCTTGGGAAGGTTAACTGGATAAAGAGCCCTGCTAGTCTGGAGTCCAGAAACATGTTGTTGTTATATTAAATAGGGGAAAAGAAAGCTGTTTTTCTTGAATGCATATACACAATTCCCATGATCCATCTTCCCTTGCACACCCCCTCACTCCTCTTTGTAATTTACCCCTATAAAGACATCTAAGTGACTGAGAAAATGTGTGTGTTTTTCAGCTGAAAGGGCAGAAATTAATAACGTTATCCTGGAATACTCTGGGATCTGTCTAGCTAAATCTAAAGCAGTGAAGACCTTTGCTGCTGGAGGCCTACTCGTACTCTTATGCTGTTTGTGGAATGATGCTTCTTTGCTCCTGTAACTTCCTCTTTTTCATTGAGGTAGAATTCAATTGTATCTGCATGCAGTGTGTAGTACATGTAATTAGGCAAATAGCTAAGAAGTAATTAATTTTTCCCCCTCCAGTTTAGCATATGATGCAGATTGCAAATATTTACTATAATCATTCTCGACCATCTTTACTGTGCAGTCCAGGAAGGTTTTATGGAGGGATTTTTATGTCAGGGGGAATACCTGAACTTTCTTTCCCCCACTCTTGCTCTTACTCCATGAGCCCCCACCACCCATGTTATACGTCCCAGGTCTCTGTTGGACACAAAGTGTACATTTCAATTGGTAAAAACCAAAAGCTGTGGCAGAGATTAAAAAAAGGCTGACGACATTCCTTTGATGTTTATACGCCCAAAGACTTATAAAAGATTTCCATAATTTACCCACCCTTGCTAGTATTTAGACCTGGATTTCTTTCTGGAAAGAAAAGTAGAAAGACTCGGAAAACTCGCTTTCAAGTATTCACTATGTATGTAAAACCCAATGGACTTCTCTCATCCTCTGAGAAATTCACAAACGGTTCATGGATGCAGATGGGCGCCACTGAAATGATTTGGCATATGAATTTATTTTTTTAAACACGAAGCTAATGGGCGAGAACTGCATATTCAACATCATTCGAGATTTAGTAATCAAAACTGAAAGCAGGAGGAAAGTGTAGCCTTGCTAGATTGTTGGCAAAAACAATGTGATTATTTCAGTGTAGCAAGAAAGAGGGATGAACGATAAAATACATCAGTCCGTGTATGGTTTATTTCATAACGATGCTAATGAGCCCGCTGGGATTAAAATCTCTCACCCCATTCTATATTTACTCCTTCTTCTCCCCACCCCCCGCCCCTCGTTTCTGCGCTCATTTCGGAGCGGGGAAGGCAAACCCTTCCCTCTTCGGGGCAGAGGTTTCATTAGAGCTGATTTATTGAAATTCGGGCTTTAATCTCAGGTGGGATCCCGGAGGAATTGGCGCTGTCGTCAAATAGGAAGAGGGTCGCTTTCCACTTTACACTTCCTGGGCTGCTTTTTTCCTCGCTCCCTGCGAATGTCAACATTTGTTCTCAATAAGAGAGTTATTGTTTCAGGAAAGCTGCTCACCAACTGCCTTTAGGAGCAGAAAAAAAGCGTCGCCCACCTTTGTTTGGCTGGAGGCTGGGGGAAGGGATGGGAACGGAGGTAACACGCAGCTCAGGCCAGCAGCGGACAGACAGAAAGACAGACAGACAGACAGACATGGGAATTGCTGCTGCTGCGCACCAGCTCGTGGAGGGAAACGGGCCCGGCTAAGAGGAAAGTTAATGGAAAGAACCGTGGGCATCTGCCTTTCTCTCGCCGCTCCATTGACGTATTTGCCCCCGACTTGCTCAGCCCCATAACAGAGATGCAGGCTGCAGGGAAAAAAAAAAAAAGTATCAAAATCTACCAACGCAAGAACAAAAAGGACTGCTCTCACGGATTTCTACCCGCGGAGATGGTCTTCAGGTTTTGGGGAGGGATGGAAGGGTGATCTTCCAGGTGAAGAAAGACGTAGGGTTGGCTATCTGATTCAGCCCTACCTGACGGCAGCCACCTCCCTAACGGGCCATCCATCAGCTCCCGACTCGGCCGGGCCCCAGCCCCGCGGCGAGGAGCGGGAGTGGCCCGGGACCGGCCAGCCCCGAGCGGAGCGAAGCAGCCCGGTCCGACCCGCTCCCCTCCGCTCCGTGGTGGCCTTTCCGTGTCCACCCTCACGGGCGAAAAAACCCCAAAACAAAACAAAAAAACCCCAAAACCAACCAAACAAAAAAACCCCAACAACACTGTCACCATTGAAAGTTTCTGGCTCAGTCACATGTTACATCTCACTTGAAGGCGGTTCAGACTCAGCGCTCGTCTGAGAGACTGTAGCAGGAATGTAATCAATACAGGGAGGGTTTTATTGCTTATTGGCTTTTGAAACAAACAAACCACCCCACCCCCCAAACCCACCCCACCCCCACAAAACAGGCAAACAAACAAAACCCCCCCAAACAAACCACCCCAGACAGAATTTATGTAAAG
Source organism: Fringilla coelebs (assembly GCF_963513975.1). NCBI lineage: Eukaryota > Metazoa > Chordata > Aves > Passeriformes > Fringillidae > Fringilla > Fringilla coelebs. The sequence continues at coordinate 64,639,912 of NC_140028.1, forward strand.
GTCGATTTTTGCCTTCTGCATTCAGACATATCTCGGGCACTTGGGCAAGTTTCCCAGGATCTAGGTAGTCGAAAAGAGCCTTTCCATTGCAGGAACTGAATAATGATGGTAAAAAATTACTATTATTAGAGTAATACTCCACATTAAGTCATGTGATTGTTCATACCTTTCTTTTTTTTAATCCAGTAAATAATAACTGAGGTATGTTTCCAGCTTCTAAAGAAATAAATGCGAGGGGGAGAAAGAAAAGTTAAAAACAAAGGGATCCATAGTACATAGTCAAGGCACCCATGCATCTAATCCCTGATTATTACTCGGCGTGTCTGAAGCAGAGTATTTATTGAAAGTACAGAGGGAAAGCGCGGTCGGCGGGACACGTTGGCACACAGGTAGCTCGGAGCTGCAGGCAGCGATCTGGAGGCAGGCGGGCTCTGGGGGAGTGTTTTACCTGTGAGCGCCCTGCCCGAGGTGACAACCCCGCTGCCGCAGCCTGGACCCGTGCCCCCCCCTCCCGAGCCGTGACTCATGCAATAATGTCACCATTTCACGTCCAATCCCGACCGAGCCGGCTGCATTTTTCCCTGAGCAAAAAGTAAGGGACAGAGGGACGTGGCCACTGGTCCTCGGGGGCGGTCTCCGTTAACCTGGATCCTTTTGGGATTTAAGGACTAAAAGGAAAGGGCAGGGGGTGTCACTCCAGCCCAGCCGCTCTCGGAAAGGCAGGAACGCACACAGGCAGAAAAAGTCACTTCTCCACTCCGTCTTGTGTCATCCGTGACGAGGGATTTCAAAACACTCCCGAATATTTGTGCAGGGGACAAAAAAAAAAAAAAAACAACAACTCCTATTGCTCCTCGCATGGCGACTGCGTGGGTACTGTTGCTGCTCGGGCTCTTAAAGAATGACTAGGAAGTAAAATAAAAATAAGTATGTGCATTTTTATAGGGAGATAAATTGACAATTTATTGTGTATAACTTCTGATCAATTATTAATCGTTAGTGTCAACAACAGGGTTATAATTACCTTCAGTTATTTAAAGGGATATTTATTTTTTCTTCTCTCTGATCTGGTAATTAGTTAATGCTCTGGAGTAATGAATTCAAAGCTGATTTGATAATGATTGAGACAGGGTTTTTTCCCTCTCTTTTGGCAGCCCCCCCTCGCACGGAGGGGGAGGGGAGGAGGAGGTGTCTCCCCCCCGTTTGCAAAGATTCCATGTAAAGGCAAATCACTGCGCGTTTCACTTTTCAGACCATAAATAACGATTCTGGGAGTAAAAAGGCGAAATGACAAACAAATAGAGCGCAGCTGGGATGAATAAGGCCGATCAAAGTTAGCGGGGGCCGACGCTTCTCTCAGCCGCCGCAGGTCTGAGTCCCATAAAGGTGCCAGCAACTCTTACCTCTCTCCCCGAGATCAAGGGAGAGGGCGAGCAGGACATTTTAACCCTCTGACATCTTCCCGCGAGCGGAGGAGGGGAGAGAGGGAAAAAGAAAAAGGAAACTGCATATTTCTTGTTTGGGGGAATTAATGCCTTCACCATTGCTCTAGGGAAGGGGTTTCACCTGGAGCCCGAGAAGCTCCCGCCCAGCCCGCGGAGGATGCTCGGGGGACAGAGGGGGAGAGGCGCAGCGCGGTGCGGGGCTGGCTCAGCTCCTGGCAGCGGCAGAGGCGCAGCCTGGTGCGTGTCAAAGATCCCCAGCCCGGCTCAGCCCTCAGGATGGGGAAACAAGAAATAATTTTTTTTTCCCTTCTCCTTGAGGGAGCTCGGCAGAGCTTCGTCGTGAAGAAAAGCAGCAAAAGAGCAGCCCGCAGGAGCTGTGGCTGCCGCCCTGCCCCCGTGTCTTGGGGCGGGGGTAACCCCCTCCTCCCCGGGCCTGGGGCTCGGCAGCCCGGGGGAGGTAACTACGGAAAACTCCCCTTCCTCCCCTCTCCCCAGAGGCGTGTGGCGCTGAGCCGAGGTAGAAGCTCCATTGTTGCCTCCCTCCCCTCTTTCCTAGACCTCTACTTAATTTCGCGACAGGCGAGGTCCCGGAGCCAAAGGGGTGGTTTTTTTTTTATTTTGTTTTTTTTTTTTTTATTTTTTATTTTTTTTTAGCGCGATGGGGCTCGTTTTACGGCAGCTCTGATCGAGATGGAATAAGTGTATATGATATTATATGTAACAGTTATACGTTTATATAAAAAAAATGTTTTCCCAGTGCAACAAAACTGCACTGGGAATTGCAGTGCAAAATGCAAGTTTTAAAATTAATTTATCCTGACAGGTTTGACATCGCCCGGCTCCCTTTTTCCTGCAACTACGTCCGCAAATGAATGCCGCTTCCAGAGTGTATGTTTTAATTTGTCACATCAAGGCAATAAAAGGGAGCGATATATACTTAAGCCAGTTAACATTGTAATAACAGGTTTAAAGGAGCAATTAAATGGTAGTGAGTCGCATGTCTGACTTTCTATAGGCATTACCACATCAATGGTACCTTTTAGGCTGACTATAACTTAGCATGATTGTCTCAATTAGTTTAGCTACATGATAGTTATTGTGAACTCTTTGTGAGTAATCAATGTTACGCAAGCTTATGGGAAGGAGGCTTTAATAGGGGTGAGCCGCAGCTAAATAACACGGACCTCCTAATTTAAAGAAACACCTTTCTTTCTCTGCTTCTCTGTTTCTCGCTCTCTCCCTCTCCTCTTTATTTCTTTCCTCCAAGCCCCAAGAAAGAAACGGTAATTTATAGACTTATAAATCTGTTTCCGAGATCGCTGTAGCTGAACGTAGATTTACAGGCAAAAAGCAGCTTCTGCCGCGGTTGATCAACGAAAAAGCCCGGCGCGGATGGCCGAGCACCCCCGCTTCGCCTCTCCTCGGCTTTAGCGGTGCACGTCGTGGCTGCTCACTGTCACGATAAAGCCCCGAGCCACAAATAACCTTGAGGGATGCTCACCTCACATGATGCGTGTGTGCAGAACTCTTGCGGGCGCCTGAGCTTGCCCTTGCTGCCAGCGGAGCTAGCCCGAGCGGAGCGCTGCGGGGACAGACATGCGTGTGCGTGTAAAACAGGAACGGGTGCTAAAGCGAGGGGCGGAGGGAGGAACGACTGTAAAGTGGGGTTAAAACCACGATTTAATGCACAGAGAAAGGTCCTGGCGGAGCAACGGGCCGCTTGGTAACTTGTTAATTATCCACCTACAGACTCTCTTGCTAAATACTGAGCCACGGGTGGTTAATGCAAAATACAGAGGGCTGGAAATTGAGTGGGAGCTGCTTGAACTGCTTCAAAACACTAAGAAGTATGTACTGTTTTCTGTCACGGGAGAAAAAAAGGCAAGAAAACGTGTACCATTGAAATTTAAGATTAAAAAAAAAATGCAGGGATATTTCTGTTGGTGAAGTTATTATCATTAGTCCTAACAATGCCTCGCCATTAGACAAGGCTGGAGTTAGCCTCAGTTGCAAGATTTCAGATCTGCAAGGGTTTTTTTCTTTTCTTTCTTTTTTTTTTCTTTTTCTTTTTTTTAAATGCACATTACATTTCTGTCATGCTTTGCAGAAGAACACGATATCCCCAAAGAACCCAAAGAAGAAAAAAAATACTCTGACAGCAACCATTAGTTAAGAGTGCAATGAATAAACCCCTTGCACAAGAGTATCAGGACTAATTAAGATTCTGTTTAGCAGCCCTGGATGGAATGTTAATGTAGCTTTGACTAACTGGGAATAAGCAGGGGGAAAAACTGCATTTTAAGAGGAATGCTGGGGTGATAACATCTCTCACTTCTTCTGTCCAAGGTCTGCCCAAGCCTGTTACAAAGTCATTATCTCAAATTACTCCTGTACTTCATTTTTAGAGGGTTTCGGCAAGATCCCCTGGCGTTGAAGCGCTGCCTAGAGCCTCACAAAGCCAATACTCTCTAAGGGGATAAAGGCTGAATCAACCCACTATCTCTACCTTCGAGAGTTTGCTGGTACCAGTTTCTTGGACAAATACAGCCAGGATTCTGGAGGCAGATTAGGATCTATTGCTGGCGTCTCCTCACAAATCCCTAAAGGGTTTTTGACCCTTTGAAGTTTCGTCTATTTTGCTTACACAGAAGTTTACATGATTAAGTCAGGATTTTACAAGGCTCAACAAGGCAAATTTAGTCACCTCGGAACACTCAACACCAAAAAAAGAGTAAAATATCCAGTTGTCCTGCTGCTCGTTTAGTTCCAGAAATACTAGCATACTGTCGTATTTGGAGTGATTAATTTAATACAGTAGAAAAATATCTGCAAGACTGCTTCAGCAGGGAAGGGTAAAAAATTCCGCCTCATTATTATTATAAATTATTATTTTATCTTAATATTTTTTTCAGACTTTTATATAGAATTCCCCCCTGCTCATTCCCAATGTCCGTTAATGCATCTATGTTTATCAGAGAGTGGATAAAACTTCCTGAAGTCCCTTCCAGCCTTTTTGACATTTCCAGCCTGCCTTTGCTTCCCCTTATCCAGAGACTTACTTTTTTTTTTTTTTTTTTTTGTCGTCGAGCAACAAGCCTCCCTAATCCTTCCCTCTGAAGTAAACTTTTGCCAACGCTTTACTTGCAAAAAGCAGCCTTGCATAATGCAAATCTTTTCCTGGAATGAGGGGGCTGGGAACTGACAGCGTAAACAGGAGAGGAGGAGCAGAGCTCCTTCTCATGGAGCAGTTACCTATTTAAAGAAGTCTCCCGCAGTCAGAGCGGGAGTGCTGCAGCCAGGGACTGCGGCTGCATCTGGCCCACCCTGCTTCCACGGCCTCTTGTGGAACACAAACAGACTCGTTCTCTCTTCCAGTCTTCCTCTCTCTCCCACCAGAGGGAAGATCACTCTGCTAAGGAATTACTCCTGCTGTTATTATCAGTGAAGGAAGGAATTATCTGTTCAATTCATCCTGCCTCTGAAATAACAGTAATAACAGCAGTAATAATAATAATAATAATAATAATAATAATAATAATAATAATAATACCTGGCGGGCTGGATCAGTGAGTAGCAGGGACAGCAAGGGCAATCAGGCGAGCTGCAGATTTCTCTTCCTCAATTGATTTATAATTGATGAATGGATTTTCTTGTGCAGCTGCAGTGTGGTTAAAATCTATCGAAGAGGTAGGTGTTCTGGAAGGTGTTATTTTGTACGGGAGACAGTTAGGAGTAACTGGGTGCGTTTATCAGCGGGAGATCTGAGCAAGCAACACGATTACATTGCTGTTAGTGGCCAGGATTCAACTTTCCATAGGCCTCCAGCACCTGCAGGCTCGGAGGTGACTCACACGGAGGTGGTTCCTGCCGGCTGCCGGCCACATGCTGCATCAGGGCATTGGTCTGGCACACACCTACCCACTGCTTCTGGCCAGGAGGGCTTTGCCCTGCTCCCGACCAGCCGTTCACTGGCGCTGCGCTGGCGGAAATCGGGCAGGCACGGTTTTGCAAGAGAAGGGGAAGCAGTGTCTTGCAGCATTTCTCTCACACATTTTAAGGAAGTGGAAGGGATTTTCGTGCCTCTTAATAGGAGCCGTTTTCCTACTTCAGGAACGACGTTTCGCCCTGCCTGTAGGGATGTACCTGGTATTTAGTGCATTTGCAGTGTCTCTTAAAGAAACAGAGCTTTAATGTGGGTATCAAGAGACATGCAAGGCTGTTATCAAGCCTCTGGATCGTGGGCGGTTACCATAGATCTCGATAAACTTTAGGACCCGTTTTTTTTCCCATATGTTCTGGATTCAAATTTTAAACTATGTGGGCTTCAGTGTAGTAACTTATTTTTTTGTTGCTCTTTGCCAAAAAAACCCCCAAAAACTATCATCATAAAGGACAGGCCTCCAGGCATCAGGACCTGCCTTTGCTGCTTGTAAAGGGGCTTAAGGCTACGTTCAAGAAGGAGAAAGGTGTAAATGGGATAGAAAGGTCTTACTTGGCTTCTTATCTTTGAGAACAGTTGCCTTCAGGACTGTATTTTTTTTTGACCTTAAACTCACCCAAGAAATCAGGTTCTGTCTTCCCTTATGTTTAGAAAGGCTTCAGCCTTACCAGAGGTGACTATGCCTAACCAAGTTTGGGATGCTGACCTCAGCAGGGTGAGCCCTTGTCCTCCAAGGGCTCAGCAGGTATACCCCCTCCAAGCAGGCCTCCAACCCTGGCCCCTTGCTGGAGGTGGTCGCCCTTGTCTTTTCCAGGCTTGCTCCTGCTGGTGAGAGCACAGCGCAAACCCAACACAAAACCTCTGAAGCGGGGATAGAAAATGTGAGTTAGGCTGGCGGCCGTGCAGCCGCGTCTCTGCGCTCTGAGGAGCTGTGCCGTGTTCTGCACAGCCCCATCAGGAGAGGGAGAGCCAGCAAGCCCCCTCCCACCCCTTCCCCCTTCCTTACCTCTCTGACAGAGGGGGCACACAGATTTCCCTGGGGAGGCGGGCTCCAGCATATGGACATTATCTTCCCTGAGCTCGGAGTTGTGTGTGCCTGTGACGGGAGCAGATTTAAGCCACATTTTGCCACTTTTTGTCTTTGCATGGGATAGCTGCACACAGGCGAGGTGGCTCCGTGTTCAGGGAGAGGGCTGCTCCTGGGCAGCTGCTGAAATGCAGGTGAGGCCCAGTACCACTGACAGGATGGTAAGAGGGAGTGCGAGGGGAAAGCTGTGGGATTTAATGCCTGTCTTTCTCTTCCTTCTTGTTCTTCTGCTGCATGAGAATAATTTTATTCTCAGCACATGTTTCTCCTGGGAAAAAACAACCCACTCCAAACCCAAAACCTCCAGTGCTGTGCTTAGATCTGTTTCTTTCAAGAGATGATGAGACTTTTTTTTTGGGGGGGAGGGAGGGTGTTTCATTTGTCTTCTGATTTTTAAACTTCTTTCACACTAAATTTTGCACTCTAAGTTTGGAAGAGAGGTATTACTTTATGAAATCATGGAATGTGGAATACTTACCTCATTACTCAGTTCCACAATCTGGGGCTTAGAAGTGAAAAAAAACTCCCCAACAAAATGAATATGAGATTTCCCTTAAAACACTAAAATCTCACTTGACAATAAAATATTATTATTGTCAGCAAAGCAACTGCGTAATTACATTTCTGTTTCCCTGTTTAGTTGATATTAATGTCTGTAAGCTAGATCTTCCCTCTTCATCAGCTTACACATTTTTTAAAAAATTCTTGTTAGAGCTGCAAAATGTGCTTGTAGAGCAATAAAAATCTAACTTATTTGAATTGTTTTCATAGTAAATAATTTGAATTGCAGAATATTATTGGTGAACATGTAAGAACACATAATTTATCTTTCCTATCTGAACATGGAAAGTTTGTCATATCAAACAAATTGTTTTAATTGTTTTTTACAACAGTTACAAAGATCATATAGTAGAATTGTCCTAACCACCATTGTGCAAAGCCCCTTCTGAATTACAAACACACGTAATTCTACTTCAGCTAACTTCAGTGGGAGTTAAATACTCAAGAAGTATCATTAAAAAGAAATTTTTGTTATCTCTAATAGAAAGAATGAAATGATAGTCCTGCAATTGACATAATATGAAAAAAAATGTTTACAGGAAATAATAAACAGAAGAAACTACTCAGTTAAAAGCACGTTTTTAGGGATGTTTTAGAGGGCTAGAAACAATAAAAATGTCCATGGAAATGTGGTCCATAATATCCTTGAAAAATCCATGCAGCTGAGTCCAATTTCTATTATTGTATCCAGTCCTAAAAAACCTGGTAAAGTTGAACAATTCATCCTTAAGTTATTTTAATGTAGCCTGCATATAATATTATTTTTATTAGTGGATTAGGGTTAGGTTTGTGATTCTGAAGATAATAGGTTGCAGCGTAAATCCACAGTAAACTTGTTTTCAAGCTAAGTTAGCATTGGACAATAGATAAATCTACATTTTGTCTCTCACTTTTTTTTTTCTTTCGTTTATTCTAATCCCTTCCATAATGCCTAGGAGTATTAAATATGAATGCATTAGGTGCTTGTGTGACTCAGTGGATAATACAACTTCGGTCTTCTTCTTCCATTATCTCAGTGTTATTAGAATATTATAAAAAAAGTATATATCAGATAGGCTGTAAAAAAATCATATATGGGAAGCAGCCTCTTTCAAAATATGTGAAATCACGTATCAATCAATATGGGACAACAGTTTCTAATATTGTTTAATTATGAATAAGCTGTCTTTACATTTAAGGATAATAGAAGAGTATGCTAGTTCTTAAATTCAAACTCTAAAATGCACAACTGAATACAAGCCTAAAATTAAGCAGAAAATACCACCTTTCTGGTGGAAAGTTGTCACCATGGATATCCACCTTTGTACAGAATGAAGTCCAGTGAAATAAACCATGTGTGGTCATAGAAATAATTACTTTATTGTAAAACATATGGATAAGAGGATAAAAGTAAGATCCCACAGCCACTATTTATGTGGAATTCACACTACCAACTGCTTGGACCAAAAGAATAAAAAAGTTAAGAGAGCTTTTTTTTAGTTGTCTATTTTTTGGTACTGTAGTACATAGGATTCCCTGAATTGGGTCATGCAGTGGCCAAACTCCAGCTGCCTCTGGAATTCAAGACTGTGATGATCATGCCTCCAAGGCACAATGGGCATGTGACAAGGAAGGCTATTATCTGGATCTGGGAGTGTTCTGGGTTTTTCTGGAAGAAATCTGCTGTGGTGCACCCTTCCGTCCCCATCTCTTATTGTTAATAGCTTCTTTCTCAGTCTGTGATTGCAGACACAGCTGGTTAGTACATCACAGATCGGGTCAGACAATTGCATTTGATGTGTGGGGGTCGTATGTAAGACCCATATGTACAAGAAAAGGAGATGGGTGGGGGGAGAGAGAGAAAGAAATCACTCCTTGCAAATGTGTGAGGCACAAGCACTGTTAAAGGGCAATATGTTGGAAATCAAATGGTGTGAAATATGTCAGATCTGATATTTCCTTACATATGCTATCTCCACGTTTTTAAAAAGAGATAAAAAGTAGTTAGGCTGTAGCTAACTCTTACTACCTATCATCCTCAGTAAGAATCCGGTGCTTTGTGTAAACACACCATCAACTGAACTGAATGACTGACACATTAGGTAGTGTCAGATGTGAGCATCTGGGACTGTGCTGACTGTTGGGAGCTTATCCTGACTGCTTTCTTTTTTCCTCATCTGTCAAAGCCATCAGATGTTTCTGGAACAGCATCTACCAGTGGCAGAGATAGACTTCTTGTTCCTTGTTAGATTTGATGTGGGGAGTAAAGAAGGGCAATTTTTGTGGCCTTCCTTTACTTTCCCTCTGAGTATTCTCTACACCCTCAAAAGAAATGTGGTTTGTTTATATGCAGGAGAGTGCAGGGGGGGAACCACAGTTTTACCAAAATTGGAGTTTTATAATGTTCAGCCAGGATTTGTCCATTTGCTGAGATAGAACTATCAACTTGTAACATTACATTGGCAATGCCCAAGTTAAAGGGAAACTATATATTTGTAAATTTATTTTTTACATTGAAAATGGGACATCATATTACTGTAGCTCTACATGCTTACATGTTAAACATATTAATCTCTTCAAATATGCTAATAATCCATGAATCAATACAGAAGGATCTACGAGTTGACTTTAAGGGAATACAGTTGCCTTTATCTAAGAATGCAAACACATTTAGAGGTATAATAGATAAACCATAATGAGATTAGGCTTTCCATCAATTAATTTAAGATTTATGCTTACAAATTTTGTTATACTCTGTAAGGTTGTCCTACATGAATACTGTCTAGGGAAAGAAAAAAAATCAAGATAAAAAAAATATATTCTTTATTCAACTATTCAGCCTTCATTGCAATGTATAAAGAGAATAGGATAGATTTTATAGTAATTTGAGAAAAAGTTCTTCTAAATAAGGCAGTTTTTTCTTTGTTCTTAAACTGTCAGTAAGTCAGGCTTTGCATTGGTAAGTAACTATGTGCAGCAGGATTTCAAGAAGTCCATTCGGTATATGACTTTGAAGAGGAACTTGGAGCATGGTAAGATGTTCAAGTAATTTCCATCTCAGAACTCTTAAATGCATTTACATTTTTATGTGAGTAAAAAGCATACCTTGGTTGAAAATAATCACTCATGTTACTCAAAAGAGACTGGTGAATTTGTTCAGATATTTTGGCCTGATTAGTTTTATGTGAATTTAACAAGAGAAACAGATCATGGATTTGACGTGATTACATGCAAATATAGGTAAACAGAAGAAACCTTGAAATGCATGCAAAATAACAATGCTAGCAGATTGTTAAAGATAGTGCTCAATGAGTGCTCATATGTATATATATGCTGCTGATGAAGCTAAAAGTAAGATCCTTATTTAAAGATGGGAAACATTTTCTTATATAAGATTCCGATGTGGTTCCTATTGCTGTAATCTTCAGACAAGAATTTTTTATGACTGATGTCAGCTTCGCAATGCATGTCTTGCTTTTATATAACAAGAAAGCTTCAACAAAACAATTTAACTGTTTCCAGGAGTGATAGGGACAAAGTTTGGTTTGCTAATGTCAAAAATCTGCGTGACCTTGCTGAATAAACTGCTTTACAGTAAATGATCTAAGTTTAAGAAGGAGGTATCTTGAGGCCAAAAGGAGGTGCATTTTTTTCTTTCCCCGTAAAAATACACTCCTATTTGGCAGAGTTCTCATTGGGTATACTTGATATAATAGCTTGGAGTTTAATTATTTGTAGATTTTATCTGTAGTGTGGATGTTCAAGGCTGGCAATCTCGGAGCAGGGCTAAGCATGTCATTCCTTATAATTGTTTCTCTTCTGTGCCTCGGTAACTCTAGAAGTGAGGGCAAGAAAACTGTCTCTTTTTCTGCTCTCATTCTTCCTTCATTGCTATCCATATCAGTTCAGGGCAATCTGAAGAAAGACAGATTAATCAGCCTTGAATCAAAGTCTGAGTGGGGAGCAGAGCTGGGACAGGGCCAGATGTCTGCAGGACTTGGGATCTGAAGGAGGAGGCAACTGGCTCTAGAAGAGATCATAAACAAGGTCAAGCAGTAGAAACAATAAAAAAAAAAAAAAGGGAAATGAAAAGGGAAATGAGAACAGCTTGTCCAGAGGAAAAGACAAAAGTGGAAAATGACAGGTTAGAAAGACTGAGAAATGTCTATGGCCACCAAAACATCATCTTTCAGGACCTGGGCTATGATCCAGGATTTCTGTTTTTCAGAGTTCCTCTTCTGCTTACTAAATAATTGGGGTGTCACTGGCAGCACATATCTTACTCCCTATGTCAGTGGGACCAAAATCACTGCTGACTATTCCCTTGTTTCAGGTGAAAATCTTCTGCTGGAATTCAGATTCCAGTGCTGTAGTCCATACTGTGAGAATTGGAAACATTTCATATGATTAACATTTTTGTCAGACTGAGAAACAAAGAAGTGATTATCTTTTTCTTCCCTAAGCTTTGCATCATCACACTTGATTGTCTGCTGAATAGACAGATCTCCCAGAATGAGGCACTGTTTCAAAAACCAGCCTTCACTAGTGGATTTCCTGACTTTTGAATGTTTGGCCTTGTAACCCCAATGTTTTGTTTAAACTTGATTCTTGAATCAAGCAGCAAGCACTAGAACAAAATGACACAAGTGGTTTTCTGTCACTCATCCATACTATGTATGTCTGTGTGTGTGTGAATGTACACATAGATGTGCTTTATATGTGTGTACATACATACATACATACATACATGCATATATATATATTTGTATATATATATATATATACACACACACACACAGAGGTATGTGTTCTCTCTCTTCATATGTCTTTTTTGTGGGTTGAAGATGAAAAAAGGTGTAGCAGAGAATTTCATAATCCTATAAGCAGTTGTGTTGGTGAAGTAATTTACCTGATTTGAGTGAGGACTGCCAAATCCAGCATGAGAATTTGTGACGTTGATGTTATTCAGATGTGAGAGTTTCTAGGATTGCAACTACAGGCTGTAGTTATTTGGAGACTTTCTGTTCATTCCAACTGTTAGTGCTGCAATATGCTGTAACTAACTGATTGCAGCAGGGCTCCATGCTAAATTTACACATACAGAATTCCATATCTGTCCAGGAATGTATGCACATAGCTAGTGTCATTGCAGGCACCGAGTCATTTGTAAGTTTAAAGTTACTGATTTACATTAATATTTGTAGGATTTGCGCCTTGGTTAATTTGTCGTCTTCCTAAATGGGAAAGGGATATGGACAAGTCAGGGCTAAACTGACAAATGTGTTAGTCCTGCCAAAGCATTCAGAGTGTATCTAATGCTTTTCTTGAGTCAGTTGGTCAGTCAGTCAGTGATTCTTTCCACCAAAAAATTACTCCTAGAAAGGAAAACAAGCTTAAGAACTTAGCAGCAGAAAGGGTATGTGTTAGAGGAGAATTTTTTTTCTCTTGCTTCTTTTCAGCTGCCCCAGAGAAATAAGACTTGACATATGAACTAACAAACATCTAACACTTGATAAGATCCAAGAAGGGAATGCGAAAATAGGGAATCATATAAAGTAAAATTTTATGAAACTTGCAGTTCACAGCTATGCTGATCAGTAGTCGTACTGGCAAGAATTCAGATCTCTGTTTTTATGTATATATATATATATCCCCGTTTCTCCTGGTGTTTTACACAAATGCTGACACACATGTGCACAGACACTTCTCTCTAGCATAATGGGGGTTGATTCTTGTTCGAATTACCAGCACATTTTGACCTCAGATGCTGTGTTTCAGAATGTTTGCTAATTTTTGATTAGTATTTCTAATGCTGAAAGAATTATCGCAAAGCACTTTTTTCAATAGTCCACCAACAGGACTAAAGAAGTCTGTTATACCATATGAATGCCATCAATCTCAATAATTTATGTATCAGATATGTCTAAAAATTATGCCAGTTTTAGGAAGGCAATTGAAATCTGCTTGATCAGGCCTGAGCCTGGCAGGCTGTGAATTTGCAGTTAAAAACCTCTTACTGTAATATGCTCCTGTCTTGCCAACAGCCATGTGTTGTATTTTTTTGACACTTAATAATAAGGTTTCATATGTTTTATAAAAGGGTTGTCTGGGTACAGGAAACATTGAGATAATATGCAAGACAAATTTAGGGATAGTTTATCTGACCAGTTGGGTGCCTGGTTGTGCCACATGGGACAATGACCTCTGGCTACTCCTCTTGGAGATGTCTTTCTTTCTACTGAAGTCTTAGGAAAACAGCAGTATTTGGCTGAGCTCCTGAAAGAAGGCTGGATTCTACGCAGGCAGTATTGGTAGCTTTAATAACAGTTTGGTAACATTAATAACAAATGGAAAAGGGCACAGGGATCTAAAATATGCAGGAATTCACAGCAGAAATTTAGAGGATTTCTTCAAGATGCCCAAGGATCATCATTTGATCTGAATGAGGTTCAGGGGGAAACACGGTTTTGCCTTCCCAAGTCTAAGGAGCTTGTGCTGGACAAGGGGAACTGGGGCCCAGTTCTGAGAAAGCAAGCATCCAAAACCTGCCCTATCCAGAGGGATGGGGCGGTTAGACTGCATCATTTGCAGCAGTGTTGCTCTCGGTTTCACTTTCACAATTCCAAGTGCATCCCTTTAACAATCCTCTGTCTCAGGCAGCTGTTTATTTTGCCTTTGTCAGCCTTAAAAAAAAAAAAAAAAGATGGAAAATTATTAAATAATGGATAATGTCTCATAAGCATCCACTACAACATTTTGCTTAAATACCTCTAGATTTTAGAGGTTTCTCTTTATAGACATTATTCGTGTTTTAAACATCAGGTTTTCAAAGATCCTAGCATGTATTGTGGATGTTTAGGTTATGCTGTAATGATGTCCACTTATAGGCAAAAAATGAAAAATAAGAGGAGCTGAGCAATGTGTACAAAAAATCAAATACTGTTAGAAAGTTTCTTATATATCATCTGAATATTGGAAGCCTTGAGAAAGCAAAGGGAAAAAAAAAGATCAACCAGATACAGTATTTTGTGCTTTTTCCCTGGAATTTGTTGACACTATTATTTTTTAATTACTTTATTAGAGTCTGCTTTGTTACTGATATAATTGAATTCTTCACTATTTCAGGTTAAGCAGCAAACCCCTGCCAAACCCGAGGCATAACATGCAGTAGCTAAATGTGACCCTTTAGACTTCTATCAACTGATTAAAGTCAAGTGGGTTGTGCCAGTTCCCAGACCTTACTAAAAGATCACTGGAATTGTCAGAAATTCTCTCTTTTATTTAATTGAGATGTGGATGAAATTGTAAGTGGAGGTATTTTTTCATATTTAAAAAGGCCTGATTAAAAGAATTTGAGCTGTGACTTTTCAAACCCTTTCTTGGCTCTAGGATGGGAAGTGGCTAATGCTGTGTGCATTTCAACTGTTCAGGAGGATAATACAGTCAATCAAATTAACCCTTTTTACTTGTCAATGACAGATAAAGGTGTTTATGCATGCTATTATTTGTTGAGATTGCTTGTCAAATAGCTTTACTGGTGTCTTTAAACAACAATCTGAACAAATGTGACTATTCAATATATTGCTTTATAGAATGAAATTCCTGTCAGAACCATGTGACTGGATATCAAAGTGACTTGACAGCATTTTGGTGTTTTAGTTGAACTCAGTTTACCCTGGGGTTTTTTTGGTTGTTGCTAGTTTGTTTTTTTTTTTTTTTTGGTTTGCTTTATTTTTATTCTCTCCTTTTTTTTCTTTCCTGCAAAAGAATGGTAAGTCTGGTTTGATCATTTGACAAAAAATACTTAGTTCATGGCTTACATTATGAAATGATTATAACTGTAGCTAAGAGGGAGGGTTAATTCACACAAAGTGAATATTTCTTGTTAGGCAAATCTGGAATATAGATCAACTGTAAGTACCAAATGATGAAAGTAAATCTGGAATGTCTTACGTCTCTTCTAGTAAAACATAAACAGATGCAAAATGTCCAACATAATATTTTTGGTTACTTTTTGATGCCTATTGTTGTACCTAAACTACCAACATTTGGATGAGTTTCGCGTATATTGAAAATTCTACATTGTGCCGCTTCACAATTTTGTTCTGAAGAACTTTATTTAATGTACCACCACTCTGGAATAACCTTCTGAGCTTTATATTACAATAGAACATTAAGAGGGTCCTAACAGCAGAAAAATTCACTTAGCTTATTTACTTATTTTAGGCATTTGTATGCTCTTGGCTGAAGTGAGACATCAAAATAAATAAATTAATCTGTGCCTTGGTTCAGTGTCTTTAAGGAGTCCTGTAATACTGTTAATAGCACTAGAAATAGAACTGCCTAAGAATTTTTTCCATAATTTAAACTTTTGTATAAGTTTGCTCCCTAGCTAAATCTCACATAGAGAGTTGTCTTCTTTTCAGGACAATCATATTTCAGTAAATCCACACAGGGATATTAGTCGTAGTTCATTTAATCACCAAATCCTAACAACTAAGTATTCACTTCATTAAAGACACTAAAAAATTCTGGCCAGCTGTTTCCTGCCACTTGGCTGAGGAAAAGGTGGAGAAAGACAAGCAATTCAATCCTTGGTAACTCTCAGTTGTGTTCAGCACAATTCTGCCACATAATTATACTTTCATAATTTTATTCCTTAACTAGAATCTAAATCCAAAGGGGGTTTGATGACTTATGGGCTTAAATTCTGACAAGTTTAAATTCATGTTGTACACACAAAAATTTCCACAGATTTTAGTAATCAACTTAGGCAAATGCTTTGTTTTGTCAACTGTGCTTTTTTTTTTTTTTTTTAAATAATTTTAAATTAAAGTAATCAAATAGATTGAAGAGGGAGGTATAATTAACATACTAGTTGTATATAAAAATGATGGATTAGTTATTTGCTCTGTTCCTGGAAAACTGTTTCCTGTTCTGGTTCATACACAAAATTCTGGAGCAATAAGAACTTTTTGCCAAAGATCAAGATGACTGCCTTATGGTGGTTTTAAAGCTGCTAGCAATTTTTATGCACTGAATGTAAAAAGAAATACTGATTACAACCAAAGAGTGACTTTAAATATATCCATTTGATAGTATGAACAATCAGGCCTATTGCCCATGAAATTAAGTGCTAAGATACCAAATAATAAATCAATATTCTAGGGCCAAAATCTAAGCTGACATAGATCAGTGAAGTTATACGGACTTCTGCGAAGCTGTGCTTATTTATACAGCTGAGTCTGGCTATAGGGTGCTGCAAAATTGACAAAGCAATCAAATTTGATTACAATTCAAGAGAACTCTCCCTGGAAACAGAATTTAGCATTTTGTACAGCCCACAGAGAGGATTAGGTAGTCAGGACAGGATCAAAACCTATCCACCAGCCCAGGGAACATCGAGCAGGGCTGTGTGAAATCCTGCCCATTCCCTGGGGTGCAAGCAGCCCAGCCCAGGCATTTGTGGCCACTTGGACAATGCATATTTGTGTCCTCTCTCCAGTATAAGGCTGCTTCTGATTTTCTTTGGAAGAATAAGCAGGATACAGTCTTTTCAATAACAGAAATTATCTGCTTACAGCCTAACAGCTGCAGAGCCAGCAAATTTTTGCAAATTTCCTTCTCTCTGCTGTGCAGCTCCTGTCCCAGCTCAGTCCTCAAGCCCCTGAACCAGGGGAGTGGGATGTACTGAGCTGAAGACTGTATTCCTACTGCATAGGCTAATTAATGGGGAAAAGTGCATTCATTTTGCCTTGCTCTGGGATTTTAGAATCGAAGCACAGCTTCTCATGATGCTGCTGGCAGCTTGATTTTATTAGTGCTTCCTGGACGTACTCTGTGGGTTGTGATCTGAGTCAGGCAGCTCAGCCAGTAGGGACCTATTCAAGGGGCAAGAAATGCTAAGCACTTACTATGGAATTCCTCAGGGGAGTCAGGGCTAATTTGGGATTCCTGCCAGGTTAGTCAGCAAGGTGCCCAGGTCCTCATCCTAGCTAGACCTTTAGGATCTTCAAAGGTAATGCACAGATTTCCTCCTGACACACTTTGTAAGTTTTGTGGTCTCATCTGCTCTTTAGCTTTCTCTATATAATTCTTGGGGTTGCTTTGCTCTTGGCTATAGGAGTTTGAGAAGGGTTTTCTATTTTTTGAACAATATTGAAATTTATTTTGTTTTTCACTGTTACATGGTGGAGACAGAAATTGTAACTCAATGCTTTTGTAGAAATTTGTTAATAAGACTAGCAAGGAGGGAAAGTAGGTAGTTGGCACTAGCAGTAGTCTGAAACTACTGCATGGATGTTTGTTTCTCTGTTGCAGTTACTGAGCTTCTACTTACCTACTTGCAGCAATGATGAGCATCACAGGGAAATGCAATAGTATTTACTCAAGGTTGCTCTTTTTTCTTCAAATCTCATTGTTATGCTGCAGTTTTTCCTGTTGCTGCTGTTCATTTAATCAGTAGTTTCATCTCAATGGGCTTTCATGCCCTGAAGAGATATGAGGGCTTACAAGGATCAGATGGTATAAGGATATAAAGCTAGGAGACTTGCTGACTTCATAGATGAGCTAGAAAATGTAAAATTGTCACCTGCAGTTTGCTAAAGCCTAGATGTTCTCAGAACAGAACACTGTCTACAACAGGACAGATAAAAATGCAGAAATTTTTTTGAATATGTCTTTCCTTTATGTATCTTTCTGCTTCTCTGAAGAGAATTTCTCAAGCAACATGAATGGTAATGATTGAAAAGAAAAAAAAATAGTTTTGCTGCTGGATTCCTGAATTGAAGGAGATTTAACAGCCTTTAGTTAGGTGCCGAATTTTTTGTAAGATGTGAGTGGGATAGTTAGTCTCCTTAGCCTGACTCTAACTGCAGCCACTGAGAAGATCAAAAAATTGGTTCTGGAACATGTTAAAGAGAAAAGAGTCTTTTAACTTGTGCAGGTACGTGCTGTGCTGAGCACTCTGTCAGGTCTGTGACAGTCAACAGCAAATAAGGAACTGCAAACCAGAGCACAAGTTGTCATTATCAACTGAGCCATTCCTTCCAAAAACAGATGGAGAGAGATGCCACTCCTTATTTTACAAAATGCATATTGACAAGGTAAGTGGTTCCTGCGAAACTTCCAGAAACTCTTTGCTAAATTTATGACCTCTGACTAAGCACTGTGTCTTGCCAAGGAGGAGACAGCTTTTGGTGTGCACAGCAGGACTGTGGAAGTCTAGGAAGCTCCATTTCAGGAAGTTCAGATCCCCACAGATTTTTGTTCTACATTTGATATCTGACTGGCAGACATTAAAATCTGAGATGATCCCCCTGAGCTCCTTCTATAGTCACTAGTGAAAAAAATGTGTCTCTAGAGCCTGGGCTAAAAGCTGGAGGACTTAAGAGCAGTTTCCTAGATGTGCAGAGAAGCACCAAAGGCACCTATGCTGTTTTACAGACCTGGGTTCTAGTCACACCCTCAGAAGATGCCAGCACAGACCAAGTTATTTAACCTCTCCAGGCTACTTCTGTCCTGAGCTGCAGGGGTCTCTGGGGTAGGTCAACTTCCCTTCTCATTTTTTCCCCAATTTCTGGGAAGATTTCCACCTGGAATAAAGTTTCCAGGAACAAAGATACAAACGTCGTTAAAATCAGCAACTGGTTGATATACCCAGACTGCATAAAACCTGACAGATGTCAGATTCAACAATTAGAAGACTATCAGAATAACAGAGAGATACCAGAGGCCTTGAAAAAGTTAGCAAAATCAAAGAAAAAGAATAGGAGTCAAAAAGATAAAATGTTTGCATTTTCATGATGAATTTATTAGAGTAAAGAAAGTTTTGCTTTTTTGAGTGTTCACTTTGTTTTAATATTCCCATGAATATGGCTTCAATACCAAAGTGGAAGGAAAAAACCACACCAAAATATCTCACCCCAGATATTTTTTATGTGTGTGAAACTTGAATCACTCACAGTTTATCCCTCCAAGTGAAGGAAGGCAGTCGTGTTCAGTTGATGGGTGAGTCAAACTCAGTGGGTGCAACTAAAGCTTGTAGAGGCCTGTGAGGGATAACTACTTTTTACCATGCTTGTCACCATGCCACTCATTATCTGCATGGAATGATCTATTGCTGCTGCCATTGCTGACAAAATCTGCTTTTTTTTTTCTCCCCACATGCTTATCCTGCCCAACAGCATCTGCTTTTGTTCAAAGAGGCCTATGCCTTCCCTCACCTTGATGATCCGTGGCTGTATCTTTCTGGCAAAGAACTCAAAAGATTTTGCCAGAAGGTTGCACTCAATCAATCCTGCCTTTAGGGTGTCCTAGAAGCGCTTTCTTGGATCACCATTGCTTCCTCTTTCCACACTCCAGTTCCCTTCATAGGAGGTGCTTGAACATATGTACATCATTGATTCAAGCCATATGTCCAGCCCATTACACCTGGGCTTTCCATGCGGATATGCTGCAGGAATTTATCACTGGTCAGTTTAGTGTAGCATCTGACTCAGAGCAAGACACATAGGTGTCTCTGGTGGAACTTCTCCAGCTGGCAGATGTGCTTTCTATACTACATCAAAATCCTGCCTCTGTTTAGCACAGCAGCTTTTTACAGCTCTAGTCCGTATTTCTAGTCTGATCTGACACTGATCCCATATTCTCTTAGTAAACCCAGCAAAAAATTCCCCTATTTCTATGAATGCAGGAAACTACCTCTCCACGAGCACTGACACAGTCATTCAACGCAATTTGAATGTAGGTGAACCCACATGCAGCAAACAGCTCTGTCTCACTGTGGTTAGCGGAGGGGACAGTGCATTCTTCTCCATGCTGATTGACAAATTATCTAAGTTTTTCTCAAATTTATGAGTAGTCTGATTTTTTCTTTTTCTTTTAGTCTTATTTGTCTTGGAAGTAGCAAATTTGTTCGTTAAGATGACCTGAAGGCTCATCTGATGTGAGCCACCCCTGTGCAATGATGTGCATACCAGCATTCTTGTGTACTCTCCTTGGTGGCTTCTCTTTGGTGTGCAGTATTCCTGCTGCTCCAATAGTGAGTCCTGATATTTAGGCTGAGGTGGCATTTGTTTTACCTGACTCCTCAGAATAAAATAACATTTTCTCAATTACATGCATCAAGGAAAACAGAGAACAACAGTGCATTTCATACCCAGATTTACGAAAACAAAGTAAGAGACTTTCAGGGAGGGTCTGAATGGCATATGGTCTAAATAGAAAAATAAAGGCAGAAGGAAGAGGAAGGAAAGAAGGGGAGAATTAGTTCAAAGAGATGGATGTGGGTGGTATAAATGGACAATGAACACAAGGGGGAGGAAGTTGAGGTTAAAAAATAAAGAAAAAAGCCTCTCAACATAGCCCTTAGGAAAGAGGTGAATGAAATTACACCACAACAGTCAAAGCACCACTTAAGCAAGAAGTTGCACTTAAAACACACTTAAATAAAATGAAAGGGAGCTTCAGTTCTGGAGGGACTGGTGGAAACAGCCTTTCATAAATATTCTCCCAAAGAAAATGTTTAAGTACTGAGCATAAAAGATTTACAAAAAGGTAGATTAAATAATGATGTGATATAACAGCAGAGTGATATAGTTTGGCTTTTTTCCTAAAATTAGGAGCTCAATTGCATATATATGCCTTAAGACCAAAGACTGCAGTGCTAAGCCTCTGTTGTATTAATCTCTGTGTTGCCAATTTTTCATAACATATTTATTAGCAGAATGCCAGTTTCATCACTGAATTAATTCAGCTTCACATCTGTGTATCTAATAGAATTTGATCAATGAATCTGGAGGAAGAAATGGATCAGTTGGTTGTGGTTTTTATTCTTAACTATTTGAGGTTTTTTATTTCCACACTGGCACAACTTTCAAGAACTACTTGAAGTTCTGTGTAGTTTGGACTATGGCTATGCTAAAGAACAGCTGATATAATAACTCTTTACATGCATTGCCTTACCAACAACATATTCAAGAATGTCTTAATGACAAATAAACTCAAAGCATTTAGCTTGGTCTCTTTTGTTTTAAATAATAAACAAGACAACATCATGTTATGAAGAATCTAATTGAAGATTTGGGATGAGTAATTAAAATAACCCAACAGGAGTTCCAGGGTCTTTTTGAAGCAACATTGTTCTTGGATTACAAAACACTGATAGAGGTCTCAGTGCTGTAACCCACATGAAGAAAGGAAACCCGAAATTAAGAATGATAATTACAAATCAGAGACATTTCTTCTGCATTTTTTTTCCCTTTTATATGCCAGCTTGGGCATTTAAAAGACATGAAACAGTGTTATCAGATTTTTTTCCCATGGGAAATATTTGCACAGGAGATGTAGACACAAGTACAATATTTGAGCCTGCAACACCATATCACAACCACTTTAAGGAAGCAGATGACTGCTTTCTACAGCATTCTGATTTTAGGATGGTTCAATTCTGCAATAAGCTTGTCTTTTATAACCAAAGAGAGGAAAAAAAATCAAATCCATTTTCTCTTGAAATTTGTAAGTATTTCTTGCAGATGTACAAGTGTTCAAAGAATAATTTGAATCTGTAATCTAAATCTACTGGAGGAAGTTTAAAGTATGTTGACCAAACTGTTCCATATTGCAGAAATCATGTCCTTATGATTAAGAAGGATCAAACAAAATAATAATCCAATGTGACCGAACCATGTCTCCTAAAAAAAAAAATTCTAAGTCCATATACAAGCACATGGATAAAATGAAAATATTTGTAAGAAGGTGAGATTGCATTGATTGCAGTTTAAGTTCAGATGCAGCCACAAAGAAATAGGTTCCTTACTATGGATTTAGGAGCCTAACTTTAGGCATCTACGTTTAGAAGTAGTACCTTGTGATGGGAGGCTGTTGGGCAAGCTTATAGAGATATCTGTGAGGAGATATGTCTGAAGGGAAGGCATTCTTGTTTTGATTAGTGGAAAACATAATAACCATGTCAACATATTCTTAGACTGAATGCCATAAAGTCTACATTAGGCATGGAGATATAACACCAGTTGCTACATTCATTTTAATTTTGGGTAAAGAGTAGAGTAGCTGGTAAGCTGGTTTAAGTAAATTTTCAACAAGTGAGAGTTTGATTATTTTGGAATTAGAATCTTTGGGTTCCAGCTGTAGCTTTTTTTTTTTTTTTTGGAAGAGCCAATGCATCCCCAATTAATTTTTAACTTCTGGTTTTCTATGTATTAAACAACAAAAAGCTCATTCATAATTATGCAATTGAGTAGTACAGCAGCAAGGTATGAATAGCAGAGAAATAACTTGAGATATATACAAATCAATTTCTGAAAACTCCTTAATACCTGTGAATATATAAAGTGAACTGTATCTAAAGTAAAATCTTTCCATGAAAAGTGCACAGGATGCAAAATTTCTATGCAAAATCCAAAAAAGTCCATGTTGCCTTATCTCACTATAGGGAAATAAAACTTACTGTTAAAATTTAAACAAATCTATTAATTATATACTGCTTCATTCCTCTTGGTTCAATGGCATTTAAATAAAATTTAATACAAATTTAAGGACACCTATGCTTAATGCAAGGAATTGTTGTAGAATCATAGAATCATAGCATCAATCTTATAATTGTGTTGGAAAGGACCTTGAAGGTTGTCCAGTTTCAACCACCCTGCCACACCTAGCTTCACTAGACCAGGTTGCTCAAAGGCTCATCCAACCTGGCCTCAACTTGGCTTCAAATACTTCCAGGGGTGTAGCAACCTGTTCCAGTGCTTTGCTAGTCTCTGAGTAAAGAGCTTTCTCCTACCATCTAATCTAAATCTACCCTCCCTCCTTCAGCTTAAATTCCCTCCCCCTTGTCCTATCATTACACACCTTTGTAAAAAGTTCCTCTCCTCTTTTCTTGTAGGTTCCCTTTAGGTACTGGAAAGCTGCTATAAGGGCCAGGATGAATGGTCCCAAACCTTTCAGCTCCATTCCTCTCACGATCTTCATGGTCCTTCTCTGGACTCACTCTGACAAGTCTGTTTCTTTCTGGTGCTGAGAACCCCAGACATGGGCTCAGCACTCCAGGTTCTCATGAGGTGGAGGGGAAGAATCATCTCCCTTGACCTACTGGTCACTCCTCTTTTGGTGCTGCCTGGGTCTGGGCTGTGGGCACAGGTTGCTGCTTCATGCCCACCTTTTCATCCACTACAACCCCCAGTTCTCCTCTGCAGGTCTGTGTTCCAGGAGTTCTCTCAGTCTGTGCTCATGTCTGGTGTTGCCTCAACCCAGGTGCAGCGAGGTCCTTCTGGATGGTTTCTCTTGCTTTTGTTGTCTACTCCTCCACTCAACTTTGTGTCATATCTACCCCTGCTGAGGGTGCTTTTGATCTCACTCTCTGTGTCTTCAGTAAAGGTATTTAAACGTACCAGTCCCAAGAACTTTCATCTCACTCTGATGAGAACTCTATTTCCACCTCTAAATAGAGCCATTGACCACAACTCTCTGAGTGTGTCCACCCAGCCAATTTCTTATACACTGAATAGTCTATGCTTCAAATCCATGTCTGTCCAATTTGGAGAGAAGGATGTCATGAGGGACTGTGTTGAAGGTCTAATAGAACTGTAGGTGGTGTTCACTTATTGACTGTTGCAGTCACTCTATCATAAAAGGCCACCAGAATAATTTAGGTTACTGTCACCTCTAGTTATTTGTCTGACTGTTTTTAGTGTAAGCTAATACCAATTCTGAGGCTTTTAAAAATCTACTTTGTCTTAAAAATATTTGTCCTTAATTCTAAGATGGCATTGAAATTCTAGGTTAATATTTCATCTTTAATGGCTCATACATGAAAGTCTGATGTTGTAATTCTGCCTGATTAAGAGGAACCATATGTTTTAAAATTAAAAAGCAGAAAAGCATTGTTGTTTATACCTTTCTTTTCAGAACAAGCATGATATCTCACTCACACTTCTTTTTTGGAAATGTATGTATGTATATATTTATCACAGTTACTTAGTGTTTTGTTTTAGCTGAAAACTCGTTTGCTTTACTTCAGATGGGCAGCTTTGTTTTTTGGCAAAGCAACAGGATGATATCAAGTTCAGACAAAACACTGGAAGCAGAATTAGGTAACATGGTTTTCTTTTACCATTTGGGAAATTTTATGTAATGGGCAATTTTACAGAGAGTGGATCCTACCAGAAAAGTGTGGGAATTGGTTGCTGTTTTGGTTGGGGTTTTTTTTCTCTGTTTTGTTTTGTTGGTTTATTTTTTGTTGTTGTTGTTGTTTGGTTTTTGTTTTTGTTTGTGGGTTGGTTGGTTGGTTTTTTTATGGCTCAATATGGCTGATAGTATTTTCTTTACTTGTGGATTTACTGTGGCACCTTTTCTTCAAGAAGAGCTGACTGGGGCTGGGAGCTGTCCTTTTCCTGGAGTAAGACAACCTTTCCAGCTGGGCATTTGGAGAACAGCAAGGAGTTTGCCCACAAGAAAAGCAGGAAGCACACAGAGAGCAAGGCCTTGCAGGAGGCACAAGACAAGCCTGCAAAAGGAGCCAGAGCACTACTGCAGTTTCCAAAGGCAACATACTGGAGCTGAGCCTAGAAGACATCACTGATGTGCGTATATGTAGGGGGTTTGTATTGTTCAATTCTATCTTGTCTTTGGCAGCTTGAATTTTATCTGTTCTAAAATGGTGGCTGTCTTCTCTCCTGACGTAATCTGTGTCTCCTGTGTTTAAAGAAAACAAATAAAAAACATGTGTAAATACAAGTCCTAATTTTATAAGGCGTTTTGGTCTTATACAGGTGCTTGCAGTTTTACCACAAAACTTCTACAACTTCTAGTTGTGAAAATAATTTTTAAGTCCTGCTAGAAGCTTGCAACTGATGGAAGATTAAAGGTTATCTACCAAATTATAACAAAAATCCAAATGTATACTTTCAAAGAGAAATATGCTTAGCCTTTGCTGCCATTACTTTCAGCATTAAGTTTTGGTATGAAGAACCTCGGGTGCTTGCCAAGTTTTTATAAGCAACCTGTTGTTTGCAAACCAAAGAAATATCCCATTTCCTGACCTTTGCCTTTTATTTTGTTCTCACACACAAAATATTTGATTAATGTGAGAAATTTTTAATATTCTCTATTAGGCTTAGATTCTTTTGCAGTTAATGTATGACTTTCAACTTAATCTTCTTGCTTTTCTTTAATATTTGTTCATGGTGTTTTTCTTGAAAATGTGTTAAAATGTAAGTCAGCTGACTTCCTTCATAGGTACTAAATAAAATAAGAGTTTCCTCTTGTGCTGTTTTCTGGCATTTTGTTTTTATAAGTAACTGAATTTTGTGTTGCCATCAAACATTACGGTCAAACTAAACCACAATATTTTAAAGAGGAATTTACTCAGTACACGCATACATAAAATGTGATTCTAGTACAGTACTCAGTGTTTTTAAAGGAAATTACAGATAAAATAGCAGTTTGTTCTGTTCCAAGTGTTCCTTCCTGCTGGTGATTTTGTTGCACATCACACTTGCTTGTAATCAATCTGCTGGAATTAAGGTTACTGTACCCTTTGCACAGTATTTACTCTTTAGGAGAACTGTAATACTTTAGCTATGTTCTACTACTTGCTGGTTTGTGATCTACAAAAATAATAAACTGTTTAAATAGCAGAAAGCTGTGATAGGTAACTTGTAATAACAACCTCATTACTTTTATAGGACATGCTGCAGAAAAATTGCATTTATCATAATTAAATAAACACATTTCCTCCTAAATTTGAGTGTGTTTTGTCATGTAAAAAAGGCCCATTCCTTCACAGGTCAAATAAGCAGACTGATTTGATTTCCAAATGTTTCTTTTGGGTCTTTGTACTTTCTCAGAAGATTGTGACTCTCTCTCAGATACAGACCCCGATACAGAAATCCATCCCTTTGTCACACCACAATGCAATCTCCACAGGATTTTGTGTGGTGGTTTTTAATCTTGTATTAAATGTGGCTTGAGAGACCAGTGTTTCACCATCAGCTCATCTGTGCCCCTTACGCAAAGTGCAGTGCAAGGCTCTGGGTTTGACCTAAAAGAAGCAGGGTAGAACACCAGTATCTCTCTGTCCATGACTTTGTATGTTGGACTTGCTTTCTAACTTGGCCTACCTGCAGGTATTAGTGTTTGGGTCATGCTGAAAAGCTTAGCTTTTCCTGTGGGGTTTTCTGCAGGATGGTGTGAGATTTGACTACAGTTCAGTGTTGGTCATTACTACATTTCTGTGCAAAGAAAGCATTTCTATTATGCATATTCCTTGGAGCAGTTCATTAGTATTTACCCACACTTTAGAATAGAAGTGTGTTGTTTAAATAGACTTAAGTTGTGGAAGTACAAATAGGTCTAATTTATATTACTGACTCCTAGTATAGGAATTTTCTGTCATTTTTTTTCATATTTCATCATGTCATTATCTCAAATAACTTATGGCAATGTCAAATGAAGAAAATATGATGTATTTTTGCAAACTCTGACACAGGGGCAAAATTGCTCAAATAATATTTGATTTCAAAGGAGTCCAGTCAGCTGTATCAGAACCTCCTAACACCTCTGAATGATCATCCTTAGAGAAAAAAAACAACTGACCTCAAGCTGAATTCTGGTTTTGTAAAGGATCTTGTCCTGGGAATACTTGTATTTTTTAAGAACACATTTTTAAGCCTTTGGCCAAGACCCAGTAAACACTCTGCTTTCCACTGGGTTTTACAATGCAGTTTCCAAACACACACTGGATTGTTGTGGATTCAGGCTTTGACCATAGTTAATTTGAATTATAAATAATTTCACCTCAGTTCATACATTTTCTTTAAGAACAGAGTCCCACTTAGTCTGATTGATCTGTTTCCTAGGACCCCTGGAGCTTAAGTACAGTCATTGCAAAATCAGGCTTGTAAAAGCGTGGTTAAGTATTTCCCATGTGCTAACCCCCAAATGCCTCCTCCATCCTCATTGTTCAGACAGACTATTCTGTTCCTTATTGATGGAAATCATCCCTACTGATATTACCTGACATTGTAACAAAAATATTCACAATTATTAAAAAAAAAATCAAATGGCGGTTTGAATTTGATGCCCTTGTATTTCATATATTTGTTCTGTGTGACTACCACTTTGAGCTAAGGCTTATTCCCTTAAGTGTTCACTATAATTAGAGAAGAAATTAATTAAGGAAATACAGCTTAGTTTTATTTTATTTGAGATAGAAAGAATCTAGCAAGACTAGATGATCCAATCAGAGTACAGAAACAAGATCATGGGGTGTGGGTGATTTCTCACTAACCCTTACTTATAGAAAAATTGATGTGAATATTCCATCAAATATTCAGTCTCAACACCACTCATGGATCACGTACATCAATACCAATGTCCACCTAGAAGTGCCAGATAGAAAACCAGTCAGTCATGGTTACCTCCTTGCAGATGGCTCACTCTTTAAGAGTGCTCTGAAAGTGGCAAGGTACAGCTGCCCTCCACCATGGAGAGCAGTTCTGAGTAGTTGTCAGATTATGTAGCACCACATTAAACTGATGGTTATGGGAGACAGTCAGGTCTGAAGTGCTCAGACAAGGTTTTCGAATACTTAGCTAAACATATCATCCCCTTTTTGAATAAAACACTCTTTACTAGTGTCTACTCACACTATTACTCTCTTAAGAGAGATAAATACCTGCATGAAAGCCAGGCAGTTTTAGTTTAGCCTGGGATCAGCAGAACTGATGATCAAAGGAACAAGTGCAACTACATAATGCAAAAGACAGGAATGAGTTAAGGTTTTGCCTTTGTAGTCTGCTTGCTTACATTTTGAGCATAGTTCCTGGAAAGCAATGCAGGTATCTAACTATTTCCCTCACTGTCCCGTCTTCATGTCCCCCTAGTCCAGCAAACCTTCCCAGGTCTGATGTCAGTTTTAAATGATTGCAGGATTGCCTTTTTGCCTCGTTAATTTTCTTTCTTCTTTTTTTTTTTTTTTTACAGATTATGCAGCAAAAATAGAACTATCTTAAATTTCATTGCTGATTTTTATAATAATTCCAAAATATGTTTATTCACAAAATATGTGTATAAAGGTTATAAAAACTCTAAAGATAATAATAGACCCAATTAGCTCAGTGTTTAAAAATCAGGTAAAATAGGTAAAAAAGTATAAATTTTTATATGCATATATACACAGTAAGCATTTCTTTTCAGTGTTATAGGCAGTAAGCATATTTTTCCATTCCAGAAATGGAAAAATGTTCAGTTTTCTGATATTTTGATTCAACTATTAACGCATCAAACACAAACATAGCCTACTAATAAACCAATGTCAATTTAGAAAAAACTTCCATGAGAGAACATTTCCCTTATTGCACCTATAAATTTTTATGGGAAGTTTAGAAATTACCATGTTCTTACTTTATTTAGAATTTCCAACCTTATCATGCTTCTTTGGAAAACTGTACTGCCAGAAATCCATATTTTTGTTTCTACTTCATTATTATCCTATTTTGCCAACAAATACAAAAAGTGAAAAGCATGGAATTATTTATTTTCAGATAGCTATATTATTTTTCCTATTTTCTACCATGGAACTTAAGATCAGAACAGTTGCTGATAGACAAAGGAATATACAATATTATATGTAACTCCATGAAATTTGAAGGAAAAAGAGAAAAAATAGAATTAATTATAGAAGTGAAGCAGGGAAAATATTCTCAAAAGATTTTTTAAATACATTTTATTATTTTGTATTTTTGTAACAGGAAAAAATCTTTTCCAAAGAAAAGGAAAGGGTGCTTCACCTTCATCCAGTTATCTGGGAGTTCCTCACTCAGTTGTGATTCCTGAATATTTAGTAGCTTCCTCGTATTTATATCATTTTGCTACAAGGCATCCCACTTTTAACTACATTGCTTTTGGAAAAATTGTCTTCTCTTTGAATCTTCCTCTTTTTAGCTCCTGGTTATTACCCTGCAAGTGACAGCAAATTGGCCCCTTCGGCCAACTCTTCCCATCCTACTCATGATTTTATCACACCTGTTATTGCTTTTTTAAATTTTCTAAATTAAGGAAACTGAATTACTTCCTTAGTAGTCCATATTCTTGTCTGTTCTCACCCTTCTCTGAACCCTTCCCAATTTAATGATCTCCATGAGAAAGAGAGACAAGAAGAAGGGATGTTTTACTGTTCAAGATGTGAATCATATATGTGTTCACTGAGCGACATAGTAATATATATCTTTTCCTTCTAATTACTAATGGTTGATTTGCCAATTTTTGATTGCCAGAGTATGTCAAGTTGATGTTTTCATAGATTTTTCCATCGTAACCCCAAGACCTTGTACTTTAGTGACAGTGGTCGGCTCAGGGACCATACCTTTAAATGGAGAAGTAGGATTTATTTTACCATCAGCATCAGTGCAGATTTATCAAAAGTAAATTATTCTTGTTGCTGCTATTACTACTACTACTACTACTACTACTACTACTACTACTACTACTACTACTACTACTACTATTATTATTATTATTATCATCATCATCATCATCATTATCATCATCATCATCATCGTCAACATCATCATCATCATTATTGCCCAGGTCCAGAATCAGGGTGAGATTTTTTGGATGTTCTTAAGAATTTGCCATGATTTTATTATCCTAGTAGTGTAATCAGAAAATTTATCATTTGATTATCCTACTTCCAGGGACAGGAAAAGAATGAACTCTAGGCTATTTACTATTCCATCAAAAAAACTCCTTCCATCATATGAATTGACCATCTCTTCCTGCCCTCTGATTCCAGCAAAGAAATACAGTATTTATCCAAGCATAACCCCTTTCATTCCATGACTACATAATTGTCTTGACATTTTTTTGGATGTTCATAGAACATATCTCTTTCTTCCTCTATCTAAATTCTGTTGTTGAACTCCGCAAAGAAGTATCACATGACTAGCTTTACATTTCTAATAAGAACTGAATAATTCTAACAATAACTGAAAAGGTAAAGGAATTGTCACCATGTTTGTGTAGAAGAAAATGTGATATTTCTCCAACAAAGGTCAATGTGTTAACTGAAAAAAACCACATTGTTATATTTTGTTTTTAACACATTGTTATATTTTGTTTTAAAAACTTCTCATCACACTTACGTAGGCACTGCTTTAAATTTAGACTTTTGGATAGTCAGTTATACTATCAGGTTGTTTCCTATCCTTTTTGAAAATTCTGTTTTTTCTACTTAAATATTAAATACTTTTCTTCTGGTCAATTATTATCCCATGAGAAACCCTGTATAGAATAATTTGAGATGATTTTTTTCTATGTAACAATTAAGGAAAGGAAGTATGAATCTATATTGGACAGGGTCCCCTAGCATGAACAAATAGAAGAAACTTAATAATAAAAATGGAAGTGTCATTAAAAAAACCCAGAAAAGTGCAAGCTGGAATCTCTAAGTGTTGGAGACAGCTGCATATAAGTAGTGGGGACAAGACTAATGTTAAATAGAAGTTAAGTAAATACAGCCAAGTATATTTAAAATTATAACTGGAGATAGTTAAAGGATTTTCTCTAGGTCATCACTCATTGACAATTTCTAGAAGAAAATCATACTTTATTATAGCAACAGTAACATGAGAATTCACTTCTTCCAACTTGACCATATCCAATTATGTTGTGCTTTCAGCATTCAGCTGTTTTCCTTTTTGCTTCACTTAAGACAAAACATCTGGAGGGCCTCATTAAATGAAAGTTAGATAATCTACTAATGAACTATTTAATTAGGAATTCACCAGCGGGAAAAGTACTAAAGCTGTTATTTGTCTTTACTCACACTTATTAGCAAGAGAAAAGAAACCACAGAAGTACCTAGAATATTTGTTCATATTTGAAAAAAACTGCTTTAAAACAAATGTACCATAGTGTTTCTAACTGAAGTAGGAGTTAGAAAAGTATTCTTTTGAGGTGTAATTTAAAATAATGTAATAGTGATGTAAAACAGTTTATTTAGCTCCCTTCTGATTTTAGATGATTTTGTCATTCTCTTATTCATCCTAAAAACTTAAGAAACAATAAAAGACATTGCTTTTACAACTTATTTTTCTGCACTCTTCATACAAGCATCAGTAAGTAAAATGCTTTCCTAGCTTTTTACACATGACTGGCGGACATTAAATAATCTTTGACAGTGACCCTGTGGTGCACTCATCCTGGACTGCTTTAGCGTGTACTTCAACCATACTATCACCAGCCTAGTATGAAATACTCTGTGTAAGGAAGGTATCTGTTTTGGTGAGAATGCTGAAGGAGGACCAATGCTGGATGTCTTCTGAGACGACTGCTTCTGCTCAGTATCATCTGGGTTGAGACTCTCTTAGCATGTTTCATTGGTGTTCTTTTAAAGCTGTCAGGATGGAATGATTTTCAGCCACTTTGCTGTGCAGTGGATTTAAAATCATGTCCCCAGAATATCATATTAATAGATTAAAAATGCAAAGTATTAATCTAACGCTCTCTCTTGTCTCTGTACCCATAACTTATGGTATCACGAAGTTATGGCAATTCTCCAAAACCAAGTACTTATATTTTGTTCTCCATGAAGCATTTCACTGACTGCTGCGCTTACTGTTTCAGTGGGTTATTCTCTAGGGAGCACAAGGGTCAACCAAACTGACTTTTAAACAATTAAACACCATATGAGCATTATTTTGATGACTGTTATACTTTTGAGATAAAGTTAATTATGTGAAGTAAACTTAAACATTAGTTGGAAGAAATAATTTTCCTGGGAAGTTAAAATGTAGTCCTTGTGCAGTGCTGAGTCTCAGGAAGGTCAAGAATGTTTTCATGTGAAACACGCTCAATTTACTTCAGGTTTTCTTTAATGGCTTATCTGGACAGGTGGCAGAAGGAAAGCACTCTGTATGGAATAGGAAAATGATTTCTCCCTTCGCTGATTGTGATGGAAGAGATTCTGTGTTCACTTGTTTGTTGGTGTGTCTATCTATCAACTACAAAAATATTTAAGTATCTCAAGTAATCTCAGTTTATGTGTTTTATTTTCAGGTGTTTTGATTTAGTTTTTTTGGGTTTTTGTTTGTTTGTTTGGTTGGTTTTTTAAGCAGAGTAAAAATACCTTATGAATTTGTTCTGTAAAATTGTTTTTCTAGGTTAAGACCTAGGGTACTTTAGCTAAGGAGTTCCCAACCTTCTCCAAAGTGACCAACTTCTAGGCTGAGTTTTAGGATTTTCTTAGAGTGGTCTTTAAAAATAAGACAATCATGCATCCAGAGTTTCATGGTCCCTTCCCAGCATCATGACCAATCCCAGGAACCTGGTATTTTAGAAGAAAGTATTTAACTTTTTACACTCTGGAACAGTTCTTTGGAGTATTATGGGCAAACTGTGGAGCTTTCGCTTGTTTTAAGCATTCATATAATCTGAAAAGCAAAATTCCTATGAACAGAGTGTGCAGCCTATTTTCTGTCAGTGGCTGAAATCTGTTGGTATAGTGGTTGTATACATGTCAGAGCAGTTTAACTTAAATGTTTGGTGAAACAGAGACTGTGTACGTAGAAATAAATGTCAGCTGGCCTAAATTTTGAGATTTTAATAAAATCCTTTCCTGGTCAAGCCATATTATCATATACTGGAGCATATTTATATATGCTGCAACTTTCCAGACTTATGAAGTACAGATTTCACGCCAAACTTGTTCATTGGTATCTTTCACGTTTAAGCCACCACTCTCAAAAGACATCAAGAAATCCACAGTTCTCATCTTTCAGTTTGCATTCCCAATGAGTAACCAAGAATTTACATCTCTCTGTGTTTGCACAGACTGCTGTGCCTCCTCGGTAGAGCAGAGCCAAAGCTTAATTCTTAAACAAAGGGAGAAATCAAAAGAGAAGTTTATGATAATTATTGATTTGAACATGTAATAAAAGCCTAGAAAGAGTCTAAGAAACAATTTACAAAAGTTATTAAAGTTACTAATAATTTTTATGGAAAGGAAGCTTGCCAGGAGATCTGAAAGGGCTTCAGAAAAGATAATTTTATAGTTACAAAAGAACTTTTTAATAAGACTTTTGAAAATTTGAAACAGAATAATTCATAATTATAGGTGAAATTCGTGATATCTATCTCAAAATTCAGATATAAATAGGCAGAGTTAAGGAAAAAATCAGTAAATTAAACTTTAAAATTTTTTAAAATCTTCCTCTCAGATTTTTTATGTTTACTTGGATGAAATATTAACTGTAGCATGTAATTTCCCTTGCAACATAGACTGAAGAAACAGCTTTCGGCTTTTTTTATATAATTCAGGGACTATTTTTAATCGCTAAGGTATATGTGTACCCAGAAAATATGTAAAAAATACAGTAAAAGATTAGGTAAAACCTGAATAAATATATTGGGGATAAATGGAATAAGGACTATATATGAGGAGGGAATCATCAAAACATATCAGGAAACAATCGAGTCGCTATAATAAGAATTCCAATCAATTAATGATCAATGACTTCTTTAAAGAAGTCATGAAGCATGTAAGTAAGAAAAACCAGTTGATGTAGCCATTTGGTTTTCCAAAAGCATTTCTGTTTGGAGCGTCTTCTCCAAAAATTCTTGAACTGACTTGTGAGATAAGAGAAATCTTCTGGTATGAGAAAAATCATGTAGAAATAAATTTTCACAGTGGAAGCAGATCACTAATGAAGACTTACATGGGTCTATTGGAAGGTGTCCCTGTACTTCGCAGGGGGCTTGGAACTAGTTGGTCTTTAATCTCCCTTCCAACACGGGCTATTCTATGATTCTATGATATATGTGCTGTTTATCATCCCAATGAAGGATTTAAGAAGTGAGTAATAAGGTCAAAAAAAATCATAGGCTTTGATAAGTTGATCAAGGTTCTAAAAATGAAAAAGATCTGCAAAGTACTGCAGAGGGACATCATGGTGAGGCAAGAGCCACACATCAAATAACAAATAAAATTTGAGTTGGATGTGTTTGAAGTGATGTGTATTAGGAAACACTCCTCATTTTGAAATTCAATGAAAACTATGCTCAATGCTAGCTAAAACCCAAAATAAAATATTATGAAATATGATGGCAAGTGCTGCTCAAAATAGAAAATGTTAATGTTCTGCTTAAATCCTCCATCTGCATCATGAATATTGAATGTAGAATTGGTATCTAAGTTTTGAAAGGAGCACAGGATCTGTCAAAGTCAAAGCAGGGGCAATCAGGGGTATGGAATGGTTTCCGTGCAAGTAAGTATCTCATATAGGTGGGACGTTTTGTAAAGGAGATGGCGCAGGAGAGACATGACACAGGTCTGTATATTCATGATAGGAAGGTGAGAAGATACTTACCACCATATCTTCTCTGCAATAATATCAAAGTCATCACATGAAGCAAGTCATCGGTAAGTTCCAAACAGTTCATCACATAATGTACGGTTTGTCGTGGGCCTCCCTGCCAAAAGGAAGCTTTTAAAAATTTGAGATAAAAAGTGATTGGAAAATAATGAAAGAAAATTTGTAAATATGGAGATACTCTTTCTGGCTCAGAAGTTTGAATTTTCACTGGCATATGCAGCTCTTCCAGGAGACACATCTGCATGAGATTTTCCTGTTTCCTACCTGTTCCAGGGGTGTTTTCTGACAGGTATTGTCAGAGAAATGGTCTGACAAGGTGTCTCTGTCCCAGTTTTTCCAGCTATTCCTTTCCTTCTAGACTCAGGCTCGTGGCTCAAAGGACACTATCCCTCACAGACACCAGAAAAATTGGTGTAAGAGCTCAGGCATGAGATTTGTATTTATTCTATGTTCAAGGGAAATGGTTGAGCCATGTGAAGTCTTGCTTGCCATAAGATTCCATGTGTCAGCTGCTTGTTGAGTGAACCTGATATTTCTGCTGATTTTACTTTCCATTCGCACTGTTAACATGAAGAGGAGGAGGTACAGGAAGACTGAGGACTTAGCACGAAGCCTTCTTTATGGGGAGCCGATGATAGGGAGACCCACACTGATGAGTGCGAGAAGAGAAATGCTGCATCCAGAGCTGACTCCGCATTGCATTGCTGAGACACAAACCAGGAGCGAGCACACAGCTCCAGCACGTAGGCAGATGTGAACAGTGAGTTACAGTGCACCTCTTCAGGCTGTCAGCATAATTCTTTGTGAGTTTCCTCGTGCAGCTTGCCTCTTATCCCTTATTTCACTCATAGTGTTGTAAAAGCAGTAAAGGAAGAGGGACAAGAATGGTGTGTGCTACTGAAAGATACCTGCTGTATTTTTCTTTCTTCTCTGCTATAAAAAACCTGAACACATACACGCAGCAGCTTAAAACAGAAAGGAGTTGTAAATGAAGGCAAATTCCTATTGCAGCATCTGAAGAGAGAAATGTGAAAAAGAGACCACAACTAGAGCAATTTCCTGTACTGACTAATGCGAAATAAAATATAACGGGCATGTTTGGAGACGCATCAGTTCATGGAAAATATAAACAGAGACAAAAAAAAAACAAAGGGAGAGAAAGACAGGCAGGATAGCTGCCAGTTTAATGTGCAGTTTACTGGGGAAATAACCTGGCTGAAGGTGAGGAAGGAAGAATTCTTCAAACGAAAGATTTTACAATATCTTCATGAGCTTTCTCAGTTGCCTGGAGCAAGAGCCCTCCAGGGCACTGTCAATTTCTAAAGGGAGCTTTTGGAAATCTCACTTCAAAAGTTAAAAAAAAAGCTTCTTGGTAAGTCAAAATCAGCTAAAACATGTTACAGAAGGAAAAGGATGTGCCAGTCCGTAAGAAAGGCAAGAAATGAATGGGAAATGTATTGAAATGATTTTTTTTTTTGGTCAAAGAAAAAACCAATAGGACAAGATAAGAGTTATTATTCACTTTCTTAGACAACAAATAGGGGTCCAAAAGATGGCAGAAATCCAAGTTGTAGATCATTGTCCAGCTATGATCTCTGTCATGCTAAATAAATTTATTTGATACAGCAGTAATCACTTGATATACTAACTATGACATAACCCTATTTTTGAGCAGTTAAAGACTAAATCCTTCTAAGTCCAAACTAGGTGTAATCAAGACATAAGTAGTTCTCCCTTTATTAGGCTAGACATAAGTTACATAGCCAGAGGGGATATCCCATTGGAAAAAGAAGCATGATTGGTTTCTCTGGTGGCTATTCAGATCTAATCTGGAAATGAAAGGTGAGAGGTGAGACTGGAGAAGGTAGGCAAAACTGTCAAAGCTGTTCAGCTGCCTTGTGGGTTGTGGGTGTTTTTTAGATGCAGATCTGTTTTGCACTCTAAATGGACCATTTTGGACAGGAGTCTAGGAGGTATCTTTGTGTCTGTAATATGGGAAAAATATTCAATAAAACATATCTATTTTTTTTCAAGTTTCTTCCCCTAATTTAAACATGGATTAAAAATAGGGGCCAGGACTTGAAAGATTCAGAAATTCTTTCCGAATTTCTGGGCGATGGCAGGCAATTTGCAGAATATTTAAATGATGGTGTGTTCTGGAAGAAGGAGGGCAGTTTGTGCTTATTATTAAAATCCAATAATTCTGTTACAAGAAAAAATGTCTACTATGTTTCTTAACCTTAAATACAATGGTATTGCATAACTGATGAGTCCTAAGAATTTATATAAGCCCATCTTTTTTTATATTACCCTCATATTTAACTTCCTTTCAGAACTTTGATGATAGTATCAGTTTGTTGATAAAAAACCCACAATAGATTGTTTCAGCAAACTGTTAAAAACTAGGTTAGTTGGTGTTCAGCCACGATAGAAGTCCACCCATGGTTGTCCACATAGTAAGATCACACCTTGGCAGACAGATCTGATCTTTTTTTCCCGGAAGAATCCATATTAGATTTATTTGAAAATACAATTTTCATAAAATTGTATTTCTCTCCAACTTCCTGGTAACCTCACAATATATCAGTTTGTAAGCATCTCTCCAAGTCATCTCTTACAGTTGTTTTTGACTGACAGTTTCCTTTTGCATGTGAAAGTTGATGAGCCAGTGGTATTCCTTGTACCTTTTCTTTGTCAGATGAGAGCCCTGAGCACAGGATCACAAAGGAAGGGAGGGAGCTGGGAAGCCAGTTGCAGACAGCTGCTTGCTATCACTCCAGATCACCTAGGTGTGGACTAGCTCCAGCAGGAAGGTGTGCAATCACATTAGCTCTGTGCCTGAAGGAATGATCCCCGCTGGATTGAAGTACCTGCTCTGTCTGAAGATGTTTGGCTCCTTTTGCCTTGCAGCTCCCCCAACCTCTCAGGGGTAGAAGACCTACAGGAGAGGAGAATGAAATGGTCATAGTGGCTGAAGAGACGTTTTCCCTTTATCAGTTAGAAGACTAGCATTGAACCCCAATGCCACAGTCACTGACTAAAATGAATAGGCAGCTTTGAACCTTGAAGCAAAATCTTCCTCACTTTTCCTACCCCATGAATCTCTGGCAAAATCACCTAATCTCTGTGCTTTGATTTCTGAAATATCTAATAAATCTTTCTGTTAGTGCTTATAATGCTGAACCTAAAATGATAATACTCCCTTATAACATTGATCTTAAAGATTAGTATAAACTTCTTAATGACTGCTTACTATGTTGATTTTGTTAAGCTTGGGAAGATGAAAACAGTATGATCACAAATATGTTAATTTGAATGTAACTGTGCAGTATCTCAGAATTTATTTTCTGTCTCTGACAGAAAAAAAAGTGTAATCTTGCCTCTTGCTACCATCTAGCAAAATTCCAAAATAATGAATTTTTTTTTTTTGAGAAAAAAAGGAAGTACAGGAATAGTGAGAAAGAACAGTCTGCAAAGTGAAATCTGAGAGTGAAATTTGCAATCAGAATTTTTGGTATGTTCCTTTTCATTAATGAAATCTGCACTGATGTGTTCATATGCTGGGGAGTTAAAGACATTTTATGGTATCCAAACAGAAAAGGCCTCTTAAAGTGGTCATACTGCATTGTTTACAACAACCACTTCCCATCCCCGTCCAGAGACAACTAAGGCCCATTGCTAAATGTTGATAACCACAAAAACAGGCAATTTCAAAGGAATTTTTCAAAGGAAGTTTGTTAATTTCCTTTTTTTTTTTTTTTTTGCATCTCAGAATTTTTTTCTAAGAATATAGTTATTTAAAGACATTTATCAGCAACTGAAAGTTTTCATTCATTGACAATGGAACTGTGTATCCATAAAATAATTTACATAGTTATTTATAAGATTATCAGTAAAAGATGGTATTTAAGTTTTGATCAATTAATTTATTTTCTAGTCTCTTTGCTTTGCAGTGGAATTCCACAGAATTCCCAATAGTCTGGCAGTGAGTGGCCTGCAATTTCTTTTTTTACCTTTGTATGTGAATATTGCACTGGGTTAAATTAATCTGCAAA
Source organism: Fringilla coelebs (assembly GCF_963513975.1). Taxonomy (NCBI): domain Eukaryota; kingdom Metazoa; phylum Chordata; class Aves; order Passeriformes; family Fringillidae; genus Fringilla; species Fringilla coelebs. Next base: position 64,678,371 of record NC_140028.1, read on the forward strand.
CATTTTAAACATAGTTGTTGACTTCCTATTACTCTTAATAAACAGAAGTATTAAATACTTCAGGTGATGCAGTGATTATTGCTTACAACATTTTACCATAATGTAAAAGTTTTCATAACTCCAAATAAATATTTATCATCATCAGTCATAAAAGATAAAAAGAATTTTATCTAAGATATTAAAAATTTCGAAAGAGCTCTTTCTCTGTAGGTATTAAGCACCAAGTAGTGTCCCTTTGGTGAAATAGGACTCCACACTACCCTCTGCCTTTATCTAGTGGCAAGTTGTTTCTCCTTGCACATTTGTTCTTACAAAAGTAAGTGCTTTGGGATTTAGCATCATGAAGGACAAGCAGCTGTTTTATAACAAGTTCAAACTGTGCTAATAATTGACGAGAACCATGTTACTGTGATTCCTGGACAGTGTTTCCTAGCATCAAGTGCGACATGGCTAGATCCATGTATTCCCATTTCAGAATATGTGCACCTGTTTAGACCTGCCCTTTCCCAAAGAAACTTTGTCTTAAAATGCTAGGGGCTCTGCAAGGTGAAGGTAACTGTTTATAGGAGGAATTTTATGGCTTTTCACCCACACCCACACCGACCTCCTTTCAGCTACTGCTCTGCCAGATGCATTTAATTATTGCCATAAACTGTAAACACTACTGCATGACCATTTCCCCTTTAGCAAGATTGTGTGTGTGAAAAAAGTAAACAGATTGTATAACAAAGTGTTCTCTAGCTGTCAGCAAGGGCTTTGAAAATAAAACACTTCCCTCCCGACTCACAATTGGCTGACAGTCGGCACATAATGAATAATAGCTCCTGGGGACCAGCAGAAAGATGTGTGGGAAAACTTTAATTAAAAGCTTGTCAGTACAATTTTACCTGGGTGACATCACCTGACTGAAATCCTGCTGCCGGGCTTTGTTGTCTATAGGATCGCAGGTAGCGCACTTGTTTTGCTGACAGCAAACAATTCAAAAAGTACTTCAAAACACTGGGGGGAAGATGCTATGCTGCCAGTAAAATATAATCTATTTGTGGTGTTCTAATTTTCTAATTAGCAGCTGTAGAAGGCTCTTCGCCATTGTGGGAGGAGGGTGACAAACAGGTTTTTGTAGCTCGTTATCTATGATGCCCTCTTGATTATGCATTTTCTTGACATTCCATTCCAGAAAATTGTGTTCCAAAATCAAATACATTTCCAAATGTAGACAGCTGGGCTTGAGCCAGAAGTACAGACCTAGCATCAAATTCCCAGCTTGAAACTCTCTTATATATATGAAAACAGAGCACCAAATCCAGACTAGAAGTTCACAGTAGATGATTTTCAGGCTGTGCAAAATTCCTAAGGAATAGGAACTTCATGCTGGCCCAACACAATAAATCATATAGTCCAAGGGAAGAGCCATGGTAATGGGTTTGATTCTGCCCACCTCAAGCTGCTGGTAGCAGTGAGGTGGCATACATACTTTTGTATACTTGTTAATGTAAAATGGGAATGGGAATGTGAAAGCCCAACTTGGCCCTAAATTTGTAATTAGTAATATTCATGGAAAGAAACTTTCATCTAACACTGCTGAAATCATTAATGCTAGTAAAGCTTGGCTATTTTACAAGTAATTTGTAGTAATGGAGAGTAGTTTCTCATAACTTAATGCTAATTAATTCAGTTACATCATGATCTAGCTCAAGTCCTGAGCTGACTTTAATGTGAATAAGCTGGATCTGATCCAAAAGCCACTGAGGCCAAAGGGAGGCCTTTCCACCGATTTTGAGAGAAGTTGGTTTGGGTGTGTAGATGCATGGAATTTACTCACCTGACAGAGGAGAGACTCTCACTGCATTATGTGTTTGCCTCCTTATGAACATTCTCTCAATTTCCTTAATTTTATGCTATTATGATTGGCCAAATGTTGAGGAAAGTATTATATCTAATTAGTGGTGAACAAAAGTAAACAGGAGGTTTATTTTCTCATTACATGCTAAAATTAAATGCTATTCCTGGGCATGTATATGTGAGTAATAACACAAAGCAACTCCCATATAAGACTAAGCAACTCCCATATAAGACTAAAGAGAAAGCTTCTAAAATCAAACATTTCTAGTACAACCTTTTTGTGCCAAACACAGCCTGAAGATTGATCAAAATTTTTTTTTTTGGCAGAAGAGACTCGAGTTAGGCAAGTGGGAAGGAAAACTGGAGCAATTAGCTAAGAATTTTCCTTTTTTCTTTGCTGCTCTGATATGCTGTGCAATAATTCCAAATTCTCTAGTAAGGGATATGCCCATCTGGATATTGAAAGAAGAGCAGCTGCTTTCGTACTCCAAAGGATAAAGAAGTGTTATGCTAAAATGTAAAATAGTTGTCATTTGCTAGTCAAAATGTCCATCACTTACTTGGTGACAAAAAAATCTTTCTAAATTTCAGTTACTAATGCCAGAGCTATATTCATCAAGGCACCTTAAGAAGGAGTTTTGCAGCAATTGAGCATTAGGACTTTCAAGGGAGGCCTGGACTTGAAGCATTGTGCATGAGTCAGGAGTTTCTGATTAGGCTAAATAATAATTGGCATCTTGAGAAATTTCCCCAAAGTCCCCTTCTAGGTGGGACTAAAATCTATGGGGCCAGGCAGTACCCTAAAAGTCAGGTCACTGAAAATTCATTGACACCACAGCATTTCCCTTGTCTTTGTAAATGCGAGAGTGAATGTGTAAGGAACAGTGTTTGGGGAACGAGGGGAAGGGAATACACATGGCAGATTTGGCATTCCTGCTAGGAGAGAGATACTACAGATTTATGTATTTGTTGGAGCAGCAGATGTAACTCACTGTTCAAATCCTGAACAGGGGAGCCTTTTCCTGTTTCTGTCACTATTTAATTGTGACATAAAAAGCAAATAAAAAGCAAAAAAATTCAGACGGTAGTGTAAAAAAAAAGTGCATTGCACCCAGCCACTTCCATGAAACAACTCCTCAGGAAATTCTGCATGCAAACACAAAACTCAAACCTAGCTTCCCATGAACTGAAAAGATAGAGACAAGTGCACTTGGTGTGCTTTTAGTGTAGTACAGGCAAAATCCCATTCATGTAGTTTTGGTTGTCCTCAAATATGCCTGTGCCATATGTTGAAAAGGATGGAATTTTAGGCATGATTCACAACCATTTATGCCATAATCCTCCTTGCCTTCTTTAGTACTTTTTGGTTGAATTATCTGAGGAAGCCATGGGTTTTTGGAATTAGCTGAAATGAAAACCAGAATTTTCTCACAGTGCAATATTAAATATTTCAGGTGGAGGCTCCTTCATTCCTCTGTGTTTATTCTGGCTACCAGAATGTTGTCACTGTCTCGTTCTTGTCAGCCATTTATTCTTACATCATTATTCAAGAACTCAAGCTTCAGAAAAAATGACCTTTTCTGGCTAACAGTAGTAAATTTTTGATGAGGATAGAGCAATCTGGCAGGGGTGGAGAGTGGCAAGAGTGTATCGGCTGTGTCATTAAACTAGTTTTATGATTTCTTTCCAGTTCTTGTAGTCAAGAATCCTCTTCACATACCCCACAATAACTGTGATTCTCAGCAGGGTTCATGGGGAATGTAGTGGATATTCTTTTCCCTTCGAGCAGTCTTCGCTCATGGACACATATATTAGTGATACAGTACAGGGATGGTTGCAATCTTTCTTGTGCATGCAAATCTAATGTGAAATACCACAGTTTTGCATAGATGTAGTGATGTAAGTGAACTGTCTGCTGTTGCTTTTAGTAAGTAAATTCAGGGTCAGGTAAACCACTAGGCTATGGGAAGAGAGGGTTTCAGTTACTGGCATAGACTTCCTGTGTAATCTTGAACAAGTAATTTATGGTTCACTTTTGATTCATTAAACTGTAAAGTGATAAGTATTAGATTACTACATTTTAAGCTATTAGCAACATTTTGGTGCATAAGTGAAAATAATTTTTTAGCTCTTGTGTGGTTTTTTTGCTTTTTATATTTTGTCTCTTTTTTTGGTGGGTTGATTTTTTGGGTTTGGGGGTTTTTTGTTTGTTTTGGGGTTTTTGGGTGGTTGTTTTGGGGGGAGAGGGAGTTCTTTGGCATGTTGGATGGTTCAGGAACAGAAACAAGCACATGCCAAAAGGATCATTTGGATTTGTAGGCTTGGTAACAAGAAAAGGTTGCATTGAGTGTACAGGCAGCCTGTTTGACGTTCCCACAACATCATGGAGGAAAGAGCTTTTGTCCTTTAGAATTTTGAGTTCAGAAGTCTCTTTCAAAAGAAAGTGGGTTTAGTAGGTTAAAATATACAGCCATCAGTAAAATATTAAACCTGTATCTTTCCTGTTTTCTTAGTTGCTGGTTTATATCCCTATGCTTTCTCTATGTAGAGGATGTTTTTTTTTCCTCCTCAATCCTGTATCTTCCATGAGGCCAAGGAAAAAGAGCATGTCCTATTTTTCCTTCCAGCCTGACTGCCTGTAAGCTTATGTAGATAAGAAGCAGAATGAATCTTTGGCATCTGAAAGACACAGGCTCAGAGTCCTCTGAAGAGGAGTGGCAAAGCCTCCTTTGCATGTTCTGGGTAACCATTACCATGGAAAACAAAGTAGCAGCACCATGTTTTTCCTAATAAATGGTTCACGTCTTTCTGTTTGCAGAGGCAGTAGCAATGATTGCTGTGTGTTGCTGGGAGTATGTATGATGGTTCAAGAACAGATGCTCCAAATAACCAACAGGACCAGGCACATCAAGGGCAGCTGAGGCTACTCAAGGAACCTCAACAGTGACCAGCCTCATATTAGAGGGATCATACTCCTATAGATGGATTGAATAACTAGGTAATTATGTAACTATGTAACTTACAGACTTTGAGGTCATCCACTACAATCAAAGTGGTCTTAAGGACATCTGAGAAGAAGTCTTCAGGTGGCGGCAAATTCATCCACAGATGAAGACATAACAGCCTCTTGCCTAAGTCCAGCTTTATGTACCTCAATCTTTCAAACTTTTTTTTCTTTCTTTTTTTGATCTATTCATAGGAAGGCTGTGAATTTCTTGTCATTGAGAACAAATATACTCCAAGTATTTCTCCAATCAAAATTTACGAGCTTACTTGTGTAGGTGGGAAATATGTCTTTCTGTTGACATTTAGTTATGCCTTGAAGGAAGGTTTCAGAGTTCTTAAAACCGTGCCAGTTCTACAAGTTAGCAGATGATAGTTGTTTTCATCACCACGGGGTTGTTACAAAAGCTAGTAAGAAAAGTATAAGCAGACAGTTTTATTTATTATTTACATATTATCAAAGTGAAGGAAGCCTCCTTTAATTTAAGAGAGCTATGAAAAAACCTATAGAAAACCAGCTTTGCTCTTGCTATTTGATGAACTGTAATCTTTGATTGTACTTGATGATAAATTAGGTGACTGATCTCAGTGTTCAGTCTGATTTACAAGAGATTCTTTTGAAGTGATAAATGCCTATCAGCCTGCAGTCTTACACTGTAGAACAGAAGGATCTGAACATACTTGACCAAACAACACCGTGTTTTGTTTCTAATAGATAATTCAAATGATGCAATATAGAGACATTTTAAATCAGTTGCAAGCAGTGAAACCACTGTGTTGGTACTTTATTTTCAGACTGACAAGTCTGAAAACAGAAGTTAACAGAAAGTCACAAGTCATTCTTGTGACAAGTGCGTGAAATCTAAAGAACAGATTCCATATGGTGTCATATTTCAAGTTGTATGTCAATGACTTCATCAGAATGTTATACCCTTCCAGTAGGAGAAATGATACCTTTGAAAACATGTGTGGCTGCATGTAAAAAGTAAGCTCTCCCTGTCTTCGCAGAGAGCCAAGACACTTTCTGCTGAACAGGCAGACAGAAGAGAAAGAACAGATGTAATTATCAATCATACACTGTCATTAGCGCAGCTCTCAGGATCTGCTCAAGAGCAGAGTACATACTGGTCAGTTACTGGTGCAGATTGTAGCTGTCTTCATTATAGATTTCTTGTCTGCTGGTTATACTCCAACACAGTGAAGGCAGGATTAATCTAAATGTCTGAAAGTTTGAGCCTGAGGATGGCTGCCAAGTCCGTATGCATTTGTTGCCGCTCGGACATCCTCTGCCAACGGCACAAGTGGGCTGGTCTGATCCACAGAAATTGCATGCACCAGTGTAAACCCTAATCAACATCCTGTCCAAATACCTCTGCCTCTTCTTTGTCATAGTGGACAGTGTACAGTTCAGGTCTTCTTCAGAGCTCAGATCCACTCTATCTACCATCACAGGATGGTCACCTACTGTGCATAAATGAGGCTTCATACCACTCTTCAAAGGAATCCAAATCTCCAAGTTCCCAAACGAGTTTTCTAACACTGAGTTACACACAGCAAATATTTAGTTCATTGTTTCTCCCCCAAACTAGTTCCACCATAGAAATATATTTCCATCTGTGCTCAAACAGTGCAACGTTGTGGATAATTATACATTGCCGAAGATAGAGATGTACCTAAAAAGATGAAGCTCAAAGTGCTTTTCTGCAGTAGAAAGTACAAAAACCAGTGTTGGTATTTTAAGAGGTGCTTAAGTTAAGCATTTCTATTTATTTCCATTATGGATGGCAGTGAGAGAAGCTGCTAATTAGGACTATTGAGACTAATTAGATTACTGAGCTCTTTAAATGTGTATTAACAAAAATAGAGATATTAATCCTTAAGCATGCATTAATGAAACTGAATTTTATAATGTGTAGTCTAGAATCACCTGCTTGAAGTCACCTTTTCTCTCTGTTTTTGTGTCTTTTGAATTCAGATGATTTCTTGTAGATGCAATAGTGCCTGAGTACATTATTTATTTTCATTTGGTTTTGTTTTAGTTGTGAGCAGCATTTTGCAAACCCATAGAATATGCTGAATTGGAAAGTATCCACAAGGACACTCAAGTCCAACTCCAGGCCCTGCACAGGACTCCCCAAGGGTCACACCATGTGCCTGGGAGTGTAATCCAAAGTGTAAGCCAACCTCCTAGCTGTTTGTACGTCACAGAAAGAAGCAGATCTGCCTGTCTCACCTCAGTTGCTTCAAGAAAATTTCAAAGAAACATGCAATCAGATCCAAAAAGCTGCACCTACATCCCAAGATTTGCGGACCAGTAGAAATAACAAACTATTACAGAATAGTTCTCTAAGATTAAAAAATAATAGGGGAAACATTTTTTTGAAGTTCCTGATCCTGAATGAACTTTGTGATGTCCTTGGAGAAAACCCTAAGTAACAGCCTAGAACATTATTAAGTTTTAGTGGTCTATGCATGAAACATTTGTTTGTTCAACTTTGCATTGACATTTCAGAAAAAAAAATTCATCTTGGGCTTTATTCTTGCCCAGAAGTAAATGTGAGGGCCAAATATTCTAGCAAATACACAGATGCTCTTTCTCTTTGGAACTGTGAATGGACCTATTGCTAGTTGGCCTGTTTCAAATTTGTGCTGTTTGCTTAAGTCTGTGATGGGTAACCAGTATAAAACCATATTCAAGTAACCAGTGAAAAATATCCATTGCATATCAAAATGCCATTTTTTTTCAGAGGGGTTCATAGGTCAAAGGGGCTTGGATGATTATAAAAAGCTCTGAACTCTCCTTTTAAAAAAAAAAAAAAAAATCCATTTGACAGTCCTTGAATTCAAAGCGTTAGGAACCAAAAAGGGGGAAAAAAGATTTCAAACATATTTCTATGAGATCATGCATAAGCTACTGTCAGAATTGCATAGATGGTTAAAATATTTGCACAACAAAAAAGAAGCTGTAATAATTCTGCTTAACTAAAGAACCTCATGTATGTTAGAAATAAGCAGTAAGGTGAGCTACTTATATAATATACTAACCAGAACAAACCTTAGTGCCAAAGGCCTAAATCTTATCTTGAGGGTTCTGCTTGAAGTATGTGAGGTTCTGACTTTCTTCTTTAACCACAAGGATAGTTTCAAAGTTTAAATCCTGATAAAAATGAATGGTGAACACTGGTACTTGTTAGAACTCAATTCTCTTCCAGGGGACTCTTTATAACATAAACATATAATAGTTCCAGGGCACTCTTTATAACTGAAACCAACAAAGATATCTAATGCAAATGAAATAGAGAAGGCTCTTCATTTAAATTGGCCTGACTTGCTTCATGGCATTCATTTCAGTGGTTTCCAAACCACAGCCTGAGAAGACTCTTAAACTTATCACACAGGATTCTGTTCCAGTAAGGTTTTCAATCTTCTTCCAGTAAGGTTTTCAATCCTCATGTACCAAACAGACAAATTCTCAATACCAAAAGGCACCATGCACTGAACACAGGGTAAATATTGGCGCTAATGAATCTATGTTTTATTGCTGAACAATAATTTCAATATATAAAGCTATATAAATATATTAATGTATAATTTTATATATGCATAAATAACCACACATAGTATAGATATAATTGTATATAGTAAACACTGAGTTAATGTTGGTATGAATCATCTTTTGCTTTAAAGAGAAGCTGCCTATGAACATCTAGGAATATATAAATATCAAGGCATGATCTTCAGTAAAACAAAACCAAGGAAAATCTGTAACCATAACTGTTTTCTTTACACCATTGTGAGTTCTGTACTTTCCAGGTGTGACGTGTCTGCTGTCGAAAAATGCTTCAATACAGCGGTGCTTTGTTCAGAAGACATCCAGTGTCCCATATGAAGATTTACATGTACAGAGAATTATTACCTAGAAGCTACCTTCTTGAAGGTGCAAATGTACTTTGTCAGGTGGAAAAGTCCTTCCTACCTCCTGAGTCCTACCTCCCTGAGTTGCAGGTCCCACGCAGCAGCAACCTCTGACTTTGATTGGAAAGACTCCACATATTCCCTCGGGTGTGCTGAAATATTTTCTTCCAGCCACTCCTGATACTTATCTCTTTGTGCTGTTCACATCATGTCTCTGACTTTGCACCCCTGCTGCCGATTTCCTATTTGCTGTGTTTTTTCCCCTATTACCAGTTTCACCAGTTGCTCCAAAAGCAGCACCCGGCTGCGTGTGTTTGATGAGACTATGGAGAGCACAAGCTCCCTTGAGATTTGGGATGTGGGAGCCAGGACAAATCTCAGTGGGGTCTATTCCCTGGATACTTGGCTTCAGCTTTTCTGAAGATTCAGTGTATATGGCAAAATAGCGAGAATCAGACTTACGGTCCTTCCCAGCCCCCAGCCCACATGCTAATGTACTTGGGGGGTGAACCACATTGTACAAAGGAAATACCTTCAATTTTCTTGTTATATGGTTAAGACATATGTTTTTTCACCATTTAAAAAATACATTTACTCGCATTCTTACTTTTGTGATTATTTGGTCAGAAGTGGCAGGTTTTAAAGGAACCCTATTATAATTAAAAAAAAATTTAAACATTTATTTAAAATCTTATCTTCTTTTCCCTGAGAGAAGAGAGAGGAAATGATTTGTTCAAATTATTTAATAAAAAAATTATCTTAGTCTTCGTCTTTCCCAGCAGAAAAAAGAAAACAAAAACAGGGGAAAAATGTTGTGGTGTTTTTCTTCCCCTTTTTTAAGTTTCTTTTGGAATTTTTAATATTTCATTGCCACAATTCCTCCTTTGTTTTAGCTGGAATGTTCGCAGTGCAGAGGTCCAGCAGTTTGAATATCTGATTATAACAGAAACCAACAACCACATTAAAATTTGTGTAAAAAGTTCAAAAATTCTCCTGCAATTTAAAAATATTTCCATAAACATGTTTATTTCATGTTTTTAAATATTTAACTTTTTTAAAATTTCTGGCTCATTAGGGGATGGTTAAATCCGAGCTTATTAATACGGATAGTTCTAGAATATCCTTCAGTTCTATTTGTCTGAAGTGATCTTTCCCAAGATCTGTCTTAGCTATGATTCCACATGAAGAAACACCATTCACTCTTACTTGTTCCTCCTTCTCCAGGGTGGAGGTTTTTCATATCTGTACAAGACAGTTAACGCACATCAGAAAAACACAATATTTATGGTAGGTTTTAGTAAGTAGTAGTAGGGTTAGCTCAAAAAATCAAATATTGGAGGTTTTTTTAAGTTTATCTTCTTTTCAGGCACCTAATCGAGTGGATCTGATCAATGGGGTGTACAAATGAATTAGCAGTGGAATTCAGTTGCTCTGTACAATAGGATGACTTCCAGGATTTTTTTCTGGGATAGAAGGGTTCCCCTAGGTAATGACTGGGTTTTCAGCAGAATCAAGTCAAGGAAAGCTGTCTCAGCTATGAATCTCTTGAATCCTGTACTGAAGGAATTTTGAGCACTAGAATCTGTTTGTGTGTTTTTCTCATCTGACACAGTGGTCCGAGTGTAGTTTAATGTGTCTGTTGTTATTCAGGCAAACTATATCCTGTAACAAATTTTGCAGAAAAAAAAAGGAAACAACAAAGTTGAACCCAGAATTAACTGACTATATCAGACCATTTTTCATTCTTGTGGTCAGAATATGATCAATCTATTTAGAAAAAGCAACAATTACTATGATAAATTTAACTTATCAGACTAAGCTACTTTTAAATATACTGTATGTAAACTACTGCTGTTCAGCTCATCAACCATACATAAATATGAATTGGGTATTTGTTAAAAAAAGTGTCTCGTAAATTGCTAAATGTGCTAAATGTGCTAAATCTGTGGGACTGAGAAAATTCAATATCAGTACCAAATGAAAATGTATTTCAGTAATTTATTGAGACCAAGGAAATTATCCCCAGCAAGAAAGAGTGATTGCTATTTAAAATGGGAATAAACCCAAGAATTCAGAAACAGGTTTCAATTGAATAATTCATTTTGTCTGTGGAAAGATCTACTATTTGAAAAGAAGTTATTTCCTTCATTTACTTGATTGCTTTTGTGAAGTCTCATTAAGCAGTTCCCAGTGATGCATATGGTAATATTGAGCAATGTCTCCTTAGAACTTTATCACTGTGTAATCCAGCCCTTCTGGCATATATTTTACATGTGTAATTTCTTCTAGGAAAACATCTTATGGTGGATTGAAGAATGGGTGAAAACACATATACTGGGCACATTAACCCAGCAATATACAAATGTCAAAGTTTAAGTTGGTTTTACACTCTTGTAGGTAGTATTGTATGTCATTCCCAACTGAGTTCTCAAACATTTCCTTTTCAAAGGAAAAAAAGAACAAAAGGAAAAAGAAAAATAGTTGGAAATCAGGTCTTTGTCTTGTCTCCATTTAAGCAGCACATGAAATAGTCTGTAATACTTTTACACCTAAATTTAGATTTTCTCCCTTTTTAATATGTTTTTCCACATATTGCCTACTCCTATCTACTTTTGTAGTGATATGTCTCCTATTTTAGAGAAGCCAGAAATTTATGTAATGCAGTTTAGTAGTACTGGCATTAAAGAAATTGCCTCTCAGAAATTTGTACTGGCATTTAAGAAATTGCCTCTCAGAAATTTGTATGTCAGATCCTTTAAATGGGATTGTAGGATTCTGATTGTGAAATAGTTGCTACCCTTTAAAATGCAAATAAAAACTCAAACAAAAATTAAATTTTCCAGTAAATCTCTGTCACTTTAAAGGAGCTATATGGGTCCTTTTTGCCCTAAAATCTAACCCAATCAAGAAAATAAAGAGTTTCTACATGTGGAAAATATTAAAATATTGTGAGGCTTTTGTATTGCAAATGCTATGGCCTAGATGTACTTGTCAGTGTGAACTATTACTTATCCATGACTATTCTTCTTGACTTTCCAAGTGCAAAACAGGGAACCCATTGAATATTTTAAATTTCAAGAAGAAAGCATAAATGTGAATGACCAGTAGCTGAATAAAGGAAGAAGAATTACTACAAAATCAACACCTGTATTGACTTTTTCCTGAAGATATACCCAAGATATGCTCACTATTTAGAGTTCCAAGATTCTGTCTCTTTCTGTAAGATACCCACATTCTTCACATACAAAATGCCACTCAATACAGTGAATTGGTGTACTGTCTCTTTCTCCATTTTGAAGTGTGATCAAAGCAAAAAAACATTTTTGGGAATTTGGGAGCCTTTGTAGTTTCTTAGATAGCCAACATTTAGATCTCGACTTTATCTCTGTAAAAAAGCAAACATCACAGGTGATTTGATTATTTTAATTTTTTTTAAATAATAGATGTTCTTGTGGAAATCTACTTGTGGGTCATACAGGTTTAACTGTGAAATTATTAAGTCTTGACAGTAGAGGCTACATGTATAAGTGACCTAAATGCACTTCCAAGCATTTGTTTTTTAATGTGTAATTTTTTTGTTCCATTAACTGTGTCTCCTGTGATGATTTTTAGTACTCTTGATTTGGCACAGTGTTATTAAAACAATCTTATCCTTAAATAATATGAGTATGTATATTCTCAGTAAAATTGAGACCTCTGCATATTACTTTAGAAGTGTAGAGTAGCCTTAAAATGAGTTAAGCTTAAAAGAAAGAATTTGCAATTTGAAACAATACATTTTTACATTTATTTATTAAAAAAGAAAACAAAAACAACAAAGCAACACCCTTTTGATCTTGAAGAGAGAACAGAACAACTGTAAAGGGCATATTAAAAAAGTCTCACAGAAAAAGCTGTGGCTCCTGGAGGAGACTGGAAAATGGTAGCTCGGTCAGACTTCTTGTGTACTTCAGCAAAACAGAAATCACAACAGTAAAAGTCAAAAGAGAAAAATTGGACCATGGATGCATTGAAGCGCAGAAGTTAGGTTTTTCTGCTAGGGTTGAGTAACTGCTTTTTTTTTTTGGTGATTATGAACATGCAAAAAAAGTTCTATGATGTGAATGAAAGAAAGAGTTGTATTTCACTACATGGTTCACTACTGGGTAAAGCAGCTAATGAACAGATTTTTCAAGAGGTGGACCCACAGAAAAATATCGTTGACAGATAACTGTTCCTAAGAAAGCTGGCTATAAATCATTTATTCAAAACAGTAACTGGAAGTCTTGCTTGTCAGATTTTTAAAAGGAGAGAAGTGTTTTCTTGAACTTTTGCCTGACTTTGGCTGCCAATATATTACTAGCACCTGGGAGAAGCCTTAGGCTCAAACAGTCAAAAACACATGAAGTTCCATTTTGATTTAATAAGGGTCCCCTTCCTGTAGTAGACTTTGTTGTATTAATTTATTCTTCTATTAAAACTAAAAAAACCCCAAAAATCTGTCTTAATGTCTGAAGACACTTGAATGTATGTTTAAAGTAAAAACTGCTCTCATTTTAAAAAGTAGATCAGAATTTACTAACTTTTCTAATTCTTGTTGATTCATCCTCAGCAAATACTGTGAGTAAAGCAGAAAAAAATCCTGCTTGTGTTAGGAAGAACCACATGTGTGAACGTCACTAGGGGAGACAGTTTGTATATCTTTCAGATTTGTAATGGATGCCACTATTATTCATGGCTACACATGAGATCCTGGAGAAGAAATGTCTCTTTTCAGTGCAGAGAGGACATAAAAACTGATGTACTCTCTCGACTGTGCTATATTCCTGACTTCAAGGAACAAATAATTAAGGTAGTTCAGTCTTGACACCAACCCAGACCATGGCCTTTCAGTATTCCAGTGTGGTGGTGCCATAATATTCTATGTACTGGTGGTTTACAAAAGTGTTTTTGGACTAACAGAAAAGAAGAATAATACAGCACATCTGTGGCATGAATGCATGGAAGAGCTCAGCCAGCTGAATGTCCCTGTATCTAAAACCACAGAAGTTTGCTAGAACATGTTTTTTATTACTTCCTTTGAGAACTTCAGGAAAGAGTTGAAGCAGGAGGAAATAAAGGGATAAATATGATCTCATTACTGTGATGCTTCTGACATAAGGTTTGATTTAATTTCCCATTTAATTATCTTTCTGACTTCTGTTTTATGTGAATAATTTAATGCATATTCTCAAATCCTAAGAGTTCAAATTTGAAGGCAAAATTCCCGAAGATCTCATTTTAAAATCTCTTGAACTTTTTGAACCATTCTACTCATAAAAGGCTTCTTTAAAATGTTTTGACTACTCCAAAAATTGGATAGTTACTGTCTCACTAAATTTCAAATGCACATTACATTAAAAGAAATTGTGGCCATAAAATGTACTGTCTTTTGCTAATTTTTCCAATATTATGTCAATAACTGTTTACTGATGTAGCCATTCTTTTCAATAATTCACAAGGGTATTTCAGCCAATCAGCAGAATGGAAACACTTCTGTTCAGAGGGCTGCAGCATCAGCGATGGCTTGACTGGCCATTGACTTCCATTTTCCAATGACATTCAAGTTACAAGCTACTGCAGGGAAACAGAATTCTTAAAATCTGCAATTATGTATTTGAAATTTCAGTTGTGCCAAAATATGTCACAATCACGGTGTACTCTAAGTTCTCAGAATTTATAACAACTGCACTTTCTTTTGTGGTAGTCCACAGCTGAGAGATTTTAAAGGGCCTTTCCATTATAAAGTTTTTAAGACTTTTGTGCCATGTGAATATCACAAGCCTTTAAAGGAAGGAAAAAACACCACTTAATGCTGTTGTACACAGCCATAAGTATCACAATGATGTTGCTACTAGAATGTAAATTTTCTGTGCTCCACTTCAGAATGCTAACAATTGAGTTACTGTTGGCCTTCATGCAGACCCAGCTGCATAAAAGGATGTTAAACATTTTCCTATCCATACAGATCAGCAATAAAATATCATCTGGGATGTATATATTCTCTTGCAGCAGGGAGGCAATATGTAATACAGCAGCTAATATGGATGTTTAGAAGGCAAGTATCTAATTTTCTTCCTATTTAATACTTTGTATTCTACTGTTTGGAGTAAGAAGAGGTTGATTTCCAAGCACGTAGTACTGTAGATGGTGGTGGGAAGAAGTGGTCAAGGAGATAAGGTATTTTGCAGACTGAACAGTCAAGTTTGAAGATTTTCTTGTGTTGTATGCAGAATCAACCACTAGCCTAGTGCAAACCCAACATACCAGTCCAGTGTTGGCTAAGTCTTAGTTGCAATATTTAACTCATTTAATATTAAATGAGGAGAGGGAGAGGGAGAGGGAGAGGGAGAGGGAGAGGGAGAGGGAGAGGGAGAGGGAGAGGGAGAGGGAGAGGGAGAGGGAGAGGAGAGGAGAGGAGAGGAGAGGAGAGGAGAGGAGAGGAGAGGAGAGGAGAGGAGAGGAGAGGAGAGGAGAGGAGAGGAGAGGAGAGGAAAATGCCCACATGATGACACTAATGCTAACTTAGAAGGACATTTCTTCTGAAAGGAGTAGTTCTATTGGTAGTATCTTCACTGCTTGCAAGAACAGCTTCACTGTTTCCTTGGGCTGGCTGCCATGTGAATATATCCAGCTACACACTTCTGCTGAGCTGGTCAGCTCTTCACAGCCCTTTGTCCATGAGAAAAAAACAGGAATAAGGTTTGCCAGTGAGTACAGTTCTACATGTTGAAAGAAGCTGCACTGAAATACATTCACTGGAGATAAACCACTAATCTGTTTTGCCTTGGTTTTATTCATTAAAATGCCAATACAATAACTTTGTGGAGTGCTAGACTGGAAGACTTTTAAATCTTTAAAGTGTTTTATGTTTTCTCTTGAACTTCCCAACCTGACATCTTGAAAGAATTTTGCAGTAACCTGCCATGGTTTATGCTGGATAAAGCAATTGCTTCCACACGCTGAGTTAGCTCTACATCTGAATGTCAGTAAAGGACACTCATTCACATAGCTATGATACATGAGTAAAACCTGTGCTGCCATTTTAAACAGCAGTTCATTAATGTAGGGGCATGATGCTGCAGTCAGAAAACCACCCCATTTTTTTCTGCATCCCAATGCAGTCGTAGTCAAACTCAAGAGCAGCAAAATTAAAAGTTCCAGGGATTTGATTTATTCATATGACCACCCAAGTAGGCCTGTTCTGCAGCATGCTTGCATGTAACAGTCTTAGCAATGACTGGTGTACCTGCCTGTTACACCCTTTTTTTACAGTTTCCAGCCTAGGGCCTCAGGTGTGGGTGTATTGGATAGTAATGATTAAGCCTTTCATTATGTTGTTTCATTGTGAGATTGCTTTCAGGAAGATCAGAAAAGACATGTAGCTTTCTCAAACTGAAGTGGTTTCTCAGTTGGATTTCTCACTAGTCATTGTAGCAATTTCTTTTTCAAAATAATAAACAATTTTTACTAATAGGTCTAGCAGTAGAGATGAGGAATATAACTGGTAAATATTTAAAAATATTATTCAATCAAAAAAAAAGGCTGAAATGTTAAGAGATAAATTAAATTCTATCAAGAAGTTTCAAACTGTACTCTTAATTATAGCATCACTCTTCAGTTGAATTTTGTGTCCATGAGGCCTTTACCTTCATGCCTTGTAGGCTAGTGTAAATCGTAGCTTTATCCAATTCAGGACTGACAGATAGATGAAATAATAACTTATCTTTAGAATGGCATAAGTTAAGAAAATCAGAAAACTAAAAGAGGCTATCAATCCCACGGCAGCAACAATTGTCCACAGAGCCTTCCAGAGGATCTTGCTGGATGGGTCAAAATGGGAGATAACTGCAAGGGTGGTAGAAAGTCTGACATGGTTCTTCTGGCAGACTGTCATGTCAACTATGGTGAGTCTCAGACTTGAGTGCTATGTAGCAAGGTCAAACTGTTGTGTTACAGGAGGGTTAAATATTGTGTGTCTTGGGTGCTGATGGGAGCATCTCTGGAGCTAAACCCCTTCTGATTCCAGTACTGAACCACTCTCTGGGTGAAAAACAGCTTCCTGATATCTAACCTAAACTTTCCCTGACTCAGCTTCAGGCTGCTTTCTCAAGTCCTGTCACTGGTCACAAGAGTGAAGATTTTTGTGAGTCAGTTTTCCCTTCACAGCTTCTTGGCCATGGGTCATATATCCATGGTAAAACATGGTAGTCCTAGTGATTTGTTGGGTGTTATTGACAAGGAAACAGATTGGACATTATAACTGTGGAGAATCCTTAACAGTAAAAGACATGGATAATCACTAAAGAAAGACAACACAAGGTGAATATATCTCCTGAGAAGTCAATCTGGAAGACACATTCTGAAGAAAAGAAGAGAGAAAAGCTGTGTCACATCATCCTGCAGAGGAGCTCTTGGAGACCCTGCAGAAGGAAAGGAAACCCTGCAAGTAGGGCCAGAAGAATGATCCAGGAGCTGTCAGTCTAACATCAGTGCTGGGGAGGTCATGGAGCAGATCACCTTCAGGTGCCAGCAGCACCTGGCACATCCAAGACAACCAGGGTATCAGGCCCAGCCAGCACAGACTGAGGAGAAGTAGATCGCGCTTAAGTAACCTGATCCCCTCCTATGGCAGGGTGACCCACTTTGGGGCTGGAGGAGAGGCTGAGAATGTTCTTTATCTAGGCTTTAGTAAAGCCTTTTACACCACTCACCATGGTTGGGGGGTTTCCCAGTTGGCCATGGGTCACAAGTATTTTTCCTCAAGGCTCAGTAATGGGGTCAGGCCTGATAATTATCTTCAGTGCTCTGGATGAGGGGATTGAGTGCACCCTCGGTAAATTTGCAGGTTTCCAAGAAGGCCAATGGCATCCTGGCCTGTCTCAGAAATAGTGTGGACAGCAGGACTGGGAAAGTGGTCATCACCCTGTTCTTAGCACTGGTGAGACGTGCATATGTGGCATTTGGAGACATGGTTTAGTGGTGGACTTGACAACAACTGAACTTGATGACCTTGGAAGTCTTTTCCAACCAAAATGATTCCATGATGCTACCAATGCTGTGTTAGCTGTAGGACTTGTCTGATAACTCTCTTCTCTTACCTTTTTGTATTCTGGGCATGGCAGTGCAGCTCATGTATTAGGAAAACTGTGATTGTGTCCACACAATTTTAGTGACAATATACGGCTGAAGCAGCTGCAGATTATAGTGTTGGAAGTTAGAGAAATTTCCACCAAAATTTATAGCAAGGAAGGGGTTATTCCTTCTATTCCTCAAGAAGGAGTATTCTTCAGCCTGTGTTCATAGGTGACCTTTGTCACCCTTCTATCTTGACTTTACTGAAAAGTAAAGCACAATGGAAAAGATCAGCATCTGAGGGGCTGGCTTCAGACCTCACAGAAGTCCCCCTGCTGGGAATGTATATATATAATCTCTGCTCTCTGACATGACTCATGAAATTCAGGTCTGCTTTCTGCTTGATTCTCCTTTGCCTTCACCATCCAGGAAGCTGGGGCAACAGAGATACAACTGAAGCCATCATGAAGGATATCTCATGTCTCTGCTAAAAAAAATGGTGCCATGACTACCAGCAGAGTAAAAGGCAGAGCCCTGTTTACACAAGGACCTATGTCTTGCACAGAATTTCAGATTTTATTTCCTTTTCTAATCATAGATAAATGAAGAAATTAATGAGAATTATTATGTACAACACTAAAAGATTCAGGCATCAGTGAAAATAAATTATTATAAACTTAGCTTTATAAGATCATAAAAATTTTAAGCTCTTGGAACTGAACCCACATATCAGTACCTAATATGTCAAAGCATTCAAACATGGCATAGCCTTCTGGAAAGTTTAGGAGCTTCAGAGATTACGGGAGGGGAAGCAATATGAACTAAAAGAAGATATGCAATTTTTTCTTGCAGGCTTACATTATGTTCTCTGCCTTCCCCTCATCACTACACATTTTGAAACTTGTTGAACTGTCCCTGCTCCACAATATGCCCCTTGGGAGAGGCACTGGAGGCAGTAGACAGGCGTCTTTGCTTTGGGCTGGCACCTGAGACTGCTAGTTTCTCCAGAACATAGCCTCAGGTCGTGTCCCAGCTTTCCAGACCTCCACCAGTACTTCCATCTTTCCACAGCCCTGGCACTGTGCAGCAGGTACACACACATAACTGGGATGAGCTAAACCTGAGGTAGACCACATAACCATGAAGGGAGCTGGCTTCAGGCAGCAGGCTAGGAGAGCTGCAGGGAATGTGACCTGAATGGCTGGCTATGCCTGGACTAATTCAGAGCTGTCTGATGTGGGTGTGTTTGTAGAATCATGGAATGGTTTGGGTTGGAAGGGACCTTTAAAGATCATCTACTTCCAGCCCCCCAGCCATGGGCAGGGACACCTTCCTAAACTAGGTTGCTCAGAGCCCTGTCCAACCTGGCCTCGAACACTTCCAAGAACAGGGTGTTAACATCCTCTCTGGGCAACCTCTTCCCATGACTCACCGCCCTCAGAGTGAAAAACTTCATCCTTATAACTGATCTAAATCTACTCTCCTTCAGTTTAAAGCTACTTGTCCTATGACTACATGCCCTTGTAAAAAGCTCCTCTTTAACTCTCTTGTAAGCACCCCTTTAGGTACTGGAAGGCTGCTTCAGGACCTCTTTGGAGCCTTCTCTTCTACAAACTGAACAGCCCCAACAGTGTCAGCCTTTTGCCATAGAAGAAGTGCTCCAGGCCTCTCCTTATCTTTGTGATCTTGCTCTGGACCTGGTACAACAGGCCCACGGCTTTCCTGTGCTGAGGAACTCCGAGCTGGACTCAGTACTTAAAGAGGGCTCTCACAAGAGCAAAGAAGAGGATAAAAATCACCTCTCTTGACCTGCTGGCCACGCTTCTTTTGGTGCAGCCCAGGATGCTGCTGTCTTTCTGGACTGCTAGTGCTAGGTCATGTTGAGTTTCTCATCCACTGCCACCTCCAAGTATTTCTCCTCAGGGCTGCCCTCAGGCTGTTCCCAGGAAATAGCTGTGTAAGAGCAGAAAGGGCTGAATTTTCCCACTGCTTCTGCACCATCCTTCCTGCCCCTCCCTGCACTCTTAAAACTGAAGTGTGTTAGGAGACAGAGAGAAGTGTATCAGCCACAAAAAAAGTTGTATTCATCCTGGTTGGGTGCCAGTAGTTCTGGGGGAGCTCTCTACATGGTTAGGGAAGGCTCTTACTCTCTCCTCCCTCTTAGAAAACCTCCATCACCCCCCCTCTGTAATGAAAACTCGAGCATCAGGAGCTTGTTGTTGAGTCTATCACATTCTGCAAGCCACTTGGCACCCCACAACACAGGTGCTGGCAGCTGAGCTGACAGCAGCTTCTAAGCTGACAAAGTGAACACCACTTTGCCACTAATAGTGACTACGAGACAAGAAAATTTGGATGGGTGCTCTCTGGGGTAGAATCAATGCTCCCCTTATGAGTTTTAATACATAACAGGAAACAAGGCTTTGGGTGCTTTGGAAATTTTTCACTTTGGTGCTTAGATGGCGTATTCATGCACTTCAGCTGGCACTTCCCAGAACTACTTTTCATTATACCTTGCACCAAACTCTTTCTTGATAGAAAAGCCCTTTGTTTTTAATTTAAAAAAAAAGGTTTTATTTTGCAAAATTTTATTTTGCAGATTAATATATTATTTGTTTTGCCAATGATGAAACTTCTAGGAGGTCTTCATCCTAGACCTTTATAAATTTCTGGGTATTTTCTGAAATTCCTTGGCCACTTTTGTTTTTTCATTAATCTTGCTTTGCTTTTTTTTACTAATCCCCTGAAGACTGCAACTCTCCTCCTAGAGGCAAAGTTATCATAGACTTGGGTGATATTTAGATGAGGCACATCTAATGACCAGTAAATTTTGTATTTA
Source organism: Fringilla coelebs (assembly GCF_963513975.1). Lineage (NCBI taxonomy): Eukaryota > Metazoa > Chordata > Aves > Passeriformes > Fringillidae > Fringilla > Fringilla coelebs. Next base: position 64,699,063 of record NC_140028.1, read on the forward strand.
AAAAATGTATTTCTTCTAGAAATTGTTAAGCTATTGGTATACTCAAATGGGAAAGTCCAAAGCAAAACTTTGAAAAAAAAAAAACCCAGTGATAATTAGAAAGAAATTAAAAATAATTTTAAATCCACAAATTTGCTTAGGCAGTCCAGAATCTAGAATAAGGCAAAATGTGAAAATACAATTAAGTGAAAGTTTTGACTCCTTCAGCATTAATTCTGTGTGTGATTATTCTATGCACAGGGCTATTAAAAGATCTTAACATCACTCATAAAGTAACATAAGTTTTAGGAAAGATAAACATTACTCACTTGAAATTTCTTTCCATTTAAGAAAGAAATAAAACAATTCTGTGAAACAGACATTGTAAGGCTGTCACAGTGAGCTCTCATGCATCAACAACTTTTACATAACTATGTACTCGAGTATGCACTGAAACGGAGTAGTTGTTGCCACAGTGGCTGTCACTCCAAATGTATCTTCTCACTGAAAACACTTAAAAATCAAGCATCTGTGCTATCATTCGACTACTTATACTGGGACTGCAGCAATAGGTTGATCTTACATTCTGTTTAATCACAATTATCTATTGTGGAGATGAGCATTTTCTTTGGAGCATCATTTTTATTTTAATTCCTTCAGTATATTGCAGCAAATAAAAATGAGTTTTTGGAGTGCCAAGTTGTATCAGAGTTCACTCACATTGAACTGTGGCTGTTTAGGTTTATGTGGTGGAATTACAGACACAGTGAACGTGAGATAACACCTTGATTTGAAAATCCTACAGCAAAAATCTATATTATTGATGCCACGTGATATTTTGGAAATAAAATTATATTTCCAGTTGCATAGTAGAATAACATTGTCATCTAGTTCATTCTGAGGAATAAAGGAAAATAAAGAAGGATAATAACCCTCCAGCTCAGGTAGGAAAACTTGCCAACATTCCCTACATGTTTAGGTATCATTTTTCTAGTTTTGAAATAGCTAAAGGCATTGCTTTATTAAATTTCCTTTTTAAAAATAAGCTATTAATTTTCAACCTGTACTATCTTTACATATTTCATGTTCAGTTTGTTTTTATTTAATTCCCCTGGCTTTTGTTGGAACAAATAAACCCTACAAAGCTTTCTTCTTTTCTCTAATAACTTTTCATGTGACCATAACAAGGCACTTACTGTAAACTGGAAAAAAAACAAATAAACATCAAACCAAATAGAAATAAACATTAAAGAGCATTAAAGAGGTTTGTTTTTTTCCTGAGAAATCTTGCTTTCAACTGCTCTCACGTTTCCCTCCTCTCTTAATTTTAAATAAAAGTTCCAAGATAGTTAATTGTCTGCACTTCTGCTAATGAATAATAGAGTGTGGAATAGTGTAGTTTACTAACTTATTGCCCCATTAAAAACAAAGCAAATAAATGTTGCAAAGGGATGCTTGAAATAAACCATGGAAACCTATTAGTTTAGCATGCCACTGAGAAAAATGGCATAGTTCTATTTTAACCATTTCCTAAAAGACTTCTTTGCGTCTAGCTAGTCTTTAAAAGTAATATTGATCTATACTCAGTCCTAAGTTTTGCTGGATATTTTCTAAACAATAAGAAAGCAGGCTTATATAAACATTTCATTTTAAAGTATTATATGGAAGTAAGAAAACATTATTAAATGCTCATTACTTTTGCCCCCGTTGAATCCAGTGCCGCATTATTTGTGTTGCTGAAGGAGGAGGGGACTGGACTTCCATTTGGGCTGTAGGTGGTTTTTCTACTTTCCTTGGGTTGTACTGACCAGGGGACAGGTAAAAACCCAAAAGACCTGGCTAACATATGGCTCTGTACAGGTTTGTTGGGTTGCCCAGTTTCTCTTGGCAACTTTCATTATTTTTATTATCCAACTTCTCTTGAAGTCAGATAATAGCAATGAACTTTGTACTGTGTCCTGACATCTGCAGATAAAAGTATAGAGATGATTGTGTCACATTTTTGTTGAGTTGTAGACTGTTTCATAGTGGCCTAAAGCTGTTTCCATAATGTGTGATGCAAGAAAGCTCTTGGAATATGTTAACTATATGGGAAAGTGGGAAGGAACAAGGTGAGTGGAGGTTTTCATGGCAGCAGATGGCTGTGTTTCTGGCCAGTCACAGCACTCTACAAAAAAGATGTGTGCTGAAAAGTAAGGATGAGTAATATTTTTTTCTAGTTGAGATGCTGCCTTATAACACAGTGTGTTTTATTCTCTCCATCTCCATCCTCTCAAACTTTTAGACTTTTTTTCATATGAACCATGGGGGAAAGGAAGAAATAGAAGTATGAAAGGAGGAGAGAAAGGTGAAGCCATGAAATAAGGACGGCTGTCTTGTGAGTTAAGGAGTCTGTGCAGAAAAGAATGATTGGTGGACTGAATAGAGGTGAATGAAGAATGGCATTTGATGGGACAGGTGAGGAAATGGAGAAAGGCAGCCAAGTAGGGGGTACTTGTCAGTGCAGCAGCATCAATATAATGCTGATTCCCTACACAAGCCAAGGAAAGGATAGCACTGAATTAATAATGTCTGACAACCAATTGTCAGGCAAAAGAGAAAACCCTTGAAATCTCCTGGCAATAAAGTAAGAAGTGAAGATTTCTATGAGATTAAATTTCTAGAAGTGGGATGGTTTTTGTGCACTTTCTTGAAGTGTTTTTAAACTAGTGAACGGACAGATTTCGTGCACAGAAGGTAATACATTTATCACTATTCTCTGCTTTACTGGTGTAGCTTTTACATTTGTTAAATGTCATTGACTGAGTTCAATACACTGTGTCAATGTTTCCAAATTTGTAAGTTTTCCTTCTTTGGTAATGAAAGCATGCACAGTCAGTTCACACATGCAGTTTATGATAATTCGGTGATTAAGACGAATGTCAGAAAAGATAAATGCATCTGACTAACAGGTCTCTGGTCAGAACCCAATTCTGCAGGGTTTGCAAAGCATCTAGCTAAGTAATTTCACATACCAGACATGAGCCAGTAATACACGAGGACATTCTTCTTGTTGTGATGGTCTTTGCACGGCAGTTTTGAGAAATTATTAATTTTTAAGTAGAAAGAGGAGATAGAAAAAACTGCATGTGTGCCCAATGACACACGCCTGTTTGTGCCTAATTCATTGGAAAAATTGCTCAAGAACTGTTCAGCCATGTTCGAATACGCTGCCAAGGTCAATGGGCTCTTTCCAAAAGTGTTGGTTGTGTGAGGTAAAAGTGCTTGGAGGCAGCTTCAACTTCAGCATTTTTGGATATTTACTTATTTTGTTGGGAAAGCAGATAACCTGACTGTTTTGGCAGTTCCATCTCTGAGCATTACTGATGGCCTACCTTAGGAGGCTCAGACGGGGAGTTTGCTTTGACCAAGTGTTTAGAGCCCAGCACTGTATTACAAGGCTGCATAGCACAGATCACCTGAGGGTACCAAAAGTGTATTCAGACACAACAGTTTTCCATGTTAAATTCCATTTTTATGATCGTGGTAATTCAGAGACAGAAACTAAGCATGGAAGTGCATTAATTTCTTGTCCTATCATCATTATCTTGCATAATCCCAGAAAATGTGGGATTTTACACATCTAGAAAATGTGGAGTTGATCCCAAATCTGAAGTGGTCAATGTGCATTTGCAATAAGGCGTTTTGAAAGCAGAGAGAGAGAGAACAGTATCATGTACCAGCTGCTTCTGTTCTGTGAGCCTCTGGAAACAGCAGCAAGGTAAGAAAATCGACCTGGCTAAATACAGATTTTGTGTGTACACACATGAGGCTAGCTGAGTTGGATTAAAAGGTAGTAGTGAGTGGGAAAGTTGCTGAATGAAACCTGGCCACATCCAGCTTAATTTTCTGCTCTTCCAACAACTGCTTCTGCAGCGTGGTTTGGGTATGGCTTCTACCTGTTGCAGACAAAGAGAGGCTCCTTCAGCAGAGCCAAAAGGTTAGAATTGAAAGGAATCCAGCATTAGGTTAAACTTTGAAGTTTAACATAGTTCAAGAAGAGAGAACTATCCTGCTCCTATCAGAGGAAAAAGTAGATATAAAAATACTTTGCTTCCCATATTTCTCCTAATCATTTAGTTTGGAATAGGTAAATCACACATAAGCAGGGCTGCTTTAGGTATGGTTTAGTTTCCAACCTGGTGGTCAAAAAACACCTCCAGCAAGATTTGCTGTCCTGGCCTCTGAGACTTGCAATAACAATGCTTGCTTAGCAGGAGTTTCCTTTGCCCACCACTTCTGGCTCCTTGAGACTTGGACCTGGAAAGGCTGATGTGCAGCCCCACCTCCGTCCTTGGATGTTCTTGGAACTGGTTGATATTCCTTTGGCAGGAATATCCCTGAGGCTAAGCAGGGTGATGATACAAGTTCACCTAGTTTACTGGAATGTCACTTGTACCATCCAGTGCTTTTTGCATTGTAATTATTTCCTGGGGGTAATTGCATGCTTTTTTAGACTTTCTTTTGCGCTCCCATGCTCAGCTGAAAAACTGCCAGAGGGCATTGCTGAACTGTTCCCAAGGAGAACAGCAATGTCTACTAGTCACTCTGACATTATTGTTATTTATAAATTCCAAACAAAAGAAAATAAAGAGCTCGATGTTGCTAACCCAAATGTTGCTAATGTGTTTGGGGTATGAAGCTGATCTTATGGTTGACAATTCTTTTTTCCTGTTCACGTTATATCTAGACTGGTCATGTGGTCTGGAGTGAAAATGTGGACTACTTGCTGGTGCTATTCCACCAATGGATGCGTTAGGTGTGTATGAAAGTGGTAAAAAAAAGTTGAGCATTGCTACACATCCTTCTTTTCATGTGTCAGCTGGAAAAGCTAACCAAAAGGAAAATTACATACTCTATGCTCCCAAATTCTGTTTGGGGTACATCTATTTCATCCAGAACAGGATTGGGGTTCAAGGAAGGAATTTTGAATCACAATTCTTAGATAGTGCTGCTCTCTGGTGCTGAAGCTCAGTACCACCATTTCCTCCCAGCTCTTTCTAGCTGTAAAGGAAACATTTTGGGAAACTCTTAGTTATTGACTCTTTTTGTAATCTATCAGGATTAATGCATTGTGAAAAAAGCAAAATTGAGTGTACCCAAATATTTCTCATCTTAAAAAAAAATTGTTTTCAAGGTGTGAGTAAAAGAAAAAAATTCAGTACAAATACAGAACACTGAAATCTAACCTACCTTGAAGGGGTAAAAGATATTTTGCAACAATGCAAAGCATCTTACACACTCTTATGGTGCATAATAGACCACATCTAGATATGACATCTACGTGTCAACTAAAAATATTAATTCCTAGTAACTTTTCTAAGTGTTGTTTTCACATAACAAATTGAAGACTTGTTTTTAGTTTCAAGACATTATTAGTTCATTTATCTCCCTTCAATTAGCGTAAAACAATTTAGTAGCTTACTCTTTAATAAGAAGTACCACAACTTACTTGGAGAGCAATTCTTTTACTGTTCCTAAAAAAAATTGAAAGTGTTTAGAATAATCTGCTTACCTTGCTAAAAGACTCCACACTTAAGGGTAGTTGCTACAAGAGAGTTAAACAAGCAGAATCCTCCCCAACACTGCAAAGCTTCACTGTTTTCTGTGTTACGAGACTCGTAGTCGTAAGCAATGGAGACTTCAGCTTAGCTGTGCATTAGTAGTACAACTTTACTGCCGCATTTAGAAACCTCAATGCAGCTACATTGTATAGCTATAGCTGTTCACTTTCTCTTTTGCTTCTTGAGGGAAGTTATTTTAAACATTTCTGAGAGTTTGAAACTGTAACAGAATATTTTGTGCGGAAGAGCGTCTTTTCCTTTGAAAGAATGGTCATTAAACATGTAGGAAGAAACTCAGTTTTCGGTTCTGTTCAATTTGCAGTTTCATCCTGTTCAAATTTTTTACAGGAAATTGTCTTAGGTTGATATGTTAATTGTACCTTAAGAGTTTGTAAAATCACCTGTAATCTCTATAAACTGACCCTACAGTGAGATTTGTTTATGACTTTCCTGAAAATTAGTTAAACAGGAAAGTTCCACTGCAGTTAACATCTGCTTCTGTATTTGTATGGGAAGAGAGAAGGGCTGGGCTAAAAAGAAAGAATGGCTAATTAAAAACTAATTTAGGAAGCCAGTGTAAAAAGAGAGAGAATTTAGAGTGTCATAGAGGGAAATAATAGGAGAGGATTTTTTTCACTTTCAGGAGAGGCAGCCTCTCGTCATTTATGGAACCCCTGAAATATATGTATATAGACAAGTGGAAGCCTATCCATAAGCTTTTAGTACCTGCTTGCAGCATAATGCTACCCCAAATGCTGCCACACTTGATTTAAAGACTGCAGACTCTGACAGAGATGGAGCAACCTATTCTGCAGGTAAGGAAAAGCACCAAATTGAATGGCACTCAAGAACACACCATGCACTTTGTTCAACTGGGGCCTGGATTTTCCTCCTGACTTCAAAATGGCTGGGAACGATAGCCTTCCCTTTGATTTATGATAAGCCAAAGCACACATTTCAGAGCTCTTGATCAAAACTGAGGGTATTTTTTCTTTATATACTTTAATAAATAATGGAGAAGATAGCAGAATTAGAACTGTGTACGACTGACTGAAAACATGGAAGAGGAACTACAGGTAAACTCAGCCACCCATCTGATGTACTCTGTTTCAGAAAGGTTTGTTCACTGTATCCAAAATAGTGCTATAATTTAAAGGCTGCCACATATGGAAGATATTAACAGTTTCCATTGCCTCGTTCCACTTGATAGACATACCCACTGAACCTACACAGAGTCTGTTCCAAAGTAGGTGATTTGTGAAAAGTTTTCATGCTTCTGGTTCTTATAAAAGCTGCTATATAATCAGTGTATGACTTTCATTTCGTTTTTGCTTTTATAGCACAAGCATTTTATTTTAGAGAAAATCCGATTATAGCATTACTCTTCAGTCCTAATGTTAGTAGGTGGAGATCTCCTGATTAAAGTCTATTTAGTCATTAGTACTATCTGCATGACAAAATGAAAGCTTATTTCTAATACAGAGTATTTACATGATCTTTATCGCTTGTAACTATTACTGAAAAATGATAAATTAGGCGTACACTTTCAAAATAACACCTGGAACAGACTACCTCTATAAACTTGTTTAACCTTTTATTTTTTAGTGACAGATTGGAATTTATTATTTTGAAAGTCTTGGAGCACCTGGTCTGTGATTTTATCAGAGTTATAAGAAATGCCTTGGAGGCGAGGGTGGGGGAATGGTTAGAACAGGAACTGGGATTCTTTAAAAAGTGCCTTTTATCTCAAGAGTAAATTTAGTTGAAAACTCAAAGCGCTCTGGACTGCAATTCATTCTGACAAATCAGTTCTTAAGGTGTTACTTATATTGCAGTTAAATAATCCTAACATCCCTGCTGACTGTCTGAGTTTAACCTCTCACCCTGGGAAATCTGATTAAGAGAGAAATGGAGATGGAGAAATACACCAAGTATTTGTTGCACTTCTATCCCCTGTGAAACAGTATTGGCATAATACTTCCTACATCCATAGCATAATTATGTGAATTAACAATAAATTTAAAATTATGTGGACAATTTAAAACAGTCCAATAGTGACTTATCCAGAACCTGCTTTTTAGGCAAATATACAAGATTTGCAACTTTTTAGTTATCTCAGAATCAAACTGCAACACTTGCAGATGGAACGGAAGCATAATTTAACTCCTTCCTTCCTTCTTTGTCACCAGCACATAATGGTGCAAGTATCAAAGAGACTTCTTTTTGCTGTCAAGCTTTAAAAATGCCTAAGAGCTGATTTTTCTCAGATGTGTTGCCCAAGCCATGGTTTGGATTCTGCATGGCACTGGTTACAGCATTTTTGTCAGTGGGATTGTTGGTATCATCCCAGGACTGGCTCCTGGGAAGCCTGCCTGCCTGTTAAATGTCTCTGTTGCTCTTTGATGGCCTTATTAGATGGTCTTTCACAAAGCTAAGTTTGAGTGATCATTTCCATTTGAAACTTTTATTGCTGTTAAGAACTGCCTGCCTTCAACTTTGGATTAAGGCTGTTATTAATGCAACTGTAGACACAGAATTTTTGTGCTAACTTAGATAGATATTAGGCTTGCTGCCTAGCATGTCTAAAATTAGGCTGGCATGAAAGTTCAAGAATGCAAATCAGCACTAAACCCAAGGTCAGTTTAAAAGGTTCAGATAACTCCATAAAGGAAGAAGAGGAAGAGTTGTATAATTTAAGAACACATTTCCGTGCCTAAAAAAAAAAAAAAAAAAAAAAAAGCAAATGCACAATCTGGGTAGCAAAGATGGATTTTTGCTCTAGCTCAGATCAACTAATTTTGTTTTCTTTCCCATCTGTCCTCCATGTGAGTCTGTCCACATGAAAAATCCCGCTTGGTGAAGCCCCACAGGGATGGCATCCATATCACAGCAAACGCTGGGACTATTCATCACTTTGGTGCCTGGGATAATTTTACAATAACCTTGGCAGGCACACTTCTACGAAAGATGATTTTCAGCTGTAGGCCTGAAACCAGATTAGATCTTGTTCTTTAATCACCAGCATAGTCGTATTCCCGAAGCTCTTAAGTGAAGTTTCTTTGTGCTATGCATTTCTTCATTTCAGCATTACACTTTGGATGAATAAAGGGACTGTCTATAAACTCATCTGACACATTCCAGTATTAATCTTGGACAAAAACAAAAGGGATAAAATTCATGTGATATAATTAGTCAAAATGTAATTGAGTTGTGAGTAGAGTTTGTAAAATATTTAAAGTTTCTGCCCTTCATAAAAAGGATAAAGGATGGAAAGTATGGGGTTGGGGTAATCCCAGACAGAATAGATGAGTAACAATGAAGCTTTCAAAAGAAAGCTCACATATGTCTGTATGACAGTGAGATTTATGATTATTCTGAGTTGTTCACTTCAAAGTATCTTAAAGAATGAATATTGTAAAATAGAACAAGGCAGAGCAAATTTCATATCATGAACAAAGAAAAATTGTCACTGAAAATTATCCACAAAAGCAGAGTGGAAAAACGAGCTGAAGTCATTCAGATTTGCTCCTGGTTTAAGACTAGTGGCATACAGAGATTTCTAGAAGAGGAAAGCAAAGGTAAAAGTTTTTCTTTTATGTAATTTATCTTTACTTGGATTTGTAATAACATCTTAAAAATAATGGCCTAATGGCCCAAAGTCCAGTGTTCCCTGAGGTTGGTGAAAGCCTCTGATCAGGTTTTAATGTCTGTCCATGTGAGTGCACTAGAAGCCCATTTCAGACTGGATTTCTTTTTAAGTTACAGGCTTGAAAAAAAATCTCTGCAGTTTCCAAGAGACATGGAAACGTAAGTGTGAAAGATATGCAAACTAGAAACACAGATATTTTCCAATGAATTTTTTGAGCACCACTCTGCAAAATTTTAATTGTGAAATCTATAACCATTAAAAACATGCTAAATGTCCGCTCACATTTTGAAGTGTTGATGAAATCATGGCCTGTTCTTCCTGAATGTAGGTTGATTTATATGAGTGAAGACAAATGGCTCTCAGTAAGCAATCATCAAACTCAAAGTGAAACTCTAGAGTTTTGAACCCACATGACCTGAAGCAGAAATCAGTGCTCACACCAACCCTTGTAAGGCAAAATTGCTAAGTTTAGAAGAAACATCAGCCATTCATCTGAATAGTCAGGGAAGAAAAATAGTTTCATGAATATCAGCAAAACAAACTCATTGTTTTTAATTTATGAAAGCTATTGCTGCATCATTTGGCACCTTCTCATTCTTTAAAATAATTATGTATAATAAAATGTTTTGTGAGAAATAAATATGTACTGATGCCTATTTACCTAGGCAACAGGAGCAAAATTTTGAAGACTAGAGGTGTTCTTACATTTTCTTACAGGAGTATATTAAAAAAATATGATGAAATTCAAATATTCCTTCCTCTGGACATATGTGATAACACAATTCTTAATTTCCATGCATGAATTCTGTGAGAAACTTACTTCAAAACTAACCATGAAACCCCATCTCCAGATACTGGAAACTTGGTGATGATCAGTGATCGGTCTTATCTATTGGAAGGTGGCTGGTCGAATAAAATCGATGGTACCTTTCAGAGGAACTAAAATTTTGCAGAGAGAGGTGTCTGTAGGTGTATCTGTACATATGTGTGTAGGGCTCATCATCCTGATAAAAGATAGGATCAATTCTTACTTCTCTAGGCCAGCTGTGTTATATTGACAGGTCTTCTGTTAGAAGTCACTGTGTGCCTCTTTTCTCAGATGCTCCCATTTATCCTGTTATTACTTCCACTATTTCAGAAAGCCCTTACCATCCAAAGCTGCATAAGTGGCAGCTTTATATTTTCATTTTTGTCCACCAGTGCCTAATTTCCATTGATGTTTCTTTTCCTTTTGTCTGAGAAAAGGCATGATTCATGATATCTATATAGCAACCTATACTGATGAGCTCATTTTGGCTCACAGTTTTTGGGTCTTTTTTTCTTTTTTTTCCCAGCAGTTTTTTGTTTTTTTTTTGTTTTGTTTTGTTTTGTTTTGTCTTGTTTTGTTTTGTTTTGTTTTGTTACAGGAAGGCTCTAAGACATGTCACTTCACATAGCCAAAAGTTAGTCCTGTGTGAAATCACTTCAGAAAAGTAAATGGATTAAAACCAGACTGACTGAGTTTAAAATAGAACAGCTAAAGGGAATCGTCACTGTGTTCAGTCATTTACAAGGGAATGCAGAGATTTTTTTTGCACTCTAGCCTTTGCAAGGGCTCGGAAGGATTATAGAATAACTTTTCTATGAATGTTTGTACATTGTTCAGAAACAGGTGGAGCTATGCCTATGAAGAGCTCATTCAGGGAGCAGCCTAAATGTTTTGGTTAAATATGTGTCAGATTAAACAAGTCACTTTATGTTGGGAGGACAGGACTGGCAGGATCCTCTTAGTGAGTAAACTGAGTCACACTGGGTATTAATTACCTGCACTCCTTCAGACAATGATCTTACCCTAGGAGAAAATTTTAGGTCTGGCTGTGATTTATAAATTAGTTTCCAATGTTTAAGCTGTTATTTCCAGTTGAGCTGCTACCATTCCCACCGATTGGAGTGACAAGTGTCGGGTTTTGTGTTTCTAGTCTGTGTGAGCACTTGAGTCACCACTTTTAAGTGTTGCTGTTGTTTCTACACCTATTTTTTGAGAAACCAAAGCACTTTCTACTGTGAGCCATGCTGTGCCTTGACACTAGTGAGACAAGGGCTCTGTAGAGACTTTTCCTAACAAGTCATCCGTTCATCACTTCTGCCTTTCTACCACCATTGTACCAAGGTGTTGTCAACTTGCCACTCTGGTCAGCCTGTACGGTCCAAAACCAGGGAGTGGGATAAAATTCATAGAACTGTAGAAAAGTAACATATATTTCACTAAAATTTGAGTGTGTATGGACAGGAACAGGAGAAAGAAGATGCTTCTGTCCAGCTCTGGCAATACAGCAGTGTTATGCACAATACTATGGGATGCTGCCTGAATGAAAATGTTATTCAGTCTCCCAAGAATACTGCTAATTTTTCCAAGATAGGAGAGTGCAAAAAAATTGGGACAACTGCTTCTTTTGAAAACTGTGTTAAAAGAAACCTAGGGACTCTTCCCCTGGAACAAGATTTAGGAAAAATATAAATAAATATTTTGAATTTGATGTTATAAAATCTGAAATAAGATGCACATTTTTACCAGTGACGATAATTAATTATAGGAGTTGCTTATCAAAGGATGTGCTGGATTTCCCACCACCTGAAATCTTGCAGCAAATACTGAATATGCTAGTGATTATCTCTTGTTCAGACAGAGGTTATAGGCAATGTTATGCAGAAAATCAGATTAGAAACTCATAATGGGCCCTTATGACCATAAAGGTACATGAAAGTCAGTGGCACAAATTTGCAACAGTCAGTGATTCGGTTCAAGGCTGAAACTTCTAAATGCAGATTTCTGTTTTCTATTCTGAATGATGAAATGCTTAATGAGACAGGAGCTGAATTCTGGCTGCAGTCAGATTGATGCAATTCCGGTGACTTCAGTGGAACAGCATGATTTGATACAAGGACTTTTCAAATCTGTCTGCTTTGACAGAAGCATTATTGGCACTTAATCAAAAGCTTTTACCTTGAGAAGCTTGTTATCACCAGCATTTATTGTGAAGAGTGGACATTTTGTTTTTATCTAGGGAGGAAATAAATGGAAATAAGCCTTTTAAAATTATAAACGCATCTGACTGGTTCTACTGTGCCAAACACAAGACTCTCTTGTAAAAGGAAATAAATATATGTTTAAGTAATCAAAAATAAGTATCTTATTCCTAAAAATCAAGCCTAAATTCACTGACTAAAGATCCTGGTAAGCTATGAGAAGTGCTTTGTTTGAGAAGGAGTTAGGATAATTCGCTCTCATTCTTTCAAGTTGCTATCCAACATACCAAGCATAATCCCACTACTTTACAGGTGGAGCCACATTGCAGCTAGTGACACAGACAGATGACATATTTATTAGCTTGTCAAAGCTTCCTCTGTTTATGGAAGACTCACCCAGCTAAACAAAACAGTCTGCTTCCCATTGGCTAATTGAGCTGGCCCCTGTTGAGAGCCTCAGCAAAGTGCTTGATGAGGCATAAAATGATGATTAATTAATTTACTGCTCAGTTGATCATCAAACTGAGAGGTTTATGATTCTCACAGCGGTCAACACTCTCTCTTCAATGTGCAACAGCATGAGCAGCCTTCACTCTGGCCTGCTGCTGCCTTTGCTATGACCTGAGATATGGTGGCTTAATTCAGGGGAAACGGGGAAAAATTAAGAGAAAAGTTTCAAAAGGGATGTACACAGCAGCCTCTTTTAGAGAGGCTTGTGAGTGCCAGAATGTTTCTCACAAAGGGGCTTTTCATATCTCAGCATTAATAAAAGCTACTTTGCTGGAGTTGGTTGTGTGGTTGGTTGGTTGTTTTGGTTCAATGAATTAGATAAGAGACTCCCTAAAAATAAGTTTCTTCTCTGATTACATGACTAAAATTCAGAATTAGAATGAAGTCATGTAGAGACTATAGGGCTCAATAAAGGGCATACCAATTGCAAGTATAGGTGTGCTAGAAGAGACCAAAATGCCAGTAAAAAAACTGAGTGGGGCTCTCTCTATTTTATTCTTCTTTATAGAGAAGAATTCTTCTTTATAGAGAAGAATTTAAGTAATTTAAAACTCCTTTAAAAAGATTCTTAAGATTTGTAGATTTAACATGAGGCGCTGTATGTATTGTGGACAGCATATTTAAAAACATTTTTCAGAAAGCACATTTTTCCACTCGTATGAAGTTGCAGCTTGTGTGCATTCCCCAAGTGTTTTGCATATGTTTTTATGTGTAAACTTTTAAATATTTGCGCTTAGGCTAATATCCTGGCTAACTTTTCCCTGAAATGTTGATGCAGTATGCAGTTTATTCCGAATGTGAAGACAACTAAATTCTGCTTAGTAAAGTAATTTAATTCTAGAATAATGACAGGTCAATCAATATACATATAAGAAATTAATTGAATTCTGTGGTCAGGCATGTTTTATTCCAGCCATTTGGTTTGATTTTACATTTGATCTAGGTGGTGGGATATGTATATTGGCATGTGTATGCCAATGCAAACACATTTAGAAGTTTCGTTTTTCTCTGTTCTGTAACACTGTCCTAGGGTTGCCAGATGTACTGGAAGACCCCTGGAAACATTTCCAAAATGTCCAAAGGCCTAAGGATTTCCCTGATTGGGGAATAAATTGTTTGTTAGTTTAATGGGAAGAGAGGGTCAGTTTGCACGTTAAACTTTCCACCAAGTATGTATAACTCATCCTTAGATAGCATTCTGGCTGGGAAGAACCAAGACAGAAAATGAAGCTCTTTAATGTAACTTTCGTCCTTTGATTTGTCTCAAAAGAACAATGAGAACAATAAGCATGCACAAAGAGGAATTGAGTTAGTACAGTCACTACATCTTTTGTTTATGAACTATGTTTCATAACTCAGCATTTAGGAAACTTCCTGTAGTTTAGATTAACCACTGGAAGCAGCCTCTTTTTCTAAGAATAGTAGAGTACAGAAACATTAGTTTGCACCTTTACACAGAATGTGCTCTAGTGTAGGGCAAAAACTCAGGATGAAATAGAGCTACAAAGCCAGTAAATTCTGATAGATCAATTTGATGACAAGAAATAAAGGAAAGGAAAACAATGAAACATAAGATGAAACATTGTGTTCCAGGAACTTGCACCTTTGTCAAGGAATGGTAAAAGTCTCACTAAGCAATGTAAATTATGAGGTTACAGGGACTTATTTAAATAAAACAATTTTTAAAACATAAATCATCATTTGGAAAAAGGCACATTTAAAAATGCATAGATGAGAAATTACTTTCAAAATATTTAGGAGCAGAAATGGAAAAGTATTTAGTGTGAACATTTGTGATGATTTGACAGAGCAGGCTTTTGTTGACTCTTGGGTAAATAAATAGTGTATATATTGTGAGTCTTTAGAATCTGAAGGCCTTTTGCCTCTGAGAGTGGGACTACTGATATTGCACAGATTGTATAAGAAGGAGGTCTGACAGCAAATTTCAAAATCATTATCCAGTCAAAGAGATAGCTCTACTCTTACCTGCTGCTTTATGGTCATACATCCAGATTTGCAAAGCATTGCTGAAGAGGTCTCATGAGAATGAGATGGAACTTAACAACTTGCCCAGACAAGAATGTAGGCAACAGAAAAGGTAGACTTAACTCTGCCATAATCAGATATTTGTTGTTGGCTGGTTGTGGTTCTTCTCGGCATCTTTTGTGTTACTTTATGTTGCTACTCTGAGTCAGAGTAACCACAGAATGGAAGCTCTACAGCTCTATCTGCAATGGACATTTTTTGCATAAAAACTTGTCCTCCTCTGATCTTTCTGATTTTTCCCCGCTGTTCTATGTCCTATCATGATCTAAAATTCATCATTCTGTACCAATGTCTGCTTTCTCACATACTTCTTTTTACGATCCCCTTTTGAGGCTCTGTATAAAGATGCATAGTGCTTCATTTTTTATAGCTTCATAAAATGTAATGGCAAAAAACCCATTAGCTAATCTGGTTGACTACCTTTGAAACATGGGCTGTAGAATTTCACCTGGTTATCCTTGCACACTGAGCTGAATAATGTGTACTTGACTGAAGCGTATCTTCCAGATGGATATCTAGTTTTGATTTGAAGACATCAAAGGCCACTTCCCTGACAGTTTTGAAAACATCAAAGAGTACTGGGCTTATGGAAGATAAAAGAAAAATGAGCTAATTGCCTGGATGCTAAAGGGAAATTTACAGCAAATATTTTGGTCCTATTCTGGCTTTTAAAAATCTGGCTTTCTGGAAAAGCTACAAGCCATTATTACACACATATTTTAAAATGGCTTTCCTTCTTTTTTTTTTTTTTTGGATCACAGCCCCACATGATAGAAAAATTGCTCTTGAGGAAAATAAGGAAAACAATTCAAGAGCTACCATAGTTCAGCACTGGCAGTCTTTGTAAAGGATAGGCTGAAGCAGAAAAAAAATTATATGCATGAATTTGAGAAATATATCATACTCTCTTAGTTAAATTGTAAGATAAGAAGGGGAAGGGCAAGGGAAGAGGTGAAATCATAATCCAGCCATCTCAAAGGGATGTATGAAGTGCCTTTAAATACTGTTTTCTCTTCCCTTCTCATTCTGTAATAGCAAAATAAATGTTTATACAATTTCCTTCTTATAAGTGTTTTATTTTCCTGTTCTTTATATTTATTTAATTTTTTTTCATGTAAATTTCACATTTTTTAATATATCACATGTTCTACTTTCCTACTAGAAGAAATGAATAATGATAAGAATACCGTTTTGATGAATTTAATTAGTTAGTAGTATTGTAGGTCAGATACTTTTCTATGTAGAAATATTTAAATTATATTTGAATTGAGCATTTGCATCTTATTTTTGGCCTTTTTTGAGAGCATTCAGTTTTGTGCTTGGGTAATCAATTAACAAATTTTTTATATTTTATGACTGAAGTGTCCATGAGAACTAACGATCTTCAATAATAGTTGAACCATCACTTGTTAGTTGGCATTGGCACAAGGACCTAGCTTGTGCTATGTATACCAAATATTTCCTAGCTTGAAAATATTTGATAAAAATAATTTTGACAATAGATTTAATTACACCATGGAAAGAAATAAAGAATTATGGATACTATTGAAATAAGAATTAAGAATATTATAAAAATTACGTTTCACAGTGTGAAAATACATGGCACTTAAAACAGCATGAAACTCTCCTAACAACATGACTGAGAAGAGTGTAAGACCTTTCTTACATACTTATTTCATAGATTGGCCTCAATGAACTATTACTCACTGTAGCAGTTACAAAATAAATTAAAATAAAGATTTTAAATTGGTTTTGCACTGGAACATTTTATCTTCTCAGAATATGATGATTCTTCAACAAGGAAATACCCATGGTACTCTAATAGTTCATATTTCACAATAATGATCTAGGGAGAGCTCACATTAATTACAAATAACCATTGTTAAATCACTTTTTTCTGGCAGTAGGTTCAGCCACGGACTATGGACAGCTCCTGGAAGACCAAACTCCCTCACAAATTTTCCCAAGCTATGTTCCTATAACAAAGCCATGTGGGCATGGCAAAACCTCAAAATTTTATCAGATAGCTCTATCAATTGGTGGATTTGCCCTTAAATATCTGTTCTGGTACATCCTCCTGCCCTCCAAGCTTGCAATATTCAAAAGGCCAGAAGACCTAATTGAAGACCTATTTCCTGTCCACACACACTTATCAAGGTGCAACCCATGCCTGTTGAGAAACACAAAGGACTTTGACATATTTTGCTAAACCTGAGAATTTTTGATAGGTACACATGGGGATACAGGTGTATGCACTTCTCTTCCTATGCATGTGCAAATAGATTATAGCATAAATGTTGTTGTCTTGGATCTGTAATTAAGCAATTGTTGGAACTGTAGTTAATGCTATTGAATCACTTTATAAATGTTAAGTGCCACCATACCCTTCTGCATCCTTATCTTTTTTCATCCCTAGTGTCCATGTGAATCATTCCAAATTGATTCTAGTCCAATTTTCCTTTGCATGTTTCATCCATGTAGTAAGTAAAAGAGTGAACCTCGACACTGAACTTGGTAAAACTGTTCCTTCCAAATTCATATTAAAACCTGCTTTTTGCCAATATAATTTATGGTGATTGTTTAATCAGCCAAAACCTTCATTCAAGGCAACGTCCTCTTCAAATATAACATTTAGTGGGTTGAAAAAGGTCTTCCTCAGTCACTGAACCAAACTACTTATCTTTAATCCTTTAAGAAATTTAGGCAATTATTAATTGATACTGGAAGTGAGCTGATACTGGAAGTGACAGTGAAGAAAGGGTAGAAAAGACACAGCTCAGATGGATTTGGGAAGCACTGTGATTAAATCTACAAGGACATATCTTGCATTCTGTTGGGAAGGAATGGGTAGGATGAGCAAAATGAGGCGAGAAGTGAAGTATGTTATTACTATTATAAAGGACTATACTTACGCCATTCTGGAAAAGAATAACCAAAAAACATTTGGAATAGAAGTGATCCTGCATGGAGGTTACCAAAAAACGTCTATTTCACATATATTCATGAACTGCACTATTAAACCTTACACACTCCTTTCTATTCCTGTATTAATATGGAATCTGTAAGAAATAATTACATGAAAGTAAAATCGAGTGATGTAAAAATCTATTAATTGAAGTAGATTTTAGATAATCAGCTGACATATCTAATTGCTCAAAGCATATCTAGTGCATGGAGTTTCCCAGTCTTCTTACTCCCTTTCAGTAAGATTATCAAGATAAGGATGACGCCTGATGACTACTACAAGACTACTTTCTAAATTTCTTTCCTATTTTTCTTAAACAATACCAGTCCGTGAGCCACAACTACACTTCAAAAGGCACAATATGGTAGAAAATTTTGTTTCAGAAGTTGTAAAACCCAGATACATTATAGACAGAATATAACAGTTCTTTCCAGCAATGCAGATGGTTTAATAAACAAATGTTTTCTTAAACTGATGAACACCTTGCTGAGACAGATCAAGACAGCCACCCTAACAGTCCTTGAAAAATTTTCATTATATGGTCTTGATGATCCATTTCTAATTTCAAGCAGATTTGATTGGGGTTTTTTTGCCTGTCGTTTCATTAACTACCTGGCACCTATTTTTCCACCCCAGATCCTTTTTCTTTTTCTTTTCTTTTTCTTTTTCTTTTTCTTTTTCTTTTTCTTTTTCTTTTTCTTTTTCTTTTTCTTTTTCTTTTTCTTTTTCTTTTTCTTTTTCTTTTTCTTTTTCTTTTTCTTTTTCTTTTTCTTTTTCTTTTTCTGGGATGACAGTCTCATTTCCCCAACAGAAAATCACAAATCTTTGGCTTTTATGCAAATATCTTGTTCTTGCTGTTGTCAGGGCTAGAAAATGCATTTACAAACATTTAGATACACTGAGATGCATTTATTGTCAGCAAAAGAAGAAAATATATACAACTATTAAGCTAAGTTATAGAAAATAATCAAGTTTCCCCATATAACCAGAATATGAATTAGATATGTTTAGCTCTGAACCTCTCCTCCCCCATTATGTAGCATCAGATTGAAAACTTTTATTTTGAAGTTTGTTCCTTATATCTTAACATCCCCTCAAATGTACGTTTGGTGTGGATTTTTGTTTTTCTTTGTTTCTCACTTTCTCCATTTATTTTAACAACAACTAAAATGATAACTAATGCAATTTTATTAAAGTCGCAGTCTTTGGGAACCATCTTGGGAGGTGCTTACTAAGACTAGACCTCCATATTTGTCACAAAATAAATGAATATAAAATCTAAATCAGCTGCCATGAATTCCGTTAGATGCCAAATTGTATTGCCAAGGTTTTAAAAATAGTTAAAAGATCAAAATATTACATTTAAGCTTAACACTTTTTTTAATACGTTTTCCCAATCATAAATACTTATATGCTTTCATTCTGCTTTTCCATGATCCTTTTAAATGGAAAAAAATCCTAAACAATACTGGTTAAAATATATCAGGTACCAAAATTCTTCTCAGCTTCAAATTAATTTTTATCTGCATATATTTTGACCATTGATAACCATAAGTTTCAAGAGAGTGGGTAGGAGTTGAGAGTTACAGCTTCAGGTAGCAGAGCTTGGCTATGCTCTGCTGTCAGAGGCATAGATACTTTCACAAAAGTAAGTCTTAAAAGACCTATCAAAGCCAATGAAATAAGAAAACAAATAACACTGTAAATTAAAAGAATAAGTGTAGTGTTTAATGAGCACTTATAGACCAATAACCTGCAACTAATGTAACTATAGATTTTTGCTTTGGCTATTCATAGCTCTAAAAGGCAGTCATTTGAAGCTGTACAGAAAATAGGGTGAAGTGATGGCTAACAGGAATGCATTTTATTAAAAACTAAATTAAATAAGACTAAATTGGAAGTAGATGAAAAAATCTGCTTAGTTTAATGTACCCTTGACTGTTTGTATTGTTCAGTCTTGATGGTCTTTTCTCATGTAACATTGTGAGGTCAAAATACCAGAGCATTTTTTTTGCCATTGCCAGCATTTCTACCAGAAACCATAATTTAGTTTGATACTTTTTATGAATAACCTGTAAGCGAGAAACACCCTTTAAGCATCTGACCTTCTAAAGCCATCCAATAGCAAGGACTGTACATTGCAAATTGTACATTCCCTACGTGGGACTGAATTGAAAAAATCTTTATTTGTGATGGGTACTAGCTCACCAAGGATAAGGCATTTCCTGTTTTAAATAAGAAGTCTCTTTTTAAATAAATGATCTCATGCCTTTTATATCAGAATATAAATAAATTTTCTTCAGCTTGTTTTCTACCAGATTAAGGGGAGCCTAAAACCTCAAGATGTAGCCATAGGAAAGATCTGTTAGACCACACAGGCCAAACAGGTTTTCTAAGATGATGTAAACTGCTGATCATAAACACAAAAAATGCTGCACATTTAAAAGATCAAATTGTATTCTTTATATCTGTTAAAGTAATAAACTTGGTTTAAACATTGTAGACTAAGTCTCTGTTATAAATCTGTGCAAACCATGAAGTAAAACCAGGCATCGTATGTGTCACCAAGTATCTCAGTATCAGATGTGATATAAGCAAATAAATACATCAGTGTCACGTGATATAGGCAAATAAATACCCGGGATAACAATGCAAGAGGTGATGGAGTCACATGTTGGAAAAAAAAGGTATTTTTAATGCATTTTGCATTTATTTTGGTAAACTTTTAAGTAAAATGTTAAGGAATAAAAGCCAAAACATCAAGAAAGAGATTTTATACGATCAGCTATTTGAATGATTAAACCCAGATATTTCTTGGGAGGGAGAACTCTTCTTATTAACTTTCTGTGCACATTTATTGCTCTGGAGAATGTCTGTGTGGGCCTGCCAGGTGTATATAGATGCCACACCAATAATCCTTTTACCTACAGAGCTCTGGTATGCCTAGAAGGGCATGGTCTGGAGGGTGTTTTCCCACTGAACTTGCTAAACTGCAACATGGAAAGCTGCTTGAGGTCTTTGCTATGGGAAAGAGAAGTTAGGCCTCTCTGATGAGTTCAACAAAGCAGGAATGCAAGCATGGGTTGAATATGTAGAGTGCCTCAGCCTGCTGATGGGAAAATCAAATTATGACTTAGCAGCAACAGAACAATTGATTTGACCACCTTGCTTTAGACTCCTGGGACTTGTGGTGGAGAATTTGCTCTCTTGATGAGTAATAAAAAAAAAAAAATCATTTTCTCTCCCTACTAACACTCTGAAACAACCAAACAAAAAAGGAGTTTAGGACAGGCAAAGCACTGGTGGGAGTTCTCTTCCTATTTGTCCTACTCTTAGGATTCAGAGTTAAATCTGTGTTCATATAGCGCATCAAGATACAGCAAAGAGCACATTTTCACACCAGTCCTCTCATCCCCTTGAGAACATACAAAAATATCAGAAGATGTAGGATTTGGGTGCACCATTGCTCTGACAGCCAGGTTTGTTGTCAGGCAGTTGTGACATCACTTTGGAGTAGCCATGAACAATGAACACCTGACCAAGGTTCCTCAGGGATAGTGCTCAGAAAATCACAATCAAAGCCAGAATTCCTGGGGCAGGCTGCCACTGCAGCTGTGTTAGAAGAGATGATCACCACTTTACCTCTCTCTGCTGTAATTACCATAGTTGGTTTGCATTTTTTGAGGTTGAAAAATGAGGCAGGATTTCAGAGGTTCTTAAAGAGGTTGACCACGCACACCATGAAGAAGGAAAAGAAGATAACTGCTTCTGAAATTCCCATAAGGCTCTTGATCATTTCTTGGAATTTTATCCGTGGAAAGCATAAAATATGTAAAAAACCTGTTTGCAAATGGCAGTAAATAATTCCCTGTTAAAATACATCAACATTTTAATAAAAGTATTATTTGTCTTTTTTTTTTCCCAGCAGATACAATAGACCACAGCTTAGCTATGAAAACAATGCAGCAATTCTGAATTTGCACACTTTTAATTCAATCATGGCTTTCATCTCAGAGTTGCTTAGTATGAATCCTGAGGAGAAGAAGAAACAAAAAACCCTAAAAATGGGCCATGCCTGGTACATTAATGCAAAAATTAAGAATCAGATATATTTTTAGCTATATAGCCACATGAACAAAAATAAATTGGAATATTTTAAAAAAACTGAAAATTTATAAAAATTTGAGGAAAAAGTGAAAAAAGTTAATTGAAATGAGAACAAACCCAAAGAATGGTGGGTACACTGCTTTGTGTCCAGAGGGCAATGCAGGAGATCTACAGGACTTTGGAGTTTGAGTTCAATTTAGCTGCCCGTGGAGCTGGGTAACTTCAAGCTCCAGTGTACAGTGTAATTCAAGAATCGTTGGACCAGAAATAAAACTCAGATGTCTTCTTTCTCTATAAGTGTATTGTCCAGTAGGTTAGAGGAATTTATTTTTTCCCCTCCAGTTCTACTAATGTTGATTTGTCGATGCAAACATAGCTTCCAACACAATGGCAGAACACTTACCCTAGCAAATCCCCTAAGTGAGTAATTACAGCTTTCTCTTGAGAAGTCTGAATTGTAAGATGAAAAGTGCTTGGGCAGAGACTGGCAGTCAAAACAGCAATAAGCTGACTTTTGTGTCCTATTGCATAGGAGGAGATGACTGGTACTTCTATACCTGTAAAACCTTGTGTGAATGAATTCTCTAACTAGCTTCAGGGTATCAGAAGATTCAGGGCAGTGATTTTGGATGTATCAAACTCTGGAGAAGGATCCCACAGTTGTTCATAGTTTGATATCCTGCATTACAGGTTCTTGTTCAGTATCAAGACAACTAACTTGTGATGCCGGGGAAGGTGGACAGAAATGTTCATCAATAACTCCCCACCCTAGAAAACAAATTCTACTAAGGAGAGAAATAGTTTCCTGAACCCACAAGTAAGGCAGAAAAAAGCTTATAAAAACTTATATAAATTTACTCAGGCCCTGAGATGGATCTTGTCTCCAAGTATATCCTGAATTATTCTTTCCAAATCTGTTCAGCTATAATTTGGCCAGGTGTTACAAACTCCTCCCTTGCTTTGGTATCTGTAAGTAGTTTTATCAGCTCTTCAGATAAAATCTTAGTGCCTAAGGTCTTGTTCTTAGGCACCTATTTCTTCATTTTAAACCAGATCAGGAATTCAGGAAGTTGAATTAAAAAATTTTAGGCATTCCTGTTGTCATAAGACATAGACAGACATAGACATATTGCAGCCAAATGTGTCACAGCAATTCATAAGGTGATGGAGCTTGGAATAGCTCCCAACAAAGCCACATCCAGTAGACATAACTAACTTCAAAAGCAGGAAGCTGGGAGAAATGTAATACTCTTAATGAAATTGGGTTTTTTTTAATGCACAGACTACTTTCTTGGTTTATTTTCCTGCAGTGGCATCTAATTCAACAGTAACACACTGACAGAAGGAGATTTCAAGAAAAAAGAAAGAACAAACAACTTTTAAAATTTTATACATGAAGATATAAGTGAAACAGGATCCCTGGAGGAATGGTTGCAGCACCAAGCCTGACAGAGTTCAAGGAGAGTTTGGAAAATACTCTTGGGCACGTGGTGTGACTCTTGGGGATGTCCTGTAAGAGGCCAGGAGCTGAACTCAGTGATCCTTCTGGGTCCTTTCCAATTCAGCTCATTCTGTCATTCTGTGGCACAGGAAAATTAAGGTGAGCTTCAAGGTGCTATGGGATGGGAATTCGGGGAAGGGGAGCAGTGAGCTATGACAGTGATTAGAGAAGGGAAACTGAAAGGAATCACAGGACTTCCACACAAACTTCTCCATAAAGCTCCATACAACAGATGTTGTCCTGCTCCCTCCTCAGTTGCCTCCTTAGCAATATCGAGTCATCAGAGCTAATCTATCACCATAATGCCATTTCTATAAATGTAGGTGTTGTAAGGGCATTAAATATAAGATTTACCAGTATTTTAAACCTGACTTGAGGACAACATTAAGTCATGGCTTGTAAAGGCATAGCTTTGTTTTAATGTAAATGGTGGAGCTGTGCATACCTGGGAATACACACCTGCTCCGTTTTCTTCCATGTGCTTACAAAGGAGTCAAGCCAACACCATTCTCTCTGGATAAAGTTTTCACAATGAGCTTATTCACAATTCATAAATAAT
This sequence comes from Fringilla coelebs, assembly GCF_963513975.1. Lineage (NCBI taxonomy): Eukaryota > Metazoa > Chordata > Aves > Passeriformes > Fringillidae > Fringilla > Fringilla coelebs. Next base: position 64,722,988 of record NC_140028.1, read on the forward strand.
TTTACATCACTATTACCCAAAGTGTGCACTTAATATTCAGAATAATAAAAGGAGCAATAAAATCTGTTCAAGATAAACTTTATTCTAATTCTTAGAATTCCAAAGGACTGTTTGGTTTCTGAAATCTGCCTTATTGCTTAATAATCAAGGTCAAAAATAGCTTTCCATCACAGACTGGTGTTGTCAAAGCATCATTGTTACCATAAACCCAAAAACCTTTATTATGGTAAAGAATTGGGAAAAGTACATGAAAAAAAACAAACCAAAACCAAACAAAAAAACCTCAAACAAACAAACCTGCAACCCAGTAAGACTGGGGTGGAGAACACCCCAGTAGTGCTTCTTTGTCTTCTTTTCCAAAGAGAAGTCAGCTTCAAATGCCTTCAAAGAATATACTTAATGTAATGCAATATATTTAGAAGAGAGGCACTAAGATAGCCCAGATCAAACCACTTAGGACTTTATAGGTCAGTTCTGTCTTAAGTTCCACCAGGGAAGCAAAAGGTACAGATTTTGGTGCTATATTCACCATTTGTATCTTCTTTTCAGAAAGGGAGACCAGCTACTTCATAATTTTAAATTTTATTAAGGTGCAACTTCATAAAGAAATGCAATCAAAATAGGGATATAGTTTACAGGTTTCTCCAAAACAAGCTTTACATATAGCCCCAAGTGGAGAAGAGAAATTTTTGTACCAGTGGTTCTTCTGCTTCTCTGAAGCCACAATCTGGCAATCAATATTTTACTCTTCAAGACAGCCAGAAACATTTATTTTTTAAAGGATCTATGAAGCATCTTTATGCTGTATAGGTATCTGTAGTGATATTTTGGAATATTTTGACTTTTTGAAATTGTTTTCGAAAAGAAGTCTTGATTGTATACATGTATGTGTCTGTGTATGAATGTATTTTAAATTTTAAATATCAGAAGCATAGCAAGATGTATTGTATTCTATGAATAAAATCCACATTCTGGTGCAAGCTAAGCCAACAAAATGCATTTCTATTGTGTCTACTATACAGTCATTATCCATTAATTTCTTATTTTTTTTGTAATTTGTGGTTTTTTTCCTTACTCTTTATTTAAAAGATGAAAATGTTGTTTTTTTAACTGAGGATGATACAGAAAAAGATTGGTCATGCTTGTGATTCCAGGTTTATCCACAGGATATCCATAAATATCCTAATATTTAAATTTTCTTGTGGACAAAAATATTAAATATTTCTTGCTTATTTAAATATTTCTTGCTTGAATTAAGGTTTTGACACCTTCCTAACAAGGGAGTTTCAGATTATTTTTTCTGTAGATTCCCAGCAGACAAAGAGATTTACTGTAAGAACTGACTGACACAGCTCATTGCAAGAATGAAGAGCAGGTAAAGAATTTCTCAAACATTTAAATATTCAGAGAAGCATTAATGTGCAAAGCACCCTGCACCTATTGAAATTACTCTTTCAGTGTACACTTTTAAAACATCACAAAAGCTTTTAAGGTGTCCTTTATGCACAAATGTTTACACTTATGCCTGTGTGTGTCTCTCTGAGTGAACATGAATGGAAGTATAGTAACTGACATATATGTTTGCTTCCTGCAAACACTTCAGAAAGTAAACCAACTAGCAGGAGTGTTTACTAATTCAAAAACTCCACATGAGAACTGCTGAATATGGAGACTGGCTTCTTAATTGCAGTTATGCAGCATGACAGTCTGATTCTAACTTTTACATATGCACAATTAACTAACAGCAGGATCATCCCATCCTTCAGCCAGTCTGGTCAGCTGCCCAGAGATGCTAAATCAGAGGGGTGGTGTGCCTGGAGCACTTTCCAACACAGTCTCTGTTACATTGGTTGTTAGCTACTCACATACAAGGGAGAGGATTAACAGCATTGTTTTTTCCACAGTAACAATCAAAACAAGTTGGGACAGGGCTGGGTAACTATACTGGCACATTGGGGTGGTTTGTGTCAGATATTCAATGTTGACAAAAAACAAACTTCATATCAATGAACAACAGGCTTAATAATCAGAAAACACAAGGGAATTGTTGGAAGGGTAGAAAGGGATGATTATGGGACTAGAGCTAATGCAGAAAGCAGCCTTAGGACTCATCACAAAAGCTTCTATAGACATTCTTGGAGGTTTTTTGTGGCAGGCCAAAACCCATGGCACAGTATTTGCAGCAAGACTGAGCAGAATTCAGGTTTTCTATTAACCAATCTTGGAAATTATTCACAAGGTTATCATTATGATTTTGTTTTAGAAATCTAGTAAAATATGTTCAGCTAATTGCTCAAGTAGACATTGATTCTTATTAAGTGACAGAGTCAAAGAAAAGTAGACTAACCCATTTGTGAATTATGATGAGGCTTGCATCCAAAAGGCTTTGGAAGGGAATAATTATGAAACGTCTGTCATTTCATCATAGCAGTCTGTCTTCAATCAAAGCATGTTGTAAATAGAAGTGTTCAGAAATTATCAAAGGAAACAAAGTTTTGTCAAAAAATGCTACTTCATACAGTCTGAAGTCTTTCATTTAAAACATCTTGGGTTCAATGAGTTTTTAGCAAACTCAAGACAGAGTTCAAAGAGAACCCTGCCTGGATCCCTGCAGAGTCTGCCTGGGCTACGGACATTGGAAACAGCCACCACAGGTCAGATCAAAACTAAATTAAAAAAAAACTTCCAATGGATTTGGAATCCCAGTTTTGGGCCAACTTTGCTTATGAGGTATTTTTACTGCTATTTAAAAAAGATATCTAACAGCTACAGCTCAGGAGAGAGTTTTTATAGAATAGATTTTTTATCTTCTGGAAGAGACACATAAATTATTTAAAATTAGAATAATACAACTAAAATGCACATTTTTCTTCTGCTATAATCTCTAAAGAGTCTCTGAAAATAAAACAAATTAGCCTACAACTGATTTTTAAAAAATGTGTGCATTAAATGCATACATGCAAAAATAAATTTCCTAGTGTTACATATTCCTGCCCCACAGCATTTCTTTTGCTATATTTGGTGAATTTTGAAAAAAAATTACATATTGTTCGTGACCAAAATGTAAAGGGAAAACATAAACTCCTGCACAGATAAATTGTGAGTACAGTGATTTTACATAACTGTGTTCAGGGTCATTTTCTATTCAGGAAATAAATGCATAAAATCTTTGAAGATAATTTTTCCATTCTTGGGTTTCATTAGAATGGTTTCAGGTATCTCTTGATACCACTAATAAAGTAGTTTAAGGTTGTAATATATATGGACTATGTATACAGCATACATAAGTACGGAAATTAAAGCATCCAAATTAGTAGGTATGTTTTCAGAAATACAGAGCACTTCATGGTGGTAAAAGCATTAAAATATGCTTAGAATACATTTTTATTTTCTTCACCAGAGTGACTAGCACACATATAAAGGATTTGTGTCTCTTGTTGGAATGTTTCCTGCCTCAGATCATGCTGGCATAGCACATCATGCTAATATAGGAAGAGTCAGTAGACTGACTGAGGGGTACTCGTCCAGGCAAATGTTTTAGCATTATCTTCTTGTGCAACATACCTAACACAACACTGTCTTTAAAGCTCATAAAAGTTTTCAAATAGTTTTGAAATCTAGGTTTTTTTCTGAGCCCTTCTGTCTGCACTAAAAATAAGAACAGTGGCGTGTTTCTTATCAACTTATTTGAAAGAAGAATCCTATTGAAAACTAAACTCATTTCAGTTACATGCTGAAATGACTGTGCTAAAGGGCCTTACTGTATAAATGGAGCACACAAGCCAAAAACAATACAAACGTTTAGCTGCTGGCTTTAGCCAGTCTCTTTCAGTGCAAATCATAATTGCTTTAGGACTTTCTGAATCCACTTTTGAATTCAAAGCTTCAGACAAATAATTGGATTTCCTGAAAACATGCTGAGCTATGTTGCTCTCCCTGTCTTGCTTCATGTCCTCAGGGCTCCAGTCTCTGCTTTATATCAAGCTGCACCTAGTAGGCTAATTGGAGGGATGGGTAGATCACTCTGCATTAACATGTCCATCTGTGTTAAATAAAATTTTTTCAACAGTCTTTGTCATCTTCACCAGAATTATCACTTCAGAGCTGAAAAAACAGGAAATCAAGTAAAAGTGTCTGTGTAATTTACCAATGGCTCTGGTGTCTTAGTCCTGTAGACCTATAATCCAAGCCAATTATATACTAGCTGACTTATTTTTACAGTACTTTGACATTGTATACTCACTTCATGTGCCTCACTGACTGCAGGGCAGCTCTAAATATGCTCTGGGCTATCCGCCTAGACATTTCTTGCTCTAGGTAAAGTACAGTGGAAACACCATTTGAGTTTGATCTGTGAGGCTTGTAAATATGTAACATCAAAGATTAAGCCCTTCAGTTTCCCAGTATTGTGACAGGTGTACAAAAGGTATCATATTAACAAATGAGGTGTGGTTTTCTTCATTGTTGTTGTTTAACATTAATAGCATATAATAAACTGGTGACACTTTTTTTCCCCACATTTGTAAAAAATGAATAATCAATCTACAGTGGCTGCTGAGACAAAAAAACCCCAAAAAACCAACCAAACAACAACAACAAAAAACCAACCAAAAAACTCCAATAAAGCCAAGCCCAAAGAAACCACCCTGCATTAATTGCTGATGATATGTCTGGGGTCAGGTTTGAACTGAGTTCTCCTGGCATACTGTGTTCAGATTCTGAAAATATTTGCACCTTCTTCCTGACCTCACTGTGTTGGAAAACACTAAACCCCAGTACTATGAGAACACAATATTCCTCTAAGGGTGGTTTGGATGGTTTCACTTAAGGCATTCAAAGAAATGGCATAAGAATGCTGACAAACATTCTTGTCTTGTGTCTCACAGTTTGCCGTAATGCTTATTCCTTAACACGCTACTTGCAGCCCCATCTGCCACTGTTAGAGTATTTTTCTCTCTCCTTTCTCTTCCAAGTATCTCAGACAATGGTGACACCTCTCTCTAGCCTTCACAGAAAGCAGCTGTCTTCTGCAACCTCTGTCTATTAGCTTGATGATGTTTGACTTACTGTTCTGCTTCTTTGAGGGCCTTCCCTTCCCTTCCCTTCCCTTCCCTTCCCTTCCCTTCCCTTCCCTTCCCTTCCCTTCCCTTCCCTTCCCTTCCCTTCCCTTCCCTTCCCTTCCCTTCCCTTCCCTTCCCTTCCCTTCCCTTCCCTTCCCTTCCCTTCCCTTCCCTTCCCTTCCCTTCCCTTCCCTTCCCTTCCCTTCCCTTCCCTTCCCTTCCCTTCCCTTCCCTTCCCTTCCCTTCCCTTCCCTTCCCTTCCCTTCCCTTCTTCCCCCTTTTCCTGTTGTTTATAAAGATTTCCATGTTCTTGGATTATAACATATTGTACTTCCAAAATGGCAGGAGCCACTTTGCATAGCTGCAGCAGAAGATTTTTTCAATACTGCAGAAACCAGTATACATTAAAATATTAATGTGCAGGAGCATATGTACCTGAGCATCTTTTCCATTTTATTTCTCTTCTGGTCTCAGTCTGCAATAGTTTATGGTTGTTTTTGTCGGCTACAATTTATATTCCATGATATATCCTTAAAGTCTTGCTGGGTAAGACCAGAGGACTAGTGCCAGAATTCTGTCTTCTATCAGTGGCTAGGAGGGGGAGCAGGGATACTGCCACCCGTGAGACAGTATGTATCAGCAAACCACAAGTCCCTTCAGGGCTTACCCTCTCCTCTACCCCAAATCTGAACACAACACAGTCCCCTTACCAACCCTTTAGAACTACACAAATTAAGTTTAAAACTACACAAATTAATTTTCTCCGTGTTGAAAAGTGACTATACATTCTTAGTTTCTCTGTCATGTTTCTTAACCAGTTTTTATTTGTGGAAAAACTTACTTTATTTTGCTAAGCCTGCTCAGTTTCCTTCACATCCTGCAGAATGCAGGACTTCCACCTCTGAGAGAAGATCTTCAGCAAGCTTTTCTTTTGGCACAGTGGATGCTTCTTACTCTTGGTTTGGCACAGCTGGGGCATTGTTACAGTCTCTGCCAATTATGGATGGATCTTATTACTGAGGTTAAGTTTTAACCCACCCATTCTCACCATCATTTGAAGATGTGTAATATTTTTGACAAACGTTAATGGCCATTCCAGATGCCCATTTATTGTGGAGTGACCCACAAACTATCACATCACAAATGCTCACAAAAACATACTCACCATCTGTGATGATGTTTGAGTTTTGCATACAACTCCTGATACACAAACCAGGAATTTAGTTATGCTTTGTAGTAGAAAAGTTGGCCAAAGCTGGAATTAAATCTGAATATTGAATGGAATATAGCATTTTAAATCTTTAAGAACTGATATCTTTTTTTCAGAAACCAAATTTAGTCTGATGAAGAAACCCTCTGTGAAAAAGGTAGCTATAACCATTTGATCAGACTACAGTTTCAGGTGTAATTATTCCTTTTTTGTACAGATAAGAGGTATGATGAAACTGAGAAAAAATAAATCTGATTCTCAACACAGGATGGTAAGTTCACAGAATAAGGCCAGTAGAAAGGCATCTCAGGAGGGCTCTAGTCCCACCTGCTGCTCAAAGCAAAGTCAGCTGTGAGGTCAGGCTGGTTGTCTCAGTGCTCTAGCTGGTCTTGAAATGCTCAAGGATTTGGCTTGCACAGTCTTTGCTTGACTGAACTTCTTATGTTTCCACCTGTGCCTTTGACTCTCATCACTGTGATCTGTTGCACATCACTGAGGAAAGTCTGGCTTGATCACCTCCAAAAGCTGCTCTTAAGTGGTGGAGCTAGAATTAGTGTAGAGTTCCCTTAAATCTGTCTCCTCCCTGACTGAACAAATCCTATTGCTCCAGCCTCTCCTTAAAGGCTGAGTGCTCCAACTTCTGATCATCTTTTTGGTTCCCACGCTGCACCTGAAGAGAAGTGAAGACAAACTTACCTGGGCCTAGTGGCTGTAGTCCTGTTGCTGTAACCCAGGATCCAGATGGGTAGATGTATAGATTACAGCTCAGAATAGCAGAAGTGTTTGAGCTATGAATTCAAAGACTTGTTCCTTCATGGCATGTGCACTTTAGGGCAGGGCAAATACTGCTTAGCTGTTTCAGAAATAACAGTATGACCAGTGACTGTGCCACTTGCAGTGGCTGAAGTTCCAATCAGTAAAATTGTTTCAGTCTGTAAAGATGTCCAAGTCATTCTCTTTGATGACTGCCTTGTGCTAAAAGACATTCCCTGCACAAACAAATGTTTGTGACTAACATCTAAAGGCTGAAGCAGTAAAACATAACTTGACTTAAAAAGGTGTGTGCTGAAATTTGACTAATGACAGCCTGGTTAATGTGGAATTCTCTTCAATAAAAACGAATCAGTTATAAAGTCTCCCCACACCCATTTTGTCCTGGATCAGATTTTTCTCCTCATGGGATTTATATTGAAAGAAAACAGGTAAAGACTCTCTGGCAAATTTTATCTACAAGTTGATGTTCACCTTGTTGTGAAACTGAAGGGACTTGACATACAGAAAAGGTCTTCTGCAGCTGTTTATAATATGATCAACCCTCAAATGATGAGTGGACCATTCCAGTGGCAAACACTTAATTTGCATAATTCTTTATAGAAGTATTTGTTTTTCCTCTAGAGTTTGGATGAGTAATGGCAAAAACCAAAACCCAAGACACTACCTTTTGGACCTTGGATTATATTTAAGTTTTTATTTTAAAAAATTATTTTAGACCTCATACTTTAATGTTAAAGATGGAAATGCAAACATTTTCTTGACACTGTAAACATGTCAGCAAGGCTGCAGTAAGGAAGTAACCCTCAAACCTCATGCTTGTGTTGGAACAAATCAAGTTCAGTGACACTTAAGGAAGAGTCTTCTTGCTTTAGGGAAAAGACTGGATAGTCCTTATTGGAATGACTTGGAAGCCCACAGGGCTCTGCTCTTCTGCTTTCTCATGACCTTGTGTAAATTAGCATTTTATGACTATTCTAGGCAGAGGGCATTTAACTGTTTCCTTAAGAGAAGGATGATTTCTCCTAGATTTAAAAAAAACATTGTTGGCTTTGCATCAGAATAAACATGTTGCAGATTCCAGATGCCTGCAGCCAGTTAGTATTTAAGCAATAAAATCCTTATAGATTTTTGGCATCAAGCCTTATAGCTTTTGTGGGAAAGGAAGAAATTGTATTGCTTTCCTTCTTGCTATTTCATTTATATCACAGAAATGGAATGTCTTTCACAGTTGAATGTATGTACTTCTGTAATTTTTAGATGTAAAGCCAAAAGGCTGCTGTGATTCCTAAATGTTCTGCAGCCAAGCTTCTCTCTAAACTCTTCCAAAACCCACTAGTACACTGTTCAGGCCAGAAACCAATGGGTCGCTCTGTTTAAATCCCTCTGCCCATTACCTTAGAGAAAATATGACTGTCTTGTTGAAGTAAGGAGGCATTACCTTTGTTGTCCTAACAGGTATTTGTTTTGTGAATCTTTCTTTAAAGTCTTTGTAAAAAGACTTTTTTTCCATCTTATGTCTTTTGGATGCTGAAACTAGCCATAGTTGGCAACCATGAACTATTTACTTTTGACAAGAGGATAGAGAGAGGAATGTTAGAAAATATAGTTTGTTTGCAAGACACAGCCCATACACCTGAAAGAAAAACATTCAAGACCAGATTTAGCAGACAGTGCTTTAAATGGAGCAATGAAATATCAACCTATTGTGTTCTTTCAAAGATGTAGTGGGAGGTAACCTTGGCACATGCACGAAGCAATTGTTTTCAGTTCTTTAACCTCTCTGAAAAATGTGGAACAAGTCACAGTCATTAGAAGATGAACCTAAACAAATTTAATTAGGAAGACTATTTTTTTTTTTGTTAATAGGAAAGATAATTAATTGCTTGAGAAGTCCCCATCAATACATAGTTGTTCAGTTACACAAAGTTTCTAAAGGATGTTCCTAGAACCCTGGTCACAGTTGAGTAGTTCCGGTGGTAGATCCAACTGCATAGAATCTCATAATCTAACAAAAAGTGGGAAAATTAAATGGGCTTCCTCCACCACCATTCAGGTTAGAGACTGAACTCCAGATTTTGGGACCAGGAATGCAGTAGGCAATGCAGTATTAGGAATGATAGAGGGAGAGGTGAAGGACTAAGATGTAATCTATAAAACTGAAGATACTGCACAGATAGGCAAGAGCAGTCAGATCGACCCCTGCAGGGCCACGGCAGAGGTGGCATCACCCCACCCACAGAATGCTGTTGGCTTGGAGTGAAGGGGAGCCCAGAAACTGGGACAGGGCATTCTGAGCAAGAACAGAGGCTCCATGCTAAGGAATTTACAAGACTTAGACGCACAAATGTGCTCCATTGTTGGTTGCTAGCCATGTTTCAAAAATGAAACAGTTTTGGGGACTCAGACCTCTCCCCACTGAGGTTTCTGTAGTTCTGTTATTCTGTGATCCAAACTGCATCACCAGAAACAGAATGATAATTGGGATTCTGAAAACATTGTGACATTTAAAATCTTCAGAACTGTATTTGTCGTGCAGGAGGTTGTTAGGTGCTTTTAGCAATGTTTTCCTTGTCCCTTTGCTAACTGTTCCCCTGTTAGCACAGGGTGCAAGGAAGCTTATGGAAGTCTAATTTGAGACATTGTGCTCCTCGCAGAGAGGAAACACACATACACACACTAGCTTAGCCATGAGAATTTGTGACATCATATATTAAGTCTTCAGCAGAGATCACAGATGAACTGTAAGATTTACTTTGCTTAACGCATGTGTTTTAAAGCTGCAGCTTAACTGGTCATCACTGTCAGATTTAAATATTCGATAAACAACTCTTAACAGTATATTTTTTCTTTAGTGTAGACTCTTAGCAGCACTGAGCAGGAAAACAGTAAGGATTCAGCTGGTTGAATCTTCCTAACATCTGGTTATTTTTCAGAAGTAAATATGTATATATATTTAAGTTTAGCATACTTAATGTAATATAATAAATAGTAGATTAAGTGATTATGACAAATATTTAAATAATTTTGCTAATTTGTATCCATTTTTAAGAACTCAGATATTTTATTCCTGATTTCCAGAAAAAATTTCTTAATTTATTTGTGTTGCAGTGAGAAAAGTACATGCATCTTTTAATGAATATGTGTTTTACACTCATCTTTGGTTTTCCTTGAGGCTTTTTGTAATTTATGTCAAACTAATGTTTTACTGTAGATCTGAAACAAATCTTCAACATCCATATTCACTTTGGTACATATGTCAAAACGCATGTTGGATAAATCAGAAGGTCCACTCTAGGAGTGTTACTCACAAGCTGCAGGCACTACTACTCAATAGCCATAGAGTTTATCTGAAGAAATGATCCCAAAATATCTGTAAGATACAGCACGTAGTTCATTCTTCAGCACAGATTCTTTTGTTCAACAGGTTTATACCTGTAGTGCTGGACTCTTTCCTACTGTGGGTGAGCCTTAGGTAATTAGGACATATAAGACTCTAACAGAGGCAAAAGTAGTGAATAACTTTGTCCCCAAGCTGAGGTCCTTCCTTTGTATACAGCTTGAATACTAACAGCACAGAGATGCAAAAAGTACACAGCATCCTGTGTTCCAACAGTATTTCTTATGATTCATTAGACTGTACAAGGCCTTTTGCATCAACACTATCCATGTACAAAGCAGTCTGATAACATGAACTTACAATACAATATGTGAACAAGGGTGCAGATATTTTCTTCTGTATTAAAGTGGAAACCACACTTGATGAGACAGGGGAATTATTCCAGTTCAGATGGTTCACTGATTTGAAGACAGTGTAACAAAGGTACTAGTAGGAGTACAGAAAAAAGTCTAGCCAGATATTGGCAAGAATAAAGTTTTAGTAGCTCTTCTCTCTCACCCCAGAGAAACAACAGGTAACAGCTATGACATACATGATTGCACTTTCAACGTAAATATGATATTAATTCCCTTAATCTCTATAGAGTAATGTGATAGCTCACAATAGACTGGAGGTATTTATATATGTCTCTAAATTAATCACTTTCAGATTTCATTATCCTAACAAATCTCTTGAAAAATATTCCTGGTATTAGTCTTTTGACAAGATAGGTAATATTATTTAATTAATAGGAACTTAGTTCAAAAAAGGTATATTTTGAGAGAAAGGAATTATTGGTTTGGAAGTAGCTTGCAACAAAATTTTTCATTGTGATGGAATAGTTTCACTATATAAGAAAATTTCAATTTCTTTTACATAAAGAAAATTGTATGCATCAAAGTTCAGTTGCTATAAAATGCAGTTTGCCTAATTGAAGTTATATGAGGTACAGAAATTAACAATTCTATGTTTTGTACTCATGTTGTCATAATCTCAGTCTAGTGCAGTGTGCTCCATACAGCTGGCATCCTTCTCCAGAATAGTATGGAAAAAGCATACGTTCACAACTAAGTGGAATTTGATCAGCTGGTGCCAAATTTAAACTACATGCATGATTTTTTAATTTTGATTTTTCACTCACAGTGAAGTGCTGCTGCAAAACACAACTCAATGAGTTAGGTAGGTCTTTTTTATTTTTCTTCCTTTAAAAAAAAATCAACCACAAAAACACAAACAAACAATCAAACAAAGAAACAAAACCCCAAAACCAAACAGCAAAACAAACAAAAACCCCAACAAAATAAGGAAGAGGAAAAAATAATAGCCTTTTTCTGCTCAAGACATGATGTACCTTTCTCTCTTATATGAAAGGCAGTTCTGAATCGTAGCATTATTCTGGGAGATAAAGACAAAGATGTTCTATAGGGCATGCTCATGAGGGCTGGAGTCTGAGATGAGAGGATGAAAGCAGTGGTTCCATCCCAAGTTTTGTCCAAAAACCAAATTCTGGATGTTTGAGATGTCACCAGTTACTGTTGTTAGAAATATGATGGTATGCTCTTTTCTAGGCTCCTGAGACTTGCTCCTGCTCAGCAGGTATGGTTCAGGATATGGGAGACATAGACAGATGGGCTCAGAGCCTCCTGAATTTTTCAAAGTAGACCATTTCCAATCTCACTGTAAAGAAAAGTGATAAACGATGAGTAATGTACAGTAATCACTGCTCTATGGGTCTGAATGTCACTTATAAAACACTGATCTGGGGGAATTTGTGTTGGCTTATATACACCAGTGTGCTCTGCAAAGTAATTGCTGTGGTTTTTCCTTCCTATAGGTTTTTCCGAGGGATTGGGAGATGAAGGAGGTGGTGACGTTCTTCAGAACATCATCCACAAGTGGCCCAGGCTGAGCACTACACACTATGAGTCCTTCATAACACAGTCTGTTCTCTCCCTTCTATGTACAATGAATAGAGACAATTTTATGATTGGAACACTGTTGGTTTTTTAAAGATACTTTTTTAGCATCTACTAAACACAAAGGGGACAAAAACTTAAGGTCTTAAAGATTTTCCTTCAAAATTTCAGGCTCAGATGCCTCTGCATTCAGTTAATTTCTTTTCTTCTCAACCATCAGGGCCAGAGACAGACTATTTTACCAGATGTAAATAGAAAATTTGGATAGAAACATGGCAGCCTTAAATATATCATTGAGTCACAGACCTAATATGGGTGGGACAGTTTTGAGCTTTGAAGTTAAAGAATTCCTAAAGGACTGGTAAGGCAAAATCAATTATTTAAAGAAAAAAACATGGCAAAATGAAAGGAAAGGCATCAGAGCTTTATAAAGAGACCGAGAAGAAGTCTTTGAGAAGACTTGAGATTTATTGATTCACCGCAGTAGATACATAGAATAAAAAGGAAGTACCTTTGAAGCTGAAGGGAGTTCCTTTAACCACAGATCTTGTTGGATGTTTTTATTATGAAGCAAGGAGAAAATATGCTGATGGCATATTGTGCTGTCAACATGATGAAGGATTAAACTGGCCTACAGGGAGAACTTGAATACCTTGAGACTGGAAGCAGTGGAAATAGAAAGACATATTATTACAGAAAGTAACCTAATGCTTTAAGAGTAATAATATGAAGAATTTCTATAAACTTATAGTTCTGCAACAGGAAATAACAGAGGAAAAGAAATATATGAGTGCAAAAGTTGTTCACATTAATAAACTTCAAGCATGAGGTACACTTGCAAAAGATTCCCTGCAGTGTATATTGAGAGGTTTCCTTCAGTACATTTCTTCACTAATCAGCAAAAAAAAAAAAAAAAAAATCAGATAGGCCCTTTAAACTCATGCCTTCTTCTGGATGGCCACATTCAACATAAAAAAGAAATAAAATATTGACATTAAAACATATGGAGTGATAATTAGGGTTGGACCTGTAACATAACAAAAGCCAAGATAAGCTATATATGTGTAGTTTAAAAAAAGGAAGAGTTACAAATGCTATGCATAAACATGCAAAGGATGGAGATAAACACTGGGAAAGGAGAAGAGTCAGGTAGAATAAAGGATGTTGTCCACAAAGGAGCAATGAGCATATAAACTGTCAATGAACTAATATGTCTACAAACCAGTGAGAAATTTTGTGCCAAAGAGGTTGGAAACAGTCCCTATTTAGCAGAATTGGGTAGCTAAACATATATTTAAATATAAGTTGATATGTATTTATATAAGTTTATATATATGAATATATTTTAAGATAAATCTTGGTCAGTCTACACTAAATATTTTTACATCAGGAGACAGAATTTTATAATGTGATAATGCTTTTTTTTTCAGTTTTGGAGAATGTATTAATACACTCTATTGGCCAGATAATAAAATCACAGTTTTAATTTTAATGTTTTTTAAAGTATATTAAAATTGAAATAAGTAAGGGAACCTTCTTAAAACTCCCTCACAGGATATCTTCTATATGCCATGGTTTTATTTAGTAGAAATACAATTTTATGTGTTATTGTTTATATGGAGCAATGATTCCTAATACTGGAAGATAATAGGTCAAATTAATGGATATCATATTTTGAAGAAGAATTTGTCCAAGGGATCACTTCATCTTTTACTAAGTTTGTGAGGGATTTCAGTTCAGGAGCAGAAATAAACATCTCACATCATAAATAGTGAAGGTAGTGATCATAAACACTTCAGAAACAAGGTCCACTCACACCATTATCACACAGTTATAAAAGATTTTTGCTTAAATCAAAGGTATTGACCTGTGCTAGTGATGTTGATATATTGTAGAGGAGATTTATGCTTTTAAAGAAAACCCAATCAGAATCAGCATATTAACATCAAGAGCACCTTAGGTTTAACAAGTAGTCCTATGGTACATGCCATGTCTCTTACACTCTGCTTTATGTGGCTCGGGAAGGTCTTTGATTTTTCCTAAAATAGGCTGCTGTAGGTGAAGTTACCAAATATAGGATTTGGTAATTAGCATCAGTGACTAAACTGAAGAACAAGAAAGCAAAAAAGAGGATATGAAAGAACGAAAACTTATTTTCCTCCAAGTGTAATTTTATTCAAATCAGTATCAACAATAATAACAGTAGCTACACACTAAAATGAAATTGGCAATAGCAATTTATAGTATGAGTTAGAAAAAGTAATTGCTACTATTGACTTTGGACATTACTATGGTTCCAAGCAGTCCCTTTCAAATACAGGACACCTTTTAATTGAGTAAGTAAAAGCTCTCAGGTTTCCAGGAGATTTAAATTTAAATATGCAGGACAAATAGTTCCCTGATGTCATTCATCATAAATTTTCCCCACCTTTATTTGAGAGCAATGTCTGACATACCAGTGCATTTTGTGTCTTGCCATTTTTTCTTGAATTCAGAAACTTTTACAATTTTTTTCTTATCTGATTTCTCCTGTGCTTCTAAATTTTTAAGATGGGACAAAAAGCACAGATGATGGAAAGTCACAATGATTTGTTGCTGGTGTATGACGCTGACATTTTTTGGTGTAAATAACTTTTAAAAATGGAAGAACTGTGCTGTCTGAAGTGACAAAAATCACTCCTATTTTACTCTGGATTCTACTGTTTAGGTGTCTTTTTCTGATGTTTGTGATATTGATTACTGAATTACTTCAGTGGCCACCCCAAATTTTAGAAAGCAGTATGACGAATTTTTGAAGCAGAACATCTGATAATAAAAACACGCTCTCCAGGATGAACTCTCTAGTTTATATAACTTTTTGCAGTGATTGGTAAAGTTTCATTTATATCTTGCAATTCCTCTCACCCACACTGCACTTGGCTGCTGCCCACCAGTGGTTCATTCTAGGGAATACATGAAAAAGAGAGAGCAAAACATTATAGCCATTTTTATTACATTAATAGAAATAATATGTGCCAAGGATAGGATATGGTTAGCTACTTCTCTGTGTCAAAGAAAAAGAAGAAAGGGAATATTACACAACCATATACATCAGGGAGTTCTCAATACAATTATCTATATTGGTTGTTAATTTTCTTCCAGTACAGATAATTTAATTTACCGCTATTAAGTATTTGCTCCTGAGTGCAAAATCCTTACTTGCTGTTTTTTCTTTTCCATATTTTTCACCTAACAATGACATTTGCATTACAGTGGATTAGTGAGCTACTACCTTGCTTGTCCACCCTACTTGTTGCTTAAATGTTGGAAGTCATTGTACCTTTAAATTTAGGCAAAAGTTTTAATACTGAGTAGACTTATAAACTTCCTAAACTTTTCTAAACAGTAGAAGATTTAGTAGCTTTGTATATAATTATGCTAGTTAATTACCAACCAAATAATCTGGAAACTAAAACATTAAGTAATGAAAAGGTACATAAACTTTTTACTACACACATGTATTGTCATATCAAAATAAAATTTTTATGTACAAAGATAAAGATATAAAATCTTCTTATATCTTTTCATTGTCTTGAGAGAAGAAAAAAGAAATATCTACTGCTTTAGGGTGACCTGGCTCCTTACTGCATTGCAATACAATTAATGATTTACATTCCTTCTATAGAGGTAGATTGGAGGCAGGCAGAAGGTACTTTATTTACAGGAAATCAGATGTATTTTGTAGTTTGCTGTGGCTTTCAAGTGTGGGATTCTTTTCAACTGCTGTTTTCATACTGAGAACTGTCTAGCATATGATGAACATATATCGTGTCTGGTTTGTTCTTTCTGTGACACATGGTGTGTAACATTTTCTTTTGGCTGGATTTTTATTTGTTTCAATTTGCTTTGGAAAGATAACTGTGCCTTGGCACTTGTCATTTCCAATATCATTTAAAGGAAATTCATCAGGGAAGAATGGTGGTGGCACTTATGGTGGTCTGTACTTCTTGTGGATGTCATTTGATTGACTAAAAAAATGTTATGTACTGGTACATAAAGTTATTTTAAAAAGTACTGGTAGAACTATGAGGAAACTTTGCATGGAAAAAGTTGCAGACTGAATTGAGGAAAAGTAAATGATGAAATATTCTTTCCCAAAATCCTCTTAATTCTGGACAATCTTATTTCTGTGGGAAACGTTGTGGTGTCATTTCTCAATAGTAGTTTTATTTTTCAATAAATACGTTTTCTAAGTGTTGGAACGCTTTTAAAAAAATCTATTTATCATGTTCATTTGCAAAGTTTGTGTTTATGTGCTGTGAGTATTTTAGTGGTCTTGCTTTCATTCTGATGCTCTTCGAAAGTTCATTGTACTTTGTCCCTGTATGCAGCTTGAAGGCTGACCCTGTGTTTTCTTTGCCTTCGCTGTCCTTTCATCAAAATTTGCCACCTGGTCTTTATATTTAACTGGTTTATTCTGCTCTTCCAGTTCTTCCAACTGCAAATTCAATTCCCCTTGTGGTCAGCTTCTCGTTTTTGGCTCTCTGAAGTCTTCTAAGGTCTGGTTTCAAATTAGGGATTTAATGGAAATAATCTCTTTACAGTTGCATACTTAATTCAGTAGCCATACACAATTTTCAAAAGTTTATTTTCCTGTTACTGTTTCCCGTAAAACAGCTATTGGCGGGGTTTAGTGTGGCATTGTGTGGTAAGTAGTCTGGTTTCATGTTACCTGAAACAAAAACTCAGCAGGGTTTTTGTTTCAGAGACCATTTTACAAATCATCACACAAATTGGGTTTTTTCATTATTATTTCACTTGTTTCCTTGAAGAGATTACATTCTTGTATCCTTTGTTTACACATTGCTGGACACGTGGGCTTTTTCAAGAGTCTTTAGATTCTCCATGTTCTCCCTTTCCCCCCGATTTCCCAATTTCGAGGCATTTTCTCTGTTCTAGTACCACACAGTGTTTGTGCACTCATTGTTCAACCCTTTAAATATTTTTGTACAATGAAACTGACAATGGACAGCAGGAAAATTGCAAACTGTTACAGTAAGACAAGGCAAGATCTGTGTTGCTCATTTCACTGTATCCACAGAGGATATGGGTCCAGCCACAGTATTTCCCTGTGACACCCAGTGCTGCCAGGTGCAATAGCTACCTATTTTCTACAAGAACACTCTGAAGACCTTCCTATGCATTATTTTGCAGGAGTATCCAGCCTTGCCAATAGATTCCAGGCTGTTGTGGCTCAAGAGGCTGTCCATGGCACTGGATCTGTTCCACGAGGCTACGCTGTTGAACCCGTGCTGTGACTTTGCACTCCACACTGTGCTTCCAAACTCCTTTGAAATGCCAGTGTGTCTCCGTGTTAGGGAGTTATGGACTGTGCCTTTTCCCAGCATTCATACACAGGTACTTCAGGTTCACCTGCCTCACTCTGCCTTCTTCCTTGCTTCCTGGCGTTATTTCTAGCACAGCTTTTCCCATACTTCACTTGGTTTGAAGTGATGTTCCATCCATATCCCACCTCTGTTCTCCTACTCCATGTGGGTGGGAGATGACAGACAGCTCCCCTAGCAATTAAAATGCCCTATGTAAGGATATGCAGGAGAAGGGCCTTGTCTCTGCCGGGTGCATGAAAAAAATTGTTCTATTTTTCATCCTGATCCAGGATGAGAGCACCCCAACGCAGTGGATCTCACAGGAAATGGAGATTCTGTCAGTGTTCTATCTGCCTCGTTACTGGTCTAATTCAGCAGTTCTAAACCAATGTCTCTGGATCTGATGTCTGCCTAAAAGGACTAGTGGGAATATTGGAGTTATGACCTGCCCACCTAGGTAAGGGGCAGCTGGGTGTTTCTAATTACCTTCTGCCATTACAGTGGGCAAAACATTTCTTCACCATTCTTCCTTTCCTTTCTGTTCCTTCTCTTTGTCCTTTCTCCTCATCCTTTTCTCTCTTGCTGCCTGTGTGGACCTAAATTCCACATTGTGCTCACTCTACATATCGGTGTGCTGACTTTGTCCACTAGAATGTTTTGTTGAATTTGTTTTCTGGAATTTAACGCATTCAATTGATTAACAATAAATTCACTTGCACAAGCTATGGTGCAGAAGCTTGTATTTGGAAGCAAGGGTGAGAAGGAGGAATAGTAATTACTCCCTTTAGCAGCAGTGAGTTGTTAAATCAACTTAGGAACCTTGGTAATACTGCATTTGAAGAAGCCTGTGTAGGGCAACTATCACAACACTCTGTCATGACTGCAGTGTGGAATGATGAACAAATGGACAGTTTGCAAGGTCACCCTGCTCATGGCATCAATTGTATTGCAGCTGAGGGCACAGGGAAAGAATGCCATACTGTTATTGACCACAGCCTGTGTCCTGCTGCCAGGGGACCTGCTCCCTTAATTCCAGAGAAAAAAACACGTGAGAATCAAGGAGCTTGCGGCTGTTCCAAGGTGAATGATGCTGATTTAGTTCCTCTTTGCCAAAAGTCAGTGCCAGAGCTGTTTGTTGTAGTGACCAAGACACTGGGAAATAGCTGTGAAGGTGAAGTGTACATCTGGTCTCAGACGTGCAGGAACCTCTGATTAGGCCAGTTTGTCACTATATCCTTCATCAACAGGGTGTTTCTTCGCCTTTAGTAAGCTGCTGCATACATGCCTAGAAATCAACATCCTGCAGGACAATGGAGAAGCTTAAATCCACTTGTGTGAAACAGTGGGGTTTTTCTTTTTGTGCTTCTGCAGTGGACTGGCTGTTTAAAAAACACACACTTGATAATAAAGAATGTCAGGTGTTTTGATCTTTTTTTGGATTGTCTCAGCTTTTTGGCCATGGAATTCCTTGAGTTAGACTGCTTCCTGATACAGGACAAAATAATTAGATCTTCTTCAGAAAGTGTGTTTAGAGCAGGTATTGCTCTTAGACATATTTAGATGTAACTATGGCAGAAGAGGTCAAGGGCAGCCTTTCAGCCACTTACCAAATTTATGTAAGGCAATTCAGTGAAAAAATTCTCAGAATCCAGAAGTTAGTCCAGCCCCTCGCCTTGTACTAGATAAATTTTAATTATTTAACTTCAAGGTACTGGCAAAAAGATACCCATAAATATTGTCAAAATTTGATCATGATACAAAATAATACAGTTCTATGAACAACAGAGTGGGGGTTATCAGCTCTGTGAAATCTGAACACATGATTGCAGTGCTCCACTCCACATGATTGAATCTGATATCCCAACACATGGCATGCAATAAGTGACAGAGACCATTGTGGTTTAACCCCAGCCAGACACCAAGCATTTGCCTGCTCCCTCCCACCAACAGGATCGAGGAGAAATTGGAAGGGCAAAAGCTAGACAACTCATGGGTTGAGATACTGGCAGTTCAATAGGCAAAGCAAAAGCTGTGCACACAACCAAAGCAAAACAGGGAATTGCTTCACTGCTTCCCATGGGCAGGCAGGTGTTCAGCCATCTCCAGGAGAGCACAGCCCCACCATCTGTGATAGTGGCTGAGGAAGACAAATGCCATCCTCCAAATGTCCCCACCTTCTTCCTTTTCTCCTGCACTTTATATATTGAGCAAGGTGCCATGTGGTCTGCACTGCCACTTAGGCCAGTTGAGGTCACCTGTCCTGGCTGTGTCTGCTCCCAGCCTTTCATGCACCCCAACTTCCTTGCCTGTGTCACCGTACGAAAAGCAGAAAAGGCTGTGGCTCTGTGTAAGATCTGCTCACCAATAACAAAACCATCTCCAGATTATCAATCCTGTGCTCACCACAAATACAAAAGTTAGCCTCATACTAGACCCTGTGAAGAAAAATTAACTCTGCCCCAGCCAAAAACCATAATAAGCTTTATCAGCATATATGAAGTAATGTCAATACAAAGTTTAGCAGATGGTGAAACAACTTGGGAGAAACTTGAGGATCAAGGTTTGTCAGTGTTGACCTTTACCTGTTTAACAGCTGCTCTTTGTATTTGTTCCTCTAAAGATAGTTGGAGAGTCAGTTGAGGCTGGTTGACCCTCATCTCTGCTGCTTGCTCATTTGAACCTCAGTATTTTGAAACAATTTTTAAGGTCTTGAGCAAAAGCAATATAAAAACATTACTGTTAGAAGAAACCAACATCACTTACAATGAGACAAAAAGTAAAAAATTTCTTTATGTGCAAAGTTTTTCAGAATTTGGTTTAAATTTGATCTCTTTGAGTCTTTACTTGACCAATTACACAGTCAGTCTATGAAAATTAGTATGTTGTCCCTTTTTACTACCAACACTATATTACTCCATCTCTTCAAAATCATGTTTCTTAGAGTCTCAAACATTTAGAGTACAAACTGAACAGCAGCTGTCAAACATATTTTAAAAAGTATGACCAGCCTTGTACTTCCTTAGACTCCAGAAATGTCACTGTCTACCTTGCATTTGTTGTCTTTTAGACTCAATTGAATGTATAAATGCCCTTGCCATAAAGCCCACTTTGCACTCTGCTTTAAATACTGTTTCATGATAAGAAGGCAATTTTCAAAATTTTTGCCATGCCTACAGGTTTAAGGCAGAGGTATTGCATTTACATACTTGAGTAATTATCTGTTTCAAACTTTATGATCAGTGGCTTTACATCTGTCAGTTATCATCACTCACACAACTGGTGCCGTGCATGGCTTTGCTTCTACTGGAGAAACTGGAGTGTTCTAAATGAATTCTTCTAAAAGATATTAGTTTATAAAAAGCTTTCCTTAAAACTTATTTTCTTTATTTTTGTTTTGCAAATTTTCTATTTTATTTATTAATATTTATTTTTTGTTTTATTTTGTTTTGGGAACTTTTTTTAAAATTACACTTAATCACATTGATATGGCAAAGTTATACTTGGTATATTTTAGTGCAGCCAATGGCTCTGTGAGAGGGTTTATACTGTGCTCCCCCTCCAGCATTGCCTCGTTAAATCAATGCACGTCAATTAGCAAAGGTTCATTTCCTTCTGTTATAATGAACAGTGGCATCAAATATCTGGCCTTGTATTTTGTGCATGATTTTAAAAATCTGTCTTCCTTTGATTTTTAATTACAATTCTTCTGTATGAGTTTCCCATAACTTCATAACTTAAAAATTCAGGTTTTTTTTTTTTATTGAACAGTGCATTATTCAATAATTGCATGGAATTTGCATAACTTTATGTTCCCTTGGCTGCATTATTTACTTTTGTATTAGCCACATATGGAACATTAGTGTTTCATTTATCTCCTACTGCAAATAGTCTTGTGGAGAGACATAAATCATAAGACATCTGGTTATGAATAGACAAAATTTCAGTAACATCATCATAACCCAAGAGTAATAGGTTAATCTGACAGGGCAACTCTGTGTTATGATACACTCAAGTGTCTGGATTCCCCTAAGTGGATTAACTCCTAAAAAATGCAGTTTGGCAGAAATTGGAATGATCATGATTTACAGTCAAAACATTGGGTATTTATGGTTAAGAAAATAAGAAAGAAGGCAAAATATCTGAGATACATTTTTTTACTCTTTTTAATAGAATGTTGGGGTTTTTTTGCACTTCAAGACATCTTAATTATTTAAAATTTTCACCTGAAAGAGAAGGAACATCTAAAAGATTTTAAAATAATTTTACATTTTGTCTGTGAGATCCCAGCTGACTTTCAAACCTCTTCAAGTATAATTTCATCCTGATGGGAAACTATTTCTTTTTCAATTCTCCAACCAAAATACATGAAAAAAAGCAATTGAAAATCCACAATTACTCAGTAGAGGTCCTCAGTTTCAGTTTTAATTTTTAAAAATTGAATTTCGGTTGTTCTTTCTTAGCACATTCTATGCAACAAGGAAGTCTTACACATGAATATTACTGTATAACTGTTTATATTCACACAGCTGGTGCTCAGACAAATTAGAAGAGAGCAACCACGAGCTGCAAATCCTCTCTTATCTCCATTCCTATCTCTTAGGCTGGTTTTGGAAATTTGATGCCAGTTGATTAAACAACCCAGATCTCTCCAGCCAGGTTTTGCTGTCTTTAATATACTGATTGTAATCTTTCTTGGTCACATCATCCTCTGCCTGATTCACAGGATGAAAAGCTCTCTTGTGTTACACAGTTCTCTTGAGTCTCTGGATTTGAAACACTTAACGTGATTACTACTGCCACTATTAGACAGCATTGTTTGTGAACAAAATATTTGTCAGACACTCCCTTATTTGTGAATTTCTCATCCCTGATGGAAGTGCAATTCCTTAAAGTTTCAAGGGAGTGTTATTAAAATTCAGATCATGGATAGCACCATCTTCATATTCAAATATATTTCTACCTTTCTTTTTGTATTCCAAAGTAAAAACAATAACATTTATGCAGCATGTTTTTAAAGAGTGTACACTACTTTTAAGAAGTTTAAACTGTCCCTTCTAATCTTTGCAAGCAGTTATTGAGAGAAATTTGACTCTTTCAGATTGGAAAGAGCCTTTGCCCCAACATAGCAGGTTTTTTAGTAGTGTGCGCTTCTGCATTGAATTCGTAGGTTATTCCTCCAACAGCAGCAGCAGTGAAACCTCCTTTCACAGATTTTTGTCCCTTGTTACCTATCATGATTCCTTGAGATGTCTCTAATACGTTCCCACCAAACCCTGCACTTAAACCCCAGGTATCTCTCCCTGATGAAAGCCACCAGCTGCAAATGGGCAGCCTATGCCTTGCTGGTGCCAAGCTGCAAGTGCAGGGTTTGCCAGGCTGTATCTGCACCTGGCCTGCCAGGTGGCCAAAGAACAAATAAGGCTGAGCTCAGGATTCAGCCTTTTCCCTTGAATCTTTCCCCCATGCTTAGTGACAGGCGTTCATGATACTTGTCCAAACCCAGAATCTCTGAGATGTTTATCTCTTTCTCAGTGGGTAAAACAAATAATGGAGGAAGTCAGACAGCTTATAGTAAACATAAGTTTTATCTTAAGAAATCAACATTAAAATTTTTTTTTCTAGAATTCACACCCTTTTTTTTCTATACATGAGTTATTTTTGGTTTCTCAGTTTTCATAAACCTGGTGTTTTTCTGCTGCTTATTAGCAGAGCTACTCAAAAAAAAAAAAAGATTTGTCATGCTGCTGCTTCTTTTCCTGCTTTACTTAGACTCTGACGAGCCTTAGTGATGCTTCATTTAGGGTCAGAATGAAATACAAAAGCCAAAAATCAGTGTCATGTATACAAGTAACGTACTGGAAAGTGCCCTGAATTTGAGGCCCCATTCATCCTACTTTGTCTTGTAGTGCCTAACAGCAGTGGAGCTCTGGCTGCATCTGTTTCCCCATGGTCCCTGTGTAAAAAACACAGAACCAACATTCAGGCAACTGAGCTTTCTTCCCAATGACACAGAATTTTAAGTTCCCTGGTAGATATGGCTACACCAAAAGCTATGTCTGACCTAAGGACCCATGGCATTAACCTAACTCTCCTTCAACTTGGTCTGAATAAGTTTTACTGAAGTCAGGTGCTGTAGATCTACATCTTGTCTTTTTCACAGTTCAGGAACAGAGCACAGATCCCTGCCAGTATCTTCTTGTGTGTACTTGATTTTATTTCCTTCCTAGCATGAAAGGTTTCTCAAAATGTTGTCTGCGAAATAGCTCTCTGCTTTGAACGCAGTATATAGAGCATGATGAGTGAGATGGATCAACATGTGGAGAGATTTGGACTCCTCTTTGGTATCTGTTTCCATCTGTCAGAACTGGAAAATAGAAAGTAATGTGAATCAGTTCACATTTAACTATAATCTCCACTGTAAGGACTGCCAGAGATGACTTTGGCACAGTCTGCCTGGGCAGGTATCCAAGACTTCTCGTTGTATGTGTCTTGACTTAAGGAAGCCTCCAGGCACAAAAACCCCAAATGTTTTTGCTTAGAAATGAGTTCCAAAACACTTAACATTGATGTGATCCTGAATTTTGTAAATATGTTCATTTTTTTTTCCTTTTGAACAGGTTTTTTAATGCTTAAACTTGATGATACCAAGGAAATTTTACTTGATGTGCATTGAAAAATGCTTAGAAACCCCGCTCTCTCTTCTCCTCCTTCTCTAACTCTTGCACAAGAAAAGACATTAATGAAAAGATCAGATATAAAGCTGAAGATAGATTAAAAGATAACTTAAAGTGACCCTCAACTCAAACAAAAGCAACATCCCTTTTCCTCTGACTTTTACTCCCAACACTTCACTCTGTTGCTGCTTGAAGGAAGAAAAAAAAAAAGCCACAGCAAGATAAAAAATAGATGTCAATTACCTACAGAGCATTCCTCCTACATTACAGATCTGCCTCACCTCTCCATTCTATGGCTAGTGAATGACTAATCAGGAGATGTTGCAGGTTTCTACAATGATGAGGCCGGATAGGACTGAAAAGTTGGTTCCATTTCCTGAGTGTTTTGGTAGGACTCATTTGGTTTTAACACAGACCTTGCAAATTAGTACAGTGCTTCTATAATGCAAGTATTTCCTTAGAGCAAGGCACTGACACATTACTATTAACATAACAGGTAGAAAGACATACAAATATGTTCAAAAACCCTCATGATGGCTGAGGAAGGACTCTGCTGTTTAGTATATATACCTACATAACCAGTGAGCACTGAATCTGAAGGATACCTTGTGAAATCCATGTGTTCCAGAGGCAATGACAAGGTTCTTGTACATAAACACCAGTATTTTCCTGTTAGGTATCTATTCTTGGCAAGACTGAAGTAAAAACATACATTAAAACACAACCACATAAACTTACTAAACCTCTGTTTCTTTCAAGTTTTGTCATTTTTGGTTTGAGAATAATACATTGTATATTGTTTATGTCAATGTTAATTCACTCAAAAAGGCTGTAACAAGTGTTTCAGCTTGTTAGAAGTCTTACTTACCACACAAAATCTGTGAGAAAAGAATAGAGTTATAACTTCTGTTTTAAGAGAAGTTTAAGACAACCCATTTTTATAATTTAAAATGCCCAAAATTTTCATCTACATTGCAAAATATTTGCTTGTCTATGGTTTAGGAAAAGAGAAACCCAATATTAACTTTGCAAATTGCCATCTTGGTCTTTTGAGTTTCTAAATGAATATGGATAATTGTCCTTGCTAAAGCTTCACTGATTTATGTCATTTGAGGAAGCATCCTCTGATGTACAATGCCACGTGCTGCAGAAGTGACAACAAACCACAAGGATTGCATTCTAGCCCTATGACATTGCTGGGGTATTTTTCATGCCATCCATGCAGTGCTCTTTTAAACTGGATACCTTAGGTTGAGAATGTCCTCAGGCAATCTAAGGCTACTGTAGCAAAACCTGTGTCATCCCATCTGATTGCCAGAGAATGACTTAGGAAAGAGGAAAAGTGAGAAGATTTCAAAGTCCATTCTTCATGAGAAGAGACCTTTGATAAAGGTGAAACAGTGCAGTCACACTCTCCTAAACTCTTACTCCAAATTAGTTCTGAGTCTGACTCAGCTACAGATGTATGCTTTCATTTATACCTTCCTAGCAATCACACTGTCTACCTAAACCCAGCTCAAGGCAATAGCTCGTGAATAGAATTTGCTTTAAGATGTTAATGTATACAATAGGAGAGCTCTCTATCACAAAGAAATTATTTCTTTTTCTACATAGTGACTTAAAAATTTGTAAGCATTAATTTCCTTATTTTTTTTAGTAAATACATCAGTAAAGGTAACCCACTTTTTTGAACCATTAATTCAAATTTTAATTTTATTTCATGGCATAGAGAAATGCTTGAGGTTTTTCAGCTTTTGAAAGCAAAACATTTTTTTTATTTTCTATCTGCTTTCCCTTATTCTTCCCTATTGTAATTTTCCCCAACACTTCTAAAGATCCACATTAAATAAATGGTTACACTTCTTATCAGTATGAAGTTTTATTTCTTCTGCTTCCAATATTAACACAGACAACATTAATTTAAGGATAATATTACAAAATCTTTACTCTACCTGTAGTTAGCATTTAGCCTGCCTCAGCTAAGTTCACACTGTTTTTCCACCACCTCCTCTGAACATTGTTTTCCCACACATAACTCAAAAAAAAAAAAAAAGGCTCAAGTTTGGAAAAGTAGTTTCCCAGTTTCTTACAAACTGCAAAAAAAAAGTAATTTTACTTCCCTACTGAAGCAAGTGCACTGACACATCATTGAAGCATATTTTTAAACAGAGTTGAATGGGATAAAACTGGGGTTTAGTGTGAATTAAATTGCTTTTACAATAGTCAGATCATAACTTTAGCTAAAATGTTTATCAAACCAATGAAACTGTTAGAATTACTTTTCTTTCCCCCTTAGGATTAATGCAAAATCAATACATGAGATCACTGCCTGATTAGCAATCGTACATGATGTATTCAAAGAGAAAGATTTTCACACAAGTTTCCCTGAATGTCTTGATGAAAGGGGGCTGTAGAGATAGAACATGCTCAGGAATATTTAATGAAGTATGGTTCAAATACTGGTGTCATTTAAAATTAGGAAGACAGAAGTGATCTAATGTAGCTTCCTCATACACTCACTTCAGCAATGTTCCAACTGAAACAGATGTCTCTTCTTTGTAGGAGAGTGAGAAGGTTAGGGCTTACTTTTGGCATGATTTAAACTGAAAATATTGTGCTTTGTCAGTGGAAAAAGAGGCTGGATTCGCCCAAAGTATCTAAGATGAAGTCTCATATAATAAAAATAAAAATGGAAATATAATAGTTTTTACGTGACATGTTTCTTCAAGATCTATTTCAACATAAAGGGATGTGTGTTTGTGTGTATGAGTGTATATGCACATAAAATAGTTAAAATTCCAATTTTATTTTAAACACAGAATGCTTATTTATACTTCATTGTTTTGCACATCCTAAAGCCACTAAAACAAATGTGACCCTCGGCTGAAAGCAACAAAATTGCATGTCCATCCATAAAACACTGTTTTGCTTGGGGCAATACATCTTGAGCAAGTGTATAGCAAATCTCAATGCATTTTAATATTAAAAATTTAAGCTTGGAGAATGGTCTTATCCGGTTCCCAGGCCCCTTTTGTAGCCCTTTGGGGAACATCTTTGCTAATGTATTGAAAATAAGTAATTGGGAGGGAAGTACGCATATATATATATACTATACATTACTAAATGGATAAAATATCTCCAAATACAACTACGTCATATTTGATACATGTGCCTGACAGCAAAGCAGCCCGTCACTGAAATGGAATCATGTATATTTAATCCTGTCAGAGTTAGCCAAATCCTGCCTGACCAGTGCATCTTTCACTAAACTGCAAAATTCATAAGGAAGGGTGACTCCAGGGTCAATGTTTCCTTCTCCTGGCTCTTCTCCAGACCTGGGATACCATTCTCGAGGTAGTGAGTCACCCTCTTCTCCCCATGCATCCTAATTTTTGTTAAAATCAGTTACAAGTGGTGCTATGTAGCTGAGCCAGCAACTGAACATTCTGTGTCTGAAGGCGTGATGTTTGTTTGCTGCTCTTTCCCCCAACACACAGGTTGTGAATTGAAGGTGTACTGTAGACACAACCTGCTGCAGCAGCAGGAGTGTGCAATAGCAGTAGTTGCATCCAGAACTGTAATCCCAGTTTCTAGAGGCCCCTAAGAACCTTACTATGCGCTAGAAGTTTCCAAGTCTCAGCTACTCTGAGCTATCAATCTTTTTATGATCTCCCTCTGATCATGCTCCAAGCAGATGAGAATTTGGTTTTGTCTCCAAGCCTTGCCAAAGCTGTATAAATATGTTAATTTCATGCTGACCGAACCACATCTCCAAGCCTTCTGACCAGTTGGGAGACCGTTTCGTTTGCCAGGAAAAGAAACCATGTACACACAGCTTTGTGCAGCATCTGGAGTTACTGTTATGTATAATCAGTGAATGAGCAGAACTCTTCTGTCCCACTCTCTTTTCAGAATTTCCCTCAATTCTAGGTGACAGGTTGAGCAGTTAGGTAGTGTCTTTGCAAGAAACTGTTCAGTGTTTCTATATACCCAGCTCCCTTATTTAGCTCAGATAACACTACTGTATGCATAAAATCCTATTAAAACCACCATTAGAACCTATCAATTCTTAAGACTCTTCTGTTAAGTAGCTCACACTTTTTTATTTTTTCTTTTTAATGAAATAACACTTCTGCTTGATTAACCAATACAAGAAGCCCCAGAGTTCTTCAACTTTCACATCCTATCTCAAAACCCATTAGTTCTTGCATGGCACTACATTTCAACATTGTTATTTTTCTAGATTCCTTCCTCCCTCCCACCACCATGTCCATAAATTTTATGCCATACCTTTTCCTTGCCTGATTTGTGGAATGGCCTTAGATGGATGTCCCCTCCTCTATTTTTCCTATTAATTCAATTATTATCAACAAATAGTGCTGTCATCATATTGATGTTCAGCACGCAGGGTCTTTGAGACTCGGCCTGCCCATACCACATTTCCCTCCTACCTAATATTCACTTGTAATATTTGTATGTTAAGAGTTGATGTACCTGCTCGTCACTTTTTGTCTAAAGGGAAAATAGGATGAATTTTTCTTCCCCTCCTCCCTTATTTCTTTAATAAAATGGAGAAACTAACAGTTAAATACAGCACTGCGCATGTTTTGGACCAAACCCTGTTCACTTCATTCTCATTTGTATCTTCATTTACTTCTGACAGGTCCTTTCATGTTATTTGATGAGCAGTGTTTGAACCCTGTCAGTCACTACCTGGATTATTAGGTTAAGAATAGAAACAAATAATTATATTGCCATAAAGGTGTCTCTGCAGGGTTTCTTTAAGAAGCAGATTTCCTGATTAAAGCAACTCCTGGCTTCTTTTATTTTTGAAAGGCTTTAAGCAATCTGAAATGTTGCTTTGATTAACTCATGATAAGCAAGTACAAGCAGAAACATTGCAGTACAGAGCTCCTTTTTATACTGTGGCTTTTTACAAAGGTTTAAATTACTAAGCCTAAATGAGCTTCTTAGAAAAGGAAGAATGCCTCTTGCTTGTCACAGCAACTGTCTTTTCTGCCTGCAGTAGGCAGGACATTGACCTCTACCTGAATAGCCTGAGGTAAGAGGAGTAGCCACTGGAAATTATTTATAACCTGACCAGCTCATTTA
The DNA here is from genome assembly GCF_963513975.1 of Fringilla coelebs. Lineage (NCBI taxonomy): Eukaryota > Metazoa > Chordata > Aves > Passeriformes > Fringillidae > Fringilla > Fringilla coelebs. Next base: position 64,752,476 of record NC_140028.1, read on the forward strand.
GTTTCATCCTCTGGGGCCCTCAGAGTTGAACTGACACAGCAATAATGGCCAGCGAACTTTTGATCCAATTAATTGTTAATGAGAGGTTTGATTAGCAAATAAAGGGCCTATTAGGTTAGCTGATTGTCTTTCTTTTGCAATACCAGAGGTCAACATTTCTTTTTTTTTTTTACTGAAAGAAAAGTACACTGTGTACTCTGTGGTTAAATTAATCACATGCTCACAGGTATTGAGTAAAGTTGATGCAGGAAAAAAGTCAGCTTAGACATCTGCCGGTAACCATGAGAATGCCATAGGTATTCCTCATTTTGTTTATGATTGTTTTTTTGTTGTTTTGTTGTTATTTCCACTGCCTCCACTTTTCTGTGTGTGCAAAATATTGCAGTAACCCAACTTTCTTCTTGTCCTGCTTTCCTCCAGACTCACCTTACAATTGTTTTTTATTCTAATTACACTGCCAGACTTCTCAGTCAACTTCAAATAAATTAATTCTTCATATGTATTTAAAATCTCCCAGTATACATATGCAGAAATTATTCCAGTGATTCTTTAGTCCTGAAAATCTCCCTCTGAGTTATGACATGCTTCTCAAAAATTACAGTGACTAAAGAGGAACACAAGATTAAGGATAAAACCAAACTACAAATGACACCTATGTAAATTAACAGTATTTTGATCTCAGTGCAGCCATGCTGGATTTATACCAGTATAAGTCTGTAAATCTGTCATTAACAAATTGATCCCTGTAGAGTAGTTTTTGTTATATGAATGTTTAATCTTCTTTCATATTATCAACAGTGCTTGTAAACAGAATGTTGCTCACTGTCTCTTCCTTCCAGCCTTCATAATGTAGAGAAAGCCTTAATTAGAAGTACATTTAAGTTTGTTTCAGGCTTTCAGATATTGAAAATCTGGAGATGTGGTTGTCTTTTTTGCAAGGTGTGATTTTGTTCTTTAATTACATGACCACACTGTGTTTTTCTGAGATTCAGTTGATGGGATGGATGGATGGATGGATGGATGGATGGATGGATGGATGGATGGATGGATGGATGGATGGATGGATGAATGGACAGATGGGTGAATGGATGGATGGGTGGAGGATGGATGGATGGATGGATGGACGGATGGATGGATGGATGGATGGATGGATGGATGGATGGATGGATGAATGGATGGAAACAAAAGCATCAAATCCTGAGTGGTTTTTTTCACCCTTGTTACTCAATGAAGGCTCATGAGCCTTCATTGAGTTTACTGGGTGTTATCCAAACTTTGCCCACATGAAAGAAATGATAATTTTGTGATTATGTATCCTGGTCATCATTGTAGAACAGAAGTACACAGCAAACATATAAAAAGAAAAAAACAACGCAGAATAGTGCAGTTATTTCTGTGGTGGTTGTTTGGGTTTTTTTTTGTTTTAATTTTGTTTGTTGATTGGTTTTTTGATTTTTTTTTTCTTTTACGGATAAAGCTGATATGTAGAAGCATTAATTTTGTAGGTGTAGGCTGACTCTTCTCAGACACATGTTGTAATACCACTCAAACATTGATGTAGGGCCATGAATTGGAGCTTTGCTCTGACTGCAGACTGAGGTTTGTGGGTGTCTCACAGTTAGTGGAACTTCTGAGTGGATGTCCCAACGGGTCAGCAAAAGGCAACAGCAGGGAGCTGGGAAAAAGATTTTTGATGTTGAAAGCAGCTTCAGCAGCTTGGTAGTCCACCTGGGCTACACTCATGCTCTGATTCTTGCTTGTGTGCTTGCATGCATATGGCCTGGTTTCTCTGTATGGGCTCACTGTTCTCCAGCTGCCTACGAACAGAGCACAGCTATTAACAATGTAAATGTGAGCACCCAGCAAATTTGCAAATCACTGATCCATAAAATGAAGCGTACATAATGAGTAACCACCTGCAAAAAGTTTGGTTGAAATCAGTAGAGCAGCCTCATTAACAACCAGTATGACAAGAGGCATGGTTTAATCCAGTTCTCTAAGGCTGCTTTAACCGCAAAACTTCCTGTAATCTTCTCTGATCCAGTAATTGGTCTGTATCACACAAAGTGGTGGTTAGGTAAGGTTCCTCATGCTTTTGCCTGGCTTTTTTGGGTTCACATATTTCACTCATAATTCCTAGATCTTTGTAATGAATTAAGACTTAGACCTTATGTCTGTCATTAGATGAATTTAAACCTTTTAGACCACTGCACAAGCCTCTGTCATGTCTGACTACAATCAGCAGTAGCGAGGTTTTGTCCTTTGCATAGAGACATTCTCAGAGCTAAATGAGGCCTACAGTTTGCCAAGGGCTTTCACAGAACTATTTTTGACCTTCAAGATGCACCTGAGGCTCTGGGAGCCCTGATTCTTTCCCGGCATCTGATGGGAATCTTCTTAGTTCCCTGACCTAACCAGCCAGAGGTCTTCTATCTCCAACTTAGTCAGAGTTTAGCAAGACTTACCCTTTACTTCAGTGTCCTTCACTGCAGTTCTAATCCTGCTTTTAGTACCTAACTTCCCTACATCCCCTTCTTTCTGTTTGATCGGTGTCTGCCTCTACTGCTGGTCACCCTGATTGCTCTTTTTCGCTATAAATAGAAAACACTATTTTTCTGAAGTTATACATGAAACTATCCTTGCATGTGCAGGCAAAACCACACAGGCATGTGTGCAGCTGTAGACATGCACCCAATGGTTCAGAATTCTTACAGCCACAAGCAACTGAAAACAGCCTTTGATAATGAAAAGTAGGATAATGTTATCAGCTCGATGTTTGATAGACACGTATTTTGTCAGGGACATAAAATTCTGGTTATATGCATTCTGCATATCTGCCTTTGCACATGCCTCCAGTGAGTAAAAAAGGCAGGCCAATGGCTACAATCAGCATAGCAGCCTTGCAGTTTGGATGGCAACTAAAAAGAAAATTGCAGAAACTAATTTTGTTTCCAGTGAAACTAATGGCAAAAATCACAACCTGATTTGGCTGGGTGGGGAAATGCTCTGTAAAAGTTACTTACCACATTTAAAGATATATAATGAAGATATATGTATTAAAAAGCATAATATGATCATGGGAATCCATTAGTAGTTGTGCAATAGCACAGGTATGGATGATTGAAAATATCTAATTGAGTCTGAAAGATGCATTTCAAGATGAGTGTCAGTTAAAATGGAGAATCCAAGAAATTGAGAAAGGAAGTCTGTGTAAAACATAATTTTAAATAATTTTTGAATAATTTTAAATTCCCATTACATGAGACGTGACATGGCCATCAGAGCTTATGAGGAGTTCAGTGGGATAAAAGGGAGCAAAGTATGCAGAGCAGACACAGTCGTGCTGTGTTTTGACCACCTTTATCTCAAACCATACCAGAGCTGCTTTAAGGGATGCTTGGTAAGTGTTTTTGTATTGCTAAAACCAGAAGCCTGGAGGGCCTTGGAATCTGGAACCTTATGAAGTCACATTACTGACACAGCATTTGCTGACAGCCTTCTGACGAAATCTGTGTCACAGACTTCCCACTTTAATCTCTGGGCTTCAGACCTCATTTAATGTCACTTCAAATCAGTCTGTTTTGCTCACAGTCCTCCACCTGTCCTTTTTATTTTGCCCACTGTTCTTTAAAGTACTAAAAAAACATCTGGTATTATAAAAAGCTAGTATGTAACAAAAATGAAAATTATTTTTAAAAGGGAAGGGGATCACTATTACAAAGTTATTTTGTTAACAGGATAAAAAAAAATTGAATGACATAAAAATGTGGTTTTGCACTAATGGAAGAAGCGTAGTTAGCTCTCTAGCTTTTGATTGGCATAATTCCTGTTATCTGCTTGTGGCTGTATTTTGTGTGGATACAAGCCTCTAGCACTGTTTTTTTTCTCCATAGAATAATTTTATTCTTCTTCAGATCAAAGTGAGCAGTATTTTTAACTTTCTATCTCAGGCTTTGGGATAGTGTTGACCATAAGCAAAAGGTTCATTAAATTCCATATTCACTTCATAGGTCTGTATAGCAGCTTCCTTGCATGTGGTATTATTTTTTAAGCCTATTATTTTTTAAGCCTTAAAACCTAAGAAAAATAACACAGAAGTAAGTGTGATCTATTCTGTTTAAATTACTGTTTTGTTAATAAAATTTGCTTCATATTTCCCTAGGCATTTTATAAAGTGATATAATCTCATAATTAAAATGTCTAACTTATTTCCTTGTGATCCCAATGTTGTTGAAATTGGCCACTTCTACTCTAGATGCCAAGGCTCTAACAGACTATAAAGAAACAAAATAGTTTGCCTGATTTTATTTTCAATTATCATTATGCTAATAGAAAAAAATTTAATCTGAGATCAGAGAATAATCCCAGTAAAAAACAAATTCAGTGGGTAAATGCTAGGGTGATTTATAGAAATCAATATTTGAAATATAGACATTTAGAAAAAACCAAAAAGGGACAGTTTCATTTATATAATGAATTGAACGTGATAATGAGTGATTTATGTTTGGACTCGTTCCAGTAACTTCTCAATCCATGGGAGAGTTTCCAGCCTACTGAGAGGATGAAATGAGAGGGTTTATGAAGGGAAATTAAAGATATACTGTGTTATTTATGAGAAGAAAAGGGGGTGGAAGGACCAGTACACCTTTCACATAGGAAAATTTTAGTGTACAGGGTGTACACACCACACAATGCTTTTCCTCAGTCTTTCCAAAGCCACAGATGAGCAGATTCATGTACAATTGGACACTTTATTTATTATTATTATTCACACTTCCACAGTGTGAGGATGATATGTTTTGGCTGTTACCATATATGGCTAAGCATGAGCTATAAGAGAATAGACTCCAGGCTGATTCATAAGGGTGTATTTAGAATCTCAGCAACCTTTCTATGCCTTGATAGAAGGTGATTCTTTGGACTTTTTATGGATGAAATACATTCCCTCCTGATCTAACATAATAAAGCACTCTTGACTCATTAGTCTCCAAGATTTTTAGAAAGTTGTGAATTATATGGAGATGAGGTTATTCACAAAGACTAATATCCATACTCCCTCAGTGTAAGCGAAGAATGTGCCCTGAGGAGCTCAGAACCATCAAAGTCCTAAGTTTAGATGTCCAAAACCACTCCCTTGAAAAACATCTGTATCTATTTCAACTTCAAAAGTTTCCATGATGAAGAAAGACCCCACAAGGCTAATAAGCACTCTTATGGATGACCCCCAAACACTACACAAAAATAGAGTCCAACAGATAAAACAATTAGTCCCAATGCTTTTAAGCTTTATTCTTCATATTCACAAAAAATGTTTTAGATATTGAAATTTTATGTTGATCATCCAGCCCTTTGATTCTTATTAAAAGTAGTTCTGTGGACATGCTGACAAACCCAGACTATTGTAAAATACAAAGATGCAACACATCTGAGACATGACTAAACACCTTTTCATCTTTTTATGTTACCTTTTGTTGCTACAACATGAAATTTTGCACCCTGAAAAATTCTACTGCTCTCCAATTTATTGAATATGCACTTGATATTTCTCTCCTGATGTGAGAAGAGCTCCATATTCATATTTATTTTGCTCTAAATTAGCTACTCGCTTATTGACCCCAAATAGTTATCATCTCAGCTGGAAATATATTAGAGTTCTAGTTGCCAAACAAATATTCAGCAAAAGATGAATAAAAGCATATGGGGAGGAAAAACCCACAAAGTTTTCACTGCCAATATAATGGAAGGCATTCTGGCGGACAGCCATCTGCACCCGCTGAACAGAGGGATCCTGGGATGACATTGATCGATTTAACAGTAGGAAGGTATTAATGATATTCAGCACTGATGGCTGAGCCACTTCACACTCATTTGCATTTCCATTCATCATCTCAGCATTTATCATTATGAGGCGAATGCCAGAACTAATTAAAGTCTGGGCTAACAGGGTGACATGGGAGTCCAGCCGCTACTTATACTGAGGAAATATGGGAAACTTTCCAGCAGGAAGTAGACCAACCTTACACCAAACCCAATTAACTTAATTCCTAACTAAACCTTTTGAGGGTCCTTCATTTGAATAAACTAAAAAGCTGGGATTGAAGTTACACCATGTCTTTTTCTCCTTGTGCTCTGGTAGTTTCATGACTCAATAACATTCTCTGATGTAGACATTTAGGAGATGTCCTTAATATGATTCCACTGTTCCTCAGAGATCCCCTCCAAATTTTGTCATAGGAAGCTGAGATACTATTTCAGATTCTGCAATAAAAAATAAATTTTAAACCTAAATTATAACATATTTTGATCCTGAAGAGACTTAAAAAGTATTGTGAATATCCCAGCAAAAAAGATACTCAAAAGCTGGAATACACAGAAATCTATTGTTTATGTAGTAAGGCTAGTAAATTACCTCTTCAAAGAGAAAAAAAAATCATTTTTATTTGTCTTCTAGCACAAAAATATGAAATATTTCTTCTCTGCAGGTGAAGACTTTCTTGGCACGTTCTCACAAACTGTCCTATTACCTGCATTGAGGCAATTTCTGACCAAAGTGACCAGCATATGTCTTGGAAAGTTTTGGTTTCAAGAATCTCCTTGCTGAGAGCTGGGAATAGTCATAAGGATATGTTTTATCAAATTCCACTTAGGTCAAGTCTCTAGCACCTTTAGGTTTCTTTGAAATTTCCAAAAGGAAAAAACAAATGTGATAGGAGAAAGGTGTAGTAGCATAGAAAACTATAGAAAATCTTTGCAAGGAAATTATTACTTTTAAATTTTCCTTTTGTTTTCAAATATCAGTAGAAAAGTAATAATTTCAAACGTAGATTTTAATAAACATCTTTACTATTGGTTCTATATGCTGTTTTATATTTCAAATATTTTATTTTTCTTTCTACAATCATAAAGAGACATTTCTCTATTAATAAAATAAATACATACTACCAGGTCAAATATCTAGTTCCCATGTCCACAATGAAAATTCCTCAGTTTTCTGACTAAGACACACTTAAGATAAAACATGGCTTTTATTCTCTTTTGCAAAAACATCAATGGTTTCAAAAGAGATGCAACATCTTCATCTGTCTAGTGGCATCCCTCCATGCATATCCACATATACAAGAAAAGGCCATGCTTCTGTGGGAAAGGCTCTCCAATGATGCTTCAGAAGAGCTGAGAGATCCACAGAATAAAATAAAATTTTCATAAACCCTTTTGAAATTTTATGAGAGAAGTAGTGAGCCTGTAGTCTTGGTGAATCTCCTTCTAAGAGAAAACAGCCTTTCATCATACCAAGTTTTTAGTGATTTCATTGCATAGGTTCATCTGGAATGCATAAAAGTCAGACAGGGATGGATGAACTGCTCAGGTTCTTCTTACCAGGCATTCATGAAAATATAGGCATTTTATGTGAGGAGAATGAAGATAGGCAGGAGATAATTTTCATTTTCTTTTCAGGCTGGCCAATTTTAATTTAGTCCTACTTTGTGGTGACAACTTTGTCCTCTTCCTGACATATATTTCTGAACCATTCACATGGCCAGGCAGTGTGCAGCCTGTAAAAAAGATCAATGAACAACGAAGGGTTGGATTATATTGACTTAATGTTGATTAGTTTACACTGAGTTGTCGGCTGCAAAAGATGTCAGAGCTTTTGTAGTTCATTAGCTCCCATCAATTGAACACTGGCTTAAATTAGTACATGAAGCTCTTCTTTTCTGTAATGTAATTTCTACTTGCATTTCATGCTTAGTTTTCCTGTCTGTACTTCCATGTGGTGGCTGTTACAACATTTTTCTCTGTGAGAGAAAAGGAAGAGAAAGAGCCTTAAAAAATCATAATGATTGCCAGGTGAGCTCCTGCTCATTTCACCTCAGGAAGTTATCCCACTTGCTATGATCAGTAAGATCTCTGACACCAGTTTTATCAGAAATGTTATTCACCTGCAACATGTCTTGTATTCGTGCTGGGAAATGACATCTCATAATTTAAAAACATATGACTTTACTAAATGATACCTTTACTGTCACAAATTCAGTTGCAGCTTTTGGAATTTATGATCATGGACCTGAACAAATTTGGAGTCCATAAAAATATTTGCTGCTATCAAAAAAGTGTCAGAAATTTGGTTCTGAAACAGCTGTAATGGATAGTGCTACCAATATAGTTTTGTTATCTTTGAGGAGAGAGAAAGAGCACAGGTTTGGAATCATGGAATGGCTGGGGTGGGAAGGGACCTCTGGACAAGCAGGCCCACTAAGGCTGGTTACCCAGGACCATGTCCAGAAAGATTCTGAGTATCTCTAAGGATGAAGACTCCACAACCTCTGTGAGCAGCCTGCGCTGCTGCTCAGTCACCCTCAGCGTAAAAATCTTTTTCCTCATGTTAAGGAACAAATAAGACAGAACAAGAACAGATTTTGATACTTATTTTTGTCAAGCAGCTGGATGGTTTTAACAGGCTGGCCAGCTGTCCAGCTGTGCTCTGTGGCAGACTCCTTCCACCACCATTACAACAGGCTCTGAAATATGTTGGAAAAGGATGGAAGTTGCTGCCAGAAATACAAAATGCATTGCACAAAACCGGTTTCAGCATGATTGATCCAAATTGGCAAAGGAATGACTGCTAAAAAGAGGAAGAAGGAAGTAAAATAAGGCAAAGATTAAAGTTTGCACTTCAAAGAAAAGCTATTTTATATAAGAGATTTTAAATTTTGTAAATGTGAGGTATGAGTCATACCTTCAGTGTCATTAATTATCAGTTTGCAGAAAATAATTTTAGTCTGCTTGGGACACCTTTGCCAAAATGTTGTTGACACTTTTATTTAAGGTTCTATGGAATATTTTGATTTCAACACAATTTAGTTTCACTATTAAAACAAATGCAGATATTTTATTTCTTCTAAAATATCAAAATATCAATTTAAGATTATAAGACTAAGATTCCTTATGTTACTAGATTACTGTGGTTTTGAGAATAATTCTCAAAACCAGCATTCTTTCAAAATCTCCATTATCTACAGTAAATTTTTACTTTCTGGAAGCCTTGGTGTTGCTAAGAAAAGAGATACCATAGAAATATAGAATTGTAGTTCCATCTATTGACTCTACAAAAAGCATATCATCTTGTGATCTCTCTTTGGAAAGGTTTTTGGGTTTTTTGACCAAAATTCTAACAATAAAACCATGCAAAAATGAATTACAATTAGGAAAAAAACCTTCTGATGTAGAAAAGGGAAAATACACAAAAATCTGGAGTGATTGTAATCTCTTAAACCTTCTTTTTCACTGCAATAATTTCAACTAGTCAAGAAACTTTCCATGTTATTTATGTAGGAAAAGTCTTACTCTATGCACCTGCATCACCTCATTACCATTCTTCTTGACCTCTTCCACTCTGTTCTTCCAACTGCTAAGTTCATGTGTTCATACATGAAAAAACTGCATGTACATATAACATAGGGAAGAAATTATTTCTTATTATTATCCAGACAGGCAAAAACACACCAAACACAGAAACAAAAACATATTGTCATCTAGAAGCCACCTTGATTTTAACTTTTTTGGTCAGTGATATGAATCAAATAAGACAATGCAACATGAATTCTGGTCATCCTGAGAATGATACATAATAGTTAAATGATACATTATATTATAGAAATTATTCTTAATTCTGCTCCTGTTTGTACATGACAAATCAGTGAAGAACTATAATTTGGACATTTAAATCAAATTTGAAAAAAAAAAAAGGAAAAAAACCCCAAAAACCAGGATATCAGGGATATCATATTCATAAACTGGTTACAAATTTTGAAATCAGGATTGAACTTTAAAGTAGAGGTTTTGTTTTCTTTTAACAGAAAGGACTACTGTTAATTCTGTTTTAATACAAGCTTTCCTAGGCAGCAAAGGTGCAGGTTTTTGGTCATTCATGTCCCTTGTAAAGCACCTTGCAAGTTCCACCTTTAAATGTTCAACAAGCATCTGACACACCCAGAACAAAACTGGTGGTCTGTCTGATATTAACTACATTGTGGCTGCTATATCAGTCAATCTCCAGATAAGCATATAGTGTCTTGTCTCCTAGAAAAACATAATAACTATATTAGCAAATTTATTAAGAGGTTTTTAAACAAGTATTTAAATGCCCAAGTCCTGGGTTGCTTTTTATAAAATTTATTTAATCAGTACATGAAGCTATATGAAATAGAGGTATAGATAAATACTTTATTTTAGAGGCTACAATAAAACTCAAAAAAATCATATGACATATCATACTGGTTTTATTTATTTATTTTAATTTAAGTCCTTGACCAATTAATTATAATTTTAAAAAGAAGTTTATTTTATTAAAGGAGGCTTTTATACAACACAATCTAAGTAAGCCTTTTTATATCTCTTCTAAAATTAAGCTCATAGGAAAAAGGACTGAGAAAGTTTGAGGCTTTTTTTACAGCAATCAAGAAAATAATCAAATACACTAGCATGCTTGAGCTTCTCTACTTTGAACCACAGAGATAATTCATGAAGTGAATTCTTGTATGTGTTTTCAGAATCTGGCCATTTAAAAGGTTACCATGGAGAAGTAATCAGAATTGTTCTGTATGATGATATTTATTATTCATGGTCCAACTCTAGCAGTAAAAGAGCTAATAAAACAACCTGAGAGAAAAAATACTGGAGCAGGCATCCTGTGACTCTCTTGTAATGGATAAAGACTTCAGATTCACTTGTGAAAGACTCTATTTCTCACTGTGTTCATGGTTATGCATTTATAGGAACACACAATAAAGATTATTTTTTATCTTATTTTCATGATCTTTTATAGCAAATGAACACTATAACATAAACATGTAATATTTCCCTTCTGGAAAAAAGGAAATATAGTTCAGTCCCAGTAAAAATAATCATAGCAATCAATATCACTGTAAAACCAAACTAGCCAGTTTGTCTGCTAAGCAGTACATTTTCTCAGGGTATGAAGCTGAAAATACTGTAAGATACTAAATTCAAGTACCTGTGCAGTCACTAACTGTGGAAAGATGAGGTAATAATTACAAAAAAGTCTATCCCCTGGGAAAAAAGGAAAAGGGAAAAGAAAAAGAAAAAAGGAAAAGAAAAAGGAAAAAGAAAAAGAAAAAGAAAAAGAAAAAGAAAAAGAAAAAGAAAAAGAAAAAGAAAAAGAAAAAGAAAAAGAAAAAGAAAAAGAAAAAGAAAAAGAAAAAGAAAGAAAGAAAGAAAGAAAGAAAGAAACTTCCAACAACCTGTTTTCCCTGGCTCTTTTTCTATGATAAGGGAATAGTTTTGTGATCACTGTCAGCCTTTTGCCATATGTTCCAGGAAACTAGGGACCCTTGAAGAAGAAGAAGAGGCTTTTGAATTATTGATCAATGATTAGCAAATGCAATCGAAATTGTAGACTTGACGTTGTGCAGGGATTAATAATTTATGAGTGGACAAAATAGTAGGTAGCAGAGGTAGTGCTAGGTGATTTCAGCCCCCATATTGATTACTTAAAACAACAGGAGGTAAGTGTAGTGTGACAGACAGAACAAAAACTGACAGCTCACTGCCTGTCCATCACTATGGACTGAGCACTGAGGGAATAAAGCTTACTGTAGAAGCAAATACATTTCTATTGTGTCTTTGATCATTATGCTGTTCCACTAGACCAAAGGACATATTTGTTTATAATTTATGTATTCCCTTACTATAAAAGATTGATAGCATCCTATTAGATACCGTAGTATCTAAATATCTGGATAGCTTGTACCTGTAACAGCTTGAGAAGCATTATTGGGGAACATTTGCATAGTCTATCAGCAAAGGTAAAAACCTGGGAAAGGAAAGGAGACGAGGTGTGTCTGGCACCAGCCTAGAAGTCAGCTCTGTTTTCCATCCTTTGCTGTGGTCTGCCAGCTCTTCTTGGGCTGCTGTAATTCTTCCTTACAGATCAGCTTTTGAGAACACTACTTCAGGAACAGACCCATCCTGTCAATAAAAAAGCAGCTTCCACCTGTAATTTTATGGGTTGGTGAAAGAGGATGAAGTGGGGGAGGGGAGTCATCCAGTCTCCAGCTCACGACTGCATGATCGTTTCTGCACCCGAGTGAGCAATCTCTGTGTGTACCAACAGAAGTAAAATTCTTCATCCACAAAGAGCTGAAAGAAGTCTATAGCTGCACCAAGTGATCTGGTGACACCAGAGAGGTTCTGGGACTTTTTGTTGGTAACTGACAGAGTATGTGGTTGGAATTATGCTGCTGCAAAACCACTTCACTCATGGCCTGCTTGCAGTCCTCTGGTGCTTCACAACAGGAAGGGGCAAGTGTGAACAATTGTATTCTCTTTTCTACCCCCACCATAAGTCAGAATGACCCCAAAAATTATGCCACAGCTTTACTAAAAAAAATTTTAAAAATAATAATTTTAGAGAGGAAAAAATAGCAAAAAAAAAAAAAAAAAAGAAAAAAAGAAAAAAAGAAAAAAAAGGAGTTAAAACCCCCCATAAAAGTGATTTGAACAACAAGTAGACAAGCAACAGAAGAGCAGAAGTTTCCAGCATTAGGACAGAAGCAAGAGAAAAACAGATGTCTGTGAAGAGCCAGGCTGATTTGGTTTTTTGTATCTTCCCATAGGAAACTGAGTATAAACAAAATGAAATATCATAAGGATAATGTGAAATGATTTATAATTATTTCTGATAAAAACTGGATAACTAAAGCTGTATGAAAATCCTCCTGCCTGTCCTCTTGACTGATTGCATTCTGCCCACCAGCCTGTATTTTCAAAGAGCACCACCTGCCTCCTGCCCCTCTTAGGTCTCTACTCTGTTTTACATGTTGACGACCATCTTCTCCCTTTGTCAAGTCTGCAACAATGGTTCCTCAGGTTTTCATTCAAAGTCCCTAAAAATGTGGGGGAAAATGCCCTAAATCATTACAGAGGTTTTTTGACATTGTGCTAGACACCAAAGAAAGGATTACAGTGAAACAGAAGTTTACAGTAATTTTGGTGAGCCAGTGGAGTGATTTTTTTTCAGGGGTCTTATGACAGTAAGTGAATTAAGAACAAAAAATTGACAATAAGTAAATTTAAGAGCAATATCTTTCCACAACTGTTAAAAAGGTGAAGGTCAATTAAAATGTCATCTTATTGTAATGTGATTAGATTTGAATTAATAACTGACAAGAAATATATTTTTAAAATTTTTCCTTCCCCCTATTCTTTGAGAAGTATCAATGAGAAGATCAGCTTCTTTGAATGTTTGTACACTATTCAAAAGCAGCAACAAGACTTCTAATTTATGGGGTGAACACAGGTAATTCTTTATGCCTACATAACACCCCATATCCGTTCCCTGGAAGTGATAAGAGTCTAAGGCTGGTTGAATGCTATTTTTGCATGTCACATGATGGAGTGTCATAAATGAGCTACATGCTACTGCTTTTGTTTCCTGGTTCACTGAGTCAAAGGGATGATCAACAGAAATGCCACCACGAGTGAGTTTGAGCCTTAAGTATTATGACTATGAGGATGCATAACTGTGGAGTTCTCCTCTTGTAAAAACTAGTTATGTGTATGTGTGCCGACCAGAAACCAAATGGAGAGGAAGGTAGGAACTGGAAGACAGAATTCTTTTCTCCAGAAGTTGTGGCAGACTTACTGACTTGCTTGGTTTGCTCTGGTGATGAGGAGTGGAAAAAAGTCATGAAGGTGCTGCAAGAAAATGAAAGAGGCTAATTTTTATTTTTTTTTTGCCAGAAGGGTACCTCATCCTGAATGCAATAACAGCACAGACCCCATGGTACAAAGGAATCTCAGAAGAGCTGACTTTGTTTAAAGGAATATCTATGTAATAGATGTCTGGAAGTGTTTTTTATTTAAATATTTTAGCACAGCAGCAGCAATAGAGAGAAGACCATCTCACATTTATATCTATTTCCTGCCCATCTTTTAGGTGCATCACAATAAGGTGTGGTACAGACACTTTCAGAGGAGCAGGTGTGTCAGAGTGGTTTTCCTGTGAAGCAGAGAGGACCAAGTGGCAGAAATATCACAGAATGACAGACTCACCAAAAGGGTAATGCAGGACGGGACCACAGTGAGCCATTGGGTCCAAGCTCTTTGCTCAGGCAGGGTCATCCTAGAGCTCATTGCACAGAATTGCATCCAGGTAGTTCTTTAATAACTCCAAGGAAAGAGATTCCACAGCCTCTCTGGACAACAGATTCCAATGTGTGTTCACCCACAAAGTTCTTCCTCATAGTCAGGTGGAACTTCCTGTGCATCAGTTGTTTTTGGTAACTACTTTCAGAACAGAATCTCTTGAAATGAAAGAATGGAAGTATTTCACTTGTTCATTCCTTTCATTCTTCCTTTTTTTTTTTTTCCCAAACTCATACCATTCCTGAAGTGTCTATAAAAAAAAGTTGGTATTCTAAAGATAATGTGTGTGTTCACAAATCTGTGAACTCATATAACCGGCATAAACCTGCTGACTATGTAAAGTCCTAGGAGATGTTTTTGAAAGGAATTTAGGTAAGGTAAAAAGAGTTAATCTCTGAAACATAGCCAATGTGCCTGTGACAGTCCTGGTGCTTAGAATGCATGATAACCTAAATCTATACAGATGAAGGAACTGTCTGATTGTCAAGAAATTATCTCACTATCTAAAAGGGAGAAAATTATTTTCACATATACAAACTACTGTAATATTTTCAGTTTGGGGTGGGCCTGACCAGCATAGACTGAAAAAAAGGAGCAATCACTTTTCTTCACAAGTGAAAAAAAGACTTTCAGTTTCTTTGGGGAGAAGCTAAATCCCATATTCAGAAGAGTAGGACTAAGAATATTGACAAAATCCGGTGATTTGCATAAAGCACGTAAATGGGTTTGCAAGGGTTTTGATAAAAGGAGGATATCATCAGCATTGTATGCTAAAATTTCTGTTCAAGAATATATTTTATTCATGTCTGCATATTATTAAGAAGTCCTGTGTTTGTAAAAACCTTTTTTGTTTCCCTCAAGAATGAAAAAAAAATTGTATTTAAGTCCTGCTTGATGGCTAGAAACCAGAACAGCAACTTTTTGACATCTGATCAGAAAAACATCTATTGAGGAAGTATTCCTGAAAGATTTACTTCCTTTGATATATCAGTTCTTTATTTATAGTAATAAATTCGGATCATATAGTACAAGTTGAGTGAAAGTACTGATTTTGAAATAGTTTATTATTTTGGACAAACACTATAATAAACCTGTACAGAAATCTTTACTGTGTTCATGAATCTGTTAGCCAGCGTAGTACTTCTGGAAGAAGTGTAGCACTTCTGGAAGAAAAAAGTTTGGCTAAAAAGAGAAACTTTTGTTAAAAGTAAGACTTTTCTCGTTTGAGGGAAGCTTTCCAGGGTACCTCACACCAGAAAAATTATGCTTTTATTGAAGTGAGAGTCAGAGTGAGTTTAAATTTCAACCTTGTGAGATAGGATACTAATCCAGGTGATGTGCTCAAATCCCATATGATGTAAATACAGTTTTTTATGTCTCCTGAGAGTACCTAGAATTCCAGACTCCTTTATTTTCATTCTTTCACATCTTTCCTGGCTATTCCATAGTTTTCCAGTCTAGAAGTGAACCTTTTCTTTGAAAGCCTGTGTTGAGATACTCACTTTTATACTGAATGTCAGGCGGTTTAGTCTGTAATAATCGTGAACTAGAAACAAACTAAGAGCTTGTTAAAACACATTGCATCAACCCCACTGTCCCAAACCCCGAGAGTTTGAGAGTGAGGACTGAATGATCCTGCTGAAATCTTTGCTTCCTTTCATTAAGAGGGCTAAAACCTCTCCTATTCTGCACAGTACAAACTGCAAGAAAGAGTCTAAATTCAAACACTTGAGAAACATCCCATTATTTCTGTGGTTGTTTTGAGATGGGGGCTATATAAAACATCCTCCTTTTCTGTGAGAAGTGAAGAAATAAGCATTTTATATTTTTCTTAATCATCTCAGTATGAATAATTGCAAAAGTTAAATAAAAAGGAGGGATGTCGAGAAGGAAAAAGGGGAATAAAACCAGAAAAGTAGTATTTCAATCACAGTTATGCATGTTCCATAAACTGAGCTTCAAAGAGAAAGAAAAAAAAAAAAACCAAAGCAAAAAAAATTGTTAGTGTTTTCCAGAATCTCACATGGCAAACTTTCCTGGATAATATCATTAACAATGCTGATCTCTCTTTTCCACTGGGGATGAAAACAAGCATGACCCACCCTGGGGTAATTTTGACTAAAGGGCACCACTTGAGAATTCACTTAATAATCTCAGTCTCAAGTCCTTCAGCCAACACCAGTCACCTTGTAATGAGTATTCGCTTCACAATAATCTCCCTTTTCCCGAAAAATGGTATAAATGGAATTACAACACAATTGCCTCCTTTTATCTGATGAATGTGAAGCAGCAATATTGTGTTAGCAGGCCTTTTTGGAAGATATATTGGACTTTAATAAAATTTGATCAATGCATTTAAGTCAAATTGAATTATATGTAAGTGGATAGGGTTGACATATGTTTCAATATCTGCGAGTGATACATTATTCTCCAGTGAGCATAAAATTTAATGAAATATAAATACCCATTAATCCTCATGTTTCAACCAATCAGTCACCGTTGCTCCTGCCTGCTGTTAGCAGAAGCAGGCCCAGAAAGTCATCTGTTTTATCTAAGCAGGAGCTCCAAACTGGAAAGACATCAGAAAGGTTGGGGAAGTGAGAAGGCACAGAATAGGGAAAAATGTGCCAGCACTTTTGTTGTTCCATGTTTTCTGACATATAACAATGCAGTTCTCAATTCTCTCTTTTAATCCGAATTTAAATATTAAATTATTAATTTGTTACCTTTAAAATTTGAATTCTAAGAGAAATCATATTCTTAAACATTTTGGTTTTGTTTTTCGATAAAATCTTGTCATATTCCTTTATTCCTTTTTTTATAGTTGGCTTATTATGGCATATTTCACATATTTTGCAAAGAAAATCTGCAAGAATAGTTAATTCAACTGATCAAGAACATCTTCTCCTGCAGTTATCTCTAGTACAAGCAACCCATTTGAGGTAAACCTTGAGAACTGTACTACTGAAAGCATGAGATGGTGTGCTGCAGTCTAAACAACAAACAAGCTAGACACTCAAATCCCACATTTTGTAGAATATTTCCACACATAAAGTTGCAATTTAAAATAATTTTTAACTTTGTAAGAAAAATACTTAAACAGAATGGTGCTAACATGCATGGACTCAGAATTAAAAAAAAAAAAATAATCACATGGTCTTTAGTCTGACTTTCCAGCTGATAGTTTCATCAGTAAAATTAGAAAAGTGAAACAAACATGCATACAAGGATAATTTTGAGGTAAGCACCAAACCAATCTTTCCCCAGAATAATTATGTATTCGATTCAACAGAATTACACGTAAAGTGAATTTCAGAGTGAGCGGTTTAATCTCAGGACTGTATATCTATCTGTAAACCTAGCTGCAAAAGCAGCCACCAAGCCCTTTGACATGGAGAACACCCACTTTTGGGCTCCCTTATCTGCTTTGAGTATTCCAGGAAACTGCTCTAACCACCAGCTGTAAGATATCCAGCTGCAGGTCTCTCCTAGACTGTTCCAGTCCAACAGCCTGTGAATAGAACCCTCGCTGGGACCCTAGCTGGAATTAAGAAAGTTACTGCTCTGTGTCAATATAGGAGAACAAGAAAGAACACCATGGGAAGCCTCAGATGTGGGAATATCTCCTGTGATACAGGATGATATGGCCTCCCATCCTGCAGGCTGTGTGCGAGGGGAGGAGCCAAAACTCCTTGGCTGTGTTTTCTGAATTTGGTGCGGACAGTGTGTTGCCACAACCCCTACTTTTTCTTTTGCAAAGAGCATGTGAACAAACCCTATAAATATGATGAAAAATATGAAAAATATTTTAGCCAATTCTTATGAATCAAAGGTTCTTTCTCAGACTTGAGGAGTTGTCCAAATATGAATTTTATCAATTTGTATAATTTTCTCTATAGTGTTGTCCTTTTATATTATCATTGACCTGGTAGTAATTTACTTTTTACTACTGCTGTGTGTATTTCATCTAAAAGAACCTGTCTTGTACAGATGTGGTGTATTTCTGCTTGTATTGCTCTTGTAGTCAGTGTACTGTCCTTTTAAACTATCTGCTATTCAGAGACTTCTATCATGCAGAGATGACCATGCTTAGGCCATTTGCCCTTCCTTCCACTCTGAAAACCTGCATGAAACTGGAAAAATCTGTCATTTCTGCAATGTTCCTTAGCAATGTTCCTGCAACAGGGAACCCTCAAAAGGGCTTTGAAATGATGATGTTCTACTAGAAAACCACAGAGCATGCAGAAGCCTGAAGATCAATTTGCCATCTTGCTATAACTGATTTCCTGTGTATGATCTATAGTAGGGATGAAAAAGTGAAACAAGGCAATACTAAAAGGAATTAAGGATTGAGGTAAGTAACACTGGAATTTCTAGTTTGCCCTCTCATCTTAGGTAAATATAGCGCCATAATGAGGGAGGGAGAGTATCTTTAACAGCATGTGAGGATGAATATGTTGCACATTTTGCTGATAAAATTTTGATGTGTTGTCATGATAATTTTGGCAGACAAGAGATGTGTTCACATTTTGGTCCTTGTAGCAGAACATCCTGGAACATCACAGTACTTGACTGACTGATATTTTCAGCAATTTCAGCAATTGTTTGAAAACTTATTTAAAACCTATAAACTGAGGTACAATATTTGGTACTAGTTTGCATCAAACCACACGGATAAGTACTGAGGGAAATGAGATGAAGGCAAATTTCTCTACTGCAGTGACCCAAGAGGAGGGTTTAGTTATATTTCTTGGCAAGTTTGGAGACCTCTCTCTTAGCTTTTTGCATCCTACAGGGTCCAGCTCAAAAATTGGCGGGTCTCAAACACCAATTTTTATTGGTCTCTTTCAGGCCTCTGCAATTTTAGCCTTTTGAGACATGTATCCACTGTCTATTCTTTTTTTCTGAGTAGGTTATACCTTACATTTGATTACAACCTTGATGAAATATTCCCAGTGATATCTAGGCAAATCTGGGGTACCATTGCAAAGATCCTTTGATTTTGGTAGAACCTTGATATGTTTAGTTTCATTGCAGTTTTTGCTAATAAATCAGAGCCTTTGGGGGGCTGCACACAGATACATGCAGAGACTTATAAATGCTCCTTTAAACATTCAACACTCTGAGGTACAAAATTACAAAAAACCTGGATATTGTCACTGAGACAATATCTTGGTTAGTACAAAACAGATTGCTGGGATCAACACTGACATTTGGTTAATGCTATTCCTCCCATTTCTGTGCCAGAGATCACAAGAACCCCATTCAAAGTGTTTGCTACTGACTGTAGGGTAATTGTTAGTATGTACTTTGTGATATGTCAGTGAAACAGTGAAGCACATCTATGAAATTCTATGTTTTAGAGGTCTCAGTGTGTTTTATATGAAAGTTATGCTGCCATTTCTGCAGTGTGAAATTCATATGAACAGAAGTTAGTTAAATGGTGATTCTTTCTAGTAAAAAGCAATTATCAGAGGGATTAAAGGCTGTCTTAAGATGTGGTCTGCTTAACTGCAAAGCATGTTCAAGTTAAAACCAGCTCCACTTTAAGCTTTAACTCACAAGCAGCCAAAGTTCTCTAATGAAGTGTTAAAAACTATTATGCAATCAGTTTTCTTTTCAAAAAATTCTTTTGCATACTTAAAAAAAATCCTTGGAATGTCACTAGATTTTACTCTAGAAAGGGCAAAAAACTGCATATGAAAGTGTTAAGAGACATGTAAATATGAGGATGATGTTAATGAGAAATGAAACATTCTAAGCAAGGCAATGGTCACCAAAGAGGTTTGAAAAATGAATTTCTAGCATGATGAGGAAGCAAAATACAATAAAGAAAAATTAAATTACCATGGTAAACCAGATCAACACCCCCTAAAGACAATAAGTATTTTTCTACTGTTAAGGAAGCACTTTAAATCAAAGCCAGAGAAAGAAAATATACATAAACCAGAATATACATAAACCACAATAATTGTAATAACAATCTTATTAATTATAGAAAAGTTCTGAAAGGAAAATGAAGGCGACTTTAGAAACCAACAGCAAGGGGGAAGATTTATCTGCTAAACTTAGATGTTTCTGAGCTGGAACTAGATTCAGAAGCTATTTTCATTTGCATTGTCTTCACACAAACTATTCTCCTTCTTTATGCTGGAGGATGTAGAGTTCATCTTTCAGGATTTTTTAAAAAATAGTTCCTTGAAATATATCTCTGTAGGCAGCACCTCAATGGTAGAACTCATATTAATGAAAGGCATGTGGTAAAGCTCCCTCCACCAATACCCATGGTCTGTTATCTGGGTAAAAAAAACCCAAGCTTTTGCCAGCAGTTCCTCCAGAGCTGTCTGACTTAGTGGCCCAGTGGATTTTCCCTTTCTCCAGAGAGAAAGAGAAATTATAGATGCAAACTAAGGCTCTAGTCAAAATTAAATTGCAAGATAAGTAGAAATCACTGGATAACTGCTAGCTGCAATAGAACACAAATGGATGAAACACACTTGTTATACAGTGTGGAAGACCTCTAAAAGTTAAATGAGTTTTGGGCAGATGGTTAAAGTATGATGAGTAAGTGTCATTTCAAACATACAGAAAACATATTTTTCATTATTTCCTCACAGCTATAATGACTAATTTTTTTAATTAAAAAAATACAATCACTACTATTTCCACCGTCAAAATAAACTCAATGCTATCACTTTATGTAGCCTTTTACCAAAAATTTGCTCTACACACTGTGCTCAGATCTTGGGGGACTGTCCCCACAGGTGCGGCCAGTGCCCTGCCTGTATTAGTGTCACGTCAGCTGCTGGCTCATTCATTTCTGAAACAATCCAACACCTGTTGCTTACTGAAAATTTCATCTAGACACTGCCTATCAAGTAGATATAGTTGATAATATCTTATAAAATCTCTTATAAAGTAGTGGGAATTCTCTGTGGAAACCAACTTGTTCTGTCAAAAGTGGTTTCCTTATGCTGGGGTGAATTTTGGGGATGGGGAGTGTATGCATGTTTAACATTAGAGAGCAAGTTCCATCACTGGCTTAAACAACCCCGAGACCGTGGGTTTGTGAGATGGGTGTGACTGTTCTCAGAGATAACTGGTGTGGTAGGAATCCATAGGTGAAGGTGAAGCAGATGGACATGACAAGTGAGTTACAAATACAGAGTAAACTTGACCCCAAATGGATGAACTCTCTGATATTTAGGGTATTTACAAATAGGGACAAAACAAAATTAATTTCACAGCTCCAGACTAACTCAGGGAAAGCAATGCTTGTTGGTTTGGGTATGGATATGTTTGCTATATGGTGGGATGGAGATTGGGTTTCGTGTTTGGGTTGTTTTACACAAAATACAAAGGTCATGCTCAATCTCTTGAACTGAATTACTTTGCAGTCCTGAAAACTTCAGTGGAGCATAATAGCTTTCCTGCCCAACTTTAAGTCCTAAATTACCTTGCCCTTGAAATTATGGGTGTGGCAACACCTAATTAGTCTGAAAACTCAGTGTCTGTTAGTACCTCTGTAGACATCAACCATACATTGTGCAATCATAAGACTGCATTTTCTTCTACAGTACAAATGATTAAGTTCAACTAATTGAAGAGAGGCCAAAGGTTCCTTTTTATTTTCATGCAAGCCAATGTTCAGCATCCAACAATAAGCTTAAGTCATCAAAAAGGAGAAATAATTTCTTTTCCAAGTAAGATATGAAGAGTAAGGTCCTCATTAGGTTTAGATACAAAACTTGTCTTGCTGGTCATCCAGTATTGAGAACTTCTACATCTATTTTCATTAATTACTAAAAAGAGACCTAGACAATAGCCATAGGCTATTCAAATGCATATTTCTTCAATCCCTAATCCTGCTTTCTCATTTTTCCTTAGATCTCTTGGCTAGTATCTTATTGAGTTTTGTCTGAAGATTATAAGGGCAGTTATGGCTGGAATGGTCCTTTTAAAAATGAAGTAAAGGCTGGTTCAAGTTGATGTTCAATATTAATGTTAAAGCAAAAAAATTCAAAGTAATATGTAAAATTAAAATTAAATAATAAAATGATAAGTGAACTGATCTAAAAAAGTAACTGTTTTGCTGCATTTCTCTCTCTATATGAGAGCATTTTTTTCTGCATTGTTTGTCCTGAAAAAAAATGTTAGGGATGTAAATCTTTATAGTAGCTGGCTTCTCCCACATATTTGAAACTGCCAGGGCAATAAATTTTAAGCAAAGAAATGTACTGATGGATTGCAAGATAAAGGGACTTGATTTATACTGTCAAACTCTTTAGTGTATGGCTTGGCAGCATTACCACATTGATAAATTTAAGAAAAATCTGGCTTTGTAATAAGAACGAGTTGATTTAGTATCACCTGGAACATACATCAATGTTAGTTCATACATTACTATTGAGAGTGGACAAATAAAAAGAACTTCCATGGATATATTACATTATATTATATATTATATACTATATATTATATTCTATTGCATCCCGACCACATACTAAAAAAACTGGAAATTTGTGGCAGAAGTGTAGGAAAGGAAAGGTATCAAAAACCAAGAAAACCTGCCAAGTTCAAATGCAGAGGAACAGACTCCTTAAAACTACTGCATTTTGTATATGTACTGCAGAATACTTATGTCACCCACCCCTGTTCATATTTCTGCCCTTTTATTAGGTGCAGTAAAATGCTTCATACTGTTACAATACTACTGTACTGTACCCCTGTAAAGATATATTTGAATTTACAACTTTTTTTTGTACTTCTAATGTGGATAAGTAGGATATTGTGAGAACTGGAGCGACATTCTGTAGCCTATGAATAGTTCCTGTGAGTATATGATTTCAGCTAGGTTTGCTGTAATTTTAATAAGAGTAAGAGTTTTGGTTGATAAAAATGACCATTAGGTGGAATGTCCATGGAATTAGGAGCAGCTTTGAATTAGTACCACATGACAGTATGGAAAAAAATTATCATAATATAGCTTCAATGAAGCAAACATTAAATGGTATAACATCATGGATCAAAGGATTCCAAAAACTATCTCTCAGCATGTAAGTGAAAGTAGAATCTTTCAGCTGGTATTCGAAGGGTTTATTTCTCACAAATATATTTTTTTTAACATCTGCAATTAAATATAAATTAAAAATGTGGATAAACCTTGTATACAGCATGCACTAGTAGACAGTAGACATAGGCAGGGATTCAGAGATTCAGCTTATTTGATGATGAATGGACATATTCAGCTCATTGGTCCATTCATGCAAAAATGTGTTTTAACACAGTCAGACATCTATGCTGCTTTAAAAAGAATTTTCTACCTGAACAAAGATTTTCCTCCAGAACAGTTTGAAAAAACTTACATTTTCTAGCAGAAAAAGAAGGCCACTGTGAACACCCTCAGTGTGTCACTGTATCAAAAGATGGTATTTAAATTCCCTGGCAGAATTGTAGCAATAGGAAATAATGACTCCTCTGGATAGGGTGCTCACAATATTTACAATGAATCAGCAGAATATATAGTTGGAATCTACATTTCTATAGGAGGAAGAAGTATTAGAGACCCTTGAAAATAATGAAAAACCCATCTATATGATTAAAGAAAAGTTTGCATGGAAAAAAGGAAATACTTTAAATTGTTTGCAATGTTAAAAGAAAGGTGACTACATACCACTATAAAATCTTAATTCAGCCTACAAAGCAATGTAAGGCCACAAGCATAACTTTAAATGAATAATATGAGGAAAAGAATTGTTCTTTTGCTTCAAACCCTTGCTAACTAGGAGTGAATTCTGCATTTCGTAAGCTCCACAACACATAAGACTTTGAACCTGAGAGTATCTCCAAGTACCTACAGGTATTCTCTTAGCAGTCACACATTTCCTAGGCTTGACATGCACATACGTAACCTCCAGCTTATATTCAAATTGAGACTGAATGTTTAGTATTAGGAACTGTTTGTGGAAGCCCTGATTCTTGGAAAATAGAATAACTGGGGAGAATGTCAAGAAAGTACATCATGATTAAGTGCTGCTCCCTCCAAACATGTTGGTATTCCAAACAATATAGAGCTTAGCTGAAATAAGTGGAACTCTCTTTGGAATAATCTTAGCATGAGCAATTCTTCAACATCTTTTGAATGAAGAAATATCAATAACAAAAGCAAATACTGAGATGAAAATATTGAAACCAGATTTGAACTAATTTGTCTGTTCGGAAACTTTCTACAGCTAAGTACTAATTTTAACTAATAAATTATCAATTAAATATAGATATCAGCCAATGTTGATATGTTAAAGTCACACCTTAACAGAGATTCAACAATTTCAACATTTTATCTTTCTCTCAGATGATATATTGGATATTTTGCAGGTTTGAAAGATATTGCATGAAAATGTTGACTTTTATTTTAAATAAATAAAGATATATATTATCAGTTTAAATTTCTTTTAAAGGCTCTTTTTGGATGACTGTAATAAATCAGAACTGTTCATTCACAGACCTCATATCAGCATCAAAATTCTCTTTGTGATTAAGATATCTTGAGAGCTATGGTTTCTATATGAGAAAATGATTGGATAATGTAATAAACCACCAGAGAAATATGCTTCCCAACTATAGGCTTTTATCCTCCAGCATGGAGTACCTTGGCAAAGTATATTTCTACGTAAATTTAAAAATTATACGTGCCAAAAGACTTCATTAATCTATATAAACTGAAGTGTTTAGATAAAAAATATTTCTGTACTTGTACCAAAGAAGACTGAAAACTTTTCTACGCTTTACTGGCAACAATTAACAACAGAGTCTGTGCCCATATGTGAGATGGCAAAGTATAATCTTAAAAGCTAACATAAATGATAGCATTTACCTTTGAATAATATTATAAGCCTCAATAAAATATTTAGCAATATTTATTTGTATTTTCAAGAATTTTGATTGGATTTTTTTCCTTAATATACAATTTTCCATGGAACTGCAATAGCTACATTGTTTGTCAATAATGCTATGTTTATGCTTCCATTTACTTTCTTTAAATACATGATTTATATAGGACTTAATTCTTCCTCACTTAATGAAGTTGAGTAATAACTTTACAATAGACCTTGTAATAGACCATCTCGTATTATAGCCCTTTTAAATTGAGTAATGACTACACAGCATACTACAGTATGCAATTAAAAAAATATTAGATTATCTTTTATTTTAACCTTTATCTTTTAATATCATAATTAATTAATTTTTAATGCAACATTTGCATTAATATTTTTATCACCCTCATGGAGTTTTTCTTGTCAGGAATTAGGCTGGTAATTGTTCTTTGGTGTGTGTTTACAAACTCCAGGCTAAATTTTGCAATCCTTCCTGACCTTGAGCACTTACTCAGGTACTCATCAGTGCTAATTTTCCTGTGACCAAGTGCCTTGATCACCCCTTATCCATTTTCCTCCAAGCACATCGGTGCTATGCACTAACACCCACAATTTTCTCCTTATTTAAATCCCTCCTTAAAAGCTACCACTTTTGTAATGACTGCAAATCACTCTAGTCTTACCCTGGTTACTCAAGTGGCAAGCTGGCTTCTGCCTTACTATTTGTCCTGTTGCTTCATTCCCAACTTACCCAGCTTAGTGTGCAGGAAAATCCCAGAAATGCTTTCGATCTTACACTGGGCATGCTCATGGCCTTCTCTGGTTTGTCGGAAGGATGTCCATTGGTTTGCCTGCTTTTAATTTGCCTGTACTGAAGTGAACATCTTAGGACCACCTTGACACAAAATGGTGTTTTACCTAATGGGTGCAGTTCTGAAATTAAGCTGTAATATACAGAAAGTCTCTCAATGAAAGGGATTTTTCATTTTCTTATACCAGCAGTCCAGCGCTGTAGAGCTTTTTTGTTGTAAGCATTGAGCTTTTCTAAAGTGTCTGAGGTCAGATGCCTACCATAGGAAATGCAATCTGAACAGCTGAAGTTTGGCATCCTAAAAGCAACAGACAGGACCTTCATAATGAAAAATGGTAAGCTTCTTTAAACTACCAGAAAAACAACTGACAGAAAAAAAATTCTAAATATTTCAAGATAAAAATGCAATGTGATGCATGTCATAGGTCACCTAACCATGGATTCTATTGCAAAAAACCAAAAAAAAAGTGCAGCCTTGTTTTTCACAAGTGTCTGCAAAAAATTTGAACATCTGGGTGGATTCAGCTTTCACAACTCACGAGAAAAGAAGTAAAACAAAATCCAGGGAAGGTGGATACTTTAAGCATCTGATTACTTCTGTGATGGAATAAATGTGAGGTACTTACTGGCATTTCAGAAATTTGCAAGTTCTCTATGCTCAAAGGGAAGCTATGAGAAAATTGGAAAAACAGAACAAAAAGCAACAGAAGGGGTTTTTATCTGATTCAGAATACAATAATATAACCATATCTCCCCAGTTAAAGCTGTCTGGGGAGTTTTGTGCAGTGGATCCTTAGTTATCTGAATTAAAATAAAAGGGGGGGGGGCTATCAAAGGATCTGACAAAACAAAGGTATTTTGTTGAACCTATTTTTTTTCTTTTGAGAGTACTTGGCATGAGAATATGCACTGAATCTGTAAATGTGCACTTCTATCCTTAATGTATTTCTTAGATGTGAGGTTACACAAGCTAATGGGTACTTTGCCTAGTTTTTGAATTGGAGCGGGCTTTATCACTTTATTGCTAGTTATTTTGAATTTGAGTTATGAAAGTTGAATGACTAATTTTTCTTCCACCCTTATTAGCAATTTATAGATTAATTAGGTCCACAGTGACCTGATTAATTTATAAAATCTTTAACGTAAAAGACTTCATTTTTCTTCAGAGATGCAACATATTTACAATTTTGCTAATATGTCACATAAACTTTGCTCTCAAGTTTCTGATTAAATCCTAAATTAATGGCAATTTTTGAAGGAAAGAAATACATTTACCTGTACCATGGAATATTCAGTTTGGTTGACTGAGACCAAATGAATCACGCTGTAGGAAGTTTTATTTCCATTTGACTCAGTAGCATGGGACCTCAACTGTGTGTTTCATCCTATTAGACAAAAAAAAAAGCTGTTAATATGCCAAGTTGCATTTCAGAGACAAATTAGTAAATAGCATTAAACATCTGCAGTGTCAGATAGGTCACAGAGAAAAAAGCAGTTTAACTTAAGTATCTTGTATTAATAATGACATTTTGGTAGTGCAGATTACTTACATTTACAGTCACAAGAATAGACTTTTTTCCTTTTAAATGTTAGTTGTAAAATGAGATCATGTACCCATCATTAGGGCCTATCTTGTTCTCTATCTGTTCCAGGGTGATAATAACAGGTGATTGCTTTTGTAATCAATTTACTAGTACTAATAAAATATGGTTTTATATAACTGAGAATAAACTCTGCAAACTGGAATGATAACTATTTCAATCAATAAAAAAAAAAAAAAGAAAAAAAAAAAAAGAGATTACCTTGTTTGTAAAACCTACTTGTGTGGCTTTAGTTTGCTTATTCAGTCATGTCTTTATTAATACATATGGCAGTCATTTTTATCTGTCTATATCCTGGGTATATAAGGCTTCTATCAAATGCTTCCAAAGTTAAAACATGGTGCCATTTTTGGCCAGGTCTTAGAGGGAATCCTCTTGGCAAGCAGTGAGCTACAGTTAGAAACTGAAATGTGCACCCCTTCCTGGTTCCTGTTGTATGCAGCTATTTGTTTTTCCTTTAATAGGTAAGTTTGTTAATTCTGGCAGAACAAATTGGCTCAGAAGGCAAAAGTGTTAACATGGATTCATTATACTAAATGCTTACTTGATTCATGAGGGCTTCAAAGTTCTAGAACTAACTAGCTAATTTTCATTGCAAATACAGAGTCCTAAATTTTTTTGGGCCTTTTAATACACCTACAGAAGGGAAAAATAGATTATTTTGTGATAACAAACTAAAATTATTGAGTCAACACTTTTATTCCAGTTGCTGTAAACTTCAGAGCCTTTATAAAGACACTTTATAATTGTAAGATACTTTTTAGATTACATTAAAAGATGGTACATTTTGAGGAAACAAGCAGCAGTTACAGAGGACGTTATTAGCTAAGATGGCTTAGAAGTTTTTGATTTTCATTCAAGCCAACTAAGAAAATTTACTCAAAAGGTGAGTGAAAACAATGGCAAAGATTTTAAATTCTGACTCTGGTGCTGTCTCACATCTTTTATGCCTGAAAAGAATCATAGAATCATTTAGGTTGAAAAATATCTCAAATATCTGGCCATAAACCAAACACTGCCAAGTCCACTGCTAAATCATGTCCCCAAATGCCTGAAGTAGCTCCAGGAGTGATGACTCAAACACTCCCATAGGCAGCCTGTTCCCGTGTTTGACAAACCTTTTGGTGAAGAATTTTTTGGATATAAGAATATCCAATCTAAACCTCTGCTGGCACAACTTGGGGCCATTTCCTGTGGTCTTGACACTTGTCACCTGGGGGAAGAGGCTGAGCCCCACGTGGCTAGAGACTCCTTTTGGGTGGTTGGAGTAATAAGGTCACCCCTGAGCCTTTTCTCCAGGCTAAACAACCCCACCTCCTTCAGCCTCCCAGCATAAGTCGTGTGCTCCAGATTCTTTGCCAACTTCATTCAGAAAAAAAAAAAACTACTCCCCAACAACAACAACGAAAAACACTAAAACTACATTTATTTTCTTGAGACAAAGAGAACAGAACCTTCTAGGGAAAAAAAAAAAAAAAAAAGCCAAACTGAAGCAAATCAAGAAACACAAAAAATCAGGACTGAAGGAAGGACAGGAACATCTGTTTTGTTTAGGAAAATTTTGACATATAGTTATATCTTTTCATGTTGCTTTCTAAGTCTCTTGCTCCTGCCCTGTTCTGTTCACCATGTTTTGAAAATTCTATAGCACACCTTCCCTACCTACTTTGCCATATTCAAATTATGCCGTAGACCTCTTAGTTTGGGAAGGATGAATGTTCTTGCCGGCTTTTCTGAACCCTTGTGCATAAGGAACTGACCTGCACTTTTATTCCCCAGGATAACTTAGGAGCATCACAGTTATCTAACTAATATCAAGGGTAGATGCTGTTTGGATTGTCTTCTGCTGGCTGAGCCCTCACCCTGTTCCCCATGCCCTGCTGTGCTGCTTGCTCCTGTAAGCTGCACCATCATGCTGCAATGTTTGATTGTTTCAGTTTCTCATGTCTGCCAGGACTCTGGTCCTTTCTGCCAGATCTCCTCTTCTGCCTGTGCTCTCAGCCTGTGCAGCTTTGCTCCACTGCTGCGTGGAGCTAAACAGAATCATCCATCTTTCTATCACTGAGGCAGCTAATTACTCTTCCTAGCACAGATAATTCCATAAGAACTGGTTCTGCATTCCTTCTCGTTATAACTATGATCTTTTATTACTACCATAAACACATATGGAAATAAGGAATGGAAGTTTTCACAACTCGTAAGAACTGAACTATTGGCCAGGACAAATCTGGTTTTCCCTGTGAACCAACAATGTTGATTTGTTCCAGTCTTCGCAGGATCCAGTTCTAAGTAATCCGTCACAATAAAAGAAATTTTTTGCAGGAGATTTAACACTGGCCAGGATTTAAAGAGAAAATAAGTTTAAAAAAAGGAAATAATTATAATCTTATTCCTAATATTTCTTCTCACTACAGGAACTTATTTTTCTCATTTTTTTAAAGTGGAAGCTGTAGCAAAGCTTCAGAAATGGTCGAATGTAAAAACTGTCAGTGCTTTTAAGTTTCTGTTTCAGTTCTGTTTTACACAGGCATAGAAGTTAATTGCAAACAGTTTTCTTTATTTTTCTGATAACACTTGCATGTTTAGACAACTGACATATGTAAAGAGTGAGACATACATGAAAGGTCTAACAAAGCCTACAAACAAATCCTATAGACACATCTTTATCCTTGTCTTCCACTCCCCACAGTAACCTCTACTCCTCTTCACTGGGTTCTCTGTTAGATCTTAAATGAGGAGGAGAAGGTATGTACTGCTGGTACTCCAGTCTCAGCATCAGATATAATCCTTATGAAAATACATGATGATTGAAGAACCACTGCCAATTTCCATTTTAAAAGCAAATTTTTGCTTAGTCTGTACAGTTGCAGGAATTATTTTCCAGTCCAGAAAAATGTCAGTGATTAATAAAAAAATCAGACAAATAATGAGGAAATAACCAATTTATCCTTAATATTTTCATGTAGCTGCCTCAAATAAAAAGGCAAATGGCAGTGAGACAAAGATATACCAGGCAGTTTGGAACCTATTTCAAATCCTTTTGCTAGCCATATGTACTAAAATGCTCTGGTAATTTCAATTATTTATTTCTTTTATTAGTTTAATTATTAACCTAGTAAAGTAGCCAAGAAAATTAATTTGGAGAAACCAGATTTCAGAACTATTTTATAAACAAATCCTTGATTAAGTTTTGTCAACTCTGCATACCATCATTCAGAAAGATTTGTTATGTGTATAAGGTATCTTGTGAACTTTTCAAAATCAGATTATGTTTTGGGATTTCAAGCATCTAAGAAATTATGCTAATTGTGGGCTGAAGTTCATGAAATAAACATATTTCTATTGGTGCTTTAGAAAAAATGATGCTACTTACTGCCACTTGAAATAAAATTCATAAATGAATGGGTGATTTTTTTCACTGGCTTATTCATAGTCTTGATATATCGAGCTTTTGAAAATTCACCTTCTTTTTTTTTCTCCAATAACACATCCTTTGCTAGCATAATGTCTCAAACCAAAATAAAATGTATCCATTATTAATAAAAAATTACAGGGAATGTTCCTGAAGAATATGTACAACATATATTTTAGTATTGAAAAATGCAGGATTCCCTTCCTTTTGGCCTCTGCCAAATCTCCTCCCCACAATATTGTGAGTGATACCCCACCCTAGGTAACATCAAGGTCAGACACAGTTTTCACCCTGTTTTAGCTTAACAACAAGCTTAGTTTCACTTCTGAAATATCCTTGCCCACATGCAGCTCCTTGGTAGATCATCAGTCAAGGATATGACATTACTTTCATGTGATTTTAAAAGTAATAGCAAAAATCCTACTCCTTTAATGGCAGAGAGCATTGCTCATGCATATTCAGTCTTCAGAAGACCATCAGGACTGAGTGGTTTGGCCTGTGCTCCAAGTGCAGAGCAGGTGCATTGCCAGGGGAAGGGACAGCATCACTTGGGCTTTAGGCTGCCAAGCATCTCAAGCTGCAAATGCCCCTAATTGTGCTGTGCACTAGAAAGGGGATAACTGCATTTAGGTTCCTGACCAAAGGGTTCCCTTGAAACTCTGTGGCTTTAGGCAGTGTCATCAAGTGCCCAGTGCCTTAGGTGTCTGCTGATGAGCTACCAGTGAGCTTGGGAGCGCTCACTACTGGGTACCACTCACTCTGGCACACTCTGGCACTTTCCCACCACATCTTCTGCAGCCCTGAGGGCTGCTTCTGTAAGTCCTCTACAGGAGCAGGAGTGGCAAAGGAAGTGGATGACCAGGCTAGGAAGATTGAGTGGTTACTTACAAGAGATAATCTGGTTTGAGTTTGTTTGCTGTTTGACTATGCATCTAATGTGTTTGCTCAACAAAATAGACCATACTTTGTCATACATGCGTGGAATTTGCTGGATAACGACAGTTCTGTCTTCTAAAAATCTCAGTGTTTTCTCACTCTTTTGCATTGGAAGGATGTTTCAAAATGTTATAGTTCTCCTGAAGCTAACTTGCACCATGTAGAGCTATAGAAAGAGCTGCTGTGACAGTGCCACTCCCACCTAGTCCTTTGACTATTCAACAGGACCCCTAGATTGCCTCTTGCAAGCCTGGGTGGGGAATTTTCCCTGCTGACAGTGGTTTCCTGGTTAGGCCTAGGCATGTTGTTCTGGCAGGTTCTGTCTCTTCAGGCAGGCAGTTTGTTAACTGCATAGGACATCATGCACAGAAACCCAACAATCTCAGTAGCTCTTTGGGGTGGTCTTGGGTTTTTCTCACCCTAACCCCTGGAGGCTTCAGCCTTTTTTTTTTTTTTTTTTGGCTTTGGATCTGCACCTCAAAACCTGGCTTGGTCAAAGCTTACACAGTAAGTTTAATGATAAAGCTGGAAAGAGATTGATGTGCTCTGAGTTCAAGTGTGTAGCTCTATCCTGATCCAGGACTTACTTTTACCTGTAAGATTTGATAGTCTGCAAAGCAGCCACAGACCTGATGCACTCTTCATGCATGTTGGAAGGTAAAGAAAGAAGCTTAGTATATGAGGCAAATTCCATTGGGTTCATTTTAATGTGATGAAAAATTGCCCAAACAGAAAATGAAGCTGCAGTTAACACTGGTTTTCTCTAAAGATTCACAAACTCATCACAATTCTAATAGCAAAAATAATGTTTAAATATTTTTTTGTTATTTTAATTATTTGTTCAGGGATCATATTTCAAAGTTAATTAAAGATTGAAAAATAGCAGCAATATGACCAATTTTTGTCTTTCATTTGTGTGTTCGTACATGGCAAATCAGGTTAAAAATCACCTAATAGAGAACTGAGTTCAGATTTTCTAACCTTCAGCATTGCAGAATTACTAGACCTTGACTGCTACCACAAACCTGAAATTACCACCTTGCAGGTATACACGTTTGGCTAACAATTTAAATTAAGTTTCTCAAATAGAGATTTAATTTAGTTTTAAGAGGAGAGTTATTGTATGCTAATTAAACACCAAATCATTCCTAAAAAGGTATTTACTCAGTTTTAGCAGTTGTGTAATAGAACATCTATGTAGTTGTCCACCTTACATAAACAAGCTCTTAATAATCAATGCAAATTCAATTAAGGTCAAAAAGATCTTATGGAAGCTCAGTAATTACATGTATATGAATGAGCACTTAAGGCCCTCCATTTAAAGTGTTACTAGCAGTTTAATATTTTCTTATATCTATTGAAATTTTATGATATGATAATATTTTCTTTCTCCTTCAAAGACTGAAAAGTGTAAAAATCTGGTTTTTATTTTGTTTTAAAACAGAAATCAAAAATGGGAGAGTCTGGTGCAGGTCTGTTCCCTCACCTTTGAAATGCATGTGATTTTGTTTGAACATTTCTGTAGGTTTTAGGTGGAGTTTGGCATGAATGCAACGTGGAATTGAAATTACTTTTGAGACAAAAAAACCCGCCACACTTTTGAAGTGTTTTCTTTATATACTCAATAAAATATAGGAACCTAATAGTTCACTGGGTTGGAAAAGCAGGGGTTTGTTCTTTGGGGAATTCCTGACACCTGGAACTTTGTTTTCATTTTGAATTTTATCAAAAACTGCACAAATTTCAAATTCAGATTTTTTGGTTTTTTCTTTATGCTGTCCTTGTAGGTTAGTCCTTCTTAGCTTTGAAGAGGTAAACAGGGACTGAAGAGTTAAAAAGCCTGTCTGCCAGCTAGAGACCCCTCTGTAGAGTGTGCCGGAGAGATGTCTTGACAACTGGAGGAAGGAAAAGCATGTCATGGCTCTGTGCCTTGCTCTGATGTTGCTACCATTTGTAGGACATCCCCTTGCTCAAGGCCTTTATACTCATCTCTAATGGATTTGAAGAGGAAACAAAATATATTCAGCACACTTTTCCGTAGTACATCCACCATTGGGGGCTATCTTGGTGACTTGCACATGGACTGGGTTTCATCCTTGTAGAAGATTAGGAAAGAGCAAAGTTCTGCCCTGTACAGCTGGGTTTTAAGCACTGTCTGGTATTTAAATACAAAATAATTGTTGAAATGTGAGTGTCAAAATAATGAGTGGGAAGACTAATTAATTGCTGCTAGTAGACAGACTTTTATGTTGCATGATGAATGGAAATCTGTGTTGAATGAGTGAACAACTTCAGAAATGCAAGGTCTCGACAAATTCTTCATCCAGTTCAAGAATGGATCTCTTCCAAGAGAAGAGCAAGTTCAATAAGAAATCATTCAGTATTTTAATATAGGCCATTGACTAATAGCCGATATTAAAATACTGTATGATTTCTTATTGAACTTGCTCTTTAATGATAAATTTTCAAACATATGAATTAAAAGGAAAAAATAACATTATAAAACTTGGAAAAGTAAACAAAAATCTAATTTCAACTGGAATAATGAGAATTGAAATGTAAGTTGTTTTTTTTTTTTTACAATGTAGCTGTTGCTTTGATTAAGATTTCATGAAGTATTTCTCTGTATGAATGAAGTCATGCAACCTCTTGAGAATTTTAGCAAACAAAAATCAATACAGAACAAACAGGCAGTTTATAATTTAGTAGGGTGCCCACAACACACACAAGCCCAAAGAAATAGGAAAATAAACCAATGTTTAACTGTGCATAGCTATCAATCTCTCAGCTGAGAAGAACTCAGCCATACTTGGGCCAATGCTAAAATGCTCAAATTATCTTCTTTGAGAGCTCTGTTTTAAAGGAGAAAAATAAGTGACTCTGTGTTGGCATTAAGTCTGTTAGACTGAATGAAACTAGAGTGGAAAAAATGTCAGTTTGGGAAACAACTCCTTTCTCTCTGCAAGCATTGATTTCTGGAGCTGCATCTGAGTTATATGGCTTTTAAAGCTCTAAAACATCCTTGCCACCTCTGGTTTGTGTCTGGAGATGGAATTTGAAGAGTAAAATCCCACAAGAAAGCTCTTCTGAAGCACTTCCGAACCAATCTGGAAAAAAAACCCCATAACTTCAGAGAGTTCAGGATAGCTTTTCATAAACATCAAAACATTTTTGTTCTGTCTACTGACAACTTACTGCAAGTGATTTGAGGTTAAGTCTTCAACAGTAGTAACTCAGAGAAATACCAGCATCAGACTGTGTGCAATATTTCGGGTGTTGTGCATGAGGAAACAAGAATAAGCCCACAGAGGTACATTTCCATCTCAAGTAATCTGTGACATCAGTCTGTGGTCAATTAAAACAAATATGCATATGTTGAATTCATTACTTGCAAGAATCATCTTATGTGAGTATTTCTGGGTTTTATTAAAATATTTTGGACCCAAGCTTTGTTGGGGGTTGATATAAAATGAAAATAAAATAATTACAAAAGTAGGCACAGAAAGTGTATATAGATTTAGGAGATCACCCATTTGGTTGATTGTCAGAGTGTTGTAAGTAGTAGTAGTAGTGTGGATGACTAATTTTTTCCCTATAGACATAAAAGTTGAAATTTGCTACATTTGCAAAGGATGTCTACATTTGCTGCATATGAACATTTTAATAATGTTTTAAAAAACATAATCCTGAAACTAATCTATGCAGGTATAATTTTGTGCAAGCACTTCCTGCAGCTGTAAGGTCCTTTAAAACCTTTTGTTTAAGTTGTATAAGCACTTCTTTTCCTGCTGCTATTCTGTCCTGGTATTATTTTTCTTCTAAACCCAACATTGAATGTAAGGCTTTGTTGTCCTCTGTGCTGTCAATTTCCTGTTTCTCTTGTTCCTCCCCTTTGTATAATGTGGGACACATGTTTTTTGGTTAACTCATAAACTCTTGACTTCATCCTTATTTTAAATGGAGGGACGAGTCTGTTCATTCCTAACCCGCTGTTGGACTTTGCGGACTTGAGGGTGTGTGCATTGCCTTTGAAGTAAATTTTGATTTTCATTTATAGATTTTTTTATTCAGAGTCCTGAAATTTTAGCATAGTTATCTAAACCGTGCTGAAACAACTCATCTCTGTCCTCCTATCCCTTTTTTTTGGATTATTGAATGCAAATTTATTGATAAATAAACATTCTGTCTCAAACATATTGATGGGTGGGTGGGTGGGTGAGTGGATGGATAGAAAATCAAAGAAAAGATCAGATTTTAAAGGCGTGTAAATTGCTGCAACTCCACTTTACCATGGATTCGTCAAACCATGAACAATTGCAGCATCTAAATATTGGTCCCACTTTTTCCAGTACCTGTCACCATTGCTAAAGCACAGATTCCTAATGAAAGTGCAATAGCAGGAATTCATGAAAGCGAGACAGTTACTCAAATAATTATACAACTGGAACTAAAATAAAGAAAATAATAAAACATATTTCATTAGCACCCTTAAGTTTAAACTTTCAAAATTTCTTCATGAAGAAAAATGATATCTAATGTGGAAAAGACAAGTTTGTATATTTAAGTAGTTTGCTACAATATATGCAGAAATAATAGGATATTTTAATCCAACTTTTTAATCTATTGGATATAATTTTATGATCAAATTGTCAAAGGTGTGCAGCGCATAATTTCCTAAAGTGCAATTGTTTTCTCCTATTGAAAGTTTTCTGAATATTACTACAAACCCAGAGTGTGGGGAAAATGAGTAGAAGCGTGGCTGTATCCTTTGGTTTTTAACTGTCTCAATGAATGTTTCACTTAGGTCAATAAAAACGTGGTAAGATGTGCCCTTACTGACTAACCAAGAAAAAACTTATTTTTTAAGTACCCACAATTGCTCTCTAGAACCCTTAATTAAGCACCTAAATTATTTCTCTCTCAAAAGAGTGAAGCACCTGTGTCCCTGAGAAGTCACAGCATTTGCCTTCTGCCAAGCCCTGTCTTTGGTTTTACCACTGGAAAAAGAAATCTCTTTGCTATGTCTGCTATCTTTTGATAATTAGAAAAGGACCTTTTGACTACACATTAAAATGCATCACTGTATTTCTGGAAAAAATTAATCAATAGTGCTCATAACTTTCAGACTTATATATCTAAGCTTCCAACTCTTCGCTGAACTAACTTCATAAATAAAACCTGACAAAAGTGTTTTTCAAAAGCAGTGGGAGTTACAGTTCTATGCATATTTTGAAATCAAGCCAGTGTTACTTAAATGCCTAAATATGGATTTAGAACTCTACCTTTAGGCATCTGAAATCTGTGGCCACATCTATTTTAAAACATCCGCTAACATCAGGAGGAGTAATTCATGCTTATTTGAGGTCTGAATTTAAATTTCTCAGCTTTGGGTTTCCCCTTTTCTTCCCCATCTCCCACAACTTTGTTTAATACTTCAATCCACCTACCTCAGCCCATTTTTAAATAGTATATGAATTAGCAAATAATAGGCAAATTAATGTTAATATCCACTTTTATCTAAATTCTGTTTCTGTGACTAAATATTGTTTCCTCTGAATTTAAGGATAAAAACATTGAGTCTAGATACAAATAATGACAAGAACATGAATACTCATACTCCTTCCCTCTTTATTTATTTTATTAAATAGCTGGAAAGAGGGGTTCGCTTCATCTTTTGTTAAACTTCTGTAATAAAAACTTTGGAATCTTATATTTTAAAACAAGTTGAACCCTTATTTCCACTCTCTGGATAGAAGCCATGGAGGGGGAGAGTTGCAAGAAAGACCAATGTGTAGGTTAGTTTTTTGTATATGTATGTGTATATGAGTGTTGTAGTACAGTTCCAACCTATTTAAAGCTTTCCACAACATAGAAAGAGAGCAAGTGTGTCTGTTTTTCCTCCTGAAATTGCATGAAAGAAAAAGAATAAATCCATCAACATGAAACTCTGCACTTTAATGTCCAGAGCATTCACTGTGGGTAGGGAAATTCACTTCCAGTTATTTGTCCTGGTACATTTTCTGTTTTGTACACTTTTCAGTGTAAAATGAACCAGAAAACACTGAAGTACAGGTTGAAAGAGGTGAGCTTCGTTGCTTAGGTGAAAGAAAAGATTCTAGCATTTGACTAACAAATGAATTTTGGCATCTCCCTGCAGTCTTGAGGGAGATGAAATGCTCTTTTAGCCTGTAAGAAATTCCAGAATTTTAGTAAATGAAATTTGCTTTAAGAAAATACAGTTTGATTACTGTGGAACAAACACCTCATTTGATTAGTAAAAAAACCCCTTCCTTTTGTGTGTGAGTCTTGAGGATGTCCAACAAAATTTACTTCAAGAACATCCACAATATATCAGTACAGAGTAATACAGGAATTGCTACTTTTTGTTTTGATGACCCACATTTCTCCCTAATAACAGTGATTTCAACATGATTAAGAATCATTGGGGGTTTTTTTCAGCACTCCTCTCTCCCTTCCTCACTCCCTCCCTCAAAAATATTCTACAATATTTCAACATATTCTAGGATCAACAATAAAATAGTGATCTGACAGCTAATTTTGCTGATAAAGTTATTATATCTTTAATTATTATGACTTGTTCAAACAAGCTGTCATTAAAATGAACATTTAAATACATTCTTCCTTTCACATGAGTACTGCCAAATAAAGTTGTGTTGAATTGCACAGTTTCAGTCTTGGCAAAATTATAGAAATGTAATCCAAGGTATAGCTTTTTATATCATGTGTTAATTTTTTAAAATGACAGTTAAATAATTAAATTGGAATGTTAACAGCAGAGGTTCTTTCTCCTGAGAAAATTACATTGCCATTAATCTCGTTTCTTGCTGATGTTTTACCTACAGTGTTATCAGAGGTCTAAAATCCAAAGCTGAGTAAGGAGCTGTAATTTTAACTTTGTACATTTCAGAGCAATAAAAATTCAAGCTGTTACTCCAAACTTCATCATAATTATGTCACATAACATTGAGATTTTAATAATGCACTTTATTTAATGGTTCAGTGAATTCTGTACCAGTGTGGAGTAGAGTTGCATACACAATACAAACTTTAATACAGTTCTGTCCAATCTTCAGATATTTAAAGCTCTGAAGACCTGAAAAGCTTTGTTTTGTTTTTAATTTTAGGTCATCATAAAGGAAAATATTGTCCATCTGTCAAAATTTACGTAGTGATGATGTATTTTAACTAGATTATGAATTAGTAAGAAGCTAAAAATATAAGACAATTCTTTTAATTTTATTTTTTGTTCACAAAAAAGAACTTGGCCTAATTAAGGCATATTTTGAGAAACAAATTGCATAGCAGTAAAAATGCTCTGTATAAATATTTACTTGTACATGATGTTTTTCACTGTGGCTGTGTTTTATAGGCCATGCAGGAATTAGTTCAACCAACAGTGAAATGTCATCACCTCTAGAGTAAAATGTGGCAGTTGTTTAACAATGTACATAAATGATACAAAACAGTATACAGTGAATTAAAGGTATTTAAATACTTTATTTAGTTGCAACTGTAGAGAATATTTAAGTTGGCATAATGTATTTACTCAGTTTGGACTTTGTCCAGGATGTGCAGTTAACAATTTTAGCTCTTGTGAAATGTGCCAAGGGATATCTAATTAGCCCACTTGGTCAGCATCTTAGATTTATGTGTGGTGCACAGATAATACCACCAGCAGCATCTTATAAGGCATTGATTCAGTGTGGAGCCAGAGTGAAGAATACCACCTACTGAGTGACCAACACCACTTCCTACAACAGCTGGGTTTTCCTTGGAGGTCTTCCATCCCAATTACACAGCAGGCCCAATCTTGCTTAGTTTATGAGATCTGACAAGATCAAAGCCCAAGGTGGTATAGCTACAGACTTATACTGTCTTGTGTATTTGGCTTGCTAGCAAATTTATGTCAAACACATCTATCAAATGATTTCTAGTCAGATGCATTGTTGTCGTGTAAATGAATGTATGAAAGGAGGAAAAAAATTCTTCAGAAGCTAAAAAACCCAAAAACATATACATGTGTATATATATATGCATATATATACACATATATATATATGTTGGAAAGAGCCACAAAACCTGTCTTTGTCTTCTTCACCCTAAAAGGCTCTTCAGGTCTATTCTTCCCATCAGAATTCAGGAAAGAGTGACAATTTCTATTAAATGTTTGTAAAATTATCTTAATGCACCTGTAAATTTTCTTTTGATCAGTCTGCTTTTCAACTCACTTTAAAATAAATGTTCAAAGCATTAGAAAAGTCAGAAATACAGACCAGCTTGGTAGTCTAAATAAATGTATGTCCTTTTATACATTTGTTCCTTCTGGAATTAATTCAGATTTTATTAGTCTTCCAATACCCTGCCAAATGAACAGAAGGAAACATTACTCACTTTCCCTCATAATATCCATCAGAGGGCTGGGCTGTAAGCTAAGTCCACCGGTGCTCTATCAGGGCTTTTTTTTTAGTTTTTAGGTGTGGTTGAGGACATCATAACAATTCCACCCACAAGTAAGTAATTGGGTACCAAAATTTTCCCCTGTGCCCAAAGAGGTAGACCTTGGTCTACAGTGCGCAGTTATAACACGTCTGTCTCTTCTAAGGGGAATATATTGGGGCATATACTCTTGTGCAAGCATATCTGAGAGAGCAATGCACATATGTGGCTCATGGAGTCTGGAAAGCACCAGTAACTTGTCTTTTCAGGAGTACAGCAGATTTTTGCTAAATAACCTCTAACGTGGTTAACCTCATACCACAGTCCCAGCTAGCATACCTGGGGCCTATATTTACAGTACTGAATTTTTATTTTTCAACCTTCCACGTACTTGAATCTTCTGCAAAATTCAAAGACAAAATTATTTCCATCTGGTATTTCCCAGGCTCATCAAAGAAAACAATCAGCTAACAAAATGATTAGTAGGTAATACACTTATCATTTCACAATAGTACCCATCCTTTTATATTAATATACATTTTCACTTTCCCCTGTAGGATTTGCAGATGACAGTTTCCATACCCTGATTTATATAATTTTTATCTCACTAATTACCTGCCTACTCCCAAAGTCTGCTTATAATTCTTAATTGTTTACAAGTGACTATAATGAACTAGTGTTGAAGTTTCTCTGTTCAATGTTTATTCCTTGTGGCAATGAAAACTGACTGAGAGACAGTGCTTTGGTATTTCTTTTCAATCTTGAACGGCATACTAATAGGCAGGTGGATTGACAGGTAGACTGATATTGGCAGGGGTAGGGGAAGGGAAAGATTGCTTGACAGAGCCTGTCTTTATGGCATGTGCACACGGATCTCCAAAGTAAGGTTTGCATAAGTACCAGTTCCTTTCATTTAAGTCATGTTGACTCTTGGCCTATGCTTTAGTACTTCTAGCTGACAAAATACACATATGACATATTATTTGCTACCTTCATTAGTACCCTCTGTGTCTCAGAAGTTTTAAAAAATGTGTACAGCTATTATAAAAATTGGTTTGGTTTCGGATTGAAAATTCAGCTGTGTGTGGAATAGTAATTTTACTTTTATTGTATAGTAAAAAGTCACTGTCCCTTTCTGTTGCCACTATGTGGCAGATATGTGTTTGTTCATGTCATAGAATCTGTGCATAAAATTTTTCAGATTAGCATTTTTTACCTAGTTTAAGATGCTGCTCTTCAAGCAGTGGGGTTTTGGGTTTTGGGTTGTTTTTTTTCTTTTTAATATTTAAAAGCAGATTCTTATTTACAAAACTTAGAACAATCCCATGCATTGTAAAATTATTCTTTAGCTCAAATTTCTTCTTCTCTCTTGGTCTGTTTCCATAATCAGTTAAAAAAACTCCTCTTTTTTCTGCTTCAAAAAGCTGAGATGTGAGAGTAAGAGGTGATTGAGAATCTGAATGCTCAACAGCGTAGGCCATAAAGTATCTTTGTTGGCACTTGTGAACTGAACTGGGACAGCACAGCTGGATCTGAACATTAATCCCTCAATAATTGATGATTAATCTATTAAAGTTTAATGGAGAGTTGATAAGTAATGGTCTGGCTGCCATGTCACTTGATTGTAAATATAGCAAGTTGCCTGGAAATATGTTTTTTCTTTTTTCCATCAGAAGCAAACATAGAGGAAGGAGAAAGAAGGAAAGAGAAAGCTAAACGGAAGGAAAAAATATGTCTGTGACAAAGTTTGGGTCAAGGAACCTATCTGCACCATGGCAAGCACAAAGCGCTGGTGGCAATCAGAGAATCACTCACACAGGCAGACTTCTCACTCAAACAGCTTCATTCCAATTCTGTGCAACACAATTCAGTTCTAGTGCACTCCGTAGGCTGCCTAAGAATATCAGACTGAGCATGTTTCACCCTTTTAAAGTACATTTTTGAAGCAGATGATGGGGTTTTATACAGGTAGAAAACCCAACCCCAAAACACTAAGAAAACCCAACCCTCTTTGATAGGTAAGTTTAGTTCTGTATTTGTTTGAGATACTGCTGGAGGTGGAGGATTACACATGTCAGTGTGAGGTAGCAGTGTCTCAGTATGCTCTTGAAGAGCTGCACTTGATGATGAAAGCACAGGTTTTGGGAAATCAGATGACACGTGGCATGATAACCACTTTTAGCACAAACAGATGACATTTTTTATTCATCCGTGGCCTTACTTGTGCAGCCATTACACTCTGTTGTGGCCTTAGGTCTCTTTCCAGCCAGAAGAACAAGGCTTGCTCAAGTGTGAAATTCACCAGTATGAATGAGACCAATATCTTCCATCACTTTCAATTTTATCTCCTACCAATCATCTGCCATTAGTAGGAACATGTATCTGCTCCTGTGGCAAACCACCAACAAATACATTTGTTGAATTTGAGTATTTGTCATTTTGGATGTTATAAGATAATTTAGAATGTGTTTATCTGTCTATGGCAGTTCGGGCAGATGATAGAATGTACTTGAAATCATTTGATCCCGTTCATCTGATGTTGCTCAGTATCAGGCTGTAAGGTGGGTGGGATATTGTGCTACCTGGAGAGGGTAGGATGCCTGACACCCAAAACCAACCCTTAAGAGTATGCCAGTGAATGACTGGTGTTCAGTCATTCATGATGCATTATTTGAACACTTCTGCTCAGAAACAAAGATTCTACTTCTATACATTTTAACTATGAAGCAAGCATTTGTTATCCATCTTTTTCTCTGTTCATTTTCTTTCATCATTGTGAGGGAAAACATCTTCTAGGAAAAAGCACGTTAGCTGTATTATAGATCCCGATGGAAAGTTACTTGAATTCAAATAATTTTTTTTACTTAACTAAAAGCTTTGCTTTTCCTCTTTTTTAAGTTAATGATATTCTTGATGAATTAGAAAGTTTTATT
The DNA here is from genome assembly GCF_963513975.1 of Fringilla coelebs. Classification (NCBI taxonomy): domain Eukaryota; kingdom Metazoa; phylum Chordata; class Aves; order Passeriformes; family Fringillidae; genus Fringilla; species Fringilla coelebs. The sequence goes on from NC_140028.1 coordinate 64,795,666, forward strand.
TAGTAATGCCTGAAAAAAGTTATGCTATGAAGATTATGGAGAGCTAAAACAATATTCCCAACGGTGAAAGAGTCACTTGGAGCTGGTAGAGCTGTTCACCATATTACTTCCCACTGTATTTGAAGACACAGTGGTAAGATTTAAAGCAAGAAAATGAATAAGAAAACAATTACATTCTCCTACATTTTCAAAAATAATTGTTCATCTGACACTTGGACATAACAGTCAATAAAGAACACATAGTCTTTGGTTTGCTGAAGCAATTTTATATGCTTTTATAATTTTATAATATGGCAATTATGCATAGAATGAATATGTGATAATGCCAAAAATATTTTAAATGTACACTTTAGCATGAAAAATATTGTAAATTATGCGTGATTTTAGTTCTAAATGCTGCTAGGACATTGAGAAGTCTGAATGAAAAGCAAATCCAGCTGAAATATGACAGATTAGGTTATGATGAAAGCATGAGCCTAAGTAAATATCATGTGATTTAGAAGATTACCTTTTAATAAAAACAAATATTTTTAAAGATACACATAATTCAGAAAGGAAGAAAGGATTATTAATGTATATTTATATCCAAATGCACTGGAAAAGAATTTCTTAAAGTCTATATGACATGATTGCCATATCTTTAGGGAAAAAGTGGTGCAGTCTCAGTCTTGCTGTTGTAACTGAGTGATGTCAAGTGCCAAGACCTGTTTCATGTGTCTGAATTTCTTTTCCTATTAATCATACACCTCTGAGCATCTTAACATAGGAAGTAAAAAAGACATTTGACTTCTAAAAGTATAATTATAAGCGGAGATAGTAATATACTTTTAGGCAATGATTCAAAGAAATACTGCTCTGTTAAACAAAAACAAAGCTCTAGAATGAAACTTCACCTTGGTATGATAGACAAACATATGTATATTTACCCTGGCTTGAGATATCTCAGAGGATTTACCTTGTATAAAATGCAAACCAAACCACAAAACCAGCTCTGTGCTTGTAACATAAGCTGGTGAAAGCATCCCGGGCCCTGTTTAATAGAGCACAGCTGGGTGTAGCCATACCATTGATTAAAGGCTGGACATTTTGTATACTTCTTTCCCAGCACATTTTAGGAAGCACAAGTGTAGTACCAGGCACTCAGTTACCTGTTCCAATCACTGGTTATAACTCAGGCCATGCCAGCCTGATTCAGACTCCTCTTTGGGTTCTCTTGAATCCTTCAGCCTCAGGGGGACCAATGGGCTGTCCAAGAAACAGAGTCCAAGACATATTTAGCCTTACTTGGGAATTTCGTGCAGTCTGTGCTCTTCTGACCTTGTCTTCATATCTCTTTCTTACTCCTGTTGAGTCAAATAGTTATAAAATGAAGTTTACTCATGAAGGGGAGAGCTGGAAAAATTTATTTTCATCTTGCAGAAATAACTACGTCAAAATGGTGGCTGTGTGAGTGGAACAATAATAGAAGCACAAAACTTGTTGACTTACATAAGACAGAGAGCAGGCTAATGATGGATTTGTGGAAGAAAAGCTCACCAATTCAGGAACACATTTAGATTTGGGGTTTTTTAAACCTCAGATCTTTTATGTAAACACCAAAACCAATAGGTTACATTAGATAGGCATTGGATAGGCATCAAACATCTTACGTCCACCTGAGCAGCAATTTTCTATTCTTTCAATGATTATATTTTATTATATGTAGTTTGTATGCAATGATTCTCATCTTATAAAGCAAGCAGTAGCTACACAAATTGCTTAACACTAATCATATTTAAAAATCATATCAAATCTTCATATTTAGAAATGTTTTTGCAACAATTTGCTCCAAAGAGAAAATGAATCCTCTTACAGACTAGCTACATAGCAGCTTGAAAAACTCTGCAATAAAAATCAGTCAAAGGCCAACCAGATTCTGATGCCACTACTGGAAAAGCAAAATCTATAAAGTGGCATCTGGGTTCTTTGTCTGCCAAGCTTGTCCCCTGAGTAGTTAAATTGCCTGGCTCCTGTGCATGAACTGACAGGGCAAACAAACCAGAGCGGCCTATGTTTGACATCACCAGTAACATAGTAATGTCAGATCCATCTTCAATGGACTATGAAGACTTCTCAACTCTCACTGATCACCTGAGAGACTGAAAAAAATTCTGAATTTAACATATGTCTGATTTTTGGCCTCCCACAATCTAAAATTGTTCTTGTAATGAAACAGTTGAGTCTTCATATGGATTTCAGTAACCTTTCCTTTTTTCTTTTTTTCTTAAGAGTTGCTGTTGTTATATTTTGTGTGCCAAAGGCAATGAGAAAGTATATTGTTCTTTGTAAAACTTTGTGTCTCTGCAGAACTGAAAGTTGGATGCTTGAAATCTCTACATTTGAAATTCATCAGTGTAATAAAAATTCCAGCCCTCTCAAATATGAAGGTAGATAAAATTTCTGAGACCTACTGTTAAAAGAGGTTTAGAAGAAACAAGAAAAAAACCCATCTAATTTCTTTACAATGGGGATTGAATTTCTTGTTGTATCACATGAGTATGATATGCTTCTAGAACTTTGGCCAAAAGATCCCCATGCCATATACAGTCATGGAGCTGGACTTTCCCATGGGAAACATCTGTATTAGAAGCTGTTTTACAAAAGCAGAACATTAATTTTTCGTACAGGTAGTTTTCATAGCCTTTCTCATACAGATTAAAATTTGGAGAGGGGAAAAAATTGCCTTTCAATCATTACATGGCAGCAAAAAGGAGAAACCTTCCTTCTAACATGCTGGAAATGGCAGTGTCAGCTTTTACAGTCTGCAGGTTTTATAGCTGGCCAGGATTTGTTTATGTCTCCTCTACCACAGGAAGACTTTTTCAGAACATCAATTCTCTGGCTGAAAAGAACCACGTAAAAATTCAGCCCATACCTTTTAATGAACATTATTTTTGATGACTTTTATTTTTTCTTCAGTCAGTCCCTCCCTGTCTGAATCTATCCTTGTTGATAGTAGCCCTCTGAGCTACTTCCTCATGTGTTCATCCTTTCTTTTCCTAGGATAATGATCCCAAGTCTCTTGGTTTCCTGCTACAATATAGGCTTGCTTCTCCACATTGTTGTGCATTCTGAGTCCTGGCTTGAATTCAGCTCTCCTGAATGTGCATGGCATGAATAGATGCTAACATTTTAGATGAGTGCTCCATAGTGCTGTATACAAAGACATAAATGTCTACCCATCCAAGAATAAATCTACTTTTTTTTCCCTTTTATTTCCCCCTACAGTAGATAAGGTTTATGTTGTGATGGGTAAACAAGCACTGGTCTTCTTCCTCATTTTAATAAAGCATGATAGGTCCTTTTTCTGTAGCACATATTACTCTTGGGCCCTAAGGATGAGGTTGATGTTCTACGAATATTTGAATTTCATCCTTTTCCCCTTACTCTTCAATCTTCTCTATTTGCTAGGCAGAGGAACAAAGCAATGCAAGTGTCCTGCTTACAGATGGATCATCCAGTGTAGACCATGTTTTCTCCATTTGTATCACCAGCTGTTTCAGGAAAAAAACATTGTTTTTACCAAAATCTTTTATAGAGCATCCAAGCAGCTCAATCAGAAGGCTAGCCTTAGGTTTGCCACCATTTGATCCAATAATTTCCCTGTCAGTAAAATTTACTGCTGCCTGCCTTACAGCTTTTTCCCTGTTTTTTTGCTATCTCCCGGCTTCTCTAGATACTTAATGATTTCTGATATAACAGCAAATTCCACATTTAATTAAGTTCTTATTTAAATTATATTATGAAGACCTGGGCTAAAGCAAAGTGGTTTAAAGTTATTTTGTTGACCGAGGAAAATTTTTTTTCTTTACAAGAGGAAAATTAATATAATAAAAGAAAGAAGTAATTTAATTGGATTGTCACACACTTTTCTTAGACTAGAGACGTAAGGTCTATGTGTTCTGGTATCTGATCAATGACTGTTTTATTGCATTCATCTTTGCTGCGATTATTTTGTGAGGCTACATGAAATAAAGGTTCTCTTCAGCATCCCATGATTTTCAAGAGAATGTGGCAGTAAGAACGTCTGTTATGTGTCAAGAGCCCTTCAGAAGATTTAAGATGGAGGCAACTTAAAAGTGAGGGTTACATGGTTTTCTTCTCTTGAAATAAAATGATGACATTTAGGTATTTGAAAATAAGTAAATGAGGTAAGTAAATTAAATTTAAGGGAATTTCAGTAAGTTTCATTGAATCAAAATTCTTTTTTTTATCCTGTAGGGGAAAAAGAAAAGCCAGTTAAAGAAAGTAGAATAATTGTTTACATTTGAAAAGAGTTTTTCAGTGTCACTTATGACAGGTGCTACAGTACAGGCTTTGGTAAAAGGTACAGCACTGGCTATAATAAACCCTCTTTTTCTGAAGTTTCTTTTAAAATATTTTAACCAAATTATGTGATAATGAAAGCAAAAATATGTATAAGATATATCTGAGAATTGTCATTGATGTGATTCCAGTACTTATGTTCATTTCATGTTGGATATTTAATACCATTGGTGTAACCACCCTGTAGCGAACTGTGCAAGTTCCCCTAAGACAATATATTAAACCAGCCTTAAAATATGGCTCTTTAAAGTGGGCTGTGATGAAGGAGGACTGATACAGATGGAGTTATGTTATGTCATGGCAGGATGTGTTTCAGCATGTCAAATAATATAGGGATATGTAAATTCTTATCATTAGCTGTGAACTTTTAGAAGCCAGAACTTGTTCTTGATTCTCTGTGAAGACACACGTACATTTATGGAATCATCAATGTATCAGGGTTATGTTGTGAAACGGGTTAGGTTGGGGATATTTTCCCTTCACTTTTTATCTTAGATTGATTACTTTAAGCTACTTTCTTGCTAAAGCATTTGAATTACTTTTCTTGCTTACCAGAAAAAAAAAAAGGGTAAATCAACTTATTGAAATTGCAGGGGGGCATTGTCGTGGGATGGCAGTCACAACTGGTTTTCCCCTTAAGATTTAATTTTCCTTTGGCTTACCTTATTTAAGAGTTCCAGTATTAGCATTTATATACTAAGGTATTAAGGGCTCTACTAATCTACCTTGTGAAATACCTAATTTGTTTAGCTTCAGTGCACAGAAGCACAAGAGAGTTAACACAGGGCTCTCATATAAGTTTTACAACTTGTGACAACACAAAGCACCTCTCAGATGTTAATACGCTGTGGGGCTTTAAACCTCATGCATTTTGCAAATATGACCTGAAAACAAAATTCAGCTTCTTATAAGTTTAAGTACTCAATTTCTTTTAAATTTGTAAGTTAAAAATAACTAGAATTTTGTTTCAAATATTAATGACAAGCACTTGCCCAACAGACCTTAGAAAACATTTGTTTTACCTGTAAAATATAAACTGCTTGCTGATGTCAATGTTCACTTATTAATTTAGTTAAGATGTCAGGATTTTCGCAATTTATACAGACAAATTTTCCTCATAATTTTAAGTTAAAAACTTTTGTTCTAGAGTTTTATTAAATTATTTTTTCCTAAAATGTGAAAATAGGACCATAATTAATAAAATTAGGAGTCTAAATGAACAAATGAATATCTGCCTCAGGTACCTAATTTTTAGTGTCTAGTTGAAAAAAATACAGGTAAAAATTTTAAAGGTGCTTTTAATCCAAACTATTAAAAGTAGGTAATAGGCAAAGGTAAGAAGAATCATGAGTTTCAATTTTTAGATAATTTACAATATGATTTATTTAAAGACCAAAAAGCATGCAATTATTCAACGCACTAGCTTATTTTATATAAGTAACAACTGGGCCATGAAAAATTTCTCTGGACTTACTCCAGGAAACTTCTCAGCTATATATAAAAAGTGTGCAACAGTTGCTCCACCCATTTTCCCTATGGTTTCTATCTCCAAACAAGGTAGAAAAATTTATTGTCTTATATCTGAAAGTTGCCAAGCATACCTTCCTTTGGGAATCATCTTCATTACTGTAATTCTTAGAAGCTCAAGTCATGGGCCAATACTCCCTGGTGCTAGTCACTGTACAAACAAATTATGTATAGATGTGTTTTTTTCTATAATGCCAGCCAAGACCTAATTAATGAAAATAAACAACTGTAACTGTATCTGCTGTAGACTAAAAGCCAGAGTACTAACATCATTAGTCTTCTGCAGGAATTATAGAATGAAATAAGTAAAATTATACATTGAATTGAGTAGTGTAGAAGATCTATTTTCTAGACAACAGAGCACAGTGGCAATTTTTATATTGTAACTTTGGTATATGCTACCTTGAATTTTATGGCTTCTATTAATACTGCTTTTTCAGGTTTTTCTGGGCAACTGTGACTTTCAGGGTAGCTTGATAGATGAATGCATGCTAATTTTCTGTGAATGTCCTGGAAGCATTAGAGAGGAACCACTTAAATCTCTGAAGCCACTATCCTGCCCTGCTCCCTGGTGGAGGGAGTAGAGAAGGTGTAGCCAAGAAGTCAGCCTTAGCTAGTCAGATTATGCATAGTGGTTTATGGCTCATACATTTGTGATGAAGCAGAGGATGACATCTGATGTCAACTTTAAAATGCAGGTTAAGTTCATTTGAAAGAAGCTATAAAGCATAACTTAAGAAAGGCTCTGTGTTCTCCCAGAGTTTATAATCATGAAAAGAAATCAGAACAAAAGCATGAAAAGATTGAATTATGGCAGGTAATTAAAACAAAATGCTTGCTGTGCTAGTCCTGTCTGCCACTCCTGCTCAGAATGATAGTTTATTTAATAGGCAGTCTTATTGAAATGGGTTGGTTAGCCATTGAGTCAGGGCTATTCTATAGGAGGAAGCAACAGAATCCAGTAGGTGATGAGTAAAATGTAAAATGTAAAAAAGTAAGTACTTAATCCTTATAGCTTGCTAACAATTAAGCCTTTGTCTACAAGCCTTTGTGTAATATTTCTAGACAATGTGCTCGAAGATATTTAGAAAGAAATATGTATTTTCAACCAGCTTGTTGGTCTTTTTCCCCTTCCTGCTAAAACAGTTGACTTACATAGTCTGCAGAGGTCTTTTACTCAGACACTCAATCACTACTTAGTTTCCTTTCTCCTTTTTCTGTTGGGCCCCAGTGTGAGAAGCTACCAAGCCACAGGTAGATCTAGCATGGACTTTAAAAGTTTTGTAAATAGGAAATGCATGAATTTCATATTTAATCTTCAAGCAAGCATATAGGTAAGTACACAAGCATTACATTCAGGTACAGATACCAGGTTTAGAAACAGAGGCCCTACCCAATGGGTTCCTGCAGAAAAATTCTTCAGGGCACAAAGACATCTAGGGTCTTGGAGACAGATAAGAGCAAACACATTTATTGTGAACTAAGTGCTTACCCTCCTATCTAACATTTTATCTGAGATGCTTGTGCAGCTTTAATTGTTTGTCTTCTTACCACTGATGGGTTTTTTTAAGTACAAAAGTGCACCTCCCATAATGTCAATTGGGAAAATAAAGAAAACTCTGTTCAATTGCATGCACAAATTCCATCATGTTTTCTGAAAACTATGTCAGAATCAACGTCATATTTCATAGCAGCAGACAGAAAACTGCTTTTCAAATCATTAGTAAAATAAATTTCATCATTTTCCCTCAAGGAAATAGCTGTACCATCATGCCAAAGAAAAGGACAGTTTTGTTGGCTAAGGAATACTTCAGATTCACATTGAAAAACAAATTTGATGTCTAAATTAATAGTAAGAACATTTAATGCAGAAGACTAGAGTTTTGTGTAATAGAAGCTCCTTTTAGGTAAATTTTATGAAAAAAAGAACAGTGAAAAGTTATAAAAATAATATGTACCCTTCAGTACATTTTGTTCAGTGAATGTGTAAGTGCCTTTGAATCATTTATGCATACATGCAGGAAACTGATAAATTTTGAACAAATTTAATTGAAATCACCCTTGGAGTGAGTCTGAAGGAAGGATTAAATTTAATGGTCTCACAGAGTGTAGTACTGTAACACTTCACTGCCAACTCTGAAGACTATATTTTTCCCAATAAAGGATTCTACACCTCAATCATCACATGAATGTGAATTTAGTCACATCTCAGAATGAAAATCAGTTTGCTTCTGCAGTAATGAGACTGAAGGAAGATGTTGAGACAGACAAATCATAAAGTTTGGTTTCACTTTAATGGTGTCATACTAAAGGACAGGAGTTTTTCCCCCACATTATTTTAAGTGACTTGTTGCCTTGGATCTCAAGCAAAATGTCAAGGAACTATTTAAAATATGTGAATGGGGATGAAACATATCAGCAAATTTTGGTGTGTCATTGAACCTGCAGTCCCTGTCAGTGGAATGTCCTGGTTGTACCTGGGTGCAGATACATCTTCAAAGATTCATCACCACCATCTTTGTATGATTTAAAGATGCATGGTCTTATCCTATATCCCTCACTGTGTTGTTTTTATCTTTCTGGCAGCAGCTCTTAATGGTTGTAGCAGAGTGTTATAGTTGACTACTGTACCCCCTGCTTCTATTGGAGCACTGTCGAATCCAACATTTTGAGTATTTTGTCACAGGGGATATATATTTTAGTTTATTATTCTCCTTCTTAAGTATTTCTACCTCTGTTGTGCTTCTGAACTGGTTCCTGTGTGATGGCCCTTTAAAGTAAATTTCTCATAGCTAACAGCTAGCTGGATTCCAGTCTCTGATGTCCAGTAACAAACTCTGTAATCCAGTTCACAAAAGATCTGTGGAAGCATAGAGGAAGCTGACGTCTGTGAGAAATGTGCTTTGACCATTTAGATAGTCTGTGCTCTGAGCTCTGGATTTTATGCAACAGCTAACTATTCTGCTAAATTAGATTGTAGTTGTGGGGAGCATCCAAAAGAGCAATTTTTGCTCTCTAATATAACTATACCTCAACTTCTCTTGTGTGAAATCAAAATAGCAGTCCCAGTTCTTTGCAAAAGTATTGTGAAGATAAATTAATTAATCTATGCCAAATTAAGATAAATTAATTTATGTGGTGAGGAATGCCATGGAAAATGCTCATGAGGAAAGTAATAATTCTATATTCAAGAAGGGCTTGAGGTAAAGCTGTGTGAAGAATTGATTTTTCACTTCATTAGCTGACCTGAAAAATTGTGGAAAAAATCAATTTTGGACCAACCTGAAATGATTTTCTCTCATTTTTCTCACGGGAACATAAAGATAGAAAGTAATATAAAAGTTTCATCTCAAACAAAATATAATTTGTCTGGAAGTAAAAAATTTCATTGTAATACTAATTATCCATATCTTTTTACCAAATTGCAGGTGGGTATTTAAGGGAAATCACCCCTTCCAGAGTAATTATTGAGAGTTTATTTTGAAAATAGACTAGCAAGTGTTAGGTTTGTTTGTTCATTTGCTGGTTTGTTTATTTAAGCCCCTATCCCTCTTTCATTGGTGAAATGCAGTTGTGGGTGAAAAAACTATGGATAAAATGGGGTCTAGTTATTAGCTGTGGTGAAGCAGGTATGGTGGGCATGCAGATGGCTCTATTGGCACAAAAAAATCACCTTTTTATAGACAAAACATGACCATATTTCAGCATCTTCTGCTTTATTCTTCATAATTTTGAATATTCCTGCTTAACATTTTCACAGTCTATTTCAACATCGAAGCGTTGTGTTAGTAGTTGGCCATTCTCCTTCCCAGCCACGTCTGATCAGTGCAGCCAGCACTCCAGTGTAAATAGTTCAGCGTGCATTAGTGGGTGCCAACCCTGTGAAGAGTTCCCAGTGCCATGACAGTAAAGTGGCTTTATACATCATAAAATAGAATCCACTTCGTTGATGGCACACAGCAGTTGCCCTGCGCAACCGTGTGAACAGTCTTGTGCACTAACCTGTGAGGCTGTTGGTCAACCAAGTAGCTCTGTCAGGGAGAATTTGGTGTGACACCCATTTCTAGATGATGCATCTGTGTGTCCTCTTTATCCCACCCAATTAGCAGTGTGGACAAGCAGAAGAACTTGGGGCGTCTTCGGTCTGGAAAAGTTCAGCCTGAGGCTGACATTACACTCTTTCACTGGGAAAAGACTGTAGTTTCAATTAAATACTGTAAATGTGATGAAAAGTATTCTTTAAACAATGAGTGGGTAAACCAGACCACTAGATAACTGCTGTTAAATAAGCTCTACTTTAAAATGTTGCCAATGACTATGTAAGATATACTACAAGAATACATATCAAGGAGATGTAATGAAGTAGCATGGGTAACAGGGTTCCAGAACCCAGAAAAAAATATCTCTGTGTCCTACTGTCTTTATTTCTGTGGCTGGTTATTAGAACTTTTTGGAGTCCTGCTAGCTCCTTTTCGAATTATGTTTCAACTTCACAAACTCTGTTCCTCTGCTTTTTAGTGCAAGAAAATTTTTGTTCTAATAACTGGAAAAATAGTGGCCTCGGTATAAAGTTCTCCATTGAGGAAGGGAACATATTTTAGAGTCTTCTTTAATGATCTTACTGCACTGGTACTACTGTTTACACATATGACATAAAATTTACACAGAACACATATAACCACAAAAAATATATAAACATAAGGTTGTCATACAGTTGCAGCAAGTGTTCACTTTTTGTTAGTAGTCTCACCATTTATAGCAGTGTTTTGCAATAGACAAATTAGTAGGTGTTTGGATTTTATCCTTTAGCATTACTTCAAAGAGAATGGAAGAGTTAAATAATTCTTCCATACATGCATTTTTTTCTTGAGAACTCCTCTTGGTAGTGTTCTCTGCCTCATTGATCATTTGGATCTGTGGCATTTATAAATGTTGATTGGGTGTAAATCATGAACTAAAGATGAACAGCTGTGAAAAATGCTGTTGAGCACCTCCACCTTGGCACTCTTGGTACAAAAGAGTCCTTGAAACAAGCAGCCACATTCACTTTGGGTGGTGGAATCTGTACTGAATCTGTATAATCTTTCAGTCTACCAAATTACGACACCTGTTATCCTCATAATCAAGACTACACAACCTCCTCCCTGCCCCAATGTCAGAGACAGACCCCTAGTTAGCACCAGTGTCTTGTGTAATCTCTGTGGTCTTCACAGACTGAAGAGCCACAGTTTAACTGCAAGCCCTAACTGTTACTTTCATTGCAAGTGCTTGTCCACAGACAGCTCACTTGAGGAGAAATTAATTTCACAATTCTAAATATTTACATTTCAAACTGAATGCAGGCTGCAAGTTAGAGTTTGAACCTGATTCATGCTATTCCCTACAGTTCCAAGATATGCAAGAGAACAGATGATTCTCTGTGTAATGACATGGAAGAATAAATGGAAAAATATTTTTCGACTGGTCTGGAATCCAGAGAAGAATTTGAAGGATTATGCTTATATCAACATCTAGTTGACTTTACTGTCCTTGGGGCCTATTGAACTGAAGAGGCAAAGAATTACCTGGACTGAGCTTTGGCTTACTTTAGGATAATAAAACATCACAAAAGTTGTCAGTTACCGGCATTGACATTCACTAAGATGGAGTTCAGACATTTTACCATATCCATATCTTTTTTTCCCCCCAAAAGTTGAATGAGACAAATCTCGGAATTAAGAGCTGCTGAGAAAGGTTTTAGAGCAAACTGTTTATATGAATAATAATATATTACTAGGGTAAGTGGAATTAATCAAAGAGTTCAAAAGGAACTGATACTTTAAACAAAAAAGCTACTGATATGAACTATCGATTTCTGAGATAGAACAGAATATTACAAGAAAAGAAGGTGTCAAGGTTGAGGCCAGTCCTTAAAAATGACTCCAAAAGAGAATTCAATGATCTTTTGATCAGTCTCCAGAAAGAAAAATATGGACTTCTTATTTTCATGGAGGCAAATTGGTGAGCGGAAAAATGTCCATAAACTACACATTAAAAGATGCTGGATGGGGAAATGAGAACAAATATCTCTGTTGCCTGGTTTATAATTTCAGAGACAGGATACAGGTAAAGGTAAGTAAAAGCGAGTAAGTAAAGGTCTGTATTTCTGTTGGGAGGTCATTCTCTGTACATCTGGTATCAGAACTCATTATTCTCTATAGAGCTTAACAATAAGTAAATTAAAAGGTGAATATGTTTTTAGACTAACTTGTGATTTGTTCTGGGGATTCTCTCCAAATCAGTCAGACATCCTAATGTAGATGAGCAATGATCAATCTGATGTTTAATGAAGAGGTGTGAACATATAAATGGGTGTTCTGGTTTTCTGCTGGAAATTGTGTTGATAAGTCAGGGATGTTTTTGTTGCTGTTGAGCAGTGCTAAGCCTGAGTAAAGACCTTTTCCTCTTCTCACCCAGTCCACCAGGGAGGAGCCTGGAGGGGCACAGGAAGCTGGGAGGGGACACAGCAGGGACAGCTGATCCCAGCTAACCCAAGGAACATTCCATACCATATGGCATCATGTACAATCTGGAGGAAGAAGGAGGCAGGGGGAACATTCAGGATGTTGGTATTTGTCTTCTCAAGCCTTGGATCTATGGTGGGCTGGAGCCCTGCTCTCCGTGAGATGGCTGAACATCTGCCTGCCCATGGGAAGTGGTGAATGAATGCCTTTTCTTGCTCTTCTTGTGTGCATGGCTTTTGCTTTCCCTATTATATTGTCTTTATCTAAACACACAGATTTTCTAATTTCTACCCTTCCGATTCTCTTCCCCATGCCACCAGGAAGAAATGAGAGTGTGACTACGGAAGGTTTGGTTGCCAGCCGGAATTAAGCCAAAACAACGGACTAAGGGAAATTGCTTTCTGCTGATTGTGCAAAACTTGTGAAAAATCCTGAGAAACCTCACACAGATCATGTGACTAAAAAGGACAACATAAATGTCCTAAAATTTAGAATTGTGAATCTACTCAGCTCCCCTATGCAGGGAAAGAATTGTGATTACAAGGGAAAACACAAAGAATTTGAAACCGATAAAAATATTTTAATGATGAAACTGTTACAAGGCATTCCAAACTTTGCAGACCAATGCAATTATTTAATTTCAAGGACTGAAAATAAATTTTCAGTGTTTCAGGTTTAGCACTAGCTCTACTCTCAAACTACTAAATTCATAAGCCAGACACACTGTTTTCAAAACTTGCTAGTTGGAACTTTATGGCTTGCTAAATAGATTCAGAAAACCATCCTGTATAAAGTTCCTTTATCCCTAAAGTAATTTTAATGCAACGCTTTTCTACAAAGTCAATCCAGTATGTGAGTTCCTACAGAGAACACTAATTATCTATGAGCTAGCATTTACACAAATAATTATAATAAAAAAATTAGGTGGTAGTTTACTGAAGGTTATAATGGGATAAGTTGAAAGAACCTCAGAATTGCCTTTAATTGGTTTCAGGAATAACCATCTTAGCAGACTCACTTCTCTTTATTTGACTCACTAAGAGTCGGAAAAACTGGCTTGCACTGGCAGGCTGGCTTTGACTGCCAACATAAATGGTTTTGGCCTTGTTTTTTGGCCTTGTTTTAGACTACCTTAGACTTTCCCTTGGTAACACTTTCAGATGACAAATACTAATGAGATGAAGAACAGATTTAACACTTACCTTGGCACATTTCTTATGAAACTGTTTGGAAACAAATTCTGTTTCTGACCTCTTTAAGTAAACATTCCTAAATTTTTTAAAGCATGCAGTCATAATCATAGAATCGATGTTTTGGGTTGGAAGGGTCCTTAAAGATCATCTAGTTCCCAATCTCCTGCCACAGGCAGGGACATCTTACTCATACTTATGCATATTAGACTTAATTGCTATCAATTTATCTTCTTTTCTATTAGAATTTTTAAGAATTTGGTTCTCGTGGCCTTCATATACTTAACACTAAGCTTTAATTAATATCATACCTCATGAAACCACAATTCTAGTAATTTCCATGCAAGAAACAATAACGCATAAATTACAGCTTGAAGAATGGTAGCATTTTATTTGTATATTTTAAAGAGAAACAGCTGTAGATCTTTTAATTTAGTATTGTAACAAAATAGAATTTTTGCACATTATTTTTTTCCAACTTCACAGGAAAAATCATAGGAGAAGCTGACAAGTCAAAAGTACTTGCATGATCTTGTCTCCTCCCTTATGACAAAGATCTAGAACTTTTTAGAAAAAAGAAAAGAATATCATTCATCAAGAGCTACTAAACTTTTTGTTTGGGCCTCACAGACTGTTTCCTTTGACAAGCCACTTTCAGCATGAAAAGGCCTCATCAAATAAATAAACAAAGGCAACTGTAGCTTTCTTATGTTTTTGAAGTCTAAACATACTTAAAGGAAGTTTAAGCTTTTATTCTGAAAAAGGCATCTGTCATGAAGTGTGAGGGCTGAAGGATATCTTGAAACAGGAAAGGAACTGTTGCATGTTTGCAGAGGAGAGATTTCTTTCAAGGAGAAGGTTATGGGATCAGTGCTTTTGCTCTAAATCCATTATTTGTCCAGTAGTATGCCCTTATTTCATCCTGTAACACTTGAAGAAATTGGGGGTCTCATCTACTTTCAACATTTAGAGTAACATTGAAAATTTATTTTGAAAACTACATGCACTGCTATACTGACACTTAAACTTAAACAATTTTTTTCCACAAGTCTGTTTGCATGTGTTTTGTATAACCATAAATACAGTTTTTTATTCTTCTGCTGGGATCCAGACATCTTTTCTCTTGCATTATGATCTTTTATATTTCCTTCTCTGTGATTCCAACCTTTGTTGCAATTTACAATATAAAGCTGTTTTTTTTTCTCCTTATGGGACATGTTAAAGTTTGTTTATCCCTTTGTCCATCTCCTTGGCATTATACTGGTATATGTACACACTCACCTCATAACATAGTCGTCCACTTGTGCAGTCCTCCCAACACAACCAAGTCAAATCTAAGCCCCTCCTTTCATCCTACTGTCTCACTCTTTGAGTCTATAGCATTGTTGAAAAACTCTACGTGCAGTGAACTTGACAGAAAGAAAATCAGGTCTACGCTTTTTATAGGAAAAGACTTAGTCTAGGTTATACACTTGCTAAAAAAGAAGTCCATGTCTCTAGAAACTAAATTACTCCAAAATCACAGTAGTAATTTTTCCCCCACCCATGCCCTTGCACAATTAACAACCATATCCAACATGAAAGGGTGGGTGGGGTTAGAAGACATTCTTGCAAAATTCCCATGAAAAATAATTCATTCAAAACTACCCAGTCTTGAAGCAACAGATGAAAAGTATTCACTCTGGATAGGTCCTTCAGGGGTTTTTCCCTCAAGTTTGGGGGGATTTTGTTTGTTTGTTTGTTTTTTGTTCATTTGTTGGGTGGTTTGGTTTTCCCCCCCTTTAAATTGCCCTTTGTGGTCATGGCTTGGGGCTTGTGTTAAAAAACTGAGAACTTAGCTTTTGCAGCTTCATTTTTACATTACAGTAGCAGATACTGTTATAAACACAGTTGCCCTCTGAGGGGTTACTGAGCCCAGCAGAAAAAGTGCAGCTAGTACAGAAACACAGTAAATTCCAAATGCATTACTTCTTCCCTTCCCCTTTCCAAATACAAAACATTCAACTACATCGGATTCTTTGATTTTTGATAACAGGGCTCGGTTTCTAAATGTAATATGCCCCAGGTTACTTTGTAAGTTTTCTTGGCCTGTGATCAGGAGCACACCTGACAGATGCAGACTACCTCTCCTGTCACCTTCATGTAATCCTTCATGTTTTGTATCAAAGAATTCCTCCAGCAGTTGAAAGCAAATTTATCCTCAAAGGTATTTATGACAAATACAATAATTCCTTTTAATGCAGGGAGTGTTTAATCCACCAACCTATTAAGTACAGTATACCTCCAGCAAACAACTATTACTTCTCATTAACATATTGCACTTAAAAATACAATTAATCCTTTAATAGGAACCTAAAATACATAGTTTCCTCTATGCAGCACCTCTCCCGATAATAATCTTCAGAAAGTGGTATCCAAAAGTTAATTAAAAGCAAAGTGTTCTTACATACTAGGCTTCCTGTTCAGACACACAATGGCTTGATGTTATTGGTGCTTTCACTGATTAAAAGGATTTACAATACATAGTTTTGGGAAAGAAGCTCTATAATTGCTGCTAATTGCCTTCATTTTTAGATGGTTGGATATATTTCACATGGATCTTGTTTAACTGTGCTAGATATTTTCCAAGCATATATATTAAACTTTTCCTTTTATTAATTCAAAAACTAACTACAAGTTTCTTTTTTCCCTTACCTATTACTTCACAAGCTATTTTGGTAGAGTGCTTTTTCATAGCCAATGATAATTACACTTAAATAGAGAATAAAAATAACTTTTCCATTAAATTTACAGGCCTATGGCTCAGAAAATATGGTTTCTATTCTCACTTGCACAATGGATTTTCTGTGCCATTGAGCAAGGCAGGCGTGATCACAACTACTTTTCTGCATTTTTTACTGAAGAGTGTTTGCTTTTTAAAATGTGTCTTTTTCTGTCTAATTAAAGCTAATCAAGAAGAGTGACAAAAATGCTGTCAGAAGCATATACTGCAAAAAATTGAATATTGAAACAATCTTATGAATCAAATGGTTATAATTATTATAAATTCTAAATAAGATATTTTATTTTGTTGAAGTACTTTCAGTCAATATCTTTTGGCTTCTCAAAGCAGAGAACATCATTTTGCTCATTTACAGTTAAGCTGCCTTCTGCTGTTTTGGCCTCCCACTTTGACAGGGAAACTCAAAACTGAAGCAACTCCTTGTGGTGTATCCTAGAAGATAAATCCAGGTACTGAAAGACCTGCTTTTTAATCATAAGTCCCTCTGGTTTGAAACAGAAGCCCAGCCTGAGATTTTCCTCATCGAGTGCAGTATATACTGCTCAGCAAGGAAGTGCATGCTGGAGATTAAATTCTGCTCTGCTGAAGCTATTTTACCGTGAACACAACGAACTCATGACATCAGCACTTGGTGGGTTTGTGTAGGTTTCCTCGTGGGAAGAAAGTCACCAGCAAGATGAGTCTCAAAGGCCTCTGTCGCACAGGGGAGCTGCACTTATAAGTGGTGTCTTGCACTTTGTACTTGAATTTCAAACTCTCCTAGCCTGAAGCAGTTTTGCCCATGATGACAGACCCTAGCATGACTTTATTAGGCACACACAATAGGAATGGATCTGTGATATGCAACAACTGGTCCCGAAAACCCAAATTAGATGGATGTCTTGGGGAGGGTCATTCAGACTGGGTCTACTCTGTCTCCTGTACTGGAATTCTCTCTCTTGGCAGCTGAAGGATATTAAGTGCTTTTTTGGAGGGAATATTCCAAATTAGTTTAATTTGATATGTGTAGTCTGTGTGCTCTGAGCCTGCTCTGTGCAGCAGAGGGTAGAGACTTTGTCTCAAGCACATTTTTGATTGTCTTTAGAAAAAGAGAAAAAATGCCTAATGTCAATGTACACTTTGTCATTGTAATTGCTATCCTAACAAAATTGTAGAATGCTTTCAGGGTACCTACACTTTGCTGTCTGTAATATAACAAAAATAAAAACACACCAAAAAAAAATCAAAAAGCATGCACAACTTTCTCAGTTATAGTTATTCATAATAATCTTGAGAATTCAAGGTAGATGTCAGCCAAGAAACGTTATTTCTGCTGATTAATAACATTGTAGCTCTCGTCTGGCTTTATTTTTGTTAATTTTGAGCCTGAGAAACCAACAATATGCAAATGCATTATTTTCTTCAGGAATCTATCTTCTAGTGTGAGAACAGTCCTTTAGCAGCAAACATCCTAAACTCTGAAAGTTTTTTATGCCAGGAGCCAGGTCTATATGAAAAGTGCATGGTTGGCTGATTTGGCTTTTATGCTTTAAAAAGCTGCCCTGAAAACCTTCAATATTTGGCAAGACCTTCTACCATTTAGCAGATTTCAAAATATGTTTCTCAAAACATGTTTTCACCTGTTTTGTCAATGCTTTTAATTTTTTAACAAGTGCACTACAACTTCTCATAGAAACTACTTGTACAGTAAATTTAATGAAATTTCTGAAATTATCTGGAAGCACACCATAGAATTTCAAAACACATAAAGTAAACCTACCAAACTACAAATTTTAATAGATTATTACATTGATTAGTAGCTAATGTCCATAAGTTTCACAGAATACAAAGAGATATATACCCGAAAGAGTCACTTGAAGATTCTAGTTGAAATGACTCTTATTTAACTAAGAATTGGCATAACCATGCTTTGTAGACTTGTACATTTTTTTATCATCAACATTAAAAACTTCTCATGTTTAACAAATTTGTTTCCACCTATGCAATGTAATAATCCTACTTCACTTTTGATTTTATAGAAGGAACACACAGATACTAATTCATATCTGATTTAAATGAACATGTTCATGCTAGCTGAGGCATTCAGTTAGATTTCAGTCTCTCCAGCTGAGTTACCTGAGTGAGAATACTTTTTGTAAAGATGTGGATGTGGGAGGTTTTCCCTTTAGCAATTTTACATACAAATTAGATGCATGTGTGTCTGAAAAAAAAAATAAATCAAGAAATAGCCTCATAAATGATTTTGGAACTAAAAATCTTGGGCAATTACTGCTGAATATGAATCTGTACTACCCAGCTGAAACTACAGACATGCAAAATAGCTATATTTTTTTGTTCGGTTGAAATGGAACAAAAATATTTATTTAAGAAATGTGCTAATTAATAATTTCTTTGTATTTATCACCTGTAAATTTCCAGTATTTCCAAATGTTGTCATTAAACCACTAATGCTGTAGTCTTTGCTTGAACAAATCTTGTGTAGTTTTTTGCATTTTTAATGTTTTTGTATTGAATTTTCAATTTTAAAAATCATTCTTAGCTAAGTCCTTGTGATTTGACTTGTGAATGACTTTTACCTTCAGCATAAAATTAAAAGTAGGGAATAAGAACAGACTCGGGGATTGTCATGCCTTATCTTAACTATGTGAGCATATTTTTCCAGATTTCTAAATTTGATGTTTCCTTTTAATCAAAGGGGTTGCATACTGATCCCCCTACAGCATTGTCAAGTGAGACTTATAATCTTGTCTTTATATTTAATATTGATGAATATGTAGGCTTTTCTCTTTCTCTTTTTTTTTTTTTTTTTGTTCTCAAAAAGAGGAAATATATAGAATAAAAAGAGAAAGGGCATAATTTCTTTATTTTTTTGGTTGTGAAGAAACATGGTTAAAAACTGTTTGTTAAGTTAAAAGTCCTTTTTTGTAATTAAGTTTGGTCTCAGGTTCTCTTAAAAACTATCTTAAAAGGAGTCCCAAAGGTATCTAAACTTTTAATTTACAAGCAGGTAATCAATTATAGATTGTTTTAAATAGGGCTGTGCAGCTCCTACTCATTTTTAAATTCTTGCATAGGACTTGAAAACAGTGTCAGATGAGTCTTGTGGTGAGGAAGAAGAGATATCATTTATACATTTATCAGTCAAATCCAAGTAATTTTCCCCCAGAAATGATGTAAAATGATGTAGAACAAGATAGGAAGACTGATCTATAGGATCCAGTAGTTCTAAAGTAATATTGCAATGCAGTAAGGTTTACAAATGCAGAGACTTCCCTTTTAGAGGGGATTAGTCTTGGTATGTGTAGGTTGTGATCATCCAGGGGTTAATTCATGAGCAGATGCCGATATTAACAGAATGTCAGAAAACTAAGAGAAAAGTATTGCCAAGTCTTCACTTTAGGGAGAATAATTTCACTTGTATCATCCTACACATTTTCTAACACTCTGATCTTTCCCCTTGCTTCCCTTTGGATTTCCTCCTCTTCATCCACAATTTCTTTAAGGTTTTGTGCATATTTATCAAGAAAAGCCCTTATTTTTACATCTCACTAAAACTATTTCATTTTTTTGTTGTTGCAGAATGAAATTGGTGGGTCATTTTCAGCTTTTCACTCTTAGATTCTTAACTACAGTCAACCCTTTTCTGTGTTGCTTTAATTTATTTTGTTTGTTGATGCAGACTCCTATCTGCACTCAGCAGCATTAAAACTAATGACCAACCTGAAAGTTTCTGGGGACATGATTAAGTGGGAGCAGAATGGTCTTTGAAGTTATGATTTTTACCCAAAGGAAAAGGGATGAATGGTGGAATTTTTTCTTGCCAAACCCAAGACTTAAAACACTACTTAATCTGGTCTATATAACTGAATCTAAGTGTTCCATGTTGTGGAAGAGATAGGTTGAGGATGAGTGGCTGATGGAAAATCCAGATTGTGCCTGTGGGTTATCTGGAATTTAGGAGATATGCATCTGTAAAACCACTATCCACCTTCTCTGGATCTTGCTATAAACACACACAGCTGCTCTGCTCATGTCTTCAACAAACAACTGAAGAATAGAGAGCTTGGTCTGAGATATTTAAGGCCACATGAATCTCATCAGTAATTCAGAACAAATCCCAGTTTTTCAAGTAAAAATTTCTACATAGGAGTCTTGAGATTCCCTCTCTTTTTTTTTTTTTTACAAAGCTAATGCATAGGTCTTTGAGTAATGCTAATATATTGCAAGTTCAGCAGCACGACAGATTTACAGGATGCACAACTAACAGAGAAATCAGAGGAAAGCAGGAGAGAACTGGGAAAAGATAAAATGGGAAGGAAGAATAGACACTTTGCAGAAGGGCTATTGTTTATATCTCAGAAGCAGTAGAGAACTAGGAGGTGGAAGATGAGAATTCCAGCTCTCTGAGAGGAGAATCAAAAATTCTAGGAGCAAGGGAATACCCTGTGACAATTTAGAGGCAGCCATCTTTGGTAAGGAGTATAGGACATGAGACAGAAGAAGAAATGAGAAAATCTCTGGGTCAAAGAACTTGTTCCAAAGCCCTTTGGAACAAGTGTCAGAGAAGGAAATGAACAATGGATGTTTGGGCAAGTCGAACTGGCCTCATCGAATAGGTGCTGAATTTGGGAACAGCAGTAGTGCTTAGACATAGGTAGCTTTCCTGTTTAAACAGAAATAGGTTTTGCAGAGACAACACTGTTGTTCACATCAATATTCCCCTTTATGGGTTTGTTGAGTTTATTGTTCTAAGTATAGAGTTTTGCATTTGCTATTAGTGGTTTACGTGTGGCTTTTTTCTCCAACTTGACAAGACCATTTCAAATTCTAATCTTGTCCTCCAATGTCTTCACATCTGTCACAGCTTGGTGTCATCTGTAGTTTTAATAGGCTTACTCTCTGTGCTATCATCCACCATTGTAATGAAAATATTGAATCATAATAAATTAAAGACAGGCTCCTGAAGAGCCCAATTTGATAAATCTCTCCAGTTTGACAGTGAGCCACTGATAATTATTCTCTGTGTGGTTTTCCAACCAGTTAGGCTCACCAAAAAGCAGTATCATCTAGTTTATATTTCTGTGGCTTAGTTGTGAAAATGTCATATGCAACAATGCAAAAAGCCTTACTAAAGTCAGCATGTGTCACATACTTTCCTTCATCCACAAGTCCTGTTAACTTTCATAAAAAGAAATTAGATTTATTTGACATGTTTTATTCTTAATGAATCTGTGTGGGCTGCTTTTCACCTTTTCCTTGTTTTTAAGGCACTTAGAAGTGTTTTGTATTTTTTCTTGCACTGTTTTCCAGAAATCAGAGTTTTTACCTTTGTTTACGTATTTTGACAAGATTGCTGACAATGTTTATGTTAATATACCTGAATAAGGCTCACATTTGGTGGTGCTACCCAAAATAGAAGGCCTTTATCCAGAAGAGACTTCTCATGCATATGTGCCTGTACTTGTAAATCTATCTGCACTGGTTTTGGCTGGGATACAGTTCATTTCCTTTGTAGTGGCTAGTAGAGGACTAAGTTTTGCAGTTGTGTTGAAAACAGTGTTGAGAACACAGAGAGGTCTTCTCTATACTGAGCAGTATTTACAGAGTAAAGACCTTTTCTGCTTCTCACTCCACCCCACAAGTGAGGAGGCTGGGGGAGCACAAAGAGTTGGGAGGGGACACAGCTGGGACAGCTGACCCCAGGTGATGAAAGGGTTTTCCCAGACCATAGGATGTCCTACTCAGCATATAGATGGGGGTACAGAAAGAAGGCAGGGGTACATATTTAGAGGGATGGCATTTGTCTTCCTGAGTCACCATGACACACGATAGAGCCCTGCTCTCCTGGAGATGGCTGAACATCTGCCTGCCCATGAGATGTAGTAAATGAATGCCTTGTTTTGCTTTGGTTGTGTGCATGGCTTTGTTTTATCTATTAAACTGCCTCTATCTCAGCCCACAAGTTCTCTCACTTTTACCCTTCTGATTCTGATTCCCACTGGGGGAAATGAGCAAGCAGCTGTGTGGGTGTTAGTTGCCACATGGGGTTAAACCACACCACCATCAAATGCCCTCTTTGCTATTTCCATATTTCCCACTATCTAGTTTCTTCTCTATCAAGCCTTTCTGATAGTTCAAGGTTGCCAGAATGAAAGCATATTTCTTTATCCACCCTGTAAAAGTTTCTGGGTGCTTTTGATGGTTTTCACACCCTTTATTTTCACAGATGAGACCATTAACAGAACAAAAAAAAACCTATGTCCTTCCTTGCTTTTCCAGGTTGGTTTTTTCCCTCTGTCTCTCTTCTCCAGAAACAGATGCTTTAGACAGATTGATGCATTTCAGTTCAGACAGCTTTAAGTCTGTCTTATGTGGGAACAAGTTGGTTTATAGGACAGAATCAATACTAGAGCACTAGAGCAAAATGTGTAAATTGCACACTTCTTTCCTCTCAGCTTGTGTGACATTAGAATCCATTATCTGTACTGAGTTTTCCACAGCTCTCTTAAGTGATCCCACTGAAGAGTAAAAGAGTAGTAACCTCTCTCCCCTGGAACCCTTGAAAGACATTAATTTACCAGTAGTTGGTATTAGTTTTCTAGAGAAAATAGGTGGTGTACATGGCTATGAAACTTGTATGACTATGTTTTATCTCAGTTTTTAACATGCTGCTAAAAGGTCTTATTCCTGTCAAGGGCAACTGCAGTTTTGAAAACAGACTGTTTCAAGGGGAGCACAGTCTATGTGCCACCATAAAAAATCTTTCTTGATGTATTTCAGATAGAAAATGTTAGAATTCTGGAAAAATGTAGTTGAAATTAGCATTGATATTAAGAAATATTTACATATATTTTATGGAGAATAGATACGACTGCAGCATGTGCTTAAAAGATTTAGTAGGTATTTTGATAAAAAAGATATTTTGACAGAAAAGGAGACAGAAGCAAGAAATTGCTTTTGTTATGGTGGAGGCTGCACAATTTAGTGTATACACATATGAACAATGGTAAAGTTAAGCAAGAGAGGTAAATCACCTCCCAAAATCTTAGCAGCTATATCTAAGTTTCAGTGGTGTATTAACAGCAATATTTCAACTTGCATTTGGGATAGCTGAGTTTATATATTTGGACAATCAGGCAGGTATGTAGCACAATCTTAAGTGGTCCCACCATAGCTTGGTCATGATTAATCCTGTAACCACCTGCAAATAATCCTTTTTGCTGTGAGTAGGGGATACCACTGGGAAACATGGTCACACAGCCAAGCAGAGGTCCATCTGTGCTCTGTGAAGTGAATGGGAGCACATAAAAACATTTATTTCTTATACATAAAGCATAAGAACTTACAAACTATAGATGTGTTTTTCCCAAGAAATCGGAGCATATGAAATTCAGAGTCCAATTCAGAGACAGATAAATTTATGTTGCTTATCGATAGGCACACTGCCATTGTATACATCATAATAACATCATAATGGTATGAAATTTTAATTTTATGTTGATAATTTTGCTATTAATTCTTAAAAACTTGCTTTGTTTTTAGATCTACTGGCTGGGTGCAATCCATTCGTGTTTCTACATGCTGATACTCTAATTACAAGAAGTTGCACATTAAGAGACTTAAATTGTACAAAGACAATATATCATATTGTCATATTAGTGCAGTCTGAGTTGTTAACTGAGATGCCAAAAGATATCTCCTCTCATGTTATTTCACATTCAGTTGTGAACAAGCAGCTACATGCTTTGTTCACTTCTAATTCCACATCTTCCCAAAACAGAAAATTACCCACTGTGGTCACAAATTTCATTCCATATTCCTGTATTCAGCCAATGAATAAATAAGCATTTTTTTAAAAAAACAACACCCCTCTCCCCCAAACACCAACAGCCATCAACAAATAAAAGGACTTTGTTTAAAACCTTCAAGAAATATAAAATCCCAACACTATGGTCAATAAACAATAAGAATAATTTTCAAAGCTACTGTTATAGGTATATTGCATTTTCTTATATTACAGTATCCACTCACTGTTTCTTCCATTTTGAAAATTCTGATATTGGCGCTACATTCTGGGAATAGGAATGGCTGGAGATCATGGTGAGCTCTATGTAAACAGCAAATATTCATCACTAAACTCACATCAGATATAAAGTTTCTCAGGAAGGTATAAAACTGTTTGACATATTATGGTTTATGGCCATGTAGAAGTCTGTCTGGAATCCGTAGTTGGTGTGAGCATTATCAGTAGTTTTCATGAATGAAAATATTATTAAAGTCCATCAATCTTTATCAGAGCTGGTGAACTTTGCTGAAGCTCCTGACTTTTCTCTGTCATCAACTATACCTATATTGGTTCCAAGAAAGAAGCCAAAAAGGGATATATCTAGATAGAGAAACTGATGAGGTTTTGGATACTTCAGCACTACTTATGTGTTTCCATTTAGTTCTAACCATAGACAGGAAGTGGCATTTCAATATAAAATAAGTTTGGCCAGCACTACTTGCACTGAATTGCTAGTGGGTTTAACTTACACACACTCATTCTTTGCACATTTCTAGAGACAAATCTCAGTTGATATACTCATTACTTATGTAGTTGTCCTTAAAGTGCATTGGCAGAGCACTTTTTAGTGTTAGAAAAATAATATGAACTGTCAGCAGCAGAGGGATATATGATGAGTATCAGAAACAATAGTTCCAAAAGGAGAATCTCATGTATGCACAAACACAAAGAATGCCAATCCTCTCTAAGGAGAAACCGTGGAATCCAGGAGAATCTGGTGTTAAACAATTAAGAAGCTTCCTAAAAAAAATTTTTTTTTTTGAGAATGCATGCTCCACATTTACATGTGGACCTCAGAGAAAAACATCTACGGTGGTAGTGACAAAAGGAGTTCAATAAATTCTGTTGTGAAACTGTGCCCTTGTCCCCAGTGCTGGGTCCAGAGACTGACAAAGGGAACTCAGAGTGAGCAGAGGCGTGTGCAGTGTCTAGGCATTGTGGATGTTATGAATATAACACAATAATATAGGATTTTTTGTTTTTTTACTTGAAAGCAGAAAAAACATGCAAAGTGCTGAAAGGCAGAATGTGGGGGGAGGTTCAGCAAGTCAGATCAATTCTTATTTAGGAAAGTAATTGAAGAGAAAGCTCATATAGCAGATTTCTTTCATAAAATAATACAATTTTTTAATCCAAAATTAGGTGTGTACTAGGATATATTGAGCCTTACTACAGTGACAGGTCCAATGAAACATCAAATTGTCTCAGCAGAGTACAAATCGTTCTTCAGATTAGAAAGATTTCCTAGTTGCAATTGCAGTCTTCATGCAATCTTGTGAACAAATGCTCTTATTCCTCAAAGAATATTCTTTATTTTCTCATAAAACTCAATATACCTGTAGAAATTCTCTGTTCCAATTTCATGCAGAGTATTCTGTGACATTTTTAGGACTTCAGGAAGACAAAGGTGGGCCATATATATCTATAGCAACATGTTAGAGATATCTCAGGACTTTGTATTTAATTTTAGGATTCTTCTGGGAATGCAGTGAAAGTTTTTTGCTGCAGAGATATCAGATTCACATGATGACATGTATATCCTCATTGCCTTTTAATTTTATTTCTAGTGGTGGAAAATCTGAGCAGGTCTGAAGCAGTAAATAAAATGCACCAATGCACATGTGTGCTTGTTCTGAGGGAGAAATAAGAACTTATTGTTAAGGTGCTGCTTCGGAAGGCGATGAAGATTCTTGGTGACTTAAAATTTGAAGGCTTTGAAACCAGTTTTTTGTTCCTCCAGAAAAGAACAGGAAAAAACCCTTTTACTCCAATATTTTGAGCTCTACTAATATACTAATCCAGGGAGCGAACTGAGCACCGCAAAATAGTTAAGACCAGTCACTTACGCTTGTTGTGAGCAAGTTTCAGTAAAAGAAAACAGAAGACATCTACATTTTTTTCAGCTCCTTATTTGCATCCTTAGAACTGCTTGATGTAATAATCTTTTCATTCTGCAAGGTGTTGGAGAGTGTAGATGTTTTTGAGGCATGTATTGCAATTATATTTTTTTAGCTCTGAATTAATATTTTTCAAAGCACAAAAAAGCAACCAAATTTTTAAAGACTTTAAAGACTATTTATGCCTGCTAGTGTTTTTTTGTAGCTTATTTGAGGTTTTCAAAACATCCCTAGCAGTAGGTGTTTCTATACTTGTGGGCCAGCAGTTCCTCACCTTAGAGGAATCCCAAGGTTATGGAGGTAGTCAGTCAGGTGTAAAAAGACAAGCATTATTACGTGAAACCAATAGGAGGATTAATTGGAATTTTTAAAATGAAAACCATATTTAGGTTATAAAATAAAAAAAATTGGTCATTCCTATTAGTATTATTACTGCTGTGAAAAAATCAATAAGAAAATACAATGAATTTGTGTAGAAACTAATAAGTATTTAGAACTTAGTATCTGTTTTACTACATTTCATTTTATTTTTAGGTTTTCTATACAATTATTCTGGAAATATATGTTTCAAAACCTGAGATAATTAATAAATTAAAAGGTAAAATATTGGTTTTAGATTCTTGAGAATACTGTTCTGTTTTAGAAATAGTACATATATATTAGAGGTATGGAGTTTTTTCTACTTTACTTTTAATTTATACTTTTTAAACTACTTTTTTTAGAGTGGGAATGGACATGGAGGAAGTTAGTGTAAGGAGAAAGTATTATTGTATGTAGACAATAAGTAAGCTTGATCATGGAAGTCAGTGTCACAAAGTACAGCTAAGAAATTCTGTGCACCCTCAGGCTTCATATTCTGTGGCCTGGAGAGCCTCACCTGAGACCAGAATTTCATATCTCTGAGTAATATCTCAGCTAAACCAGCTTTTTTGACCTGCTGTGTTTGAAAATGGGAGCTCAAATGAGATGCTCTTTGTTAATCACTGTCTTTGCCTTGGAATACTAAATAAAATGCAACAGAGGAAAGGGAATGAGGTGGGAAGAGAGAGAGGAAGGAAGCAATAGAAAACATCTGTTCATTACAGTCTAATAAAGAAAAAGGAATAATTATTTTACAGATTTTTCACAAGAAGTGCTAGGAACAGAAATGAGATGGATTTACTCTACCAACTGAACCTTATTTTAGCTTCAAACAAAACAACACAGGGAATCTAAAATATGAGTATATTTCAGATGAGAACAAATGAACAAAAACTTTATGTCTCAAATAGTTCAATGACTTACCTTTAAGCATTGATGTTACAAAGTTAAAAGCTGGAATGTCCATATATACAAAAGTCATGTTCTTTCTCAAATCCCATATTCAATTATCTAGTTTTACAAGCAAAAATGTGGAGTATTAACAACATTTTCCTGTGCAAAAATTAAAAATATATTTATTTTCAAAATTGATTTGGTTTTTATTGCGTACATATAAGTTATGACTTGATAGAAAAACTCCTGAAGGATCATTTACAAAAAAAATACTTTTTTCAAATTCTATTTTTATTTTCTAAATCCAGAAAATAATGAAAGAAACTTCATCACTATATATTAATAGAAAAGAAGAAAATAAATAGAAAACCCAAGAACACAGATAGACCACTATATGCTAAAGTTTGCTAATTAGTTTGGTACATTAAATAACCTAAGTTTGCCTGGAACTGTCAGATGAACCTGCTCTGATGAACCTGAGTGAAGAGCAACAATGAGACAATTGATGATTTTATATATTTAACAAAGAATGAACTAAAAGGAACAAGAATATCCCAAAGATAATTTGTCACTTAAAATTTTAGTCAGGTTTATCTACCTTCAATAACATTATGAACTGTTTACTGCTGTCCTGTTTGCCTCTTTGTTACCCTATTTCCAGTGTGTCTATAACTGTTGCACCAAAGCTCTAAACAGTGTTTTTAAAAGCAGGTTTGATGCAGAATGCATGATTCTTTATTTCCATTCTAGAAGAACCACCATAAAATGTTCTCTGCTCATCAGAAGGTGTATTCAGGGAGTAGGCAGCTTTGACATCCTCAATAAATGTAAGTTTCACTCTTGTTTTACTTCTTTGAATATAGTACCAACCCTTAAGGGGACTCTAAATTTGAAACATTTCTTCCCATACAGCATTGCTATATATAGCACTTTCCTTGTGTGTTTTCATCGACATTTTTGCATACAAAAGAAAAATAATTTCAGTTACAGCATGAGAGACATTAAAATATTTGAACAAATGATAAATTTGTGGGGTGTTAGAGAAATCAAAGTCATTATATCACATTCCATACTGGCTCACCGAGATCACTGAAAGGTACAAACTGAAAATCATTGTAGAAGTTAAACATGTCTTTAGCTCTGCCTTTTGAAACACCACCATTTACACAGTTCTCTGAACTGCATAGCCCTTTAACTGCAAGTTTGTTTACATCTGAAGTGCACTATAGCAGTCAAAAATGGAAAAGAAAATGCAAATTTTATGCTTAATATTAATCTGGAAATAGAGAAGAGTGATATCATTTTAGTACCAGTACCTCTTTTTCCTGGATAGGAGGCAATTGATGAAGAAGTTCTTGATCTTCAACTAGGAGCTTCTTTAGATTTTAGTTTTAATCCGCAAAGTGCTTTTGAGTATCCTAGTTGTCCCTACTTAACACTTGTTGAGTCAGAACTCATGGCCACCACAAAGTATAAAACTCTTTGGCATGCAGAGGAAAAAAAGACCCTCAAATGCCCTCCATCTCTGCTGGGGGTTCAGCTGATGCCAGCAAATTAGAGGTATCCTGAAGTGAACTCCCCCAGAATGTGCCTGGTGTGGACACTGGCTCTTGAGGAGTTCTACAGACTCGATCCAGTTGTGCTGTGCTGCTTCCAGAGTCTCCCTCTCTTACGTGAGCTCCAGTTCCAGTCCAAGGCAAGGAAGTGACACCTCACATCCAGCTCTTTCCACTTCTCCTTGGTAGCCTATTTTCATCTCTTTTTAACCAGTTCCTGTGTTAAAAGCCAGCTTTTCTTCTTCAGTTGTTCTCTCTGCTCAGTTTCTTGTCTCTTAGCGAGACTGCTTGACAGATGTTTGCCTCTTTTGAGATTTTTACCTTAAAAAAAAAAATAACATAATCTTTGTATTAATATCAGCCCTAGAAACTGAAAACATAAATCGCAATTTATTAACCATGACTTAGAAGTTGTGTGCACACCTAAGTTTTCATAGTTCCTCCTTATGTGTTACCATCTTTTGGGAAAAATGAAGTGGAAGAGAGAGAAAGAAAGAGAAATATATCTTTATGTGTGTGAAGATCACTTTTCTACCATGAAAATAAAGATAAACATTACAAAATGGAAACTGGCTAACATAGTGGCATTCTTTTAATGTTTACCTGACAGTAGAAAAGACTGGGTAAACACCTGAAAATAATGAGAATAATAATTAAAAAAATTTTAAAGTGCTACTTTAAATTAATTAGTTGCTGTGGGGCTTATGTATTTATTTATATTTTCATGCTGAACATAATAAAATGAATAAATCTTCTTCATTTGCTCTACAAATTTTTATTAATTTCAGTGAATGAAATGAAGATAAAAGAATATGAACTCTTTGGACTTTTTTCCCTTTTTTTGTCTTTCTACTTCCTGCCTAGAGAAACAATATATGCCTCCAGGTTATCCAAGTTACTTGGCTCTCTTCAGTGACTGGGTTCAGTAGATCAATTATCAGTGATTCAGGTTCTCAGCGCATAATGCACAAGACATCCTGAATTCAAGTTACAGCTAACCTTTTCTCAGATGGATTTTGGTACCTGTAAGCCTTTCCATCAGAAAACAAAAGGAATTTTGGGCTATTGTGTGCTCCTGCTGTTGAAAATACTTGTTAGCTTGAAAGATCAACAAGTTTTCACAAATCTGAACACAGAACTTGTAAATTCTTCTGTAGTCTGTGGTGAAAGTCTGAGCCCTTTGTTTGGCCTTGACT
This sequence comes from Fringilla coelebs, assembly GCF_963513975.1. Taxonomy (NCBI): domain Eukaryota; kingdom Metazoa; phylum Chordata; class Aves; order Passeriformes; family Fringillidae; genus Fringilla; species Fringilla coelebs. Next base: position 64,826,002 of record NC_140028.1, read on the forward strand.
TGAAGCCAAACCCACAAGCTCTTCATACACTTAGAATTCTTTTGTTACTTTAGAAAGGAGGAAAAAAAAAAGGATTTGAGCTGTAAATGTGCAATCAATAGTTTTTTCTGTCACTGGGGAGGACTAGAGTGATATTTCTGCTATGTCCTTGAACTGGAATGCTATGTCAGGTGCATCTGTTACTCTTCATTGGGCTTAAGCTCAAACTAGCAAACTTCTGAATTGATTCAGGACACCTTTTAGGTCTTGTAACACTTATTCCTGGTTTTACAAATCCCCATATGTGAAGAAAAAGCCTTAATGTTTTCAACATCTATGTGTTTTCAATGGATTTTTTGTTTTACCTATTTCCTTGCCTCTGTTCATACTTGATTATTGGCCATTTGAGAGGCTTCTTTTTGATGGCACTTGAAACCAAAAAAGAAATGTACATTTTTAATGTTCATATCTTTGTTCCCTGAGAAAGCTGAAACACTTAACATCTCTGTGATTTTGCTTTATGTTGACTTTTCACAATATTAAACTCAAATGTGTGATACTATCTTTTAAAACAGATTTTTTTTTCCATTTGGCTCCTGAAAAATTACATATGCCTGAGTTTTGCCATGCTTAATATATAAATCAAAGGTAGTATGGGTGGGAGTAGATCAGTTTTATTGACACCACAGGACTTGAGGATATCAAATGAAAACCAGGTGGATTTCCCTTTGAGAATGAGAGAATGAGGGTACCTGAGAAAACCTGTAAATTAAACAGCAGTAGACAGAGGAAAAGAGATAATAAGAAAATCATAGAAGAGACTAAAACCAGGAATAAATGAAAGTATGTTTCCTGCCTTTTGCACTGCTGTTGGGCCAGAAGAATGAATGAATGAAAAAACAATTGTATCTTGATATTAGTCTGTTTTCTATATTCTGATCTCAGTTTTCCAGGTGCAAGGATAAAGAGACAAAACACTCTGTTCTCCCTTCTTACACTCAGGGGTGTAAGGTGCTGTTTTAACACTGCCCTCTACAAAGACCTATGAACTCTATATCTTTTTATGAAAGAGCCTCTGACCAGACAGCATGTGCAAAATGAGGTTCTGGATTACACTTGCATCTAATTTTTAAAAAAATTTCTTTTGTAAGCTTAGTAGAATAGTGAAAGAAACAAACCAGAACTGAAAAGCAAAGTTCTCAAAGTGGGAATCTCCACTATCCAGTTTTTCTCCTTTGGTTGTGGCTCCCCTTGCAGGTAATGGCCTCAGTAGTACTTACAACAGTGTGGATCCTCACCTAAAAGTAAAATGAAAAAAATGTGCACCAAGAATTAATAACATTAAAATATTAAACCAATTTTACACTGGGCATTAAATAAATTTCATATTTACATCAGTTTCTATCTGTCATCCATCCCTCAATATTTTATTACCAACATTAAAAAAGAATAAAACTACAACTTTACAGCTGAAGCATGATTTGTAGTAGTAGTTTCTGCCAGGACAGCTGCCCAGCAGTGTCTCTTCTGTAGCTTACGCTGCATAAAAACTTCAAAAAGTGCTTTCTAGTATTCTAGATATTTGGACCATGTCTCAAAATACAATCCCTGTGGCCATAATGCAAACTTCATATGACTATAGAAATTACAATAATGCTTTTTGATAATTGGTAATTAATGTATATTTCTTTCTTTGTTGTTATACTTTCCTTTAAAGATTATATAAGTGCATGCTAGTTTTTTTTCTTTTCAATGCCTGGTCAAATAATTTTATTCCTTCCCAGTGGGAAGATTTGGAAGTGGTTATCCAGACTTTACCCTTTATGTGCCCCTGGCTAGTGGGGTTTCAGTTCCTCATCTGTGCTGTCTTCAAAAAAGTAAAGCTACCTGTCTCGTCATGTGGAGGTGATCCTGGCACTAGAATCAGTGGACACTTGGTGACCCAGGCCACTGATTTCTTCTGAAATGAAACTGTGGCTACCAGTAATGAAAATCTATCCTCCTCTTTTTGTTTAGTAGCTCCACTGGTAATAAAAATTGCACAACGATTAAAAGCAATGATTGTATCTGCTGTGCTCTGCATGGGTAGCTCTTCATGCATTAGTAATACAGGTATTCAATAAAATCCTCATCTGCTTTCAGCTGACAATTGTTTAACTTTTCTTTACACAGAGGCTCATGTTCTTTTTGCAGTATGACAAAGCCTAATGGCGGTGTTGTGAAATGCTTTCATTGAAGATCTTCTTTAATTATAGATGTCCTGCATGACAAGTTCTTCTTTAGCATATGTTTCTTCACTCCAAGAACATCAGTTTAAGTCAGTGATCAAAGTGTAGTTGCAGGAAGATCAGTATATTAATAAATCCAACCTTGCTCTCTGTGAACTTCCCCTGAAGTTTCGCCCCAGCTCACCAGACTCCATCAGGCATTTAAAGGCTGATTCATACCAGGTACAGCCTGTTGGATCGAGCTGGTACAGCCTGGCTACTCTCCAGTTTCTCATGTGACAGCTCCTGCAAGGTACCACCTTGTCTTCTGTGGAGAAAGGTTCAACCCTGTGTAACTGATCACCTCGAAATTTAAAAATTTCTGTTTAAATATTTCTCACTGAATGTGTACCTATTTGGCTTTTTGCGACCCACTTATCTTTCAAGGATTAAAAATGTGCTTTTAAAAATATATCAATTCTGAAAATATTTCATACAACTATATTTAAAGGAATGTAAAGTCAGCATAGCTGTTTTTACAGCATTTAGAAAGTAAAGGCTTGAGTGCAGACACATTGAAAAAAAATGTTTCAACCATGATTACTGCAAGTGAAAATATTAATTTACTTCGTTTGATTGAACTAGGTAAAGTGGGACTTAAATGATGGCACAAATCTACAGTCATCCCATACCCTCTCAGAGCATTGGTGATACATGTGAAAAGGACAGAATTCTGTTTCATTGAGTGCTCATATAACTTGGGAGACAAAATTGTTTTCAGGGAAAATTAAATTGCCTCTGTCTTTTTACATACACAAGGTATCAATTCTAAAGCAAAAAGGAGCAAACATCCTCTTAAATATGGGTACGACTACTTTACACACTAGAAAGGCTGTGTAGGGAATGATGGGAAATAATTACAGATGCAAAATACATGCTGGAACACTTTATTACGTAACATGGCTGAGCTTACATGTGGTTAGAAACCGATCTCGGTTTGGGAATTGTTTTGGGTTTTGTTTCCATTACTTTGCAGCTTGTAGTGCTGACAGTGAGCTTTGCAGAATGTCATAAAAGGTCAGCGGTGGAGTTAGCCCTCAGCTGTAACTGTATCTTAACTATGATGTAGAGGTTATAGAAACATACAAATACAATTTTTTGTGGCAATATTATTTTATTACTTTGCTGGCTATTAAAAGTCAATGTATTGCCTACAGATGCTTACAATTTGCTCCTCAGAAGCTATATGTGATGCATTCACTAAATATAGTGGTTTGAATGTTCCTGTATGCTTGTTATATGCCTCAAAATCCACGGAGATGCTGAACTCCTCCAAGAGCCTGAGTTCCTCACATCACTCCAACTAAAGATGTAAGTTTTGAAGCCCTAGCTCAGATCATGACAAATCCATGAATGATACTAAGACAGTATTCCCTATATGCTGTATCTGTGGGGTATAAACAGTGGCAGCCAGACAGTAAAGAAACCAAAATGAACTTTCAATGCAAATTTTTTTTTTCATTTAATTTATATGCTTCAGTTTCAGCACAATTGTGTTTAAGTCCTTGCCAACAAAGCACTTGAATAGTAAAAGTTGCAAAGCAGATACAAAATAAAATTATTTCTCATTCATCCATTTAAGTTCCTACAGAAACTTTTGTGATGGCACAGGTATAAAAAGCCCTGCTGCTTACTGATAACATTTGTATAAATCAATCACAGATTTATATGAAAACAAAGGACTAGGAAATTTAATATAATATTATGAAATGTGAAATTAATTGAGTGAGCAAATATGGTTTTATTTTGTCAAACAGCAGAGATTATTCTTATTGAGTATGAATTTTTACTGCTATACTGAACTTAGCAGAGATATTCAGGTTTAAAAAACTGGTGCTGTGAACCAACATGTTAAAAGACCAGACACCTATTTTAACTTTAGCAGGCTGTATTCCATCTTGTCATTAAGGAACAGCTTGAAAGACAGTTTTACTGTCCAATGGAAATTCCAGTAACAACACTTTTAGTAATGTTTCTCACAAAATAAAATACAGAGCTGAGAAAAAGAAAATCAAGCCTTTTGACAGATTAAAAGACTGTGAGAAAATTCAAATCAGAAATGCTGAGATATTTGTTTGCAATATTTTTTATTTACACAGCATTTTTCTTCATGCTTCAGTTGAAACACTTTCAAAAAACAGACGTAATATCCTCAGGAACAAGTATATGTGGTCAAGGGCAACTGTTCAATTTTGGGTGGGAATATGAGTAAACTGGAGGAGGTCCAAAGGACAATTTCTTTTACAAAATCTTAAAGAGACTAGCAATCATGTAAGGGTTTTGCTCCCTTTTTTTAAAAAATTTTTTGTTTTTTAAGCTAAGACTATTTTCCTTTCCTAATTAAAACATTGTTTGCAAACTTAAGCTCGGGCCTTAAGTCTTAAGGACTGTATTACTTCTTTGCCCATTCATTTCCTTTTATGCACATTTCATGTCTGAAGCTTTTACCTCTTCACTGGGAACTTTAGGAAAGAACTACTCCATTTCATCTGATATTTTTTTCAACTCTTTTAAGAAGAGGTGAAGATGTAAAGAAGGTCAGAATTGTCATTATAATGACAAAAGCTAGCTAGTCACAAGTGACTGGCTCATGTGAAAGGATCATACAAGAAAAAGACAGGTTCAGCTAATTTTTTTTTTTTATCCCTTCTTCAAGACAGTTTAGTGTAATTTAGAGAATGTATAAGGTTTACCAAAGCTGGAAGGGCAGTTGGTGTTGGGGTTACCAAATGTGGTGTAAATGGGACCTTGTAGACAATGCAGTTTATCAGACCTGTTGAACCCATTGATTAAAATCTCATGCATTTTCCACAGAGAATTATTTTGTCTCCTGTACTGACAACAGCCCACAGTTTGATCACAGTTTGATGGTTCAGTCCATCCTGTCTAACCAGAAAAAATTACATATTGGATCTAATCAGGTTTTCTAGAATCTGTCTGCATAAGGGATGAAGACACATGTATCTGCAGAGGTAAAATCATACCAAACCTAGGCAGAGTTTCTAAAACTTGAACTTTTGGATGCTTTCTAGTTGAAATAACAATGAAGGCCATTTCTAACTTACATAAGGCTACAACTGGACAGGTGAGCTTCTATACTGATTATATGGAGGAATTCCCAGGTAATACTGCTAAAAAAACCAAAACAAAACCAAACCTTAAACTTTCTCTGATTGTCTTTAAGGGACAATGTCCTGTGTTAACTTCTTCAGATGGCACACTTCTCTCCTGTTCCTCTTTGTCCCAAATAAAGAGACAGGAGAATGCTAGCATTTCACGTTTCCCATGAAATATACATAATATATATGAATTTTATGCTGTGTTTTGCATTTGAAGAAACAAGATTAATTAAAGTAATTATTCAAAGTCAACTTTTAGGGACATACTTTATGGAATTATGATTAGTCATCACAATGGTTATGTTTCTCTGAGCAGATATTTTTTCCTAAGACAAATCCAGAAGCATATTTGTATGCTTCTCGTGAATTAGTGAATTTAAGGTAGTTTTATTACTTTTACTAAATATTTTGTTTGTTGAAATTGATTTCAGCTGTAACTTATGACATGAATAATTGTACAAAAAAGTCTTTCCTCATTTTTACACCAGTATAAACACAGCAAACTAGGAGAGAGAAAATTTTGCTCTAAAGAAGTGGAAAAAAAATCTTAATGTTTTGAGCCTAGAATTTTAATCTTTGAACTTCATTCAGCACGTTTCATAGGAAGTCAGAACTCTGTGTCCTCTGTATTTCTAGTGTTTTGTTGTAAACAGTACTATCCTCTTATGCCCCGACAGTCTCCAGCACAAAGTCCAAACATCTGAAAGAACAAGTACTTTATATTCTGCATATGTTTTGTTGTCTGTGTTTTTTTTATTTCTCATGTCTGATAGTTCTATTAAAACTAATGTGTTAACTTCAAAGCAAAAAAAGCTATTTTAATAACATTTAGAATGGATAATTAGCTTACTTAGCACCACAATATTAGGAAATTTGATGAGTGATTTGTTTGTATGCGTTGATTACAAATTTAAATATTTTTCCTTGCAGCTCAAATACTTTATTAAAACTGCTCTACATTTTTTCCAAGTTTCATTTTATTTAGTTTGATGAGCAATTATTACTTCTAATACATTTGCAAAATATTTTCATTGCATACTTGATGAAAATATTCTATTCTGCTTTGATGTAGCATTTGATTCCTCAGTTGAAGAATCACTATCTAAATGTGTGAAACTATATGCACTTAATGCAAATATGGACAAGAAAGAAGGATTGGCTGTCTAAAATGCAATAAAAACATGCTTACTTATTTAACACGTAAAAGCATTAGTACAGATTAGTATTTAAATTGTTTGGGTCTTATTTACAGCAAATTGTGTGCAAGAAAGTTTTAATGATTTAATGATACACCTTTTCCATTACCAACTTTTTTCCCTTGGCAACTGTGTTCTGTACATGCATGACAAACTCCAGTGTATGTATTCATGATAAATTGCTTATACACATGAAATCCTAAAGCCTCCTGAAAATTAGGTCAGTGTGAACAGACAAATGCTGGGTGTTACAGAGGTTGAACCCTGTGACACATTTCTCTGAAGAAGAATGTGGGAAATATTATGGGAAAAACTGCAAATGTCTTCAGAACCTTGGTTTTGTATACACTTTCTCTTTTCCAGTTTTAAAAACATGTTTAATACATTTTTTTCTGTTCTCCACAGAAGACATTGACAGCGTGCTATTAAATCTAAAAATAGGTCTCCTATGAGCAGTGGTTTCCTTTTACACTCTCCTGCAGTCTCTGTTTCTTCTTGCATTGCCCTTCCCTTTCTTCATAATTGTGAAGTCTCAGAGAAAATGCTTTCACTATTTTTATTTTTCCTTGATATTATCAATACATTTCACAAATCTGATTCCTCTTGCATTTTCTATATTTTGCTTGTACCTTTTTCTACTTCTATTTCATTTCATTCAGCCAAGAGCAGAATGCCTTTTCCTCTATGTTCAGTCAGCTGACTGCAGAGCAGAAGCAATGGTCCATCAACACCCTCCATTTCTGATGACATTGTAACAAGTTGCTCTCTTACAGAGTTTGCAGAGGAAAAAGAGAACTCTTGCCCTAAAAAAACCAAAAAGGCATTCAAAATCCAAAAGCAATCTTTTAATAAAAAAGAATGACAACAGACCCATTTAAAAAATTGAGAATACTCATCAGAAACCAAAGGTTTCCGAAGAAATATTGCTCTGTCTGATGTGGCCTGTGCAGCAGGTTCTTGCTTCCACGTCTGCTTCCACTCAAGTCAAGGGCTTTCTGAGCTGAGGCAAAGTCTATATAATTTCTTCTGTCCCTAGAATACTTCTTTTAGTGCCACTCTTGGGAAAGTGTTTGGCCCCTTTTCCTTTCCAAAGAGGTATCTTTGTTTTCTGTGTTGCATAAACTAAGCTTTTCATGACTCTCAGCCTTCTCTTCCTGGAGAGTAAGTTGCTCAAAGAATAAGCAGAATCAATCCTTGGCATCAAATGCCATCTAACACAGGCTCATAGACTCATAAAATATGCAGAGCTGGAAGGGAGTCAGTTGTTTTAAGGAGGAACATGAAAGAAATGATGACTTATCAACCCTGTGCCCAGCACAAGCCCAAAGCTCAGTCCCATACTAGCCACTGTGAAGAAAATTACCCCAGCCAAAAGCAGCACACTGAATCTTCTGCAGAAGTCTTGCATTAACCCATGGTATTTAACATGAATCTTAGTGCATGCAGAAGTTTGTGCTTCTGCTTCACCAGTGTTGATTCCCACATCAGCTGCTGGCATGTTATACATCAACTGTGCTGTATCGTCACATAGCTGATCATAACCAGCCAGTGGGAAGTAAGAGTCATTCTTGTGGTCAGTCAGGTAACTTCATCCACAGCTGTCCTTCATTAGGTCCTTTCACGTGTTAAAATGAATAGATTCACAGGTTTCCCTCCTTGGTCTCACACAGAAGCTGCTCTCAGTGATAGAGGTATGAGGAAAATATTTCTAAAATGTAGCATCTAACTGGAACAATTACTAATAATGCAGACATTTTTAAGGATGAATGAAAGCAGCATCTGGTAGAAAGAGCAATTTTAGATCTGAAAATTATTAGAAGGTTTCTAACAAATGCATTTTTAATACTATTTTTTCAATCATTTGATTATCCATAAAGACACTGCTTTGCCAGGATGTGTCTGGCTGGTCTCAGTTCATGACCTTGTACCCATTGTTGTCACATGGTCTAAATCAATTCAGAAGAAGGAAAGTCTCAGACAGGAAAATACAGTGCAGGAATTTATTGTGGGATGCTTGGGAAGATTATCAGCAGCCAGGCAAAATAGTCTGATTTCTACATGCAAGGGAGGCAAGTTGCCAACTCATCCCAATGCAAAAACCAAGCTCCAGCCTATTCTCTTGCTCTCTGTCCTCTACTGATTATACAGTACAATAAAGCTTTGGCTAAAGGCTTTGCTGTAAGCAACCACTAAATGTTACATCATTGCAGATATGATCAAGCTGAATTGATTTGTCCATAATTTATTAATTCATAGTGAGTAACTATCATAATCATTCTAAAGTAGAATCCTCTGCTTTCCATTATGAAACCATCTAAAAGTATGTGAATTAGATTATTTTCACTGAAATTAGACTAGGAAGCTAAAGAAGTTCACCAAGCATTTTTCAGATGATAAAAGGCATTTTTATCATTAAATTTAGCTAGAATAGAACAAAATAAAAGCTTATAATGCATAAAGTGTGTATTTTTGGTCCTGACTCCAGCTATTTGTTTGGAAGATTTACTCCTTTTGCACCACAGAACTGCTTAATGGAGACATTTCAGTTTCAACTAGAATTTAGTTAGAATACATTGGGACAGAATACATTTCTACCCTTGAAAATTTCATATCTAAAACTGCATATCAGCTGTACCAATACGTCTTCTGAGATATTATCTAAGGGCTTCTGATCTGTAAGTATTTGGCTATTTTTACCCCATTAGAACATTGGCACAGCATTGGTTCTGTTTGCCATTTAGGGCTACAGTAGACATTGAAAGAGCGTTGTTCAGCCAGCCCTATGAAAATTTTGTTCAAACTCAAACCTCTGCTTCTTTTACAGCTGTTGCTGAATCTCCAGTCTGTTATTCAGCTGTGTTAAAAATGCAGAAGGGCTGTGGACTAGAGAGAGCTTAATCCAAGAGCTAACTAAGGACACAGCTCTGCCTTAGTCAGAAGGCAAAAAGTTGCTAGGAGATGTGGGACAGTCCATGAGTATCATACATTTAATTTCAGCAACCTATAAGTGGCTTGGAATGACCCGGGTGCACTGTGTTATAAAGGAGGCACGTAAGGCCAATGGTACCAAGCAGAAAAGGAAAGGGAATGTAAGACACATCCATGTGAACCCAGGGCTGACTAGCTTCACAAATTCACAGAATAGCTTTTTCAATAGAAATCAATATTTTCTCTTCCTTGGGTTTCTAAAACGTTTACACAGGCCACTTAGAAATTCCTTTTACATTCCAGTAACTAAATTTAAAACTCATCTCTGAGTTTTATTCCTCTTCTGGTGTTATTTTAAAGCAGTTCAGCCCAAATAATCAGTCGTCTTTGGACTTCTGTTCAACTTACACACCTACCATGAGAGTTTCACCCCCTTGCGTGACAAAAATTGCTTCCTGATAGGGTTTCTTGAGTAGGGAAGTCTACATCTCCATAATCAGTATATTTACAGATGTGGTGGTTTACAAGGAAGGTTCATCAGCTGTCTTTATTTGTTATTTGTTTTTATTTGTCCTCTAATTTTTGTTTGTCAAGAAAAATTATCTCTGGACATGTTCTAAAGTTACCCTACTGAGAATCAGGAAATTCATTGCCTTAGCATGGTAGAATTATTTTTAACTTATAGAAATTAATCAGCCATTGGATTCTTCCTTAGATTTACCAATCCTTGATGTTTCCAGATCATGTAAGTAGCAATTAAAAGCTTAATAGTCAAGATGTCTGTATTGTATAGTCAGGTGCCAAACCTGATTATCACTGGATGCAGAAAGTAGTATAAAAACCCCAAGTAGCTGGTTTCTCATAAACTTTTGAAGTCAAAACAGTACAAAGAATTATGATATTTGACCATATACTCTCTGCTAACAGGTCACATATTTTTTCAGCTGCTGTTCATCTTCCTGTTTGGAGCAAACAAACATCAAAAAGGTTTCTCAGGAACAAGAAGGTAAAGCATTTGGAAGAAAATCTACTATGCTGACTTGTAGCAATAGTTTGTTCTTTCATAAGAAGTAGTATAACTTAATCTCAAAAATGTTCAGACTATTCTTTGGCTGAATAACAAGTTAGGGAATGAAAATCAGAGCTTTCTTGTGCATCATCCTATGAAAAACACTGTTTAACACAATGTGTTTAGCATTATGTGTTTAACACAATGTAGATTCTGGACATAAGATAAATAGACTTGTAGGGGGAAGAGGCAGAGAGAGAGAGAGAGAGAGAAGGGTACACACAGAGAATGCAATAAGTGATGTTTTTAAAGTTTTGTCATTTCATTTTGGCATCTTAAACATTCAGGCATTGGGCTACATGAAACACTGGGACAACACATCTTGGCAGTACCTCAGCTGAACCACCGACACTTTTTAATGATTGTTTCTCCTGTCTGGTGTAATCTTACTTGATACTTTCAACAACACTTTGAAGATTCTTTTGTAGAAGTTTAAAATCTTGCATCTGGGTAACTTACTGAAAATGTAACCTGACAGAGGAGTGGAATCTGTCTTTGCTTCTTCTAGTAAAGGGATCAATAGCACTTTACACCTAATCTTTATTTCAGCTTTTAGGCTTTTAATGCATCGTTTGCTCCCTTTTGACACATAGGAAGAAAAAAAAGTGCTACAAAACAACAATATAATTTTTCCTTCAATATAATTGACAGGAAAATTTTTCTTTAGCTCTGTGGAAAGAAAAATCTAAGAGTTAGGGTCACAGAAAACATTTATTTTGTTTCTCAGAAGACTGGGCAAAGGAAATGACTTTTCAATCAATATAAAGCAAGTCAATCAGAGAAAAAGACAAAAACCCCACAAAAAACAGTGCAGAGGAAATTGAAGGGCCTTTTGCACTCTGTGCACAGGGTTGAAGGAAGTATTTTCCCTAGACTATGCATGAGCAACTGCTCTGCTAGTTGGCTTCCCCCATCTGAATCAGCAGGAGCCAACATGGGGAGAAAGGGAGACAAAAGATGTTGTGGGTCATTGAGTCAACCAGGCTTGTCATCATTAAAGACTTCTGTTTAGGGTCTCCCTCTGTTCCTGCATGCCACCCTGATGGCAGTGGAAGGGATTCTTGACATTTGAACTATGAAAGGAAGTCATGGTCTGGGAATTTTTGTCAAATAAAGGAGTCATAAAGAATATTTTATTCAATCATATTCTAGCTTTCCCCTAGACCTGCTGGAGGGTGCACCTTTTTTTGTTTTTTTAAATTTTGTGAATGTTTATGAGGATTGGAATGCCTCTAAGTATTTGAATTACAAACATACCTATGGACATATCAGTTTCTTAGCACACTTTGGCAGTTTTGCAACATAATGAAAACAGTGAAAAACTTCTGACTTCATGACAGTGAAGTCAGAAGTTTCCTCATAAAGAGGAAAATTGGAAGGTGAGAGTACCAGTAAGTACTATTTCTGCAGAAGACAACTAGCAGAGCATATTATCAGGTGTAGCTAAAATTATCCAACCCTTGAACTATGTGGTGTTTCTTAGTTCCTTTTGGGTTATAGTTTATTATTTTCAAATACAGGAAAGTCAAAAAAATATACCAAAGAGTACAGATGAGAAATTGCATCATGGCAGCTGTGTGAGAAATTATACCAGAGACAAAAGAGAGAATCTCTGTCACTACCAAAACAATATAACTAGCATTTTTTTAATACTTACTCAAATTTTTATGGTATTATTATTTTATTAATATCATAATAGGAATCCAAGGTATTGAAATTTATGTTGCAAATTTTGTACCTTCCACATATTTGTCTGATAAATACAATATTCAACCCTCTTTCCTGGAGGTCTGCTTCATTTCCCCACCTGTCAGGCCTGAAATTCTTACAAGGGTTTGGAATTACAGAATTTTGCATAAATTGGCTTGATCTAAAGTATGACATTTTTTGACAAGTATGCATCTTTTCCCCACAGATTTTGAAGTAACCTGTCAGTTCTTTATATCACCTTCATCTCTACCTTGCAGATATCAGTCATTTTCACCTTTCAGGAGATGGGCTAAGTTCAGTCCAGGGCATTTATACCATTCTCTAACCAAGATATTTATGTCAGCCTACCCACGGGGATGGAGTGTGCTTCTGGACCACTCCACCACAGTTTACACTTTTTTCCTGCCTAGCCTACAGTTGCAGTGCCAACTACAGACATGGGCTGTGAGGACTCTTCATTGGTACAGTTCAACAGAATGCTGCACATCTCCTTTAAATGCCAGCTTCTCAGCCTGTAGGGCAACATCTCTCAGTGCACAGATTGTGGAAAGAAAGCTTTTATAAAATTCTCTGCATAACAAGACCTTTTCCTACACAGAGAAAAAAGTTTGTTCCTTTTAGCTTCTCATAAGCTAATAGGAAGTTGATTTGTAAGCAGCCAGGAAAGAGTAGCTACTGAAATCCATCAGAGTTGGTGCTTCCTATACACACTGAGCAATGATTTAAACTTCCACATTTTAGTTAGCCTTTAGAAATATGGATGGCTGCTTAAAGCAACTTTGTGAAGAGGGAAAGGAAACACTGTGCACCGTAAAATGTGTGGGTTTCTGCAGTTACCCCAGTTAATTGGAAAACTTATGAAAGTTCAGGAAAAGGTTACACAAACACTGATTAACCCTCTATCCACTCGCAGGACATTATGTCCTGGATTAATTTGCTGAGAAGAGAGACTGAATGAAACCTCAGAGAATTTACCCAATTTTATTTAATCTATGAAGTAGAATTGAAGAATTCCAGATAAGATACAAGAACATGAACTAATATAGATTTTTAAATAGGAATGGAGAATATGACCCAGAAGGGGCAAAATTAAGAATATTTATGCCACTACTTCAGCACAAATGCTTACCATTCTGCAGACTTTCTAGCCTAATGCGAAATCAGATAAAAGGTGTAATTTGAAATACATTGCTAAGAAAGAGTCAAGAGGTTAAACAATGCAGTTAATAAATGTAAATAAGCAAACCAAGGAGACTGAAGTTCAGTTCATGAATCCTGATTTAAGCAAAGACTTTTAAAGATGCCTAATGTGGACATACTGTAGTGATTACCAGTTTTTTAAGCTATCATCTATTAAAACCACTTAAAACTCTTACTATCTGACACCCTAAAACACTGGGCAATGCCAGAAGAACAGGAACCTGTTGCTCACCCATACAGAAAACCCAAGCGATGAGGTGATCAAATTCATTAAAACTCAGATGTTTAATACAGGAATCTAATCAATGACTGCAAGCACCCAAGAGGTGTTGCAGGATTGTAACAAATTATCTGCAACGCTTATATCTCCCCATCCTTCACAATGGACTCCCAGGCAGGAGAGAAAGTAAGTAGAAATGTTCTGCCTGAATCCAGAAAAACTGCCAAGAGCAGTGCTTTTCAGCTTGGAAAGTAAAGGTGGGGCAGCGGGTGCACAGCCCTCATGTTCATATGTTTCTGTTCATCCTCAAAAGAGAAAGATTTGAAAGTACAGATATTAGACGGGACATTAGATGTTTGTTCTTTGTCTAGATTCCCAACAAAGTCCCACTGTGAGTTATGAAGAGATGAAGGTCATTACACAAACATGCAAAACACCAGGGCATTGAAAAGGCAGCATTTTTGTGAACTAGTTGTGTTTAGTTTAACCCTATTGAGTGAATGATCAGAGGTCTTCAGGTTGCTCTTGGGCCAGCACCTCATAGTTCCTCCTTGATTCATCCCTGGCCTTGGGTCTGGTGGAGAGCACAGGGGCTGCCCTTGGAGATCCTGTCCAAGGCACACAGGATGGAACACTCCAGCCACTTGTGCATTGTTTCTGCACACTGACATACATTTCCTTCCATTGCCATTTTCCACCCACCTTAGTAGATAATATATCATCAGTCTGAAAGATTTTTTAAAGTGCTGTAATCTGACTTTCTTCTATGAGTACAATTCACAGCACTAACTATAGAACCATACAGAATGGAGAACTAATTTCCATAGCAATTACTTCATAATAATATAAATAAATGTGTTTATGTTTCATAAATATCATTTTGCTTCTTTCAAGTATATGTGCTAGATTTCATTTCATCCATGTCCAGGTACTTGAAAACTTCAGGCACAGATTCTACTGTGCACATAAAAAATAAAATACATCTTTTTAATTTTTACAGTTTCTATAGTTGATTCTGTTCAAACTCCTTTCCTAAGAGTACTAAACATTGTCCATATCATGGAGTGATTTATGGGCTTTACCACTGCTGATAAAGATGTTTGTGAATTAAAGTCTTAGCTTTTTATGTTTGTAGACAGAGTTGGTAATGAACTTCACTGTTTGTATAATTATATTTAAAAGCACTATCTTTTGGAGCCATTGGTTATTCTTTAAAATAAACTGATTGAAAAGGAAACAAACTTTTCCAGGACAAAAAGCATAGAAAATAGGTAAACCAGAAATCTTAAAACAAAAGCCATTTTTTTCTAACTGCAGGCAATTAAAATTGTCATCAAGTAGAAAATGCATTAAAAGTGCTATCAGGTTCTCAGTGGTGAAAAGCATTTTTTCCACCATGAAATCGTATGAGACACTGGCTCTTGTCATATAATTGATCCCATACTTTATTTCCTTAAATATTTGTTTACATTTAAAAATCATAACTCAATAATAGTTGTATAACTAGACTAAAATTGCATTTTTTTTGGGTGAATCTTCTTACATGTTTCATAGATTATGACCAGTTTTGAAAACTGAAAAAATATGTAGCTCTAGAAATTTCCTGTACTTGAGTTATGTAGTGAGTCAATGTGTTAGCCAAATTAGAATTTAAATAACAAATTAAAAAATAAAAATCAGAACCATTATCCTGAGAATCAACAGAAGTTTAGCCATTCATTAAAGGGGAGCATGATCAGGCCTAAAACTAGGACAAAATTTAGCAACTCCATTGCCATGGGAAGTCTGGGAATGACAGGGTATTGCAGGAGCTCGTTTTCAAAAGGATGCTGGAGAACCAGTAACCCAAAATAGACTATAAACATCTGTCCAAAAAAAAAGAAAATCATTCCAAACCAGATCTCTTCCATGGAGAAATATTGTCAAACACTTCAGTAACAGCTGTTTACGTTACCAGTCCAAGGTGGGAATGACAAAGGAAAAGCTGGAGAGAAGAGTGCTAGAAAATTTGGCTGTGGGAGTGGGAGATATGCCTTAGCCTCTGCTGGAGCCAGCAGGTAGTCATGAAAATGTAAAATAATCTAGGTAACTTTCACTTTCCTATACTGAATTTCCTACATGCTGTTTTCCACATAACCTGCTGAAGTTAATGAAGTTAATTGTGCTTTGATGGGACATAGGTTTAGGTCACTCCTTGAACTAGAGACAGACCAAAATTTTTCATTTGTGTTATTAAATGTAAAATTATTAAGCCCTTTTAAAAAGATCAGTCAGCATCTGAAGGTATGAATTTCTATAGCAATAGATTCCCTGGCCTAGCTATATTTACCAACAAAATAATTTAGCATACAAAAAGCCAGAACTAAACAAATTATGTAAGTTTCATTAATGTTAGTGTGTATAAACCACTGTAAGGTTCAGTCTTCTCAAAATCACATAGAAAGTTCTTTTGATTTTAGTGTATTAAAGTGTTTCATTTTCTACTTCACTCATTTTATGTCAGTCCTGAAATGACTGGGCTGAACTGTGGGACTGTAAAGAGATGTACATGAATTTATATATGTTATAGAGTACTGCTTGTATAGAAAGGTTTTTTTTGGTTTGTTTCTTAGTTGTTTGTTTTGTTTTTTTTCCTCAGCCTACTGAATTTTATAAAATGTTTACTGAGAGATGCCCAGTAGTCTCGGTTCAAATAAAGCAATCAGTTCTAAACAGCATTGACTCAGGGGGTAGCCCTCAGCGACAAGCACTAGTCTATTTAGACTGCTCTCTATTCTGTTTAGGCGTTTCTTCATTTCAGACTACATGGGGTAAGGGCAGGAGCGAGCACAATGATGTGGCCTCAGAGTCCTAGGCCTCAGAGCATACCCTGTGACATGGCCCCAGGCTCTTTTCTATTAAGCTGACCTTATGTCTCAAAGCCTTATGACCTGTGACACCACTCAATTGTTATTTAATCAATTCAGTCAAAATTAAAAAGGTGTATTTTTATTTGCCTTAACACCTTTTCTTTCTGGTATTTGTTTTGGTGACCTTTGAGTATTGGATTTCAGCTGTCAATAACACACCGCATGCCAGATTGCTTTTTCTAATAAATAATGAAGCAACTTCTGAGGATTATTTGGATTGCATTGATGCGGGTTAGAAATAGTCTGCAAACATAGCCCAAAAAGAACAATGAAGCTGCATATTCACAGCCCATCTCACAGGAAATGCAGCAGGAAAAAAAGGACTGAGGCAATGACTAAAACCAAAACTCCCAAAATTTTCATACTATTACCCATTTATCAATCTTCACCTTGAGCTTGAATTAAAAACAAAAGGCTTTCTTGTGCTTGTTAAAAAACAAAGGTGGTAGAGGTCAGCTATAGACAGGGGGGAAAAATTTTAATAATTTGTCCCATTTTGTAAAAAAGGCCAAAATATCTCTTGTCTTTAGCACTTCTGGGATATTCATTCCATGTGCATATCCCATATCTGGGAATAGACACATAATTTTTTCTTTTTTTTCTTTTTTATTTCTTTTTTTTTTTTTTTTTTTGCCCTGTAGCTTAGTGTACTGTATTTAAAATGAAATTTCACTTTGCCCCTTATATCATATACCTAGTTACTGGTTTGGAGGAAAATTTATGGCTGTTATATAAATGTGCTAGACTCTGTACTAAAGTGTGATAATTTTCTGCTGAAGAAATGTACCATCTTTCAGTAATAAATGAAATAAAAATAAATCAGAATTCTTAGAAACTTAGTACCAATGACAGCAAAAGAGATGAAGTCCTGAAGAACATTTGTATAGTGATGCATCTTGTTGACTTTCCCCAAACATGAACAAGTCAGGCTCAAAACTAAGCCAGACAGCATCAGTGGCTACTTTCAAAATTTCATCAGATGATACTTTTTCTTTTTAGGCATTTCTATGCCATTTTACCCTCTCAGCCCAAGTTACAATGTGGAATTAAATTCTTGTATCAACTCCAATAAGCTGTGGTTGAAGTAACAAGTAATCTTCATTTCATTGATCTGGTAACTGGGAATCTGAATTTTAAAACTTTCCATCTTGCAAGTCCCCACATGCAGAAACACATATTTATTTATTGTCAGTATTACAGAGCTCCAGGCTTGAAAAGGCATCAGGAATATGATTTGACAGAGAAACTTTGATTCTCGTGTACCTGAACCTTTTTCCTTTCCTTATTTAGAAAAAAACCTCAATTTTTCTTAGAGTGGCAGCAAAGAGAAAGTTCCTAGGCTGCTCTTTTCTGAGCCTAAACTATATTGCACTGTGCACAGTAAGTAATAGCTGCATGTCCTGGGATTTGGCAAGAGCAAGTTTTAATCTCTTTGAGCATCCCCAGGAGCTACAAATGGGAGTGGGAAGAGAGAGGATTGCACCCCTGTTGCCCTTTCCCCTTCACAGTCTGTGATCCCCAGGGTGGCACAAGTATTTATAAATTAGTGACATTTATTTATAAAATGCCTGAGATGTGCACCACTTTAATGTATTAAAAAATTACATTAATGTAAACTCAGCTTCATACATCACTGAACATTATTAATTGGGTGTGGGGATGTGTGAAGGGGGATGGGATAATTAAGACTGACTGTCTTTTGAATACCTGCAGTGTAAGCAGAGGAAGTAGCACAGACTGAGCTCCCACAAATGGTTCTTGGTAAAAAGGAAAGATTTGAAGCAATAGAACAAGTAGTGTGATCTTCTGTGTTTAGCTCCGGAGGTGTCTGCGTATCTTTAACTCAGAGACAGACCAGAGCCCGAGGATTAACCGGGTCAAGGACTTTATTCTACAGTCTATGTGGAAAACATAATGCTTAAAGTCATAACATGGCAGAGACATGATCAAAAACATTTTTTAGTATAACACAGCTTAAATATTAGGTTGGGGAATTTGTAGTAAGTGAAGCAAAATGTGACCCAATGTGGTTATGACCCATTCTTTGCACTACAAATGATTGACATGCAAAGTCTTCAGGGCAAATCTTCTGCCCTGAATATTCAGTCTGTACAACTCCAGGTTATGAAAAACTATATGAAATGATAGCAGCTTTTGATTTAAAAGTATTCATTCTATTATATGCTTTTGACAGGGGCTTGGCATATTGGTATGCCTGATAGCTTAAAAATTGAAAGCAATGCATTCTTCTCTTTTTTGCCACATATTTAAGTGATGGAATTTTGTTCAACTTCACCTCAATGCCTGGTTTCTTTTTCACTACTCGTTCTCAGATGATTCAAAGCTGGAGTCCCACCAGGCAGTCTGTTCCATTCCTTCTCTCTCCTCCCAGCACAGTTTCATAAAGATTCATATTCATAGAAAGAGCTATCTGAGGCACTACTGTAAGACAGTGATTTGAAAATCCAATGTCAAGGAACAGCTACAAAAGAACACGAGAATCCACCCTTGCATCCCTAGCATCATACAAATTGAAGATATTCAGATACCAAACATCAAAACCGTGGTGCAAATAAGAAGACCAGTAAAACTGGTAAAGCTGGAGCAGCCGAAGATTTTCAGAGGAGATAGAAATAATGTGGGTGAAGGTTTCACTGCAGAGAGTGGCAACTAGGGTGTGTAAAAAGGAGGCTATTGGTCTGGATTGTGGTGCAGTTAGAGACATTTCAGTAAGACATTGGTTGTATTTTTATTAGGGATCTGAGTTGTGCTCAGAAGTATTGATAACACCAGCACCAGGACACATCTTCTGTAGGGAGGAGGATTGGGATATCACAGTGGAAGAATCAGATAGCCTTGAGATCGACAGGAATAGAAGTAAGATGAAATTCAATAGCACAAAGTACAAGGTCAGTCACTCAGGGACTAATAACACAAATACTTTGCTATAAACTCTGAGCTCATCTGTCAGAAATCACCGAGAAGAGAGTGACCTAAACTCTCTAGGTGATCACTGTATGACTGTATGCTGGATGACTTTATGCTGTAGCTGTGAAAAAAAGCAAATGTGTTTCTGAAGTACAGTATGGAGGTATTTCCAGAGAGGAAAAGAAAGCATTAGTATCACCATCCAATACTTAGTATCACAATCCAATAATAAAACCTAATCTAGAGGATCACGTACCTATCAAAAGAAAGATGAACTATTACTGGAAACAATACAGTTGATACATAAATATCAAAAATGCACCAAGTAATTTGGTATGCTTAGACTAACAAACCAGACCCTAAAGGAGATTTAACTGTTGCTTATATATACATATAAAAATAAACATGAGAGATAGAGGCGAAATATTTAAGCTGAATGCCAGCTTTGGCATGAAAAAAAAAAATAGGAGGTAAATTTATGCTGGAAATTGGAAAAAGGGAGCTTATCTAGCAGAGCAATCATTCCCTGGAAGAGCTTCCCAAGCATGGTAAGAGTGTAGGGGCTGAGGAACAAAAAACTAATTGCTTTTAAGGTGGAGTTTGATAAGTGTAAAAAGATTATATGATATGCTTGCTTGCAAGAGCATGGAATTGGATTTAGTCCTCACACTCCCTTCCAGCCCTAGATTCCAAAGCTATGCCACAAATCCTCTGAGATAAAACAGGAGATTTATACCAGTAAGAAAAACAGATTCCCAGAATTGTCCAGACTTTTAGAAGCGAGGAGACGAGTATGAAGATCTTTGTGATGAAATGTCCTGGATTAGTTACTGTTATGTGGCTGAATAAGAGCAATCAGATATAGCCTAAGGGGAAAAAAATAAACAACATCTTGTCTTAAAAAAAACTTCTTGATAGAAAATCAGGATAACCTCTTGTTACTTATTCGGTTAATTGTTGTCACTATTTAAAAAAAAATTGTAAAGGTCTTATATCTACTTTACATGCTACTTTACAGACTTCCTGGGACCTATATGTACAACACTTTGTTAGAATTAATCCTGTCTTATAATGTGTCAGTATATTTCTATTCAGATTTCTGCTAATTTATTTTAGGGCTAATTGCATAGACATATCCTGATTATTTCTCAGACTAATGGGATGGGAAACCCAACACTTTGTCCGAACATGGTGTTCAGTTCTTATGCTTTGTTTTTAGTGATAAAGGCTTCATTACTACTGGGAGCTGATGCAATAAGCATGCAAAACCAGAATTACTCATACATAACACTGGTTTGGACATTGGTAATCATTACTTAGCTGTTCTTCCAGTTATGGGATAGTTGACATACAAGGCAGCAGTGGCAATAACTTATCAGAGTATGGGGGACAGCTCTGTAGATGAACCAACTACCACTGCTAACACAGTGCTGGTTTTTCAATACAGTTCCATGGAAATATGTTTGTTAGTAAGACTTTTGTAACCAGTGGGAAACAATAGGGTTTTTTTGGAAATGGATGACCATCTAGCATTATAAAAAAACCAACATTCCTGCTGAATGCCAGAAGGGACTCTAGCGTTATCATAACTGTGGAACAAGAGTGACTGTGAATGTAAATGATTGCAGATAAATAAAGCAGTGCTTTGTTGTTATCTTTCTCACTGACATTTTCTTGCAACTAAGGGGGAAAACTCTGGTTTCAATTTCTGCTGTTCCTTCATTGCTCCATGTGTCTATGTCTGCCTTACAGTGCTTCTGTTCTCTCTTGGTTGCTTGGGATGTGAGCTACAATGGAGATCACATTGTGCATCTCAAGAGCATCTTGTCCTCAGCGAGTTGTCAGAAGGTGATCATCCTTCTGATGATGCACTTAGGGCACCGTAGTAGCTGTTCTTCAGTAGCCATTTATTTCAGCTACACTTAAAAAATTCAGAGACACCTGCCTTGACAACCACTGCCTTAGCCCACAGCAACAAGGCAGAGATGACTATATCCTACAGGCATATGTGGTATGCTGAATTCATACCCCGGGCTTTACAAGTCCCCATGTATGATGGTTTCCTTCAGAATTACTTTAATTCTATGTGCAACATTTTCTGAGCAGGTTAGATTCCCGTGGCCCAGAGCAGTTCTGCTTGAGTGTTCCCTAAGCCTCAGCAAAAGCTCTTCTTCTTCCGAGGCCATGGAACAAAACTTAGAAATGACCAAGAAGTCATGGTTTACATGACTTTATTGCACTCCAAAAATTTCTATTTTAAAATGTCTGAAGAAAGTGGTGTTTGTTTGTTTAGGTTTTTTTCTCAAAATGAAGAAAGAGCTGAAGAGCGCCGGTATTCCTTATAATGGTTTAGGAGAGGATAAATAAACTGTTTCAAATCATCAGGAATTTTGAGCAAACACTGACTTTCTAGAGATTCAAAAGTACAAGTGTAGAAATTGGCTTGTGTTAGGAAGAAATCTGTTACTGCCCTGACTAGATTAACCATGGTAATTGGCACTGGGGTTTTTTAACATATTGTGCAGTGCTTTGCAGGCGGTAGTAATAAATAATGTGCACTTAGCTGCACTATTGGTCATTCGCAGTCCTATCACAGCAACCTCCCCCCATTCAGGGAAGATAAATGTGATTTAAATTAATAGCCAGTCCTAAATAACTCCTCAGCTGGTAAACGATGCATTTATCAGGCCCAGACAGGCAGTGTCCTTTGATTCATGGTCCCCCCCTTACAATGTGAAGGGTGCGTACAAAAATTGTTATTACTTTTTAATAAAGTGTAGCAGTCAGTCTTCAGTCATTTATCAGAAATGGAGGCATTCTGACAAACAGAAATATCTTAGCAGTGGATGAATGAGAAGGATAAAGGACACATTTCTCAACAAAAATAATCACTGACTAAATAATCTCATAAAAGTCAGCTTCTAAGTACCTTGAAATAAATGTATCCAGCTGAAAGATACAGACTCCATGTGCTGTTAAACTAAAAACTAAACCAACCATTACAATACTCACCTGAAAACAAAAATGGAAAAAAATTATTTTCATCCTCATTCTGTGAGGCAGTAATTCATATACAAATAGTGGTCAGTTAAAGAGCAAATTTCCCAATATATTTTCCTTATGAAGACACTAGCTTAACTTCATTTCCCCATTTACAGCTTTTATAGTAAATCTGGTCATGTACATATAAATAAACAAAGCTTGGAGATGGAAAAGAGGGATGTTGAATGAAGCAACATGTAATCAAATGTCATTTAAAATGTTTTATAGCTTATTCATTATTTCAATTCTTTTAGTATTTTAAACTTTATTGTTCTTAAAATTTAGGCATCTGCTCAGGGTTTGGCAGTGCAAGGCCTTCCTGTGCAGGAAGGTTGCCTGTGGAGATTTAGAGGAGGCCATTCTTTGCATGTGAGCATCCATATTGGTCATGTGTGAACCAAGGGCAGAGCATTAAAGCTGCCCTTCATCCTAATGATTTTCCCATGCACAGACTTCAACTCACAGGGTAATTAATATAAATGTAGGAAGGCCAGATCCTGCACTTTTAACACAAACTTTTCTGCACTTCCTCTGGTAACATGGGACTGGTAACAGCTCCTTTTAGCCCTACACAATTTGGTGGGGTATTACTGATCAAAGTTGTTGCTTGATTGCAGCCATTCTGCTGTACCTTGGAGCAGCAGGGAAATCCATGCAAAAGTCCTCAGCAGTTGCAGACTTCCTCACAGCCAATGTAAGCAAACTTAAATCCTATTTAGGCAGGAGCTCTTCTGGTGCATCAGTCAAGATTTTTGTTCCTCTTTCCCTGTTTTAACTTTTAACTTGTTCTGGTTGGTGTCACACTTTAGGAAAGACTCAAATAAAAAATCATATAGTAACACCCTTCAAAAATGGTCCTGAGTGCATCTGCTCACAATGAAAGAAAATTACTATTCATAAATACAGTAATGACTAAATCCCCCCTTGTCCTACTGCTCTGCTCCTTTGATAGCCAGAAAGAATTGCATCCACTGGGTTTAGGCAGTATTGGGAAAGACCTGGCAATTGTACAGTTCTATGGGAACGCCTCCATTGTGCCTGATCCTCACATTAGCATCATCAGACAGGTTGTGTGACCATATGAAGTGCTGCTTTTCAGAAATCC
The DNA here is from genome assembly GCF_963513975.1 of Fringilla coelebs. Lineage (NCBI taxonomy): Eukaryota > Metazoa > Chordata > Aves > Passeriformes > Fringillidae > Fringilla > Fringilla coelebs. Next base: position 64,849,674 of record NC_140028.1, read on the forward strand.
TGTCACATTTGTATCACCAAAAACTGTACTGCTCTGTGACCAAAAAACTCTTTGGAAATACTCCCTTCACTAGAGTACTGAAGGCCACAGGAAGAGTCACAAATTGCATAAATATCTTCCTTAAATACAAAAATAAATTTCACATAGAGGCATTTTTTTTATGAACTATATCACATTTTCCTCTTACAGTAGGGAAATACTTACACAGATTTTTATATTGCATTATTTGTGTCTCATCTAAAAACTGTGTCTGAGCCAAATGCCACTGACTTCAATTAAAAAAAAAATAAGAGCACAGTCATTAATTTCACTGTAATAGCTGAGAATATATGGTAGTTTTCTGTCCTTAATAACCAAATATTTAGGAAATAAATGCATATATACATAATAAAATTAGTGTGAAGAAGTGATAATTAAGACTCATGTTGGATATAAATAAGGATTATAGTCTTTTGGTGCGAGCAATTGCTCATAACACAATCTTACCAGCTGCAGCTGGTAAGACTGTGTGAGGATAAAATTCAGTCTTTGTGCTGAAAAATAATTTGAAATAATAGACAGGGTAAAAGGATGAGTATTGGAAAATAAGTTCTGGGTGGCAGGATACATTAAACTTAGGAGTCGTCTGCCATGAAAAATACTGGAAGTTATCTGAGAAATTTAAAATAAAATTGGGAAAAATACCCCAAAATTAATACTGGGAAATGATTCAACATCGGCAAGGAAGGAGAATCATATTCAGGTCATATTTTTGGGAAGTAATAGGTCAGTTCTAAAATGTCAGCTTTTTAAAAGCTGATATTGCATTAAATTAACATATTGCTAATTAGTCTTTATTTGGATTTCTGTTATGAATTTCTTTTGGTAATTCTCCCTCCCAAAATTACAAACAAGCAGGAAAAGGAAGTAAGTTTTAGTGACAGTTTGTTTTGAATATTTGACTTATTTGCCTCTTTTGTCTGCTTCTAGCGTTCTTGCTAATATTATGTGCTCAGCTTTTCTCTGAAAACATGATTTAATCAAGTGGAAGGTGCTGTTTAAGAAGACTCTAGATAAAGAAATAGATCATGATGAAACAGCCTCTACAAAGTTCAAAATCTGCAGATGGCCTAAACCTGATTTTGCTTGGTTTCCTTTTATTATAAATGCATTTGTCTTCTGTCACTTCTTCTATGGACAAGAAGATATTACTTAAATTCACTCACAGGGAGGAGGCAATATGATGAGTTCTATATCATAATAATTTTTCTATATTGATAAAAGTAATGTGAACATTATATATACCAATTATTTTTTCATTATCATGATGATGTAAATGAAAAAGAAAACAAATCAAAACTTTGAATATGTCAGCCTGTTTTGGTTTTATCCTGAAATAAGTAGAGATAATCTGCTTTTACTGTATAGACATTAACTTGACTGAGTAATTTACAAACAAGGAATGACTTTCCCACTTTTTGTTAACTCTTTATAGAACATGCTGATTTCCTCACTTGGAGCTTTTCTAGGAATTTGCAGCCACTGATGTCTAACATCTATTTTAATATAGAAACACATCTTAAATTTGAAAAACAGAGATCTGAAGAAAATATTTTTTTTCTCATCTTCTGCTCTTCAGAAAACATCACTCTTTTTGTTTCTATTTGAGATACAGTCTTTTTAAACAAAACCTTTTGCATTTAAGATATAACATAATTGTTAAACTATTACTCTAAACTTTGTTGTTCAAGGAAACAACTCTTACGTTTAAATTTAAGTGAGTGTCTTCAGCCAAAAATACAAATTTTTGCTCCTCTTTTCACAATCACACTGTACTGGAAATAGCACCCTGTACTGGAAATAAAAAGCAAACATTTTGAATTAAAAATGTGTCCTTGTGTATTAAAACAACAACAACAACAGCAGCATCTCACTCTTTTATGCTGGAATAAATTAGCCCTTTAATTTACTTTCATGAAAAAAAATACAACCTCGAAGCAATTCTCTTGTGTATAGACCAACATTAAGCCTCATACACAGGTAACAGTCAATCCATTAACCTTTGCTTTGAGCTTAACCTGTGTGTCCCTCGCATCACAGTTGTTCCTCCTTTTAATACCTTTTCCTTAATAGTTGCTCACCCACAACTGAAAAGGGCAGAGCAGCTTCTCATGACATTGACTGTGCCACTGCAATAATAAGCTTCTCTTTTCTTTTTTTCCCACCTCCTGCCTCACTATGGTGTCAGCAACCATTTTTTTGGGGGGAAGGTAATCTAAAAAGAGCTGTAGAGGCAGAGGTCATGTTAAACTGTAACGCAAATGTTATTCCTCGATTATCTAGCTGGGGTAAATGTCAACTGCTTCGGGCTAAAGCAATTGGAAAAGCAGAGTGTGTGAATCTAACAAAGGGAGGGAGAGACACACACACACAAGGAAGGCGAGCTGGGGGAGGGGGAATTTAAACTGGGCCTAGCTTGTTGGCTGGGATGTTAAACCAACACTTGTGTGTGTCTCTTTTCTCCAGCGGACAGCAGTGCCGTCAGCTGCATGTGGTCGGAGCCCAGCTTTCCTCCGCCGTTCTTTTGTAGTAAGTGTGTCTGTAACAGAAACTATTGTGTGCTGAGGCAGCGGCTTCAATGGCATTTAAACACTTGAGGGATCAGTGTTCATCCCACTTACCAAAGAAATAAGTAATAAATTGTACGGGGAAAAAAATATCTATTTAATCCTGTAGAACAATGCTGCAGTTTGACATTCTTTAATATATGGGGTACTTTGAAGAAGTAAATTATGATACAGCATTGATTATAGTTATAGCTAATACAACTTGAAAAAATACATGCTGAATTTTATGTAAAAATACGCTCTAAAATACATGCTAATGCACATTCTTGATCAGACTAGAGTGGTCATGATATTATTCTCATATAAGATTATATTTTTTTAGCCATCAATGAATACATTCATTACTGAACATCCCAGATTTTTTTCTCAGCTTTCTATGATTGGCCATCATTATTGTTTGTGCCACTGATTCCTAGGCCAAATTACCAAATACACAAATAAAAATATTGAGTGCTAATAAGAAGTGAATACTGGAAAGATAAATATAATGAGAAATAAATTTTGACATAGTTTCTGGGAATGCAAGAAACCTCACCGGATGGATGCAAAAACCTAACCAGATCCAGGTTTAGTTTCTCACGCCCTTTTTCTCCTCTGGATGGGGAGATTTGAATTTTCAATAAAGAAGGTGTTGCAATTTCGTACAATGAAGTGGAGTGAGCAGTCTTTTGGACAATGCTGATAAATTTTGGCACCTTTAAGGAGTTTCTGCTTCTCAGTTAAGAAGCAGAAACCACTGATATGATTTGCCATCACTTGTTTCAATACAAAGTTATGGAAATTAAAATGTCACTGGAAATTTACTGGTTTAACAGTCAGCTGAAGACAATCATTACTAAACTACCCAAATACAGTCCTCAAAGAATACCACAAACACTTCTGTGTCCCAAAGCTCTGCATTCCACTAGCAGATACATAAGGGGGAAGGTTTACAGGTAATTAGTTCCCTAAATATTCCTAGCATCCTTACTGTGGACTGAAAAGCTATTTCCAACAGCCAGAGCTTCCCCCAGCAATGAGTCACACAGTACAATCATACCGTAGCTTATGGCCATTTGTATCACATATTTGCATGGCATTGATCACACCAGGTTCATGCAGTGAAAGTGCTCCACCAGCACAGTTGTGATCACAAATTCTCCAAGCCAATGCTGCTCCACCCACCAAAACCTATTTCTGATTCAGTAGCCAGTGAATTCAGGAAAATTTTTATTTCCTTTATCGTGGCACCTATTACTCCATCTGTCTTCTTTACATAAGAAATTTATTGATAAACTGGAGATCCAAAGTTCAGCAGAGGTCACTAAAATGCCTAAGGCTCTGCAACACTTGACCTGTGTGAAAAGACTCAGGGATCAGGCTGAAAATGAGGTCATTAAGAAGTGGAGCCAGGTTTTTGACTGACTTGCATGGTGGGAGAAAAAAATGACAATGATCATTAATTAAAACAGGGGACTTCTGACTTAAGGCAAAATATTTTCATCTACAGGACATTCAAGCACTGGAAGAGGTTGCCTAGAGGTTATCCTGAGAGGATGTGCAGTCTCCTTCTGTGGAGCTTTATGAGACTGAATAAAATCTTGGGCAGCCTGGTCTGATTTCATAGATGATCCTGCTTTGAAGAGAAAGCTGCACTGGAGACCCCTGGAGGTCTCTCCTAACCTTATGATTCTACTTTGTGGTTCTAATTTGGATTGTTGTAAAGGAGCTGTAACAAAAGCGAAACAAAACAAACCCACAACAACCCAAAATCCTTCTGCTTTACCATTGTGTAACCTCATCTATGAAAGTAGTATGAGAAACTCATCTCAACAGAATATGTGGCATTCACAATATGCCAACAACAATTAAAGCTTTCAGTCATTTCACAGAAAGGCTCTTAGCTTTTCAATAGTCTTCTAGAGCCATGTTTTATCTTAGACACACCAAAACACACTGGGAGACAAGAGACCTTGAGTAATGTTGACTTGGTGTGAATATTTGACTCATGGGGACACAGAAAGCATATCTGAATATAACCAATTATTTTGTACAGCTGGAGGGCAAAGCAGACTATGATGGTGTCATAGCTGCCATCAAGGCCATGAAACCACTGGCAAAGAGTCAAGGAGTATTTTTAGAAAGTGTTAAATCTCTCTAAAAATTTCTTCTGAAAAAACATTATGCAGAGATTCCACTCTATTTCTGTGGAATTGAGAGCAATGGGGAGAAGCATGTGAGTGATGAATTCACACTTTAACTTAGTACTGGTAGGGTGGCTTTCTGAAGCCAAAATTTAACCATGACATAAGCTTTAAAAGATACTTTTATGCCATTGTTTTCTTTCCCAGATTATTGTGATCAGATGAATTGTCTAATCACTTATCTACATCAGGCATGCCCGAAAGTTACTTTTGGGTTTCCAGATTAAGTAATGAGCTCCTTTCCTGGTGGTGACAGGACCAAAAAAAAACCAAATATACAAAAATCCATTAGAAGTAATTCACCCAAACAACTTGAATGAATCGCTCAATGTCCTTCTCTCACTGAGGAAAGAAATCAGTGGCTTGATGATAAAATTAAAGATTTTTTTAAGCAAAGTAATGGGCTGTTTTTAATGATGATAATGGTATGATGAAAAATATGCAGGACTATCTATCAGCCTTCTAATTTGTAAGTACATATGTGCATCATTAACTTAACTCATCTAGGGTCATCCTTATGAAAATTAATGGGTGTTTTCATATGCTTCAAGAAAGAATCACACTTGTAACAAGCACTACTTTAGAAGAGTTAAGAAATTCAGGTGGAAAATCAGCAACAATTGTTGGAAATTATTTGACCTTTTGAGCCATGAACTTGGAATGGAAAAAGAAATGTAGTTTCAAAATGAATGACACTACTTCCTTTGCATGGTAATTGGTTGCTAATTATTTTTAAAATTATTGTAATTTAGGAAAGCATAGCTCTTGGAAAGAGAAGATAGTGTGTAATGAGCTGGTTAGCATTATTAGGTCTTCCAAAGATAATACATTTTAATTCATGAACTTAGCAAAAATGTGAAAGATTAAGACTGACTTCTGAAGTTTTAGAACTATTGTACTTTAAAGCTTTAAAGCTTGGGAAAAAAAAATTTTCTATGGTGGTAAGAAACACGAAGAGGTAACTAACAGTAAGTATTTACACCACTAGAATGTTTCTTTTATTTTGTGACTCCTTAATTTAGAAGCAGAAGATGATAAGATGAAAAAACTAGAAGCTAAAATTTGATTAATATTGGTGAGAAATAAGGTACACTTTTTCTGTCTAACAAATATGCTCTAATCCAGCTAATAGATTTGGACCTGTTCTAAGAGTCACCTAGTAAAATTCTATAAACTGAATGAATCAGGACTTCTGTCAGGGTAACTATAAAAGTGTATTGAATTTGTGAATCAGAGGTGTGAGTAGTGTTACTTCCCTTAAGTGCAATAAAGAAAACCTGTTTTACAAACCTAGGGGCTGAGCCTTGACATGTTTTGATGTAATATTATGACTGAATTTTAAAGTATAGTAATTGGCATGAAAAAGCTTGCATGCAGTAAACTGTTATCATTAGTATTGTGGACTTCACAAATAGGACACTAGAAATATTTATGAAACTCAGACATCAAAGTAGTTTCTTTTTATCTCTACCTTCACCCAGCCCTAGTAAAGCCTAATTGAAATACAATAATTATAAATGAGCTTAGCTTCTCAATTTAATTTTCTTGTGAGTAGTTTCATTTATTTTTCTTAGGCTTTGTTAACATGTTTTAATTAAACGATTTAACAAAGCTCAAGACACAACGTGCCATTAGGTATAGGAACATAATGGGACATATGCACAGAGAACTGATGAACCTCTTTTTATAAGTTTGACTGTTGGTACAATTGGGAGATTAAATTTACTCATTAATCTGAAGAACACCATCATGTAGGAAGCCAGATCCCAGAAACAGGCTCTTTCAGAAACAGACAAAAAGAATTCTTGATCCTTACCACTAGATTTTAAAATTAATTTAAAAATGAATTCCACTCAGAGAGAGAAAAATTTAAACAGTATTAACCACAAAAGTCATTCTGGAAAGCACATTTTCAGCAGTCTCAAAGCACCATCTGCAAGAAGGCTGACCCCAGATTAACCAAATACTCACCAAGACTCACAGTGAAAACAGCAAAAACAGCAAAGTCAACTTCTTAGCTAGAGGTACTAAGGGGGAGATAAATCACTTCAAACATCAACATCTGTGCCCTACAGCTGTCTCAGTCCTTTCAACCCCTTGCTGGAAAATATTAAAATGAAGCACAGATATGGCTTTGCTGTGAAACTCTTTATGATTTATAGACAGCAGAAGCATTGGAAATCTTGGTTTAAGGGACCAGTTGAATATATTGATAAGACCCAACCTGAGAAGAAACCAAAGGGGGGTCTCAGATTTCCTTTTGGAAATTTCTTTTTGGAATTTCTTTTTGGATAATTACATGTGCCCATGTAATTATCTCAGGTACAGTTTTTGTAGTCAAATACCTGCTCTTACTCTGATACAGGGAGAGAAAAATTCACCCCTTGTCATTACAGTTTGAACATACAATAAAAATGGGTCTAGTTCAAGTCATTACAGCTCCCACAGCTTTTTGATTGATAAGACTATTTGGGATTAAATTTCTTAAGAGCATGCACTCAATAAAGGAATAAGAGAATATGTGGTCTAAGAGTAAAGAGGCAAGTTTCTCCAATTCTTCAATTACAACTGTCCAACATGCTCAAATTCTCATTGCAACTGGACCAAAATAATAATTTAGATAGGGCACCATGAAAGAAAAACTTATGATGATAAAAATTTGAATTATTTATTCTTATGAAAAACATAATAACATATTCCCAGAAGGCCTCATCCTTGTGAACATTTTCTGGTTTTGATGTTCCATTAAAAAGTCTTGAATATGTAAAAATATCCATGCATTTCTCATGTTTAATGCATTCTTTGTGTGAACTTGGATTGTATAAAAAGAATTAGGCTACTGTCACGCATTGCTCATTTAAAATGTGCAGAAATACTAATCTTTCCATTTGTTAAGCATCTTTATTTATTTGAAACCATACATGCATTCCAAAGAAAAGAACAACTGCCCTTTGCTCTCATAAGTCTTTTACACATTTAAAAAAAAAAGAATCCGAACAAGGAGACTGAAGACTGAAGGAATCTCCCTTCAGCCCCAATACTCAGAGTAATTTTTTTTTTCAAAATCCTGCTTTGACTCATCTCCAGTTTCAATGAAAAAACTTGAGTTTTCCAAGTGCATGTAAATTAAAAAAAAAAATCAAGTAAATGTCAGTTTCTGAGGTTTTGCTAATTTGCTATTTCTACAGAAATTTTGGGATCAATATTTGTTTTTCATTTCATCATGGTAGGCATAGATTTCTCATTAATTTGTCAGGTGCATATATAGAAGAGCTGTGTTTGTGAGAGAAAATCTGCAGCAAAGCAAAGCCAAGCCAGGTGAATACCAAGAGAACACATTTCATGTGACACAGTAGATGTCTCTGTCTCCTTTAAGCTCTAGCTGATGTAGTACAAGCTAAAAAGAGTCTGCACAGGCCATAAAATCAGAGTCAAAAACCTGAAAACCTGACAAACTTACTTTGCCTGAGAAAATGCAAAAGAGGAAGGCTATATGTACAGCTGGAAAACAGGCTGGTGAAGCCTAGTAAAAGGTCTGTGTAAACTGCAGAACCTCCACTTGTTTCTCTAAATAGATGGCAGGTGCAGTCCTGAGAAGCAGTACTTGCTGCTGAAAATCTTTCTAGCTATTACAACTTGTATATGACTCCTACAAAATCTTACCATTCTGCAGGGCTGTTTTCTTTGTTTAAATAAATGGAAAAATGGAAGGAGAAATAAACAAGTCATAAGGCCCAGAGACCTTCTGTGAGAGCTCATAACCATGAAATGCATTGCTGGTTGTTTTGTTGGGTTTTTTTTAATAGTCTTCAACAAGAGCAATAAAACAAACAAACAAACAAACCACAGAATTATTATTCTCCATTTACCAAGTCTGGGATCGAGTCCTTGTGGCTGATCCAAAGAAACCCTTCCCACCTATTTGCTCCTTGGATAAAGCAGAGATGATGCTTAATCTCCTTCTCTATTGACATTTCCTGGGCCTGCTCTTCTGCTCCTCAGTCTGCAGCGTGCCGTGCACGTTCCTTCTTGCCATGCAAACCTGTTTGGAAGGAGTAAGTCAGCATTGGTCCTGCTGCCTATCTCATAGAGAGCATGAAGTAGTGACATTTGTATGTAAAGAGTCATCCTCTGCACAAAGGATCCCTTCCAAATTGTGGCAAAAGTAGAAGTTCTTATAAAGCATTAAAAATGTATGCAATTAGTCAGTGGCTAGAGAAAAAGGCACGGCTAGCTGTAGTTCTCATCTGGAAGCAGTTCAAAACCATGTCTGTCTTCTCCAAAATCACTCTTTAAACACTGCTAGACAGGAAAAGGAGCATATTTTTTCTCATACTGAAATTGCTGTTGTATGTAATACATTTAAAACCACATTGGCTGGAATGAGGCTAGGGTTGAAAGAAATTCTTTAGCCTTGTGGTTTGTACTTTCAGTCAGGAAAGCACAAAAGTGGGAGAAAATAGCTCACCTCTAGGTTCTGCTAGAGGACCTCTTCTTGGGTTTTGTGCAAGAATTTTGCAAGACCAAGCGCACAACGTTTTAGAATCAGAGTTTAAAATGGGCTCTCTTAACTTGCAAGAACCTCTGTACTTCCAGAATCAAGAAAAGATTAGAGAATTAATACAGTAGGAGAGTCATAGTGCAGAGGTTGAGTTGAGGTTTTATGGTGGAGTCCAGATGTGGTCGACTGGTTGTCCAGACAAACACAACTTTGACTTTATATTCCTAGATTGTCACATAGAAGGAACATTTGTTTGTATTGCTTTGGAAAAGAAAATATGATTTATAAATTAATGTAGTCATATTTTATTCAGATTAATGATCTTTTCAGAAAGGGTCAGGTGCCTATTACATTGTGAGGGGAGTGCTTGTGTACCAGCAGTCAAGCCCTTGCTACCAGCACTGAAGCTAAACTTAAGAAAAAAAAAGTAAGAAAGGGTAGCAGAAGAATTCTTTACAGAAAGTAAGGTAGCGCTGAACCAATTGAATTAAACTGAGAAAGAATGCCATACAGCCAGATTTTCAGAAAAGCTCCTTGAGCATGATATCAGTGAGGCTGCAATTCACCAGTGTCATGGGTTTTCAAGTCCCTTGGTGCTAAGGATGACAGCACCAGTCAGGGCAAGCCAAGCTCAGTGAGTTTCCAGGCTGCTCTGCTGGCCTGGAGCACCACTCACAGCAGTGTTCTAAGGGTGAGCTGCCTGCACCAGCAGCTTTGCTTTGAGCCTTTCTTCCTTTGGTCACTCTGAAGGAAAGAGTTATGCTTGCCTTTCCTGGATCCAAGTGCTCAAAAGAGAGAGATGGTAATTTGTACTTAGCAACAGCGCCTGCAGCATGTTGCAGGAGGATATATTGGGAAACAATATTTCCTTTTCCTGGTCATTCTCTTCATTCAAAACAATAATTACCAGGGCAATTGTTGACCATCTACCTGAATCTGGAAGTGGGAAAATTGCATCTGTGGAATATAAAAGTGCATCAGGTGAAAACACCTCACAAATAGAGATGCTTTGTCATTCAAAACAGCTCCATGATGAACAGCAGCACAGTTGATGTATATACACCTCACCTTTTCCCCTCTTTAGGTACTCTTAATTATTCTGTTTGCTGTCGTGCTTTTCACAGTGGTGGACAGACTGAGACTGGAAACTTCACAGAGCATTAGTAAGCATTTCTGTTCATTTAGTATTCTGAATATGATGGCTTTTATAAACACAAAAAAACACAGGTGTGTATTTATGATACTAATTTTCTGAAGAGAATATTAATTTGGCCTGGGAAAAGAACCTTCTGCACAGCATTTCCTGTAATAGGAGTTTTAGATACATTCTTATTAACAAACTTCACTGGAAACTACAGAACATGGATCCTTATGAGTGCTCCATAGTATAATTTTCATCCTTGGAATAAAAAAATGGTAAGATGCATAAAATAAATAGGAAACCAAACAAAGATTTTATGTTAAAATAAAGAAAAATTAAAAATCCATTCTAAACTGATTGGAATAGATTTCTTGCATCTCAACTTCCTTTGGTTGTGTTAGTTAACTTTTACTTGTACTGTCTTTTTAATAGTCTTTTTTTTTCTATTGTGGAACATTCTCTTACTTCACTGAAAAAGACATGGAGTGTGTCTGTTCTGGGTGGTTGAGAGAACTCTGATCCCTTTTAAGACTTTCCTGAATTCATAGCTTTTTGGTCCCACAAGAACTACTTTGGTTGTCTGATTTACACTCTTTGAGTAGAGGGCACATAACTTTAGCAGCAAAATTTGAAAGAATTCCTTAATTATGATGCAAAATCATTCATAGTGGAGCAAACGTAGTGAATCATGTCATACATGCCCTATTTTGAAAACATGGTTTATGGAACATTTCCAGATAACAATCTGTAAACAAAAATTCATAAATATTCTCAGTAAAAAAATCCATGAATGTAACCTCAGAATACTTAAGTAAATTTGGTGTTCATATATGCCAAAAGTTTTTCATCTTTCCTAAGGATAAACACCCTGGTTGCCTATCAGTTAGAGTAAATATACAAAATATTATATAAAATATATATACACCTTTTTTAATAGTAGTATGCAGTTTCAATGTTTTGTCTTGAACTAGCTTTCATAGGATGGGGTACAGTGTATTTAATGAAAAGGGTTTATTTGAATGACAGCTGAATACCACGAAGAAAAGGGCAGCCCTGCATGGGTCATGACTGAAATTGGCTGCTGCTGTGATTTAGTAAGAGCTTTTCAGTTGGGAAGTGGATATTGTAACTCACAAAAGGTAACTTACAGCAACAAATTGAGCTGAATAGAGCTCTGAATTAATTCATGGTTTATTGAGTTCCCCTCTTGTCAGTGATAGCCAACAGTTAACTGAAGTGATTAGTTCAATATTCAGTCACAATGATGTACAGCCAACTTTCCAGCTTACAGAAGTCCTGAAAGGTTTAATTTAAATCCTGGCAAGTACATAATTTAAAAACAAACTAAAACAAACAAATAGGAACCACCCAAAATTTGTAGTCTGGGATAGGTGAGCTCAGTACAACCCAGAGAATGATGTTTTTTGTCATAAAACATACAGTCCCTCAGTCTTTGCCTTCATACAGGAGAGATTAGACAGGTCTTGTTACTGCCCAGCATTACCTGATACAGCAAGGAAATTTTATGTTTATGTTGTTGTCTGCAAATTTATGAAAAGAAATAATAATTAATGGCTAGTATGTATACTAATTTGGAAATCAGATTGAGCTGGAAATTTTCATTTTCCTAGCCTAGAGAGAAGACAAGAGTGAGTTAAAATATTAGTAGCTCTTTGCAACAATACCATGATGAATAAGAAATAAACATGGGTTCATATCAAAGGGTAGCTTTGCAATGACAGCACTTATAAACAGAAGCTTAAAGATGAGACATTCAATAAGGGGCCTCAGCCTCATCACAAGCTGTGATGAGGTTCAGCTCTGTTATTCCTTCACCATATCCTGCTATGGATGTGTACTGGTCTTGGAGGAAAATAGCTGGTTAATTCCTGTACTCAGCAAAACAGATATATTTGTGTGTGTTTTTTCAAGGTCTATCTGCCTTTTCTTATCCGGGTTGTGCAATGAAGTATGTAAAGTCACACTCTAAAGCACACAAGTTCCCTATAAACACTTAGCAATATCATGAAAACATCTGCTCCATAGGAAGCTCTGACTGGTAAGAATTTAAACCAGAAGTTCCGACAGAAAATGTTTGCTCTCCTTAGAGAATGTGAGAAGGTTTGAAGTTGCCTGATCATCCTGATTTTAGAAGAATTTTATGCCATATTATTGGGCCAACCTAAAGGAAATGGGTTCCTGCTTTTGGCTAAAACCATGACAGTTCTGTGCCTTTTCAAAGGCACGGACAGCACCTATTGGGAAGGTTTTCATGTACCATGTAACTGTAAGCAGAAATGGTCTTAAAGAAGGGTACTCCATGAAAAAGACCTCAAAGCAAAGCAAGTGGGCAGTCAGGAGACTGAAAAAAACCCCAAATCTGTTCAAGTATAGAGGTATTAAAGACAAAGGAAATCAAAAGCATACTTTCTCATATTTGCCCTATGTATTAAAAAAATATGCAATAATAAGGAAGGAAATGATACATGAGCATTGAATGTAACTGGGTTATCTGTGATCCCTGGCATTACTCCTTAAGTGTTGAAGATCAAATTTCTCTCTGTTGTAGCACCTTTGGTTTTAGTGGAGTTTCACCAATAAGAGGTTTGGTCCTTACTCAGAGCAGATTGTACATTTTATCTGCACATATAAAAGCATCTTTTCCATAACCACAGCAGATTATCTCACACTATCATGGGGATTTTGCAACAGATTATCATCCTGTTTCTCTGGTAATAACAGCAGGAGAGCTATGAAAATAAGGAGAGGTGTTCCTCTAAATTTGTAAGTTTTCCTATAAATCTAATTGGCTGTATTCACACCCACTTGCAATCATACGAGAAACAAACGAATACTGAGAGACTCAGCTTATTTTAAAATATCACACTATTAATACTCATAAAGGCAGCTGCTCATGGTCAGTTCTCTAAGTTAAAGAATGTCCAGCAAATCAGTGGAAATAAATAATAAATTCAGAGAATAATGATCTGCAAACAGTAAAACACACCCCAAGTTAAGTCAGAGTCATTTATTAAATTCTTCAAAGCAACACGTCTGGTACAATCAAGTCAAACTCTCAGGCACGTGATTAACTTGAAGAATGTGACTGGCCTGACTAGACCCAAGGGATTACATATTTTAAAAGTCACAATCTTCTTAGGTGTTTTGTATTGGATACAGAAGGCTTCTAAATGCACCATATGGAAATTTTGCCTTTCATTTCTATGGAAGATGTGTTATGTTTCACTCCATGTAATTATTTATTTTTTTCTTAATTGCACATAATTAGCATTCATTGCCCTATCTCTAAACTGTGTTTCTGCCTGTGCACTTCAGAGGACACTGGAATCATCATATGGCACATCCCACAGCTGGGGAAAACAGGTCTTCACTAGGACTTAAAGGTCTGCCTTGAGATTGCCATGAGTTACCTCAAAATGCAAAGCAGAAGATGCACAAGTGACTCTACTGGTGGCTCTCCAAAGAACTGTGTTAAACTTACTGCTGAGCTATAGATGTAAACCAGTAGGGAATTTAAAAGAGGGAATTCTAGGCTGATTTAATAATCCTAGCCTCCAAAGTTACGCAGAATTATTTTTCAGAATCATGGGAGAGATATTGTCTAGAATTGTACAAGATTCATCTACACTGTCTGTGTAGTATGGATCAGGTGTGTATTTTGAATCGATTCCTTCTTATTACATATTTTATGGTGCTTTTTTTCACACTGAAGAGGGCCCAAAAGAACAAATGATATTTATTATTTTCAGATTAAACTCAGCAAGAAGGAAGGCTTCAAAAAGGAATCTGACTGTGCTTAATCTGCTGATGTGTGTTCAGTTCACAAGACCACATTAGACCTAGTCTTTAGGACTAGGTCTAATGTGGTACTGCATCCCCATCCTGCATCTGAGAGACCTAGTCCCAGTACACAGCATTATTTTTTAACTTAGATATAGATCAGCATGTCTAAAGTGCTTCCACGCTAAGCAGTAGATCTATTCCAGGTGATAAGAAATGGTAATCTGAACTATCCTTTTGCTAAAGTCCCAAGAGATAGCAGAAGAGTCCTTTTCAAGGTAAATATATTAATAATATTCTGAAACTTTACAGAATAATTCAGTCAAGAAAATTAACTTTCTAGAATTTCTGAAGTCAGAGAAAGGGCAAATATTTTTTGACCTTTTGTAGTGCTGTTTTTTTTAACCTCCTTTTAAGTTCATGTTTGTGCTTTTTAAAAAATCTGAATTTTCTTAGACACGGTGCCTTGCTTTTTGTAGTCATGAAACCAGCTCTATAAAAGGAAGAGGAATGTGCTCTCATTTCAACTTTATCTGCTAGCTACAAAAAATGAGTTTAATCATTCCATTAATCAGCCATCTTTATAGATCAAACTATATTCAGTCTTCCCTAAAGATTTTATTCTGTGATCACCGTATGAAAAACTAAAATGGTGAACAGGAAATTGAAACTGTTATTATACAGGAAATAACAGCACTCTGTCAAAATCTACAGAAGAAACATATGTTAAAACTTACTGTCAACATCTAACATATCAGATCAGATAGAGAGAAAGACCAAAATTACAAGAATCATTATAATATCAATTGAGGGCAAAGTTCTATGTGAAAATAAATCCTTTCCAGCTCCATGAAAAGGAGCTGAGCACAGAGTATCTGATGGAGCAAAGATCCTGTCATAATTTCATATACTGGTGGATTATATGACAGAAAATTCAGTTCTCTCCCCATCCCTACAGATTTTGTACAGTCACAACTGTAATATCTAATACGTGTAATGAACTCTGTGCCTTTGTTATCTTGCCTAGCTTGCAAGAAGTGCTCTGGTGTTCATTACCAGCCAGGGATTAGGTGTTCAAGTGCTGTTTTCTCCAGTACAGTCCTGGTACATTGTATTTGGATTTATTTGCAAATGTAACCATTGTTTGATTAAAGCTGTGGGAAAGTGTTGAGATGGAACAGGAAATCAGGGAAAATACACTGATTTGTGGGAATTACTATCAAGGGTTTTGAACTTTCGTAAATGAACTGAGAAAACTGCACTCTGTAATAATCATTACTGCCTTAGTACCCAACAGCTATTTTATCTGTATTTATTTAATCTATCCGTTTTTCATATAGCAACTCATCACATGAGAAAATTATTTGTATTCTTAGGTCAACATTTTTATGGCAACAGTTGGAATGAAATAGCTGCCCATTTCAATGACATGCAGTATTAACCACCAACAGAAACATGTATTTTCCACATACATTTCACCTGGAATTTAAAGGGGAATTTGGAACTGCATAACACCTGGGATTTACTAGCCACAGAGCTTCCAGGCAGTTTATAGCTTCTCCTTTCTTAGAACTTACTAATTACAGCTCCCAGAACTAAGTTTTAGTCAGAGTAATCCCCAGGATGTTTAGTACAGCACAGACAGAACAGCAGTGCATTTTTCTGCTGGTGAGCACTGTTCAGACATGACTCAATTTGCTGGAATCCTGAGCTTGCACTCAGCACGGCCTCAAGTGTACTTATCATAAGAAATCTGATGGGCAATATTTGAGTAAGTTCCTTTTAAACACTTCTTCTGAGTTCAAGTACTCTTCTCTCCCTATAGGTATGGAAACAGTAAATACAATCCCCATAAGATCCCCAAGTTCTCAGGTTGTCCCATAGAGTTGAACTAGGCAATATGAAAACAGTAAGCAGTACCAAGACACAAAATCTTGTGCAAAAACTGGTTGGAAAACCATCTATAGTAACATCATAGACAGCTTCTAACAGTTTCTGACTTCTCTGGCAAGGACCCATCGCAACAACTATTAAAACCACAGCAAACAGATTGTGACCCTTTCCAATCCTTTTTGTTACTTGTGAGCTAACTTTTCTCTCTTGCCTCTTTAAATAAGATTTCCTACCATACTGAATACAACTGTGTTGTCTCTAAAATATCAAAACCAAATTCCTCCTTCTTTCTTTTTGTTTGATTCTCTAGGCCTGAAGTTGGCTCCTAAAGCCTTGTGATGACATTCCTATATGTGATACAATCCAAAATTTGAGTAAGCCTAGAATATTAAATTGTTCCATGAGTTCCTTGCTTTAGAATATTAATGTTAGATAATTAGCACACCAAAAAGCTGAGCACCTCTCGCTTGGAATTAAAGTGTAAAAAGCATATTCAAATGTGATTGTTATAGATCCAAGCAGACCAGAGCTTTGAAGTTCAGGACAGGTAATCAGAGCTGTTGCAAAAACTACTTTTTCTAGTCATACTCTGTAAGGTTTCAACAAATGTTGAAAAGGAGAAACAAGAGGAAAAAAAGATAAAACATGACGTGACTTCTGTGAGACCTTCCTCCCCTCTTAAATCTGCAGGATCACCAAAGACCTCGGACGACAAAGTAGCTCTGGATGGTGTGGGTCAATCCCAACTGTATGTTTTGGTGGCTTCCTTGGGCCACTACAGAGACAGCCATCAGGTGGCTGTGCTTTTACTCTTTTCCTGATGCCAGAGTAAGACTGCTCCAGTCTTCCTGGCATCTGTATTAATAACATCAGTCATTGCCTTTTATAGTTACTTCAGGTAAAATAATGGAAAATATGTATTTCTCAGCTCTGTTTCTACTAACAATCTCTATCCACCAGTTGAGTAAGGTTGCTTGCCCTAGAGTCTAGAGGGTGTTATGGGGACATGGAAAGGAAATAAGAAAAATATTTGAAGTAGAAACCTTTCCACACAAAATAGGAGATATTTAGGTTCTTGCCTGCATGATTGAATTTACAGCCACAGCATGGACCCAATGTTATTTAATAAAGCATATTACTCTACCATTCAAACCAATTTTTTAAATTTGCACAAATATTCACCATGTGCACAGCAATAATCTTGATGCAAGAAATTAGCTTATACATGTTGATAAAACTATTGAATCAAATTTTGCTTTGCTGAACAAGTCAATAGGAACTTGCAATAGCTTACATTGAAAAAGAGAAAATGTGGCATTGATTTCACCTTGAACACAACATCCACGGGAGAGATGTCTGCAGTTACACACTGGACCGTAGAAAATTACAGTATTATCAATACCATGTTTCTTTTGGTTCTCTCCTGGAATACCTCTGTAAGTCTGACATGTGATATACTATGTCACCTCAATGCCTGGTAGACTTACTCCTTTCATCTAGCTTTCAAGGTAGAGAACCTGAACTCAATTTCTTTTTTCTTTTTCAGTCTGGTAAAGGCATTCTCTGGTTGAGCCATAATAAAAAGCAGTAGTTTGCACACCACTGAAGTAAGCAGTCATAAAAAGAAAACAGGAATTCTCAAAATCGGTTGGAGTTGATGTTTATTCTTTCTTGAATGCAGTCTGTGCAAAAATGAAATTCACTCTCTTTGGATTGACTGTTGTGATATACACCAAGCTCTAGTTCTTCAGAGTTTCACCACCTTGAGTGATATATGTTAATGACTTGCTTTAGTGCTGCACCTAGTATAAATCTTGCTGTCATTGATGAAAGGAATAAAAGTTTTATTTGTTAATGAAATATGATGTGGTCTTTCTGGTGCTCTATTTAAACATCACCTAGGAGTAGATCATGTTTTTAGAAGACAGGAGTAGCCCCAGGCCCTCCATAATTCTAATTGATGTAAATGAAGAAAATAATGAAACCTTGTGTGTGCTGACCCTGTTATACAGAATGGTTTCACCTCAGTTAATCAAAGAACCTTTAGAGATGTTTCAAGCATCTGCCCTGAATAGAGAGTTTTTGGGTCTCTGATACTTAACTAGCTGCATTCAGATGAGATACTGTGCCCAAACTTCCAGCAAAACAGCTTCATTTCTAAATGCTGGCCTATTGAAAACAAAGTACTGTGGAGCTAACACAAAAACCATACTAAACTACTCTCTGCAGAAAACATCATCCTTGATTTTGGGTGAAAATGAGATGAATGGATAAACCTGAGAACTAACTCCTCCACTTAGGATGTTTGTGTTCCTGCTAAGAAGCTGAAAGCACAGATAAATTTTCATTTTGTATTTGAAATGCCAAACATCAGGTTTGACAATACTATCTAGAGCAAAAACTAGGAATAACACTTCCTTTTCAGTCACTAGCTTCATAAAACTGACATTTGTAGAAGCTAATGGAGTTCAGAATTATTATTTATTTTTACTTTGTAGTAGCTTATTATAGCATTTTTCTGGAAACACAGATACTCTGGTAACATGTTACCTTAGTCGTATCTGACACACGTACTTTCCATAAAATGACCTTCATGCTATGCAGCCAGTAATATTTGCAAGTAAAACCTGAAGACAAATGAAGGTCTGTAATAACACACTGGAAGGTTATGTTTATTGATTACATGACTGAATATTTTCACGGTGATATTCCTTCCTCATAAAAATGAAGCATGAAGTTTTTTTTTTTTATTTTTTCAGAACCAGAAGTATTTACAATTGTTTTACAGAAGAGGTTATTTAATTTTTTAGTGAGTTCATAGAGTGTTCAGGATCAAAGCAGTAATTCTAAGTACTGGTTGTGTACAGAATGAATTAAAAAAGATAAAACAAAAAAGCAAGACTTACAGAGAAGGTCCACCCATATGCTGCTCATACAAATTTAAAAGCCTAGCTTCTTGAATGCTAAACAGTAGATAATGAAATTTCTATAAGTTTAATGTCTTTCAAATGTGTAAACAAAGGCTTGTTTTTGCAAATTGTGAAAGATGCTTTAAAACAAGACAAGAAGAGGCAGGATAGGAAAAGTACAAGGGTGTGGTGAAGATTTACAATGAGAAAAGGAAAAGAATGACAGGATAATATTCTGATTAAAAAGCAAAGGAGCAGAAAAGCTGTTTAGTCTTCTGTAAGTACCACTGTAAATGGTATTGCTTCTCAGGCACAAATGCTTCTTAATATCACCAAAATGTTACAACCAATATGTTATTTACTCTGAACACTCCTTCCCTTGAAAAAGTCTGTCCTAAAGTAAGGAAAAAAATCTGTTTTCATACTGATTTACTGGAACCTGTGTAATTTTTTTAGTTGTCTTCCTTTTTGAAGAAATTCCTGTAAATACAAGGTTGAAAAAACCTGAATGCTGTTTGAGGTGAAAAAGCCAGATGAGCAGAAAGTAACACTTTCATGTGCTTTCCCAGGCCTGTCAAAATGGTCCCTGCATTAGCCTGAAGGTAGCACTATAAATCTTTACATATCAGCAGAGATCAAAATATGAGGAGAGCCATCCTTTCCTATTGAAACTAAAATAAAATGCAAAGCTGAGTAGGGAAGCCAAACAAGGTTTGCAGGAAAGCCCTTCCAGGCTGAACACTCTCCTGTGTATCTCTTTCTGACATTTGCCTGTGCCATTCTGAAAGAGAAATGAGAGGACTGAACCTAATTAACCCTTATCATTCCCATTCTCCCTGTTACTGAAGACTGCCTTCCTAAAGTTATAAGGTGTTTTCTGACTAGGAGAAATCAGGGATCTTGAGCAGCAAGATAGGGTCTACTCTTATCAAAAGGAAATTATGTCCCCAGAACGAGAAAGAATTACGTATTTTGACTATGTAAAAACAAAGATTTTGAATATATTGTATTTCTGCAAGGGACTTAAATTTCCCTTGGATCACTTACCTGAGATATCATTACAACTGGTTTCACAAATAATTGGTCAATTCTATCAATGTAAAATGAAGAAAAGGAAGTCACCACTTGCACAGTACTGAGGCTTTTTAGCCTATAATAAGGCTATGGTTTTTTTAAAAAATATACAAAGGAACAAAATAAAAATGATCAGTAACAGACTTCTTGCTTCCATTCCTTAAATGAAAAAAAAAATCTTCTAATATATTTTTAAAGTTGTGTCTGCAAGAGACTTTTCATTTTGTAGAAGCTGTGGAATGAATGGGCATCCATGAAGAAATTCTAGCTTATAAATACAGCACAGCAGAAAAGTTGACTGGGTTTCTGATTTCTCCACTGACCTTTGAGTGCAATTGCCATATTAATACATGACATTAATATTGACAAAGGTCCCAGGAGGCACTTTTGACCCTGAGTGAAAGCAAGGACTATTCCCTGAGGGGGAAAGAGAATGGCAACTTGAGACGGTGCAGGGCAGAGAGATGTTGGAAGTGGAGTGATGTGATGGGTCAGGAGGTGCCTGCAGGCAGTCCAGGTCCTGACTTCTCACTCTGACCAAGGAAAGGGAGAAGGAGTGGGGCAGCTTGTCCCCATAACTCTCCTTTACCTAGCACCGACATTTAGTGGCACTTCTTGTTTGGAGCAAATCACAGTAGCTAAGAATTTGTAACAGAAGTAGATGACATAGCAAAAGACTCCTTGCGTTTACAGTACCAGTCTTACCTCACAAGAATAGTGTTTTATTCAAATAAATTCAATGCTTCCTGTGAGACCCAAACCCAATGGCTTTGTACTTCCTGGATAAGATGGATCAGTTGCTGTTGGCTGCTTCACCTTTCACTGAGTGCACTGGTTGCTGCACATTTCCGTGGTTTTTTTAGATAATCCACATAAATTGGAAGGATCTGGCTCCTCCCTTCAAAGGGTTAAGATTAATTCCTAGCTACATGCACTGTCACAGTGCCACATTAAAATGAAATGCTATTAAAAGAAAAAATAAATAAAATTTAGCATTTTCAAGCAGGAAGAAATCTTTAATCTAAGACTCTGAAATACTACAGATCATTAAATCACAGTTTAAACAAGATCATAATTTACTACTCTAAAGTCTTCCTTAAATAGAACTATGATTTGCATCATACTACATGAAACTCCTATTTTTTGCTTTTTTTATATCATAGAGCTGTCATATGAGATGTTTGTTTTGGACAAAAACATGTTTATACTTGATTTCAGCAATTCATTCTGATCCAGTCTTCTATGTTTGCTGCATTATTTTTTTTCCACTGAAGGCTCCACAAATCTTCTTGTGCCTGGTGCTGCCGCATATTTGTTGTCAGGAGGTCTGTATCATTCTTGCTATCTAGGTAGGAAATACAAAGAAGAGGGGTGAAAGAAGAAGAAGAAAGTAGACAAAATGTAAAGAATATTCATTTAAATGTATAAAATATGGTAATAGTTTACATTAACAATCTCTTATAACTAGCACTTATGATACATCATTCTAAAAATGAATGAAGAATAAAAGGAAGATTTTCTTCTGCGAAGCATCTGTTTTTTACAAATAACTATGCTTTCTTGTGTTTTTAATAAGTCTGAACTGAAAAATCTATCATATAATTTCCCATACCTCCTAATGACCACTTTAAAATACTTCCTTGTTTTCTTGGTATAAATTTCTGAGTAGGAAAAAAAAATCAATACAAATGAATAAAAATAATATGAGACTCTCTTTAATTTGAGCTTATATGAAAGGACACCATGCCATATTATTGAAGACCCATAAACTTCTGTGTTTTCACGAGAATACCTCACAGATTTTGGTTTTCACACCCTATACAAATTGTACGTACCAGTTTTTTTTCAAGTATGACTACAGTAAATTCACAGTTGAGCTTATGTGTGCTTTCTATTATCATTGTTTTCTTGTTATCAGAGTCAAGGCACACCTCACTCCTTAGTGCATTCCCTGGAGCAAAGTGAGAGATAGACACAACTTTGATAGATGATATCTGGACAGCAAGTGTGCAGGACCTGTTGTGGTTATACTTGACAAGACTCGTTGACATTTTTGTACAGGGATAACTTGATCCTTCCATCGCAGCATCTGAAATGCCTCTAAATACAAAAACTTTGGTTTTAATCAATGGTTAGGGTGATCTGTTTTTTCTTGAGTAACAACACACTATAATGCAGGAAGTTTCCAGTCTGTTTAATTCTAAGAGCAATACAACTATGATTCAAATATTTGCCACTGTGATATTCAAACATTATCTGACCAGTCTGTCAACTGATGTTTTTCCAAAGACTACTTAAATAGCAAGAGGTGTTAAAACTTTCTTGGTGTTAATCTTACCCAGAAAAGTTCATTATAGAAATAGAAACAGAAACATTAGGAATTAAAGGCTCTTCTCTCATGTATATCTTGAGATTCCTAATCACTAAATAACAGTATAGGAATGAACAATGCAATCTGATTTTTTAATGATAGCAAATGATACAACCCTGTGTAATGATATTATTAAATAAAATAATATGAGAAGCTAATAAATGTCTAGCAGGGAGAAATAAAAGGATTGTGTAACTTCCTGGTTTAGAACATTCTTGCTGTAGTACATCCATTGCAAGGATGAGTTTGGACAAGTCCAAAGGTAGCTTTTAAGGGGAAGCTCAGCTGGCAAGAGGCGAGGGGCAATATGAGCCCCTCATGTGTGAAGATGAAGGTGTAGACTGACACCAGTCATACAGATGCCCTGCTGCCTGACCAAGTGTATGGCCCATCACTATTGCAGAGTCATGTTTCTCTCCTCTTGCTGTGTTTCCAGCTCATGAATCTTTCATTCCAGTGAGCTGAGCTTTAGCAGGAGTATTAAGGCCATGAGAGGAGGACAAACTATTTTATACAAAACACTTATCATATCATTGTGGTGGTTTAATTAAAATGTTTGTGACATTTATGATTAACCCAATTGATTTAGGTTGGATATCCTCTCAACCTGACCCCAGGATCAGGACTCTCAGGGGGCAGAAGGACTTCACTGCATCTTTTCCTTCCATAAAATTGTTAAAGGGCAAGGGCAAGCAGAGTGTCACCCAAAGCTTGCCACATAATCAGGTTCTCTGCTAATGGCAGAGAGAACACATCATTATCATAGTTAGGGTTTATAGCAAAGAATAAAGATTTCCTGACTTACAGTTCTTAAGGCATGCCTTTCCTCTTTTTAATACATCTAATTTTTTGTCTGAGTAACTGGTGTCATATTAGAGCACTGGTAAGCTTAATATCCTTTCTTCAGTACTTGCCAAAAGATCTAAGCGTAGCAAAAATTCACCAAAATAGCCATCCCCTGCTCAAACTTAGGAAATATTTCCTCTCCATTTCCATTAATTGGTAGATTAGTAGATATAATGAAATATTTTTCAACTGATGTGAAAATGTGTATCATCTAATATTTCCTTTTTTTTTTCACCAATAATTGATTTCACTAGAGCATTTCTCAAAGCCCTGGTTATTTCTCCATGCAGATCACTGGAGCAGCTCATTAACTCCAAAAGTGGGTTTTGCATGTCTGATATAAGACATTTCCTTTCAGTTTGGTCCTTAACCTTTCTGAAGCTTGGCTATACAGTAGAGACACTATCAACTACCTGAGATTAGCCCAGTTGCTCAGAGCACAGTGCTAATAATACCAAGGTCATGTGTCTGGCCCCTGTACAGGCTATTCACTTGAGAGTTGGCCTCAATGATTTTCATGGGTCTCTTTCAACTCAGAATATTCTATGAAACAAATACTTACTTTTCATGTAAAGTTAGGATAATTTTTCCACAAGCTATTTCTATGTTTATGCATTTTGTTCTTCAGTCTATTGATGGGAATGATGACATACCAATGTACTATGCATTCAGCAAAAAAATTAAAGCTTTCTATATCTGTATTAAATCTTATCCTTCAACTCCTCCCTTTAACCTCTCCTGAAAATCCATTAAAAATCACAAACGCTAAAGCAAACAGTTTAATTAAATGGCTGTCAGCTAGACACTAATTTTCAAGAAATCATTGGTTTATTCTTTGCACAGCAATTGCCTAATCCCTACTGACTCTTTTATATGAACTAGAAATTGACGCTGCTACTGCTGTTCAGAGGCTTGCTAATGTTTTCTTTTGATCAGGCATTTTAGGATTTGTTTTATGGTTGCATGGCTAATGTACACTTTCCATATTTTTGGTTCCAAAAGAAAATTAAATAAGGTAATTATACTCAAGATCTCTCTGTTATTTCATAGAGCTTTACAAATATATCTCAATAGAGTTTGACCAAATAAATCCGGTTTCATGAATTGAGTAATCAGGTACATAAAAACCAGCAGCTGCAGAACAGGCAGCAAACAAAAAGTATACTAGACAGAAATTAAAAACTCTCATGAAAATAATGTCAAAATTAAGAATGTCAGCAAAATAGAGAGGTGAGAAGGAGAGAGGGGGGAAGGGAAGATCGGGGAGGAAACTTTGTCGCTGGCTTGAGTTAAAAAGGAGTGTAGGGTTACTCCAGGGTGCCTTTGCTAATAATGACAAGATCGTTTGCTTCTCACATCTGTAGGAAAAAAAAATGAGAGGAGAAGATGGAAAAGAGGTCCTGGGATGTACCAGCTGTTGATGTTGGTCCTCCCTGCTGAGCCTAGAGCATTGTGCCCCTACCGGAAGGCATCGCAATCTGTTGACATCTCCAGCTCTCTGCTACTTTGGGACACTCAGCTGAATCTAAGGCGACGATCATCTGGCTGAGTGAACAAAAATCAGTGCCTACAGAGAAAAAGCAGGAGTAACACACAAAGCAGATGGCTGGAGGCCTGCTCATTCCTGTTTCTGGAGCTGTTTACACTCTTAAGTGACTAATTTTGACATGTTATACTGCTAATGAAGTTTTTTGGTTTGACCCAGTAAACTGTATGTAGTGCAGTCTGGGACCACTCTAATTTGACATCTGCAGCCCAGTGATATTTCTGATCTACAGAAAGTCAATTAAAATCATGGTGAGTGAGCAATCAAAGCTGAATTTCAGAATGACAGCTTTCTGTGATATATAATACTCAAAACCTACAGTGTTACATTTTCTTAGCAAACGTTTCTTGAAGATTTCAAACATTGGTACACAAAGTACATTTACTATTTGTTCTTCTGGAACTGAGATCAGAGCCATGGTCCAGAAGTTTCACCAGCTTCCAAGAATCTCACTGCCATCCAGAAGCATGACATTTTCTCCAGCCTTTTCTATATCAAGTCATGAAGACCTGTAAACTGCAAGAGAGCATTGTCTGCTGTAAATATTAATATTGAAAAAGCACTATTCAAAATATTTTTTTTCAGTTTACTGCCTAACTCTTGCTCCTAGACCTGGATGCTGTTGGGATTACATTGACAGAACTACAAAATCTAGAACTGAAACACGGAGTCAAAATTTTAAATATTTCAAGCCAATTTGGAATTTAGTAAAATGTCATGGAGAAGCTGGATTAAAAACCTATATCATCCCAATCCAATATTTTATTTTTTCCTTCTCAAAAGGTTTTGAAGGATTACACAAGCTTTTGAGAAGGAAAAAATAAAATATTGGACATGTTACATTACAAGCTCAGATATCTGACAGCTATTGAAATTGGAAAAATAAGACAACCACCTGGATCTATCCTAGTCTGTGGATATCTCCTGTGCCTGTATCTTGAGCTTGTTGACAGTCTCACAGTGATGGTTCCATAGACACTGAGCACCAGTCAATTATTATTCCTCTAACGAATTAAAACTAAAATAAAACTTCTCAGCCAACAATTTAAGGTTATCCCGGGTTTGTTATGGACAAACAATATAATAGTAATGTTTGAATGACATTCTTTGTTATGCCAAAACTAAAGAGCTTTTCCTAGTCTGGACATATTTTCTCAAGGTCTTGAATTAATGTCAACAAAGAAGAAACAGCAATTGGTTCCAAGAGTCCAGATATGGACTCACCTTTAGCACCACTGGTTGCTAAAGGTGGTTGCTAATTCCTTAACTTTCTTCAGCTTTGTGACTGCTGGGGCTTTTCCACTTTAACCAGAGCCATACCAGTTCAGCCACATCCCAGGGGCTGTTATTCAGGGTGGAGGTTTGGGAGTTTTATGTACCATGTTCTATTCACTATCATTTCAGATCTGGTTTGTCTAAATGGTCTTTTATTATAGCCCCTCCAGCTAATGAGAGAAGAGTGTATATTGAGGTCTGTATTTGTCCTATCTTTAGAAAAAAATCCTATTTTATGGAAGTGATCTCATAAAAGGCGACATGTGAATCGTCTCAGCATCAATACAAAACATTGGGTTGCTAAAATGGCACAAACTGTAAAACTGTGACTGATTCCCACCTGAAGACCTGCGTAAGGCTCTGGATCCACAGCACAAGTGACCTGTTGGAAGCACAGAGGAGGCCATGAAGGTGATCAGAGGACTGCTGCACCTCACCTATGAAGACAGACTGAGAAGACTGGGGTTGCTCAGCCTGGAGAAGAGAATGCTCCAGGGAAAGCTTACAGCACCTTGCAGTACCTAAAGGGGCTGCAGGAGAGATGGAGAGGGTCTTTTTACAAGGGCCTGTAGATAGAACAAGATGGAATGGCTTTAAACTGAAAGAGGTCAGTTTTGGATTAGATATTACAAAGGAATTCTGTAATGTGAAGGTGGTGAGGCACTAGAACAGGTTGTCCAGAAAAGCTGTGGGTGTCCCATTCCTGGAAGTATTCAAGGTCAGGTTAGCTGGGGCCTTTAGTAAGCTAAAAGAAGATATCCCTGCCTGTGTAAGACCCAAAGGTCTTAGTGCAATCATCAGTCAAAAGTATAATTCTCCTGATATTTCTCTTGTGTTATGAAATGTACAGAAAACAGTAAACTAAGTATTTAGCCATCAATGTGCATAAAACTTTTAAATTCATTTGGTTTTCTTTAATTGTCTCATTTTTTCCATTTCTTTCAGTCAGCTAAAAAAACGCAAAACTTTTGTGTAGTGCCCACCAGTATATAATTATCCAAACATTATTTAATATGGGATTTTTAGGATCTTGTCACTCAAACTGATCCATATTTTGATTCTTCACATCAGTGAAGAATCACATCTTCCTTTGATCAGTAAGACAGCTCTAAAGAAACTCTTTTTCATTATTTTAGACCCTTGAAGAACAGAGCAAGAGAAAATAAACCAACACTACAAGCCTCCTAGATGCCTTTTTTAAAAAAAATTCTCATTTCTGGGGCTCAAAGGAAGGTAATTACTGCCTTCTCCCACCACTCAGGCATTTCTAATTTTCTGTCTTCTGAGCAAAATAGCTGTTGATTCATGCATTTGATTCATTTTCCCTCCACCATTTTAATTTGCTTTGTCCTGGTACTGCCCACCCATCTGCAGAACTTGACTGTAACAATTAAAAAGTTTTAGTTAACCATAAGGTAACTTATGATCCATAAGATTAAGGAGATAATTTTAAATTTCCATTGTCTCACGTAATGAGTTCCACTACTCTGGTAAGACATTTTTTTTTTATGTTAGGACATTTTGCAGTGACTTTGCAATCATTCATCACAGCTGAAAAAGGCTCCAGAAAACCACATGAGACTTTTTGCATCAGAAATTCAAAATACTAAGTCTTCTTCTGTCACTATTCATATATTAACAAAGCACAAGCAGTGGAATAAAGACAGGATTAAGTTTACCATTGACTGGTACTATCTGAGGACAATATTGGTGCCACACCTCTTCGCAAAGCAACAGCAATATAAAGTTGTCAATGTTTCCCTGAAAAAGAAATTGAAATTCTTTTGCGTTTTCCAAAAAACATGCCTAAATTTTAGCCCAAGTTAGCTAAATGAGATAAAATTCCCAGACCTGATGAGATAGGAGCTTTCTGATGAGCTGCCAGATATATATGAAGAATGAAATTCCCATCCTTCCCAACAGGTTTATCACAACCTGTTCATTAATGTGAAAACTTCAAAGTGCCTCATCTTCTGTAGGACTTTACCTCCAATTATCCATCTCAAGATAATAGCATTATTTCATTTTTTACTGGGAAGAGAAGTACAAAGATAAAGAGGGGAAACTGCCATAGTGTATGAACTGAGAACAGAGTCAGGAGTGATATTTGCTGGGCTTCTGCAGTCCTGTGTGAACTTAACAGCTTTTATAGGACTTTTCAGCCTTAGGGTTTATCTAACTTCCTCTGGAGATCTAGCTGGCCATGAACTGTTCCCAAAGAGGAGAATAAGGGATATTTGTTCTTTAAATATGTTTCATAATTTTGTTTGATGTTGTCCAATGCTTGACACTGTGTAGATATTAATTAAGTGCAAAAAAACCATTTCCTCTACTTTGTTCAGGGAAAAAAAAATCACCCCTGGTAGGTTTCACAATCAAAATTATAATCTTTCTCAAGCATGCAAATTAACAATTAGAACATCTCAACAATGGAATTCCACTAATCCCTCCACAGGAGAAAATTGGTTATCTGCCTACAGCACCAATTACCCAAACAAAAGCTGTTTAAAGCAGAAAAATAGACAGAAAATTTACTAGGATTGAATTGTTTTACATCCCAGATAGACATTCCCTCCCACTGTGGAGGGGATTGTGTGTATGTGTGTGCAAGCTGCTGCAAAAGATGTTGGGTTGAGGCCAGCAGCAGATAAAGTTCATTGTTTTAGGAGGTAGAATGTGGTCATTGCAAACTCCACATCTTACTCTGCCTGTGGACTTCAGCACAAGATGGTAATAAAATCACAGCCCTCTGCAGCATTTTCAATGCTTTACTACCTGGGGCTAAAGACAAGACCATGAAATTGCTGGACTACTGGGATCATTCAGCTTTCCGTTTCCTTAGCATAAATATTCTTTCTTAGTACCTAATTTTATCTTGTGAACTGGTTCTGGAAATCTCTGTGTAATAGCATCAGCTAGTCCTGACATCTAATAATAAAGAGTTGCTCAAAGTTCAAAAAATAACTCTCATAGATCACTGTCATATTTAGCTAACATAGCTGTTGCCAAATAAAAAAAATAAATTCTGTTATCTCTGGGTGTGGCCAATCTCAGTACTAACATGTTTAAATTTTGACCTACCTGAGGGAAACACCCAAATCATTCAAGCAGGTGATGCTGGGAAAAGGCGTGTGAAAAAAAAACAACTAGAAACGCCGTACAACTTGGCTGTCTTCCAGTTTCATAAAATAAGGGAAACATCATTCATGCAGGTGTAATATAACTCATTTTGGTTGTATGTAAAAATAAAACTTTCATTCAGAAGGCATTACTTGCTCTAACATGATTTTGCTTGGGGTTGAAGTGCAACAGGGATGAGATATTAGCATTCTGGAGCAAGTCTACATGAACAAAAAAAAAAAAAGCTGAAGCATTTCTTAAAAATAAAAGATTGAAATAATTAAATGTACATTTCAAAAGCTTTTTAAAATTGAACACAAAAGAAGTAAAAAAAAAAAATAGGATAAACTGACAGTTCTGAAAATTGAAACCTTCCATCTCTGGAATGAATATAAAGCAAAGAATGGCTATGGATCTTCCTCTTCCTCCTTCTTGTCCACTCAGAATGCCTTCAAGTAACTGGGTTGGCTTTACCTCTTATCAGAGTAAAATAGATTTCACTTTTTTTAAGTTTCACTTTTTTTAGCAAGATTATATTCTTATACCTGTATCTATGGCACTTATGTGCAATTTATATCTTGGCTTTTGTGACTTTGCAGCTAACACCTCAATAGTATGTGACTGTCTTTTGCAAAAGGATTTATTTAATGCAGCTACAGAGTCCAGAGTCTTCTAGGTACACATCTCCTGGGCAATATGATTTAAACTCATGTAAAGTGAGCAGTAACATTGCCAGTTGTGGGTAATAATATTTTGGAGATTCAGAGGATTCGCTTTGCCTTCACAACCACGTGCTCAGTTTTTAAAGAGCCAAAGTTCACTAACCAACCCTAGTTATAAGAATGTCTTGCATCAACTGGAAAGGCAGGCTTGTTGGAACAGAATATTTATTTATCAATCTGCTTTAAAAGAACAGGTTATTTCTGGTTGTAAGTTGCACAAACTAAGCTGTGCATGAAAGCAAGCCCTGGAAGGACAAAGCTCAGTTCACCCTGACTAGATCTCTGAGATGACCCACTCACCAGCCATATTATTGCTTCTCTTGAAATACTGTTAATTTGTTTATTCATCTTTGTGATCTGGAAGTTAAAAATTATTTTGGTGTTTCCTTCTCCCACACCCCTCAATCCACTTGTGTTTTGCAATACAGGGTGCATTGTTATTTCTAAAGGAAGTCCAGCTAAAATGTCTACAACTAAATCTTACAGTTAAAATTCCATTAAACAATGAGATGCATTTAGGAAGCCAGAGAGAGAAAACACATTTAATAACCTAGAGGCTGGGTGCAACTTCATGTTGCTTCAAAGTAGTTCCTATTTTAAATCCTAGTATTGCTTGAGGCCAAAAACTGACTTTATTACATTTCAAAATGAAAAAAAAAAAAACCCCAGCCAACTCATGCACCTGCTTTTGTAACAGACTTTTTAAAAAAATACTGACACTTAAAGAAGGAATATATTGTGTAGATAATATATGTCATTGGTTTAACAGCAATAACATGAAAATTCATTGTCTGAAAAACAAAGCATTGAGGTTCAACCTATGTTGGTTCGCTGAAACAACAGCACTTTAAAAGTGGCTACAACTCTAGACTATAAAGTGGAACATTTAGGTTATCATTCTGGCTCTATGTTTGACCTGCTCTGTCACTTCAAGACAGATCCCAGAGAATACTCATTTATTTAATTATAAACCATAATGAATGTTAAGTATCTACGGACCATGTAGGTCTGAAAGAAATGCAGTCAAGTACCTAAAGCCACATTCATGTAAGATTTAAGCTTTTAATTGCATGACCTTTAAAACTATTCCAAACTTAACCCACTTTTTTTACAGTAATTTCATGATGAAAGTAATCTGACAGGTGTGTGGCATTGTTAGGACTATACACTTCTACCCCATGAAAGATTGCAAAGCTGAGCCAGAACAGGATAGGAGGATTTTCATTTAGTTTCCAGAAAACTTATCCTTCAGGATAAAATGGCTTTTAGGTGCAAAGAACAAATGAACGTTTTCGGTCTTTTCTATGCTGCACAACCTGAGGGCTGGCAGAAATGATGAGTCTTTTCTATTTCCTAGAAGAATGGGAACAATTGAGACTTCATGTTCCAGTGAAACTCTGGTAAAAGACAACCAAATATTCTCCTTTCCCTTTTTAGTAATTTAGACTTTAGACTTTCCATATGGCTTTTTACAGACTGAAAATAATTTAGAAAACTTTTAGAAACCAGACTCAAACTTTTTCAAGGGTCAGAATGTGATATAAATGTGAGCAAAGGGATATTTATTTGAGAGCTCTTATGAAATGTGATCTCTGAGAATCAAATAAGAAAGCTAGATTATATGATATACTTATTTAAATATAGACATATTTTAAACAAAAATAATATTTCTGTTAGAATACTAATCTTTCCAGGAAAAATTCACAATGCATTTAAATAAGTCCAGGATGCTCCTACAATCTCTGAACAAAATCCTCATAATCCGACAATTTTTTTCCCCATTTTGTGTGTCTAGAACAACTGTAGTATCAACCAACCATACGTCAGCTTATATATTTGACAAAGCCTCTGTGAGAAGACAGGCAAAGGGTAAAATAATGGAAGAAAAGTTGTGACCTGCTGTGAGCTGGCACAGGGGTCAGCTTCTATGCAGAATGGTCACTCCACAGCACTGCACAATCTCACAAGCTGAAAGATATTAGCAGTGGATACGGTCCTGTAAGAGTTGCAAATGTTCTGAGGGGAAGAATGATGCTAATTTTTAAAATTTAAATTGACAATTTGTTTTAGCTAGAGGAAATATTGACCACTACTTTTAAAAATTTCCTTTGGTAATATTTAATGTTTCTCTTCCAGCAAGCACACAGTTAAATTGACAGGACTTCATTTGTAATCCACAGAACAATAGATGACCTGAGTAAAACTGTGTGCTATCCTCCAGATGTTGTGTGTGCTGAAACACCTGGAAGAGCCACGGGAGAGAAGCAAGAATGACCGCTGCATTTGCTAAAGTAGCAGCTGTATGTTCAGCAGGCAGAACACATTGCCCTACCTTCACCACCCATCATTTCCCTGCTTTCTGAATTTATTAAACCCTTGACTTAGCTCATCATCTAGCTACTGGCATGTTCTGTTTCCCATGGAAAAAATCTTCGTGGTTCTGCCTTCCCTCAAGGTAAAATACCATGAAACCATAAGTACAGCTTTTAGTGCTTGATTTAGTGTTTATCTGACTTCAGATGTGGACCTAAATGCTTTGCTGGGTTCACACATTGTCTTGCCTCAATGCCCTGCCACTGCCCAGTTTCATGTGAGGGCATAAGAAAAGTAACACAGCCATATTGCACCATGGACTGTCTGCAAGAACCCTAAAGTCCTACAGGTTTTTTGTTAAACATTTTTACAGTGACACGGTCCCAAAATTGCACCTTGAATTTCCTTAATTTAGTGCTCCCTGGGTGTGCAATATATTTTTCTTTACTTTTAAGAAGTTGAATGTCTGTATGCATACCTTTTCATAACTGCAATAAAAACACTTATGTTTTTTCAAGGAAAACATTCACATAATTCTGTGTTGTGCTGAATTCCCTAGTTCTCAAGAAACAAACCTGTTTCTTGTTCCCCCAAATGTTCTATCTTTTGTTATTTGAGTGCATTCTACAAAAGAATTGTAGAAAGAAGCCTGGACCACAGGAGAAAAAATGGAGTCAGTAATAGCTACATAATATTGAGTGAATAATTATAGATTATCATCTTTTCCACTGACACCTGTGGTCATTAGAATTTCTTCTGTTAACCAATGGACATGAGAAGGAAAATGAGCCTTCAGAAATTAAGAATTAGGTAAGTGGAGGTCATGCTTTCTGTTCCCAGTGCAATTACCACCCCAGTTTTTGCTCAATTCAGGCATGTTCAAAGACTGTGTTCTATTCAGGTAGCCTCATTGAAATTAGTACTTTTCAACATACGGCTGTTAGAATTCCGTCTTCATTTAGTGGATTTATTATGTTCTGTTGAACAACTTGCCAACTTGACACTAAGATGACAACACCATAGAGACACTAACTAGTGAGCTTTTCAAAATACAAAGAGTATCAAGTAAGGAGCTTGTTTAAACACAAAATGTTCTAAGTCAAAGTAACATTCTGGAAACAGGGGAAAAAACATTGGAGTAGATGCAATATCCATTTCATCTTTCCAGAACAAATCTCTCCACCTTTTTTTTTTCTATAAACTTTCTTTAACTTGACAACAGCAATTATGTGGCTAAACTGAAGTTATACATACACACTTTGATCTTCTCACCCATGCAGCCTGAGAGAAATCCTGGCTACCATGTAGATCTGCTCTCTTGTCTTCAGCAGTAACCTAAATCTGGGTGTCCTTCCTCCATCTGGCTAACAATTTTCAGAGACCCTCTAGGAGCATTCTTGTATGTGAAACATTTATGCTTCCTTCAGACCTGCAAATGCATTATTCCCACAGCAAGTAGGCAACAACAAAGATATACAAAAGATGGATAACCTGACCTTGTATGCTTTGCTTCTGTATCTTTTAAAATATGCTTATTTTTTTAAAATACAAAAGCTTTCACACTTTTTTCAGCTTGAATGTGAAACCAATATATATATGAATATGTGTTGGAACAGTTTTTGGCATCCCATCAGAGACATTCTTTGGAATCCCCTGCAACTTCATCCAAAAGGTCAGTAACTGAACAAAAACTGGTAATAAACTGAACTTTCTTCCTGAGAATCGTTATCCCCCAGGTGTTATTTTGAGTGTTAATAGATGAAGACAAAAAACCTGCTGGTCGTGTCCTACAGCTCTTGTCCAGGCTAAACCTAAACTGTAGCAAGAAGGAGCTCTGGTGGATTATCAGTAAGCTGTCCTTGGAAAAATGTAAATTTAGTTATGAATATGTGAAATGAAAAAAACTCCTAAAACCTGTTGGCTTTGGCTAAGAAATCTTTACATTTACATTTTTGTATCTCTGTTCCTTTGCTCCTTTTTTTATTTTTTTGAATGAGGTATGGTTTTTGAGTAAAAAGATACTTATATATACTTGAGCAATGTTTTATGCAGTAACACAGCTAAGGTTTTATACAACTGTAGAAGAATTTCTGGATTTATAGCATTTCACTTACAAAACTTCACATCATTTCCTTTTGCAGAGTAGTTTGTAGAAATATCCCCAGCAGAGGGAGTGGCTCATCCTTTTGAGATGAAGCCTGAAAGATTAGCAAAAGCAATTTTTACTTCTGCTTTACACATGAAAAATAGTGTTAAGGAGAATAATTTCCTTAAATGTCCCTTAAAAAGCATTTTCACTCTGTCACCAGTATGAAAGAAAAGCATGGTGGTGTGTCTGCATGAAGCAAATAAAGAGAAAATTAAAAGTCCAATTACTATAGTAAGTTTCAGAAAAAACACCTTAATTTTCTCTGCTTTGTACCTCACATTTTCATTGCATTTAATTACATACAGAATAAACATAAGATGCCTGAATAATAGAATTTTAAACCCACTTATCCCGATACTATGTAGCTATTTAGACCTAATTTTCAAACAAATGCGTAAAGAGATAAATTAAAAATCACTGGAAAACGACAACTCTAGGCCTTTCTGGATATAAATCAGATGAGTTTAAGTGGAGTTATTCTGATTTATATCAGTTGAGTATTTTAACATAGGAACTTTAAATAAGATGGATCTTTTATTAAAAAAAAACCCCAAATTTAAAATGAAAAGCAAGTTTTAATTGGTTTGTAATTCATTCTTTTCAGCAGCATTAAAAGTGCTATCAATAGCAAAACATAGGAAAGCCTGGCTATCTAAAAGGACAAGGTGTGACCACAACAGTTTTGTTTAAGCCAAAAGAAAACCACCAAGAAAATTCCTTGGTGGTTTTCAAGCCCCAGTTTCATGGCCACCCTTTCCCCCTCAGTTTTAACATCATAAGGGTAGCTTGTTATTTCTTCTGATGCCTGAAAACCCACCTAGTAAATCAGCAGCATGGTATTTAATACCAGCACTCTGCTGTACCTCTGTGTGACCATGTAGGTCCCACTGTGGTCGTCTGACCTAATGAGACAAGGTCCACTAGCCAGGGAGTTACTCCACAGAGGAAGCCAGAGATTTTTTGCAGTGTAAAATGCATTTTAGTTGGTGATTCAAGAGACTCCTGAATCATTTCCTTCAGGGAAACACTAAGGAGCACATAGATTCAATAGAGGTGGAAAACTTTCATTGTGCTGAGTTTGCACAGGGTCTGGTGGCTGCTAATTTACTCTTAGCATCCTAAAACCACTTCAGGTTAGGGATATATCTCGGGGATCAGGTCCCCAGTTTCAAGGGCCCCAAAAGCCCATCAATCAATCAGAAATATAGTTTTCATGGCAACCAGCTGTTTTCCCAAACACTCAGCTCTGGGCATCTGGAAAAATAGTCAGGTAAAATCTTCCATAAATCATCCCCACGGTCGCTACGTCCAATACTGCTCAGTTAATCTCCACAATGCATTGGGTTTAGTGCATGTGTTCAGAGTGACATTGTGTCCCATTGCTATTAGCCTGAGCTGGGAGATTGATTGATCTGTGTGGGACTGGAAGGGCTCCCTGGGAGTGCTGCTTCAGATCAGGGTCAGAGGAGCAGCCACCCTGGCCTTCCGCAGGGCAGACTTTGGCCTGTTAGGGACACTGGTTAACAGCATCCCTTGGGAGACTGTTCTGAAGGACAAAGAAGCCCAGGAATGCTGAATGTCCTTCCAGAAGAAAATCTTAGAGGTGCAGAAGCGGTGTTTGAGTCACCATCCCTGGGGTTACTTTGAAGATGTACAGATGTGGCACTTAGGGACATAGTTAGGGGGGACTTGGGACGTGGGACATGGTGGACTTGTCAGTGCTGGATTAATGGTTGGATTTCATAATCTAAGAGGTCTTTTCCAAGCTCAAGGATTCTAGTATTCTATGAAAAAAATCCTAAAATTATTTTTTTCCCTTAATTTATTAAATTATAACTGATGACAACAAGGTTTCAAACAACAATCCACACGCTGACAAGGCACATAAGGCAGAGAGAGAGTTACTAAATACAGAGAATCTTTATAAAGCCATAATGGAAACTGATTTGGATCTCCAAACCTGGATATATCCTCAGTCTGCTGTATTAGAAATACCGCATTTTCTCAAAAGTCTTCTAATGGATCCATCCTTTAATTTTATAATATAAGCAATCCTACGCCTCTGTGAGGAATATTTTGTTATATTTTATTTTTTCTTAATATTTTTTTCTTAAAGCAGTGGGATTAAGGTAATAATAATAATAATGCCTTTACTGACAATGGAAAAATATTATCTAGATTTTTAAGTGTTTTCAAAAATACTTTGATCCATTTAACTAATTAAAATTAATCATATTGGGGAAACCACTTAAGTGCTAATGTTAGCTGCTTGTTCTTAGTATCCCTGTGGGATTGCTATGGCTACATCAGGAATCATGCAAAGTGCACTGTGGTTGGAAAGAAAAGTAATGGCTGGAAACAGTGAAGATATTAGGAGTCAATGCCTGGGTTGTAGCTGACAAAATGAGATCAAAAAAAGGAAACTCTCAATAGTAACAACATTTGTGTTTCCACAGAAGTCTGGTGACTCTTCATGACCGGCTTTCTGGTCATAAGTAGTGGAAGTTTATAACGCTTGATCAAAGACTTTCTAGAACACCACTAACTTTGTACATGTAAAGAGAAAACTGAGTCATGCTCACCTTCCCCATGTTCCTCTCTCTCTCTCTCTCTCTCCATCTAGACAATAAGGAGAAGTTGCAAGAACCCCTGTGTCCCTAAGAAAATTGTAGGTCAGAGTCTCTGGAGAAGGATTCTGCTATGAGAAAGGAAATAAGAAAAGAAAAATCTTTCTCTTACACACTATAATACCCTATTTTCTTACCTGATACTCTAGTGCACAGGACAGGAATGCAAGTTTGCACCCTTTGCTGCAAATATAAAGATGTAAATAACACATAAAATAAATCTACCTGCACCTTTCCAAATTCAAGACATTAAGAAAAATTGTTCTAAAATCCACCAACCACCTTGGTGTATGCTTTTTTCAATCTAAAACCTGAGCTGATTATTCATCTCCTGTCCCCTAGAGATATGTCTTTTTCTTTTAAACCATTCAAGGTGCACATCTCTTCTCCCAGTTTCACTAGGCTATTCTCATTCTTCCTGACCTTAATATAAGCGGCATTGAAATATCTTTGCTTTATATTTGCCATCTTGAGTTAGAAAAAAGAGAAGGAAGATGGACATCAGTCTCTTCATTACAAAATTTTTGCCCAAAAGCTAGTTCAAGTATGTTAAAAATTCTCTGCAGAATTGAGAGGACAGCATTTTTAAGTGACTAAGTTTTAGAGGAGTTTCCACAGTTTTATAGTTTTCCATAGTTTTTGTTGAGGGTTTTTTTTTTTAAATGACAATACATAATTTGCCTGTCTTAAGAGTAATTTTGTGCTACCACAAGCACTGAAATTTATAGCTTGCTCTAAGAGCACTGCAAAAAATGCAGGCCTGAGCAGATGCCATTGTTGCCACATACAACCATCTCTTATGGCAAATACTTACTGGATAAAAAAAAGTGTCAGAGATTTTCTTCTTGGGTCTAAAAATCAGACAAGCTGTTTTGTAAGGAAGAGTTGTGGTAGGTTCTGGGATCAGCCATACCTGCTGGGTAAAAATATCAGTACTTTGCACCAACAATAAAGAGAAAACTCTCTGAAAGGCAAACTTAAGGAACAATAATTTTGATGCTGTTGACTGATAAGACACTGATGCTTCTCACTGATTTTGGTCAGAGGGGAATAGGATATTTGGGAAGGAGGTCTGCAACATTCACAATGCTTTAATGTGTATACAAAATACAGCCATTGAAGCAGCTACAGGCTACCAGCACCTGGGAAACTCGACCATCATTTAGTGCAGTGACTGAGGGACATCACCATGGACCATGAGGAGTGCAGCAGTAACCAGCATGACCTAATACCTTGGGCAAGATTCCCAAGGACTCCATGGCATGGATCTACTCTTCTCCAGAGCTTCTCTTGCAGGACTTCAAATTTGCCAGCACCATTTTTGTTAGTTTCCCCAAACTCACTCCTCTTCCTTTCCTGTACCTCCTATTTATTCAGAGGTACTTCCAAAAGCCTGCAGGGTTTTCCTGCACCAGAACAGCACTGTGGCTTCTTGTAGGCATCCTGCGAAGCAGTCACTCAGGGAGGAAGACACTGAGCTTAAGATCCTGAAAGTGATCACTGTTCCTGAGTGTGGTAGATATATAGGCACTATCTGCCCTCTTGCTCTTAGCTGAGGGCTCTTGAAAAATGTTGTTAAGGAGCTTGGAACCAAAGGGCTGAAAAAGTTGTCAGCTTGCTTCTCACATGCAGTTTTATGGCTTAGGCCTGGATCTACAGCTACCACTACTATCCAAGCATTTTGAGGACTTCCAAAAAATTGCAACATGTCCTCTTAATCCTTGAACAACACTCAAAATACACAGATACAAAGGTAAGATACAAAACAAGATACAAAACAGATTCAAAGGCATCTGTTTTCATCACCTTTAGACATAACATTCTGACCTTCAGAATGGAAATTTTTTATGATGTAAGGAAGAATGGATACATGAAAGTTTCTTCCATGATGCGTCCTTTCAAGTTCTGTGATGATTTTCCTAAGCAGAACCACATCAACTCAAATTTCATAGTCAAAAAGAGGGCAGGTTGAGCTTCATTACCAATTACAATACCTTTGATGAGTCCATAGTAGTCACAGATAAAATCAGGTTAGGGAAAACAAGTTCACATCTTTTGAACTGGGAAGAACATAACAATTACTTACAAAGCAATTAAAAATTATTAATTATACCACTGGATGTAGGCCTTGCAGGGCCTAAAGAATA
The DNA here is from genome assembly GCF_963513975.1 of Fringilla coelebs. NCBI lineage: Eukaryota > Metazoa > Chordata > Aves > Passeriformes > Fringillidae > Fringilla > Fringilla coelebs. The sequence goes on from NC_140028.1 coordinate 64,888,898, forward strand.
TGGGCTGCTTGCACTTGTATATGCTCATTAATCACAGTCTGTTACTGTAATTTTAATGAATGTTTATCTTATTTTCTTTGTGTAATCCAATTACTTTTGTTTTTTTAACCATCGTCAGGGATCTCTTTGTTTCCGGCATCCTGCCAATCAGCCCCCTTTAGATGTGAACAATTCAATTCATTATCGTTAGGTTTCTCTTTTTAATCCCACTTCTGGGTGAACCATTGAAAGAAAATCCAGGAACAGAAGTCCTTGCACAGCAGGGGGAATGAAATGTGTTCTAAACACCTGAGCAATTATGTGCAACAGTTCTCCAGAATGGTAGTCTAATGTCTTTCTAAACTTGTACCATATAAACAATTAGATCATCTGTCATTTCTGCTTTAGTATTAAATTAATTGCAAATTGACTTTAGGATTGAGAAAAAAAAATTAAACTGCTGGAGTGAATCTAAGCATTTTGTGTTTGTTTATGTTTTAATTGGCACATTGCACCTGTCCAAATCATTTCTATGATGCAGATGCTATTACTACAATCCCAGTTGATTACATCAGCCCCTTTAGTAAAGACAGGAAAAATCAACCTGCCAGATTAGCAGACTTAGTGAATAAGGTATTTCTAAAACCTGCAGAAGTTTTCATGAAACATACATATAATTATGCACCAAGAGTAGAAGAACAGCAAATAAACACCAGCCTGACACTTCTAGCAAGAAATACAGGATGATGGGTACTTAATCATAAAGGCAACTATTTAAAAGCATGAATAAAATTACAAAATTATTTTACTAAAACAGAGACTAGAGGGGTTGTCAGAGTAAACATGAGGCAATTGAGAAACGTAATGGTATGACCAAGGTTTCTTTGTTAACAGAGATAAAGGAAGAAGAGAAAAGCGGCACCACCAGCTTTGCAGGCTCAGATACTGGACAGAGAATAGGTGCTCTCCCAGGCTGCTAGGCTAGATCCACTTCCCTGCCCTGAGGATATGGCCACACAGGTTCTGGGGCTGTCACTTGGCAGTGGCTCAGGGTTTGCAGCACTGGGCACCGTGGCTTTAGTGCTACTGTGCTTGTTCATACAGCCAAGAGGGCAGTGAGCATCACCCACTGACAGAGCAAAGGCCTGACAAACTAAACAATGAAGGCAATAGCTGGTGGAAAAGCCAAACTGGCTTTTCTTCTAAGGCTGATGAATGCTTTCCTTCAGCACATTCTCTTTTTAAATTTTAAACATGTTTTCTGCTGAAAAGAAAGAGTATATTAAAAGTTTTGTGGGACAAAAATACCGTAATACCAGAAATGATCTGCAACACTGCAAGGCAAAGTATTTCAGCCTATCAGCCAGAGAGTCTTGAGCTGGAAATTGTAATTTATTCTTGGCTTTAGGCTCAGACGTTTTTCTGACTGACACTGGCCAGCATTCTAACTACTAGCATGCTACTTGATGTGGCTTAAGCAGCTGTAATGTCCCTCTTGATAGACAGAGAAATATATGGGGTTTATTGCTCTTTTAGTCTCTTCTGAGAGAGCAAAGGGGTCAGGTTAGGAAATAGCATTGCCTGGCAAAGACAACAGGCATTTATTCATTTGGATTGGAAGGCTGTAGAAGTCTTATCCATCCCAGCTGGCTTGACTTCTGCTACCACCGAGAGACAACAAACCTGTTGACAGGGTGTTAGGTCTAGACAGCAGTTAACTAATCAGATGACAAGTAAAACAGTCTTCTAAAAACTTATTGGAGACAGACACCACTCAGGTAACAAGATATTGGCAGCTTGATATTCAGTCTTGGGAACTGAGAGGTAGTTCTGCTTCAGAGGTCCTGGTGAACTCAGCTTCTTGATGGTCAGCATTTCTCAAGACTATAGAGTTCACAAGTTCCTTGTTTCTGTCATTGACTGTATTTTTTTCCAGTTCTTTATTCAAGTCTAGGAATATATCCACTTGACCAGGCAATTATTTTTCCCACTAGCAATACGCTTTTGGTGTTTCAAACTGTATTTGACTCAAATCCTCTTATCTCTATTCTGTCTGAGGGAACCTCAAATCAAAAAATGGTACTACTCATTGCTTTTTCTGCTTCAGTCAGAGGTAATTTATGCCAATAGTTTCTCATGCCAGCTGTAGGTTATTCGGTCTACAGCTGAGGTGAGACAAAGAGACATTAACACTCTCCAGAGTACTCTTGTGAATTATAATTGCACATACTTCTTTGCAATAGCAAACTATCAAATTATGTTTTCCTACCTCCTATATAGTATTAGAGAGTTTTCAGTGTGTCATGAAAGAGACCATATAGCCAAAACAAAAGATGGCAGAGAATAATGCAAGATTCAATCTGTCTCTACCAGCCTTGACTCCTCATCAATTCATGTTTTGCTGCCATGTGGAGAGCCAAGGGTAAGCTCACTGTACTTATTGATAGCAGGTTAGCAAAGGCACTTTTTACATGAGCTTTGGAAAAGAACTAAGATGGTCTGGAGGCCTTGCTGGAAGATCAGAAGCAGTGAGACTGGGACACATGACCCTGGAGTTTTCCTATGCCCAGCTGAAGAGACAAGGAAAAAGTTCCTAACCTGATGGCTTGACTTTTGTGCCACACTTTGGATTCGTGTTTCTTGATCCATCTGACCAACTTTCCCATTCTGTGAAGCATAATGGTCAGTGCTTACCAGTCAGTTATCTGTACTTGTTGTTAACTCCATCCCTCTGTTGTCACTGGGAGTCAAGGTCCCTCCAGACTCTCATGTCACTGGTTTGACCTGCCCTACTTGCCAGTATGTGGCAGCCATGGGCACTTCTGTGGCAAACGCACCGTGTTGGACCTTTTCACCACTTCCTTCTTCTCTGGGGAGGGAGGAAAGAGACTTCACTCCTGTTTTCTTCCCCCAAAAAAGGCAGAAAATCTTATTAAGTTAGCAATTTCTTGCTGTCATCATATCATATCATATCATATCATATCATATCATATCATATCATATCAATCATCATATAATCATATCGTATGCCATTTATCTAAGTACCTATTTCTTAAAAAAATGCATGGGTCACGGTTACTTTTTAATCCAGACCTGCCATTCATTCATGTTGCAGAGTAAAAATTATTTTGCATTTCAGTGAGTAGAAAAGTAATTCTGTGGGAGATTCCTCATCAGGATGGATTATGCGTTACAGGCAAGCCAAAGGTCAGAGAGCAGATAAGAAAAAAACCAAATTGGTGCTCCTGCTGGATTAAGAAACAAGCCTTTCGAAATATACCTGTTTCAGCAAAAATATATAGGTAGGTGTTTTCACAAACTATAATTTCTGCTGATTATGGGAAGTGTTTAGGGAAAGGAACATACAAAGTGTTCCAAACACATCACACCCACTGATCCCAAGACTCCCATACTGAAACTAGAGTCAGGCCAGAGAAATTATAAACAGGCTGGTCCGGGAACTGTTCTGTGAACATGGCATTTTCAGAAGGATAAACATGCCAAGACAGAAAGGAGTTGATTGTTTTGTTTGCAGATGCAGTAATGTGAACCTAAGAAAACGAAATTGTACCAACTACAACAATGTAACAAATAGTAAAAGTGTAAAAAGAATTAGTTTTTATCACAGTTTTTGCAGTGAAGAAACAAAAGGGAATTAAAAACAAAGGAATCTAGATGTTGATTCAACTCCCCTAACTTCCTGGTCTACCTGGTATCAACATTCTCCTCTCAGGTTTCTCAAACATGGTTTGTCTTTTTAACTTTTGAGGATAAGTTTATTTTTGTCTTTCTCAGTGAAAGTCTCTCCATCAGAAACAGTATCTCATCCATTTCTTCCAAGTGTATCTTCCAAGGACGTATATACAATTAAAAAAGGAACTCACCTCTCCCCTACAAACCTGAAGCTTACTGCTACAGGATGTTTTACATTTCAAAAGTCTGTGTGAGTTAAAATGCAGTTAGACAGCTTCACGGGAAAGGAGGTTCCTCAAGCGCTATTAAATGCAGTAGCTCAGCTTTCCTCTGAAAGCTGGAAATAGAAATGAGCAAGTTACTGCACACTTTGTCCTCTTTTAGTTTCTTCTTCAGTGTTTCTCCCAGATAATATTGGATGGGAGCTAGTGATGCTAATGAACAACTGAGCTGATCCAAATGAGCTGATGTAATGCTAAGGTCTCAAAAATAATCAGTTGCGGTAAATATCACCTTGATGTTGTCAGCAGATTTAATGTATTTTTCCTATAGGTGAAAGATTCTGAAACATAATGACTTTTTTCTCTCAGTTCCTAGAAATATATTGAGGATAAAATCTGCGTTCCTGATACTGCAAGGCAAAATTGTTTGACTTACACTGGAAATAATAAGAATTTTTCTGAGTGACTTTCCTTCTTTACTTCCAGTGAGGAGCCCTTGAAAAAAACAGAAAAAGAAAGGAAAATAATCCCCATGTCTTTAACAGACCTTTATGACCTCACTAAACGACAAAATTACAGTACATATTTTAAAAAACTACATATTTACATTTCTGAAGATTTTTTTTTGTTGATTCTCTTTACATTTATCCTTAAACATTTTAATTTTGGGGAACTCGTAATGGGTTTTGTAGGTTGTCAAAAATCTTGATTGTGACAATATTTTATTTCAAGACAAGTTTTCAAAAAATCACTCTATTTTAATGTTTTTGTGGGGAGAGAAATATAAATAAGGGGGTGGGGGGGAAGTTTGACATTCATGAACCTTTTCAAGTGTTTGAGTCTTAGCCCATCTGTTCTTTAGCTTTTCCAAACTTCTTAATACACAAGATTTTCTGTGGTGCTTTACAGAAACAGCCGATCATGCAGTATTTGAAGACAGCAGCTAGCCCAATACTGATAGCCAGATGTGGTGTAATCTTGGCTGGGATTAATGGGATTTCAGAACAGTTCTTGACCTCACAGAAATCAGGTCAGGGAAGGCCAGGTGAAAACAAAAGAGGAGTCCTGCATAAAGAGAGTTGAAACGGTCTATTTGTGAAGGTAATTGCATGAAACCAGGGTTAGGAGGTAGCTGAGCAAACTAAGGCAGGACTTAATACAGAACACGTGTGTATGAGGAGAGGTACAAGTAAGGGTACAAAAATGCATTAAGACTGCTTGAAAGTATTGGCAAAGTAGTGGAATAAGAACTGCCTAAAGCAGTATGTAAGAACCTTCACAAAGTCTTTGCAAAAAGTCCTCTTGTTAAAGACAATGTTGCACAAGTGGCACCACTGATGGGAAGAAGGGCAATTGATTACAAGTTTCACAGTGAGAAAAGAGTGAAATCAAGATGCCCCAGTGTCCTGCCCAAAGATCAGCGCTGCTCATTTGTATTCTAATGATCTGGAAAAGGAGAGAAGCATGATACCACAAAGTTATTTTAGGTTTATCCTCACAATGATCTCTGAACTCAAATATTTGGAACAAGTTAATCAGGTAAAGTGATCAGGAAAAATGAACTAGAAAATTAAAATCAACCTTAATGAGTAAAATACTTTACAGAAACTTACTCTAATGTTAATGCATTCCTAATTAATTGTATCAGGTCAAGAAAAGATTTATTTTAGTTTAAGTGGCTCAAGAAGATCACAGTCCAAAGTTCAGCAGCATTAAGGTTACTCAGCGAAATGTATGCATGTGAATGGCATCAGAAAATACCAAAAATTATGGTGCTTTACTAGACCTGAAGATAGAATTCACCTATAGCTATATGATCAATCTTATCATGCATGAAAGTAAAGATGCAGCAGAAGTAGAGGTTAAAGAGCTTCATACTGTTTCTTCAGATGTATTATGCCTGAACTGGAAGGAAAAAATAAAAAGGGCGTTGTGAATTTCAAGGCAATAATCTGCAATACAGGAATAGTAGTATTTAACCTTCAGAAAAAGAAAAAGGAAAAAAAAAAGAAATGTGCTGAAAATGAAAACAGAAACAGAATGAAAATTCTAGTAAGGATGAAACATTGGCAAAAGACAATGGGTACCCAGGAAAAGACAGCATGAAATGCCTTTGGATGACTTACAAGAAGTAACTTTTTTTTTTTTTAACAAAAGTATCTTTTATTTTAAAAAAATCAGCTTCACTAAGAAAAGAAATCTAACCTGAATCTAATCTGAAAGCAGTGACCTTACTTAAATCTTTTAAGGGATACAGAGCCGTGTACAGCCAGCTAGCAGAGTGGGAAACAACATATACTACAGAAATAAAGAGAAATTTAGCTAAATTAATGTCTAAAGGCATATAATTTCATAAAATTAAGTCTATTTAGAGGAATTAGCACCAAAAAAATTGAAGCAAAACCAAGCGAGTAGCAGCAGGTTTCTGGTTTAAATTAAAGATGTGAAGTGGAAGGATACAACCAGAGAATTCTTAGAAAATGGAAGAAGCTATCATGAAAACCAAAGAAAAATACTCTCAGATCTGAAAGTTTTAACAGGACTATAAACCTTTGAATCCTTTCTACAAATAGAACAAAAAATAAGAAAAAACTTTGGAGAGCAGATGGGAACAAATGTTTCCATGATCTGTTGTACGTAGCTTTAGGGTAAAGAAGGAAATGGATGATATTAAGGACTTTCTTGAAGCAGGAAATGCAAACTGACTTTTTAAATGTAAAGAAGAAACAGAACAGAACAAATATCCTCAAAAAAATAAGACACACAGAAAACTAATCCAAAGAACAAGATGAGTCACTGAGACACAGCAGCAGAATGTAAAATTAAAATAAGAAATCACACGACCTGAAAAAGAGAAAATACCAAAGGAAAAGAAAATTATGGGTTTGGAAAACTTCCTAGGTTCTCTGACAAAATCAATACTGCATCACAGATTTATCCAGCTCACTATTTGGTTTAAGCAACTGTTAAAAAATTTATATTTCAGAGGGATGCTGTGAATTTCCACATATTATGGAAAACAGTAAATGCAGGGTATATAAAATTAAAGACTGCTTCAAGTTCTGGAGATAAGGTAAAGTTACAGATTAGTTGGGTATCAAATACTAAAACTTGGGAGTTAGTATGCATGGCAGGCTATACAAGAATGACAGTAATATAAAAAAAAAGAACAAAAAAAGAAACCTGGATTCTAATCACATTTTATTCGGTAAGGAAACATCATGATCTTTATTCCATGCACTAATTATAAATAAGTTATAAAAATATAATGAGATTCATATTTTCAGAGGCAGAATTATGCCCTGAAAATGAAAATAATTAGAAAATAATACATGATGGATTGGTTAAACATTGTGTAGATTGTCAGAGAGTTCAAAGACCCCAGAAGATGGTTCCATAACTAAGAGAAGGAATTTTTCTGATACAAAAAGCTCACATTGTTCTTAAAAAAATACCAAGCACAGTCACATTGGTCATCAGGCCATATAAATGTAGGAAAGACAGTCAGGAATAAATTGACTATAGCAACTTGGTGTTTTTGGTTTTTTTTTAGACATACTGGTGCATGTAGAGAACACTGTGGCTACACTCAAGTCAGAAGCTATTTAGCAGGAAAACTACCAGTAGATGCTCTGCTTGCCCTCATGTAAGGTCACCTCCCTCAGTTTTTTTCTTTATTTATTAAGATTCTTCATAAATTTTGTGAGGGAGAACAGAAAACTAACCACAATTCATCTGAATATTCAAGAGATGTACAAGACAAAACAGATAAAACTGTAACAATGTTTTTCAAAGAAACAGTTCTGAATATTGAGCCAAGGTAAGATATTAATTTTTGTCTGCCATCTGACCTAGTCTGATGTGTTCCTGTGACAGGACTTTATATGGACTGAAATCTTGAGGTGTATCTACCTACATGATCTCTGAAAAAAAGCTCTAAAAAGAGACTGAAAGGCTTCTGATGCATCTACTAGTGACAGTCTTAATAATAATCTTCATAGCAATTGCAAGAAGCATTCTTTGAGTGAACTCGGAGCAAGCAGGGAGGACAGAATGGAAATGAAAATGGTTTCTACAGCCATTTGTAGAAACAAACGTCTGCCTGTTCTTCGCATCTCTCCTAGGCAAGCAAGTCACAGGTGAGTCACAGCAAGCCCTGCCTTTATTCTTTCTAGCCCATGCTACATCATTTCCATCCCTTTAGAAGCATGCTTGTTTGATCCCTGCTCTTTCCTGTGGTCTCCCAATCTCTGCAGGTGCTACATTCTCCCAGATTCATGGGTTTTTTCCACCACACCCTGAGGTCCCCAAACCTTTCTGCCCCAACATATTCATTTGCTTTCAAAGGAAAGAAGCCACATCTCCCTCCCTCCCTCCCTCCCTCCCTCCCTCCCTCCCTCCCTCCCTCCCTCCCTCCCTCCCTCCCTCCCTCCCTCCCTCCCTCCCTCCCTCCCTCCCTCATTCCCTCCCTTGATTGCACTTGAGCCAGTCATCTAAAGGAGGGTAAGAGAAGTTGGAGATAAAATCTTCAGAAAGACTTTTAATCCCAGAACAGCAGCAAAAATTTTCTGCGGTTACTTCAACATCTGTAGATGTCACTGATCTAACAGTCGACTGCTCTGGCTGGCATTCAGGGCCAAGAAATCAAAACCAAGCAATCTTTGTGGAGACTGGCTGGGTTAGCCTTAAGGGTAAAAGGGTTGTGCATATATTTTGTAAAATAGATAAGAGAAAGTGATGAAAATAGATAAGAGGAAGTGATGAAAATCAAACAGAGAAGAAAATATGATGATGCGTTACCAGGTCAATGGTGGGAGGTAGACCAAAATAAAGTTTCTTACCTTCAGGAAAAGAAGCAAAACAAAGCAAGCAAGAAAAGTAAAACAGAAAATCTTACACAAACTTACATTTCTGAGTTATTTAGGGAGTTTCTGTACTAGGGAATGGAGTTTCATCTTGCAGATTTCACTTAACCAGAAAAACTAGACAGGGCTGGCTCCTTTTTTTTCTGATGGTTACTCCAAAGAAAGCAGTGAGGCAAGTTTTTCATTAAAAACCAAAGCAAATAAAGGACAGATTAATGCAAATAATATAGCAAAGCATTCTTTTAAAGAATGGGCAGGGCTGGACATTTGTTGGAGGAGGCAGAATAGCTATTACTAAAATAAATTTGCTCCCCAAATTTACTTCAATAAATGCATGTATATTTACAACCATGTCAAAAGTTTGTAAGAGTCTTCTTCCTCTAGAGAGACAAGCACAGTATCACTGAACTCAGTGATTTCAATGGTCTCAGACCTCTCAAGAGTCAGGAAAGGGGGACAGAAATTGGGTGCCTCATTTGTTTCTTTATCACTGGGTTTTTCTGTGCAGGTTTGAAAGTGTAGATAAAGGAACTTTCACTAGTGTGAAAGTCAAACTGCAAGGAAATATTTTCCCTATAGGCAAATTCAGCTCACTATCAAGGGTAATAGTTAAAAATATCCCCCAGTTGGGACTTTGATCTTCTGATCTTTGCCTGACACCAGTCCATGGTTGTTTCTGTGAGAGTCAATACAGAAAACTAATGCAAAACCCTAAATACTTCTATTGCCCTAGCCACATGAGCCTTCTGACATGTACAGCAATCACTTCTACCTATCAATTAATATTTTTCTTCTCATTTCTTTGAGCCAGCTCCAACTCCTCGTTCTATCTCTAATAAGGAAGTGGTCAGACAAGGATGTAAGGTTATAGATCAAGTCTCCTGAAATGGACCTGAAAGGTATGCTTAGAGGCAGAAAAGGCCTCTACCTTTCAAAGCTGAACTGGTTTTGTCTTCTTGTTGCAAGTATTCCAAGTTTCTTCCTTTTATTAGCTATAGATTTACGCACACTTTGAATTATTTTTAACTAAATGGATTTCTCTACTTTTGCGCTTTTACATCATCAAGAGTATCTTGAAGATGTAAAGGGTGTGTGAAATTATTTTACTTCATCATCTCTCTGGTTTTACAGAGAGGTTTTTTCAGTTTGCTTTGCCATACGTACCCTTAGTGTGCTTTTCAGTCCTCTCGCATAGACTGTTCAAGAAAACATTAGACACAACTAAGCCTAACAGCAACTTACTGTTTTCAAAACTTGAAGAAAATTTAGTGAAAAACTCTTTATGTGAACTACTATTATTTTCATATTTAAAAAACCATACTTCTTAGGCATTGTGAATTTACAGTTCTTGTCTATACTCGCAATGAATTTTAACTTACAGGGACTTATTTTTGGCAGTACAAAGCACCTCTGTTTCGGGAAGAAATAACAGGTTTGTATCAGTAATTAAAGACAGCAATACCTGCAGTGCAGATAGGGCACGAAATGGCTCACTTTGTGATGCTGAAGAGCTCAGTTTGAGCTGTTAGTTTTCAGCATTCTTCTAAGGACTCCCGGCCATTCTGTAAAACTGAAAGATCAAAACCTATGTTCGATGAATGAAAAAAAAAGGAAATAAAAGAAAACTTTAATGCATATTTTCTCCACCTTCATTGTTTTCTTCCTTTTAATTTTCAATTTAGGGATTTTAGTTTTTTTCCCCTGGTATCTCCAGAAAATATTTATAATTTTAATTCCATTTCAAAAAGACCATTAATCTGTTTTGTTAATTAATTAGGAGCTACCTTGTTCCAAGTTCTCGTGTTTTAGTTTCTGTACAATGTGTCTCTATCTCTCATCATTCAAAAATATTTTTCTAATAGGACCGAAAGGTTTAACAGCAATGATCAAAAATCATTTGATGAAAATTCTTTATATCTTAAAGTAAGATCTTATTTTTATCCTGCATTTTTAGCTTACCACTACAAATTCTAATAGTACCTAGCTGATCAGACAATAAAGTAATTTCTGATAACATCTTTGTTAAATACTGCAGGAATGTGTGGCTATCGTTGCACAATATGGGAAGATTTAATATTTTCTCCACAATAAGAATGCAAGTACTATTTTAGATACAAAGATGCATATGCACATATATATGCATAGTTTTATAAGTATTATATGCAAGAATAACTTCATTGGTACCGTACTGCTGTTAAAAAGGGTCTTTGTGATTCAGAAGAACTTTGATAGATTAATTTTAGATGTTACATTTTCTTAGCCCATTTTTAAAAATTTTTCCTAGGCTTTACTCAGGTTAATAATTCTACCAAATACCATTGCAAGCAATAACAATAAGACAACTCTTAAACGATGGGTCCAAAAGAGGGAAGCAATCTCTAGCGAAACAGTAAGACACTGCTTGCTGTTGACTGACCTCTCCCTAATTGTGTATAGTTACAACTAAACCACAAGGACGAGGGAGGTAGGAAGGACCCTCTTCTGCATCCTTACAAAATGAGTTTCTTTTTAAAGTGAAACAGCATTATTGATCAAAGCAAAGGGTAACGCCATATGTAAAGAAGAAACAGCTGGCAGTCACCTTTCTGTCACTCACTTACACAGCTCCACACAGACCCACACTCATTAAAAACAGGTCGGATCGGATTCCAGGTTCACCCTGCAAAATTAATGACAACCTTGCAATAAAGTAACAGCATGAATTTGAGCCTTGTAATACAACGTGATTACTAGCGTTTTTATTAGCTGGGTTTGAGCAGCAGGCCAGGCCGGCTGGTATTTGACACACAAACAGGGATGTTACCAGGTGCGCTGCTCTAAAGTGTCACATCAAAGTCACAGCCCTGCTGGCTTGGTTTACACCTGAGCCAATTAGCTTGGGAGATCAGAAGAGGCTGAAAAAGAATACGTCTTCTTATTTTTGTGCTGGAGAGAATCACTTGATCCCAAGTAAGACGATACAAGGGGAACAATGGTAGATAAAGTACGGCAAAGGAGGAAGCGGGCACGAGGCAGGGGAATCGGTGAGAGGCTGTGATAAGAGAACTATCATCAAATAAAAAGCAAAGTGGAAAGTAAAAGTGCCATATGCCTGCCCCTCTCTCAGTGTGTTTGTCAGTCTTTTGTCTGCAACAAAGGGGCTAATTGAAATGAAACAATCTCCAGCCTGTTTGCTGGCACATCAAATATGCTGTAAGATCTGCTGGTTCTTGCTTTTCCTGAATTATTGAAGAAGTATGGCTTCTTGAGAAAAAAAAAGAGTGGAGGGATCTTCAAAATACACTGCCTTTTGAGGTGGGGGGGAGAAGGATTTTTCTTTTTTAAGTGATCTCCTCTGTTGTTCCCAGATTTCATTTAAAATAATGTAATAAAAGGCCTGTACAAAAGATGGAAGAACTTTAAATGCAGTGCTTAATTGGGGTACTCCCATTCCAAGTTAAGTGTCTGAGCCTGAAACTTCAGATTCTTTGAAATGACTTTAGCATGACAATCTCTGTCCTCTGTTTCCTCCTGCAGGAAAGCAAGTTGTCAGTTGTGAGTTTTGCCCTCTTTTAAATATGCAAACAATTTAGGAAAACAGAAATGAAAACAATTTCAAGGTTGCAAAATCAAAAAGTATGACTTTTTTTCTTAACCAGTTTATTTGGCAGTGACATTCTCATTATATAAACATGAAAAGCAAATGTTGCTGTATATTAAGGCAGACATAAAAAAAACAGAATTTAAATAAAAAGTGACCTGGTTGAAGTTGAAAAGCTGAAATACTTGAAACAGGTGTTTGCAGATCCTGTGTTTTAGCATTCATTAAGTTTTGGGCTTTTTTTTCCCCAAATCACTCAGGACCAAGATGACAAAAAAGGCACATATTTCCAGAACTATTTTACGTGAGATGAATTTAGAAACTGTTAATTAAATTAAATTTGATCTCTGTAGAGTATGAATTGCAGGTGAATAACTTCACTTTCTCAAGAGATATCTACCAGAGTAGATCATCACATTTATTCCCAAAATGTCTTCTTGTGAGCATAGATTTCAATATTTAATTATGGCTATGATTGAGACCAATAGAAGCAATCAGAATTCCAGAAAGAGTGACTCCGCAAGGCAGGGCTGAGAAAGAAGTAAAGCAGCTTTTTCCTACCCCTCTGTAAGAGGGACAGATGAATGTCGTTCATGAAGGGGCAGATTTCTAGTTGGGCATTCTTTTTATCATGCTGTGGGAGATGATTTGAAGGAGCTGAGGCCCTGAGCAGCCAGGAGACAGAGGGATGCACTAACGTCAGAGACTCACAGTGTTCTCAGTAGATACTCTCACTTTGCTCTCAGAAAGGATGGACCACTGTGCCACTCTATAAGGCACAGTGCACAGTGTACAGGGCAAAAAGCAGCAGCCTAGATACAGCTGGGACAGGAAAACTGTGGGATCTGACCTTTCCTGTACTGTTAGTGGTTTCCAGGCAAACATTTGCTAACCCTCTCTCCACTCCTTGAGTCACCTGAAGAGCGGCAGCAGCATCTCAGATTCCCTGAGAAGGGCACTGCCTGCAGCTGATGCACAAGATTTGAGGTCTTAAGCTCTCAGACTGCTGGAAAGCTTTATAAAAGATGGATACTTTTGCCAGGACAGAGTGAATGACTGTGACTGTGATCATATCTCACAAATTTTGTGTATTGTTTTGTGCATCCTTCATTGCTTTGTCGAGGATATGTGGCACAGAAAAGTCCACAAAGTCAGCAGGAAAATTCTCACCAGGAAAATTTTCACCAGGAAAATTCTTGTCAGTATGTCAGGCCCCTAACGTGACACAGGTAAGTCTTTGCTTTCTCAGTCCTTGTGGGTGTGGGCTGCCCCACCATAGCCACACCAACATGGAAGTTTGGATTTGGTGTTCCACTGGAACATATAAAGGAGGGGGCTTTATACTGTGTATAGGAGCACAATTGTTCCATCAACTTTAGTACAGGCAACTGACCCTCATCTTAATAGACCTTGAGACTTCCCTGGAAGGGTTCTAGTTCTTTCAGGATTATTTCCCTCCTTAAGGATTTCTGTCAAAAACCTTTAGAATTCTGTCTGAATATGTTCTCAATATGTAAAGGAAGGCTAAATCTAAATCATATTCTCTAGTGGCTCAAATTACTGCCCTTATGCAAACTGCATTGTGTAAGGAATGTGAACTCACTCATTCTAATAATTTCAGAAAAATGATACTATTTTAATCAAGAGCTTAATAAATTCCTCCGGTATATAGAACTGATCCCATATATGTGTGAAATAATCATGCTTCTTTTTTACTGCTTGTACTTCATAAAGCACCTTATGCATTTGAAACTTCTTGATTAGAAGTCTTTTAAAATAATTTATTATGTTCTTGGCTCAAAGAAACTGAAAATGCAATTTTAAAAAATCCCACAATAATAATTTTTTCTTCTCAGATTTTTAAAGTGTATTTTTTTAATTTATATTTTCAAAATATTTTGGTGTTTCACTTCTCTCCCAACAAAATATTACTATCACACATGAATATGCACACTTGTGTTCCTTCCGGCAAGTTTGCACTCATTGGCCACAGTCATTCAAATATGGCAGAGAAGTAGATTTGTTGGAGAGAATAACTCCTACAAGCCTTGTCAAAATAGACATTGTTAGACATTTATTATTGTCCCCACTGAAGAAAAGGTTCACGTGGAGAGAATCCACACGGAAGGGAATCCAGTAAAAACTCCCACTGTGGGAAAACTTCAATCACATTTTCAATCACAGACTGCACCTTCTTAAATGCCAACTTCATCAATCTTTGGTATGAATACATAAAAAAATGAGTGTCCATGCTTTTTATGCACAGAGAACTAATTCCATAATTTTTCCTCTCCAGGCTGTTACTAAATTTCCCTTTCAGCTTTTAAAATTGCATATAGAAGAAAAGGGTGAGAGGAGATAGGAGTCATGGGGAAAAACAAATTATGAAACAAAAGATCATGTCCTCCAAACATACTTTAGAATTGGATATGCAAAAACTTCACTGGTAAATGCAGAAATTTTAAACAATTTGAAGTTTGTGATTATTTTAATCATTATCCAAAAATATACAGGCAACTCCAAGAATATTTTTCTCACTTGTTTCAGTTGTAATAGTCACAGTACTTTTATACAGAATGCAGCTCTCCTTTCTGCAAGAAGCCTGCTCCATTCTACTGAAACAGTTTAATTTCTTCACTCTAAAGACTAGTTTTTCAAGAGTGATTAAATCTGAGACTTTGCTGGTTACTGAAAGTCATAATATTTTAAATTACTTCACTTGATACATATCAAAATATGCTATAGAATATTTTTTAAATTGAAGACAAAATATTGTGCACTTTGTACTACTGCTCAAGTGTAATTTTTATATATCATCTAAATGAAGAGAGAATGTAAACAGCAAGAACAGGTTGGCTGGAGTCAGAACCCTCCCAACAAATCAATTAATGCTCCTCTACTCCCCTTAATGCTTTTAAATTAGATTAACAGAATGCTGACCCTCCTTTAATAAAGCCTAGTTTCGCCCTGTGGTGTGCATTTAGATACTAATATCAAAGAAACAAGTCTGACAAAGGGAGGATAAAACTTACCAGTAGTCCCTGGTTCCCTGCTATTAGGATAATTGCTCAGGCTGTAGAGTTGTTAAATTATGTTAAATATGCAGACTTTTTTTTTCTTTTACTGACTACACATGGGAAGAACTCACTGGCAGAAACTTTTGTGTATTCTCTGACTGTTCCATTTTAAAGAACTCAAAGTTGGAACTAAACAACAAAGAGTGTATTTTCAATATGAAGTAGTAGGAAGTAAAACACTCTATGCAGCCAGTTGTCTATTGCAACTATTTCCAAATTGCCATATTTCAAAGGACATCAAAAACCTCAGAAGCTGAAGTAAAATAAAGAAGACACGGCAAACAGCTGAAAATAAACAGCTGAAGCACACATATATATATACACAGATATATATGCACACATACATATATGTGACTACAGTGTTCAGAGTATGTACAACATAAAGCATAAGCGATTGAATTTCTGAAAATAATGTGTTGAGATTTGAAAACAGACAGCATAGAAGTAAAGTGCCAGGTCCAGGAACTCAAGAACTGCATATTGCTTACACTATTTTATCACCTCTGCAACCATGTGAATAAAGCAGTAATTTCTTTACCTGCTTTGTGATTGCATCTTCCAAAAGCTTTTCCCTCAAAACATTCTTCCAGCAAAAGTCCCCAAACTGGGACTTTGTTTGCTGAACTGAACTTGTGCCCACGTCATACTGGAGTCTCTGCCACTACCTTTCTATGCAGTTTTTTCCCCTTGGTATAAACATTCTCTCAAGTGTTGACTTATTTATGATGACCAGGAGCTTTTGGAGAAAAATTCATCCTCTCCTCAACTATTTGCAGTGGGGACTAAGGAGAATGCAAAAATTCTAGCTACAAGCTTTCTTCTCATGTTTTCAAAAATATTGTAAATGAGCTAAGTGATATTTTTCATTTGTAACTCAGAGTGAAGGGTGACTGTAAGCTGTGCAGTCCAAACTTATGTGTACTGAAATATTTGGGGGTTTGTCCAGTGTTCTTTTCTTGGTTGAAGATCTCGTTTACAAGGACAAATGAGCCTTTCACATGAAAAATCAAGACAGGGAAAAAATGTATTGGTGAAAATGAAGCTCTGCATACTCAGCTTAAATCAGGTTGGTGTGTTTTTCATATCACTTAAAGGACAGTTTAAAATGGTGGCTTTAAACAGATGTTTCTATCCACTTTCACACACCCTTAGAAATGACTGACTGGTAGGCAGCCTCAAGCTATTTGTCATACTGAAGAGACTGATGAAAGGGACCACAAAGCAGTGGAGCTCCCCCAAATTCTTCTAATGGCTCTCAGAGAGTTCTCTGCTATTAACACTAGTGCTGGCTGCCTGCTGAGTAAAAGATATGGGACCATTAACCCCATATACTCCCAGCCTGGATTCCTCTCACCAGACTTGGAATGTTTAATGACTGGGTCTCAGTTAGGAATTTCATCAACCACGCTTCCCCTACAGTCAATACATAGACATGCCTGCCCTCCTGAAAATTAATTACATCTGAAGTGGGCTCAAACACTGCTGGAAGGCTGAGTCCCGTCTCTTCTCCCTGAGCCAGGGGAGCCAAGGACCCTGGACTGTGTTCATTGCTGTAGGCAGAGCTCTGCCTCATTCTGCCCCCTCAGGAATACATCAGGCTGCAGCCTCTGGTGCCTTCTGCTGCTGTCTTCTTTGCTCAACGTTAGTTTTCCTTCTCTCTGAAGCTTCATACATCTTCCTACACCGCAAGTTTCTCTGTATGACCAAAGTATCACCTGTTCTTCACAAAGCTGTTCCTTATTGCTGTTTTAGTGCAACTTAATTCTCCCCTTTGTTAGCATTTTCAGCCACATGCAGATCCCTCCAGATCAGCTGAACTGTTCCCTGCTGGGTGCTGCTGTCAGCCCCCCAGTGAGCACCTTGCTTGAACCTTCTGCATTTTTCTTTGGGAGCTTCAGGCTATCTCCACTGACTGTGTTTAAGGACTTCCAGGCGAGTTTATCTGCTGAGTGTGACATGCTGGGCTGTTCTTTTAATTATTTGGCTCCTTCCTCTCTGTGCAGCATTTAGAGAAACATGCTGTCCATTTCTGAATTCATGATCACATCATTTAAGGCTGTTGCCTCATACTGCTTGTGACATACCCATATTTGTACACCCCGACCACAAATCTATTAGGGCCTTGCACTATTAGCTGTGACCTGCTAAGTTAACTTGATGATGATGGTCAATGCTGCGCTCAAAAAGAGCACAATGAGAGAATTATTCCAGTGGAATATGTCAGACAGCATCTCAATAAGCAGCCTGCACTTCCTCCTTAAGCAATTTATGAAAGATGCTGAAAAGATGGACTGTTAAGAGGTGGATAGATTTTAAACAGTCATACATAAACTTATTGTCATGAGGCTCTGACACCAGCACTCGGGAGGATTTGTTGTTCCTTACTCTGAGCTAAGAGTAAACTAACCTTCACTTGTAAAATGTGACACTATATCTGCAATTATTTAGGATCTTTCAGAATATAAATGGCATACATTCAGGTGTACTATGGAAAAAAAAAAGAAATAATTTTCACTACGTGTTCTGATGCAATATCTTAGTCTTACTTTAAAAATTCTTGGAAAATCAACCCTAAGCAAAAGATTTATCTATGCCATTTCTTAGGCTACAAAGACTAACAGTGAAGACAAATTTTAACATTCTCTTGATGTTCTTGGATCCTGGTCTTCCCTTTAGGGTTTTCTGTGTTACAGAGTGAAATGTGGTTAACACAGTCACTAATGCACTTGACTTCCTTATTCCCCTCTGGAACATATTTTACTTCAACAGATGTTTTCAAAATAATTAAATGGTGGTGAGCATGCATTATTGACAATGTCTGATGCCACACTAATGCACTCCACGTTTAAACATTTGTCACCAGCAGGGCTGTGTGTTCAGGAATTTTGTGCTCTTTGTAAATAACTTCTGTAAAGTATCTGGATTGTAAATGGGAAAAAATAAGAAAATTCTGATATCTACTAAATATTAATATAGCATGAATGCAACCACCAGTCTGTAGCCATGGTAACTGAAGTTTGGCTGTTATCATTTGTATGTTGCTCTTTAAGGTAGAAGGCAAAACACCTCAAAGATCCTGTCTTGAGCCACTATGAATGAAGCTATTTAGAGCCAGAATTGTGAAAGAAAAAGTATATATTTGTGAAAAATTATGCAATGATTGTTAAAATTTTCTGGTGAAGTGCTAAATATTAATGGAAAAAGTGTATGACTGATATTAGTTAAATGGTATTGGATTTTACCCAGATACATTTACAATTAAAAGAATTATTTTTTTGCTTTTTATTTTCATATACAAGAAAGGGAAAAGAAAGAGAAAGAAAATTAAAATTATCCAGCATTCGCCATTACATTATTAGTTTCTCTGAAAACTAAGAAAATATCCTTACTATGCTGTAATAAAATTATATTAGATGTCCAAGCTAAAATAAAGTTAGACTTTTTCTTTATTAGGATTTAATGATATTATTATAATTAAGCTTCTCATTAATTTTTTCATGCTTTCTATTGAGTTACTGTCCCCTGCAGATTTGGAATGAAATGATCATATAATTACAGCAGTCCATTTTTAAATGAGTATATTTGGAATGTAGGTTTGCACCTAGGGCTTTCTGAAATTATAAATCCTGAGTAGAATTACAAGAGTAATTCTCTTTTGTTGAACCTTATAATTGGAAAGAAGTGGAGAAAGAATGTTATACTTAGAATTCATAGATAAAAGTGCCTGATGCCCTAATAGAAGCTCAATGAGAGTGAATAAATGTTTGTAGATATGCACAGGAGCATTTAGCACAACTAATAATGATACTTGCTGCTTTTAATATTGCAAAAGCTAAACACTCAAAATTATGAAATCTTCCAATCCCTATCATATCCCTAAGTGAAATTCTGAAGCTACAAAATACTTGGGATTTTTAAATTTTTCTTGTGGTTCTTGCAGTTATGATTCTCCTGCAGTGAATATGTGAGAAGAGAACAATTTAAAAGTAAGTTTTAAAAGTAAGATCTCAAAGAAAGAAAGTATGAATATTTGTCAATAATTATTATGTAAGGCTAAGAGATAACAAATGCATTTTTCTGTTAGGCATATATGTTAAAGTACTGTTCCCCTGTATATATGCATTATGAATCACTCAGAATCAGAAGAAATTAAAAATTAAGCCCTTGGACAAGGTAAATGAACTCTATATTCTGCCTCAGATGACAGTAAGAGCAAGAAAAAAACTCCAAATATTTTTTTCCTGAAAAACTACAGAAAACAAAAGGGAAACATCAATTCTCTTGACTTAAAATAATTCGTTTTTATGACACTCCTGAAGAAAACAGTCTGTGTTGGAAGAATGTGTTCAAAGCATCATCATTCTAACAACTAACATAGTAGACTAATGATTCTTAATTAAAAAGTAGTCTATATTAAATTCACAGAGGCCATATTAGACTTCAATCAGTACAGAGATCATATAGAAACTTACAGAAAAATAATAATTAATGTAAGATGATACAGAAAAGATCTTTAAAATGACAGGAGTACAAGTCATGACTTTCTTTTCCAATCACCTCTGAATATATCAACAGTGTTCATGTTGATTTCAGAAGAAAATGTAAAGATTCTTTTTCTAAGAGACAGATTAAGTCAGTTCAAGTTCATTCCTAAAATAAAAAGTAGTGAAAACAATGAGGAAGCAGGGAATATGCAGGAACAGCTTAAAACAGCCACAAAGGAATTAGGACAAAACATCACCACAGTGTCTGAAAATAAATGAAAATAACCCTGTTATTCACTAGGTCTTTGAAGAGTAACTGGAAAAAGATATACAACATACAAACAATATAAAAATACCGAATGTGAAACAGTATCTGAGGAGGAGGAATGGTTGTGGCAGAAGTGTGCATTGTATTATGACTGTGCCTCACATCTTCTCAATGAGCAAGAGTTAAGAGCATTTGTGGTTTTGTTTCATTTCAATGAGTGGCAGGATTAGACAGTCATAGGTGTGGCATGTGATCTGTCTATAGAAAACTTAAATGCATTTCAGGTTTAGAGTTTAGAAAACTTATCAGTTGCATGTCAAAGGTTTCAAAATTCATGCCAAAGTTTGGAAATGCAGAGAGTAGAAAACATTCACACATGCACAGAAAATTTAATAAAAGGCACAAAGTATTTTCCAGCTTTCCCTTTTTCATCAAAAAGTCCTTTCTTCAGACAGAAGACTCCAGGTCAATTTTCTGTGTCAAGCTATCCTTCTTAGTGGGAGGAAAAGGTTATTTCTGTCATTCAATTCTAAATGTGACAAAATACACCAAGTCCCAAAAGAGAAAAAGGAGAGTAGACACCAGGAGTATGTGTTTTTGTTGACATTCTCAGCATACAGGGAAGCTGAGCAGTCAGATGGATGCCTTTCACCTAGCAGGTCAGCGATACACCTGGTTTGCTGTGCCCTGGCTCACTTCACTGGGCTGGATCATCGTGTATTCAGGTTCAGGTGGAACAGATTCAAGCAGCATCAGAGAGCTGGTGTCCTTTGACACAGCAGGTCTCTAGATTAGGTGACAAGATAGGAATCAGATGGAGAAGTCACCAAAACATTACAGGGAAAGAAAAGCTGTGCAGGAGAGCCTTAAGGGTTTTCCAGGCTAGTTCAGTGATGGAGGTGACGCCTTAAAAACATTGAGCAATCAGTGCAATAAACAAAAAGGCAAGTGCCATAATGAAGCAGAAACCCATGGATTTTCCCTTTTCCTTTGATTTTCACCTTTTTATAAAAGTTCTCAAACAGCAGCAAAAAAAAACCAAAAAGCCCCAACAGAAATAGATGAAAAACTACTGAGATTTGATCTTACCATAAAAAACTATTTTTCATTTGCACTTTCTGATCCCACACTCCTGATTTTATGAGAAAAAATCCCAATACAGCAGCAAGGTTACACACATTATAGATTTCCTTATATTTTTTTCCATTTAGTATTCTAATATTTTTTTTTCTTCCATGCCTTTTGTATGGTTTTATTTACAAGTGAGGTAGGACTTCTAAGCATATATTAAGAGAAGGAAGAATTTCAAGTGCATGTTAGGTTCTCCACAATTCAGGTACATAAATGAAGATGAATTGATAAATTGATGCAAAAAGTCAGTGTTGCAACTCCAGGTATATGAGAGATATGTAGGGACACAATGATGTGGAGATGAAAAAGTGTCAATTCCCATACAACAGGTTATAACTCCTGTCCCACTAGAGTTGTATGGGAATGGTTCCCAGTAAGCCTTCTTCCTAAGGCTATATATAGACTGTGATTTTATTTGCTTCTCTGTGTCAGAAGTAAAGGATGTTTGCATTTGCCTATTATAATGTATATTTTCTTTTTTTTAATTTTTATTTTAGGCTTTCATTGCAATGTTGATTTAAAGTAGTAAAAAATCCATTTATGAATAAAACTTATGTCTATTCAAGAAAGAGCAGGTCTTTTTATAAAGAAAAATGAATTTCACAAGGAAAAGGCTAAAAGATGGGTCAGTCAGTAAAAACACTGTGTTTTCTCTTGAATTCTTTGTTCTTATATCTTAATCATATCCAGCATAGCACACAGTTTTTTTCCTACTGGTTTGAAAAGCAGGCTAATAATTAATTTATAAGCACTTCTAATTAGTAGAGACAAGTAAGCATTGAAAACCCCACATGATGAGAGGGCTCCCCTTTAAAAAACCTCCAAGTTTTCCAACATTCTGCTCTAGTACAAGCTAATTAAAATCACAGTCCACTTGAAAATTGTGGATAAAAATAAAACAGTGAGAAATGCTAGAAACAAAATGTTAGATAATTAGTTTCTGAATTTTGCCAGATCTCAGAACATCAGAGATATTTCTGATGTATTGCACAAGATCTGGAAATTTGGTCTTACCCCTGCTCCTGCTGACCTCGGAGGGATTCCCCTCTGTTTTCAGCTGCATTTTCAACTGATTTTCAAAATTTCATTCTTTTTTCTCTTTTTTTTTCCTCTCTGCTTTTTTTTTTTTTTTTTTTTTTTTTTTTTTTTTTACATTTAGTAGTACTATCAGATGATGTCTCTTTGAAGAAAGTTAAAGTGAGGCCCTGGCAAAAATTCTGAGAAGCCCTCCTCATGAAAAGAAAAATATTTTTCAGGTTTTCTTGACCTTTTCCTGGCTCCTGGAGGAGTAAAAGTACTAGTGGTGATATCACAAGAAAAGTTCAGTCTTTCTTTTCAGAGCAGCATTTCTTTCAAGTTAACATAAGCCTGCAATATAGTAATTATATACACATGTGTGTGTGTGTGAGTATATTAGATTTCAATTAATAGTTTTTACGCCGTTTCTAATAGTAATACCAAAGTTCTTTAGAAACATGCTTACAGTAAAGAGATTTGATCTCTGAGAATGCTTTCCTTCCTTCTTTGTGATGTCCAGAAACTTTCACAACCAGACTGTGGTTGGGGTTTAGGTATTCATGTGAGGGTAAGGTAAGATTCCCTTTTCCCTCAGTGTTACTGGTCAAGCCAGATGGTTTCACACACTGAGTGGGGCTACCACTCTCACAAAGTAGTTTAGGAGGTTCAGCCACTGTCTGGAGCACATCATAACAAACCCAAATGCACACTGGTGTGTTCCACCTGGGTATTCATAGCATCAGAGAATGGTTTGGTTTGGAAGGGGCCATAAAGATCCTAGACCATCTAGTTACAATCCCACTGCCATGGACAGCAATGTTTTCCACTACACCAGGCTGCACAAAGCCCCATCCAGTCTGGCCCTGAACATTTCCAGGGATGGGGCATCCACAGCTTCTCTATAGCAACCTTAGGTTTTGCACAGATTCTTTATTTTCTGGGTGTAATGATGTCACTTGGTCATGAAAAATACTTTCTTATGCAGGAAGTAAAATGTTTTATTTCTGTTTGGTTGGTAGGTAGGAGTTTTAGTTGATCCAAAAGAGAATTCAGCTAAACCAAGAAAGGATTGCATGGATATTTTCACTTGTTTTAAACCAGACATATATTTTTTTCAAGTCACTTCTCGAACCACCATATCAAAACTGAAAAAAAAGTCCCCACAAATAATTTCAGCAGAAGCAAAACATTAGTACTGTCTTTTTATTAGTCACCTACCTACATGCAGAATCACACTCTTAGATTAAGTGTTAGAGGCTCCTATTTATAAAATTTTCACTAGTAAAGAAAAATGCCAAAAAGACTTCTCTAATACAACACTGGGTGACCTTTTTTGTGACAGATTCTTTATTCTGTTTTGGAAATCTAATCTCCTGAGATAGACTTCTCAATACTCTTATGCTTTGATCATCATCTGCCCAAGCAGAAGCCAGTGCAGCTGTACTGAAATAAATTTAAAGATTTATTTTAGTTCCTTGGGAACTGATAATTGTACTAGCACTCATGGTGGTTTACCATGCCTCCTGTAATCATTACCTTGAGATTGAAACATATTCGTAGTCAGTATTTAAGTTTGAAAAACAGTTGTACAGAGTTTTGTCATTATTTTGGATGGTAAAGCACTTACATGGATGGTAAAGCACTTACAAAGACTTCCAGTCTGTATCAAACTGCTTGACAAAAACAACCACACTACTTTTAATCTATGAAAATGCTTAAAGTAAGTTATTTTTAAGCAGTCTTTTGAATAGGAAAGTCATCTCCATATTTCAGTTCTTAGCTTAAAAGGTTGTTCTCCCACGAAATGCACAAAGCTTTTCTTACCTTAATCACCACTACAGCCCCTGTGATGTTAAAACCAAAGCACAGAACTCAATTTCTAAAATATTAAACAGTTAGGGAAAATATCCAGTTAATTCGTAAAATGGATGTCCCTAGAAATAGAAAGGTCTTCACCACTAGATTCAGAAGAAAGACCAGTACTGCACCGATAAAGCAAGTGATTTTTGATCATGGTTGAAGCTACAAAATATGTTTCCTACTTCAGTGTGTAGGTGTGTCTTTTGTAGCTGCTTTGTGATGTTGCATAGCTTCCCTAAAGCTATGCTGTCTAGTCTTCATCCATGGGGAAGTCATTGGTGCAACAGAAAAATAAATACATTTCCTCTTCCTCCTATTCAGAGAAGAAGAAATGATGAGACAATGTGAGAAATGTGAGGAGCAATGCATAAGATGCCTCCTCAAGAACTGCAGCAAAGAATCCTAAACTGAACATCTTGAGATTTGCTCTCCTTGCTGTATTAGTAAAGATGCATCGATTGAGAGAATTTTACTGGCTGTCTCTGCCATTCTGAAAGCAAAACTTCCTTTGGTTCAATTATCTGCAATAGCCTGCCATGATATCACTGAAAATTAAATTGCCATTGTTCCTGCCAAACAACTGCTTTTCCTGTAAACTGGCGGAAAGAGTCTTTAATGAACATTTACGAGCCCATCCGCCGGAGCGATCCCTTTCCCTGGAGCGGCGAGGCTGCAGGGAGGGCTCCCCGAGAGGCGTTCTACCTGAGTGCACTTTGCCAGATTGATGAGCCTCCTTCCGACAGCTGACTTTTTATGGAGAGAATTTGTTTGGCATGCGCAAGCTGCTTACATCAATATATTATTAAAAGGGGAGGAGGCAAGGGGCTGCGGACATTAACTTGTAGCTGTGCTGCAGCTTTTCTGGCTGGGTTTCTGTATAAATATAAACCTCTTTTACTCTTGCATTTCTTCTTTATTTTTTTCCCCCCAGAGAAGCCATTTAGCAGCGCAGGGGCATTTTTCCACTTCCCAAACACACATTTCTTCCTCCAGAGCTGCCGCGCCCCTCTCCTTCTAAGCAGCCCTTTTTTCCCCCTAAATTCTCAATGGTCCTTAGTACAAACACGAATAGAAAGGTTACTCAGCGGGTTTGCATAGTAAACACAAATGGATATTGTTCTTGACATCTTGTGAACTTGTCTCTCTCCCTTGTATCTTGAGAGAACATAGGACCTTCTGGGCCTGTACGAGCCTTGCTGCATTTTTAATGATAGTCCCTGAAATGCAGGGGAGAAAGATGTTGTCACCTCGGCATATTTTATCCCTGATCAAACATTAGTTGGCAGCTGTTCTAAACTTGTAACGCTGTCTCATCTATGCCGGCTGCTGGTTTGGTGGCAAGAGTGCAAAATCTCACCCAGCTTCCTTTTCACATCTCTCTCTAGCCCCCTTACCTATGCCTTGGAGCCCTGCTCTCTTCTCTAGCCACACAAAATCACACCCAGCAAGTTCCAATGCACCAAGCAGAGAGTTAGCAGGGAGACCATGCATTTTATGAAAAAATACTTACCAAAATCTGGGTAAACATGCCAAGGCATTAAAACATTTAAAAACACTGAATGTATTTCCATATGCAGGGATAGCAGCAGACATGAAGACAGGTTCAGTATGTTACATATGACCATTTACTTTTTGTTTTTGTTTTTTTTCTTCCCTGATGGGTCCATTTGTCTAAATATTGTTATTTTAGCTCTCAGGGAGGGGGGGTTGCTTGTTTGATTTGTTTGTTTGTTTTCTTTCTTTTTTTAAGAGCATAATAGTTTTTTTTGAGAGAGTGTTCACTGCTAAGGAACATGAAGGATTCTGGCAGGTGTTTACAATCTTCTATTAAAAAATAATTGCTTAAGCCATCACCATCACTGCAGACTGACAAAGTTATTTTGAGATTTTTGAAATAATGCAGTTTCTGTTTTGCCAGTGATTTTTCATGATCTGAAGGTCTTCATTATTAAGCTGGAGCCACATAATTTGAAAGTGTTGCTTGTTAATATTTGAGTGTCATTCAGGAATTCTGCACTTGGAGGGAAAAGATGAATGTTTTTTTTAAATGGCATTTCTCAAGTCAGTGTAAGAAGTGGGATTTATGGAAGCAATCTTTAATCCTCCCGTTACTATTCTAGATTAGAAAAGGGAATATAAAACCTCAAAAATTCCATTTAATATATATGACATTGGCAAAGAATTATATAACACAGCTTTTCTATTTGAAGCCCCTATAGTACATAATTATGCATTTTTTTTCCTTGATTCAAACAAGCAGCACTTGTTCTGCTGATAGACACCTTGCTTTACTATCATCTTTGGCCACTATCATCAAGTGGCTTTTGAGAATTACACCTACATCTTCTACAACATGTTACTGATTACAATTAGGAAATGTCCATTTTAACAAATCAAATGCAACTGTTTGTCTATGTGGCCAATGGACATAAATCCATTTTTTTATTCAAGAATGTTCAATATACATGAGATTTCTGAAAACACCTTAAAGACTCTGATACAAATGTAATCTTCTTTCTAAAAATATCAAGATTTTTTAGAAAAATAATTTTCCTGCCAATGAAATGTTATTCAAGGTTAGAAATCCAGGGAGGATACTCTGAGATTATGAATTGCTTTGGTGAAAATTTAAATAATTTTGAGTTTTATGCTCTTTTCTCCTTACTGCATTGGGAAGGAGGTGGTGGGGTGGGGGAAAGACTTTGCGGTACTTGAAAAGGTAAAGAAGGGCAACAAGGCTAATCCAGGATTAAAGAAAATGAGCTCTGAGGACAGTCAGAGATATCTTTAAACCATATGGCCCAGAGGGAAGATATTTAAAGAGGGGTTCTTTTGGAAGTGTACACACTGCCAATACTCACGTTATTTTTTCTGGGTTTGTACATAGGCAAGACATATATAAATGCAGATAGGAAAATCTGGCATGCCTGAGATCAAAAATGCTCCACTGCAAAATAAACTGAAGCATGGTGCTCAAAAAACGTCATTGCTGAGGAAAGCAAAGCCAGAGCTATAAAAATCTGACAAACAACAAGCACTCTTTCTGACTTGTTTCTCAAATACTGTGAAATCATAATGATTTTATGTACAAGATCATGGCAAAATCTTCTTAAAGACACTGTAAACAGGAAGCTGATTTTCACTCTGAAAGGAAGGATGTTATAAATCAGTTGCAAGCAACATTCTAACTTGACTTAATTAGCAAATGAATTATGAAAATGTTTTTCCCCTACTGAAGTTTTGTTTTCTAACAAATAAGCGCTCACTGCTTTGTCCATACACTGTTTTGTCTCTGCTCTCTTTCACTAAAACAATAATGCCAGCTACAAGAAAACCTTGCATGAATGTCTTTTCCCAAGCTTTCCAAGCAGATATTACCAGAGAAATGTCCAGGAAAGTGCCATTTCCGAGTTTACAGCTGCAAAGGTCCTTTTCAGGCAAAGGGAATAAGAATCAGAGGAGTTTGTGGGCAGATCTCCTTTCACATACTGTATGATTACTTGCAGTGCAACAGCAAGAAGAGAAAAAAGAAGCCTTCTCTATACAGTGTCAGGGAATAAAGGGAATCTGAGATGAGCTAACAGACTATTTTGTCACAGAATTTCTGAATAAAGTGAAGTCATGTGAACTTGAACAGTTAACAGACGGATTAGAGACCCAATTATCTGTGGTACTGTATATGAATTCCAACTAAGTTGCTGTGAAAGAGGCAGACTGTGCCCTAGCAGATCTGCCTCGAGCCTGGCAAAATGGGTCACTGGTCTTTATTGGATACCTGAGACACAAATGGCACAGTGCTTGTTGCTCTGGTGGTAATGTTGGTGATAATAAAACGAGTTTTTGAAAAGTTCTTCAAAAGACTCTTTTTCCTATTGATTGACTGATCTCAGACTGATTACAGCACAACCGTTTCCTGGAGAAGGTTTGAATTAGATGAGGTTACAACCCAGTTCAGTCAGGTCTCATGCCTGCTCATCCATTTGACTCCTCAGAAGCCTGAGTGGCAGCCTGATGAAGGATCTGCAGCCTAAATTCCCAGGGTCTTCAGCTCCTACACTGTTTGGTAAGTGATTTCATGTCACAATATACTCAAAAATTTACAGAATTACCAAGCAGATGGCACTGGAACTTTCAAAACTCTTCTTCTTCACCACTACTACTTTTCCAAGTTGTGCAAAACACTCTGAAAATAAATTCCAGGTTTGGAAAGGTAGTTCTCCACATAAACAGTCACGAAAAAACATAAACAGTCACGAAAAACTACTCACACATGAGAACCTGGTTTGTGTAAACCAGTCTACAAGAAATTTTAGAAAAAAATACCAAAACCCATTTGTTTCAAAGTAACTGAAATGTTTTGCTTTAATATTTTGACATAACTAGGCAGCTGAGGGCAAATAACAAGCATCTGAATTTAAACAAGATTTGGAATTCAGACTGAAATAGGAATGTCAGTACTAAAATAAATAAATCATAGACTTTTTTTTGGTTACAATTCAGTAACTTCATGAGAATTATCAGGTATTTAGACTATAAATTTTTAAGTTTCACATAGATATATTACTGTACACGTCCTCATCTGGCTAACACGCCATGAATGAACAAACCACAAACTCTCCATGGGGCAGGCAGAGTGACAGGACAGTTTTGGTGGGGGGTTTGGTCATGCTGCAGGTCAGACACACTTCGGACCTGACAGCGACCCAACTGACGGCGTGTCAGAGCAGGGGACAAGGCATGGCAGCCTGACAACTCCCTTCCTGGGTTGGGGCCTACCTGCCAAGAAACACTACAGTCCTGAAAATATACAGACCCTTTTTCTGACAAAGGGCAAGGGCATATTTCGGATTTTTTGCTGCCTCTTTTGCAGGGAAATAAAAATACAGGGCATAAAAATAAAAGCATGTATAGGTTTTTGTAAACACCACTGTGAGCAGTCCCTCAGTGACCAGAATTATCTCCCTATTTTTTCATATCTTCAAATCAAAGCTGTCTACTTTGCTGGAACCTGTGGATTCAGTATGGGGCAGCTCCATCAGATAACAACACCCTGCAATAAAAGCAGAGCGGACTAGAAACACCACCGCTTCTGGCTTCAAACCCGGTGAGTTTGAAAATAATTAAGAGAAGCAGAATAAGAGGGGGGCTTGATTAGAAAGTCACACTGTATTTTTTGCAGAGAAGGCCAATCTCACCAGGCACAGCAGGGAAATAAATTTGACATTCAGCGTGTCTGAGAAAAGCTCTGCCCAGCCCCGATTAGCAGCTGAGGAGACTGAAGAGGAGTCAGGGGACACTATCTCTTTATGACATGATGGCTGAGTCTGATAATTTGATGGCTACTCCCAGGTCTAGGAATCATGGCAGCTGATCCAGATACATCATAAAAGGTTCAATCCATAAAACAACAAATCAAGATAAAAGCTTTCTCTAGTGGACAAAATAGTCAGGCTATCACTTCACTAGTGTCAGGTTAAAGTGTGTGTCAAACATGAAACATTGTTCAATGTAGCACATCACAGCTGAGCAGAGGAAAATCTTTATTGTAGATTTCCTTTTCCTTCTTCTTCCTTTTCCTCCCTTTTTAAAGCTGGTACTATGATGCAAAATCTGAAACTTTTTCCACACTGACCAGAAAACACTTGCAAATTCCAGACCACAAAGCCAGCCAAATAGGTTGCTCGTAGGTGCCAATTCCTGGTTGCAGGACTTTTTTTTGATCAAGAAAACTTGAATTCTTTTCTCCAGATTAATACTTCTTAGACAGATGGGTACCATGTCTGACCATGCTGCCTGCTTCTGTTGCAAAGCCAAAGACTTTGGCAGTGACAGCTGTGGAAAGAAGAATGAAAACTGGCTCTTTGGCTACATGAGGTCTTAGTTGTGAGCCCCCAGTAGGCTTCTCCCTCAGCTATGGTTAAAAGGCTAAAGGACAGAATTTACTGTCACATCCTGTAAACAGACAGGTCCTTTGGGTTTCCTCTGATCATACTGAAGATTTAGCTAACACAGTGTTTTGCCTAACTCAGGCCATAGACTTCTTTCAGGTGCTCACCTGTCAGAACACCAGTACCAGCTCAGATAAACCAAAAAATAAACCCCTTAAACCACTGTCAGATGAAACTTTCATCTAGTTTGTAGTAGGCAAAGGCAACAATCCTTCCTGGTCCTTGTCAGGGCAGTGATTTTTATCCATGACCAACCTCTGTCCTTGCAGCATTGTACTCTGTGATGCAGACTCAGCAAATTCCTAAAAGACACCTAAATACCACAGTAGATGGTATTTACCATCCAGTGAGTATCCACTGGTAGGTATTTACCTACCAGTGAGTAGGATGCTTGTCCTGGTTCCACTGAAGTTTTTTGCAGCTTGAATCTCAGCATTTCCTGATCCTTCTGAGTGGGAGTGACTCTTCTCCCAGCTCAGCAGCTTCTCTGAACCCCCTTTTTTATGGAGTGCTCCCCACAACTTTTATAGGAAGGTAAGGAGTCCACCAGTAAGATGGGCACTGTTAGGTAGAACACAGAAGACACCAGAGTCAGACTCCACATTGCTCCCACCTGCCTTGTGCATGCCCTACCCTGCACTTTAAAATGGCCTCTGATAATGCACTCCTTGTTAATTAGTGATACATCTTATCCTGTGCTAACTTATATTGGCATTATGAGTTTATAAAAAATGCAGGTACACTTCCCTTTGGGTCTTCTAGAATTTCTTTTCAACTTTTCTCTCAATTTATGGGATTAATTAAATTTAATGGGATTAATTTGCTCTATCCATCACTCCTTTTATTTCATTGAGTGGGCCTTAATCTATAGGTAAACATTGCAAAATAAGATAGAAAAAATAATTTAATGTAATCTCAATCCAGAGTAGTTGATTTAACAAGTTATGCCATGGGACTCCTCATCATAGCAGGCAGGAGGAAGAATTTTCTGTCCTTTACTTCAAATAACCATAAGAATGCTAATTCCTATTCTTGCTTTTTCTCTTTTTTTTTTTTTTTTTTTTGTCTTTTTGGTAAGGATTGGGGAGGAAAGGATCTTATGCATAATTTAATTGCTTTGTCTTTCTCCCTCAGGTCAGTATATTATATTATATTGAAAAGTAATTATGCAGCGAAAGTAAAATGTCAAACTGCAGATGTCTGGTAACAAGTATAGTACAGATGTGAACGATTCTATTATGTGCCATCTTGCAGACATCTTTATACCTTTCCTCTGAAGCTTCAGCCTATGTGCTTATATGTTTGAGTATTTATGCACCCTGGATGAGATTTGCTTTTTTTCCCCCCCCTTTGCAGCATCTAGATCCCAAGCTGGGTTGCCTTGTTGGCAATGATTGATTACCCAATATCTAATTAAACCTGATCCAATCACTTATTATGCAGAGTGGAACAAACAAACTGAAGTCGACTGTCAGAGCTGTGATTGATGATACTGCCAATCCAGCTTTTGTTGCGTCTAATGTCCTGACGCTTGTTACAACCAGCCAAAGCTGCGCTGGACAAAGTGTTCTGTCACTCTTCACACAAATTCACTCCCCTCCCCCCCCCCAACATGCCTCTCTCTCTCTCCCTCTCTCTTTTTTTTTTTCTTTTTTCTTTTTTTTTTTTTTTTTTTTTAAAGAAAAAAATTATTGAGAACAGCAGAGGTTCTGTTTGGGTTAGTGTGTACAATGAGATCAAAGTCCCCTGGAGATCCAGAGTCCTTAAGTGGCAGGGAGGGAGTGGAAGAAAAAGAGTGTGTGCATGGGGGAGGCGGTGGCAGGAGGTGCACTTGGTATGGTAATGAACCTACCTTGGGGAGAGTGACAGATATGACATTAAAGCAAACCTAGCAGGGTAATAATTTCTTTTCTATTGTCTGCCAAGCAGGATTCTCTTCGCAGCTCTCATTTATAAATTTTTCAGTTTTAATGCTTTAATTATTTAAAATGCAAATAGGTTTCTGAAGAAAGAAGCAGAAAATACAAATTCCCTAAACAAATTCAACTTTTGAAGTTACATTCACCCATTGTAAAAACCTTTTTCTTGTGCATTGCATTAGCTTAGGTTAGATAGGTTTCAGGGTAGTTTTTTGTGGTTTTTTTTCTTAGTAAGTCAAGAATTAGTTAAATTTTTGCAGTTTTTAATATTCATATTTTTATTAGCTCAAGCTAATTTTTTTGTTTTGCTTGGACAGCAAGTGAAATAAAAAATCAGATTCCTTTGAAAAGAACTAGTCAGAAAAATGCAGAGGCTTTTAATTATGGTATTTCCTGACATTATCTGCATTTCAAATGTTCAAACTGTATTTAGATATTAGGGAAATTGATTATTTATATCCCTTAACATGTTGAAAATTTCTGCTTAAAGGGTCCCTCCTTATATAAATTGATTATACTTACTGTGGACAAGTCTCTATATGCTTGTGCAGATGTGGATGATTTTCATGTGATAATTGGAAGAAATGGTAAAAGTATTTTTCAAAACCTTATGCAATTAATCATATGTTTACAATTTAATCACCTTCTTTGTAATTTAACTGCAAATCTAAAATCCCTGACTCCTGTAGAGCTTCAAACAGCTGATATTCAGAACAAAACTAAAACGAAAAAAACAAAATTCAGTAAGATTTTAAACTTTTTTAGTCTTAAGCTAGAATTTTACTGGAGCAGCTATCCTTTCTGGAATAAGAGGAATAACAATGTACAGTTTGAAACCCTCTTTTGTTTCTAGACAGGTATCAAAATTCTAAAGTTCATTTTTTTTTATTTTCCCTGCCAGGTCATACACAAGAGGTCTGCACATTTGGCCAAAAGCTGTGAAGGTTCCTAGGTCAACATGTTTCAGTTCAATACTTCTTCATGTCCAGAAAAAACGTGTAGATTATTTATGGGTATGTTTTAAATATTTCACTGCTCTGTCCTAGCCCTTAGATCTAAATGGTGCAGCACCTGGGCGGATGAGTGAATTCATGAAATAACCCCAGTATCACTAATGAAAACTCTTAAATCATACCAAAAAGATGTTTCTGTAATAAATTAGGAAGAAATCAGGTTATAGAAATAGTTCACAGATTGGTTCACAGCATGGATGAGGTGGAAAGGGACCTCTGGAAATCAGCTGATCCAACCTCCTTGCTCAAGCAGAGCCCCATAAAATCAGTTTCCCAAGACCATGTTGAAAGAGTTTTTTGGTATCTCCAAGGATGGAGACTTCAGAGCCTCCCCAGGCAACCTGTGGCAGTGCTTGGCCAGCCTGACAGTAAAAATTCGTGTCCTTGCATTCACACAGAGTCTGTTGTGTTTCAGTTTGCACCCATCACCTCTTGTTCTGTCACTGGGCACCACTGAAAAGTCTGTCACCATCCTCTCTGCATTCTCCCTTCAGATATTTATATACATTGATGAGCCCTGCAGAGGGGATGGGTATTTTATCACTGGCACTAGGTGATGGGCCAGAATCAGACATCGCCAGCCAATTTAGCCCAAAATTGTTACCTTTAGAGAAATATACTTACTGCATGGAGCTATATTTTTGTCAGAGGGATATCTGCTAAACTGTGTCAGCATTTAAGCAAATCCATCTTGACAGGATGTAATACACACAAGCATTTGTAGGATCTTAAAGAGCAGTAAAATAGGCTTGAGGGTAGAGTATAGCCCTTCTTTACCAGCAAAGAAAGGCAGTACTGGAAGCAAACACTGGAAAATACTGATACAGAAAAAAAGTGTTTTGGAGGGTGCAGAGCTACAGGGAAAACAGCCCTGTGAATGTCCAGTACCAGAAGCTGTGTCTTATGCTCTCAGTAGTCACAGCAGTATCAGGTTGTCTGTCTGGATAGGAGTCTTCCTTCAAGACTTTGAAGACAATTCAAGACATTGCTAGATGAGTCACCTTGGCACAAATAGCAAGAAAAACAAGCTTCCAGCATTCACACTGAGTCTGTTGCAGAGATAAAGCTAACACAAACTTCAGGTACTGCCGATACCTAGCTTACCTAGTTCTAATTTTATGGCTTAACTCTAGATACCCATCCCCTTCTGCAATATACCAATAAACATTATATTGGTTTCCATGGAAGCTGTGGAACTACAGTGAGGTAAATGGGAGAAGAATCAAGCCTTAAATATTTTAATCATGCATGGATTTAAGAAGAAAAAAATGAGAAAAAAAATCAAAGAAACAAAATAGGCTTCTCACAGCATTAAAAATAAATGGTTTACACTAGGGCAATAGGAGGCTAACATTACCAAAGGAAGCTAAATTTAGGTTGTGAAAGGTTATCTTGGGCAAGCACTTATGGTGCATTTCTCTAAATTTTCACTTCAATTAATCTCTAGAAATTCAGTGTCTGATCCCAGTGACAGTAGCCTCTGGCTTCTTGAGAGCGACTGCCGAGGAAAAATTATCTGACACATATCAAACAAGCAAGAAATGACACTGGACAACATTAATCAAAACTTTCTCATTTCCTGAAGAATTAAGCATTAAATAATTAATTCCAGCACTACAGGCAGCTGTAAAAGAGGCCTTGTGCCTCCCCGCTGGTAAGAATTTGTCCTTGTCTAAAAGACTAGATTGATATATTTATTATTTATCAGATTAATCATGGCCAGGAACATTATAGATTGGCAGCCAAGCCCAGCCAGTTATATTGCAGTGGCCTGTTATTGGAGCTTTGAAAGAGCCTGGTACATCAGCAACATTCAAAAGAGGAAAAAGTAGAAGAATGTTCCCCAAGAATTATTTTTAAAAACCAAGCAAACAAACAAACAAAAATCCCCGACTGAAATGAAAAATACCCTTCAAATATTTGGGGAATTTTGTTTGGTTGTTGTTGGCAGTTTTTTTTAAAAAAAGGAACTGGACAAAGAAGATGTCATTGATTCAGCACCTCAGTGGAGGCTGCTAGCTCCTGGGGTCATTTTTATTTCTGTTTGCTAAGGACTGAAGGAGGCCCTTAGGATGTGGGTCAGAATATCAACTATTCTACGTGAAGCCACAATCATTAGTTTTAAAACATAGTTTCAGTGACAGACAGATATAAATCAATTTAACCAGTACAAACAAGAAAAAAACACTTCCTATTCTTAATTTCCCTTCTGTTTATCCAATACTGTAGCTGTGAGACTGATTTATGGTTTAGGCTTTCTTTCATTTTTGCTAGCTAGCCATGGTACCAAGTAGCAGAGTAACTACAAAGTGAAAACCTAGGGAATCAGCAGATTTATAGGTGTCAGACAAAATAAACTTCACATAATTTCATGTAATTTTACCTTGCAGTCCTGTGTTTGGGGCTTTTTTTCTCTTTTTCAATTTTACCCCCTATTGTTTCCATTCTGCCTATCACTGAAATAGTATCTTACTTGGAATTTTTCATTTTGAATAGAGGATTTCTCACTTCCTTTCAATAGGCTTGCACACAGAGTGGAAGGAAACCATAACTGTGGGGATCACAATTTAGGGATTGTTCCAAATGCTAGCTTTTCCTCTACATCTTCTTGTCTTGTTTCTGAGGTGAAGGGAGGTTGAGAGAAACTTCTCTTGCCCCACAAAAAGTTTACTGCCATGTGTGCCTCCCCAGCTTTCTCTTTGGATATTACTTACATAATATCTGGCAACAAAAAACTTCCAAGGAAGACTGCCATGTACTTGGTGAGTGAGAAGTAATGAGATATTCCTTAAAGTCAATTTTGCTTCCACACAGGGCAGAGTGCCCTGCTAGTCTATTAGAGTGATAGTTTCGGGGTGGCCAGACATACTGAGCATTTTATTTTAAAAAGATAAATAAGAGAAAAGAAAGCAACAGCGAAATAAGGGCCTGAAATAGCAGAAAGAAGAGTCAACAGAAGCCATGCTTCTTTGACCTGTGACAGATGAGGAAATATTTGATAAACATTTCATTAAGATTAGAACAAGGCTCATTCTAGGTCACATGCAGAACCCATTCTGCCAAATAAAATCCAACTGTTCATTCTTAGGTTAGACTATAAAACCTCCAACTTTTGTAGAGACCAACAAACAGTTCTCAAAGCCTAGAGATCATGAAGCTAAGGCCAGTGGTTCTGAGATCTGGAGGTCAAATGTTTCCTGAGCTAGAAGAAAGAATCTTGAATATTACTAATCTGCATGGACTTTTCTACCACAAGTTCTTCTGCATGATTTTTCATCTCATGTGCCTAATGTTAGTAGTGTCCAGTGGCAATCAGTTTCACATTTAACTATGCATTTCAGAACTAACTCCTTCTCTTGTCTTTTGAACAAGCTACATTCAGAAGCCAATGAACATTTTCCCCCTCATCTGCTCGCTGTGGCTTGTGAAGTTACCACCACTGAGCATACTGACACTACAAGTTGCTGTCAACAGCATTTTCTTCACTTCTCATCACAATCTTGTGCTGTGGAGCACAATCAAGTCTGATGCATCAACCATCAGCTTTATCTGTCTTTAGAATTCTATCTCTTATCTTTCTTAAATGTTCTATTTCAGTGTAGGAAAAAAAAATCTTTTCCTTATCAGATACCAGTGGAGAATACTTAGACAAATAAGCAAAGTAGAAGGTAAAAAAGAAAATATTTGTTCATACAAACTCTTCAGTCTTTCCAAATCCTCTCAGAGGGCCAGATCCTTATTATCCCATAGTTAAGGGATACTTTATGGCCAACAAAGGTATTCTGCTTATGATAAGACAAGTCACAACTGTTGTGTAGAAGAAAAAAGAAAATAAATCATTGAGAAGGCTTAAAATGGACTCTAAAACTTAAACACTTGAAAAATTAAATGGAAAAAAAACCCAAAAAACATTAGAAATAATTTTTCTTGAAACAGTTTAGCAATTTTTGCAGACCCAATTGATGTATTTTGTTTTTTAAACAGAAAAAGAGGGTAGGTGTGTTTCCTTCTGCAACACAACTGCTTCAAAGATAGTCTTGGACATTAACCCTAGTATGTGCTGAATACTTTAAAAATCAGATCATTTACTGTGACACATTTTAAGAATACCCAAAAGCATGTGAGAAAATAATTAAACAAACCCCCAAAAACTCAGTCCTTGTTTTCCACAGAGGCAATATGTGTCTGATTAAATTAGCTGGGTAAACTTCAACGAATATGTGCAATCCCCAATGACAGCACTATGGACAACATCCTCCTTAATGGGAGACAACAAGCTGTTCCTGAAGGAAAAAGAAGAGGCTGGTCCCTGGTGGTTACCAGCCCTCTGTTTGCATCCTTCTTTGCTTCTGGATGCACAGGAGCAAACCTGTGGCTACTCCAGCCAGAAATGTGACAAAGCTCCAGCCTTTGGAAGTTTGTGCAATACTCCCCTGAGGCCCCTCTGCTGTGAGCTAACACATAGCTCTTCTGATGGGTCACCTGGGAGTGATTAACACCCCTGACCACAACATCCCCCCTTCTGGTCTCAGCATTTTAAGTGGGAGCCTGAATCCTTTGGCTACCTCCACTCTAAAAGACTCATTCTTGAAGGGCTCAGGGCCAGCTCAGCCCCAGTGCAGCCACAGACAGCTCCAAGCCTGCTGAGGATGGACAGATGTGCTGCAGCCAGTGCTGCAGGCCAGGGTCAAACAAAAGCTGCAAAAGCCTTTTTCCAATGCTCTGCCATCAATACCCTGCAGTTGATTTTCCCCACGTTCTATGCCACACCTTAGTGCTGTGGAGCCATGGCTGCAAAGAGCTTTTTTTTTGGGTGCAGGTAGAGCAACTCTTACATGTTGCCTTTTGTTATGATAGAAAAATATCCTCATGAATGAATTGAACCAGTTGTCCTCAAACCTGAAATGTTTGTAGATATACCACGACGTATAGTTAAATTCAGGCAATTGCTGTGACGTCTTTTCAATGGGGGATGCACCTTCTTTCTAAGTCTTTTTTCCCTTCCTCCAAATATTTATGATGTCCTCTCTGTACAGGATAATTAGACTTCCTGCTTCTACAAATGTAAATAGACAACTTCAAACTTGAAATTAGGAAATTAATAAGGAAATAGATTCAATTCAGATTCAATTCTGCTGAACTCAGCAGACCAAAGGTAGATATTTTCAATGTCTGCACAAAGGTAAATTATGTCGTTTTTCAAAGGGAAAATGTTTGATAGAACACGAGACATAAGTAAAACTGTACAGCTTAAAATGTCCACACTGTGGTACAGAACACAATCTGATATGGATGAGAGGCTATGAGGGCATGGGTGGTTCTGCTTATTATGGTTTTATATTTTAACTGCAAAGGTTAAAAGCAAAGTATAGCAGGCCTTTTTTTTTTCTGATACAGCAGCAAAATGAAGCCATGTAGTCTTGCTCAGAAATCAAGGGGGTTCTATGCCTCCTGGGGAGCCTGAAGAACTATCTTTTAAGTTTAACTCTGGTTTTGTCATCCTAGGAACCCAGGGTCTAAACTAATGTAATAATTTATGAAATAAAGTAAGAAATCTTTCAGAAAGCCCACAGAAAGAAAAGCTTATGGATGATTTGAAACAAAAGCATCACAAGTGTCACGTCTTTAAGTTAGGCTACTGCTCTCTAATATCAGGTTCATAATCTGACATCACATATTTGCCGCAGCTCTCCTCGGAGAAAAAATATATTGTAAAAGGTCAGCATAAAAAACCCTGCTCTGGATCTATGAATTGCTCACAAACATCTTAAAATATAAGTGTGTGCTTTTGTATAGAAGAAGAACTAGTGGAAATATTGAAAACAAGCATAATTCTGTGTTAATGTATATGTTCTTTTATGTACTCCTACTCATATTTTCATGAATAAAATACACAATCAGCTTTTGAATACTGCATATTATTTCTCAGATAACACTTATTTTGGACAAAGTTGACTGTTTCTCTCAGCATTGCCTAAGTTTTTATAATTCCTTCTTAAAACATAGTTATTTTACACTTAATTCTAAGAGAAATAATGAAGACCTTCCCATATTCAGTCATTAAATGTGAAAAGAAACAGAAGGTAAGCTGTTCTG
Source organism: Fringilla coelebs (assembly GCF_963513975.1). Taxonomy (NCBI): domain Eukaryota; kingdom Metazoa; phylum Chordata; class Aves; order Passeriformes; family Fringillidae; genus Fringilla; species Fringilla coelebs. The sequence goes on from NC_140028.1 coordinate 64,928,049, forward strand.
ATTTTTCATAAGCTCTGGTTCAATAAAAGTCTCCGGTTGGAATTCTGGGAAGTTTTTCTTAAGTAGCAAGCTTTGAAAACTAGATAAAACTTTTAATATGTATGTGCTAAAGAAGAAAGGAAAAAAAAAACTCTAGAAAAATGATTGAAATTATTGTTCAACACAGAACTGCACAGAAAAGCTGAGCATGGCTGAGCTTTCAAATCTACACCAACAGCCTGGCCATGAAGTAGGGAGCCCAAACACCGGTAGTTCCAAGCTTCGGACCAGCTGTTTCTCAGTTGGCTTTTGAGTTTGGGGTGAGCTCCATGGCATCAGAGCATCTGTCTGGGCCACAGGAAGCAGAAGAAGGTCTAGGGCCAACTAACACTCCTCGTACTGCTAGAAAAGGGCAATCAGGACAACACACTTCAATCTTGCACATTTTTTTTTCCGGTGGTGGCTGTGTGAGAGATTCAGAGAACCAGATCCCAGTAAATCAGGTTAGGCTGAAAAAGAGCAGCCAGACCTGTGGTCACATCTCACACAGATGGAAGAGAAGTTTTACCTTCTGAAGTGATATTGACTGCAATAGAAAGCAAAATCAGAAACAACAGTGAGACAGTAACTGGCTATTTATTTGCTGCTCACTACATGTTCCCTTCAGCAATTTTGAAAGGACATGGCTGTATGGAACAGGGGAAAGCTGCCTACTTGCAATGTTCTGGGGGAGAGGAAACTTCTGAGAGTGTAAATAAAGAACTTTGAAGAGCATTAGAGAGAAAGAGAGGAAGCATCTTATATGTACCAAGACCTTAGAAGGGATGGAGGGATCGGGAAGACTTTTCATAAGGACAGCAGGAAACTGCACAGAACTGGTTGGAAGTTGATTATGAAATTGAAATGCTGATAGACCAAGGTAAGGAAAACACATGCCCGGGCAAGATATGGTAGGCAGAAAAGGATTTATTTTGTAAGTTTCTTGGAGTTTCTCACTCTTTTTCTGTCCATCCAATCTACATAAGATGTCATGACTATTAAGTTTTCATTGCCCTGCTTTGAATTCTGACAAAGCCTAGTTCTAGACCTTATAAATCACACTGCTTTCTTTATTTTGTGCTATGGCCAAATCTAAACAAACACTTGGTTTATATTAAAACCTGACTTAAATGGTGGTGTCTGAGTGAATGTGGAGTGGCCCTACTTACTCCACATGGACATCAGTGAAATCATTATAGGTCAGCAATTGAAGCAGCTGTTTTCACTGCTCTGTAAAATTGCACCCAATAAGGATTTATCATTTTTTGTGATATTAAATTGATGTAAAATATTAAATTATGCAAATTGAAACTCCAGAATATCTTCCACGAGGTAGTTTCATGATTCATATGAGAGCTGGAACAAGTAGGATCAAGTGCTTTCAAGACCAAATTGACTCGCTGCCGTTCACACAGTGGGTGACAGCTTTCAGTTGACTGACACCTCTGACCACCACTCCATTTCCAGCTGTGACAAAAAATGGGAGATGGAACTCAAAAGACACCCCATAATTACCACATAGCAGCTTCATCCCTACAGGCAAGACAAGCTGGGAAATATATAGTTTTCACTAGAGCTTAGAGACAAGTCACAAAAACTAGATTAGGGACTAGATGCTTTTGATATCACTTCCCCTAACTTCAAAACATCCAGCCTTGGGAAGTGGGTACTGAAGCCTGTCTCTGATACTCAGCCTTAACACAGGATTTTTAAAATTATGTTAACTTTACAAGTGAAAAAAAAAAATTATTTTGCAAACTCAGTGCTGCCCTGCTACAGCTGTATTAGATTCTATGAGTAAACTCAGCCAGTGAACTGCCTTTCCACCACCAAGGTCCTGTTCAACCCTAATTCAACCTTAACTACTTCAGAGAAAATCTTCCTCATGTTGTCAAGTTTGGCTTTTGCTGAAGACTAAATGCTCTCTTCTCATCCAGCCTTCATGCACTCCTGCAGACTCCTGTGAGGAGATCCCACGCTGACCACAATGGAGAGCTCCAATCTTCTCCCAGCTCCCCCCACCCAGAATGTGCCACAAGCCTCCAAAGCTTGAGCCCACCAGCAAAGAAAAACAGAACAAGATGATACCCCCAAAAGGGAACATTCAGACTTGTTGGGGAAAAGTGAAATAGGTGAAATGAAGGTTTAGAAAAATAAGCCTGTGCACTGTCTTTTGGAGGATTGGCTTTTCCCTCCAGTCTATTTGTTGGCTTCTTCAGCTACAGTGGACCCACACAGTCCCTAGAGAAGTGTCTTGGAGAACATCACCTTTGAGCCTTTGGGCTGGGAGTTTAGTGTTCACTGCAGGCAGAATTTCTTTTCCTTTCAGAAGCCTCCCTTTTGGTGTTCAAGGTGCAAATACCCTGTTTGCTCTCTGTGTCAGGACATGAGTACAAGATACATTGACCTTGGCAGCAAAGACAAAAAAGGTTCTTTTTCCCAAGTACTTGTTCCCACACACTAGCTCACTGACCTTTCATCAGTGCCCAGACAACAGTTTTGGAGAACCACACTGTAAATCAGCTCTCTGAAGTGATCTGAGTCACAAAATAATCTTCTTTTGGTTTTTTTTTTTTTAACTCGCATCAGTTTGGTGTGTACTGATTTGAAAAAGAAAATAAACCCATGGAACAAAGCCGCCATATAGAGCATGGCCATGGGGCAAGAGCCAAGGGGGTGCATCCTCTCGAGTTGTCATGCCAAGTAACAAAACCAGGTATCCTGTGATCCCACCAGTCTGCAATCCCAAAGTATCCCTGACAGAGCAGACTGTTTCATGTCCCAAAAGATAAAGCAGTCCTTCCTCCTCCTGCGAAGGCTTGGGCAGAATTGGAGCACATAGCTAGGATAAATGAGCAGTCATCCTCCGTTCTGGCCCACCACACTGCTTTGAAAGGACAAGTGCTTTTAAAACAACTGGAAGCTTTGTTAAATTATAGAGTTTCTTCTCTGTCATAAATTCTGTAATGTAAATACATTCCAGCAGCAAGATTTACTTTTCAAAAATATGAGAAACACAAGACAAATATTTGTGCCTGCTGCACAAATAACATGGTATGATTTTAATGTTGAGAATGTAGCAGCATCTTTTAAAGTTGATGTCTGGTACTGGCTGCTAATGAAAATGAAAGGAAAAGAACTGATAAATAAGGGGGCTTTGGGCCAAATCCCAGATAGTATCTTTTTTCATAAAAACCAACCAAAACTAAAACTGGGGTACACAATGATGTTGGAGGAGGAACAGAAAGAACTTTTAAAGACACTATTACCTTACTTACATTTTATTGACAGCTGCTACCATTTCTCACCCACCTCTTTAACTTGCAGAAAAAGCTGTCAGTTAACTCTCTAAGGCAGAGGAAAACCAGCAAGACTTGGCAAGAATCTGAGATTTTTGATCATATGAGTCCTTACTACAAGAATCACATTGTTAATGTTACCTGTGTTTATGAGGTACTAACATACAAATGGCAGGATAGTTTGCTTCACTTTGGCCTTATTATTGTTATTCTTTTCCTTCTTTTCTCCCTCTGGTACTTGCCTTGATCTTTCTAAGAACTTTCTACCTCCCAAAAGACTTCTGTGTTCTTCCATTTGCACATGAAATATATGGTTGCCATTTTTTAAATCAAACTGAGTCTGGGGATTATCATGACCTGAAACACCAATAGCAGCTCTCACAGTCACAGTCCATTGAACATTATTAATTTATGATCACATCTTGCTGTGCCTTAGCCACTTTCTGAATTGACTTACCACAGCAAGCCTGCCTGCTGCACAAAATACTACAAAGTAGGATAACATCCTGCTGAGACATTCAGTATGTCAGGTAATGGAAAAGTATCCCACATCTGAAGGACGGCAAAGTTTTCTGCTTTCTGTTTTGACTCTTCTAGTTGTGCTTAGTAAAAGTCATGCAGGGACACAGTTTAGCATCTAGTTTAGCATTTAGATGTTGAAATGCTATGATTTCCCTTTGAGATAATTTTGTCTTTATCATGCTCCAGCATAATCAGTCTTGTCTTCAAATAGAGGGGTATGAAAACAAAAAGTATTCATAGACCTTCCTCTTCTGTTAATTGTACATGAGGAAGAAAGCCACATGCAGGCTCTTTCACCAGCCAAATCCGTGATTTTCCAATACATTTGGAAGTGAAAGCCTACACAGCTATATGATATTTTCAACATTGCTTTACAAATTTTCAAACGCCTTAAATAAGAAGCAACATAAGGAAAGGGCTACTTGATCATTTGTTAAACAAATATCAAAGATATGCATACTAATGCCAGAAGGAGTGCTTTCGGGTGTTCTATTTACAGAATTGTAATTACATTTGCTGTTTGAATTGGCCCTCCAAAGAATTAAAAATAAGCAGCCATGGCTTTTTATTGCTATCCAGTGTTCCCTGGTGGCTTCTCTCTGAGTGTTCTGACTGGCAATTGTTCCAGGCTCACTTGTGCCAGTAATGCATTTGTTAATTAGGCTAAGAGTACTACAAAACCCACAACACAAGCCTCTTGTCAGCATATGCTGATCTAACCTCTTGAAAGGACAGTTATTTAAATAGATGCCTTTTGAGCTTTTGCTTGGGGATTTTTTTCAAACATGTAAATATTCCTCTAAATATTAGTTATGCTGGTTTAAATTTTTATGGGATCAAATATTTGTTTAATTCTTGTTTTCCATGTTCGCTTTTCCATTTCAATGTGTTTTCCTCCACTAATCTCCTACACATAAAATAAGGAAGTCTTGAGAACAAACTTTTTTGACACAAGTCTAAACAGCTTTCTGCACCTCTAGTTATACCTAATATCAGTTCTGCAAAGACCAGGAGGAACATGCAGATTTTGCACTTTCTGCACCCGTGTTAAGAACTCAGGAACAGCACCAAAGACGTGCAAGAGAGCAAGAGGACAATCCACAGTGGAAGGGGACTTTTTGAAAACTGCACATCAGCGACTCTGATTCTATGTTCCAGCCATCCAGATGGAAAGAAAAGGGATGAACTTAGGCTGCAACTTCATTACTGGTTTGAGAATGATCTGGCAGAAAACACTGACTGCAATTCATCAGTCCTTTTTAATAACTTTCACCTGTCCAAATGTTGCCACCAACATTCTAATCTACAAACCTGTTTTCACACCCTTCTGCACAACTTTTTATGTATGAAATCTAAGTTATGGGTACATTGCTTGTCAAGACAAAAAAAGCGAACTCAGGCCAAGAGAAAAGCTGCAGAAACTTGGTGCATCTAATTATTGAGAATTGACAGAAATATAGTTTGCTTTTTAACGCTAAACACAATAAAGGAATACCTCTGATTTTCCTATTAGACAATAAAATACTGAAATTGCAGTCATAGGAAAGACAATTTTAACAGATTTTATTTTAGGTGATTCTAAACATTATTTTATGCAGATTTATTGAAATATATTTTATTATTATATTTTTTAAATTATTATTTCTAGTATTTCACGTATAATAGGGCTCAGCATTTTCAATAAAGCTTTGCTTAGATATTTTCTTTCTATCTCAGACAGCAGTGCTTACTGCTACATACAGAGTAAAAAGTAAGTCATCTCAATTCAGCATATAACAGCACTGAAAAAAGTGGGTTGGTCTTCCCTACAAAAATAGCATGATTCACTTGGAAGTCAAGCAACCGTGTTTGGAAAGTTCTCTGTTTTGGTTATCTGCCCAAGCGTGCACCCAGGGCTGGGCTGAAGCTTGATTTTTCTATAGCTGCCTGCTTCTATATTGAAAATATTTGCTTTTTCTCCCCTTTGGGAAACAAACAAAAAAAAAAAAAAAAGAAAAGGAAATATCTGAACAAAATCAAAGATTTATTTAAGATGGAGGAGAATGAACAGAAAGGCACTCTAAGTCTTTTTTAAGATATATTTATATACACATATATTTCTACACACACACATACATGAACCTTTTCTTTTATGTACTGGCCTCAACAGATGCATAACGGAAAGTACATTTTCAAAAATAAATGTTCCATTCCTGAGAGGGGATATCACAGCCATTTAATCCAAAGCCATTCATGAGTCAATACAAGCAGAATTTCTGAATGCAAATTTCCAAGCTCCTAGTTTTCATATTTAAAATACAATAAAATTTCAGAATGCTTACCTTGAAGGGAATAGAGAAAAACAATCCAGCTCTGTTCTGATAGGACACACTGTAGACACAAGTGCTTTATGTGGCTCAATTATTTTTGCATCACAGAGACCAGTACTTCAGACTAAAGAATTTGTGGACAGTAGACTTGAACGCATAAATTCATGGGACTAAGAGCAAGAGTCCTGCAAAATCTAGTGCTAGAAATCTCTAGAAAGAATTTAGGAAAACAAGGAAGACCTGTTTTGAAGAACATCTTCATAGAACTGCAGTACTGCTTATCTAGCCTTCTACAGAGCAGAATGTAAGCCCCTATGATGCCTTGTCACCCTTATCACTCAGCATCCCATCAAAAGTTAACCCAGCTCAGGAGGGGACAGAGGAGAGCCTGGCTGCACTGCTGAGGAAGGCGTGGGTCACTGCTTTTACATCCATGCCAGGTGGGAAGGAACCAGCCCAGCACAGCTCAGCACTCCCTCCTCAGCACTGCCACTGAATCCACACCGTGCCTGGGATCACCAGGGCTCATTTGAGTCAGCTCAAGCACTGCTACACATCACAGCACTATGGCAACTGCAGCCTAGACATGCTTAAACACACTGGGGGTGAAGGAAAGGATGGGGAGGAGACCCATGAGCGGGCCTCGCAAGACCTGTCCTTTGATAAATCCACAAAATGACATAAATGAGCAGGGATTGAGATTCTGAACTGCAATGAAGCCTTGTACATTGAACATCAAAGTGTCAGCCAACTCATTAACTTGTGCTGTGAAACATGAAGCAGGAGTACAGAAAATATTTGCCTTTGCAGAAAATATTTGATGAGCATTTCACTTGAGAAAGAAGTGTTACAAATGCCTACATAATTTACTTGCATGTGTAATTGCCTTTATGAGCGCTCTGAAAGTATCACTAACTCTCAAAAATGTTGGGTTTGACACTTCTTGCTTAAGGCTGAGTTTTAGTATGGACATGGTTTCCAGACCTAGACTTTTTGCCCCTTTTAGACTGTTGTCAAACAAGAAGGTCAGGGAAAGAAAAGGGCGGGGAAATGATCTCATAGACATACTTTTAATTTACAGAGTTATGGAATTCAGGCTGCCACAAGTAAAATACTGGCTCAAGCATGGCCAAACCCATAATGGTCATAGAGCTCCTGGGGAACTCCTCAGTCATTCTGTGATAGGGAGGAAAGGCGCTGGATTTCTGAAGTGCAGAGGAAGAAATGATCCTTGTGTAGGCAGAAAGGAGAGGAGACAAAGAAAATTTTAAAATGACAGGTGTCTTCTACTGTTCAGCAATGTCAAGGTGCCAATTCCAGCAAGGAGTTGCATTTGTTCCAGCAACTTCAAGCACCTACTTCTACCCAATGCATCCTGGTGTACCTGTTTTCTCTGGTATTTATGGCCATACACCATAAATTTTGGTATTGCTTCCGTGTCCTGCCACCACCATGGCTCCAGAAGTTTCTGTCATCTTCAGTTGCACAGCCCTTGGTTGGTGTCATCCAAACAGAAAATAAAACCAAAACCAAACTAGACTCATTAGATTACAGAATTTAGGAAGTTCAAGGAAATTGAATCAGGGAAGTAGTAACACTTCTTAATTTCTGACTTTCTGTATGAAGACCTGACAGGTTTTCTAACTCTTGAAACAAAAGAGAATAACCAAAGTCCTCCAGCACCACGAGATCAGTGAAGCTCTACTTTGTACGTGTATTTAGGGTTGAGTTTTGAGAAAATAATCACATAGGTTCAAAAGCCTCCAGAAGCTGAGTAGAATAAAAGAAACTGACAGTTCTTAGCACTTGAAGCGATTTCAGATTCCCAGGTGTCATATTTAATTTCTGACTATTTGGTGTCAGCAGCATATAACAAACCCTCAGCTAGCTGAAATCTTACAGTAGAAGTACAAAACCAGGGATACATTAGAATGGATAACACAATATTTTTGTGATACTATGCCCATCAACTTTTCTATAAAACTTCTGTCTCAGATGCTCTTGAATAATCCTTTTTGCACTCCAGACTCTTTAAAATAGTACCTATCTTTCACTGGGTCCTTTCTAAGGACATAAATTTTCAAACCCTGAGCTGGGACTCAGAAAGTCTTGACAGCTTTCCACAACAGAGTAGCAGGCTTCCTTCCCTCTTCCTGCTTACACCTCTTTGCTCCCTCTGAGAGGTACTGAGTGGTACATCCTAATAAATTGCTAGAACTTGTGAATGACACAAATTACAGGGAGCTGTGCAGTACATTCTGTGGTCCCGTCAGTGTGCATCCCTGTGAATACTGTACCACTGACACCAACCAAAGCTCAGTCTACCCTAAAATAGGGCAGACACAACCACCAGAATATTTTTAGAGGTGTGCATAAAATATTTTTATCATCTAAACATCAAAGTGAGTCTGGTCATTTCACCAGTCCATCAGTTTCATCCTTATTTCCCAGAAAATTCACCTCTACTTAGTGATAAATTCTTGTATTATTTTCTGGTTTCTCCATGGAACATTATTTTTGTTTCCAGGGAAGGAAACAAGATATCACATGATCACCTACAGAAACAATTGGTTTATTATTTATTTTTTCCCCACTGCAAATTTTTTTTCCATATGTAACAACATATAGATTGAACCAGGATAAAGAACTGGAAAATCACTAACTAGGGCCTCAAGCAGGTTAAGGGAAAGTGAAACATGAATGGTCACTTGAAAATGATAATTTTTCAGATTTTCAGGAGATATTTACCATGCCCTTCTGATGGTGTTTTCAACATGTCTATGTATACCACACTTTACAGCATCAGTTCTTTCTGACCTACCAAAATTCTCTCCATAACTTCATAAATGAAGTGGAAAAGTTTACTATTAGCAGGGAGTATTCTCAAAACTATCATTAGATGAAAATCTGGAGAAAGTGTTAACATTACCAGGTGATAAAGAATGGAAATGGTAGATTAAAACCAGACTTGATAAATGCAAAATAATATATAGTAACAAGTATGACTCTACACATTAAAATGTACAGCTGTGGACTTTTGTTAGATATTGCAATGCAGAAAAGTAATCTTGGAGTCTTTTTGAATTTTCCTCTGGAACTCTCAACTCAGATTTCAGTGGCACCAAAAGAGAAAGAATTATTTGGAAAAGAATTGAGAACCAAACAACAACACTAAATCATTATGTACTGAACCACAGAGATCTTGGTTTTTTGACATTAACCATAATGTTGGATACTCAATCTGAATATTGATGTAGCAGAAGTAGGGCCAGTACAGATGAAGATGATGAGAGATCCAGAATCTCTTATAAAATGGGATTGAATATTCTTGGATGCCACAGAATTATTTTTTAAAAAAATCCCAACCAAACAACCTCAAATGAAATAGAATTAGACAGAAGATGGACACAAAAATATTCCAAGATGCCCATAACATGAGTTCTTTTGTATAGAATAACAAACAGAATAATGCACAGAATTCACCACTACTGCATGTTGGAGATGCCAAAGGTATGTATGGTTTCAGAAACAGGAGCACACATCATTGTTGCAAACTCTGTCTCAGGATGCTTCTCTCCCACTGCTGCACACAAGTAAAGAGATCATCCTGAATGAAAGAGCAAGCTGTACTTGTGTTGGCTTCTTATTCATTTCCTCAGCATCTGCTGCTCTTACTGCCATGGATGGAACAATGAGAATGGCCTTTGACAACTTTCTTGGTTTTACTTTACCAGCAAAGTTGTCAAAAGTGTTAATCCTTTAATCTTTTTGGTTTATTTTGTCCTTCTTTAGAATATTTCACTTTATATTTATGGGCCTAATTCAAGGTTAGTGAATGAAGCCTAGTTTCTTGTGAAGTCATTGGGAATAGTAGACTCACCTTTTCCCCTTTAAGTTTCAGAAAGCAATTCTCTTTCTCAAATATAAGTTTACATGACCTGAAGTGATGGGGACAACTCAGATTCCTAAATGTGCTTCTTCCATTACATGCCTCCCCACACCTGATAATACTTCTGTCAAGGAGAATCTCCACTCTTCATGATCCTATTGGAAACAGAGCCAAATGACACCAAGTGCATTTAGATCTTGGGATTCATCTTCACAGATGCCTTTTCCAGCTTCATCACTTAAGAGGATATCCAAGACAGGCTTATTTATGCAGGAACTATGTCAGAATGTTTCACATAATATGAATCAAGATGTTATTTGCTTTTATATGTTTATTATACTGATAACCAGTTATTTCAAAACTGTTACCATGAGAGACATGATACCAGCAGGGCAGCTTGGTTTTTTTTATATATTTGAACTTCTGACGTTGTCTCTGCTCTCAGTTAAAAGTAACTTTCAGGTTTTGCAAAACTATTCAATACATGGTTTGTATTTGGGTTTAAACTTCTGCCTTGCAAAAGTTAAATGCACTGCATGTTTTCGGAACATCAAGGAAATTGCAGTAGGATTTGTATCGAACTGAACAACATTCCTGCAAGAGAGAGTTCTTAAGAACAATTTGACTAACCTGAATATTATGACCCAATCGCACCTTCTCTAACTAAAACTGCTTTCAAAATTTTCCTCATAGCTTCTCTCTCCTTATTCCATAAAATGACAGGAGAACTTACAATATACATAACTTTCTCAAGCAAAGGCAAAAATTTACTTTACTGCAAATTTCTTCTCTACCGGAGAAATCTTTTTGTGGCTGTTTTGCAGTCTGGGTTGCCAAATCTGCAGATAAGAGGAAAAAAACATTTGGATATTTTTCAAGCAATTGTCAATCTCTTTCAGGCAATTCTCTTCAGATCAAAGTATTTGCTTTTAATATTCCTCACCTGAACTTGGATCTGTGCTTCTTGCTTAGAGGCATGAGTGCCATCTATAGAACAGTCACAGGCAGATATTTACTTGAGTATTGAAAAATAATGGAGAGTTTTGTGCCAGCTGTCCCAGGAGAGAGTTTTGTCCCTTTAACAAAGAGCTCTCTTGCTATTCTGTTTATGTGCACAACACATTCAGTAATTTTCCACAAGTGGAGATTTAACATAAGTAAACAAGTGTCATTACAATTTTAAGCAGAGAAGGAATCACTGACAGAGATAATGATATTGATATTTGTTCAAAGACTGTGATGATGTTTTAATTTAAAATTAACTGTATACGCCTGGTGCAGCAGCTGAGGTGCAAATATTTAGTATAATGGGAAATACATACTTTTTTCTGCTGTGCATTAAATCATAAAAGAAAAAAGAATGAAAACCAAACAAATAACTCCCACCCTACTCTATTAATTCCCTTCCTCTAAATAAGAACATTTTATGATGGGTTATTTATACAATGATTTTCCTTTGATCTTCCCCTCTAGTCTTTAATAAGATATATAGAGGTATTGAGTATTTCAGTTCCATCTCTATCATAAAAGCTTTCTTCTCTAATCCATTTCTTTCCTTGTTTCCTTTATGTCTGATGGTAACCACTTTTTCATGATGAAAAGGATTTTAATTGAAGCACTAGGAATAAATTTGTAATCCTTTATATGAAGCCTTTCTTCCTGTTATGTATCTTTAAGTTGCAAATATATCCAGCTTGTAATTTAAAACATAATTGGGGAGTTTTTTATGGAAAATACAGGCATGGAAAGCAGAGGGCACCCTATCACATGCCAAGTCCCTATCACAAGAAAATATTTTTTTTTTAACAAAGGGAGAGAAGAGGAAGAGAGAAGAGAAGAGAAGAGAAGAGAAGAGAAGAGAAGAGAAGAGAAGAGAAGAGAAGAGAAGAGAAGAGAAGAGAAGAGAAGAGAAGAGAAGAGAAGAGAAGAGAAGAGAAGAGAAGAGAAGAGAAGAGAATGAAAGGAACAAAAAAGAACTCGTTTATGTCAATCTAAAAAAATCCATTTGTGATCACAAATGAAACATTTCCAATCTCAGAATGGGTAGATTGCTCAGTTTTATTACCAGCCATGCAAAGCAAGACCTCATCAAAAGAAGTACTATGCAGAGGTCCCATCTTTCCATTAAAATAATTTCAAAAAGCCTTTTTTCCCCCTTTTTCCACTGAAAGAATCCATTTTGCAAGATGATTTAGCTCAAAATCTGCTGGGAGTAACCCTTGACATAAAGTCATATTGTGTTGGAGTTTAGTCCTAAATTCATACATCAATTATTTACTGTCAACGCAGATTGTATAAGTGTAGAAAATTACTAGGAATGATATTTTCTCTCAGGCAGAAAGAATGTGATACAGCGGATACATCCCACCTAATGTGCTGTCCCACTGTCCACAGGCCAGAATTATTTATGCATTAGAAAACACTGTGCCAGGGCAAAAATAAGAGGGGAGAGAGAGAGACAGACACATTATTTTAAACCTTTCATAACATCCATAAATATTTCATAACAAATAAATAAAGAATGTTGGGCTTGTTTGGAGGACAGCTGTAGCTGCATGGTTCAGTGCTTTGCAAAGCTCCAGAGACCCCACGCTTACCCCTCAGTTAAGCCCCCATTTCTTTTTAATCATCCACTTAGTGCATTGTGGGTAGGGGAGCTCTCCAGGTGAGTTGAAAAGCTGGAGGTTATGTATGTGAATACAACTTTTTATTTTAGATGGTTAAAGCAAACAGCAGAAGGCGAGTCTCTCTTTAATACCCTGTTCAGCGCTTTTGTCTTCTGTCATTGCCATTTTTATTATATCAGGGAAATGGCTCCTTTGTTCCCCACATTATTAAAGGGTTACCGTACTTTTTTATTTCCTTTCTAAAAACACACCATTTAACGGGTTAGACACACATTTCATATAGAAAAATTATCTTTAAACATAAGGGGGTTATAAAAATGTTAAAAGAAACATAATTATATGTTTTTGCACTGCTATAGTTGAGTCCATGACTGCCTTTAGGAGATTCATTTCTTACTCTGGGGTGGCAGTTTGAGTTCTTGTACCTCACACCACTGTAATGCTCTCATTTATGGTGTATATGGGGTTTAAAGCATATGAGAAACAATTCCCCTACACTCAGGGTTAGTGTCCTGTTTAAATTTCCTTCTACAGGGAATTAATAACAGACTCTTGATTTAGCTGAAAAAACTGAAAAAAAATTAATCAGAACATAAGTCTGGATTAGATCCAATTAATTTTAAGATCTCGGAATTGCATTTCAGTATATTATTTGTTATGTTGCATTCAGATACACCATAGTCTCTGGAGACACCCTTAAGTGACATGTCATTGCTTTGTGTAGCATTTTGGATTGCTTCATGCCCTGGTACAGCCCCAAAAATTTATGCCTTCCATCCACTAAAGGTGACTATGGAAAGCAGCATGCAAATGCTCCTTACTGGCTGATTGTAGAGGCTCCTCAAGGACAGGAGCTGTCTCTGGAGCCAGAGCCTACAGAACCGCATCATTTCCCCTCTTCATGGCACGCCACAATGTGTCTCCAGAGCTCTTCCTGAGGTCTGACCAATGTGTGACCTGACATCCAGGTCCATACAGTTCTGAGGCAGGTTTTGGGAATGACTTTTATTTACTTGGGGCAATGCAGAACCTAAGTTTTGTGCCTTCTAAAAAAAATGATAGCATTTGCTAGCAGAAGATAATGCACCTGCAAGCTGCTGTTGAGCCTATCCAGAAGGGCACAGAGGGCCTGAGGCACAATATTGAATGCCACCTCTCATCCCTGAAGTGACACACTGCACAATCCCAGCCCCTCCAATGGCATCTGTGTGAAGAGCTCTGCAACAATGCTAATTTGACCTCTCTGGGGTTTCCATCCCTGTCATTGAGGACTGGCTTTTCTGTCCTGTGAAAGACGAAGGATAGATACTTGCTTTGGCATCCTGTTGGTGTGGAAGGTGATGTCAAGACCTTTCTGCAGCACATTCTGCGATTACATTCTACCCAGCCTCACAGTGAGAGGACTTGTGACCTACATCTTCCTACAAAACTTCCTACATCTGAAGAGGTGAAGCTATAGACAGAAAAGTAGAAATTGCAATTTGTGAGATGCATTTACAGGAACATTTACCTGGTACCAGAAGGTGGTTGTGCTGTTGAAGGATACTCAGCAGAATACGAACTGGCAGCAAAAATGTTCGCAGTAGTTTTGATCTGCCTACACAGATGCTGACAGATCCCAGTGTGGACAAATCTGCAGAAGTGGAATATCATGTTCAGGACATCTCATTGACAAACTGGAGTGAGACCACAGAAGTGCAACAAACACCAAGCATCACTCTGGAGGGACTCGCACACCAAGGACAATCCTGGTCATCCTGTGTCAGTCAGGGTGTAGGCTGGCACAGCACTAAACATTCATTTGAACCAGGGGATTAATACCAGTTTAAAAATATTACAAACTTTGCTTTGTACATGGATTCTCTCTGCAAGAGTGTACAAACAGCTTTTTCTAGAAATTAACCTTCAACTCACTGAGGACAAAGCCTGAGTTCCAGTTATTGTATCTTCTACTTCAGCTCATTGAATCACACTAAGCACCTGTGAGTGAGCTGAAGACACCATTACCTACTTGGAGGCTTAAACCTGACCCCTCCTTATTAGACCTCTGGCAGAATAAGGAGTTTCCATATTGTGCCTGCAGCTTCTCTGTGGGCATTTGCAATGCTACCAGCAGCTATATTGAACCCTGGACACTGAAGTGGGGACAGTTTTCCAAAGATAACAGCAACAGTACTACAAGCAGAAATAATATGACCCTTCAACTTATATTTAGTATATTCTTCTATATATCTCTAGAGGTTGTGTTAGCCACTTTAGCCAAAAGCTGAATATGTAGAGACTAGTTAATGAAAACCAGGATGAGGGAAAAGTGAATCATCTACACCAATAATCCTCCAAAGGAGTAAGAAGGTTACTCAGTGTTATAGTGATCCCTAGAAAGGTAATGAATTTTCAATGGAAAATCTGGTATGCATAAAAAGAGTATTAAAAAAAAAGATAAAGCTGGCCCTACCTTCCTAAATGTAAATATTCTGAAAAATGGATGCATATTCCTACTTCAGTGAATTATTACTTGTCTTTTTTTTAGCTTTTAACTAAGAAATTATAGTCATCCTTTGCTGGAGTTAGTCCTTTATTATATCAAATTACCATGATGTTCTAACAAGCCTTCGCATTTGAGTCTCATTGTAGTTCAAGAGTTTTAAGAAGCACAAGACAAAAGGGTGCAGAACAGAACCAGGTGGTGTTATGCTTTTTTTTTTTTTCAGTATTTAAAAGAATTTTCATGTCCAGAGTACAACACAATATTTTAAAAGTGATCTATATTCTAAGATGATCCGACATCAAGAGGAAATCTTTCTTGAAAAACCCAAAGACAATTTGAAAGACTTTCCTAACTTTTTGTATTTGGTTTAGTGTTTCTTTTTAGGGAGAGAAGGTTAGAAATCAACAGTTTTTTTATCAACAAGAAAATTGAGAAAATTGTTAGACAAAGATGTAGAAAATCCCTATTCTAGAAGATTAAGAAAAGAGCCTATTGCAGTGTATATATTTTGTTAGATGTTCTATGTTTTCACCAGAATGGGCCTAGGTATATCTCCTTTAAGAAAGGACAAGCAAATGATACCCTACTCTTTGTTGAATGGCATTGTAATTCTTATTTTGTGCTTTCTCAGTGAAGAGAAATGGCGTTGAAAACTTTCAAATACTCTTTATAGTTTTCACAAATTGAGGAAATTTGTGTTATTTGCTGAAAAAAAGAGAGAAAAAAGTCATTATTTGTATAAAAATCACCATGTTTGCGTTTGCTTCTAAGTTCAAATATTCTGCACATACTCCCTCTGGAAATGCCTTCTGATAGGAGAAACTGATTGGAGACTGAGGCACCAATTTCAGAAAGCATCCTTAATTCCAACCAGCAGTGCAGGACCCCATCAAAATGTAAATGTGATACTGAACTTGGATATCCTTCTGTTTCTTCCTTTTGAATGAGGGACACAGTGGTGATCTTTGGCAGACAGTGCTTCATCAGAAACTGGCCAGCTAAGTAAACTGACATTTTTACTAGATTATTTTAGTTTAGTCTTAGGGCTGAATTAGAGGAGTAATTTTTTTTGCACCCTGATAAACTGTATTAATTATTTTCAGGAGGAAAATAAGGAAAAAATAGCAATAAATACAAATGAGTACAACACATGTCTGGGCCTGATATTAATTAACAGAAACATAATGGAACTCCTCTAATTTCATAAATAATATTAATTTTTTGATTAAAGCTTTGTCTTGGCAATAATGTAAACTTTGCTGTGCAATCCCAGCATTTTTGCAGACAAGTATGGTAGTTTTATTTCTCTTGCTTGTATACAGATGACCTTCAACTGAGACACAGGCAGAAAACTGAATTTTTTATATATAGGAGCGCATGTACAAAAGGTCTTTTCTTGGTATCCATTTTCACAGGACCCATGCATTTAAAATACTGTAGGCTTCATTTCATTTTATGCTGACTGAGATGTTTACTATTGTCATGCTATTAACCTTGCTTTACAAAAGCTTTTATAACATCAGTATTAGAGTTTATTACTAGCCTTATTTGTGATATACAGTTCATGGCCTTATTAAAGAATGTGTCCTGCCCTTGGAATTCCCTGGTATCAGGTAAATAAAAAGGCACTTTTCTCTCTTTAAACAATCCAATAAAATCACAGACGTATGTGTTTTCTTTAATATCTCCTTTCCACAAAGAAGTTTGAGGAAAATTTGACTTGTCAAAAAACTATTAATAGAAATTCTTTACAATTAAAATCTGGCCCATGAAGTCAACAAATGACAAGTATTACTTGCTGTTTGTCCATTTCATTTGAGTCAGTTTTGATGTCAGTTCCTAATAGGTAAATTGCCACCTAACACTTCACAGTTAGAATGTTTCAAACTTCTTTTTGGCTACATAAACCAAGAAACACAGCAAGTGTGGGGAGTTTATTACTTTTCAAGTGTGTGCTATAAGAAAGTTTCTGGACATCTGGGTTGACAATCCTTGAGTTTATGTTATGTTTTGATTGGTGTAAAATCGTCATAAAACTTGAGAAAGTAGTTCTGCTTGAACCTTGAGAAGTACAGTCAATAGTAGGTCTGAAGTGTTTTCAAGAGTATTTTGAGCCTTCTGGATGATTCCTGCCTATCACAAAGAGTACATAATCAGTAGTTTTGGTACTCAAGGCCATCCACAGAGCAGAGTTTAATCCCCTCACCATCAAGGGCATCAGCTTTCTACTTTCTTCTTTTTACACATCAGCCATCACTGCAGGATGCCAGACCCTCTACGCGCTCTACACTGAAAGGAATTGGCAGAAGAGCTTCACATCTGAGTAACACCATCGCTCCCATGACTGCCTCAGTGTCTTTAACCCTACTTAGAATAAGTTTCACACATCCTTCTCCAGGAAACACTCCTGTATTTCTACCTATTCCACATGGTGGAAATTTACTTCTGCAAAATGCTGAGATGTTCCTCTCTTGGATGTTTTCTAACCCCAATTCAAAATGACCATCATGTGTAAGAACATTCCCATATATTTTTAATACTGTTCCTTTAGTCTTTGGATTTAACCCACTGCCTTAAAAATTTCTACAAAACTATACAGCTATTATGTACAGGTCACATATGAATATGGTTTAATCTATTCATAATAGAGTTCAAAATCACATTCCTTATTACTTCTTTCCTACTTAAAATCACATGTAGCACTTACAGAGAGGAACTGTTGGGTTACTGCTCTATTTATGTCCTTTTAAGGTTGCAGCAACTGAACTTCAGACATGTTTTCACTCTGGTGAGGCATACAAGAATTAGACAACTTATGTTGTTAAGTTATATTATAAAGAGTTTCTGCTAACTCACAGTTCTTTGGAACATTTCCTGGGATTCAGGAGACCACTTGTCCATCTGGATATGACAAATCACTGACATTGGAAGTATGTAGAGGTAAGTAAAATTTTACGTGTAACAAAGTCCTTTTCAATTCCACCACCAAAGATGGCAAGTTGTATCCCCCATTCCCTTCTTATGTGCTCCCTATGACAATTTTATTATGATCAGAAAATAATGGAGCAAAATTAACATGTGCTCTTGAGCCTCACCTAGTTCCAGTTTTGTAAGTCACAAATGGGCTCTGTACAGGTATATGTCAGAGGCCTTGGCTCAGGTTAACTAGTTCTTTTCCTTGCAGCTCCACAGGGGAATTACCTTTTCCAGTGCTTGCGTTACCTGCCACAGGAAATGTTGACTTCCTGTAACAATGGATTTGAAAGTACAACTTTCCATGCCACTGGGAAGTACTCAAGGGCTTCACACAAGTGCACCTACTGGAAGAATAGGAGAACGACTTAACTATGGTCAGTTTGGTTTTTTTCCCTGAACTATATAGTCTGTTTTTACAAGATGCTGTCTCTCTCTCTTCCTTTTATTTTGCTTTTGTTTAGAAAAATAGCACTACAAATAATGGTAACACAAGAACAACTGAGATGACTGTTCATAGTAAGCAGGACCAGGTTAATTGGAAGCTGTGATATCTTTCATTTGACCAGTTGATAAAGCTGGGAATTTTTGATAAGTTTCCAGATTCTTGTACTCTTGCCTTGAAGAGAAACCTAAAAATCTTGCACATTTGGCAGTCTTACCAACATTTCCTAACTGTAAAAACTAGTCTTAATATACATTGCTTCTACTTACAAATTTTATTCTGCCAGGGTTCTTAAGCCATCAAATATGCAGTAAACTACTAGGACTTGCAATTTCATTTATATAGTGTGTGAACTGTTCCTAAATGCCATAATAGGATAATTTAGCAGTCTGGTGTGGCATTCTTGGTTTGTCTAAAGTGCCAGCTGGAGTAGTTGAATGACAACACCCTTATTTTGGCACCTTTTTGTCATTTAAACACATGCAATGATGTGGACAAGGAAATTTTATGTTTAAAATAAAGGAAGTCTGACTTCTTAAGATTTTAAATAAAAGTGCTGTAGGTTTACAGTTGAAACTAAACCCAAAAACTTTAATACGAATCTGAAATTCACAAATCAAAAGGAAAACTGTGCCAGTAACATCTTGTGTACAGGTATGCATTGTTTATTGAAGAAGAACAATACAAAAAATCATGGATTTTGAATACCACAGCAATTTTTCTAAATACATGTCAAACATATACATGCAGAGTTTCCACTGATTAATCCAGAAATGGATCAGCCACAATTCACTAGCACGGTATCTGAGAAATATCTATTTCTCAAAAAATCTGTAATTCACAGAAATATCTATAAAATTTTATTATGGAATTTCAAGCTTGATTATCAACTTTAGAGTCCATGGAGGACTGCAATGAAAAAAGATAAGTTTCAGATTATTTTTGCCTGAATGCAACAGTATTTCCTGATGTATTCAGGGCTTATCCTAAAAATTAATGATCTACAGAGAATATTCAATTAAACCATTTTTGTTTGCATATCTTTCTATCTAATAAAAGTATCTCAGTTGAGAGGATGTAATGAATTGAATATAGGTGAAAAGTTCTTTTCTTTTTAGCATATAAAAAGGATAATAGAATTCATACTTTGCAGAATTACCTCACTTGCGGTAAATACAAGACTGTCAAATAAACCTAATAACTTCATTTTATAGAAAATATTATAGCAGGCTTAAGGTGTAAGATTCTGAGGTTTTTTAGAACTAAATTACAGCCAAACTCCACTGCAATTTAAAAAATCAATGTTTAATTCATAGTAAAATAGTGTTTGGGGTTTTTTTAATATTGGATGGTGTACTACACTTTATCCAAAAAAATGTGGTGGGACAAACATGTTTAATTTGCTCAAGAGAAGGTGTACAGAGACAGAGTGAAAAACTAGAAAGGCAACTGGAAAGCTGAAAATTGTTTTGCAATGAGAACATGCTACTGAATCTTTAGAATCATAAGTTCTTACGTGTTCCTTTCAAAACAATGGACTCATAACTTCATGCACTAAAAAATGTGTTGTCTCTGCACCTGAAAAATGTGATTTTACAGTGCTTTAGGCTTTACATAAGAAAGGGACCTATTTTTTTTCTGAAGATACACAATGTCTGCAATGTCTCAGGTGCAATTCATATAACATAAGTGCAAAAAGACCTCAATTCTGCTGGTGAATTGAGAAAAAATTCCATTAGTCCAAATATGGTTTGGATCAGTGGAATCAGAAACGCTCTCACCATCAGTGAATTTTGTTCCAGTGGAGATGAAAGCAAGGTATGACAAGCTTCCCTGGTTTAAAGAACATTTCTGCTTTGCTGGAGTTCCATCACTCTGGGATGAATCTTTGTCAACCATGTATGTGCTAGAACTGCAGCAACAAAGAAAAACACTTTTGTCTTCTTCAGCATGCAGAAATATTTTACCATCTAAAATTACTAAGAAAACATTCTTCACTGCGCCATAACTTGAAACCATATTGTAACAATACTCAGCTGTTTTTCTGCTGCTTTAATCTTTGCTCTGCAGTCTCATTTCACACACTACTGCTGCTTTCAAGATGGGGCTTCCTATGAATTCAATTTAAAAAGTCAGTCAAGTCCCCACCCTCACTATGCAATTTTCTATGGTGAAGGCTATGGGAAAAAACCAAGCAAACAAACACACAAAAATGTAAATGTCCAATAAAAAAAGGGGTAATATACTCATTTGTCAGTCAATGTATTACCATAGCATTCTAAGAGTATTTCACCTATTTCATGCACTGAGACACTATGCCAATGTACTAAGACACCATTTCAGCTTGGATGAGTTCTTGGGCCTGTGTTATGTTCAATGGAAATGCACTTACCATAAGTGGTGACATCAGATTTTTTTTAAATGCTGTATAGATGCATTTAAAAGAACAGTGAGTGTTCTTTTTTTGTGTGGATCTCTAACATGTTGTTTAGGATACTATTTGTTAAAAGTAAACACCTCAGCTTTTCCAATAATCCTATCAGGTCTGGTTCTTGGTATTATTTTCTGCTGAAGAAAAGTCCCAAAAAACAGTAGTGGGATTGATCCACTTCCTGTGATCTGAGACCAAGATCTTGCACAGATGTGTTACGTGGTTTCAGTTGTGCTCCCTGAGTAGCCTCAGAGACAGTACAGCTGTAAGGAATGCAGTTTGTCATGAAGCCAGGAGCACTGCTCCTTTCCCTTCCACAAATCCCTGGATTTTGCACTGCACAAATCCAAATCAAAATTTATTTTGTCATTGTTCTGTGCTTCACTTATCCCAGCCCACTGGTTCTGCACAACAAAAACAATCACAAGGTCATGTTAGGAAGTCTTTATCAGAAAATGCAAGAACTGACCAGTTTTTTCCCAGTGCTTAAAAAATACATCGTGCTCACATTATGAGTCACTACTGATTTTTAACTTCTCTTGCTTTAAGTAATGCTAATTTGACCGCAATGTAAAATAAAATTGCTTATGAAGATTATCTTCATAATCTCACTCTGAAAGTAGTAAGTCAGGTCTTGGAACAAAACTTTCAGACGGACTCTCTCTTAAAAGGTTGAAGTAGAAAGAGAACTGTTCCAGCATGACTGGGTGTACATAGTGTGGAAAACTGGAGCCAGAACTGTTAAAAGTGGTTACATCTAATTCAATACTTGGTGTTAGAAAATTGCAAAGAAAAGACAGTAGGTTTAATTAGCCTAACACAGCTAGTTTCACTCTCTCCTCATCTTAGACCTGCACCCTCATTAAAAAATTAAATAGCTTTATGTCCCTTACCGAGGTTTTATTTTGCTGGATTCCTCCAAAACCAAAAATATCAGTAGAATGAACATTCATCATTCCTAGACTGCTCTAATTTTCACACTCTAGTTTTCAGCTTGCTTTTATATGTATATGTGAATGATCTGCCCAAATATTCTGCTGAATACATACTAATAAACTACATTAGTATTTGCATACCATATGCTCACTAAGGATTTAATTACAGTTTGTTCCACAAACAAGTATTTTTAAAAAATTAACGTATGTCAGCTAATTATTTTTCCTGACTTATTTACTTTTTCATTTTGCTTCATTTTTAATTTATACAAGACCTCTTTGTGGCCTTGTTTCATTTTCCAAAGAATGATAATAACTGAGGCTCTAATACCTCAAGCACTCAGGCAAATCCTTTAGTTTATCCACCTGAGCAGCCATCAAAGATTTCTATGTACAAAGTAAGAAAAGTTACACATAAACATAATTTTTTCCAGTTTAGATGATGAAATATACTCATATTGCACAAACAACAGTTTACAAAAAGTGGAGATTAGCCAGAAAAAAAGCCTCCACCACTCCACCATACCAATCTCAAACTACATTTGTTTGGCATGACTGTACAGAGGTACATCACTCATGTTCCTTTCACATTCCACGTGCTCTTTTTAGAACACATTCTCATGCAGTCATGAGGGTCCATACTAAACACACAAATGCATGCTTCATGTACTTCAAATATTGGTTGGAAGATAAAATTGATATGCATATAGCTGCTCACCAGGATATGAGAACAAACCTGACTAGTGGAGTGCCAAACAACCAACCTCATCAGGCCCTCAGGACATGCAAGTATTGCAGGCTCACTCATATGGCTCAATAAGCATCCTGACAGATGCTTTCAGATTATGTCATTACTCTAAAAACCAGGGCCCTGGGACACACAGGACACCCAAAGAAGTTAAGGGCAAGTAAAGTTAACCCATTCTTTTTTTTTTTTAATTACGTGGAACAATGATGTTTCATGTGAAATTTCCTGATCAAATGCAAAAAGAATTCACAGAGAGTGAATTTACAGTTCTCACACTGAAAATCACAACAAGTAGACATGACAAAGAATGCTCTCTGGATTACAGTATCTTGATACCAAGGGTATGCTTGCAGCTCATGCAGAGGCAACCTGGGAAACCCAGGAACATGCATCTGAAACCAGCTTGAATTTCAGCACAGGCTTTCCAAGCTCACCCAGGTTCCTTCACACATACTCGCCAGGTAGCTTGGCTTCAGTTATTTGAGCTTCAAACCCATGCTTGGATTGCCATGCACCTCTGTCCTTAACACCCTCTTCTACAACCAACCTCTGTCTTTAGTACCCTCTTCTACAATCATGCAGGTGTACTGCTGGCAAATCCAGAAAAAGTAATCAAGTGTGTTGGAAGAACCTCAGTCAGTGCCTGAAGGGCAACTCCTTTTTAACTCCCTATCCATGATAGTATCTGCTGCCACGATCTTGTCTGTTTTTAAGGAACCCCATGTAAGGTTTTGCTGAGGTGGGTAAGTACTGCTGCTTGCAAAATACACAAAGCTTCTTCTTTTTTTCAGCACCAATTATGGCAGGACATTAAGAATGGCACCTAAAGAAGGGTCTAAAGAAGACCTAGAATAGCCAGCCTGGGGATATAGAGAGACATCCCAGAACAGGTTAGACAAATAGCTCTAGCAAACACACGGGTAGGAGTCCTTGCCTTGGTGCAGAGATTGAAATAGAAAGAGCCCCTCAAGGCCCATTTTTTGTACAGGTTAATGTAGACACCATATTTTCCACCAAATCTTTTCCAGGACTTTCTGTCATGCTGGAGAAGAGGGATGATGCTCTGGAGCATTCTTAATGTAGTATAAACACATTTTCATTTGTATCATCCATTATCTGGAGAGCACTTGGACTCTCCTCTTCACAGCAGCCTTTTGCACATCTCACCTTATTATTACCTTTTCCCCTCATCTTTTCTTCTTCAGCTTTAATCCTGACTGCTTCAGTCTTCCCTAGTCAGCTTTTTTTTTAGCTCATAATTTTTGTGTCTCTCCTTTCCACTTACTGTAATTGATCATCTTTCTTCAGGGTAGAGTCTAAAGGTATCACTAGGTTCAGGACCTTTCATTTTCCCAAATAAGTAAAATGATCACAAATCTTGCATTTATGATGCTGTTTACCTTCTCTCAACATGGTACTTGCAGGCCATGGTCCTGTTCCCTCATGCTATGGTTTCAGTGTCCCTCGCAGCACTTCCCACAGAAAAACCAATTGTGTTAGCTGCAAGCACAACTGATAATGTTGGATGAAAAATCTTCCTACCTGAAAAATAAAAAGGATTTCATATCAGATTTTTGAATTTGCTCAGATTATTCCAAATTTTTTTCTTATCTTTAAACATACAAAGGCCCTCAACTATTTTTAGGAGCTTATTCCCTATATGAAAACCAAGCTGTTATTTAAAGAAATGAATAAAACAGAATTCACCATAGGTCTCTAGAGAAAATAATTCTTTAGTACTTTTTATTACTATTTTACACGGTTTTTTTAGTGAAATATATGAGTATAATGTGGTTTTTTTCAGTATATTGGGAAACAATTTATTTAATGTAATATATTTATTGCAAATGCTGTCCTAAATAACTTGAAAGAATTCTATACAAAAAAGAACCTCTACTGCACTGGGTTGGGGAAAAAAAGGTGTAAAGATAGTGTTTAAAGAATAACTGAGAAGATTGACACATCTGGGCAATAGGAAAAGAGTACAGAACATAAAATATTTATCTTTTTGCAAAGTTTATTTAATTTTTGAGTTGTAAAAAGAATGGAAGCTTATGAAGCAGTGAGGTTTAAATTGTTCCAAAAGGTAATCACTTTATAAGTATTTCAGTCATATTGTGATAAGGAATAAGGAACAGAAAAGCACTGAAATGCACAAAAAGGAGAGAAGAATTTGAAGATAAGAAGTCTGAGTTTCTCCTTTTTACCAGCTGGAGCACAGGATATGCAAAAAAGGTAATTGCAGGCCTCCAATTATGGAGTCTATTCAGGACTATTTGAAGCTAAGAAAATCTGTACAGTGGTAATAAATACCAGAGGGCAGCAATTTGAGCTGTTAAGCTTCTGGTGATTGCAGGAAAATGGTGTTGGGATTGGCCAAATCCTAGGGATGGACTGATCACTGTGGCTGCTACCTAGATAGGGCTGATGAGAAGAAACTTTCTAGTTCCCAGTCCCAAGACAGGCTGCAAGACCTCCAAGGACATTTAAAGCAGGTCCTGTTGAACATTGAGAATTTCAATCTCTTCTGGGCTCTATGGACACCACTAATATATTGTCCCACTTGAGCCCAGGATTGCTTTACAGAATACTGCTGGAACATCCCAGCCAGGAAAAATTCTACAAGAGAAGCCCATGCAGATGCAAATTTCTTCAGAGAAGCAGAGTCAAAGGCTGCAATAGCAATGTCAGTCACACTAAGAAAGGTTTGAGAGGTCTGGCAGAAGCAGGAGAAAGCAGAAACAAAGTGCAAAACACTTCTTCAGCACCACAATTAATTATAGGCTACTAGAATAAAGTTACTGGCATTTCATAGAATCAGACACACCAACCTGGAGTCTAGAAGGTACCTTTTACATAAAGCAGGCTGAAACATCTCCATGTGACCCCAAGGAGAACTAACATATTATGGAATGCATTGTGGACCCTGACACAAAAAACTGAAGTGGAATCACCTGTTGTGCCTTTATTAGGGCAGGACAGACAGGCAAGAACCACAGCAAGTTGCAAAGAGATGCAGTGGCACCAAGGTTAAACAGCCAGAGTGCAGTGAGCAAACAGCGTGCTGTGTTGCATCCTAGAGCTGTGTTTAAATTCTCTCCACATGCTCTTTATGGACCCCGAGCAGGAATCTCTGGACTATGAATTGTACTGCACGAGCCCTGCATCAGCACAGGGGCTGAGAGCCTTTTCTGGGTGGTGCCATACCTGGCTGAATGTGTGTCTGGAGTCTGATAAAAACTGGGCAGAGATTAACCAGCCTGCCCAGCCACCCACGGTGATTGCCAGCTAGAACTTGAATCTAATTTTTCCTCTGGTTTTACCTTTTCATTACACAATTTTGATTTTCTTTCTTTTGGAGATTGGAGTCTTCTCTTTACCCAATTTGGTTGAAATAAACACACAGATTACCAAATTGAAAAGTTTCATCTATACAGGGTTATTCATTTAACTGTATTTTCTCACCTTCACAAAAAGGGGAAGCTGGGGCAGATTAAGGCTCTCCTATAATTTTCATGCTGCAGCCTTACAGCTCACCACGAGGCACAAATGAGATGCCTGAACTGCAACTTTTTGTAAAGAACTGATGCAGATGAAACAGAGTACCAGAGTTACTGGTACCTACCTCCAAATAATAATATTTGATGTGACTTGACAAACGAACATATACCAAAAATAGAATATTTCTATTCTAGTCAAAAATTTATTGGAAGGAGCTAGCTATTGAACACTGAAGGATTTCTATTTTTTTTTTTTTTTTGGCAAAAATGTTTTCCTATCCTAAGCTTATTAGAAATTGCAGTTATCTGTTTTTCATGTGAAAAAAAAGAAAAAAAGTCAGCTTTTCTGATCATCTCTGCTACTGTTATGAAAATATACTGGGTAATATTTCAATCACTCTTATGGCAGTTTGCAATGCTGCTTATCTTTCTTTGCAGTGTAAACATCTAGTCCCTAATTTCCATGAATAGGGTTAGCACCTTTAGATTGCTGGATTGAGGTAAAAACAACTTGCTCTTCGAAAGTATTTCTTAAAATGTGACTGAAGATCCTTAATTGTTAATTTTCAGTCAGCATCAGAAATCTGATTTTTCCTTCCTATTACATCAACTTCTTATTGACTTCCAGGCGTTGGCTTTCTGTCACTAAAAGTACTCTTCTCCTTTGCAAGCTCCTCCTGAGCTGCTGAATCTCTTAAACCAATTCACAAGATTTTAATTTTCCTATATGCATTATGCAGGTACCTAACTTCATGCACCATTAACAGTGGGTTGATTTTAGTTACCATTGTACTTAAAATACTTGATGAAGATCTGCTTTATGATCAGACTGGTTTTGATTTCTTTCAGAATAAAACAAGGCATTTTTTTTCTTCCCACCCCAAGGCTGAAAGTTGCTATGTCTCTCTTTAGCATTCTTTCATAAATTCTTTTTTCTTATTTCTTTATTTCTTGAAGACAATTCTAAATCTTTCTGTATTTCCTTCAACTGTGTGTCATCTCCACTCCAATCTACACAACAGATTGCAGTTCTTTTTTTTTTAAGGGCAAAACAGAAGACAAAGTAGAGCAGCAGTAAAAAAGCCAGAATAAATTAATAAAGTTTTTTTGGGGTATACAATTTTCTATTCAATACCATTCCCAAAATATATCCCAGATATGGAGAGTGCAGTGAGTCTGAATCAAGCTGAAGCCTGTCACACCACACATTAAATTTCTAGGAAATTGATATAAAATTTGATAAAGAGCATAAGAAAAGCTTGAAACAGAAAGAAAAAAAAAATACACAAGAAATTAAAAGTTAATGGAAGAAATAAAACCTTTGAGCCCCAGAGAGTTTATTTGGGGTAGAAGGAGAGAGGAGAGAAAGGAGGAGAACAAAAGATAAATAAAAGATTGCAAGGGGGAAGGAAAATGGTGCTCTGCTTTCACTGGGAATACTTAAATGCCTCACAAGATGAGCAGAGCATTAGGATATGAAAACCTAAAGGGCAATATAATCCCAAAGGGGAGGACTAGTTTCAAAAGAAGGTTTATTAAAACTTAGCTTGCTTTGCATAATGTCAGAAAAAGAAATACAGTGAAACTCTAACCTTTTTTCCTTTTCAACTTTCAGTTCCTTTACACTCTTTTTTCTCTATGATCGCGTTCCCTACCCTGTAGCTTTACTCCTGCTTTCTGTTTATAACCTTTAGAATACTTTCATGAGCATATGCTATAATTCTCTTCCCTTTTCTTTATCTCCTTGTTCCTACAAGCTGGCTTGAATAAAGAAGTCATTATCAGCAAGCCCACAATGGGTCCAGACATCCACATTCAAGATGTTGTATAGATGATATATTGATCAGTCCTCAATGAGTAATAGCGTTCTAATGAAAAGAGCGTACAGAAGTTAATGTATCTGCTCATGCAAACCACAAATGAAGCATTCTGTGGCACAAAGGGTCTGGCCCTGTGAATTATAATTACTCCCTACAACAATAAAAGTCAGGAGTGGTTTTATTTATTTACCGCAATCAATGATAGTCTGTGGGCTACACATTGAAAATTCGTTTTACAAACCAGCACCCAGACTGTTTGCCTTTTCTGTGTCCATCGGGAATTAACCCTTTGGCTGCTGCTACAGATCCTGAGATAGCTATTCCTGCAGAAATGGGAAGACCACAGTTTGTTTCAGTGTTGTTCAGGTTAAGAGAAGCAGCTACAGGCATTCAGAGAGGAGTGACCATATATGGCTGCTCCCAGTAGAGACAGCATATATTAAGGCAGGATGAGCATATAAAAACAAAGACTTTCTGTCCTGCATGAACTACTTGGGGAGTCCCTGGTTTGAAAGCCGCACCACAATGCTGTGTCATGCACCTTTCACAGTCTGATGAGAGTGTTTTTAATGCTTCAGAACTTTCTCTTCCGTCCTCAAAGCAATGAACAGTAGAATAAATTCAATCCATGCTAACACATAGAGTACGTAGCCAAGGAAAACAAAAGAGGCACCATTCCACTTGTTAATTAAATCGTAGGAAAGAGAAAATTTAAATTCTGTTGACACCTATGCTAAAGCAGAATAAACTTGTCACTGTACTTCAGAAGAGCAAAGAATAACAAAAAAAAGCTTTAAACCCTAAATTAAAATTAAAATATAATTATGTTACTTTTGTGAATTATGTTTTGCATCTAAAATATTAGTCTGTTACCCTTTCAAAAAACATTCAAAGCCAGACACTAGGAAACTCATAGAGAAAGCCAATGTGGGTAATCAAAGGTGAGAAATAGTTTATTTTCAAAGAACAACTAAAGTAAAGGACTGGTCAGACCAGAAAAGAAATACTGGGGTGGAATGAGGGAGTAGTGGAGATTCATAAAATCCATGTATGCTTCACAGAGGATAAAATCAGAATATCTGTACTCTCTTTTTCTCATTATGACATCTAGGCAACAACAAATGTGCCTAGAAAATTGAAAACAAATAAGTGCAGATACTTTTCTATGCAAAGAATATCTTTGCTCATTGTCCCAGGATTCTACAAATGTCAGAAGTTTGTGTGATTTCAAGAGACAACTGATCAAATGTCATGGAGGAAAACTCGTCAAGATTTCTTTCTCAAGAAATCCTAAGCTACAAATCACTAGAAGCTGGAAAAGGTTCTGCAGGAAGTGCCATTAAGTTGTAATTTTGCCTCCTCATCCTGACTTTCGAGACTTACCACGGCTGGGTGAGGCTGACCACTGCCTGGACCAACGAGCTGGGTGCACTGATTGCATTAAAATCAACAACTGACCCACAAAACAAGGCATTATTTTATGCAACCAACCAGTTTGCCAAAAAAACATTAAATTAAAAGAGGTCCTTTTTCAATGCTTTCACTGTCGGTCAGATCAACATGTGACTGAAGCACCATCTGATGTAAAGCCTCATTTCCCAACAGGGGATTGTAACATGACATTTGCTCAAACTCACCCATCTGTTTAATTTGTCCCTTATATTTTTTATGTTTCTTAATGTTGTGAAACTGCATGGACTTGTAGTTTGGTTGGCTTGCAGCACCTATGATGCAGAAGAAACAAAGAGTTTCCTTCATGGGGCACCAGAATGATATGCAGTCAGCTTTTAATTGGTATGGGAGGCCTTTGAAGAGGAGAAGTGAAGGCTCCAGAATTTCTGTCAAAAAAAAAATTACCTTCCAGGGCTAAAATCTGCACTGATAGGAAATGCAAGCTACCGTCCCTTGAATCCTGAATAATCTGGGTTCTGAATTAATTATATCTTTCCAAAGCTTAACCATAAATAGGAGTTGTCATCTTTTTTTTCTTTTCTTGTCTGTTCCCTGCTGTGTGTGTACATGTGTCCTTCTTAAGTCTTGGTAAATCTCTCTGATTAAGAGCAGGATTAATATAGAAGAATTAAACTTTTAAGATCAAAAAGAAAAGACGTTTAACTTTTGCCAACAAGAAATTGTTACTAACAAGCATTCTTTGAGTGAAAGAAAGGCTCCCTGGGTGCAAAGGACTGTTTAACCGAAAATACAAAGTTTTTTCTTTAAACAAGTAATCTTCAAAAGGAAATATTTTATTTTTTCATTTATTTCCACTTTAATCCCATCCTTTTCCTGCCTCACTTGGAGCTGTCCTATAGAGAATGATATTGTAAATGGTTGTAAAGTGTTATTTCCATTCATCATTTAAGCCCCATATGAAAAGTAATAAATGAGGAATTATAGATTAAAATTTTATTACACCCTTTGTGCTGCACTCTTGTTTATTATTTAGAACCATACAATATAGCTCAAAATATTTTCAGTACTATTAGAGTGAAAATTCTTACTCTTTTTCTTTGAAATATATCATTAAAAAAAAAAAAGAAAGGATATCACTTAATCCACTAATGGCATCTTCATATATTTAATTACTATTCTTTTCATAGCAAGATCATTTAATTGACCCTGAACACCATTTTTCATATGTAGTGAGAAAATATACATTCTATATATAATGGCAGGTAGATGAAAAGGAGTACAACATGTAAATGAAATATCAAAACCAGATGCAAGCTGACTTACCCAAAGTTTCTACATATTTTCGGGATCACTTACAAAAAGACTGACTTTCCCCAGCCTCTACAAGAACTCCATAGCTGAGCTGAACTCATCTCCAACAGGGTCCTGTTTGCCACTGAGGCACAATTTTTTTCTCAGTTCTTTACATAAATCTGGAGGAATTTCATTTATTTCAGGGCTATTACCCTGACTTTCTCACACCATGATGAGAAACAAAATTTAAATTATTGCAAATATAAAAAAATATCTCATTCTCTTTTAAATATAGTAGAGAAATTTTTAATTTTTTCAGACCTTACAGTAAAATACAGAGATACATATTTTCAGGAAATATATTTTTGTTCTTTTTTCCATATTTATAACTTCTTCTGGCAGTAAGTTTTTCTATTGCATCCTGTAGATCAGAAGGTAATGTGCATGCTAGAGGGCAGGCAAAGGTTGTCATAACATCAAGAGCTGAGGAATCATCACCACAGATTTCATAAGACAGGAGGTTCACTTCTCAGATACTGCTGTGATAACAGTGCCAGAAGATGAAGGAATCTTTTTTTTTCCTCTCTCCTATTTTTACACATATTTCTGAATATACAATCACATAATCAGCTTCATCACTGATACCAGCAAGTCAGTTTGAGGGTTTCATTAGGTTTGAGAGAGAATCACACTGGAAAGGAATTGTAAAATAGGTGTGAAGTCTATGCAAGGTCTTCCATAAGAGACTAGATTTAATTTGGATATGGAAAGGGAGCAAATGAGAGTTACTGAAAGTCACCCTGACTTTTAGGCTTCAGGTCTAAGGTCTTTGACTGAATTGCATTAGACTTGAATTAGGAAATTAAAACAAATTGCAGGAGATGCTTCACCCATACCAACAATAAATGAACAGAAAATAAATAGGGACAGTGTACTAAATGAAGGGGACTGAAATTAAAAAAAAATTAAAAATAAAATTAATGTATTTTTAGTGGACAGAATGTAAGCTCAAGATTCACTTTGTTTCAGTCCACACTAGGAATGATTAATGGACAAAAGTCTGCCAGAAAAGTAAGCTGAACATTCCTCTTATTTCTGAACACCAAATGAATGGTCACAAAGAAGATTATACAGTTCATTTAGAATATGCAATAAATTTGCAATCCAAAATTTGGCAGATGCAATATTGATGGAGAAAAAATGTCCAACAAAAATCCACTGCCTCTTTTAGGAAATATTTCTGGTTTTCTGCATTCTTTGGTTGTCTTCAAGGTCAGAAATTAAACGTTAGAACCTTGTACCATGTTAGTTCGCAACTTACACTTCACTAGCACTCATAAGAATGTATCAAGAGTCAAAATCATCACAACCCCTCCCATTCCAGGCAACTACATTTTTATAATACCAGTTTTAAATTTACCCAAAACCAGCTTAGAAGCAGTTTGATCCCCTTTGCCCCTGTAGTAAGTCTATTCCAAAACTTTACTCTTCTGATATCTAGAGACCTCTTCTTGGCTGAGATATCTCAGTTACGTCTATTTTTGTCTTCATCCAGGATTGTCTTCCAGTTTACCAACCTCTCTGGTGTTTATTCCTATAAAGTATTTATAAAAAGAAATTCTGTTTCTTACCTTTTATTTTTGAGGTTGATCAAACCAGGCTCTTTTATTCTCTCATGTAAACCAAGTCTTCATGTCCCTAAACATTACTGGATATCTTCTTTCCACATATAAGTTTCAATTAATCTTCTCTTCTCCCCAAATTGCCAAAATTTGCAGTGTAGCCTACAGGACATCACAGCAAATGCAGATATCACAGATCTGATGTAGATAACTGTCTTCAAGATGAATCCATTCCCTTATTTTTGGCAAGATGAGTCTTTCTGAGGACAGACAAGCTGTCTCATCCTATTGGAATCCAGTTATTGATGTGACAACAATATTACACTGAACTTCTGCAGAGGAAGGATGCACTCTTCAAAAAAGACATCGAAGGAATGTCCCATTTAAATGCCCTTTAAGAATCTCATCTCGAGGCTGATCCCAAAACTACTTATCCATATTTTTCCGCGCCCAACCTTTTTTTTTTTTTTTTCTGGTAAGAGATTTTTAGGTCAAAAACTTCCAAAGGGAGGTGACTGAAAATAATGGAAAGGGTCTTCCAGAAATTTTTTTTCTTCTGTGGTGCAAAGGTGTGACTTGTTTTGTTTTGTTTTCTTTTGTTTTGTTTTTAATAGGAAGGTATTTAAGGGCAAAACAATAACAGCTGAAAGAACAGTGGCCAAAATGGGAGCAGTAAAGATCTCCAGGTTAAAAGAATGAGGGGCTACAGTAGATGAAGCAGTAGGGGCCCACTTTAATGCTTAATGTTATCTCTTCCTCCTCATCCTCTAAAACTCCTATGTCTGATACCTGCCAATGCACAGCAACTGTGCATTGCTGGGTATCAGATGAACATGAACATCTCAGAAGATTCTAAGGGTTGATCTTTTAGATACCAGGCAGCCCCAGAAAAATACCCTCTGGGAAAGTTTTGGAATGTGCAGGCATTTCTATGGTTCCAGGTGCCCCGGAAGGGCTGAGCAGTCACAAAACTGCAACCATGGACATGGTAAAAGCATCAGTATGACGATAGGGATATTGTGTTGAAGTGGAATAAAGTCAGTGGATATATTAAATGTGAAATGCCTTGGAACAATAAGAATTTTGTATTGATGGCTGGAAAGATATGTTAATTCTTTAACTTCTTCCTGTGTTTCCATGGTCCCAAAACTCCATCCCTCAGCCTTGGAGTTGAAGAAACCAGTAAGGGAAAGGTTCCTTTGCATGGGAAGGAGTAGAATTTGACAGTTCTCTGCTGCTTAGAGCATGTTAGAATGGTGAGCTCATCTTACTAGGGGAAACTTGGGTCCCATGGGCTGATTTCAGTGCACTTCTTAACTCATCTGCATGTCCCTTAATGCTCTCAGTCGTAGAAATTGAGCACACAAGGATGTGATGTTTCAAGTTAACTTGTACGTTCTTTTCTTTAAGGCTCTATGTGTAAACAACCCACTGTGAACCAATCATTCAATTCACTGTGAGCAAACCACTTGTCCCTTCCTCTCTCAGAATTTTTCCTCAGATTGATCATTTTTGTATGAGCTACTCCAAAAAAAAAACCCAAAACCACCAAAAACAAAAACAAAACAAAAACAAAAACAACAACAAAAACAAACAAACAAAGACTTGAATTTAGAAACCTACAGAACAAAAAGTGTTGTGGACATTGGATGTTTAAAATTTGGACAACATCATCTGAGGAAAATTTCCAGAGCATCATAGCAGTCAATGAGACTAGGATACCTTACTCGAGCTAAGGATCTGCTCTTTCATATGGTCTCCTAAATAAAAAAATCCCACACCACTAGATGGCTTTTGTAACACAGGAGCATAGCCTGAATAGGTCAATGCAAGCATGATTGCTTCGAGAGACAAATGCAGAAAAATTTAAAGTGAGGAAAAGAGGGAGAAAAATATATAGAAATTTTTAATAAATTTTCTTATCCTCTAAGGAAAAAATAGTTGACTGTAGGCATTAAATATAGCTCTGTAGTTTCACATTTCAAAATGTTTTGCCCTCTCGCTGAATTTTAAAGTAAGGAATGAAATGTAGCTGAATAAAATATATGTTTGTTTTTATGCATCTTGTACATATTTTTGTGCATAGATATAATGGCTAGGTAACCAATTCTGAAACAAGTATCATATATTTTTACATGCACAAATACATTTACTAGCAATAAATATCACTTTCAGCAGCTATATACCTGTGGTCCCTGAACACAGTTCCTTTACTACTTGGCACAGACTACATTCCTATAAGTTCCTCTGAAAAATGAACCCTAACTATTTTGTTTGGTTGGTTCCTTGGTTCTTATTTTACTGCTAAGTCACTACTGGTAAATTATAATATCTAGTTCAGGCAAGCTTCAGAAAATATTAGTAAAATCATCACCAAGTTCTTCCTCACCAATATTTTAAAAAAATTATTCTACCACAGTGTCTTTTTCTGAGGATAAGAGGATAAGAATGAATTAAAACAAATAGTTCCAATAAAAAAGGAATTGTCAAGGGGAAAAATAAGGCAAGAAATGAGGAGGGAAAAAAATAAAGTCTTAGGGACAGAAAGCAAACATGATGGATTGTTCCCAATGTAGAGCAGCAGAAGTTTGTTCTCATGTAATACACAAAATAAAACACATATTTGCTCTCCTGTAACAAGGCAAAGTAAGTGTTCTCTTCGTATGGCCTTCAACGGGCTTTTTTCTCTGGACTTTTAGCTACTCAGCCTTTATTATAAGCAAATGTAGTTTGTCAAAAATATTTTTCAGAACAGACCACCATCTCCCACAGACACTGAACTAAATATAGCAGATGTGCCCCTTTAATCACATTTACCCTCCAGACTCAAGTCTCTGTGCTTGCTATGTGTACACCACGAGCTTTAGTATCTTTATTTCCTGACCCTCCTACCTGCAGGGGACAGGAACGAAGATATGTTGTCACAATGCCTGCACTGTCTGCAGCTCACATTACAAGTTCAAACCTAAAACCAACTCGTGCAGAAAGACAAAATGTCCTTTGAAAAATGTCCCAGCAAATAGCATTGAGATAATAAATAGTTTTATCTAATACTTAAAATAGT
Organism: Fringilla coelebs; assembly: GCF_963513975.1. Taxonomy (NCBI): domain Eukaryota; kingdom Metazoa; phylum Chordata; class Aves; order Passeriformes; family Fringillidae; genus Fringilla; species Fringilla coelebs. The sequence goes on from NC_140028.1 coordinate 64,963,445, forward strand.
TGCTTATGTATATAGTCCTTTTCATGTTTGCTTGAATATTTATCCTCTTCCCTGGGCCAATGACCACCTTTTATATCTATGAGTGCTGAAAATGTGTGGGAATATCAGATCAAATTATCTTACATACCATGTTTTCAGCTTGCATTTATGTATACAGAGAGAACTGACCTTTATTCCCACTGGCCTGGAAAGGTTCTGTGTGCAACAAGACTTGTGGCTGGTCAGGAATCCAGAGTAACACCATGAGTGAGTTAAATGAGGTATGAGAGACATTTGTCTTCCGCTTACATAAGGTAAAACCTACGTAAAATATTGGTAACATCTTACTGCAACATTTGGGAGCCTCTTCAGTCCATTTCTTGCGTGATTTATAAGCAACTTACTCCTGAGCATCTGTCACACACCATCTTCTCACCACTCATCCTCTGCAAGGGGGTGGTCTCTCATGATCCCTTTCATATGTACTAACTGTTTGAAGGTCTTTTCCATCCTTATTCCTCATATGATCAAAGTACATGTGTTTGTGCTGTCTTGCCATCTTGGTTACATAGAAATTGTCTTCTTTTTTGGTCCAGGAAATAAGTAGGTCCTCACCAGCACTATTTTTAAGAATTCCCCATGGCTTCTTTGTGATCCGTATCTATTTTTCATGATTTTTTTCCCTAGGAGAACAAGCTGTGGAAGAACTACATGTTGCAACAAACTTTTGCACATTCTTAGAGTCCATCCTTTCCAAGACTTTTGTGAATGGATGAATGAGCCATTTTTAATTTCATTGCAATTTTTTTAGAAAATCCCTTTGTTGAACACACTTTGAATTCATCTACTGCTTCTGCAATATGACCACTAAGTTTGGGCATTATCCTATTTCTGAAAAATAACACAGCCTTCATAGCTTTTAGATTTGATCCATCTTGGGATGATCTCATGTCCTCACCTGATTTAGAACCATGGTGTTCAGTACACAGTATCAGAATTTTTCAGGAAAATAATGCTAAGTCACCAACTTACCTGACTTTACATATCTACATGTTTCTTCCACTTTTTGAATCCTCACAGGACTTTTTCTTAGTACTTTCTGCAGATAATTTGCAAAGTCCAACGTATAAGTATACAGCTGGATGTGTGAAAGTCTACTCACTGCCACAAACTGCTGACAAGTATGCCAGTGGTTATTAAAGCAGGAACTCTATAAGATGCTTTGGAATTTGGGTTATCTGCCAGCATCTGTCAAATATCGACCTTTTTGAAAAGTATCAAATGTTGTAAATTATCAGCTAAACAGGTGGCTAGCAGGTGGTCTCATTTTTACAGTTTTGTGAGATCTATATTTTGCTTACATGTCTTCTCTGGGAAAACACCAAAAATGATACCTCCTCATCCTTTTGGAGAGCTGACAGCTCTGCTTCACCTCATCTTTTTTGTTTTCTTGGTCTCCAATAGAAGCTGCTCTGATGAGCACCTGAATGATCAGAATTTACTAGAAAGCAGTATAAAGAAATAAGATATCTGTCTAAGAAATTACCCTCAGAATATTTTAAAATAAACAAACCCAATTTTTGGTGGGGGTTTTTATTTTTTTAAATTTTTTTTTAATTTTCATTCTTATGGAGGTATAAGGTAAATTAGCGCAGAAACATTTTGTTCAAAATTTGACATTGGTTAAAATTCTAAGTAACTTTCACCTTTGTTAATAAAATGGTCTGAATCCGTTAATAAAGAATATTGCTCATATTCATTTTTTATAAGCTTATTGGTGTGTACAAATAAACAAGTAAAAGCATTTTTGGGGGGGTAGAGGTCTTCCACCAGCTGATGGATACAATTAATCAGGCTTTAATTGCTCTCATGCACATACACACACACACAAGATTTTTATAAAAGATAGTGAGAATTGTAAACTTTTTTGATAGAAAATAAGCAAATGACATAGTTTGATTAAAAGACTGCATTTCTTAAATAATCTTCATCTTGGGATCAGCACTCATTTGGCCCATATGCATGCACGTGGGTAGTTACCAGGATGGAACCAGCATCTAACGAGAACGAGGTTAGAAATCTATGTCTACTTGGGTGTATTTCAGATCCCATATTCACCAAAATCATGAATTAGGGCAGTCCCATCTCTGCTACAATGCAGGAACACAAAGAGCCTAAAGGACTAAGTTTTATTAAACCACAAATTAGAACGAGGCAACTCTGAAAATACGCACGATTCAAACTGAGTTGGAGGGCAAGACAATGGCCAAAAAATATTTGAAGAGGAAATCTGCTGCCCCTCACCCACAGCCACCCTGTTCTCAGCAGCTGGCAGTAGTTTGCTGAAGAGCACAAAGTCCCCCCACTCTCTCCTGCGAGGGTCACCTGCCTGTGGCCTCCCCTACCAGGGGCATGCCTGTGGGTCTGTGTCATGCTGCAGGGGACAGACAACTCCAACCCCAGTTCCACACAGCACAACAGTCTCCTTGTGGCAGAAGTATTTTTTCTTGTGCCCACCCTCTTACAGGTTTTACCACAGGAGGGAGTGATTTTTCACATTTTATATTGAAGTTTCTATTAAATTATACGTTTTTTAGAGTAACTTCCGTGGAAACCTATTAATCTCTATAGCAGGTTTTTATCCCTATTAAGTTCCATTAAATTTATTTTTCCATAAGGATCATCTTTTATCTTCATTTGTACTGCGCAAGGGTGAGAAAGAGGAAAGATTTCAAAATCAAGGGATAACAGAAATATAAAAAAAAGCAGGAAAGAGGACTTTATTTGGTATTTATTTTACTATTATGGGAGTGAGTTTTTTCAAAGCTTGGTTTCTCACAGTTTCAGAGACCAAACCATTTTTTAAAATTAATTTTTAATAATGTGTAATAATCTGAGTGGCACTGGTCTGTGTGTGGAATTAGAATTCCTCTGACAGAAAAAGAAATATTTGTGCAGAGTTTTATGAGCAAAGTTGACCTGAGGCTTCCTGAGGCTGATTGAGAAATTGCAGTCAACGAAGATCCTTAACCCCTTCCCAGCTCCATTTTTCAATATAATAAAGAAAAAGTCTCTGTGGTTTAACATACAAAGAAACTAACAAAGACTTGAAAAGAGAGATAAACTCATATATGATTACTAGAAATTCATAATCCTTTTAAATTTACCTTAACGACCAAACTGGTTTTTAAGCACAGAAAGTTGTGAACCTTCATTTATGCATTTCAGAGCTTTATTTAATAGAGCACTACATTTCAAACAAAATGTCCTGAGGTCAATTCTCTACTACACAAGAATTTGCTGCTAATTTTCCCTTCCTTTGGTTAAGAGACAAGGGCAGCTATCAACAAATCACATTTGATACAGGCCCAAAATAAGTGTCCAAGAGGCCGGGCAATTCTGAACCGATAGCTGGGAGGGGGGAAACCCGGAGCTGAATGTGCCTAATCCTGACAATAACCATGGAGCTAGCTGTCCTAATTCTTTCTAGAAAAGCCTGAAACATGGGTGTTAGCAGGGGTTAAGGAGAATATTTATGAGACCTAAAGATAAAGACCCTGCTAATGTTGCTGCCTGTTGCCACACATTTCCATTAACCTGCAACAGCCTACCAGTGGGTTAGCTCTGTGGGTGTTAATCTCCGTAAACTTTTTCATCCAGTCAAACGTGTTCTGCCAGGGCATTGTGCTAACCTCAAAGCTTCCCCTGTTTCAGCAGTGCTAGTGATAATCATATTTATTAATGATTTCCGGTTACTCAAGGATACTGGATCTCCAGTGCAAAGAATGCACCCCTTAAAACAATGTTGGAAACAAAAGTAAAACCATCACTATCAAGGAAAACTCCCAGTCTCTAAATTGTCAGATTCAAAATTCAGATTGCTATGTTTAATCCAGTGGTAAATATGGTCACAAAATCATAATGTAAAACAAGAAACATATTACGTAGCTGGTGAATTATATTGCATATATAGTCATTAAAGAAAATTATTTTCAGTCTAGAGGTTTTGTAAAGTTGGTAAGTTTTTACACAAAATCCCTTTTTAAATTAAAATTTATTGCAAAATTTTCTCAAAAAAAAATGAAGATGTGGAAATTGTTTAGAAGAATGTAACTAGAAAGGAACCGCCCCTGGAATATGTCACTGTATGTTCGTTATTTAAATGAAATAGGTACGATGTGTAATTTAATTTTCACCCATCATCTGACATACTTGACATTAGAGGACTTGAGGCTTACATAATAGAAAATTTATAATGCTGTTGCAAAAAAAATGTGAAATATAACAAATTCTGCTCATCTACAACGCTTAACTCTATACTAGCTGATCTAGGAATTAGAAGAATGGGGAAGTAGAAGGAAGACCATGCTCCTAGGTGCACTCTATGCCTTTCCTAGAAAGCCTAATGAAATTGTGAGTGCCCTGGGGTAAATGGGATTTTTGTTGTTGAACTTTTCTTGGGTCAGGATATTACTGGAGATGAGGCTTGAAGTGTCTGCCAGGATTAGGAAAATTAGGAATACTTTATAATATGTTAGCCACTATGGTTTAATTCATATGATTGAAAGCGTTACTCTACATCTGCTGGTGTTTGCTGGTCCAGTGTGTTGGAACTGGAGCAGTAGCCTCTGCTCAGACACCAAAGTATTGATAAGAGATACTGACACACCTGTCTGAGAGCAAGGGGAGAAGAATCACTTCGTGAACATAACACCTTTCTGTAGTAATGCCTTAAATAAATGCACACACGGGAAAATATGTTGGAAATGTGTGTTAGGATAAGAGAAAGAAAGGTTTCCTGCTTATCAAAGAAGACAGAGGGGATATCAAGGCTGCACAATTATCTACCAACACAAATCTTCTTGATCTGATGGCACAGCGAGCCATGTGCAAGCTATAGTTTGGCTGAATTACACCTGAAGGAGGCCTGAGACAGTGGTAAGGGCTGTAAGGCTGGGACATTCCGCTTCTTAGGAGGTTGCATGCCCATGACAGTGAATCAGGAGAAAGGTATCAACTTACTGCGCAAGATTCAAAGTGGGACCAAGACAAAACAAAGTCAGACACAACAAACTTGGATGAAGGTTTCTTCATTAGTTCTCACACAATTTCTTCACCTTTCTGTTACTTGCTTTCATACCTACTTGCCGAGGATTCTTCCAAGTTTGTTGCGCAAATTTTTTGTGTATTAACAACAAAAATTTTCAGCTAGTGTAGGAACTGGATAGTTTGCTTTCTAATCACATTTTTATTAAAATGTTGCCTACATTTTGGAAAAAATATATAGATAACACCGTTTGTACTGATGCATCCAAAATAGAAATTATGTTGTCTTCAGTAAAGAAGCTAGAAAAAAGAAGGCAGATAAAAATGAAAAGGTTTCTGTTTTGGTGGAATGAAACAACTATAGCTGTTAGTTACACATCCTTAAATATGTACCTTTTTAACATTCAGTCTCCCACTTTTGGGGTGGGGTTCCACCATTGCTCATCTAAATAAAACATGAAAATCCCACCTCCATCCAACCCCCAGACAGGTGTTGTTGTTATCCTTTTTGTGCTGAGGTTGGCCAGGAGGACAAGAAGGTGGGGGCAGCAGTCTAGCCTACCACAGGCATGCATGCACACATGCCCGTGCTAACGCTGACATGAGACAAGTGGAAGAAAAGCGTGGTGAGACTGCAGATGGTAGGCAAGAATTACCAACTTTAACAGCAGACAAGACTTTGATCAGCTTAAACCAGTTACAAATCCTCGACCTCAGGTTTCACCTAAATTGAAATTATCTATTTGATGAGGAAAAGGCCAACCTTTTGTTTATATCAAGGATAAAGGTGTTAGAATTTCAACTTAAACCATTTCAATAAATGAAAAGCATAGTTTTACTGCAAATAAACTTAGTTTTACTTGCTTTTCCTCCTCTCTAGAAGTTTAAAGAAAATAACATGGTATAGTGAATGTTTACTCCTAAGAGAGCAGGAAAAATCATCCAAGTCTGCATAAATATTAACAATATGTGTGTTCACAAAAGCAGAAATCAGTTTTGCCATTTCAAGCTCCTTATGTTGCTGATCTCACAGACATACAACTGGCCCTTTGAATTTAAAGAAGGACTTGGAAACATGTTCTAACTCAATGGCAGAACTCTCAGCAGGAGGAATAGGCAGCACTGCCACTTCTTGGAGACAAAGGAGGCCAGTGAAACTCTCTGGAAGGCGAAGCTGCTCCATGCTGCACTGAGCAGGGCATTCTGCAGAAGGCACTGCAATTTGGCAGCAGCTTAAGGCCAGAAGAAACTGCAGGGTTAGGCCATCGCACGTAGTTTCCCTTCCCTCTCCCAAGGACATCTGTCTGTCCAGTATCTTTTTGCATAGGTTTTCCTTGCGGGATACATAAGTTCTTAAGACTGGAGAAGGAAAGAGACACTCCTCCAGTGGGGTCGGGAGCTCCCCTTGCTTCACTCTGTGTCATAGGACTGGAGGATGAAGAGTTCAGAAGGAGCAGATGACTATGCAGAGCACTGAGGGGAAGCCTAACATCCCTACCTGTTGTCATACAGATCCTGGGAATCCTGGCTGTTGATAAAAAGGGGCAAACGATGGCACCCCCAAGACCCTGCCATGTAGTGCAAAGCAGCCTGATTATGCCAATTCAGTTATTAGAGTCTCCAACTAACCAGATGTCTCAATCTCTGCTGCTTATTGTGTGCACAACTGAGTTTCAAACGTCTTGACCATTCAGGCAGCTTCACACAGGCTTCAAAATACCACCACCCTCACATCATCTTGCCATTTTTATGTTAAGGTGACTTTATCCTAATAAGAAGGGTGCACAAGATGTAACTGGGAGGATGTGGCAGCTGATACCATGGCAGGGTTTGTGAAACAGAGACATCTACTGGCTAAGCTTTGGGGGGAAATATTTTGTTGTGTTTTGTGACTTCACAGTGCAGTGCTCTCCACCTTTTCTTTGATCTGAAACATTAATCTGTTATGATAGGCCTGTCACTAATCCATGGCCTCAGAAAATATGCACATGTGTTAAAATGAGTTTTGCCATAAATTATTTAATGATTTACAAAGCAAAGCTCAATATGTGCCACCAGGTGATTTTTAAACTTCTTTATTCTTACAGTATTTTTAAAAAGCCTTAGTGAAAATTAATCATTTATCACAACATAGAATCACTAAAGCTTGTGGGAGGTCTGCAAGGTTTTAGGGAAGTCCATAAAGAGAGAAATGCACAATTACAAATCTCATCATTTTCAGCCCAGCACCATAGCCACTCAAGTTACAAAGACTATATCTTGCTTACTCTTTAAGACTGAAAGCATCATATAGGTCAATAAAGGATCCTTAAAAAAAGGAATATTGAATTTCATGTTTACATAGAGGCTACATATTCCTACCTGGTGAGAAGTAATGCAATGACAGGAGGATCTTCAGAGGCCTGGAGGCTTGAGACATTGTAAGAAAACTAGAAAAGCTTGATTTTCTATTTAAACTTCATTTAAATTTTCTGTTCTTCATATGGCTGGAAAAACAGTCTGAACATTCTTGTATGTACATTTTTTTGAGGTTTTCTCAGTATCTCTTTACTCCAGGCAAGCTAGAAATAACATAAGACTCATCTTGCTGACCAGAGTCTTTTGGATGAAAAACATTTTTACTCTGCCTCCATCTGGATTTAGCCCAAAAAAGAGAGAAAAATATTGTTAGAAAAAAAAAAAATTCTTATGATCCATGAATTCTGTGAAAAAATCAGCTAGATTTTTTTTTAATTAAGGCATTTAATTCAACTTAAAAAAAACCTACTTGCTTGAAAAAGATTGAAAGGGCTGTATGCCATCTAACAAATGCCACTTCCCTTAAATTTAAGATTTTTCAATAAGCCAGTGCTGTGTGTATTTGAGGAACTAATGCTCATCTGTGGTAGTAGGGACCATGTAAAATTATTAGAGAGGTCGTAAGACAGGTAAGTAGACAGATAGACAGACAGGTATGCAGGTAGGCAGAATCCTTTCAGCTTTTGGATTACATTTCATTTCAGAGCCTCTTAATCCATTATGTCCTCTTGTGAAAAAAAAATATAGCTTATGCTAAAATGCAGCACTGCTTCAGTGAATTGTATTTATTCACCAAACTATTATGCCTGCTGGAACATTTCCCAGGGGATAGAAATATCATTTAAAGACTTAAGTGGGAAGAAGTTCCCCATGAAACTTTCTTCTCTCTCCAGTAATTCTATTGCTAAAAGTGAGCACCAGCTGTGGCTCACCTCTCAAACTGTATGTAGTATCATGACTGATGTCACTCTTTGGGGTTAAGCTAGGGTGGTAGGAGCCAGTTCGGGTCTAATTGTTGAAATGTATGCTTAGTTCAAGTTAAACAATAGACCCATAGGGAAAAAAAAATCAGCACAGAGGTGCTGAGCTGTGAAAAGAGTGTTGTTTTGGGCCCAGTCGCCTGAATAGACTTGTTAAAGCCCATGGCTGATGTATGCTAAGCAGAGCCAGGCAGTATGTGGAGAGAAAGGGAGGGCAGGCCAGTTGAGCAGGCACATCACTCTCTGAGCCAGGGCACACACACTTTGATGGCTCCTTTGGAGGTATGAGTGAAAGCCAAACCTCTGTTCCCTCCTTTTTTTCATTTCTGCCATGCAAAGATAATCAGGTTTATGTAAAGTATGTGTGCTCTTTTGACAGTCCACGATATCTCATTAATTCAATCACACCAAACACCATTGTTCCCAAAGTGTTTGAAATGCGGATAGGCATGGAGGCTTTCTTAATCCTGTCAATCAATGTTAACATTTTTCTTGCAGTTGCCATGGCCAGGGCCAGAGTTCATGAAAACACAGAATAAGAGCCAACAAAACAAGAATAAAGACTTATTTGAGATACTCTTTTTAAAGGACATCTACCATGCACAAAACATGGGAAGTAAATGTAGACAAGTTTGGACACTATGGCTCACTGAGAGGAAAAAGGGGGAAAAAGAATTTGAAAATCAAATAGGCCTATAAAAACTTGACCCAAGAGTCTCTGGGAAAAACCCGATGAATTGCTCCCTAGTAGAACAATGTTCTTTCTTTCGTGCGTTCTTCAGGAGTACAATGCTCAATATATTATAACACATGCCACTGATGTCTTTACACTGTTGTAAGCCAGCTCAGACCATCGGAATGCTGATCACCGACAACAAGAGATTGTGCAGTGGTAATTCTCTCTTTCTCCCGCTCAGCTACAAACAAGCACTGGGAAAATTATTCATGCATATAGACCAACAAAGCAGAGATGGGAGATTTGCGATGTCACGCAGCGAGATCATGTGACAAACGTTAAAGTAAAACCCCCAAGCCTTCACCCTTTGAGACTTTGTAAAATAACCAATTTATCCCTCTGAATGTAGCAGCCAACACGTCTTATCGCGCTGGTGGAAATCACGGCCATTTTAGTATTGCTGCACTGATTAATGAGACCGCAGAGCACATGCTAAACAAAGAAACACAACAATTACATAATTACCCAGTTGCTAAAGCTAGGAGACAAAAGTCCTTACTGAGATTTTTTTCACAGCTCTGCTTGTTCCTATCAGGCCTCAAGCAAGTTTATATATATTTCTTAATTAACTCAGGGAAAAGGTGGGCCATGAAGCCGTACACAGATTTTTAACCAAGCACATATAGAATTTTTGGACATCCATGGAGGTGCCCTGCTTCCATTTTAAACCAAATTTCATTTGCTGTCTAAAAAAACCTAACAAACCAAAACAAGCAACAAACCAAACAATAAACTCAACAACAAGATCTTGTGTGTGATTTGAGATGTAACTAGAACAGCTGTTATTTTAGCTGTGCAAAGGAGAAAAGCACCAGCTTCTTGGAAGTGGTCCCAAATATCACTTCAAGGTTTACTCTTCGAGATCTCTGCAGGGGAAAAAGTCCTTTCTCCATTGGCAATTATGGAGTGCTCTGTTAGTATTGTGGCAGATGTCCACTGATCTAGAAATATACATCCACACAGATCAATAAAGCCTGACATGATACAGAGCACATCGGTAGGATGGCACAGCAAAACAGCTGTCTACTGAGAACAGCCCCTCAGTGAGTCTGACTCTTGTACTTGCAAGAAGGTAAGGAGAAAAATTAATTTTTTACCTTTGTGGTAGAAAAATGGAACTGGGATACTGTGTCTACATCTAATGATTATGCTCTTTCAACACTGGTGGAAATGTTTGAGCTGTCTTATAAGAAGGCTCCTCCCAGCGACTCCAGGTTTGTCACTCTGAGTATTCAGCTGCCAGGTATTTGTAATAAATCTTCCACCTTAAGAAGTCACGGTAAAGCATCTCACCCCAGAGGTCATTCCCATTAGATTTCCCAAAATTACCATGAGTAATGAACCTAGAGGAGTTAAGCTTAATTGTCTTTGTTCTTCATTCCCACAGTCTATTCTTTCTTCTCTCCCTGCTCACACGCTGGGTTGATATTCTCCAGGTGAAGCCAATGCGATCACAGTGCTCTCTGAACTGGGCTGTCAGCACCATGGAGCTGCAGATGCTAAAATATCTCTACTGCATGTTTTCAGGGACGTTTCAGGTAAGCCAAAGGCCATGCCGCAGTGGCAGAGCATATAGCTTAGAAACCTTCCCAATGAAATGCCAGGGGGTTTTGCACAATTTTAGATCTATATGGATTAACAGATTTCTTAACAATGCAGAATAAAGTTGTTTGGGAGTTTTTTACTTATTAGTTTTATCCTGTAACATCTGCAAGATCAAACCATTTAATATATGGGAGGTCTTCTACTGTGATAGCTGTAGCGTGAAACTGTTTTCCTTTGCCAGGAGAAAAGGAATAAAAATTAGTGAAATTTATGGCTACATGTCTGCTCAGGAAAATATAGCTACAGTCGACCGAATAAAAATAAGCTTTCATTTGCAGAGTATTACAGTCGCTTTTGTTTCCTCCACTTGCAGCTCTGCAGTGCTTTACTTACTATCAAGCATCACAGCCAGAATATTCCAGTACTCAATATATACGAATTCCTGAAATCAAGACTTAAGAAATTAAATGCACAAAAGGTGTTATAGCCAAAAATGGATAAGTAAATGTGTTCTGGAGAATGGGTGATTATGTATTGATTGAGTTTTTATTATTACCTTATACTCAGTTCCAGTAGATAGATATTATTTCTAAAAATATCTTCAGGTGAAAATAAAATCTGTGTCTATCATGTTGTTTTCAACATTGCCAGTCTCCTTTTTTTTCCCCTGCCCTGCGTCAGCCTTCCCTCACTCCATGTATTCTGTTTGATCCCTGTTGCTTTCCTCAGTATCTTGTGCATAAAAGAGAGTGGGAAGCTTTGGTCACTCCATTGTTCCTTCCCCACTGCCTCTAGCTGCAATAAAACTCCATTCTGGAATATTCATTCAAGATGACAGTAATAAACATTGACTGCTTTTTAATGCCTCTTTGATACTCCTATCTGACTATTTAAATATTTACCTGGAATTATAAGTGATGAATCCATCTTGGTCACACCCCAGGAATGACTCTCACCTCTTTAGAATTTTGGACCATGAGTCTACATTAGTTTCTCAATGTAGTTGTAGCAGTAAAACTGCACAACTAATTTACTACAAAGGCAAGAAATTAAATATTTAGAATGCCAAATGAATAACAATGTTTTGAATAACAAAAGTTTCCAGAGATGTCATAATAATCCTTTCAACAGTGTTCACAGCATTTATAGACATTAACAGACAGTAGGTCCATTCACTGTTTCCCAGTTGTCTGATTTCCAATGGAATCCCAAAGAGTTACTGTATGTATTCTAGACATCATCTTATGAGTGCTGGGTTTGGAGACATAAGCACTGCCCTCCATCTATTTTCTCTTGTCCTGTTGAGAACAGCAAGTTGTGCTGTGGACTCAGTGCTGCCAGGGCAGGATGGCTCCTGTCCAGCCTGCTGTCCACCAGGCCCCCCAGACACCTGTCCACAGAGCTGTTCCCCCACATTCGGGCACAAGCCTGTAGAGTCGTAAGGGAGATTTTATTCCCCAGCACACAGCCTAATATTTGTCCCTGTTGTATTTCACAGGGACAAAGGTTCTTTTTGGCCCCCTCCTGCAGCTTGCCTGAATGGGACTCCTGTCCTTGAGCACAGTGAGTGGCACTCTCAACTCGCTGTCGCCTGAACACTTGGCAAGGCTGGCATCCATCATCTCCTCCACATCACTACTGAAAGAGTCCAGTCCCTCGTAGACTGCCTGGCAGTTCTCCACTGGTCACCAGCCTGAAGGCAAAGCTTGACCCACTGACCACTATCTTCTGAGCCTGGACATCCTACACTTATTTTCAAACATCCTGTTTTCCATCCATCTGGTTAAGCCTGGGTGAAAACTTGAAGATCTTAGTAACATAAAAAAAATAGAGACAGACCTCAAAATTGTGGAAACACTAAACCTTTTACTGTCATGATTTTCTCACCATTCTTCTTCAAAGAGTGAGAATACACATAAAATAGTTTGTTTCTGAACTTCTATGGAACAATAAATTTCTCTGGAGAGGTGTCGTTGCAACTGAGTTAATGTTTCTCTAAGCTCAGGAAAAAAAAGAAAAAGGAAAGAAAAGTAAAGAGATAAAACTTTAGAGAGGCTTAATTACACTTTGCTATAACATATTTATAGTTGCCAGATGAGCACTCTCAGAACTAATTTTAACACCTCATTAGAATATATATTTCAATCTAAATTAACTAAAGGCATTAATCTTCTACACATATACATAAATCCACACTGAAATTCTTTTAACTTTTTTCCTTTATTATAATTTAACACTGCTTTTAATATAAAATGCCATAAGACTATTGGTTACACTTTTCCATTTGCAAAACAAAAAATATTCCATAATTCAAGAGCATTCTAAATATTTCACCTGTAATTTTTAATTAAAAGACCCAAGCATACCTCAGAACATAACCCTGCCTTCAAAGGGGGATGAAATGTACAAGATCACATCTGTAAGAGTGAACACACTTGAGAAAGTAGGAGAACTTTAAAAAAAAAAAAGGATGATGTTTATAGATGTTGTTCTGAAAGCCTAATTAGAGCAGAAACAGACACATCAAATACTTCTGGTAATCCCTTCTCTCTCCCTCCCTCCAATTCAAAGCAGCTTCTTTCTCCACTTCAACATTAGCCTGAAGGACAAGCACACAGCAATTCCTTCCCCTTCATCACTTACACCTCAACAGCTGAGCAAACCTTGACCCATAACTATCAACTCAAGATGAAGTTTTCTAGGACAAAAGCACCCTGTTCCTTCAGTTGATCAGATATCTCCACTTGAGTCGTCCTTATTTCTGCTCTGCTGAGAGTAGAGTATTCGACGGTCATTTAATCTCAGATCATGGTCATAAATGCAAAGCAGCTACAGCAGTTTAAGACATTGCCACCCCACTTCAGTGACTCTGGTCAGGGTCAGGGCAAAGTAGGAGAGGTTAGCTCAGTAAAAATTCTGGCACTGAACTGAAGTGAAAGTCTCTGAGTACTCGCTCTGTGAGTTGTGATGCCTCAGCTGGGGGCAACAGTGAGCAGGAAGATGTGGTGATTTCTTCAATTGTGACAGCAGCTTTATGAACACACCTGCTTTGAGGATATGGTGGACAGGTTCTAGCAAGTACAGTTGGAGAAACTTACAATGCTACAGGAGGAACTACAGGGCAAAAAGATATAAACAAGCACCAAGGTCAATAGCACTTTAGGAGACTATCCCAAGCCATGAGGATGAGGTTCAATTTAAAGAGCTGAGGACTGTAGAGTGTTTACCAGCATGTAAGGAGAAAAGAAAGAGCTGGGAAAGGCCACCCTAATGTGCTACTACTAAAGGCCTCACAACGCTTCTACCAAGGTTTTAAGTCTCACAGTGCTGTTGTGAGAAACAGCTGGCAAAAAATCCTGAAATTTATGGTAAACCTGCTGCGTTGTTTTTTTTGTTGTTTTTTTTTTTTTTTTTTTTTTTTTTTTTTTTGTTATATAATCACATTCATATAAGCACAAAAGGGTTTTTTGAGTTTTGCTATTTGTGGTTTAGAATCCTTTTTGTGTGGATTTTTTTTTTCTCCCTGATGGTATTCTCTTCTCCGTGTCAGGTATATTTTGAAAAATAAAATGTTCACCTGAAAAACCAGAGGCAAACACCGTTAAGCAGAACTAGGTGGTTCATACTGGGAATGCTCATTGGAAAGAAATGTATATTTATCTTTGAATTTCTTGTATTGGATTTTTTATACTCAGAGGTACTTAAAACCACAAATGTTTTTATGACACACAGAGGTATCTCCTCTAAAGAGTCTTCAGGGATTGGAGAACAGTTCTATTGAAAGATGGCGACTGAGACATGGCTGTTTGCAATTGATTTTCATAAGGTTGAGAAAACAAGCCTGGTAAATGCAGCAAAATGCAGAGCACCTAGTGGAGTAGTACCCTCTCTCTTTGAATTAAAGCTATCCTAAGACCTGATAACGACTAATATGAAATTGCACTCTGACACGTAATAAATCCATCCGTTAAGAGGGTAAAGAGAGCTGATTTTGGAAACTAGAAATACTGCAGAATGCTCTGTCAGTCTCATGTTAGACAGGTTTTGGTTTACTTTTATGACACCACATAAAGAAGTAATAGGTTATAAAGCTTTCAGAGCCCTAGCGTAGGTGGCAGAGTCTTTATGCCCTCTCTGCTCAAGTGGATCAGAAACAGATGCCAGAGCACTTTCCTACACAGTCTCCTCTGTGTCAAAATCTGTCAAAGGAGTAGAGGAATGAGCTGCTTGCCCACTGCTTTGTAAAGCTGATATATTTGTTTTGGCCACAGACTGTTCAGAGATATAAGACTACAGCTGGACACAGATCTGACTTCCAACAGTAGCTTCTAATCCTTTGCAAGCAGTGAAATTACAGGCACCAAGATTATTCTAGATGAAAACTGTTTATTAGGAAAGTATTACTTCATATGCTGTTAAATTTTCTTTCAAACCTCTGTCTTTCTGACAGAGGTTTCAATCTTCATCTAGCAACTTCTTCACTAGAGGGTAGACTGAAAATTTTGCTAAGTTACATGCTTCAGTTATTGCCAGGAAAGATATAGGCATACTGGAAGAGTTATATCAAATAGCTGCAGGGGGTCCCAAAATTTATGAACAAAAATATTTTTAAATTTTGATAAGGAAACAGCTGACCAGAACTTTTTGGTACTTTTGGAAAGGAATGCATGGAGGAAAACAAAGGTTTGTTTTATACTGGGAAGGATGACCTGTTAGCTGTGAAAAAGTGTTTACCTGCTGGATGTTACACTTGTTCAGCACATAGGATGCAATGCTTCCACAGTCCTTTCAGTGTGCAGTAAAAGGGGACATGAACATGTTGTACAAAATGTTAAATAACTAAAAATGCCCCAGAAAATTAATGGGAACCAGAGGGAACAGAGTTCTTGATCCACATGAATGTGCACAGTGAAAGTGTAGATAAATTTGGATTAGCAAGCAAAACTGAGCCCTGTTGTTAAATAGCACTTGATTCCATTAGACTGTGTCGGATTGTTAAAAATGCTAACATTATGTGTGACTATTCATTTTCATCACCTGCTCTTGATTAATCCAGTCCTAAATGGCATCTGTGGACCCTGCCATCTCATACTACTTAATTAAATTAGCAACACATTTGTCTCCCCCGTTTTCCTATCAAAGGGTTGTGCTCAGGAGAAATAAAACCTTTGTTCACTGCATCTCCGTATAATTTACACTCCTTTTTCCCTTTTTCCTCCAGCTCCTGGCTCAGATGCTAAATTGTAACTGGTAATAGGGAGCTATTAGGTCTAGTGAAGCATGTCAAAGAAGTCAGTAGAAAACTAGACCTGAAAGGAGGCCTCAGATCTCATAAAACAGGGTCAAGATTCTAGATTCAGGATTACATTGTACCAAGTTTCATTCATTTTGTAATTTAAAAAAAAAAAAAAGCATATTACCTTCACATATATATATATTTGGGACAGAAAGATGGGAAAAAGGCTGAAAGAAAAGAGGAGAGGGAAGAATGCTGAAATGGGTAGAAAATCTTTTATTTAATTTTTGGTTTTTTAAAAAATATAATTGTCAATAACAGGCACCCATGTCTGAGTAATGGGGCACAGTATATTGTGTCCCCAGGATAAAGAATTAATATCATTTGCACCACTATAAAGCTGTACTAAAAAGTACTATCATACTGGACAATATATAGCCAGAAAATGAGTTCTGTGGGGAAACAAGGCATCCACCTTACTATTAATCACGCGCTTCACTCATGAATTAATATCATCTTCTATGTAGTTTCCTATGTAGTTTCCTCCAAACTTTGCTCCTCATCCCAAAAGTGAAAAATCCTTTCCTCCCCACCAGTTCCTAGGGCAACCTGTGGTATGTGTGTTACACATCAATCAGGCAAGGATAACCGAAATACCAGCAACTGGTTTTTAGGTTCTTTCCTTTTTTCCAGCAGATATGAGTGGAGACTGAGATAGAGAGCACTTCTGTTCTGGGTTGCGAGTGAGCTGCAGAAGCCAGGCTGGCAGGAGTGTGCCACAGGCTCTGCCATGTTCCTCATCTAGTTTTCCCTTCACTAAAAGTTCCTCATCTCATGTTTTCCCTTCACTAAAAGTCTTTTTCCCTGCTGAGACAGGAACTTAGTGGGTTGCAGATCTTTCTGCAGCCATCCTTGCACTCTTGCAAGTAGCCCTCTGCAAGCAAAGGATGGGGAACCTGACACTGCTGAGAACAGGACACCTTCACCTCTCTGTGCCACTCTTCCCTATTTGGCAATTACCCATCAAAGAAGTATACTGGCAAATTCACTTATATTTGTGAAGCACTCTCAATAGCTGTGAAAATGCAGGGTAATCCACAAAGACAATGAAACACTGAGGAACCTGAGACAGGAATAACAAATTAGATCCTGCAAGACACGGTGCTTCTGCATGCCCCCTGTAAAGGTATTCTGTGCCCTTCATTTGGTATGTGTTCTTACCATATATGTACAGGTGAGAGAGAGTCCTGACAAAGAGGTTTCCAGAAAGCTTTTACTGAGGGAAGTATCAGTGCCAGCCAGTGTGAGACACTGAAGACAGCTTCTTCAGTGTTTCAGAGCTCTTCCATCTGTGATTAAATGGCAGAAAAATGGCACAAAGACAGAACACCCAGTAATCCTCACCGAGGTTCTTCATTGGGATGCAGGATCTGCATCCCAATGAAGAAAACTGCATTTTCCAGTTCTCTATGTTTTTATCATTTTGGGTCAGGGATGTGAATTTATCTCCTTTTAGCATCCCTCTGTTAGTATCTTCTGCACTTCTTTGTGTAGTAAAAATATTTAATAGGTCTGAAGAGGAACAACTATCTCCATAGCACAATGTTCTAGAAAGAGGGACTCACTTGAAGCAGGAATGCATTTCTAGTTCTTCAGCATCACAAGTCCATGAAGGAGGCAGTCTGCTCAAACCTATGTCTGTCCTTTCTGCCCTATCTGCTTTGAGCACACCCAATTGTCTAAGAGCCATTCCCCTAAACAATCCAGAGTCCTGCTTCAGGGCTGAACAACAGGCCCAGGACAATGCTATGATATTCAATAAGGCAAAGTGCTGGGTCCTGCCTTTGGACCACACAGCACTACAGACTGGGGACAGAGTGGCTGGAAAGCTGCACAGCAGAAAAGAAGCTGGGGGTGCTGGTCAGCATCAGATGAACCTGAGTGTGGGCAGGGGTGTGCCCAGGTGGCCAGGAAGGCCAATGGCATCCTGGCCTGTATCAAAACCAGTGTGGCCAGCAAGACAAGGAAAGTGACTGGCCCTGGGCTGCTCACTTAAAGACAGATATTGGGGGGTGGGAGCATGTCCAGAGAAAGGCAAGGGAACTGGTCGAGGGTCTGTGAGGAATGTCTCAGGGAGATGGGGCTGTTTAGTCTGGAGAAAAGGAGTCTCAGGAGGGTCCTTATCACTCTCTACAATTGCCTGGAAGGAGGTGTAGCCAGGTGGGGGTCAGTCTCTTCTCCCAGGCAAGTAGCAATGGAACAGGAAGTAGCCTCGAGCTGCACCAGGTGAGGTTCATGTTGGACATCAGGAAGAATTCCTTCACTGAAGGGGTGGTCAGGCATTGGAACAGGGTACCCAGGGAAGTAGTAGAGTTATCATCTGGAAGTGTTCAGCAAATGACTGGATGTGGCACTAAGTTCTGTGGTTTATTTGGCACCGTGGTGTGTGGTCAGAGGTTAGACTTAATGATCTTGGTGGTCTTTTCCAAACTCAATGCTTCCAGAATTCTATGAAATTCCTGGCAGAACTAAAACCTGTAAAGTTCTGCACATGCCAGCCTCTGAAAATACCAGCATTGAGTAGAGGGCTAAAGCATCTCCGTAAACTTGTGAAAACTGAGTGCCAAAAGTTTGAGACAGAAATATGTCAGAAATATGCATGCACCTCTCTCACCAAAATGTGAATGGCTTCTCTTGGAGGAGAATTTGGAAAAAATCTGAAGAACAGTTGATGCTCCCTAACCACTATCTGCTCTATCTACCGAATAAAAAAAAGACCAAGTGTATTCAAGTAATTTTATAGTGATCATTAATTAATTGTGTCATAATTTATATTCACAGGCAGCTGATTGAAATTTTTTCTGTGCAGCCTTGCCCTTGGCACTTTTATATTTTCTGGATCCTTCATTTTTAGCAATTCTTTTTTTTTAGTTTGCTGATTATTGAGTGCATAGTCACAAATATACAATGATGTCAATAAAGATCTTGATGAAAAATACAGAGCTTTCATCAGAACAACGGCATGATGCATCTTTAAAACTTCTACTTTTAAAAATGTGATTAAGTTGCTCCTTTTTGCAAAAGCGCATTTGGTGCTGTTGCAAGTATATATTTCCCATTTAAGTCTTCTCATATTGAGGTGACATGCACAATCAATCTTCTTGGTGACATTGTAGCAAAACAGAAATTATTGATGCTTACTAGCTGCAGGATCATAAATAAGGAAATGGAAATTGATGCTTAATTGATAAAGTACTTTCCTTTCCACTTACTAAAATTTTTAATTGCTTAATAGAAAGACAAATTAAGCTTATGAATGCATGTGGATGAACTCACAGAAATACTGGGGAAAAAACCCCAAAACATCAACCAACTTTTCATGTGGTCTTTGTTTTTCAAAAAAATCCCAAAGACCCTTTCATGTTTACTTTCTCTCCTCTGCACATTAAGGACAAATCTCAATTATTTGGCTAACCCATTTTTTAAGTCACTTCTTTTGTTAGTTTATCCTTTATTATGCAAATGTTTGATGCAAAATAAAAGTACCACATGTTCATCCTGTTTTGAGCTCTACCAAATACTTGGTAGAGATTAAAGCTCCCACTAAGGAAATCATTCCTACTGGGACACTTTTATATTAATGTTAAAAACATGTGTATGTTTTGTTTTCCAAACATATGTATATGTATACGTATACGTATCTGTATACATATATGTATATGCTTTGTTTTCCAAAGGGTTGAATTTAAACACATGCTTTCTTTAAATGACATCTACTGTGGAAATACAAGCCTAGCTCTGTTACTTGGATTTGATTTTGAAAATGAAGAATGCTAAAGATGAAGATAGAATCTTTATAACAAGTATTTATACTGAACAATCGCAGCCAGGTAACTCTGAAAGGGCAAGTATCCTCTGACATTACTGAGGGATGTTTCCACTAAGTCAGTGAACAAATCAGCTTCAGCTGAAGAGTTGAGCATACCTGTTCCTCAGAGAGCTGCTAGTGCCTTTCAGGTGAGGAAGGAAACAAAACTCATGAGTGGTGCTGGTCTTTTTCAGAGTAATTTTTATCAGTGCAGTGCTGCCTGATGTAGTGATGCATCTTATCTCCTTTCCTTAATTGTCAGCATTTATTCAAACCTAGTTTATTAGGAGCCAAACAAAAGTTTGAAGACTAAACTGATTTCCAGCTAATACAGAAATTCAAATATGTGTGTGTGTGTATTTCCTATAGAACAAAATATCCTGAGAAATAAAATCTGAAACAATATCTAAAAGATCATTACTTCCTTACATCTGTAAAAGACTTCACTTCTGTGAAGTCTTCCCCTTCTGTTCCAAATGGAAAGGTAATAGGTAACAAGTGGTCATTTTTGCTGCTCTCTTGTGGAAATGCTGTGGCAGAAGTTCATTCTGTTTTTATGTCTTCCACCCAAATAGCTTATCTTCATTGGATCAACAGAAGAATTTTTTTGTAATTAATATATTTATCAATCCAAATCTGGCATTAAATGTTGATGACAGAGTATGGACTGGAATATGAAATTTTATGAGTTCAGGAATAACCTTCATTAGAAAGATTTCATAGGCACATAAGCCATTAGGAAGCTGTATCAAGCAGATCTTATCTGTTGTATAATAAATCAAGCAGCTTCCCATTAATTTCTATCTTCTATAAGTGCCTTTTGTAATGTTTCATTTCATATATTCTTGGATTGATTTGAAAATTAAGAGAGTGATAGATTTTTAGTTTTTATCCTTAAGGCAGAGTTAAAATATTATAAAATCAACATTAATTAAAATTTATCATCACATGCTTCCATTCAGAAAAATAGCAGGAATTTGAACACAGGCAAGCAATTTCAAAACCCTAATGCAAAATACTCTGATCACAACACAGACACTAATAAAATGAAGGAAGACACTAATAAAATGAAATACCTTCTCATGTCTGTGAGGGAAGGAGAAAAGGGAGGAGAGGAAAGGAAGGAAGGCAGGGAAGTGGACCTGTGTCCAGCTTTCATCTCAAAATGGAGATAGGACACAGACTTGGAATGCACCTTGGATTTGCAGGTAAAATACAGTCAATATGGAACAGTATCTCTGAAGGCCTGGCACTGGACAGTGAGTCATTAAGTAATTTAGGGTGGGCTGGACCCTGACAAACACACCAGGAGATGGCTCAAACTGAGCTCAAGAGTGAGTAAAACACACCTGGACTCCACAGCGTCATTGGATCCTACAGCTCTTGTCACAGTCTCTGGCAGCACTTTCTTTCACATTTAGACCCTGGGGAAAATTATTATCCCTGTCATAGTGGATGGAAATCTGCTCACAGGTACAGCAGCACCTGCTTGTCATAATTTTTGGTCTGGGATGATCTTCTCTGAGGATGGAAAGAGAAAGGACATCCTGCTCAAAACTAATCAGAACTTTGCATCAGACTCACACTGACACCATTCCTGATTTCAGGTTTTAGAGGGCCAACTCAACACACAGGGCTTTGATCTTGAGCATCGCTGGTGATGATAGCCTAACCAATTCCTGAAGTAACCATTTTGCAGACAAGCTGAATCATTTAAATCCCCAAATCACACAGCTCAAGAAGCATTTAGACAATACTCTCAGGCACATGGTGTGACTCTTGGGAATGGTGCTGTGCAGGGCTGGGAGTTGGACTCAATTATCCTTGTGGGTCTCTTGCAATTCAGCTTCTTCCGTGATTCTGTGATTAAACTTTCACAAACAGGATTCATGTCCTGTAATGCTATCCACGATCACATGTAGACTGTTACCTTGAATAGGTTGTGATTTTACCAATTTTGAGAGGTGAAAAAATATTTTCTGAGAATTTATTTTCTGTTTATGAAAATGTCTTTATTTGATTTGCAAAAGAATGTGAGTATTCTCAAATTAAATGAATATTTTAAAATATTCATTTAATTTGGAAAAAATAAAGAAAAAATAAAAAATCAAGGAAAAAAATAAAGATTTCATGCATAAGATTTGTGGGTAAACTTTTTTGTGCTAAGCACAGTAAGCATAAAAAATAGCAAAAACCCATCCTTGTTCCAAGAAGCTTACTCTCTAAATAGACAAAAAAGTAAAAGCAGCAGAAAATAGTAAGTATATTCCATTATATCTTTGGGGGATGGAGGCAGGGATGTCAAAGAAAGAACTGGGAGGTTACCTGGGGGTACGTGAAAAGAATAAAGAATGAAAGAATATTGAATTTGAGTCAGTTAGAGGCGAAGAATGGCAAAAGGACCAGGTGAGCATAAACATTGGGTACAGAGACTATGAAAAAAAGAGGAAAGTCAGACAAAGTAGAGAAACAAGAAAATGGCCAGATTTTAAATAGTGTCTGAATGTAGCAAAGCTCAAACTTTGGATGCAGCAGCTCTCAGTGACTAGTGTTTCTGACCCTATTTTTTTACCTAGAGACAAATGATGAGAGGTGGAGAACAGAAGAGGAAAATACTAGTCTCAGTGTCTTAGCCTTAATCCAATGAAATCCTGGAACCATGGAAAAGCACAAAGAACACCTGGGATCCAGAACCAGACTAAGAACAATCAAACTTCCCCATTTCCTAGCTGGGTAAATAGAGCTAAATTTTCAGAAGCAACTGTAAGTATTCATGTGTAGTTCTTTTCTGTTCTCTGTGTAAAGAAATCCACTATTAATCCTCAGACTATATTTGCATATATGAGTTACATACATCTTGAATGAAAATGCAGTTTGTATATGGGTTACATAGTCTTCTGAATATGCACCAATTTGGATAAGACAAATTGCACACACACAGTTTTAGATACTGCTTAGAGGCACCCTTGAAAGGCACCCTTGATTCAAAAGCTATTAGCTACTCATCTTAAATCTCACAAGTCATGCAGGATTAGTCCTAGTATTATTAATGCAGAGAACAAAGTGATTGGAGATTCAAAAGTCATTTTAGATGAATTTAGTAAATTTTATAGCAATCTTTTCACATCAAAGGGTTAAGAGGATAATGGTTATGAATATATTCCTTGATGTTTAAAGGATCCTTCAATTCCACCTGAGGACAGTGTAGGTCTGGAATAATCTATTACCCATAATCAGATGGAGCATGCAATTTATTTTGGGTGAAATTCTCCTCATCTGCATAATTGGTCTTTATATACAAGAACTTTAGGGAAGGGAAATTCATCTTGCCTACATGGGGTCAGGAAGCATCATACAGCCCTTTGCAAAAATTCCACAAACATAACTAATGCTGAGGGAAGGGAAGGGAAGGGAAGGGAAGGGAAGGGAAGGGAAGGGAAGGGAAGGGAAGGGAAGGGAAGGGAAGGGAAGGGAAGGGAAGGGAAGGGAAGGGAAGGGAAGGGAAGGGAAGGGAAGGGAAGGGAAGGGAAGGGAAGGGAAGGGAAGGGAAGGGAAGGGAAGGGAAGGGAAGGGAAGGGAAGGGAAGGGAAGGGAAGGGAAAACTTTTCCATCATGTTCCATGTTCCCCCATGAATGTCTAAGATCTATCACACAATACGAGTTCATTTTCTCCTGAATCTTATCTGTAAATGGAGTGTAGGTGTTTAAAAAATGTTGGTATGTAATTTTTATACTAAAAAACCTCCCAAATCCTCGCTTTTCAATCATTTCAATTTTAAAAATTACATTTATCTATATTCAATGTGCATTTGCATGTCAACTTTGTCTTGAAGTTTTTAAACCAAAAGAGGACTCACCCATTTTCTAATTCCTATTTTAGACATGTAAGTATCAGACATTTGTATTGAAGTATTATTCCAGAGTTACATCTGCATAACTACAGTGTAATTATGTTGTAATTATATTCTAGTTCAAATTCTGAACCTTTGAGATACATAGATACAGATATAGATATAAATATATAATTTCCACTTATGAATAAACTGCAGAAATCTCTTCCCCTGTCTTTCTGTATTTCAGATCATTACATTAAAATTTTAATTGTTTTATTAGTTTGGGCACAAAGATTTTTCCTAAGATCTTAAAATCAGATATTTAGGTAGCAGGCTGAGTTTGTTTTAATGCATATTTTTCAGTTCCTTTGCGCTACTTTCTTATGGTTCTTTTTTGCAGTTTGTAAACTTATGTGTGGTCCTTGTGTAGCCCACCTGTACTTTGTTTCCAAGCAAACTTCTATGTCTGTGTAAAATTATGTCAAGGGTAATCAATCTACATGTTTCTTCAGTAGGAAAAAAAGTAATTTGTTCTCTTTCTTCCCTTTTACACTGGTACTTTGGAGAGCAAAGCTGTATTTTTATGATTTACAGTCTTATATATGTGCCCCTATATTATGTGAGTGAGCAATTCTAGTATGAAAACCTAAGCATTATGCAGCTCCACACAGCTTCCTCAGGACAGAACAGGGAGGGATGGCTTCTGGGAACTTTATCTGAGAATAGTTATCAAGCCTTATCTGAAAATAAGTTTGTAAATAATGAAATCAAAGTTCCTAAAGGTGTTTACATCCTGGCTTCCAAGGATAGAGGATAGGTCCCTAATAAAGGGAGAGAAGTGACAATGCTGGAACACTCCATTTTTGTTTTCCAGCCAGCACAGCAAGCAAGCACATGTGGCCATGTGGATTGTGTTTAGGACTCCAAAGAAACCTCTTTTTGAACCACTTCTGTGGTAAATATATGTGATTAATTTCCAGATCAAATATTTTAATTGCAAGGGAAGGAACAGGATGCAGAATGGAAATCTCTAAATGAACATGCACAGGTTTTTGAGGAATCCCTGATATGTTTCATCTGTGATGGCTTAAAACAATCTCAGCACTGCCATGGTCCTAACATGGTCAAGCATGAAAATGCACATCTGCTTCACTCATTTTTTTCAACTTTATTGTGGTTTCTTTGTTTTTTGCTTTGTTTGCTACAACATAATGATTTTAATTTTCCTATGTGGCTTTTCATAATTTTTTGAAATACATGTTTATTAAATTAATATTATTGCCTTTGAATTTATTGTAAAAAGACACACGTATATGGATAATATGAATTTGTACTTTCCATTATCCAAATCTTTCAATTCTTAGTTGAGTTAATATATTACTTATAGTCCTCAAAAAATGTTTTCAAAAATCATGTCTCCCAGGAAGAAGCCTGAAAACTGCAGATACTTCCTATTTATATTCTTTTTTCAACAACCATTTTTTTCTATTGGAATTGGGTTGATGAGGAAACAATGTCATTAGTTCTCTCGTGCAAAACTTTGCTAGAAGTGAAGCTTCCTTCTTAGTTGGTGTTCCACTACTTCTCCAAATACTCACTAGATATGGTTAGAGAACAAGAAATGGATTCCTCTGAAGTGCAAGAATATTTCATACCTAGCTCAAAAAAAAAAAAAAATCCCATCTGCTTAGAGCTTCCACTATAGCCCAATTCCCAACAAATTACCTCATTATGTTTGTGTTGGACATAAGTAAAACTCTATGACTACTTTCACAGCTGCTGGGAACCATTGATGAGTTTTGCAATATAACAGCCTTGTAAATTCAGTGTAGCTGAGCTCTAGCTAATGAATTCAGAGTCTCTGACTCCAAAGCAACAGGAGGACACAAAATAAGGTCAATTTAATAAAAACCCACAGAAGTTGCTGTCACTACCACCCTGTCAGTCCTTTTCCCTTTCTATTTAAAGGGGGTTTTACTTTTCAGCCATAGGAGATGACTTCCTGGGCTTTTGTGGGGCCTTGGCCTTTGGTGATTAGGGAAATAATCATCTTGTAAAGTGCTGGAGATAATGAAGATATTTAAATAGTGGTTTCTTCTTTGTTTACCTCTGCAAAAAGCTGAGGAACAAGACAGCTGAGGGAAACATTTTGCAAGCTTTTCAAATTTACAGAGTAAATTCAATAGAGTTGCTGTGAATGTTGTCACAGAGTTTTGTATTCATGCTTGATTCTTTACCAAATTAGCTCTTCTGTGAGTAAATGTATCTTTCTCAGTTGCACTCCTCAGTCTATGTCCTGAACATAACAAAACTGATGGAGTATGTTCCAGATATGCAAACCAATTAGCCTACGTTCCTTCAACAAAATCTCAGTAAAATAAGTGGTATCCACCTTAAAAGAATCAGATATTAAATCCAGGTTATAAAATTTTCTTTGCAACATTGTGCACCAACTATAAAATCATACATTACTTTATGAACAGTTGCATCATTAATCTTGTATGCTGCAGTGGAAATTTGTAGAGAGCTGAAAGCATATTTGAAAACAAAACAATGCAGCGAAAAGAAAACCAGCACTCTTACCCACATTATCTCTAATTATTAATCTGCAATCTTTTCACATCTGATTTATTTAGTAACTAAATTAAGATTTGAAGAAAAAAAACCACACACATTATTAAATCATTAAGTAGTTATAACATTTTCATGGTATTTTTTTTTCAAAATATAATAACAATGAGTACACAATCTTTGCATTGTGACAGTATCATCAAAGTTTGAACAATTATGTGTAGATTATATATATACACATAGAAAAAAAAAGAAATGTCCTATATCAATAGGTAAGTACACTGATGTGCATTATTTATATATATTTGGGAGAAAAGAAGGCCATAAAATGCAAAAATTTAATCTATTATGACTTTAGTTTTTACAGATCCCCTGAACATTATACACAGATCTTTTTGGCAATAACACAAGCTTGGATTTTCCTTCCAAATTCTGCATAGAGCTTTTGAGTGAAAATCTTCTGTTCCAGAAGAATGCAGCCTCTCTCTTCAAACTAAATATTTTGATAGGTTTGTTGTTAGTTTGAATAACTCCTGGTACTTTTTGAATATTGTGCTATCATTCAATATTTGTCCAATTTCAGTGTTACTTTTACAATTACAATATATTGTGAAAAACATATAAAGCCTTCTTTTTTTTTCTTTTTTTTTTTTTAATAAACAGTCATCATGGCATTCACATGATACTACCTTCAAAGAAAAATAAATAATTTCATGCACAGTACTTTCATGACATGGGTCTTCTAACTTCATTGACTTTAGGACCCAAGGGAAGCCCAGGCACAATTGTCAATAGACCTCCTTGAAATAAAACCATCATTTTTCCTTCTGCCCATTGCAAGGAAGACTGAAACTGCCACTGATAATTAATCCACTGAGAGAAATCAATATTGCAACCGGTTGGAGATGAAACAACCCATAGCAAAATAAACTTTTGCCATGACAGTGCAGCAGTTCTTCGAAGCATACTCTGTCTGTGGGCAGATGTGGAATCTTGAAAAATGATGGCAAAAAAATAGAAGGCAGCTGTATCAAACTGTTGTATCTTGTGCCATAAAATGCAGTTATTGTTCTTGTACGTGCTGACTTGCTGTTCAAGACATAGTAATGGTCCCGTATTTGTAAAGCCTGAAAATGCTGTGAATAAAAGAAGACAGGACAGTTTGCAAGAGTGTGAGAAAAAACAGCAGTGCTGTACTGCGTTCTACTTATACCAGTTCTTGAACTAGCCTGCAGGAAGTTAGATTTTGGTATGAAACTTTGGATTTTGAGTGAACTGGTCAACATTCACAGATGTATATTCATTTCAACTCCCAGCTGAAGGCCCAAATATTTATTCTAGAAAAGATTTTAGGTATGGATTAGAATTTCAAATAATTGAAGAGTAGCTGTTTTAATATAGACCCTTGATTGAAGACAACTGGATAAAATCAGTGAAAATAATAATGAGCTGTGTGCCACTCCGCATGGAAATCAAGCCTGTAGCTGTTCTGGGAGTGGCATTTAGCAGGAAATACCATGGCAGCCAATGGCAGAGTTCAGGGATGCTCTCTCCTAGGAGCCCAGACTTGGGGCCAAATGGCTAACATTTGATCCTGTGGTCTCAGCACCGGTCATCAGTGAACACAGAATGATCCATGTTCCTTTGTACAAAAGGTTTTTGCGTTTTATCCCCTCTATAGACCTAACAGGTTGTTTAGCTGATGCATAGCTTCAAGAAAGGGAGGCAGGGTGGGGTTGCCTGCTATTTCCTTTGGCAGCTTTTATCAATGGTAAAAAGATGTGCTCCTTCTTCCATTTATAGACATTGGTTTGGGACATTTAGGATGTTCCACAGCAATTTAATTTCCTTTATCAGTGTCCTCCTCATCATAATGTCTGGTCTATACTGTTTGCTGTAACCATTTTATCTACTTATCCCATGGGATTGGGGTCCTTCTAATCCGATTACAACTGAATTTTGGCCGACCTAAATAAGGCATATGTCTTCACTGGCAATATCATTCTAACAGCTTACTATATTTTTCCTTATATGAGTCTCATCTTGAAAACAGAATGAAGATATAACAAATTAGAATTCATCCATTTGCCCTGTCTGAAACATTTTGTGGGTTTGTTTTGTTTGTTTTCACTTTAGTTGTTGGTTGGTTTTTGATTTGGCTTTTTTGTTCTGCTTGGCATTTTTTGGGTTTTTTCTTTTTTTGACCACCATTTACTGCTGGCTGAGTCATTCTACTTTTCTGTATCGAACATAGAGACCTTTGATATCAAAGGAACCATCCATTTAGTTTCCAAAAATTCAGCCAACAACATTTTGTTAGACTTAATACATGTCTTCACACCTACATATACCCAAACATGCATGCAAACATGCATGCAAATACATATACGTTGTAATTTTATTTAAGTCTATCCAACTGATCCTTCCAGTAGCCTCTGAAAGGCTCATTCTAAGTCTTCCCTGCCTGCCCAAGGCAGCCACACCCTCAGGACACCCAGCTCCATATCTCCTCTTACCAGCAGAAAGAATCCTGCCTCCACACAGGAGCAGGTTTTAAGAAAATAAGGAAGGATTAAAAACTGGTTGGGAAAAATCATTTGCCTGACTTTGAAAATAAAGCAGGAATGTTGCAAAAAGGGGGTTGGGGTGTTTTTTTCCCTGAGAATGAACAAGTAGTATAGCTTCACTTTCCAATGAGAGTTGTATTATGAGTAGTGTCCAGCCAGCATTAGAGGGCAGAAAATACTTCTGTAAGCCCTTTGGAGGTTAGAGTTATCCTTTTTCTTTATAAACTTTTTGTCATAAGGTAATCCATTCTCTTATCAACTCAGGAGAGATTTCTCTTCAGTCAGTGGCAAGTCAGAAGAGTCCTCACAACAAGCTTGCAACAGGCTGGAAGACAAAGGATCACTGATAAAGGCTAGTCTGCTTTGGTTTTCATTGAAGTTTCAGCTCCACATCAACATCCCATTCTGATATGGGCTAAAAGTGATTTTTCAGTCTCCACTCTGCCTCTAGTTGCAAGATTTTTGATCTCTGGGGAGAATACAGCTGAGATTTTCAGGCATGGAAGAGTCTGTGCCACTAGCTTCAAAGTAGTTGCTGTCAGAAGAGCAAGCTCAAGTACATCACAGGAGATCACCTGAGAATGTGTGTGTGTGTGTGTGTGTGTGTGTGTGTGTATTTATGTATACATGTATATTTTGGTAAATAATCCTGTGCTCTGACATCTGAAGGTACAGATTTTAAAATCGTTTTCACAAAACCTCTGTGAGTCAGATATTTTCCTTTACAGTTTTTACAGGAAAAAACCAAAATGCAGCAAAGTCACCTTCAAGTAGGTAACAGGGTGCAGAGCTCTGAGTCTTGTGATTCCTACCCCCTTCTATTAAAAGCAGCATTTTAGTAATGGCAGGAATGTTCCTCTAGAGAGAATTTTCTAGTGTTATGTTGTCCTAGTGTTGTTCTAGTGTTGTGGTTTTTAACCTCTCCTGTCCTTTGGAGAAGCTGCAGTTTGGGGTTAGGTTTTATAGAAGCCCACAGCACTCACAGAAACAGAATGATGATGTGTCTTATCTGTAGATAGCCTCAGCCTGGGCATAATTCATTACTTCAGTTGCAGCTCCTCTGCTTGAGGAAAGCTAGTGGAAAAAATATTCATTATGTCCCACGATTTCTGTTCTCCATCTCACAAGTACAGTATAAAAAGGCTTTTTCTGTGGGCTGCGGACACCACAGTAGCTTTCAAATTCACTAGTCCCTCTACAAGAGAATATTTGTCTGCAGAATTGACCCTCAGGGTAGCCAAAGTAGATACTTGCCTGATGAGCCAAATTTTGGAGGAAAGGGGTGGCTCAGAAGCTGCTGCACACTGAACACTTGTTGTCAGAGTTTCTTCTGTTCAAATGAAACACCACTGGGCATTGTGAATGGAGGAGGGGTTGAGACTTACAGGTTTTGAATGTTGGCTAAAACAGTCAAAATTTTGACCTCATCTTCCCCCTCTAGGATGCAGGAAGCCTGATTTGGCCCTCGAGCCACATGCCATTGAAGGAAGCACACGGTGCCAGGCAGCTGGGCAGCTGCAGGCAAAGGTTGTAGGGATACAGCTATGGGATAAGTAGGAAGGGGAGAGGAATCAAGCCTCTAAAGCAGGGCAGGCCCCATTTATCTGACAGGGAAGCACAGGCAAATGTGCGTCCGTGTTCAGCACTGGCGCTGAGAAGCTGCAGCGGGATGCCCAGGTGGGATGCTCTCACCTCTCTGAGCGCAGGGGCAGCTCAATCTGTCTTGTTTCTGGGCTGAAGTACATCTGCTAACCCACCACATTCCCAGCTCCATGTGTTGACCTGAGGAGGTTTGATGAGAAGGACTGATTTCAAGAATAGATGGCCTGTGTGGCTGATTTATTTCTGCTGAAGCAGACTACCAGATCCTCTGAAGCTGTCTCAATTACCTCTATGTAAAGGCTGTTATTCTTCTCCTACAAGTAGTAGTCATGTTTGAGTGGCCCGATTTGTGCAGATTTGGCCTGCCTTGTCCACTTAAAAGACTATTAATCACCACTCCAGTTTATAAATCAAGGAGGCCAAGTTGCTGAGAGCAATTGAGAGGCTGAGGCTCCGCAGAAGCACTTAGCCAATTCCCAGACCCAGGCTTAGCATTTCTTTCTCCCCGCCTTTAGTCATCAGACAATTCATCATCCTTCTCCCATTGAGGCAGAATGAGCCTGACAGAAGAATGCCTGAAAGCTAATCAATATGATCAACTTCAGGGGGAGAGAACATCAAAATTTTTTTTGGTTTCTAAGTCCTTTAAATAAAATAAATTAAATAAACAACCTATTCACTTTAAGATTTGGTTGTTTGAATTTATAGAAGACAAAACCAAAAGACAAAGCGCAAACTAAAAAAAAAAGATGCAGCAACAGAGGAAAAACATACCAGAGACAGCTTTTTGCAGTAGCTATCTATGAAGAATAAAATGTCAAGCAAGGAATAGGACTATTATGATTGTGGATTATCAGTTTTGGGTACTACAGTCACACAAGATCGCTTTTCTTTTACAGCAGTGTCAAGTGCAATTGGCAGGCCAGAAGTCACAAGGAGGTCTGCTCCTGCTAAATAAACATCAGCCTGTTCTGTGCTTGCATGGGGACTAATGAGGTTACGATAGAAAATGGATCTGCTCTGTAATAAGGCAGAGTGAGGGAACTCGAACAGGAGGTTTATTTTCCTATTCTGTGATAAGTTGCTTTTACATATTTCGAGCACAGCCTTTTTTTGGAAAGAGAGAAAACATAAATTGTTCATTGTACAGAGGAAAGCATGAGTGACAACTGTAAGTGGAATAGACAGTTTCCATTACCCCCTCACACTTGCTGAAGAATAATTTGCAAAGGCTGGGTAAATTGTGTTTTAAGAAGTGTAATGACGTGTAATAATTTCCTGTCAGCATGTCAGTTACAAGCAGAGTGAGTTTGATAATTTTGGGATAGGAAATAGAAAGAATTGAGAATGGGGGGGAGGGAAGACAGAAAGAAGAAATGGGAAGGTCTTTTAGGATCGCTGGCTTCAGAAACTAATGAAAGCATAATTGTAAAAAAAAACAGGTGGAGTGCTAGATAAAAGCAAGAGCTGTGCAGCAACCCGCCCAGATACTAATTCCCATTTGCTTTCCCATTAATCTTGCATAAAGATTCCAGGTCACAGGTCCAGCTACAGGGAGTATTAAGCAATTTAGTAGGATGGAAAATGGCTCAGAAATCAGAAAATGGATGATCAGAAAAATTTCCTTTTCTTGTCCTGCAAAAGGCATCTGTAGCATTATGCAGAAAATGTTTCTGCACTCAGTCTCTCTGAAAAAGGGAAAAAATCTCAAACAAATATGGAAAGAAAAAAAAAAAGAAGAAAAAGAAGAAACAGTTGGGATGTATTTGACTGCCTACTCGTCTTTGAGAATGCACAGTGTGGTAGAGATCAGTAAATGCCACAGCTTATAGATCAACCTAAGATGAATGAGCCAGTTATTTTCACACTGTTTCACTCCTTCTTCTCATTTTTATCTTAAGGACAATATTGTCTGAGATTTATTATTTATTAATTTTGTTATTTTATCATGCTGGCACTTCTGTCAGGAGCATAATATTTACTTTAATCCAGCCATGGTTGAATCAAATTTCCATTCTCCATTATACATCTATGCACCTAGAGTTAGTCTGCTGACCTCATAACATTTATGACTGATTTGCATTGTTGCAAAAGTAAAGGAAATTTGACCCTCACTCAATATGCAAATTTTACATTATCCACCCCACCATCCTGACAGACCATTATTTCTCTTCTTCAGTACATATGGCTCTCTAGACCCATTTCTTAAAATTAAACAGGACTGTTTCTACCAGTTCTTAATTTTTGGTGGTGGATTGGGTATAAAATAGACATTTTTCTTACAGAAGCTAATTTAGTATTGAATATAACAATTGACAGCATTTACCTAACAATCTATTTCTCTTTTTATTGCTGTCTTAATGGTGGTCTTGCACAATTTCCACTGGTCACTGAAATTTAAGCTTTTAGAGGATAGAATACTTTCAGCCTTAAATGTGGCTGAGAAAGAAGTCTTCTTTAGATCAAATACTGAAGTCATTGGTTAAAACAGAACATTTACCCCTGGATATGCAGCAAGGTAAGCAAGACTTTTGTTTTTAGTTATGCCACTTTGTAAAACAGATGTTAAAATGCTCTGAGTTTTGTTGTTTTGGTTTCGGGTGGTTTGGGTTTTTCTTTATAAAATATTAACGGCTTTTGCCTCCAAATAGGTTTGAAAGGAAATTTCACATCAATTTCTGGTTTTTTTCTTTTCTAATATTTAAGAAGATGCAGAGGCAGTCACATTCTTGGGACTGAACATGGAACCACTCAGCACATTGCTGCATGCTGACTTCAAGAAAGAACCTGACATATCTTAATTGTGTGATAGTGCATTTGTCACCACTAATTTTGAAACTGATTGCATTGGAAGAGTTAGGTTATGAATGCAAACACATGCCAGACAGCTGGAAGAGTGTGATAAGTCTTGTTTGTCTTCAAGGTGTGCCACTGAAGTAGTCTCCTCAGACTGTGGCGCTTTCCTCTTCCTTCCTTGTACTAAACTCTGGAAAAAAAAAAAAAAACAGAGAAAGTGGTTTTAAATAAAGATAAAAAATAGCATAGACACAAAATAATTTTCATTGTTATTATATTACACATTACCAGATGAAAAGATATTACAAATGTAATAGCATAAGTAATAGCTCTCAAGAGGTAGTTTCACTGAAGAACAGCTTTTACATGAGTGTTTTTCTGTGAGAACCTTCAAGAATCATCATTTCAAGTCCAATCATACAGAATTCTATCAACAACCATTTGGTTACTCAACCCAGGTTTCCTCTAAAATGTCACAATACAAAGCTTTATGTACTATTGCCAGGCATAAGCCACGGAAGTTAAACTTATAGAAAAAGACATTATATTCTACTGAGGAAGAACTCCAAGGAACATTTTGGGATCTGGACTGAGAAGCAATCAAACATGGACCACAAGTAAAATGTAATGGGAAACCAGCATATAAATGGGGAGAGGGGTGGGATGCATGTGCCCACCCAAACAGGGGACACCTAAAGGAGCCAGGAGTCTGCTTTACTTCTGTGAAGAGGTTCACCAAAGTGGTGCTGAATCATTGCAAATTGGCTTCTTGTCCCTCCTTTTGGATGGATGTTGACAATATTGTGAGGTTACAGAAAGTAACAATAGAAATTATCCATATGCTGTATAATCTGCCATGTGGTAAAACATTAAAGGAAATCAAGCAGTTTGGCTTATCGGAAGAAAGACAAAAAAAATAAAAGATGAGTGTGACATAAATATAGTTGTATAAGTACTGTGGGCTTAAATGGCTTCTCATCTACTAAAGAAAGAATAAAAAGAATCAAGAGCCATAAGATAAAGAAGACAGATAAATTCATATTTAGTTACAAGTTATGCTTTTACAGTGACACTAACTGCCAAGGGAAGTGGTGGATTCTCCACAACTTAATATATCCAAAGCATGGTCTGGAAGTCTGCCTGGAAGATACGCTTTCGTCAAGCATAAATCACTGAGCTCAGGAAATAAATCTATATGATCTAATGGTTTTTTTCTAGCCCTTAGATCCCATGTATTTATAAAATATGGTATAGATTAAAATTTAACTAATAGCTTTGAGACTTTCTTTGGTTTCTGTTAAATTATTGTCTGTTTTCAAATACTTAGTGGGTATCATGGCCTGTCTCTGTTTTCCCCAAGGCACTGGGGTCAATTCAGAAGTATTTCTCTTAACTTTAGAGAATAATTTTAAAGGCAGCTAAAGCCATACTACACACAGATGGTCATACTGGACTGAAGAGCAGACCAGGAAAAAAAAATGCATGTTTTATATTAGAACATCTCCCTAAGCTGCACAAAAAAAAGAGTTTGAAGAAAGGGCATGTGTTTTGAAATTTATGTTCTTTCACAGGTTACAGAATTTATTTCAAACGAGAGCAAGAAAAGCTCCAAAGTCTATTTTTAATTCCTGCTTTTCTTTACCTAGAACTTGTTGAAAAATAATTCTTCAAGAGTCTTTTTCTTTACAAAGAGCTGTCAATGGACCTCCCTTCAATCAATATGGAGATAAACAAACAAACCAATATTTAAATGTGTAAGGCTTCTACTCCTGTAATATGTTAAGTATGAATTAAAAGGTTTGGAAAATTGCACCTTCATGTCTCCACAGTGACCATAATTTTCGATTAGGAAAGTAATATATTGTAATAAATTATTAAATATTCTTTAAGGAAAACTAAGCATAAATGTGATCCCTGAAAAAATCAGTATTTCAATATAAAAGATATAAAGGAATCAAAATACAAATGCAAATCACAGGTAAGTGGAGAAATTAGCAAGTTATTAGTATTTTCTGTAATTCCTCAATTTCCCTCCTTTTAATATTGCTATCATTACTGCAGTGGTTCTCATTAAGTGTGTGACTATAATTAGAATTTTCCATGTGACAGACATTCTTGAGATAGAAAGGAAGATGCAGATTCTGTTTGGGAGTGCATATTAATAATCATTGTGTTTCATATTGCTTCCATTTTTAAGAATACCTAAACAATGAAACTTTAAAATGTTTTCACTTAAATGTGGTGGAAGTAATCACTGTTTGCAAAAGGGAGATCAAACACAGACTAGGCTTACAAATCTTTCTTTCCCATAAAGATCAATTCTGCCACACATGGAAATAAGGAGAATGCATTCTTGACAGACACGCTGATCCTTGCCATTGTTATGCAGTGAGCTCGGACACATGGTGTGCACTGGTCTGTGAATTGCCCTGGACTGACAGGAAACTGAGCAGATGCTCGTCAGGACGGTTACAGATACTTCCACCCTCTCTCGGTGGCTTGAGGCATGACCATATTCCAAGCCAGGGTCTCTCCCACTACCAACAGTGAGAGATTTAAACCCACTTGAGGAAATACTTTGTCCCAGAGACATGGGTTGACCAGCAGTGGAGCTGGAGCTTTAGGATTCCAAACCCTCTTCTTTGAGAGTTTACATCTTCCCTCCAGCACCAGCATAATATCTTCCACAGCTACAGCAATCTGAAAATTGTCATTCTTTTGACTCAAATCAGACAAACAGTCTGTCAGAAATATGGAGTGGCTGAGATCTGCTCTGTGTCTCTAAAGGTACTTTACTCCTGCACAGTCCTCAGTACTGTGTTTCTCCATGTCATGTGAAACTTTACTCACCTGACAGGATTCACACGGCCCTCACATCAACCTTACTCTGTTGAAACGGTGGCATCTTGACTACATCAGCAGCTACCCTACTGATTTTGCATCATCCATTCTGTTTTCATCTCAGAGTCTGACAGAGGGAATAGATCAATTTCCTCTTTATTCCGAATACAGTCCTCCAAAAAGTCAGATTCCAGTTCCTGCCGTAAGGAACACCAAATGCTCTCTATATCCCGAATCACGTAGCTATTTCAAACATTTGAGGACCTCAGCTGCTTTATAACAAGGTCCCAAACTCCTGAATGGTCTAGGTGAAAGGTTAATTCATGTGGCTAAGGGAATAACACAGGACAGACCTCTGAGATAGATACACCTGACCTTGGAAAGGAGGGTTAGTGAAGTCTACTGAGCTGTGACTATCCTGCACTAGGGGGATGACTAGTCATGGCCCAGCATCACACTCAGAGTTGGAAGGCACCTCTAGAGACAATCTCATCCCAGCCCCTTGCTAAAGCAGGTTCACCTACAGCAGGTTGCACAGAATCACATCCAGGTGCATTTTGAATATTTCCAGAAACAAAGACTCAGCAACCATTCTGGACAGCCCCACATTCTTCTGCCATGCCTTTGAGCAGCCTGATAATCCAGATAAATCTTCAGTTAAACAAGAGCCAAATGTTACAAAATAAAATGCAGACAATTTTGGCCATATCAGTCTAATGAAGGCCGCATTTCCACATGCAGTGCATTTCCATCCAGTATGCTTTAACTAAAAACCCCCTTGCAGTAAGCTAGAGAAGGCAGTAGAGCTAGAACGAAGCTCTGCTCCCTGGAGGTGTCTGTGACAGCAAGGAGCACGACAGTGACACTTTAACAGCATTAAAGTCACACAGTACTCCCTGCATCCTTGCCAGCTTCCTGAAGGAACTCTACCCCAACAACAAAATGTGCAGCAATGGGCAAAATAGTAGGTTAAACTCACTGCTGGATATGTCTAAATAAAAAGGGAAAGGTGAAAATGCTTTTAGCCTCCTCTGCTGTGCAGTTGTTACATGCTATGCTGCTACGGGAGATTCTCTGACTGAGTGCCAGCATGGTGTGGCAGTAGAACTGCTCTGACCACTGCAGGGTGTCTCAGTTGATGTGCAAACACTTGCACCCAAGTTCCCCCCTGAGATGATTGCAAATTCAGAAACTGCAGGTCTCATTTGATGAGGCATACAAGGTGTTCCAGATCGCAAGGCAAGACGTATTCTATTACCATCTGTATGGCAGTTGTCTTTTCTCAGGTGGGCAGTTTTCCTTATCTCTCTCTCTGAGTGATCACAATCACTCCTCCCTCGGGAGGGTACATCTGCTGATAACAGGCTATTGAATGTCACTGCATGGCTGATAAGAACGATAACATCCCATTGGGAGATGCTCCGCCCACAGGGAGGGGCCAAGTCTTGCTACCCAGATATAATCTGGAGGTTCTGAAACGCCAGTACGGCATCTCCACTAGATTCCCCAGAGGAACAGCAGCTGCCTCTTCCTCCACTGGATCTTTGGAGGAAGAATACATCCTTTTCTACAGGACCCCCCTAATCCAACAGAACCACATCTGACACTCCAGGAGGACTGCAGGCACATTTCCAACTGGACTGCTACCAGAACCCTGACCAACACGGTGTCAGGTTGAGTTCTGACTTTGTCAGTGTTGTTCTAGTGTACTGCATTGTTTATTTTATCCTTTTATTTTTCTTCCCTATTAAAGAACTGTTATTTCCTGCTCCCATATTTTTTGCCTGAGAGCCCCTTAATTTAAAATTTATAGCAATTCAGAGGGGTGGGGAGGGTTTGCATTCTCCATTTCAGGGGAGGCTCCTGTCTCTTTTAGCAGACTCCTGTCTTTCCAAACCAAGACACAAGGCCAGTTCTGTTTAAGCTGCCCACAGCTGCATTATTTCTGTTTTATAGAAACTGTGTAAAGCTAGATTTTTACTCAAAATTTCAGAGACCATGCAAAAAGTGTGATGAAGTCCTGACTGCAGGCACTCTGGCCATGTTACAAGTATAGAAATTATTTCTAAATGCAGTTAAAATTATGAAAGCTCTATTATTTATGATGACACTGATTATCTTCCCCCATACCTCACTGACAAATTCAGCCACTGCTTTTAGATGAGATATCAGACTTTGTCCACAGACAGCCCTAGAGGTAGGAATTAATTATTAAATACTGGTTGATGATAATTACATGATAACTTTATTGACCAAAATCAGAAAGGAATGTGTGATGTGCTCTAAATCTTCTCTATAAAATGAATCCTCAGAGGAAAGAGAATGTCTATTCTGCAACAAAAAATTATCTCTTATATAAACCATCTTTAGAAACCTCTTTGTCAAAAACACTAGCATCATGCTCTTAAAGCATAAAATGTGAGAACACATTTAAACCCAAATGTTTTACTTGTCAGCATTAAATGAAATCTAGATAAAAAAGCAGAAGAGTAATTCAAATTCAGTACTGAGGTTCACATACAGTCTGTGTGTCCCTGCAAAAATTCATATTAAAATTTATGTTTGTATATTCTTGTGTCTTTCAATGCTCATCTTTTCAGAAGGGACATCTGACTTAAGAGTCTTCAAACTGAGTGATCTTAAATGAGCCTTCCAAAAATCAGATAACATTTACCAAAAAAAAGAAAAAAAAATCAAGCTTCTACATTATATTACATTACATTATTATTCCTTACAATTGTAGTCAGAAAAAAAATTTCATGCTGCTGATTAGTTTTCTGTAATTTTAGAAGAGAAGGTGTTTCATGATGTACAGCTACGACTTTTCTGATTCTTTTTGGATATCATTGCAATAATAGAATTTCCAAATACAAGGGGGAATGCAATTTAGGTTTAAAATAACGGTTTTGATAGCTGCATGTTGCCTATTTCAGAAGGTTTAATTTATACCTGGGTACCATTCCTTGCACTTAATATAGAACTTCTTGCACTTAATATAGAACATATATATAGAACTAAATTGAGAGATAGGAGGCATGGCAGGAATAAAAATTCACAAATGTAGAGGAGTGTTTGTGACAGCAGTATGAGAAATGAATTTTAACATGCATATCAGAAATCAGTCTTATAATGGAAAAACAAGGTGTCTCACAACCCCAGCAAAATGCTGCCCTAGCATTTGAGCAAAGCTTTAATCTTCATGTATCCAAGCTGGTAAGTTCTCCCAAAGAATGGGCACAGGGAATTAAATTAGACTCACATGCATTTACAGCTTTCTGCAGTTAGATGCAAGTGACAATTCAAGGTAGGGTTGGACAGTCTAGTGTGGTGTTTTCTCAGACCTTGGCAGTCAGTGTGGCTCAGTCCCTGTTCAGCTGCAGATCCCAACCACATAACTCTCACTCTGTGCCCGGATTTGAGCTGAGCACAAGACAACCATTTCCTTCCAAGAGGGAACTCAGTTGAGCTGAGAGGACAATTTGCAGTGGGATACGTGCCTTCCCAATAGTCTTAGGACACACAGTGCCATCCATGACACCTACTAAGTCAACCCAAACTGGTTTCACTTGGGGAAAAGGTCCTGATTCTGGCAGAACATCAAGGACTCATGCACACAGCATAATACAGCACTGCATCCCTCTTACATTCCAAAGGACCAGCTCTCCCAGGATGGTGACATCTTGACATCTGGGCACACTTGCAGAGCTTTTCTGCTGTGGCCTACTCAAGCACATGCCACAGAGTCAGGGATAGCAGAAATGGCAAGCAGTTGGTGAACTCAGAAGAGAGCACGTTGTCTCAAACAAGGCTGCCAACGTGTTTCCCTCATGGTTTCCCAACTTGAGCCCTCTGCATGTGGTCATATGCTCGGTATGAAGCAGGGCACACTAGGCAGATTTGTGGGTGAGAAGATGCAAGAGCACAGGGGATAGGTACTGAGTCAGGCCATGAGAACAATGATACACCTGAGGACATAACCAGTCTACCTTTATCTGTGTCTGCTTTGGACAGCATCCTCATCCAGCTGGCCTAGAAGTCAGAAGTAAGTCCTGACATGGGTCACATGATTGTATAGATATATCTTTGTCTTAATTTTGGATTGATAGCCCCAAGCACAAATGTAAGGAGCTCAGTACCTCCTTCACTACCTGTTCTTTCAGAGTACATGACAAAAATCATATGCCTGAACATGAGAGATATTGGAAGAAGGTTGTGGGGATACAGAATAAGAACTGTCTATTTTTATTCTGGAAGTGGGCCATCCACCCATTTCTCCAGGAAAGTAATGCTTACTACAAGTGTAATCACTGCAACTGAATCATTATGTTGTTGGATTTTTCTTTTCTCTCTTTCTGCCTTGTTCAATACTCTGCCCTTGACAATATATCTTTCCAAAGTCTGTTTCACTGAATAGTCTTTAGACAGTTCTGGTACTTTTTAAATACAGACTGAAAGTCAAGTCAGATAACAGATAGAAATCATATATAATGGCAAGAGAACAGAATTAGAGGAAGCTTTATAAGAAAAACGGTATTTAAAAGCGAAATTATTAATCAGTATTGGCTGGAATCTCCTGTAATGATGAATAATTCAATATATAACTGGTAAGAGTATCACTAGCCTGTATCCCTATACATTTGGTTCATCTGAGAAAATCACTATGTAAATAGAAAGAGCACAGAAGCACTCCAAGGCCTCTGTAACAATGGGAAATTCTTTATTTAAATGATGGAATTAACATCAGCCTGAGGCTTTCCTGTGAATTTCTGATGTAAAGCTGCAATTTGCATATCTGTGAGTGTGTATGATATAGATTATCGCATATAAATAAAGATCTGCAGAGCTCTCTGAATTTTTCCTGCGCACATCTATGAGTAAGTAATAATGTACTGCCTATTTTGGATTTCTCTCTGTGCAAAGGAGCATTAACTTCAGAGCATACAAGAGTAATTTAAATTAGTGGTGTGTAATATATGGGTGGGCAGCAGTCTCTCTACAGTGGCTCTGCAGTGCTCCTGTGTAGGAGCAGCAACAGCCCAATGCAAACTGAGAGTTTGTCCCAAAATATCTCCTTTTCCTGATTTCCCCTGTCCCTAACATTACCTGTTAGTACCCTGTGGAGGACAACTATGCCTGTGGTGTTGCTTCCCTGAAACTCTAAGCAACAGCAAGGAGAAACCTGGCAAAGTTCAGCTGCAAAGTTCAGCTGCAAAGTTCAGCTGCACAGAAAAGCCTGTGAACAAACCCACAAACAGTGACTGACAAAAAATGTCACCATCACCTGTGCCCTGTCTCAGGCGAGGACAGAAAAGAGCCATCACAATCAGGGGACTAGCTGCACCTCTGACAGGGGAACCCCCAAAGATAGGGGCTAGGGGTCCTTTTTCTCCTTTGGTATCATCTGACAAAGGCAACGGGACAAGGCAGAAAGCAGCCTCAGAGTACGGACTGCATAATCCTTGACCAGGCACTAGCAACTGTCTGATCACTTGGCTGGAGTGGTAACCTTACACTAGGGAGGAATCAATACCAAGGTGGAATATAGGGATCTTCCAATACTTAGGAGACAGCCTTGATCCTTTACCCACTCCCACCTAGGGTTTGAACTGCTGGTAACATCTGTATCCCCGTAGTAATTCATCCAGCTATCTTCCCCTTTGTTTATGTGGTGCCCCGCTCTGCTCATCTAATCCTGCACTGACAATGGGAATCATTATACAAATGAAAGGATATAGCACAGATGACTACATAATAATTTCTTCCTATAACTGCAATGTTACATGATATTCGTGCAGGAAGATAAGGAAAGAGAACCTTGACAAATAAAGGGTCAGTACCACACTCACTTTGCCCATCTTTGAAAAGAAACACCATGAGTGTGAAATACAATTGCAAAAAAAGTGTGAACACAATTGCAAAAAATTGTGCAGGATATTGGTGTTACTGTCCATAAATCTGACCTGTTTGACTTGCTCATAGACCATCCATTGGTCTATGAACTGCCACCAGTTTAAATGAAATCACTTTTTTTTCAGATATTAGAATTCTAGACTAGCTGAAGGATTTTCTATTGAAAAATTTTAACACCTGGAAGTGAATTTGGATTTTGCATTAATATTTTGCAGCTACATATTCAGTTACATATATACACTTAGGCTAAAGAAAAGCAAATTTTCAGAAAATAATGCAGAAGTAGAGTGTGTTTAAGACATCACTTATGATATGGATGGACTAGTTTTATACCAGCTAGATAAGATGTTCACTGAGAAGCAACTTCCTTGAAGAAGACTATCAAAGAGAAAACTTTTTTCATAAAAATCTATAGCAAGGATCCTTACAGAGGCTAGTAAAAGGTTTCAGGATCATATGACATTCCTAAAAGAGCCTGAAAGGAAGTCAGGTATTGTGGGAACTAGTACTGGTGACACATAGATATGGCTTAAAGAAATTTGGAAGAATATCTGCACTTTTATGGATGTGGTAGAGAACTGCAAACAGGGTGCATTGGCAAATTGTAAAAACCTCCAATAAAACCTGCTGATAAAACAGGAACAGGTTTGATGCAGCTTTAGTAAGAAAGTCACGCCCTAAAGATCTGCTTGAAGGCGTTGAAGGTATGAGCAAGTACATGAGTAAGCTTGAACAAAATGATTGAATTTTCACAGGTCTCATCCTGTGACCTGTGGGGTTCCTTACCATTGCCTTCAAAAGAAAGCAAACTCTTCTGGAATAAAAAGGAAGATTCAGGGATATACAAAGATAGAAAATAAAGAGTGTGAAAGGAAGGTTACCAGGGTGTGCCATGAGACTCTACACTGGCATCTATGCCCTGCTCCATTCTGCAAAAACAAATGTTGAAAAGAAGGAAAATACTAAGATGAAAAAGTTTCCAGAGACAGAAAGTTATTTACAATAGTCAGAACCAACTCTGTTTTAAAAATATGTCAGGGGAATACCCAACTTAGTGATTGATCACATGACAGAATGTCATTAGAGATGCGATGCCAGCACAAGAAAAAAGAAGGCACACACAAAAAATATTCTAAATGACACAATTGTGGACTCTCTGTTATCTACTACCACTTACAAAGACATCAGTTCACAGTTTACTGTTCTGTACCAGC
The DNA here is from genome assembly GCF_963513975.1 of Fringilla coelebs. Lineage (NCBI taxonomy): Eukaryota > Metazoa > Chordata > Aves > Passeriformes > Fringillidae > Fringilla > Fringilla coelebs. The sequence continues at coordinate 65,006,467 of NC_140028.1, forward strand.
CAAAAAAAGCAAAAAACACTAAAAAGAAGGAAAACCAGTGGATCAAAGTAAACCCATTATGCTACCATTATTTTTTATTAGTTTATATCCTGAATAGTCATGTGGGTCCAGTTGTCATGTTTCACAAACTGACCTTTTTATGAGTAGAAAAGTTGTCCATTTTTTTAAAGGTTGCAGAGTTCATAAGTTACACCAATTGCTGCCAAGTTGGAGTTCTAACTATTTGTTGTTAATAATTTCATGTTGTAATCACCTGTTGTTAATAGTTTTTCATTAACCACCTGCTGTTGATGGTTGGGAATTCCCCTTTTTTGGCCTGCAAAATAACGTGCTGAAGTAGGATGTAATGAAGATCTGTAAAATAATAAATGTTCTTGAGGTAACTAGGGAGCCATGGTTCATTTTTACTCCTGACAAAAGAACTAGGAATATCAAAACCAATAATTACTTTGAAAGTCTGAAACAACAGAGTATTTTTTAATACAATGCACAGCTAAATACTGGAAGTTAATGTAAAATGAATTTATTAAACCCAACAGCTATAACACAGGATTTTCTGAATGCGATACGTGGATCATAAATGAGTTAAATCAGTAAATCATAGAAAATCATAGTTTAAGTCAAGGGGATTATCACTGTATGTTTTTCTCCTCCTTAATACAAGCTCTATTTATTTTTCCACTGCCTAGAGAGGTTAGACAGGTCTTTGACTGGACCCAGACATGGTGGATCACCAAAAATGACCAACATCTTATACCGGTAACCACATCACCCCCTTGCTCTTGCCTTGAACTTGGTGCTGAAGTCCATGCTGAACTGCTCACAGGGCTTCTGTTATCCACAAGAACTTGTCAAAGTACTTTGTGAAGGAAGTAGGGGCTCATAGCAATTCTGATTATGCCTTTTTTCTTTCAGCAAAGGCTTTTGCACACATTATTGGGCATTGGAAAAATAGAAGACCTAACTTCTTCAGTTTTCATCTGAATACTACAGTACATTTTGAAATCCTTAAAAAGAAGTTGCAAACACACTCAAACAAGTGTAAACAAGGGAAGCAGCATAGGTTTGCAGTGAGTGAAGGGGCCATGGTCACATATATGAGCACTACTCACACACACAGCTTTGCAGTAGCTCACCTGGGCTGGCAGGCTTTGAATGCATCCATTAAGATGGACACACAGGAAGGGGTACTGGAATGAGCAACAGATGAAAACCAAAAGTTAAATGCTTAGTTGCAAGGCTTTGTTTCTTGATAAAGTTGCTGGGAGGTCAGCCAAAAGAAATGAAAGAAAAGAAACAAGCAGCAAGCCAGAGGAGGTTCATATTTGGTAAAGAGGAAACATGTCAATACAAGGGTTTGGAGGTGACTGTGCAGAAGCAGAAGTGTAAGTGAAATAGCTTATTTTGATGTGACAGCATTCTTGCTAGATTTAAAGCAATAAGTGAAGTGTTGCTAGAAGGTTTCTAATAAGCAATTTAAGAAGTCCCAAGTGCCTGAACAAAAGCTGTGTAACGAAGGGCATGAAGGGGATTCAAAGATTTTAAACAGGAAGGAAAACATGCAGCACTATATATAGGAAGAGGTAATGAGAAGGGAGAAGTAGAAGGAGCATTTGAACACAGCAGTTTTAGGTTTTAGTTTTCTAGGCTACAGCTTTTGCCATCTATAGCAGTGAAGGCAGACCAGAGCAGGACAGAGTAACTCCAGAGTCATCAAGAGAAATTAAGATTAGAAAAAGTTAAGATGGAAAAGAAAAAAAAAACAACAAAAAAAAAAAGAAGAGTGATTGCAGTTAGAACAAAAGAGGGATTAGATATACTATTTTTTGAAGCTTTATGTTTTATATTTTTTATATATATGAAGCTTTGGGTATTTCTTTTAAGAAAAGGATGTTACTGAGGTACCTAGAAATTACTTTTACCCAGGCTTGATGTTATTGCTAAAAGTTGCCAGAACTAGGAAGCTGAGGATAGTTAAGGATATGAAAGCTGAGGTAGCAGCTGCAAACCTCCGTAGTGTGAGGTAAAATCACATAATGATTGAACTCTGTCAGGAGTTTCTAGAGGGCAGAGGGATGTATAATTCTACACTAGAGGACAGAAATAGCCAGAGTACTAAATAACACAGCACATAATGTGATTAATGAGGCAAATATTTTTAACAGGTTTGAGTTAGTAATTGAAACCTTGCAAAAGACTGCACCCAAGAAACAAATTTATTTTAAGTCATCCTTGTTTCATCTTCTAATTTTATGCAAGGACCGGAAATTATGCATTTGTGCAATGCCCAATAAACTTTTTTTAATATATTAACTAAGAGATAAAAAATGAAGAGGTTTTTCTGTCTGAAGTTTGTGAAGCAGCTGTTTACAGTGCGTTCTGAGGCTGAGAGAGGTTTCCTGGTATAAATCAAAGCCGGTCACATGCTATGTGGTATTTCCACTGTGTCCTTGATTATCTAAGAGCACAGCAAGTAATCAAGAGTATCTTTCCAGCTCAGCAGAAGCTATTTCCACTGACACTTTCTGAAAAAGAGGCTCCACTTCAGCTGAAGTATCTGCTGTAGCTGGAAAAATTGAAGGCTTTCTATTTTCCCCTAGGGGCTATGTGGCTTGTGTCCATCAGTAACCTAGCACATTATTAGCTACAGAAGTATTTACCACTTATGGGAACCTGCTTTTCTTCTTCCTCTTCACTTATAAAATGCTGGGTTTTATATAACTGTTCACAGATTGAATTCCCACCACCTTGCTGTTACAATCCCTTTGTAAACACACGCTACTGTCAAGGGCTGTGGCGTGGCTGCCCGCGCTGGAAGCAGAGCTCCGCAGGGAGCTGGGAGGCACCTGAGGAAAAGCAGCTCGGTGCCGCTGGAGTGATGCCCTGCCTCTGGCGCTTCCCCTGCCCCGGCAATGCTTTCTCAGCTCTCACCGGAGGATGTACCGCCTTGCCACCACCCCACAAAGCTTCACAAAGGGGCCTCTTTCCCTAGTCCTGAGTTTCCCCTGGAGGACCAGACTGGAATAATTTGAAGTCCTTATTCTTCTTTCCCAGTCTTCCTATTCTAGTGCACCCACGATACCCACGTCTTTATCTCCTCTGGTATCTTCTCTGTTGAAAATGAAAAAGGCATCCAATGCCAGACTGCAAACATCCAGAATTAACTGTCCAACCATCATTAAGCCCAAAACATCCAGCCTTGAAATGCCTGACCACTAGAAACACAGAGCAGCTGCAAAACTTTCCCAGAAATCTGTTCCTATGCCTTAATTTACCAACACCCAGGAGTGTTAACTCTCCAGTCATACTGAATTTCATCTCCTAGTTTTCCTCAGGCATCAAGAAAGACATGTATTAGAAAATTCTAGTTTATACACACCATCAGAAATACTGTTATTTGAAGTTTTGAATAGGTCAATTTATAATTTCAGGAAGAAGCATTACATGGGATAGTACCTCCCAAAACTTAAAAAACAAAGAAAAAAAAGAAAAAAATTAAATTTTCCCATGAAAGCTACTTAATATAAAGAGTGCCATCTGCTGGCACTGGTGAAGTGAGGCGTTGTTCATAGGCATCGAGGTTCAATAAAGTTCTGCTATGCCCTGGTAAGGGCACATTTCGGCTCTAAGCTGTTTCACACTTCCAGTTTTATTTATTCATGGTATTGCCTTCATGGAATAAAAGGGCAGTCAAGCACAGTGGTGGAGAGAGCTCTTGTGTGAACATGGGAGAGAAAAGCATCGTCTACTAATTCACATTTTTATATTCAAAGAGTGTCTGTTGTTTTGGGATTTCTGCATCTATTTTGCTTTCCTTATCATTAATAGATTTTTGAAACAATTATTTTGGAAGAAATGAAAATTAAAAATATAAGAGACATTTTTAAAATACTCTGGGTGAGACTTTCAAAAGAACCTACTTCACCTTGTGCTGAATGTATTTGTACAAATGTCAAACAGCTTCAAAAATCCAACCTGCAGGTCTCTGGTTGAGAAGCACATTATTAATAAAATGCTATTGTATACCTGCTTGATCACATGAATTTTCTACAAAAGCACATGGATCAAGCCTCCTAAAATACTACTTAAATGCCTTTTAGTATTATTGCCTCCTCCACAACCAGGATAAAAAATGCAATGAAATGTTCCCTGTGTCCTGGGTCCTGAGCTGTGCCAACGACAAGCTGAATAGTGAGAATAACTAGAGGGGATGAGGATGAAGGAAAAAGGGAGAGAATGTACTACCTTGCAAAACACCCTTTTGTCTAAAACCAAAGTAACATTCCCCTTTACTAGCTCAATGACTGCTTACTGAAGAAGTCGGCTTTTAAGTGTCAGCATTATTTTTGACATTTACACTTCATGCAGCACTGGTGAAGTTAAAAAAAAAATATTAGACTACATCCTCTGTGGAGACAACAGAGATTTTTATTCTTTTGAAACATTGGAGTCCAGTTTCTGATTTCTAGCATGTTCACAGCACAAAGTATTTTACTGTCTTTAAAAAATTTCCATTCAGATTTCAACTCACTCCCACTCCCTCCTCTAACTCCTTTAGAGGCCATGACATTACAAAGTGTACCAGACCAGTTCCTGAATAGTTAAGCTCCTTCCATCTCTCGTACTGATAACAGCTATTCCATTTTGCTTTTCTTATAATGTTTTTTCACATCTGACTCTCTGTTTGACTTCCTCCACTTTGTTGTGCAGTTCCTATGAATTACTGAGGCAGTTTCCAGTCAAATCTCTCTATGCAAATTAAGCACTCTTATTTTTAACTACCCTCTTTGCTGTTATCCTAATAGCATTTCCTTCCTCTCTACTGTCCATTTTCTTATCAGTCAGATTAGCAAAAAGCCGAGGAGTTGGTTTGCCAGGTACTAAACTAAGCAAATATCTCTGCATTGGTGCTTTCACCAGTCTAATGATACACATTATCTTCCTAAATATTTGCCCTCTAGGTCCAGAAAATAGAAGAGTTCCAGCAAACCTCTTTGAACATCTTCTCCCATCAAGTACAACCCTTTGAGCTACTCAAGCTAGTTTCTTATTCTGACAGTCGAGTGGTGAACTGACAGCAAAAGGATTCTGCCCCAGCCTGTTTAGAATGACTTTCACACTCTGCCAGTCCCTCACAGCATTACGCTTGGACAGATTTCACACAAGATTCTTTTCCATTTCCATCCACTTTGATGGCCAGTGTCTTCGTATTTCTTATCCAAAAACTCATCTTTCAGAGCAGCCTAAGGTTCCCGTGAAACTCTGGCTGTCTTTCTTCCTTTTTGCTTTCTGCTTGTCTGTTGTCTTCTCTTCTTCTTCAGCCACTAGCTCCTGCTGTTACCATTTATTCAATCTCTTCCTTCTTGCTGCTCACTATTCTGTCTCTAGAGGTTGCACCTCATCACTCCTTTCACAGAACAAACTCTTTCCATAGAGCAAACTCCTTCCACAGATTTCCTTCACATTCTGGTATTTTCCTCTGCCTTGTCTTCATTTTAATATATTTCCAGAGGTCTCCTTTTCATCTGGGGATCTGCCAATCAACTCATCTGCAACTACAGTTATATTCATGCTCTTTCCTTTCATCTTATCTGTCATATTCAAACACATTTCTGTATTCTACCCTCATTTCTAGCTGCATTTCAGTCTCTCACTTTTTTTTTTACCTGTACATTATGAGATGACCCTTCATGCATATGTAAATTCTGTCAGAAACTCACTGAAGGATAACATACACTTACAGCTTCTGCATCCAGTCATCTTCATGGTTTCTGCCATATTTTGGTCTTCTCCACTGGTGCCCAAGCTGCTACATTTTTTTCTTCCTTACCTTAGTTTAAAATTGAACAAACCATCTGCATACCAGTGTCCTCCCCAAAATTCTTTTACTAGACTCATACCAGCCTCTAGTTGCTTTGATTCTGACACCTTCTTACCTACATTAGCCCACCACTTCATTTAGGGTTAACTCTGATCAAAGGCCATGATCAAAGACTTCCTCCTTGTGCTGTTTAAACTAAGCCATATGGCTTTGCAACACAGCTTATCTAGTCTTGTTTGAACTGGTTGTGCACTTCCATGCACAGCAATCATTTCCAATCATAGTAAGAAATTCATGTGGATTTTCTGATGTACTTATGCCAAAGCTCACATTCCAGTTACCCCAGGCAGGGAAGCTGCCTGGTGCTTTGGAAGTCTGAACCAGAATTTCATAATTCCTCACTCATCCAGCAGTAAATACCTGCAAGAAGGTGGGCATGCTTTGCCTCTGGGGTATGAATTTGGTGGAGTTTCTTCTTTTTCAAAACTAAAACATCAAAACAGAGTTCAAGCATGAAAAATGGACTATGCTGCTGATAATTTGTGAAAAATATACCAAGAGTCTAAAACCTTCCTAATGAACCTGCAGATATTGATAAATACACAGGAGGAATTAAAACAATATAATGGCCCTCTCAGTCCAGGCAGGGTGAGCTACTTAGATATCCTCTGATGTAGCCAATAATTTCTACTAAATAGTTCATTTGGGTCAAGACATTACTGATTTCCCCCCTCACCTCTTTTTATTCTCAAAATAAAAATGTGAACCGAATTTTAAATTTGAACGTAACTCTGCAAAGATAGAAGGTAAAAAAGTGTATTTTGTTTTACTTTAAAATGCCTGAAACATTTTGGTTGCAATAGAAAAATCCTTTTCTGGAAAAAACCCACCAGTATTCAAGATGTTACCCAACACTGCAACAGATTATAATAATTTATAGGAAAACCATGTCTGCAAAAAGAACCAAGAGTGAGAAATAGGACTGGAAACACAACCCTTGATGAAGTCCGAGTGTTTTTACATCTGAAACTTAGACCATTAAATCACTGGCTCAGAAATCATTATGCTGACTGCAGACCCCATAGTCTTTTCTTAGTTTCAGCACTATAATTTTTTTTTATCTGGAGACTGAAGTGCTGTATGCTATACTCCCCTTCTCCTAGAATTTTATTTTACAATAATGTACATATTATCTTTCTAATCTTTAAAATTTCTATCATGAAAACATCATATTCAGAAAATACTAATGCATTCATGCAGCTTCCAGAACTCTAATAGCATGAACACTAATGTATTGTACTGTTACAGCTAAAACTCGGACTAAAGAATCAAAATAAAATGTTTATAAATGCCATATATTAGACTGCCTGGTTTGTTATAAGGTAATAAACAGAAAAGCTTGCATCTAGTCATTCGTGGTTGTTAAATAAGATTCTTTGTGACTTGCAAAAAAACTAGAACACAATGAAGAATTATCAGTGCATTCTCCACGGAAGTCATCTACATGTGTTTATTTAATAAACAGAAGATGGCTTTATTATACACATTTGATTTCCATATGCAATCGTCTCCTTATCTGTCACTTGTATCTAAGCAGGGTGCTTTATACAAATCTGAAAATGAAAAATTCAGAGCAGGGCACAGGAAACTCATTTAATGTCGAGTGCAGTCAAAATCAAGATTTCTTTATTTGTAGTAACAACGCTGTTAAATCAGAAAATTACTCTCCTTTTCTGCATGTCCTTCTTCCTTTACAATTCAGTTGTTTGATCATAAATTGTCGAGTGCAATGACTTGTCTCCTCCACTTTCCACACTGGTCGAGACAGATTAAAAACTCCGGCATACCACCAACCAGTCTCAGCATACCATTAGCATATATATGAGATTTGAGACATTTTCTAATATTCTCCAGCAGAACTCATCTGTCAGCCAGGTGATGAATTATAAAAACTCTTAGCTTGTTTAGGAAAGAGGGGGAGAGTGAGAGAGAGAAAGAGAGAGACAGAAGAGGAAAACACGATCCCACCTTTCTTTTTCATTTTACCCATCTACCCTTGCAGTTAGTCATACAAATAAACACTAACCTCAATAAAAGAGACATAGTGTGAGACATTTAAATACACAAGCAGCACAGCACAATTAAAGGCTCACGGAAATAGATAGAATTGTGGAGTGGTCAGTGATCTACATAAATAATTTTGAACACATTTTTTTCCACCTCATATTAACAAGGACTCATAAGGTGCATTACAAAATCCACAGAATTATCATAAGCTGGTAAATCAGCAAAGGAGTGTGTAGAAAGTAGTGGAATAATTAAAATGCAGAATCCATCCAAATTAGACAAGATTGGGATATTTTTTGCAATTGCTCGTGAGTTCAACAAGTTCTCATGCACATTCTGAAAATTTTGTGTATTCAACTAAAAAAATTTAACATTCCTTATTTGCATTTCATTAACCTGTTTCATTTTTTTTTTTCTGAGTAGAAGGTGGAAATTGGACAATGATTCCTTGTGACTTAAATGAAGATACTATGAGCTCTAGAAGTAGGAAATAACAAATACATGAAGTCCCAAATAATGAATACTCCTTCAAATATGTCAGTAGATAATTACAGTTTATGAGTATATTTGAAAACTACCAAATTGCTACACGGATGCTTTATATTAAAGAAAGGTTAATGTCTATCATCATAATTTACACAATCAACTCCTAACACCATTTTTAGTATCTAACACTAACTAAAAATAATTTTTATTTTCTGTGGACTCTTGGAATTCAAACTGGGAAAATATTAAAACATAGATACATACATTTTTCCACAGAACAAATTCCCAGGAATAAAGCTCTTCACGAGCTCTAGAAAAATTTTGTAAATACTGTTATAAAAGGGAGAAAGGAGATCTTTAAAATGCAATTTTTTTCATGCCAACATTTTTAATATACTAACTTCTGAGTGTGACAAAACAGGGTTTTTTTCTCTACTTTGAGGGGTGAAAAAATTGATTCAACTTTTGTTTTCAAAATAGCATTTTGTTTAAAAATTAACCTACCCATAAAAATAAAGGAGAAAAACATTTAGAAGGAATTAAATAAAGCATTTATTTTTCATGAGTTGCACTAAAAATAAAATTCATGATATATTTCAAGTATGTTACAGTGCAAGTATGACAAGACAAATTCCATTAGAATTTAACTAGAAGTTCGGTTAATAAATGTACAAGTTAAACAATGCATATAACAACTTGTTTTTTACCCAGAAATGCATTTGACATTTAGGGCACTACACTTAAAGCTGGTATAAACTATGGAATAAAGACATGATTATTTTTTAGGTTGGAATGCATATACAAAAAGTGACAGATTTATGTTTGTAAACAATTTGATAGAAGGTTGGGATACAATCCTATTAACAATAGTATGGTATTTGTCTTAATATACATGAGATGTGTGTCAGAGGATAAAACTTTTAGCCAGTAGAGTGACGACATCTATGTGTACATGAACTAAGTAATTAATGTGTATAAATATTGAAGTATAAAAAAGCATGATTAAGGAATAGTTATTTGGAACTGATACAGAATGCCAAGTAATCAATATTTTTCTGCTAAGCTGTGAAGCTTTTGAGAACACAAGTTAGCAGCTAGTGAGCTATTTTTCCAGTTGGAGCACTTGTTCCAAGTTTTAGTGAGAATCAGAGTTACCAAAATCATAATCTGTTTTGGTTTCCATTTGCTGGTGTAAAAAATATCATTATTAATTGTTGCATTTAGAATGCTGAATTAATTTAAGGAACAGATGTGTAACTTTCTCTTTCCTTTCTCTGCATTACAGTCACTGTCTGGTTGCAGTACATCAGCATTTTTCAGGCATTTAATTTTGAAAATGATAAAATAACTTTTAAAAATTTGGACTCAGACCAACACTTCCCCTATGAAATACTTGCATTTACCATCAAAGAAAAACAACAGCACATTACTAGACATATTAATAGTCATTAATTAATAAATATAAAGCTATATATGCATACAAACCATGCCTCAATTAGAGAACAATAAGAGATGTAGCACACGATGGTACTCTATTGCAAGGTTTCAGTAAAGTCATAGAAAAGAAAGTGTGACGTGGACATCCTGCTGTTTCTTTGTCCATTTACACTGAATATATTCAGTGAAATTTCCAGCACAAGAAACATTACACTGAGGTACTTCATCCTGATTTTCATTATGTTTTGGAGCTATAACTAAGGCCCTTTAAGATTCTGAAAAAAATCTCCAACAACACTAAAGAAGAGTGTTCCAGGGCTAAAAAAGATAGCTTTGGAAATCAAAACAGATGTTCTTGCAAGACTGCAAAGCCAGTGTTGTAGATTTAAATGATCCGGATAAGTTGCAAGCTGAAACTTTCAGAGATTTGCCAGCAAAACTTAGCAGTAAAAATCTGGTTAATATTAAAAGCAGAGATGCTTTTCCAACATAATCCTAAATGGATTTGTTGTATCTCATTTTCTTAAGCAGCTTCAGCAAAGAAGTGGAATGAGAAAAAGCAGCATGCTTTTTCTGTTTCCACTACAGAAAACTATATGGAAAAAACCCCGAAACCTGTAGGTCTAAATAAAGCCCCAGAAAGCTCCTATTTTTAATTGATTATAATGAGCAACAGAGTATCAAATAAGAATATGGAATCTAAACTGTCTTAACTTTGTAAACTCAGGCCCATCTGCTGGTCCAAGCTGAAACAAAGATCTCACATTTATGTTTAAGGAAGCTTGAGTCCGGCTGGGCACCAGGCGTTAGAGCGCGTCAGGCGTTTCTTCTCCTAACACACCACAAAACTGTCTCTGCAAAATAGAAATTAGATTTTACTAATTTCAGTGTAGGTAACATATACTTAGTAGTTTTTCCTTTAACAAAGTCAAGCAAATGGTTAATTCTTCATTGATCTGTTCTAGTATTCCCAGCTGTACAAGGAAAGAAGTGGAGAATAAAGCAGAGACAGTTTCATTGTATGATATAATAAGCAAGATTATTGGTTGAAGAAGTCTTTTATCAATGCAAAATTCGTGGAGGAAAAAATATCACAGAAATTATGTTATTGGCACATTGATAAATGACATGCCTACTTAACCGGGATCACTGCCAAGGGACAGATCCAGTTTCATGCAGGGTTTCAGTCCCCCTTAACAGCACCAGCAGATAAAGTGGCAAGCAGTTTATTTTGTGGTGCTTGCAGATCTCTCCATATGTGGAACGGTAGGATAAATGTCCTTTAGTCATGCCATTATTGATCATTCTGGCATTCGTCTTACCAAGTCAAAGTCATCTAATATAGATGTTACACATGTTGCAATTGATTTAAAATTTTTAATTATTTGCCTGGGTGCTGCTTGAAATAATTTAAATAATCTCAACATAGTGGAAATTAATATGTCATAATCAAGATATTTGTTAATTATGGATAGGTACATTTCAAATGCAAAGACAGTAACAACAGACACTTCCACTGCTGCCACAATGCTTTTACCCCACGTTAACAACAACCCAGATACATTGGTGTTTTAGCTGAACTTCCCACTAAAGTCCTGAACCACATTCTAATACTGGGCAGCTTCAATTACACAGAAGAAACCTTACAAGACATGGCTCTCTGACTAGGAATTCTTCTATTTAGGAAGATTATTGATCCAGCTCTTCTCTAAACTATGCCATTTCTCATCTGGTACAGCTTAGAGAAGGAAGAATGCATATTTAAGGCCAGTTATCTTTATAACAAATTAATGATGATGGTGGAAAACGGGAAGGGACTGCATTTGCCATCAAGATCTCTTTAAAGCCACCTTTTCACAGCAAATTATCAAAAACTAACCATTGCAACAGAACTTGCTGAATCAAATTCTCCTTTCATTATGACCTCTTCTGCTTTGTTATTGTTTGTTATTGTCTCTTTCATTCTATCTCCTCTTTCCTTCTTTTTTTTTTTTTTTGTTTCTTTTGGCCACTTAATAAACAGACCTTTGTATAACAAATGGATCTCCCATTTTCCCCTCACCACTAGGCTGTAAAATGTCTCTCTCTCAAACTACTCCACATACAGCAGTGCAGTTTTAACAGGAAAGGAGAAAAGTGATTCCAGTTCAACCCCTCTGCAGGCAGAGTTGTAGAAGATCTGAGGTCTTTTAGGCAGCCAGAGATGGCTTAGGCTTCTCAGTAAAGTCAGCAAAATTGAATTTTGCCTTCTGAACACTACCATGGGTGAGAGACACCCTTGTCATGGGTAAGTATGCAGGGAGGAGGAGCGGCACCAGACTGAGTAGGACAATGGAGAGATCACAGGTTCTCTCCTGTCTGCACTGATGTGACATTGCAGCACTGGCTGGGTGTGAATGCCACCCAGGAACAGAGCCTGCCCCATCACACTCACCCTTTTTGTAGCAGCAGCAACAGCAACCAGCCCAGGTACAGTCATGTTGCTGCTCTCCACAACTCCTTGCTTTGCCTGTTTCTGGAGAAAGCCCCATCAGCACTGAAGGGCTTCCAGTCCTACCTTCTACTGACCTGAGCATGTTCAGAAACTGCTTTGCTAACTGTGAACTTCTCCAGCCAAATGCCAATAAAGTTACTAGCTCTCCCTGTGTTTTCTGAAGAGTCTCATCCCAATAGTCACTATCCAGTATTATCTCCAAACACTTCCTGGAGTCAGATTTTTAAAGGATTCAGAATTTGATAGAAGATCTACTTTCTTGTTTCCAGATGGTCTGAACTGCTCTTATTGATCCAACCTGGGACAATTCTGATTGAGTAAATGGAGCCAAGATGCCTGGGAGCCAACATTCAGCAGATGAGATGCAGTTTAAAGTCTCAGATGTTTGTCTCAGATTTCGATCCACAGGCTCAAATTAATCCTAAGTCCTTCTTTACGTCCATTCATGTTTGGACAGTTTGGAAGTTTTATGTAAACCTCATCAATTGAAATAGACACATTAAACAGCAGACCTGTACCTGGAGGTACAGGTGCACCTTATACAGCACATCACAAAACAGAGTACATTTCTGTATAAGCTTTCTCTGATAAATCTTTTTGACCATACAGACTACTCATCAAACTTGCACGTGCTACAAAGAATGACTTAGGTTAACATGGTGAAATGGAGGTCAACAATTCGAGCCTTATAACCTCCAAAACCATAACATAGTATAAATTATCCTAATTGACATGAAGACTAATGCTCTGTGTTGAAGTGTAAAACAATGCCCAAACCCTGCTCTTTCCTGCTCCCTGCTTATATAAGATTAACACTTTCCAAACTTATTTCCAAAAGTCAAATTTTGAGATAAGGCTGGTACATTTTGTAGATAGTATTTACCCCAAAAAACCAGTATATCATCCTGTACTGAAAAATACAGGAATATCAAGACATCTAAACATGCAATAAAGTGAGTAGATATGATGATCAGCTTGCCTTTATAACAATCAGAGGTCTGCTATTTAGGCAAAATTTTATTAATTATTTATTATTATTTATAATTTTTAAAATATTTCTTATTTATTATTTTATTATTTTACTATATTGTTAGAACAATAATACTATTTTATAACAGAAAAAGCATAAAACAGGGTACAAAGATACAAATATAACAGTTAATTATCCAAATTTCTGTACGGTTTGTTTCATCAGATGAATTTAATTATAGCTACAGAACTATTTAGACCTATTAAGAGCTAGAATACAAAACTAAGCTTTATTAGATAAAAATAACATTTTTTACAACATGTTTGGGTTTTTTTAAGTCATATAAATTACTTCAAGTATTTTCAAAGCATACTGACAGCTAGATCTGGAAAAATAATGCCGATTAAAAAAAAAAAAAAAAAGAAGAAAAAGAAAGATTTAATTTCTGGGTAGACCTTGAAACAACCACCAGCTAGGACAGGACTCCATAACCTTCAGGTTTCAGGAGAGAATATCCCTGTAATTAAAATGGAACAGAGCTTGGGGAGTCAAGAAATTGCAAGAGAACAAAAACATCAGGCTAAAAGCAGTAAATCAAGAGTTGACTCCAGGGAGGAAGGGATAGATCAAGTGGGGCTGGAAAATGGGACTAAAATTCATAAGAGTTGGGCAGAGATGTGCAAACAGTAACACAGCAGGAGAACTGAGAGGAGCACCCAGCAGAAAATGTAACCTTTGTACACCTTGGTTCCAACTAGACTGACTGGAGAATCAGGACCAACAAGTACCGGCTCATTTATTTTTTTTTTAATTCATGTTCCTAATTTATTAGGGGTCTTTGGAAATTTTAGTAAAACAATTTTTCTATTATAAACTTAGCATTCGTGGATACTGACTAAAGACATGTTTCCAAAAAGACTACATGACCCAACTCTTAAGATACATGAGACATTCTACTTTCATCTGGGGGGGACTGTAACCACAGCACACACAAAAACATTTTACAGTAGGCTAGTTCTGGATTTAATTTGTTAAATTCTGACAGTTCTTCTCCTCCTGGCTTATTTCCTGTGAAGAAAGATGACTTTAAAGGGTCTCAACTACATATGTTTAAGTGAGGACTTTGGTCAGGATAGAGGGAGTTTTCATGCCTATGTAAGGTCAGAAAAGCAATTTGTGGTTGAACATGTCAGATATGTTGTCGGAAAATGTCCAGCTCCAACTCAGGGAATTGACATGCATACATTTTTTAGGTTTGAACTGTGCTGCAAGATGCAGATCATATGAGTTCCACCTGAACTGAGATGAAGACTCAATGAATCTCTGACAAACGTCTGTTCTCCAGCACAATGTCCAGGGGTGCCTGCAATCAACTCATATTTCCATTTTGGATGACAGTCATGCAAATGCATTACCTTTTTCTAAGGTAACCCTAACACATATCCTAATCTATGATGGGAGAGGAGATGGTTGAGACACACATAACTTCCTCTGTTCTGTCATGCACACATAGACCTTTGCTCAAGACACTTGGACAATGATGAATTCAGTCTAGCCCAGTGCTCAGTCATACACATGGTAAAATACCTTTCTTTTCCAGAAACAGAGTACCGGAAAAATCACTCAGCTAAAAGCTAAGGGACCAAAGTCCTGGTTACTCCTGCAGCCTGCAGCAGTTGAAATCCATACCTCACACTTTTCCAGGAAGGACCCTTTACCCCTGGAATATGGATTAGGCTTAGAACTGGTTCACTTTTTCTCTTACCTGAAAAGATGAGGGCAGTATCAGAAAATGAAAGATGGGCTGAGTAGCTTGATATCCAGGTTTAGCTTATGCAGCCTCAGCTCAGGTACCCAAATTATAGGAGCAGTAACACTCCATGTGCTGCTGTCCCACATAGGCCAACATCGAGCTTTAAGCATTCTTCACTCTTTGAGTTCTTATCACTTTACTGCCTAGGTAGACAGGGAGTTAGATAACTAGTATATATGTTTTTAACTATATTTGCTATGATCTTAGTTCTGTGTTCATTCAGGTGCTCTGTGTCCAACTTGGGATGTCTGATCCTGACCATGACTGGAACCTTGCTATTGTTTAAGCCCACTGCAACAGCAGGAGAATGCTAGGTGGCAGACATTGTACAAAAACCACAGCATATCAAATACAAATATGAAAAATTATAAAACACACTTGGTGGTTGTGAAAGGGAGGATTAAAATTGTTCAGTGATTATAGTTGTTGCTAGTTCGTTCCCAACATAGTAGGCTACTACTTCATCCTCATATGAATCCTTTTCATAAACTACCAGAAAAAGCTTGGAATAATAATGCAATCCAGAATGGGAAAAATCTCATTCTTAGCAAGAGAAGACATAAAGTCAACATCTCTCAAGAGCACCAAGGACCTCAGCTCTCTTCAGGTCTATTTGCTACTGACAAATTCAAAATAATAAGAAGAAAAAATTGCATTAGTAATGAAAATTAGTAATGAAATTAGTAATGAAAATAGACTCAGTCTATTTCTTCATAATGCACCTTGAAACAGTAAGCATAGTAGCAAGAGTGTTTCAGTGACAGCTGTAGTAGAAACTGTTTTCCCTTGGCAAAATCCTGTTCAGTACCCAGTGTCACAATTTAGCTATAGAAGTTACTATTAAAGTTAGTTCAGACCTTTATGAACCTAATCACAGTGAATATAAATTATGTATTTAAAAAAAAACTAAAATAAATGAAATGTGTTCTCTCCAAGAAGTGAGAGTTCTACCCCTCATATCTGCTTTCTGGTATAATATAGATAGGAATGTAGAAGTAAGTGAAACAACCCTGGAATCAGGACTACTAGTTTTATTCCCAGTAAAATTTCAGAGAATTGTAGGATGTCCAGATTAATGATATTTACAAAGCCCTATCCTATGCTGTCACAGACAATCCTAAAAGAATTGAGAAGAAAGAATATGTTCCTTTGCACCGTGCATCTATCAAATTGGTGTGTACCAATTTATCTCCTTTTCTGTCATAATTAATTGAGCAACAATAGCCAATGAAATGGTCAGAAGACTGGAACTAGACTACACATGGTTGCAATCTGAATCTCATTCTCTCCTCAAATGTGAAACTTTCTTATAAAAATGCTCTGCCACTATGGAAATGTATCTGCATTCTACCCTCTCCTGAGCCCATTAAGGTAACTGATAGACTTTAGATTACAGTGACTTGAAAAAAAATTACTTTTTTAGTATAAAAAAAAAAAGAAGACATTCAGAGAATAAAAAAGAACAAAACCCTACCTTTTCAGTAAAAACAGAAGGCAACAGAAGCTTTGGAACAAGTGCTTGCCAATAGAAGGATTTCATGCTCTTGTTAATTAAAGGAACAAAGAAAAAACAGTGCAGTAGGCTGTATCCTACATAACAGCTTCTACTAATAAAAAGTAATAGACAATTTCCTTCATTCAATTCTTTTGAATACTATTATACCAGGTAATAGAGTTTTGGAAATGGAAGTCCTAGCAGCCTGTCAGAAAGAGCTTTCTTCCACTTTTTTTTTATTAAATGACTAAGTGCAGCAGTCTGTGTCCTATCTCTCCCTCTTGCATCTATTGGATTGTATTATTTTACATTTTGATTGAAATGATGTCACCAGCAGATAAAAGCCTGGCCCAGGCATTGTAATTGAATCAGCCTGAGTTGTTTATTCTAGTGATCTACAGCGATGCTTTCCTTGTCCTAACACAGAATACATAAAAGATCCCCTCTTGTTTAACATGCTACTGATTAGATCTATTTTTTTTAGAAGGAGGAGAAATCAAATTGGGAGGTCGAGAGAGTAAGAACTGGAGTTTGGGGGAAAATTGGAAAAAGCAGATGAGAAGAGACACCATCTGCAAAACTTTCCATGTGTGACTGAAAGTTTAAACAAATAAATTTCACACGGCATCAGTACCAGATGCAAACAGATTTGATTGACAACATTTAAATAACAGTTAATGGGAACATCCACAATTTTTAGAAGGTTTTTCATGCTTAGGTCCTAAATCAGACACGTTCAAGTTTTTATTTAAAAAGAATGCTAATCTTGAAGGAAGAAATATTTTCACTTACTAGGGGGCTTACTGCTCTAAAAATACAGTGTGTTGGATATTAAATTATCGTTATTAACATGTTCTGTTTTCACTTAAAGCATTTTGCATTTTAAAAAGAGTTAACCTTCCATTTCACAATTTGTTTCAAAAGTTGCTTTCTTTGGTAACTATTTTAAGAGAAAGTCTGTCTTTTATGCTAAGTGCTGTTTCGTTTTTTTTTTTGTAGTTGCTCCCCACACATGCCCCTGCCCCCTCTCTGCCCCCCCCAAAAAGGCCTCAGTCAAATAAAGAAAAAATTCCACTATTTTAGGTATGCCATGTGCATACCTTCACACAAAACTGCAACAGCATTTTTGGTGGTGGTAGGGATGGTGATGAGTTTTCTGTTCTTGGTTTGGTTTTGGGTTTTTTACTTCTGGATCTTTCCTCAAAATAAAGTACAATCATACGAGGTTTAGTAGTAGTGCCAAGATGAAAATAAGCCAAGCCCCATCAGGCAATTTCCAGAACTATTTTCTACTTTAAATCTATGTTTTTAAGTGTTTGCCTCAAGTCTGAAGCTAGGAGCTTATTTAATTTGCTATCTCTATAAGAAGGAAACAAAAACGTAATTTCAGAATGCATTTAAGAGATTAATAGATTTTTTGAATACAAATAAAAATCTACTTTATTAACAACTATAATTAATAAAGTACTGCCATGAAAATGGCTATTAAAGGTATTAGTGAAAAATTTAATTTTGGGAACTTTTTATAATCCATTTTTTAATGTGGGCAACATCTGTGACAAGACTATTTTCCATATGTGAAAATTTAAGCTATCAAAAAAAGTTCTTTTAAAAGTAAAATAAAAATCGATCTACACTCTCTCTATATAGCTTAATTTACTGTTATTTCCTGAAAAATTGCTACTATGTATAAATAAAAAATACATTTCCCATACCATTACCAGTCTATTTAGCACTCCTAATAACTGAATTATAAAATTCACTTCATAATAATTGCAGATACCTACCAAAAAGACCTTAGAGACCTTCATTTTTTTTTGTAAATCCTTTATTGTCCTGAAGGTATCATTATTTGAAAGCATTTGTAAAATGTACTTATTAATATTTCTAGCCAGTGGTGAACTCTGAGCTAGGAAGGTACAAGATGCACTCTCTACATTAATGAATGTGTTTGTTTGCAGTGTATTGTAATGAATGCATTT
Organism: Fringilla coelebs; assembly: GCF_963513975.1. Lineage (NCBI taxonomy): Eukaryota > Metazoa > Chordata > Aves > Passeriformes > Fringillidae > Fringilla > Fringilla coelebs. The sequence goes on from NC_140028.1 coordinate 65,025,032, forward strand.
TGACTGAAGTTAACCCTTTAATTTGCATTGCTTAGATCGAGCTGGGTAATATTCCTTGCAGCTATCTTGGTTTTCAACACTGCTACTCACTATTAAAGTACTCATTTCATAAAAACAAAACTGAAATAATGAAGAAATTAGTGCAGATCTGTCATTAATAACTTTAAAACAAATTCACTGCTTTATTTCTATACAAAAGTGTATCACAGTTGGGCTTGTAACATAGAGACACACTGTTCTGTCACCAAATAGAGAGACACAGACTCACCAAAGCACCGACACATATTCAGTCCCCAGAGCTGGTTAAATATAATTTGCATCACAGAGGTTACACATTTGGTCTCTGGGAAGAAAAAAAAAAATGTTGGCAATGTTGATTTAGCCTCCCTTCAATACTCTCCAGCAGCTGCCTCAGGGAATAGCACTCAGAGGAACATCCCAATATGCCATGCTTTTTCTCACCATCACATTACTTTCTTGTTAAAGCATAAATGGTTGGTAAAGGCAAATTGATTTCAACAAAGGAAAACCATTGCGAACATGAGCTCCAGCATTCAATCCCCCTAAACATGAACAGAGATTTATTTATAATTCAAAGATGCAGAATTAATTTTTTAATAGCAATTTTCATGATTTTTGGAGTTTCCACTGTGAATTCCTCTGATGTCTGGAGGTCTGGCAAACATCCTAATACCATCAATGGGATTCCCTATTTTAATGGGAGTTGTTTCAGACACTGCCAGCAGAAAGGTGTGAAAAAAAAGAAAAGCCTATAACTTCCATTTATTTTTTGTAGTAGTTTCCTTTTACTATCTGTAGACAGAATCTTATGAGAGTCTTTCCTTGTGAGATTTGCAGCTGCAAGCACATTTGATAAACTAGTTAGGGACTTGTGCCATCTGATCAAAATCAAATTAAACTTTCAAACCTCTTAAAGCTTTCAAAAAGAAATGTAAGCTGGCAAAACATAACACCAAGAAGTGAAAAAAGTGACCAGAAAACAGGCAGCCAAACCGTAGTGCATGTGTCAGAAATACAGCAAAATGTGAGAGAGGTGATGCATGGCTGTTTGCTTGATTTAGTAACTTCATATTAAAAGACACTCAAATCCCAGTATTAATGATGCTTAAGCCTGAATATAGACCCAACACCCTTCCTTCCTCCAATGCTCTAAGCATGCATGTGGAAATCATCTCTATGATCAACAACAAGATCACACAGGAGAGTAATTTGTTGGGTTTTATGGGTGGGGATGGCAAAACTGATGTTCAGAACAACATAGGTTTCACATTTAATAATGTGCTTTTAAATTCTGAAAAAAAATTTTTGCCCTTTAACTCATTCAGGAACCTGAAATGAGTGCTCAGCTTGTATTGGTAGAAACATTACTAATAGTTCAGGTCTGTCTTTAATCACAAAACCAGGCTTGAATACAAAATAAAACTACAAGCAAGATGCTGAAATTTCAAGTATATCCTGTCTGTCACTAAGGTATGGAATACAGGAAGAAATAAGGTGTTCATGATGAGAAATGGCAGTTTCCTTGATCAATTGTCTTGTTTTGGGTATAAACAATATATCACAGCCTAAATCCAACTCTTGCTAAAGCAACTCAAGTAAGAGACTGGATTTTCAAAAATGCTGTGCCCCAGCAGACTGCCCTCAAGTCAATTATTTAGAAAGCTAATTGAGAAATCCAATATACTATCATGCTTTTGAAAATTCTGATCCAGACAATGTAAATAACTGCTGAGATAGCCAAGTACACATAGGTCCTCCTGCTTTTTCTCAAAACTGATACTTCTGGTTTTCCCTTTCTTTAAAAAAATAATTCGTTGTAGCAGCTATGCAGCTCCTTCATAAAATCAAAACAAAACCAACACCACCGTTACTGTCTCAGCATTAAGGAATGGTAGGAAAATCCATAAAAATAAAGGTGTTAGTGTCAGTCTTTAAGGGGTTATTATACACTAAAACAAATGTAGAGATATGAATAATTGTTCGGCTATATATAAATATATACATATATATATATGCATATATACACACACATGAACATACACATCAGAAAAGCATAGGGTGCAATTTCCTTCTATATTCTTTCTGAAAAGATCGAAAACCTGACTAATTGCATTGTACAAAATACGATTCTTTCATAAAATATACTGTAGCTGAGAGAAAATGTGTCTGTGTAGCATATTTTTTCGTGCAAAGTATGAATATTTAAAAAAAAAAGTTTACATGTCATCCTGTTCCATCTTTGCATGTACTTGCTCTTTATCTCTAAAGCAGCATACGTTCCATATGAGAGAGGGGGTTGCCATGGTATCTGCACTTTAAAAAATTGAATAGCAGATCTAAAAGAAGCATAAAATCGATTTAACAAGTTGTCATGTAAGTTACCCTGGCCCATAAGGATAAAGTCTATGCACCTATTTTTACATTAAAAAATGTTTATTTAAAAAAAAACCTACACAATTGTAATTTTTTTAGTCACAGAACTAAATACACTCCTCATTAGGTTGGTCTCATCAACTTACAAATCATTTGGATATGCATGTGGATTTTCAATCTTTTTTTCCTTGTCTCTTTAAAAGTACAGCAAAACACTTAAGAAGTAAAGGAATAACTCTAAGCAGTGATCCTAATATAGAAGATAAAATGCTTACATATAATCTGAGACAAAAATAAAACTTACTTAAAAATTCATTCATTCTAAAGAAAAGACATTTCAATAAACACCTTGAAAATGGGTGCATTTCTTTTTAATTTTTAACTACTCAGAAGAGAAGGCTTCATTCCCATAATTTTGGAACTTCTTTTAGGCACAGGCACAAAATAGTCCCAATTTGAGTGCCCAGTCTGCAGGGGAGCTCTTGCCTAGTCTCACAGGCAAATTTAAAAAACTATGGTTTACCTCTTTGTTTGTTGGTTGGTTGGGGTTTGTTTGTTTGATTTGTTTTGTTTTCTAAAGAGAGAAATATGAATGGAAGAGGACAGCTGGAAGTTGACAGCTTGTTCCAACACTACATCCTCTCAACTTCCCTGCAGGATAGGTTACCACCAACTCATTGAGTAAACCCCACACAGAATCATTACCTCTACCAAACACCGTCCTTGGAGCAGTACAGCCTTTTGGAAAAGGTCAATGTTACCTAGCAACTAAGAGCCAGCGCCTTTTAATAAATTAACCCCTTCATATGAGTTTTGGTGACATCTCAAATCTCAAAAGGACACTGGATGTTTTATTTTCATTTTAATGGGTTCAACTGTCAAAAATTGCCTGGCAGAATCATGGCTGAACCCAGAAATTCTTTTAAGGATTGGATTTATTCAGTGGAATACATAATCCTAACTATGCTCAAATAGAGTTATGCTGATCTCTTGTAAATCCTTACAAAAATCAAAGGCTGCTTCACACAGAGTTTCAGAATTTTGTATGCCATTTTTGTATGTTTCCACGAAGGGGGAAACTTGGCTGACATGAGGTCCCAAAACAGGACCCTAAAACACAGCCAAGGTCAATGTTCAAGACAGAGTCCCCAGAGAAGCCACAGACACTGCTCCTGCTGCAAAATGGATGTGCAGTCTTATTGGCTTGGTCTCCACTTTGAATCTTACTTTGAAGGCAAATCCCATATTGAAATAGGAGATGAGTACAACTGGAAATTGGATAGGCTCTTTGGCTGAAGGATCCCAAATAGCTGACATTCTGGGGATTATGGAGCTCCAGGTAAATGCCAGAACCACCAAATAGGGGGAAGTATGAGTAAGTGTTAGGGAATGCAGGCAGAAACTGTGCTGAGAGTAACTAAGAAGGGTAGAACCTCTCTACCTGTTTATTTACTTACACCCTAGGACGCAGTCATGGCCCATTGTTTTTCTAGGTTTGCTCTCCCACAATGAAGTACCTCTAGATCAACAAACTAGCTCACCTACCTACTGGCATGCACAACCTGAGGAACTGGGATTCTCCCAGACACATCTGTCTATGCCATGAAGCACCAGAAGAAGCATCAGAAAGCTCAAAGAGATCCAATGGCTCAACCACAGAACAACCATTACTCCAAGCTCTGTCGAAAGGACAAATGTGCACCCTTTTAGACACAGCCATTACCTGCACAACTCCTCTGTTTTTTCAGAGAGATTGAGATAGAAACATTTTTTTGAAGTTCGGTGAGAAGCTGCATTAGCTTTTTTTGCTTCTTGCAACATAGCAAATATTTACTTAGTTTTGTTAGGGCAAGCTCATGTTCTATATCCTTTTGTGGAAAATGAGGGAAGTATAATAAACATCCAGCTATCTAGAAGATAGCCACATTCACAAAACACCTGAGGTATTCTATTGGATTTAAATCCAATGTCTTAACCAAAGAGTTCCCAGCTTCTGCCTGCAGTGTTTAGCCTAATTTGTGGTATGGAAATACAGTTTGGTCCAGTTATTCTCTAGCCAGCAGTAAAACTCACTTGGTTTTTAATCCTAGTTCTGCCTCAGTGAGAAAAATGTCCAGCCTAAATAAAGAGTTAAGATCTTTTCATGACATAAGTTCAGAAAACCAGGTTTATCTCCACATCTCACAGTGTTTTGCAAAAGTACGCATACAAGAGTAAAAATATATTTCAGACAGAAGAGCCAATTGTATCAATTATGCACATTTTATGCTTTATGTACTTTCCCAGGGACACCAAGCTTAAGTTTATGTAACAAATTTATAGAATTCTCTCTCTTCTCTTTTAAAGGAAATGTAGGAATGTTTCCCAAAACAGTGACTTCAAGAATACATCTTTAACCCAACCCTCCTCCACAAACATGTCAAACTCACAATAAAATTTGCAAAAGATGGCAACCCTGAGTGACATGGATGAAAGGAATGCATTATATTAGAAAAAGAAGTACCTTTGTCATAAATGGCATTTCATGTTTTATTGTCCATATTCTTCTGAGGTTTTTTGCATTTTTTATTAGTTTGGACTTAACTGTTTATATTAATACTGTCATCTTTCTACCAGCTCAGAACAATTTATTTTGTATCTAGGAAGGCATTAAGTATTTCAAATTACTTCATCCAACACATATTAGACATAATAGGCTTGCCAGCAAAGGATGGTCCATTTGGCTACTGTATTATGTTCTTCAAGTCTTAGTCTTCACTGTTTCTTAATAACCTAATTAATTTTAGGTCATGTGCAATCCTCATCGCCATCCTGCTTCTTCTACAGGAATAAAACATATGGAGTACCAGTAGAACCACCATAAGCAACGTTAGGATTTTCTTCTTAAGAGGTTTGATAAGTTGTCTAAATATATATGTGCTTTGAGTTACAGGACTCATTAAAAAATAATCCATTTTTAAGGCTGAGAACCATAATTAGATCAGGATTCGTGTCTGTCAAGTTGCCTTTTTTTGTATCACTAGATTAGGAATTTAATACATAATACATAATAGACCCCAGGCCTTCTCCATAGCTGCTTTGGGTTGGATCCACAAAGAAGGTAAGGGTAGAATTTATTTCAACTAATCTTTGATGCCTACAAAGTCGTTATCAACATCTGAACTATACATTTGTTATTTTTTATAGCCAGTGGATGAAAAGGAATTTCTGGGATAGAGATCACCTTCTCAAAAGGCAGATGCCTCAGCTGGGTGAGAGAAGGGCACCCATGAAGTGTTCACTGGCTGTAAAGGGATTCTAGATGACTGCTCCAGGTCTGGAAGGACAAATCTGAAGTGGAATCAGCCACATCCCAAGGGTTCAGAAGAGGTGCCCACCTGCAGATCATTCTCTGGACAGTATTGGTGACTGCTTTGGTCTTGAGACAACAGTCGTGTCTAAGTCTAAAAGGAATCAAATATAAGATTATCTTTTACATACTTCATATATTAATTGGGTTCTGCTGTGGTAAGCCTTCCAACATACCAGATCAAGACAAGATGAAAGTCATCAACTGAAGTACTGCACAGGTCCTAATCCTGCTGCTCGTTCTAAAGAAATATAAAATATTTCTGGAAGATAAAATTCAATCAACTTTTTTATAATGCATGTTTTAGAAAAACAGAGCATGTATACACATAAATATTTAAATACACACACACAGACATATATATATCCACATATACGCGAAGCAAGTCAATAAAGATAATGGGCACAGAATCAAAGTTAGAAATAGAATAATTAAGCTCACAAATCTTTGACACTGGAGTGTTAAAGTACTATTTGGATGCAGACCTTCCCACCTTTAGCTGAAATCCTACCACAAAAGAATTTGATGACATTTTCATCAAGTTGAATTTTTAAAAGTAATTTATCCTTAAATACCCTTGTTGCAATTTCCAACACATTTTGGTATTTTGCCTTGCCTACTTTCCTGTAGTTTTGATTTTGTGCTGCTGGGGGTTTTTTCTCACACTCCCATCTCAGTGTTGCGACTTCTGTCTTATTCTGCATCTTTCTCCTGGCAGGCTGGACAAACAGAAACAGGAAGAAAATTTTGAGAGCAGAAAAGAACAAATATATGTATCACAAGCAATTCCTTTAAACTAGTTCTTATGAAAATGCTGATTATGCATAACAAGCTCTTTGTGTAGAAGTATAAGGTCTCAAGAATGTCTCCTGCACTGAAAAGGAACAAAAGATTACTGAGCTGCTAAAATACCACTGTGAACCTGCTGTTTTGTTCTGAGAGCTTAAATCCTAATTATAGCATTTTTCTTTTTTCTTTATTTAAGAGTCTTTTTTATCGCAGTGCAGACTGGACATAAACATTCCTTTGGATCCTGTGTGTAAATAATGAAAACATAAAAACTATGGATTTTTCCCCTATCAAGCAGGTTAATAGTTTAATTGTATACGGTTATTCTTACATTAAAAGCTGCATACCTGGCAAGCTTTATCGGGTAACAGGGACTTTTAAATGTGCCAATGTTTCTACAGAAGTAACGCGGGTCAATTGCAAAAGGGATAACCATAATGATTAAATCATTAAAATTTTGTCTATGCTTCACAGAGCATAGAGAAAATTAACTTCCCACCAACCTCATTTTTCTGCTGAACATGAAATAATGATTTTCTGCCAGTATAATTACAAAGCTAACATCTGATAGAGTCAGCATCCAGGGGGGATTATCACATGCATGAGTATTAGACCTCATTACCAGCTTGACTGCAAAATTATTACATCTTGTAATTGGATGGTGAGATTTATATACAGATTGGCTGGGTTCTCTGTAAGATTGTAATTACAAGCTTCGTTGGTTCGCTACTTATCACACGGTGCAGGAGGAGGCAAAAACAAGCAGAGGAAAGACCATTTCATTAAGCCATAACCCTATCAAGGGAGGAGCACTGTAACATCCCTGTATTTATTAGGCCAAACAGAGCTGTTTGCAGAAGGGGAGGCCATTTATTACCGCCTGACAAATGGGATTTCATTTATTTAACCTCAGTGATCTATTTCAGTAAAATGTACAAACGAGCCATCCATTTTATGATTCCGGAGTCAACGCCTCAATTATCTAAAGGCTAACTGACTGTTAAAGCACCCATCTGCTAGGATGAATTCATTGATTTAATTTGCTTCATGTTACTGAATGATTCTTAGCAGACAGGGAGGGGATGGAAGGGGAAGGGAAGAAGGGAAGGAAGCAAGGGGGTGGCTGGTGGTTTAGGAGAATGCATTGGAGTGATTCAGCACGCCGGTGTCTGTCTGCGTGTCTGCGCGCGCGCACCCCTGGTTTTTTTTTTAATCCTCCAGCACAATAGAAGAAGGAGATCAATAGCAGCTTAAATTTTATGAGACAAGGAGTTAAGTTGTTCAGCTCGAGCCAAAACACCTTTGTTCTACCATAACAAGTAATCTCTGTGGCGGAATTAATATTGACAAGCTGGCTTCTTTGTAGCTAATTTTGTGGGTGCCTGAGCCAATCGGGAGGCTCGCAGTAATAGAGTTGTTATTAGAGTTCATTATAAAAGCTGTGGATCAATGGCTACACTGGGAGGGAGAGGACATGCTGCAGCAGAATGCATATGTATGCTCAAGGAAATGAAATCCTTTTAATGTCCTTGTAATAATTTATTCTATAGTTCTCTTTGACTTAAAAAAAAAAAAAGTCTTTCAGAAATAAAATTAAAAATGTTCCCTTGTGAGGCTTTTAATTTAATCATAACACTGAAACTGATAGGAAGTAAAGAAGGATTTCAGAGGTGGGGAAATTCAGGGAGACCTTGTTACCCAGATCTGAGTTTTATTAGAAGTGGATTTTGTCTAGAAAATACCACCATTCCCATTTTATCCAAATTACATTGGTAAGGCTAGTTTGTTGAAAGCTTATGCTGTTATGTGTGTAGCATTGATGTCTTTTAAAGCACCCCTTTTTTTGTCGTCCCTAAACCCTCTGTCTCATTAAATCTGATTTTTTTACTTTTTTTTCTTTGATGGGGTGTCATTTTGTAGAAAACATCTTTACACTCAAGGAGAATAAGTCACAAATAGCACGCTAAAGCTTTTTCCCCATGTTTCTGGGAAGGAATGACCTGTATGCTGTAGTGAGTTAGCACTTTCAGCAAGCTGACAAGGAGTTCACAGAACACAGCTCTTTGTAAAAGGTTGCCTCTTTCAGCTGTAAAAGGGCCCTCCTTGATGTAAGTGTTCCCAGAGTAATAATCCATTTCTCTGGTGGCAGGCACCAGCTCCTGCTGTAATCTTTCCCACAAGCTCCAAATCAGTACAAGAAAGCTGTTTACTGGACAAATTTCCCTACATCTCAATGTTAAATGATACTGCATTAAAATGTGAGAATATCACACTCTAAGAAAGGCAGGAGGATCAAAGGGAGCCCTCACAGTGAGTGAGTTGAAGCAAATTAGCATCTTTTGGTCATGGTTTCCAAGATATAAAAATATGGCAATTCAGGGCCATAAGTTGTTTGCTCTGCTTTCTCTCCTTTATTTCACTATAAAAAATAGCCATTTATTTTTTTCCATCTCCCTATGCTTGTCTCTGCCAAAAAAATTGAATCACTTTCAATTGATGCAATTAGATGGGGTAAGTCCCTTGTGTAGACACTGTTGTTTCAATTCCAGCAGATATCATTAAGTCAATATAAGAGACTCTTCCACAAAAATAAGGCCATCAAGTATGAGCACTGTTTATTCTGCTAGGTTTGGGTGGGGTTTTTTTTAATTACCACATTTTTCTCAAGGATTGATAAAAAACAATCATTTCAATTTCTCTTTTTTTTTTTTTTGTTTTTTTCTTCCAGACATCTGTCTTAAAATTTCAATTCCTGTTATTTGGTACAGTAACAGAAAATATTCTGTGAGCACAAATCAGTGCATTAAAGAAACCTTGTCATCACATTTACCACCCTCTTTATTTTCCATTTTCTCCCCCCAGCTAGAAGAAAGTAGAGGCATAGTGTCTGGAACCAGTGACAGGAAGCATAGAAAATGAGGGGAATGTTCAAATCACAGGTACTGTACAAAGCCAAAAACCCTAGGGAGAACAATTTTTTCTTAATTAGAACATTTTGAAATTTGCAATTTCTTTCTTTTCCTGTAACACAAACCCCATGCAGCTGTACAGGTAGGGAAAAGCAGCTCTGTAGAGAAAGGCCTGGGGGTTCTGGTGAACAACAAGCTGTCCATTAGCCAGCAGTGTGCTCTGGAGGACAGGAATGGTACCCTGGGGGGTATTAGGAAGAGCAGGGCTGTCAGGCTGAGGTAGGCAACCCTGCCCCTCTACTCAGTCCTGGTGAGGCCCCATCTGGAGTGCTGTGTCCAGCTCTGAAGGGTGACAGATATGGTCAGGGGACTGGAGCATGTCTATTACAGGGAAAGGCTGAGGGAGCTGGGCCAGCTCACAGCCTCAGAAAGAGCAGACTGAGAGGGCACCTCATCAGCACAAAGTATCTGAAGGAAGAGGATGGAGGATAGAGCCAGGCTCTTCTTGGTTGTGCCAAGCAATAGGACAAGAGGCAGTGGGCAGAAACTGATGTACAGGAAATTCCATCTGAATATGGAAAAGAACTTCTTTACTCTGCTGGTGACTGTGAACAGGAACAGATTGCCCAGAGAGGTTGTGGGGTCTCTGGAGATAGTCAAGAACCATCTGGATACAATCCTGTGCCATTTGGTCTAGCATGGCTCTGCTTGAGTAGGGAGGCTGGTCCAGATGACCCATTGTGGTCCGTTTCAACCTTACCTCTTTCTGTGCTTCTGTGATGATAAGCTTAAAATTCAGAATTTGGGCTGAATAGACCTTGACTGGAATTTTGCTTTGAAAAAGACTGAAAAGGGAATTAAGTGTGACATATTCCTTTTTCCCCCAAATCAAATAAATAATTTTTCTTCTGTGTTGATTTCCTCTTCTCTTCATGATAGCTAATTTCTAACAGTGAAAGAATATCAAAAGAAATTTATCTGTGATTTTTATGTCTTGTCATGCTGTTCTCTGACATTCACATTCCTCCCAGGATCTCTCTGAGGGATCCTTCTGAACCTCAGTCTTGATGATTCCATTGTTCTTTGATGTTCCTTATTTGTCCAGTATGGAAGGACTTTAAGGAAAGGGAAAAAGAGAATTGGTAAATGCATCTCAGAGGTCAAAAGAAGTTTCCACAGAAATAAAATTATTGCAAAATGAGCAAGATCCTGCAACAATAATGAGAAAAAATAGCAAAAAACTTTTCAGCCACAGGAAAGAAAGTAAAGTTAGATCCCAATGAGACTGGCACAGAGATTAAAGGCAATATGGATCTGGCTCAAAAATTAAATTACCATCCTTATAGAAAATGGAGATAAAATACCATCCTGAGATGTAAGAGCAAGACAGCTACTGGAAATGCATAGAACTTCCCCTAGCAAATTAATAGTTATTAGACAGGTACATATTCTGGTAGACCACCCCTTTTTTAGCATACAGAAAGCCCAGTACAACAATTGCAAGATTAGTATTATGATTTCTCCCATGCATCTGCCCTCACTAATATATTCGTCAGGCCCTCATCCAGGCCTTCTTAGTGTTCGTCTGAAGTTCCTTAAAGCACCAAATTTCTTCTTGCAACATCTTTTGGGTCAGCGTAACACAAGCATAGAAATCTTAGGAAATTCTCTTAGCTCTCCATTCCCTTTCTACCAGATTTCACTGCTCTGAACCACTATTAGTCACTATTATTATTATTATTATTATTATTATTATTATTATTATTCTCCTACTTTACCCCATTTAAAGTTTGGAAATTACTCTCTTCCCTTTTTCTGCTTGATGGAGCACAGAAGCTCCTTGAATCCTTTATCGCTGTCTTTAAAAGTTACTTCTTATATCTCTGCAGCCCACTATAATTTCTAGTAATGTATCTGCAGCTGAAGTCCCTCCAGCACCAAGATCAGTCTCTAATTCTCCTTGATTTCAATGGAGAGAGAGTTTCATGATGCAGATCTGATGCTCTGTCACAGCACTTGCTTCAGTAATTTCACTGGGCCACTCTAGATTTACACTGCACTAGAAGCAAAGGACAATCAGACCACTGTGGTAAATGGGTAATTCCTAGGAGAGACTCTTTCTTTGCCACACATTCATCCTTAGTGGAGATTAAATAGATTGCAGAGTTGTATTAGCCAAGCTCTCTCATCCCTCTAAGAAATGTAGCAACATTTAAGCTGCTATTCTAACTGGCTATTCCATAATACTACTACTGTAGAAACAACTTTAGAACTATACACTTTTGAGTCCTCAAATGCAATTGGAATTTCTTTCTTTGTAGTTTCTGCTTGCTTTCTGAAAACATTTGAAAAGCAGGGGAAGACCTTCTTTAGAACACACACTCTCCAGCCTTACTGCTCACAATTAACACAGGCAAAAAATCACTAAATACAGCTGAGTGTTGCATATGCAGCTACCATAAAAGACATCTACTTTTCAATTTTCAAAGCCACTTGTCCTTTCATCCTACACCTCAGAACAGGCCTGAGGCAGGAACATTTTGCAGTATAAATACAGGCCTCAGAGCATACTATTCTTTAGTAAAATATATGTTGTAATGAGATAACACTGCACCTCTAATAGTTTACCATATCATGGAGGCCTACAGTTATCTCAATCTGAAGTCTGTTCAGCCTAGTCTTATCTACTCATTCAGTTATTTTTTTATTTACATATTTTCAATACAACTCGATTGTCTATAAACAAATAGATCTTCAGTACCAGTTAGTCAGTGTTATTTCAATGCAAGGGCCAATATTTCCACTAATTTTCATGAGAACAGTGTACATGCTGAGATTTTTGAAAGAGCTGTTTTTTCTTTTACGAACTGATACTCAATCTAATCTACATGCACTAAGACACAAAGCATTTCACAAATTAAATATGTCCACAACTCAGAAAAGACATTTGCCAGGGAAAAAAAGAATCAACCAATGTAGTCATGGTAACCTGTAATTAAAGATCAGATCCAAAGGCTTATCACAGAACTGGTATCCACAATACACACATTCTTTCTCATCTTATTAGAAATAAATTCCAGAGAAGAACTGTATCCAAAACCAGTTTTCCTTCTAGTAAATGTGGGTCAAAGGGCTCCTTCATGTAGTACATAGGATAGCATGAGCTGAGCCAAATACACACCAAATTGGGATGTGTGTTGATAGCTCTAAGGAAATTTACTGAAAAGCCATGCTTATTGAATGGGCTTAGGAAGGCATTAAACTGTGAAGGTGTCTAGAGTAACAGATGCCTCTCAATAAGTCTTTAAAAGCAAACATAACAAAAAACTCTGACTGGATGAGATAAAATCACATGACAGCCCAGGTTGGAAGGCCTTTGAAAGATCACCTCAACATCTAATGGAAAAGGGAAGCTAGATGAAATTTGCTAATAACCTTCCCAGCTGTGTCTTGAAAATCTCCAGTGTTGGGGACTCACACCTTTAGGGAAGTTAAGTGATTGATTGTTCTCACTCTGAAAGTTTTCTTTCTAATGTCAAGATCAAATCTGTCCTGGAACCTGTTGCCCTTTGTCATCTCCACATTACTCCTTAGGAAGAGAATGGCTCCATCCTCTTTGTAGCCACCCTTTAAGTACAGAAAGATGGTGATGAGATCCCCTGTGAGACTTTTCTTCTTCAGAATGAAAATACCTCTCTCCTTCAGTTTTTTCTCATAAGGCATCTTCTCCAGATGTTTGATAATTTTCATGGCTTCCTTTGGTGATGAGATTAAATATTTGTGTTATAACTTATTCTGCCTGATAACCAGAAAAAGTGGTTAGATATTTTGGGAAGGACAGAGTTGCAATTTGAGAGTCACTGTTGTCCCACCTGCTACCTCCATACCTGCCTGGTAATTACTTTGCTAATGGAAAAGTGTCCTAACTTGGCCATGAAAGGACTCAAATAAGTGTTAGATTTGATGTGACAATTAAGAGATTCATGATCCTGCATGCATTTTCACCAAAAAGACCTGGAATTCTGATGGGGCATTTGGGAGCTACCATGTCTTGCAATAATGAGAATGACCCAATGACCAGTCCCCTGAACTACCCAAGTGTGTGCTTTCAGCTTTGCTTTAATCACATGAGGAAAAGACTCTGAAGATGTCAAGTGTCAGGCCAAAAACTACCTCGTTGCTGAATGAAAAAAATACTGCTCTGGATCTAGGTATTTTTAAGAATGTGTTTTCTATAATCTAAATGTAAGAGTATTTTATTTCTTAAGGATATGTTCCTTCCCCTGATTAAGAGGATACGATTAACACACTGATTTTAATGTAGCAGTAACATTAATTAATCATTTACTATCACTTAGGTAGAAAATTGGTATTCTTGGCAGTATATTTTAAATGAAGCCTGTAATGAATTACAGGTAATGAATCCTCAAGAGCTATTCAGAGTGACTTCACATGAACAACTCATATGACAAGAGTAATACGAGACTAGAATAATTTTGTATAACACATAAAAAGCTCTATACTCATTTGCACAAAACCAAAATGAGCAAATGTCAGCAACACACCGACACACAAAGTATTTTTAACTAAAAACTGGTAAACCCACATTTCTGCTTTTGCCATTATCTACAAGTCTATACATTTTTTGAAACAATAGGGGATTATTACTACAAGGCTGATGAAAACACTGCAGAACTAGCAAAGCACTTGCTCATCAAGAGTATTTTCCTTCATTGTCCTTGTTCTATTTTGCCCATTACATTTTTTTCATTAGTATAATTTCTCTGCTGACAGTAAATGCCAGTAGACTCATCATACTAACAATCTTAGAGATCAAGAAAGAGATACACCCAAACTACTATTGTCTCTTGTTTTGAGAAAAAGGCATTCATTTAAGACATATTTTTTAAAGTCAGATATTTCTCTATAGCAAGTTCCTCAAAAAAATTTCTTAACATTTCTTGTTTGCGTACTAGCCTTGACAACTGTGATCTCAAAGAAACCATTAGTTTTTGGGCATAGTCAGAAGCCCTTAGGAGTTCTGAAAAAGCATGTTTCTCTGAAGACAAACACCTTCATGGAGTGTGGAGGAGGGGGTAGGGAAGAGGAGAAGACTAGTGACAAATTCTCCCCACAAAAATCTATCTGGCAAACACGCTTAGAATTAGAGTTAATTCTTAGGTGACAACTCTGTCCTCACCAGCTTTCCACAAGCCATAACAGGGTGTCAAAATTATATCTATCTACTTGTTCAGTCTCTTTGATATAAGTGACAAAGCAATACTCTTTAGTTTGCTCCTCTGCTTTTTGTGATTTCCTAGAACTCTTATTCAAGAACTGAGAAGGCCTATGACTATTTAACTTCCAAAAGTCAGAAAAGAAAACAAGGATTTCAGTTGTGCCATCTGGCCTCTATAACAATGCAGATCACTGGTAGGGACCAAAATGAGTTTTCTGTGTCACTGATATCTGCTTTAAGCAGAAGATCACCCTCCTTCCTCATGGAAGGATGTTTTGTATTCCCTTAAAAAAACTACCAGTTTCAGTCAAACAAAATGAAATTACAACATGGAACAGAACCTAGTATTTTTGGCTGAATAAAGTAATCAAAATAATTCTTATTACTTAATTATAGTAGCTAATGGGGGGGAAGCCCATGGGACCTATTGCTCTTCTCTCTCAGATTAACACACAAGTCAGCAGCCTGCAGTGCTGCACTCACCTGTAGGCATAACAATGCAGAAATCTGTTGTTGCACAGCAGACCAGCTTCAACAAGGGACCAGGGAGCACTCACCTTGGAATATCCTACATCCCACAAGTGAAGGTGATTTCCTATTACAAGCACTTTACACCTCTTTTACCAATTCCTATATGGAAGGAATATGTATGCCCAATTTCACAAGGTCCTAAGTCCATGGGCTGCAAAGAAAGAAGCTTTTTCCTCCCTCAACCTTGGGATAAGAGCACTTTCCTTCCACAAAAAATATCCACCAACCAATCTGGTTTTGCATTTCTTTCTGTCTGTGAGTCATTTCTATGGTGGACTGAACATTTCTAGAAAAATAAATAAAACTTATATCACACAATTAATTCTCTTCCATATCTGCCATGACTGAGGCCAGTCTTGTAAAGACAGGAGCCTTGCTCACTAAACAGAATTCCTGGGGTTTTGCTTCTTGACAAAATCATGCTTAATCATTCATATCCCCTTTCTTTTGTGGGAAAATGACAGTGGAAATAGAAACAGCAAGGTATGACAAATGGAAAGCTAGGGAGAAAGGTGCATAAATAATACACAAAACTCTGCATTCCTGTGAGAGCAGGACTGAGTCGGGCTGAACATGGGGACAGTCAGGGACTGGTTTAGGATGCAAAGTGGGCATCAGCTCCAGCAAAAATAGCTGCCCAACTAAAAAGAGGAACAGGAATATCTACCCTATCTCCCTACCTTGTTCCTTCCCAGGATGGGTCGCTGTCCCCTCCACACCACACCCAACCAGCTCCCTTCAGGGCTCATTCAGCCCATGCCTGAAGAGAGGGCATTTCCCCAGGGACTCTGTGTGACTCTGGCCCTGAAGAGGCCCCAGATGCTCCTCTCTGAAAGGAGTGGTCCAAAATATCTCACTACAGGTCAGAAAATTGCATTTCATATATAACACACACATGTGGCATAACTTTCCCTTTTATGCTGCAGGACTGTCAAATAAAGTCAATGGAACTGCAGTGATGTAAAATATGCATAAGTAAGGTAACACCCTGTTCTGCCCTCAGTAGCCTGATCATATGAGCAGCTGAACATTTCCCACTAAGTGCTTAATGCCCTTTGCTCACATCTATTTGGTTTCAGTGAGAATTCAGCTAGCAGAGTTAATCTCTTACAACCTACTATTCTGATACAATATGTTGCTCACATTCAGGAAATCTGAACTGAGTTTAGAAATTCCCAGGTCTCTCTGACAGTCAATAACTTACTATTTTAGTGCAATGAGCACATTAGCCCCGAACAGCTTGAGACTGCATTCTCCATTGATCAGATAAACAATTTGTGAGATATTTTATTACAAAACGACGCACCAATTTAGCCATCTTTTCATCAATGATGTGCTTAAATTGGATGTGAAATGCCAAGAAAGTTGCCTCCCCAGGGTGCCATCAGTGAGAAATGTAAAGCAGAGGCTTTCAGTTAATACAGCTCATGTAGCAGAGTTTTATCTTTCAGTCAAATCAAATTTAAGTCAGCTGGTAATACATGTTTGACCTCCCATTATCTAAAGCCATAAATTGCATTGTAGTGATTTGTTAATCTCGCCTTAAATCATCCAGCAACCCTTACATCATTTTTTTTATGAATCATAGGGGATTTATTTTTCATTTACTTATGAGCCCATAAAGTACAGTTGATTACATCTCTGGTTTTTGTACCTACCCCAGTCATTCAAGAACCCTTACTTCTGTTGAATATAAAATGCATTATTGTTTCTAAATTCATTTAGGTATAGAATACCCCACTCTGGCTATAAGTCCTTGATTCCAGAGATAGCATGGCTAGTCTCAACAGCCCACTTTCAGATTGCATCTCTGGATCACAAAAGAAATGAAAAATTAATCATACAGTATTTGTGATCTTTTCTCAAAAAGTATCTAAGCCTGTGTTAGCATATTTACTAATACAAATTTAATTAACAGAACGGATGTCCTCTTTTATGTCACAGCCACTTCATATTGCACTTCTGTAACAGTTTCATCATGGAATTTCAGGAATGACACAAACCTTCGTGGTTCAATACATTACATAAATAAACAGGCAACATTTTTCATTTCCCTCACCACTGCTTTTGAAACAAGAAAGATATGGAAAACTGTGGAATACAAAGTATACACAGAACTATGGAAAATGAAGTATCTTCATGGTATTTCCAGAAGAAAAAGTTCAGAAGCCAAAAGTCACGGGATTATGAGAAATGTAATTTTTTAATGTAAACATTCAGTCTCAATTATTCTCTAAAATCAGACTTTTAAAGAATTGCTTTGCTTCAACATCCATGTTATACAGAGTTTTGTCAGCTTTTAGAAACTTGCAGCCTGCAATCAACATAAGAGTCCCTGGCAGAAGATCAAGAAAAGACACAGTCCTGTGTGTTGGGCATTGTAAACAGCCCTATGGAGAGATGCAGCATAATCAACGTGAGTAAGAGCAGAGACTCACCAAACTCATTTAAAGATGTAGCTACTAAGCCTACATTAGATGGGTCCACCTTCAATTCTGGCTGACCTAAACAGGAATCAGACTACTTATGTATAAGATGGCAATTAGCAATGACTTGAGAGATTTAGTCTCTCTGCTTGCAAAATGAAAAAAAAAAACCAAAAAAACCAACAGCACCCTTCAAAGATGTCTCAGATAGACTTTACTCTTGGCTTGATTAACAGGCAAAATATCCCCTTTCCTCAGGTCAGACTCCCTCTTTGCTACACTAAGTTTTAAAGGGATCTCCCCCATTGACCAAAGCACAGATGGTAAAGCACATATTCCAACTTAATGATATTACAGTACAGAGCACTTAATTTTTATTAAGTAAAGCACAGCATTCCAACTTTTCGATATTACAGTACAGAGCACTTAAGTTAATTTTTATTAAGTCAAGCTTCATCCTTTGGTCTTGGAGGATGTCTCAGAAGGTTTAAAATCAATTTTTCCTACATCACCACTGTTCTTTACTTCAGCTATCATCTCTGTTACTGCCTGTGAGGACTCCTCTTGCAAAGGAGCCCATGACACCAATAGCAAAAGAAAACACTGACACTACAAGAGACCTGTAATCACGCCTAAGCTTGCATTCACACTTCAGGGACATTCAAATATCTAACCCAGATCATCCTCCCTTTCACTTCTGCCACTGCATGTGAAAACCTTTAGGATGGGATGCTAGAGATAAGCCCTACTGCAGGAGCTACCTCTAAAAAGCAGAGCTGTCAGTCAGAAACTCAGGCAATTAATCGTGTCATTAGAGATCAAAAAGCAATACTGTTAGCTATTCTAAAGAGTTATATTCCAAAGAGTCATATTTCAAAGGGTTATTCCCATGCAGCAACAATTCACATTATCAACCCTTCCTTTCTCTTGTACCTTTAACCTTGGTTCTCAATGTTTAGCACAAAAGTCAAACACAAAAAAATAAAATCAAGGAAAATAAGTTCTGGTTCGCCTTTGGTTTTTAATACAGCTCTAAAGAGTTCTCTGTTCATTGCATCTCTCTGTGTCACCAAGACTACTCAAGAACTAGCAATAAAGGCAGCAGTACATAAATACAATAGAGGCAATACAATAAATACAGGTATAGAAGTGTTATGTGGCTTACAGCTCATTCACAGCTTATCAACATTTTTGCTAAAACATAGGTGCAACATTAATAAGCATCTAATTTGAAATTTAATGTTAAGAACACAGATGAGTAATGAACAAAAAAGCAATTGATAGATGTTACATTTCAATACATTTAGGAGGGTGGGGGTGATACACAGGAGTCGTGCTTAGTACTCATAGCAGCTAAACATTTGCTGAGTGTCTGAGTGTTAGTGGGGCTA
The DNA here is from genome assembly GCF_963513975.1 of Fringilla coelebs. Lineage (NCBI taxonomy): Eukaryota > Metazoa > Chordata > Aves > Passeriformes > Fringillidae > Fringilla > Fringilla coelebs. The sequence goes on from NC_140028.1 coordinate 65,044,060, forward strand.
ACATCAAACACTAAACAAGAAATCATTGCTAGGACTCCAAATAAAGAAATAAAACAAAACAAAAAAAAAACCATACCAATGACCATAAAGATAGAGAAAATGAGAAAATACTTTTAATTTGTCTTTTAATTTGACTTTTTGGTTTGGTGCACTAGGACTGTTCTAAACTTCTTCACAGCACTAGGAATACTGAAAAGATTCTCAAATTTCTGAATGAAAACTAAGATGATAGCATAATCACTCATTTCTGGTAATTAAGGATTTAAATAAATTTATTGCTAAACTGGTACTAAATAATATTCTCATGGTATTTTCAATTAATGAACAATCATGATTCAGTACAAGCTAACTCAGATCAGGTAAATATTGAAAGCTCAAAGGCAGCTCCTGGGTCCTGCTTTATTCCCTGAGCATTGTTTAGACATCAGGTACACTCAGTGTAGACACAAACCCTCCCTATTTGAGAGAGAAGGGACACAGCTCCAATATGCACCTATAGATCTTAATGCTACAGTTCTACCCATTTTATGGCTTCTCTACAAAAACACTTGAAAGATATGGTTCTGGGGAGAAGCCCAGAACATCAGTACTTACTCAAAATTAAAATCACTTTGGTAAAAATATATTGCCGTTTTAATTTTGAAAAAGCTGAACTCAGATAAAACTCATCTAAAACATGAACCTTTTACCTAACACCACTCCTTCACTAAATGGTAAATTATTTCAGCTTCCAGATATACGTAAAAAATTGAGAATCCATTGCAAAAAAATGCATACATTTTTATTTAGTTTTTTAGCCAAACTAAACTTGAAGCCATGAAGGTGACCTTATCTTCTCAATAGGACAGAAAATCACTATCTAGAAGACACTGGAAGTATTTCATAGAAATATAGGATCATCTTGTTTGGAATAAAATCTTTAAGATCATTGAGTCCAATTAACAAAGAAAAATAAAGAGTTCCTCACCCTCAGACTGACAACAATAATTACATTCTTTGTCTTTTTATTTGAAAATATTATTGGTTTTGTGCATATGGGAAAAAATCACTAGGAACAAAGTGATCTTGTAAAAGATCTTCAAATGTGACAAAAGTAGTCTGACAGATTTATTATAGGTCAGTAGTCAGAGCTGATTTTTTGAAAAAACACCAGAAGTGTTACAAAACTATTATACTTCCTATGATCTCAAAATTCAGAAGAGTCTGCTTGTGAAAGCCTTGCAGGTTTGGTATAGTTTGTTTTGGGTTTTTTTTATTATTATGAACTTTAGCATTTATTACATGCAAAAGTGATCTTGTTTTTTTCTCCATATTCTTCTCTTACTGCATGCTTGCAAATCTCGTAAGACTATCTTTCAACTAAACTATTTCAATTTTCTATTCATACACTCAAGACTTCAATCACTATGGCTATTTCAAAATTATATCACCAGCAAGAGCAGACAAGAATTTATCTTTTGTAAGCTATAAAAGAGGAAGATATTTATTTTTATCCCTTTAGGAGAGAAAGGTTGTGACAATAAAAGGTAAATGACACCCACAGATTTCACCTGCGAAGTTGAAACCTGGGTTTGTTTGCAGAAAAAACATGAAAATAGTCATGCATTTTTACGGTTTTTCAGCTGCCATTTTATACTCTAATTCAGCCCTGTGTTTAGATTCATTTTTTAGTATCAAATCAAACTAAAATATTACATCTACTTGTGAAAAAAACTAAAATTTGAGACTGCAAAGACAAGAGTGTTCACATGATCTTATTAATGTTAACTCATACACATGGACATGCTGAATCATGCAGAGTAGCATCTTTCCAAAGAACTCAACCAATTTATTTTTTCAAGTAACTTTATCAACATGGGTAATTCTCACCAGCAAGGGTTTTTAATGTATTAAATGGAAGCATGATTCAATGGCAGGAACAGAGTCTGTCCTGGCACTGCTTGATAGAGAGGAACTCAACGATAATGTGGGATGCTTTAAAAAAAAAAGGTGCCTGTTCTTACCTCGGAGCTGGTCTGTACTAAACAAGATAAAAACAACACAAAACAAACAAAATTTAAAAAATCCAGAAAAAAAAATTCCTTGAATTTGAATTCTCCACTGAGAGGAAAACTATGTTGCCTTAAGCTTATGCTGACTGGAAATTCAGATAGCTTCCTGAGCAATACAAAATTCAGGAATGTTACTGGATGTTCTTTTCAAATTTGGTCTTTTTAAAAAAATCAATGTTGCACAGTTGTGTTAAACAAAACACATGCCATTTTACTTCATACCACTATGCCAAACATAAATATTATTCACTTTTGAAATGCATAACTTTAAGAACACTGTGAATTTATATGGGTAGCCAGGGAGCTATCAATGAAGTTGGAGACGAAAATTCATAGAATAAGTATATCCACCATTGTCTTCCTCCTAATATCACTGAGCCTCAAACTCTTGCATCGCCAAAACAGCTCAGAAATTGTATTAACACATGACCAAATCCACTGGGAAAATAATTTAAGCAGAAAAATCAAATGATGCCTGGAAACTGTGTAAAAACATTTCAGCACAAGTTTGAAAATCTTCTGCCTGAAGCAATTAAAGAAAAATGCCTTCTCCAATTAAAACTACCCTAACAGGTATGAGAGCAGCTATGAAAGCATTGCTTGCTGATGAAACAAACAAGAAGCTGAAGATAAATACAAATCAAAGTGTAGGAATTGTAGAAAATTGATAAGGGAAGGGAAGCAAAAAGACTCAATCTATCTTTACGCCAGAGCAAAGGAAAATATTTCTTCATTGGCAGAGTGACTGGGCACTGAAATCGTGGAGGTGGTGGAGTCACCATCCCTGGAAATGTTTTAAAAAGGACTGGACATGGCACTCAGCGCCATGGTTTAGCTGATGAGGAGGTGTTAGGTCATAGGTTGGACTTGATGATCTCAAAGGTCTTTTTCAAACTAGTTCATTCTGTGATTCTGTAATTTAAAGGCCTATTTCTCCCTGAAAGCATACTTAAAGAAGGAAAGGCCAATCAGAACTTACTTTTTCAGCCAAAAGTGAAGGAAGCCTAGGCTTCTGGCATCATTAATAGACATACTGCACTAGAGCAGCAGCTCTGTTGATGCCAGTAATTCTGCTCCCCTATGTATTCTTGCTCATTCTATTGCCAGCTACACTATCCTGCTGTTAAATCTTGCCAAGTCCTTGCAGGAAAGAAAGAAGGCTAAAAGAAGGGCCAATAGTGCAAGGGCACTGTTTCCAAACTTTTCTCAGACCTTTTACTTGCGTCATTTCCTCTGCTGGATGGCTGACATCCAAATTACCTTGTCTAGTAACCGCTAGAACTTCCCTCCTCCATCATTTCCCCAGCTGTATCATCACATGTAACGCTCTTCCCGTGACTGAGTTAATGCACTATTGTGCCTTTCTTATTAGACTTCACTGCATTACCCTGCTCTAGCTACCAGATGTACAAATTTACTCCTGTCAAGCTTCCTCCTCAATCTCCCAATCCCTTCAGTCCCAAACAGGGAAAAACACACCCATACACACTCAGCCACACCCCTTCTCTATCAAACTGCATTGCTGGTCTGTGCCAATAGGAAAAACACCTTGGAGAATCCTGCTTTGCAGCCAACCTTCAAGCACACTTCTCTCTCAATGCCTACAGATAATGGCAGTCCCCAGTGGCAAGGCCAGGAGTGGTCTGAGATTTCTGAGATGGTTAGGAAAGAAAGAAACAAACAAACAGGCAGAAAGCATTGCATGAGGACACTCTCTTCCAAGAAAAAAGTGGCTCTAATACACTGTAGCCACATAAGGCACAGGTTTAACAAACTTCATTAACGCATTTTCCCCAAGCACCCTGTGTGAACAGGGCCCCTGTTTGCATCACCACACTTCCACTTGCCAATGTGCTCACAACACCTTATCTGTTGCAGCCTTCAGCTGCATGTGGTCTGAAACACTGACTGTGAATTTTGGCTTTTCTTACATATCCATGCAGTGTCTACGGTAAGGTAGCGCTGAACTTTTAATGTGGCTCTTAAATGCTACCTTGATATAAGTGGCTAGGAGAAACAGCAGTAACAACACTACATATTTAGGGAGCAACAACCATCTCACCTCTGTGGTTGGTTTAAATCCTACAAGAACTACGGGCTGTATGACTCTACCAGCACACACCATTTTGCAGACAAATTAAGTTTTGCTCACTGCATGTCTACTCTCCCTTTAGCCACTGAGGTACTGGACAAGAACAGTTTAAATATAAATTTAAATTTTGTTCATTGGTTCTAGCTCATCTCTATTTCCAGTGTAATCGAACATAAATCTGATCACACAGCTTGGATAATATCATTGTTCACTTTATAGCCATGGCTCACCGTCACACTGGACAAGATCACACAGGGGATAAGGTCACAGAAACTCTCTGTGTGTCTTCTACCCTGTGATGTTATCAGGTACTCAACCCTAAAGCAATAGAAATACACTGATAAAAGAGGGGAAAGGGAACTGTGATAATAAATCAACTCAACTGCAGAGAAAGTGCCAGGGAAAACAATATTGATTTTTTTTTACAAGTCAGTGCACAGATTTGTCAGACAAAAGAATAGAGATGTCAAAACCCACAGAATCAAACAAACTAATATTAAGAGAAAAACATCCACACTACCTACAAATGCTAGAATGTGTGCATAGCGATGTTTATCAGGAAGATGAATGTATTTTATCGTACTCAGAAAATTTAAAGTAAATATTTATATGATCTGTATTTAGAAGCTACTGTTTGCCCCACACTGATTTCATATTAAGACATCTAAGTAGAGTCAGGCAGAAAGGGAGTCCACTGCAAAAGGAAAGTGCCTCTGGCCCAGTGAACAAAAGATGCTTCACTCCTCACCTAGGGGAGGTGACTCAGTGGTCACCACCTCCCCAGGTGATAGCAAATTATCTTGCTTCTCTTCAGTGACTTAGAGGAGCTTGCTTTCTGAAATGGCCATGTTATACCCCTGGAAAATAGGGAGGTCAAACAGAGAAGACTATATTGGGGAGAGAAGACATTTAAGTTCTATTCCACTACTGAAATGAAGTATTAAAATTATACAACCTATTAAAACAAGTACAATAGACAGAATTATACACTTTGATTCTCTCACTGAGGATCATAAGCAAGTAGTAGTTACATGAGATGCTGAGTGTAAGAATAGGAATAACTAGCTGCTCAGAGCAGTGATTCATCTGCTATCTAACACTTATCTTTAATAAATTCAGAGAAAATAAGGTCAGAAGGACTCTTACTTCAAATATTCTGTCCTGTGGAACAAAAGCCCTTAAAAGCAGTTTGCCTTATTTGTATTCCCAAAGCCCGTTTGGCATAATCAACTATTTTAGAAAGACATTTCAGATTGATTTGAAGACTTTATAATGTGTAGAAATTATCACATCCACTGGTAAACTGTACTAATACTTTCATGCTCTGTTACAAATTACTCCTAATTTCTTATTCAAATATTGGTACCTTTAACTTCCCACCAATAATTTTTCTCTTTCAAATTACAGAGGGAAGATTTTCTCACCATAAAGGCATTTGGGCATTATAATAACTGCACATTTAAATCTTCTTTTTCGAAAACAGGAGAGGCTGAATTCCTTAAATTAGAGTTATTTTTGTGGCTCCGTTTATCAGTACTTTTAACCCTTTCCAATTCTGGAGCTGCAAGGGGTTGTTACTTACATAGATGTGGTTTGCACCTGTGACCACCTGGAGATAAACTGACGTCATTTCCCAAATTCACAGGACTTCAGCACCTTTCATGCTACCGCCAGTAGGGCACCAGGCACACCCGCAGCTACATGCCATGGAATGTGTGCTAGATACAAACTAATACTGAACCACAAATCAGGGCACTGTAAAAACATTATGCTTTAGCAAACATTGATATTCTTTAAATTGGACATGCGGTTTTCATTTGTCAGACCTTGTTTTTATTACTGTTCTTTTATTTCCATTGAATGAGAAGCAGTGCCAAAAAAGAAGAAAATAAACTGTGTTTCATCTTTGCAGGATGGTCACAAGAGTCTTGTTTAGGGAAAAAAACTATAATAGAAGCACCAGGCCAGTTCTAGGCATCACTGGAAAGGTAAGCAGCAGCCTTGATTTTCCATACCTACACTTCACCTGCTGCCAGCATGCTAAAAGAATTATGAGCTTTCAAGCATGTACATTCTTTTCTGCGATAGGATTTTTGTTTTCTTTTCCCATCTTTTAGTCTCTGAAAGTGTTATTCAAGAATAAGAAATGCAATGCAAAGAAATATGTATAATTTTATACCCAAGTATTTGATACTGCATCTCTGAATAGTCAGAAAATCTATTAAAAGAGAGGCTGTAATTAAAGTCCTTTTCTGACAGTAGCTACCCCTTTGCAAATTTCCCAAGTTTAAAACACATCTATGCCATGAGCCACACCAGCAGAACACTTGTGCCTGAGGTTCCCTTCTCATCGGACACTTCCAATTACTCAATAAAAGTGAAGTGCATCGTAGCCAAAGTTTTCATAGCTCTCAGCACAGTGAAGCAGCTGTCTGTGCTGTGAATCCTTCTCATAGCATGGGCAATTCCCAGTTCCACCACTGAATTAGAGCCCCTTCATGATGGGGACACAGCACACAATTTGAAACATGGTCTGATTAAAAAGCCAGTATTTCAGAAGGCTTACATCTAATATTGTTTGCTTGCACTGAACCACAGAATGGAAACTGCCTTTCCACGATCTCTTCATGAAAAAGCAGTTCAGGGGTAAACAATATTTCAGAAGCAGAATCTGTGTCTTTCCTGTTTGTTTTAAATTTTAAAAGCCAAATAATATTGTGTTGAAGTGAGGGCTATTAAGGCAGCCATCCTTCAGCAACTTAAATGCTCTGATAGTCCCTAGAACCTTTAGGAAAAAGGTTGATAGTGCTAAATGCCCTATGGACAAGAGAAATACAAACCACTGTATTAAGTGAGCAAGACTTTTGAATAAACACCTACATGTGTTAAATTATACGAGCAGTAAATAACAAGTCTTGCTGAAAATACACTTTTTCCAATATGCACTGGTTTGTTCTCGTTCATCAGGCCTCTCAAACATACAAAAGTTGTTTATTTGGATATTACACAGGCTATTTACTACCTGGACTTCTGAATTCAAGTCCACAGTTTAAGCCTATGGAGTCTTGGAAAATTCTAAGAGTTTTAACACTGGATTCCTTGTATTTATCTTCGTATTTTATGAAAACATCTAGACCTAAAAAAACATTCCATGGAACCATACTTCTTACACATAAACAAAATCCTATATACTATTTTAGCAAGAATTTTCATTCCTATTATTTTCTTAGAAATATCTTTCCTACTGTGACATCTAATGATTAAAGTGAATGCTTTAACTCCTTCCACTTTCCTGCAAAAATTAAGAGAATTCTCTCTGAAAAAAAAAAACAACCAAAAAACCCTTAAAGAGGTTAGAAAAACCACAATTGTGAAGGTGCAATTCAAGTTTTTATATGAAAACTTCATATTACTTATCTTACTAGAAACAATTTAAAATTACATTTATGTTCAAAAATCTTGGGGGAAAAAATCACACTTCACTGATTTAATCATTTAATGCTTTATTTTTCCATTTCAAGTATGCGACTTATAGCATGGGCAGCGATACAGAATATTTCACAGGAGACTCCATCTTTACTCTCTTCCTGAATGTCCTGGTTTTAGCTGGAATAATGTTAGTAAAACTGAGTGCCTGTTCCAACTCATCCAGTACTTCTCTCCTCCAAAGTCTCCTGCCTGGCTCACTTTTCCCCATCTGCTGACATAACATCAGTATTGAATGGCAACAACCAAAACATTCATGACAAACTTATCTTGCTCAGCCTGTGCAGCTATTTGTCTGTTTTAGAGACAAGTTACTCTTATGAAAATCTAACATGAGCACAACATGCCTGCTGGCATTTTTCCTTTGCACCAGCACATCTTATGAGCATAACAAGGCTCATCCATCATCTGCACTAACCATGGACTGAGGTGAAAGGTCAGGAGTCAGGGATTGGAGAAAGTCAACTGTAAGGGGACAGAAGGCATGCTGATAGGCAAAAAGACTGTATCACTGTCATCTACTGGCAGCAGTGATTGACAAAGACAATATTGTTTAGTAATACATGACAATTATCCATTTATTTCACATTTTCCTTTTGCTCTTCACAGCTGGGGAGATGCAATAGCTTCTGCTGAAAGTCCATGAGAGACTTTTATGATTTCTGCCATGTCTGTAGTGCACAGCATCGGCTCAGCTTTTAGAGGGGACCCCTCAGTGAGAGGCTCATAATTGTAGGTTCCAGATTCAGTCATTTTGCCCTACACAGATAAGATTTCTTATTCCTCCAGAGGGTTCAAGAAAGTCTTGAAAGAAAATGGTCTTGCCACTGTCAGATGTTCCTGATAGCTTTGTTCTGGAGATTTTTCTCTGCAGGGATGTTCTTTTTAAAAATACATCATTATGCTATGACTTCCTTAAATCCCACAAGCGTTACAAAATAAGCCTCTCTCTCTCAGAGCAAGGCTTCCCTTTCACTCCCAACTATCCATTCTAGAATCTCAGCAACAGTTTTCCAATTTCTGACAATTATGTTCCATTATTCTAAATCTCTTAATCATAAGATATGACATCCTAACCAGTAAAAATGCATGCTGCAGTTTTTAAAATTTCATTCTTCAACAAAATCAAAAGCAAAAGAACAGTATATTTGGGCTTATTTTAAGAAGAGAGAGATGTTTAGCAGTCTACTAAACAATTGCATGTCCTTCTCTCTCAAAAAGATCCTATGTTGTAAAAGCAGTAAACAGAAATATAGAGAAAGTTTCCAAAATTACTTGGTCTTCCTTTCAATGCTTCACAGTCCATTGAGCAAAGAATCTCAGAGGGGTATTTTAGTAAAACATCCCTACAAAACATATACAGAAATACGGTAGCCGGGATCTAAAGGAAATAGTCTCCATGTCTTAAACTTCTGATAAAGATAAAAATAGAACCAGAATCTGTGACTGTCTTAAAAAGCCCAGGTTGAAATGTAAATGTCTTCAAAATTTAAATGTCCTTCAAGAAATAATCAGGTTTTAAGCCCTGAAGGGATCTCTTAACCAGTCAGCCTGACTTATTTTAACATTCATTATGTATCTTTCAACTATTCTATGCTAGACTGAAAAACTTTATCTTGGCTCAAGAGCTGGTTGCCCAACAATTGCAGAGACTTTTGCCCTAGGACTTGCCAAGATCTGTGAGGTGAAGAAGCCCCTGAGCAACCCATAGGACATATCAGTGCTTGCCCCTTCTCGCTGCATGGTAGCAGCTCCTAGGGAGCCTCTCTCATTGTGCTTTCCAGCCAGAATGAAGAGCTCTTCCACAGCTGGCATCTTTTTTCACCTCAGAAATACTTACATGCAGCAATCAAGTTACTGCAACCCTTTGTTTTTCCTTCTCTCAGCCTAACAGCTGGAGGTTTCTAAGTCTGCCTTTAAAAAGCCTTTACATCATCTTTGCAGCTCATTTACGCACTGGCCCCACGTTTAAAATATGATCACAGCCAGACTGTGGGGAACAGAACCACATTCAGCTTCTCAATATCTGTCTCACTGACTTGGTTTAAAGAGGTAAAAATCACCTACTTATTGATCCTCTGTGCTCATGCCTAAGGATCACATTAGCCATTTTGTCAGCACAGCACTGAACTCAGTAGTTGAAAATAATGCTGCAAAAATGCTGTTAATGTTCCAGTATGACACAGTTTACAGCTAGAAATTATGTCACCTATTATATGAATGTCAAAAATATCACATTCCTTTTTCAGTATTCCAGCCCAGAATTAATTGGAGGTCCAGAACCAAGGAGGTGAAAGTGTACACAGTACAGAGTGCTACTCTTTCTTTCAGTCACAGCATTTCAGTGTTTTACATGCATGTCTTCATTTCCATGAAAAGATAAATATTTAGTCATTCATAATTTTACATCCTGTTTTATTCTGTTTCAAATAGGATTTAGTCTAGCAGAACTAACATACAGTCTTGGAAATGGTCAAATCACCAGTAAGTTATTAATCTTGGAGGTATACAGCAGGAAAACTCAGTATAAAATATAAAGAACAACTTAAGGATTTTAGTCTTTAATGGAACATTCTTTTTATGTGCCCAGATCCTGAAATCTTACATCAGCCAGCACATTAAACTCCCAGAAGGCATCAGAGGAAAGGTTCATATGAAAAAGCACTTGACTGCTGAAGGAGCCACTCCATAAAACTATTAATCCTCCAGAAGGACAACAGAGCTTACACTAAGAGGGAAATGCGTGCAATTGAGGGTGCTACCCATTTCATTATTGTTTACTGAATGACCCAACCCACAATCTGCTGCAAGGAAGCAATGGTTCTACTCTACTCCATCACCTCATTCTTTACACTGAAGTTCTGAGGTCTCAGATTTTTGCGTCATAGTCATGCTGCTTTTTCTTAAGGATTTCTGGTTTTTGTAGGCTCATTAAGTCAGGACTGTTTAAATGGTAATGCCTGACTATGAAACACTAAAGAAAAAAAAAAGGGGGGGGAAAGAAAGCACCAACAAAAAAAAAAAGTACCAAAACAAACCTACCACCCCTTTAGAAATATTTTTTATTAGCAACTGTATATTGCATTTAGGTATTTTTGACTATTAAAATCAGTATCAGTCTTACCTCTGAATTCAAACTTCTCCATGCTGGGAACAGCCCAGAACCCTTTCTTCTTCTGAGAAAGCCTCTTTATTACTCATCAGGCATAGCAAAATCTAATGTCAGCTTAAGGCTGGGAGGTTTTTCTCTTGTTGCTAAACTCGAGGTAGTTGCAAGAGCTGATGAGGCATGCTCAAAGCACACTTAGCCATTCTGTCTCCTCAGGGAGCTTAAAGCTGCCCAGAGAGTAAGATCTTAGACTGCTAAGACCAAATGTATAAAATAAGGGCAGAAATATTAACTTAGGAAATAGTTCAAATCTTCTTCCTCCTTTTATCTAAAAATGTTGTCATTTTCTTTTGATCACAACAGAAATTCCAGGCTCATTCACACCATTTAATGCTAATCCCTGCAAGACGATGGATTTCTTAGCTGTCCTTCTGACTACATAAGTAAAATTTTCTTTTCAAATACTATTAAGCTTAGAGTCTTGAGTTTCTCTAACTCTACTCTCAATTACCTGCTCACCTCTGGTTGTACAGTAAGGTCATCCAGATGACTCAAATTGCTTCAAGCACACTGTTTTTAGCACCTCAGAAAAATCTCACTAGGCATTTATATGTCTACTAAAAGTATGTTTTGGTGTTTTAAATCTGTCCTTTAATGAAGTCTCCAGGTAATATCTGGGTTTCATTATGTGCTTAATGAGTAGGTACCTTTGGGAAAACAGTAATTTGACATAATCTGTGAATAGAGTTTTTAGAATCCATGTATAATATGGGATTAATGTAATTTTATTGATGTAAGTAATATAAAGATATTTTTCCAAATTCAGTTTCAGATTTGCAACATTTGGGTTTTGTAACAGAAAAATCATACTTTTAAGGTGCTAACTGAATTAAACATTGCTCTCTTTCTGGCTGTCACAATGACTCTCTTAGGAACACTCTTGGAAATGTGGCTTCCCTATAAAGACAGTACAAACATCTGGGTTTTCAAGCCCAAATCACTGTCAAATCTTAGGTATTGCTGGCATGCTTCAAACATTGACTAAACAAGAAGCTGACCCTTGTCCCCAAAGGGATACAATCTATGACTCAGCAGCAGAAAACAGATAGATTAGATATACAGAGAAACACAGAAAGACAATGAAACATTGGTTTGTGTGATTTGTCAGTTAAACAACACAAACAATGTGGAAAGGTAGATGGGAACCAAGAAAATCCTGCTTTTTTCAAAGACTTTCAGTGTCCAAACTGTAAGCAAGTCATGTTCCCTCCACCTGTTCAAATGAGACAGTGAAGTCATTGGTTTGTCATAAATTTGTTTTCACTTGACTGCAATTTGGCTTTGCAAGGTTACTTCTGATTCCTATTCCAAAAACTTAAAAGTTCATAGATTTGCAGGGGCAAAGATCCTGTGTCAGACTACTAACACATGACATTATGTCAGATTACTTAAAACATTTTGGAACAGCAACTGCCAAGTATTTGAAGGCTAAATTCCATTAGTGATCTGACTCAGAAGAACCTTTCTGTTTCCCTGATGTGTGCCTGTGGCCACCCAACATATTTCCAAGTTCTTTTCCAAGGTGTGTTTTCTCTCAAAATTTTTTAAAATCTCTAAGTCTCCATTTGATGTGGAAAATAATGTCTTGGTAACCGCTCTGTGCATCCTGTGACATTTTAGTACTGCCCTTGATTAGCAGTTACCTGGTTTTGTTTTGCAATGAAGAATAAAGTCAGCAAAGTCTAACAGGATATACTATTAGATCAAATTATATAGCACCAACTATACAAATAAACTCTTTGTCTCAACATTTGGTTACTCTTTTCAGTTGACAATGGGGTTAGTAAGATCACTCCATACATAAATCTGTCTCTATGCAACTGCCAACCACACACTTCACCAGGTTTTAGCATTCTTCAGACATTTTGATAAGCCTTAATTTAGACTTCTTAATGCTACACTTTGTCTGATGTATCACTCGATGCAATGCTTTTTCCTAAAAAAAACCAAACAAACCAAAGACAAAAAAAAAAGCCCCAGCTTTGTTTGTCAACAATGAAATAGAATCAAAGAATATGTCAAGTTGGAAGGGACCCATAAGGACCATAGATGCAGATATTCCTATGGATTTTGAGTATACATCTACAGTCTTCTTTGGCAAGGAACATCATGGATTTCTGCATCTGTAACAGAATGCATTACATAGCTTTAAATATTCTGTATCTGATCCTATAATATTCTAAACATTTTTAAATACTCTTATCTGGTAATAAAATCATACATAATAAAACAGCATCAAACTCTACTTTGGTCTACTCTATCTCTCTATTATAAAGTATTAAATATTAAACAATTTAGATAAAAGAAAGATGAAAAAGAGGTACTCTTCCTATCATAACTTAGCATTAATATTTCATTAAAGTCCAGATGTGACATATTATTAAATAGTGACATTTTTCTTCAGGAGTATTTCTTCTTATCACTGCATTTTTAAATAATTATACTAAAAATGATTTTTTTCTATGAACTGTTTAAATTTTGAAATAGAAAAGTTAAAGGACTCTGTATTTTTATGAACTGCACAAGACTGAACCACGGCCAAAACTTGACAGATTCCAAATATTTTATTTTTTCAATTATATATTGGAAATTTAGGGTAGAACTGAATGGCATTCTCTTCTACTTTTCAAGCAGACTATTTTTTTTGCCACAAAGGTCTAAAACTTCAAAGTGCAAATCTACTCAAAACACAAGGAATGAGTTGTCATTTTATGTAAGGATCTGAATGAGAGAAAGGCAGGAAGGCAATCTTTCATTCAAATGTTGAGGTGATTTTTTTCAAAATATATGACAATAAACAAATAAATTCAGTTATCGAGGTTTTATTTCCTTCCAATTGTTAAACACGCCCTTCCCGCTTCTCCTAGCTAAAGCTATTGCCACCAGGTTTTCCACAGGCTTTTGGTGAGTGTGCAAGCATTTGTATTGATGGCTTTTTTTCCTAAATACATGATCTGTAGCCTGTTCCCGCCTCTATTTCTATCACCATAGGCTCTTTCCATTCTATACTTGTTAGTACCAAGGCTGTATTAATGTTCTGTTGAGATGCTTTGTGTCGTGTTAGTCACATCTGCTTCGGCCAATGCGACTCCAGCACTTAATTGCTGTCTTATCCTCTCAGGCCAGGAACTATTCAAAAAATAAGAATTTAATTAAGTTGTAGCTGAAATTTTATCTCACTTAAAGTGCATTATAGTTTATATGTACTTTCTTCATCCTAAGGCTGGTTCTTAATAACTCTAGCCTGACAGTAAATAATGCAGCAATTGCTTGCATCACTTCAGTGTATTGTGTAGGAAAGGCAAGTGACCCTTGGAGCCTGTACTATTTTGCTGAGATAAATGCACAGTGAAATAGCTCGTAACACATCACAGACACACAAAAAAAAAGAAGAGTTGGTAAGACAGGTACGTGTATCACATAGCACAACACAGACAAGGCTGAGATTAGTGATGATGTGCTTATCGTCCCTGGACAGTGTACATCCTTGCAGTTACACCTCTGATGATCAGGAGCTTTTGGGTACACACACATCATACAATAACAAATATTCCAAACTTCATGGCAGAGAATCATTGCATCATCAATGCTGGAAGAGACCTGCAAGATCATCCAATGTGACTGTTACCCAGCACCACCACTGTAACCCCTAAACCACATCGCCCAGCACCACACCCAGATGCCTGTTAAACACATCTAAGGATGGTGACCCCACCACTTTCCTGGGAAACCTATTCCAATGCCTGACCACTCTCACAGTAACTTTTGTTTTTTCTAATATCTAATCTCCCCTGTCTCTGCTTAAGGTCGCTTCCTCTCGTCCTCTCACTGCAGTCACAGCAGAAGAGACCAGCCCTGCCTCTCTACAGCCCCCTTTCAGGGAGCTGCAGAGAGCAGTGAGGTCCCCCCTGAGCATCTCCCTCTCCAGGCTAAACAACCCCAGCTCCCTCCTCTGTTCCTCATAGGGTTTGTTTTCTAGCGCCGCCATGAGCATTGTTGCCATTATCTGGACATGCTCTGGTCCCCTCAATGTCCTTTTTAAAGTGTGGGGCTCAAAACTCAGTGCAGTTCTTGAGGTATGGCTTGACCAATACCACTTACAGGGAGACCGTTTTTTTTTTCTTCAGGATAAAAAATATATTGGTTTTTGCTGCCACTGTCCACTGCCTTAGTAAAAAATGCTTGACTCACACTGTCAGGCCCTGTTCACACACATATGCACACATTACCTTGGCACATAAAAGCTCATTGACTGTAAGTACAGTAGGTCACTACAGAAAAAAAAAAAGAACACAAAACAAACAAACAACAACAAAAAAAAGACAGGAAAAGAGACATTGGAAAGATTATCAGCAAAAGATTTGTGTTATCCCATCCTACAAAGTTCTCCTAAGAAAGTGGAAAGCACTTGTTAGTAGATAAACAAACTGAATGGGTTAGGTAGTGACATTTTCATTTTGTTCCCTTTGTTTATTCAAGTGAGAAAAAAAAAGATCAATATTCATGAAGGTAAAAGCACAAATATCATTGGGGCAGGATTACCACAAGCACTGAAATTTCATACTAATTACTTTCTACACAGACAAAGTGTAAAATTAGTTTTAGCTAATTTTGCTCTCTATGGCCACATTAAACAAAGCCATAGAAGTTGCTTGCTTTTTTATATGCTCATTAATAACAGACATTGATCAGCCTAATTGCAAGTGCACATTTATACATCACTGCTGAAGTTATTTATCTCTGCAAAAGGTATTCACCTTTCCCATTAAGTTATTAAGTCACAATTGTTTTCAAGAACATTTTATAAGGGCTTCCATAAAATTACAGTATTTAGAAAGAATGCTGCTTGATATCTCCCATGTAATTGTTTTCTGTAGAAGACAGTAATTAAAGATCAACTCCACAAAAATAAAAATGTATTATAATCCATAAAACTTATTCATCATAATGTGTACCTGTGATGGAGTTTACATTGCCCAGAAAACATTTTTGTATATAAACACAGGAGAATCTATCACTTTCATAACTCATCATCCTGTCACTGTATTATAGGGCTCAGCTTTTGTACAAGATGGAGTTAATCAGCATCCTTAATTGACTCTCATAGGGGAGTGTTTCTTTTCTTCACTTTATTTTCATGTACATCACAGACAGCAGGGGAACTGCTGCCCTTGTCATTTAATCAGACACAAGTTCACAGGTAAGCTTAACTAAGTCTGCCAAATTGATTCACTCCCTAGTTTGCTGGAATGAACTAATCCCGTAGCCAACTTCAACACACACAACATAATTTATCCCTAAATTCCAATGTGAAATAAACTGACCTGATCCTTGAGAGACAAACAGAGATACATAAGAGAAACAGACAATATGATTATGAACCATGGCACATTACAATCCATAAAGATGGTCCTTCAGCATTGTTCTTGCAACTTCATAAACCCCAAAATACCTCATAAAACCAGAATATCCCCTTGTTGGCAAAGTGTAAAATCCCACTCTCTTAAGCTGCCAAGCAGCCTTCTGATGAGTTGACTAATAAAAACTGATTACAAAAATAACAAAAAAACAAACAAAAAACCCCAAAAATAACCATATCAAATAGCAAACCCAAAGCAGTCTTTGGGGTGGTAGAGACTGCAGACTTGATGAACATCTTCAGGGCACTGAGCTGAAATTTTGATACCAGAAAGGCACTATGATAAAGAAACGGGAATGCTCCATCAGCTTGGAGCTACCAGCTCCCAAAGAAGCATCAAGAAATGCAAAGTGAAAAATATGAAATCTCTGTGAAAGTTGTTATGAAATACCAGTAGCATTCCGAAGCAGCTACAAACATGTGCCTGCAATAACTGGAGCTCCACAGTATTCATGAGCCAGGAAGCAGCAAAAGAGGCTTTTGTGTTCCCTGACCCTGGAAATGACATCGTTTGGAGTTTTACTTCAATATTGCCTTCAGTCCATTTACCCCTGTAAACATTACCTCACAGCTCAAAGAATCTCTGGAGATCAAGACAGAAACACCTTCAAGTCCCCAGAGCAGTTCTCTGCTAGCACAGACTTTTAAACCTACAGCAAACCACCTGTATGTGCCTCACCTCCATGCTCTTGGTAGTTTCTGCCATGGCCAGTCCCTGTCTCTGGTAAAGGAGATCACTCCCTGGCTGCCTGGGTGTTCTCTGCTTGTGTAACTACCTGCAAACAATGGTGTCCTTGTCCAAATCAAGCAGGAGACAAAGGAGTGCAGAATGTACTGACAGGGATGCCTCTCTTCAGCAGCACAGGTTTCAAGCCAGCTACATCCTCCACAATGGACCATCTCTGGGAACCAGAGATGTCTGAAGAGTTGCTGCAGCTGTGCAAAGCTTGGTGTTTTGCACACCACTGATGAGCTTCCTTCGGATGGCACTCTCCTAAATACTAATATAACACTGAAAAGGACAGGCAGTGTATTCGCAGTTTGCAGGGCGTACCAAATGATTTTCAGAGGCTTATGGTATAGGTTTGATCTTCTGGCTCCTAAGATGACTGTGTAGAGCATCAGATTATACATGCATATCCCTCCTGGTATATTCTTGCCTTTTATGAATTATTTTCTGATCATAAGGCTATAGAATTAAAAGACAGACTGTACAATTTCAGTTGACCTTTTTTAAATCTTCTGCATGTTTGGGCAATCTTAATGTGATTCTCCAAAGAACACCTCAAATTACTCACATTACAGAGGATTTATTTTATTTTTCTTATTAGAAGGAGAGTTTTAAAAAGTTTCAGAATTTAAGTAATTTGTGAGTCTTCCTTAATTTAATAATTTTACTGATTGTTAATAGAACACCTGCAGAATTAGGTTCTGCCATAAAGTTTATAAATTATCTTTTAGATTTCCTTTAATCTTTTACTTACCTCCTTTGCCCATCTCAATTCTTCTTTTCTTGCCTTATTTTCTCCATTATTATTTAGTTCATTCCTACATTGCCATTGAAACAAATATAAATACACCATTTCAGACTTTTGAGAAGATCTTCCTGAAGTCCTTTTCCTTGTTGAGGACATCCAGTTTACTGAACATTGAGACTTACCACATTACTTACATTGAGACTACCTTTGAAGTCACTGACATAAGGGGTGAATGGCTGCTGCCAATAGAAGCAACAAGTCCTGTTTTGGAGACCTTAGGTAGAGGTCTGAAAGAGATCTGAACTCTGGAGACAGACAGGAAAGCAGCTGTGAAGGCATCAGAACCAGCAATGAAATCAGTGGATTAGTTGTAATATACTATCCAGACTGTCTAAAACCTATTTCCCGTTTATGTATGGGTTGAATAAGCAATAGTATAGGTAAAATATGTAAGAAATCTTATTTCTTACAACTCCATGTGATGATTTTTAAGTCCAAACAACCTGTCAAACAAGCAAGCCGCTTTTATATCTGAAATTGAAGCACCAATTTTTGAGCTAAGTACAAATCAAACACAACCGCTTAGTCAGGAAAAAATCTATTACTTGTACACAAATGAAAATTCTTTCTCATCCCTTCAGTTACAGATTGGAAAAATCCCAGCATCCCATATAGTTTCTATATATCCTTTTAGGGAAAGCTCTAGCAAAACAAAGAAGAGAAGTGAAATTTTCTGACCATTCAATACACTACAATCTTCAGCCTCTTTCATGAGTGGTTGTAGCCAATGCCTGGACCTACGTTCTCTCTGTTTCAAGCCCCAGCTGGAAAGATGACTTTGTCAGCTCTGAACCACTGGAGAAATCCACTACAAATAAAAAATTTTCCACCAGGAATTTCATTTATTTACTTTCCATCATTCTTACAGGTTTTTCATTCCTTGGGAACAACACAAAGCCACTGGATCCTGTCCGTTAATCATGCCACAATATACCTAATACTTTTAAGAATAAAAATAGAAAAAATCTAATCCTTCTCATCTCTGCCTCCCCCTCAAATGGCCCAGAACCAACAGTTCATCAGTCCTTCTTAAGACATCACAAATTAAAATTTAAAAGGTCAAATCTACTGTTTTTCCTTTCCTGTCAAACTAATGCTGAGAGTTTGATACAGTATTATTTTTTCTTTATCTAATTTCTAGCAAGTGCCTTTCCTCAAAGAAAGAAAGATTTGGGACATATATTCAACACAAATTAATTCCTCAGGAAAATGGCTTAGACCAGATGTCTGTGAGCTGTTAGCCACATGTTGCCAGTTGAGCCTTTTGTTGTCATAAGCTACACACAATTCTTCCAAGTATCGTTCCTTCCTTCTAGTATCACCAACTAATCTGATTGAAAGACCAGACAGTAGGTTTAAAATCCCCAGATGGGGACTGCCTGTAGCTGCTAATAATTTTCACACCAGGAAAAAATAAAAAGCTCTTTTCATGTTAAGGGTGTTTTATTTTATTTTTAAAAAGATACCTCAGATCCGCATCTTTCCACATACTCATTCAAACCACTTGCAAACATTCTTGCACATTTTCACAGTCTGTTGCCAAAATATCTAAGACCAACAGCATCAAATTACCTCCCCAGCTTTTTGATTTTCAGACTCACACTTTTTTTTGGCTAGTGTGATGGCTGAGGAAATTGCAAGGTGCTAAAACAATCAGATAAAACAAAACAGAGCATTACCTCCTCTTACTGGCATATCCTGATCTCCTTATGGAACTTTCGTATTTGAATAATGATAGAATTGGCTGTCTTCTAGCTGCCTCTGTTATAAAGCCAATTCACTTACAAGAATGGAATTAGACGGAAAAAAGAAATAGGAAATACCTTGGACAAACATAAACCTTCAACCAGAGGGAGCCTGAGCTAAAACAGCACATCCAAAATGAACTATCTCATGAAACTTTCTCTAAACTCCTAACATTTGCACAGAGCTATATACATTTTTCAGCTATAAACAGTATCTAAATATAATACCTTACATAAACCTTTTCCATTTTACTGAAATAACCTATTTATTACAACTGAAATCTTAACATAAAAAATGTACACTTTTTTCCTCCAACAAGCAGTCTTTTTTTTCCTTGTCATATTGCAGGACTGGAATATTTGAGACTTCTAATCTGTCTCCACAGAACTGATGTCAAAGTATAGTGCAGCCTAATTTTAAAAACCAGAAATTATAGAAAATCTCCCTTCCCAAACTTCAGCAGCTGAGCTCTGAGGACCATCATAAGAAGGCAAAATGTTAGAGGTTATTTTTCCCTTGCTATCTCTGAAAATGCAACAACATGTAAAATGTGTTATCTTTCCCATTAATGCAAAATGAAATGTGGTTTTGCATGCTGTCTTATAGAGATCTGCAAAACAGGAAATGATTTCTTGATGGGTACAATGGCAATCAGAAGCGTCAACTGTGTTACTATACAACATGGAAGTAATCTTTTATCTTAGAAAGCTGCATTTGCTTGAGTTGAAGGCATATTCATTGACCTGGAGGCCTGTCAGGAATTATATCATACCTAGAGAAACTCAGTAAGATCAAAGATTATTTTCCACAGTCCATTTAAATTTCCACCTACCCTACACCTTCGTGCTCTTCGTTCAAAGCCAAAACTTCACAGATAAATTTGCATCTCCTTTTCCAAATTCTTTCATTTATGTTTTTCCACATACCTGTATTTCAGAAATTAAAGGAAATAAAAATTCTGTAGTATTTCCACTTAACCAAGAAATTTACAACCCTAACTTTAAAACAGTTCTATTCCTCTATTGTTTGCAGTTCCAAGTCCTTTACTGTTTGCAATCAAATTTACAAATGCTTTCAGAATGGTTGTTCTTTACAGAACATACCACATCCTCCAGGCTCAAGAATGATCCATCTCCACATGTAGGAAGCCAGGCAAAGATTGCAGGAGACCCATGTGGTTAAATAAGGAGCTCCTGACTAAACTTAAAGAAGAAAAGGAGCCATGCAAGGGAAGGATGCAAGCTCAGATCACACAGGAGAAATAGATAGGTACTGAACACCCAAGGACGTGATTAGGAAAGCCAAAGCCCACCTGAAGTCAAATCTAATGAGAGACATGAAAGGAAATAAGAAGGGCTTCCAGAGACCTACCAACAGCAAAAGGACTCATAGGTGAAAAAGCAGGACTGACACTGAATGGGGCGGGGAACTCAGTGATAATGGACATGGGTAAAGGCCAATGTGCTTCACCTAGAACTTCATTAATAACACTTCCTTCAGGAATCCCTGGACTGAGTCTAATGAAGGAGCATGAA
This sequence comes from Fringilla coelebs, assembly GCF_963513975.1. Lineage (NCBI taxonomy): Eukaryota > Metazoa > Chordata > Aves > Passeriformes > Fringillidae > Fringilla > Fringilla coelebs. The sequence continues at coordinate 65,065,096 of NC_140028.1, forward strand.
GACTGGAGCATATAAAAAAAAGTAACTGCTTGAGAAAGCTAGAACTGTTCAGAATATGAGAGAGAAGGCTCACAGTAATCTCAGCAATGTGTGTGAAAAGGTAGAAATAAAGATGATGGAGTCAGACTCAGTCATATTCAGTGACACGACAAGAGGAAAGGGGCACAAACTGTAATAAAAGAAATTTCATTTTAACATCAGACAAAAATTTCATTATTCAAACACTGGAACAGGCTGCCCAGAGGTGTTATGGAGTTTCCATCCTTGGAAATATTAGAAACTTAACTGGGCACAGTCCTGAGCAACTTGCTTTAGCTGCCCATGCTTTGTGCATGACGTGTGGAATAGGCCATCTCCTGAGGCCCTTCCAAACTCAGTGATACTGTGATTCCAGAAAGGGATACAACTCATGCATCACAAGTACCTCAGAAATAAAAGCTAGGAACTTCAAACATTTGGTTTGAAAATTTGTTTCACTGACAACATAAGACAGATGTCAGCAGTGGAAAGGCACTGAAACATTTCTTTTCAAAGGGACAAAAGAATCTAGCACATTTTTCTGCCACACAAAATCTCATTATTCAATAAAGATCTGAACAACTTATGGAACTTAAATAGTAATTATTCAGTGATGTAAATAGTCACTAACAATCATTAAGTGGCAATGATTTTGTGTGTTATAAACCTTGATGCCTTTCAATACTTTGTAAATGGCCTGGAATTAAGTAAAAACTGACTCATTATCAGATTTGTAAATCCACCAGAGTCTGCATATTAAGTAAGGTAGACAGGGCAACTGTGCAGAGGGATCTGGAAATTATTTTAGCAAGTTTAAGCCCATTCTTACAGCACATACCTTAATACAGTCAAATAGATACAGAAGCAAGGAACACCTGCTTGAATTTTACTGAAGTACTCTATCCAGTAAAACAGTGACTTCATCCCTTATGACTGCTAAATAATTATCAAACTGCTGAACAAAAACTACCAGCCCAGTTCTGCCCCCCCAAAAAAGGCTACTGTGAGTGTGTGTAAACAGAATAGCAGTATGTGAGAATACCAAGATACATTTTACCTCTTTGTGTCCTTGATGAGAACTACATTGAAGATACTGTAATTCTACTCTCAGAAATAATATGTAATTATATATAGACAACGGAAGCACAGAAGTGATTTAGACTGAACAAAGCCTCACGTTAATTTCAAGAACTGCATTGGCTTTGTTTACCAAAAGAAGATTAGGTTGTGATTTTGAGTGAATGTCTATTTTCATTGAAACAAGCAGTTTAAAAGGCTGTTTAGTGGAGAAGAGTAAAAGCAGAACCTGTAAGTGATCACTAACACTAAACAAATTCAAATAGAACAAAGTTATCATTTTTTTAACAATGAGATAGAATATTGAGTCACCTCTTACAGGTTTGAAATTTAGTTTACCTACACTTCTGAAAAAGTAGGATAGATTATGAGTTGTTAAGCTGTATGCATGTAATGATCTAGGAGTTTGCTACCTTGCCATCTGGAACTAAATGACCTAATGGTCCTTTTTAAGAAAAAATCAATTACTTTGTGGAAGTATCAAAACAGTCACATTTCATTACAATGCAATTTATCCTTGTCAAAACTTAAGTTCATTATAAGGACACCTGTGGGACATGAGTTAAATCTGGGGGGAAAAAATACAGGTAATCAGTATCCCCATGATCCAGTAGCCTCATTTTAAGTAGCATATATTCCAATAAAAGCTGAACACTGACCAACTGTCGATTGTAGTATAAAACATTTCCTATATTTATTCCATGCTCCCTGATTGCTCAGACAGAATTTGCTAATGTAAGTTTTACACCTCTACTAATCTGCAGAATATTTATAGACTCCTGATATTTTTCCAATCAGAAGCATGCAATTTTAAAAAGGGATAATATTAATTTATTAACCAGTATTGAAAGTCTCATGAATAAAAATATTTCAATTTATATGTTTCTTATTCCAATTTAGCAGGTTTAATTACATTTCAGTGAAAGTACCATGCTATTCCTTTTACCCTCTACCCTCTTCTACACTGCACTGAGTGCAGGAGCATGCAGGTGGCCACAGTCCCTTCCCCTCTGGTGTGTAGGGCCTCAGGGCACACATTAAAGTTCAGTTCTTCCTTCTGCAAATGACTGGGGAGCAGATGATCACTAAGAGAGAAAGAGCAGGGCTGAGAGAACAATGGGTTTCTGCTTGGAGAATGAACATTAAACCTCACCAAGCAAAACAAGAAACTCATCTTGACAGTAGAAGACATGTTTGTTTTCTTCTCAACAATATGGGAAAAAAAAGCTTCTTTCATTTTGGAAAAAACCAAAATATTTCATTTTCCCTGGCAAGAGACATTTTATTTTTACCACAGGTGTTGCTGAAGCAGGCAAAGCAATGGATTGGAGAATTAGTGTTAAGGCACAAAACCGAGATGGGAGATGGCTCCTTTTCTCTTCAGAAGCCCTGTATTTAAAACATCCAACTCATTGCATGCACAAAGCTACTTAACTGCTCTCCTCCTGAGAAGATCTGAACTCAATAATTGCTTTTTGCAGAATGCCTGAAACACAAAACCCTTACTAATTCTGCTGGGATGTTCTGCTGCTTTTCCTGTTTAAGCTATTCTAATCTGAAATATCTATTGAAACAATGAGAGGAAACCATTCTGTATCTTCTTCTAATGCTCAGAGCCAAGAAGCCTGGCAAAAGCACATTTTATTTAATGCATGAGATCTAACCAATTGGCTGTAGTTTACAAGAGTTTCTACACTGCCCAACAACCATTTCCAAAAACCTCTTAAAGGCAGTTTGAGGAATTTTACTTTTATCTTCCTTCCCCAATAAAACATTAAATAACTCACTACCTAGCCCTCTGAGACTTCCTGTGATACTATCACACAGTGGTAAGTCACTGTTCCATCTCCATTTCAGAAAATTACACCCTAAAATAGTTGCAGAGAATTGTTTCTAACCTGTAGGTCCCTTCCTACCCCAATGACACCCTACCCACTACGTCTATTTTCTAACATTTTTCTTGAGCAAAATGGCTACTAATTCATCTCCTGCTGAATGCAGAGCAGAAAAAAACTCTGCAGTACATGCTGATATTTAAGAAATTAAACAGTGTTTAAAACTATATCTATTTCTCCAATACTAGCTGAATCATTCAGTTCTGTAACATCATAGCAGTGTTGATTTTATGACTTATGGGTCTCTCCTGAACACCAAAATGCTGAAGTTTTCATTTTGCTCTGCCAAGATACACCTGCAGTTCAAATACAATAATCTAACTCTGCAGACATGCATATTTCCAGTTTTCTGAGCTAAACAAAAAAGTGGTAGCAGACAGCAAACCAAGCTTTGTTTTGTCCATCTGTGGCTGAAATACACTGTTGACTGGACCCTGCATTCCTCTTCAGCTCTAGGAGGGGCTTTACTCTCTTCACAATCCTGTGGTGGGATAGCTGTATGCACACTTTGCTGGATTTAACAACCTCATCTCCCAATAGGAGCTATTATTAAATTAAACAAGGGCTAGTCCAAATGGATTTGGTTTTTTGGTGACCTTTTTAGTGACAGCATGCTCAGGGAGGGCTTCCTCAGAGGAGTGAAAGAACAGATGGGCAGCCAAGGCTAGCAACTCTGTTCATTTTACTGTATGGGCTATTTTTCCCCCTGCACTCCCCAGATGTATTTTCCTGCTTTATTTTTTTGCCTGCAGCGTTAATACATTTCTAGGGCATAGTTTATACATATATTCTTGTGGTCCAAGTCCTAATAGCACAATAATAGCACTGTTTATCTGAAGCCTTTTTAAAGCAAAATTGACCCTTCCAAGAAGCAATGTTAGACATGACAGTATGCAAGTTTCCTTCGTTCACTTCAGCTTAGGGCTTTGTCTCTTGTGAAAGCCTCCTTTCTGTAACAAGAAGCCTCTAAAGTTTTGTTCTAAATCAAAATTCAGTATACATGCCCTAGTGCTCACTCCAGGACTAACTTTTTATCACTCCTGATTGTGAAATGCATTGGATGCCGATGATAACTAATGCAGCACTCTGAAGAAACAATGTTTTCCAAACAGATTGCAGAAAACATACAGATGTTTGTACATCACCTTCTTCTCCCAGGACGCTTACCAGACATCTCTCACTGCATGGAGAAAAATTAAAAAACAAAATAAAACAAAAACAAACACAGAAACTGGGCTCAAGCATTGCCTACCAGATAGCTCTAACTGCAGTACTGAAAATAATTTTCTTTATTTAAACAGTAATGAAGGATATATTAATTCAAAAAAACATTTTTTCATGTGAGGGTTTTTTCCACCCTTACAGAGAACAGCAACTGCATCCACACTATGGATTATTTCCCCTAGACCCTGCACAACAAAAGGGTTATCACACTCTGCTGCAGGATACATATCATGACAGAATTGAAGGAATTAAACTTTTTTTGCGCGTTAAAACTTCCTTTCTCCTTCCAGGATGGAAATACTTCCTCAAATATTTCTTCAAATGTTCTTATTCTTCCAGCTATTACCCCCTCCTGTTGAAAAGGGTTTGCCATTACTTTACTTAAACTAACATCTTTTCAAGCTGAGCCCTTTACATATTTTCACATAATTTTTGCATATTCAAATTGCTTTTCTTCATCTAGGGTTGTTTTTACCACATTCCCCTTGAATACTGTGTTCAGAAGCCCTGCCCTGAAGTGTATCCATCTTCCTTTGCTACATCTGTGTTCTGTTTCAATGCTTGTCCTTAGCCTCATTGTGGCTTATGTGACAAGGCTCAATTCATCTAAAAATAAAAAAAATTTAAAAATTTTAAAAAAAGAGAGAGAGAAAAAAATCCCATTTGATATCAGATTACTATTAGATTAATATCCATTTTCTTTATCAGGAATTATTTTAATCTAGCAGTACTGTTAGCATACTCACATGTGTTTTGGAGTCTTGTAAGGTCTTGCAAAGTGATACAATTCCACCACAATTCTCATCTCTTCTCAAACTGTGTGCACTTTTTTTTGTCTTCCAGACACCAATAATCTTTCATCCTTGCAGTATTTTGGATCCTCCATCATGAATGGCAGGATCAGAGGACAATATCTGTACTCCACATACCTATGCTTAAACCTGCTTCCTTCATAGGAAAAAGTCACTTTTATCAAGTGTTAGTCCTGAGCTACACAGTAGCACCTTTTCTGATTTTCTGATTTCATATATTGCCTATTAATTAATCACAAAACAGAAGGAAAAAATAAAAAGGAAAAACAGGAAGGAGTCAGGAGGAAGGGAAGGGAAGGGAAGGGAAGGGAAGGGAAGGGAAGGGAAGGGAAGGGAAGGGAAGGGAAGGGAAGGGAAGGGAAGGGAAGGGAAGGGAAGGGAAGGGAAGGGAAGGGAAGGGAAGGGAAGGGAAGGGAAGGGAAGGGAAGGGAAGGGAAGGGAAGGGAAGGGAAGGGAAGGGAAGGGAAGGGAAGGGAAGGGAAGGGAAGGGAAGGGAAGGGAAGGGAAGGGAAGGGAAGGGAAGGGAAGGGAAGGGAAGGGAAGGGAAGGGAAGGGAAGGGAAGGGAAGGGAAGGGAAGGGAAGGGAAGGGAAGGGAAGGGAAGGGAAGGGAAGGGGAAAAGAAAGAAGAGGGAAGAAAGAGGGAAGAGGGAAGAAAGAGGGAAGAAAGAGGGAAGAAAGAGGGAAGAAAGAGAAAGTGCCTCTTCAGTCACATCAGAGGCAAACAAGTTCATATTTATTTTCTTCTCTTTTCAGTTCAAAAATGAAATTCAGATACTTCATTCTTACATCAGCCCAATCTCTTTTTCTTTTCTTTTCAACTGCTTTTTCTCATTTGGTAATATTCTTTTTAATTTGAGAAACTAGCATTCCATACTATATTCACAATGATTTTACATGATGAATTTGCAAAGTGGCATAATGAGGTTCAGATTTGTTCGCTGTTCCTTTCACAATAATTCATATTATTCTATCTGATTTTTGACTGCCACTCAGCGCTGCTCTCCTGTTTCCATAAGGATATCTATTACCACTCAGAATGAGTTTTAGGGTTGTAATAGTCAGCTCACAACCCACACAAGAATACGTCAAATTAGGACCATTCTTTCCTTGCCGTGCCCCTTGCCCCATTCCCAAGAGCATAATTATCTATTAATCTACATTGAATTTAATCAGCTGTTTTATCATAGCATTCTTGGATTGCTTTGCAGCTCTTTATCATGAGTAGATGGTATGACCAGCAAACTGTTGCCTCAGTATTCTTTCTTCTTCTGATCATTTAGGAATATGCTAAAGAACACATCATAGTACAGAATAGTCAACTTTGTTGGCAAATTCCGTCCTCTGTGACAAATGATAGTTTACATCATTTTATAATCCACTATTAGTCCATATGAAAACCTTCCCTGTTATCTCATGGTCTCTTAGCTCTTACAAGATTTTTGCAAAAAATCATGACAAACTGATTTAAGAAATACATTTACCAAATCCAGAAAAAAGCTGTCAGAAGTGATTTTCTTGTTTTTTTTTTAAACAGAAGATGAAGCCTTATCCCAAGATATGTTTTCTACTTGTCCATCTAATATGTATATTCTTTGAAAAAGTTTGCTCTACCTTACCTAACAGTGAATTTACTTACATGTAGTAATGTTTTAGCTGTTTCATCTCCAAGTTTCTTTAAAGCACCTAAGTGAATGTCTCTCTGTCTGTAGATATATCTTTTCATTTTTGTCTGTTTGGTAAGAGACTTCATCCATCCAAATAACAAGATTTCAGAAAGATCCATCAATAAACAAATTTGAGAAAGACCCTCCAACATTTTTCCCCATCAAAAAGCCTTACCATTAGAAAAATCTCAACCAGTTCTTCCTAAACGTACATTTAAAAAAGAAAAAAAGTTTAATTTTTCAGCTATATTGTCTCCTCTTTCATATGGTAATCACTTCTTGGACTTACAGGTCTCCACAACACTTACTTTGGAACACACACATAACAATGATTTATTACTCATGTTTATGCTTTCAATTCTTCCCTGAAGACATTTTTTTTTTAAATTCATGTTCTTTATGCACATCATCCTTCTTCCCATAATCAAAGAATTCCCTTCACAACACATACCAGCAATATGCATTTGCTCCGAGTTGTCACTATGTTATGGGTACTGAAAGAAACGACCACATAGCCTCCTATGTATTAAACAAAAAGACTTGCAGAGCAAGAGAGGCACCACTTGTCCCTGCCTCATTTAATAGTACAAAAGCATACAACTGTGTGTGTGTAGTATCTTTCCAAGAGAAAAGTTTTAAGGCACAAGTACTAACATACAGGAAAATGACTACATCATCCCTGAAAACAGCAAGTAATTTGTCAATTCAAAATACCCAAGTAATTCAATACTTAAAAAAATAAAAATAAAAAAAGAGTGCAAAATAAGTGCAACAACTCCAAGAAGGAATGGTTAGGTAAAGGCAATTAGATTTTATTGAAGGGTGATGATTATCCCTGAAGTATAGTAGGATAAGGAAACAAGGTGGGATCTTTATTATCAATCAGTGGGACAGCTGGAAAACACACACAAAGTGAGCTCATAAGGGCTCAAAATTCAACTGATGATGTTAGAGACAATACATCTTTAGGAACAAAGGGGTAGAGCACATCTCTATGAAACCTTCAGTTGTAAACCAGAACAAGAAGTAAAAAACATTGCTTGCTGGGCATAACTGGCAATAGAAGAAAAAGATAAGGAGAACTTGAAGGACTATAGTAACTGGTGAATGTGAAACAGAACAGAAAAGGAGGTTTGATGCCCAAGAGGAAAAAAAAAAAAAATAAGGGTAGCATAAAGGAACAAAATACATGCTAGCTCTGAAAAAAGACAACAAGAATTATAAGGTATTGGCAGCTCAAGGAGAATCAAGTCAGTACATAGGAACACACAAAAAAAAAAAAAGGGACATTCAGAGTTCCAGATGGAATTAAAAATTACACTCATAAGTAAAGGCTGGAGATTCACAGAAACATGGGGAGAAGCAGGTAGTCCCGGTTTAATCTTCAGCTGCGCTTAAAATCACAAGAGCAGGCCTGTGAGATCACAGCCTCCTTGCTACTTGCGACAGTTTGCTCATGGAAAGGGATAAAAAAACAAAATGGCATCATGTCTGTTACTGGCAGGTGGACCTGCAACTGGAAAGCATCACAAGGAACCTGAGAAACAGTTAAAACCCCTCAAAACCAGTACTGCCCAATTTCCACTGGAAAAAAAAATACAGAGGACCAACTCTTTCAGGGAATACTTTCAAACATATAGATATTTGTGTGAACTTCAGGGGCATCAAGCCACAAGAGACGTATAATGTCTAATAAGAGATTAGACTAACCAATAGTTAAATGATGAGTGGTATAAGAAGCATCTGTAGTGTTCAACTGTTGAGGTGCATTTATTGAAGGAAGTAACTTTTCAAGAGATAAATTTGACTTGAATGTTCCAGGGAATAGCTACATAGGATCAAAGCTGACACAACAGCTTCAAACTAAGAAATTATAGATCTCCAAACACTAGAAGGAGGAAAAATAAAGGGTAAATGAGAATCCCAACATGGATTAAGTAATCCTGTGGTAACAGGAGAGCATATGGTAAAGAAAAAGAATTGACTGTGAACAGCAATCAGGTAAAGAAGATGACATGCCTGAGTCTGCTCTATATAATAATGGAGTAAGAAATAACTCTGATGTGTTGTAGAAGATCTCAAATTACATTTATAGGATGTAAAAAAAAAATTAAGGAAAAACATAAGCTTTACAACACCGAATTCAGAACTGGAGCATAGATATAGAAGGACAGATACCATTCAGGAAAGATAATACTAAGATGACAGATGTGGGGCACCCACTAAGCTATAAGGCATTATGAAGGAAACACTTTTAACACTTTTTATGACATCCACAGTCAGATATAATCTTGGCTAATGATCACTGGAATATCATTGGAAATTGAAATACTATTTGCTATTGTGACAGGAGACAAACTTCCTGACAAGACCAGAACTAACTACAGCATCAGGCAATGACTGAAGCGTAGGTGACTCACTACAGGATGTTACAACCAACAAACATGCATAACAAATACTCAGACCTAACAAAAACTTACACTGTTTAAATTTTATTTTGCCATGTAATTAAGACTTAAATATTTTAAAATTCAAAGCTGAGTTAGTATAAATTAAATGAAAGGGTTAAAATAATAGTTTCATCATGCAATTATCATAAACTTCAGTAAACCTAGGGACCTTTTAAGGGAACCCAAATGAACTAAGGAATTTAGACACTGAAGTATCTTTCAAAGATAGAAGAATACATAGGGAACCGAATTCCACACAGTTAGAGCACAGTCCCAATCTGATTATATGAAGAAATGTTACAAAGTAGACTATCAACTACAACTGAAGAGCGGAAAAACGCTGCAAGGATTATAAGGGTCATTTAACCCCAGCAATAACATGGAAATTGAATGGAACTTGCCAACTTTTTCCTGGCACAGTACAGCAAAGTAGAGCCAAAAACTAATTAAAAAAAAAAAAAAAAAAGAGAAAAGAGAAAAGAAAAAGAGACACGAAAAAGAGACAAGAAAAAGAGACAAGAAAAAAGAGAAAGGGAGAGAGAGAAAGGGGGAGAGAGAGAGAGAAAGAGAGAGAGAGAAAGAGAGAGAAAGAAAGAAAGAGAGAAAGAAAAAGAGAAAGAGAGAAAGAAAGAGAGAAAGAAAGAGAGAAAGAGAGAAAGAAAGAGAGAAAGAGAAAAAGAAAGAGAAAGAGAAAGAGAAAAAGAAAAAGAAAAAGAAAAAGAAAAAGAAAAAGAAAAAGAAAAAGAAAAAGAAAAAGAAAAAGAAAAAGAAAAAGAAAAAGAAAAAGAAAAAGAAAAAGAAAAAGAAAAAGAAAAAGAAAGGCATATCATGATTTGGTGAGTTTGAAAAAAAAACATTCTATAAATTGGGCCAGGAGCTGAATTAGTGATTTGCATCTGTTTTCAAACAGACTCTGATGACAGACTATGAAGATTGGCATGGATAGCAAGAGGAATACAGAACAGAAATTATCCCAAATGAGGTAAAAGTACCAAAAATTCAAAGCACTATATACCCTTAACTGGGAAAGAGTAAAACTTCTTCCCAGTGATACCAACAAACTCAATAAGAAGGAGGCAGCAACCTCTCCATTTTTTTCCTCATCTGAGGGTGATATTGTTGACAAAACATAAGAAAAGGTTTGAAAAAGACTCAAGAGGTTGAGCTCTGATTTTAAGGCAGCAGAGTTTCTCAGATCCTTGCCTTTACAAGACAGTTCTGGCAACTTTCTTGGCCATTCCATAAACTCAACAAGGAATTGCACATGCCAGTCCACACTAACTGTGGCTTTCCATCACCATATGGAAATACAGGTGCGAAAATCCTGGGGATCTTGACAATTCAGCAGCTTCAGGATCACCTTTCACTCATGCCTTGACCCAGGAATGCTTCAAACTTAAGTTATGCTGCTGAAAAATTGACTTCAATCTGCACAGCGATCTTCAGGCAGATCTTTATAACAAAAAGGACTGAAGCTTTCAATGAGAATATGCCCAAACCTAATGACAGGACAAACTGAGGAAATGTTCAAGAATTTCAGGAAGCCATACCTTCTAAACACCTCATTCCACTAATGGTGCAACACTGCTGACAGGCATCACTGGTGGCATCTGACCATGCACTCAAGACACAATAACCCAGAGGTTTAAGCAGCAGAAGTGAGTGCAGAAGTTTGCATGGTGAAGAAATGGGATGAAAGGGAAACAAAAATATCATCATTTTACTTCCTTTCCTGTTCTTAGGAAGTTTCTAAGCTCATGCCATCTGGGTTTCAATCTTTCAGGTACAGGCTGTAACTGGTATGATGTCACACAAATTAGGCATATTTAAGTTAATCTTCATACTTTTTTATCCAAATGGCACCTATATATCCATGCTGTAATACTGACATTGGCATACTCTGCAGTGCAGTCAGTGAACAGGCTGAGCCACAGCAGGGTCCTAATTTCAGTTTAAATGGATCTCTAAGTACCTCTTAAGCATATCTGTACATCAGTTTATGCAATTTTGAGCATTTCTAATAAAAATTAAGCTATTTCACTTTCTATTTTCCTGCAGAACTCTAACCAAACCTGCCTCTCCTTTGCAAGCCTGGAAATACATGTTAAAGACTCAGGAAGTAGTCATCTTGATGAAGAATTCTGGCTTATAAAGAAGGCCTTAGGGGCACAAACTATCCTGTAAACAAAATTTCAACCTCCTGCATACACAACCTGTGTAATGAGATGAGAGTTCATGCCTTATTGCACAAATAGCATTTTTATTACCCTAAAACAGTATAATACTACTTCTTTTGTAAAGTACACCTATTACACAGTGAAGTCATTTAAGCTACAAGCAACAAATACCTGAATAAATGCTCTGCAAATACCATCAATATCATGTTGTCAAATACATTTGACAACATTTTTCATTTTTCCTGATTTGTAAAATGATCCCACTAAACTTATGCTTTGGTTCCTCTCACTTTAATCATGTCCAAATGGTATGAACAGAAGTTGCTGATACTTATGACTTGTAAAATTACACTTACTACTTCCTATAAGTGTGTGTGTGTATATGTATGCAAATTAATGTATCTTTTAGCAGAATTTAACAAACACTTCATTTTCTTAACATATCTTAATCATTTTTACAATATGCATTACAGTGGCAGAGTCCAAAAGACCTGGTATTGCACTATTTCTTTTGGCCACCCTCTCAATGGAATCAACAGGGATTTTGAATTAAGCAGACAGTGACACACCATATAACAAAAGCATAGCATGGAACAACCACTGAGGGTAAAATATGCTTCTATCTTCATTCTCTGGAACTGAGCTCTTTAATTTTATACTGGTCTCTGCTAATCCTAGTACTCCATAGCTCCTCATTCTTATCCTGTACTAGAACTCTGAATTCTTACAGAATCTGCTCAATACATACAACAAATATTCATGAAATGTTTGATTAACCAGTATTTCTCTTACAACATAGTCCACAGGGAGCTTTAAATTTCAACACATGGGGAAAAAACGGCGAAAGAATGTCACATTTGATTTTTATATATGATAGATATGTTACAAATTTCTTAGAATTATTTTTTATTTCAGATCTTGATTCTGCCAAGAAGACAAAAACAGACAAAATAGGCACATCACCCAGTGATAAATATTTATTGCAGCTATATTTTATGCTGAAAGAGAGAGCCACAATTTCTGAAGTCAGTTTTCAGAGCCACTTTTATATCTGTGTTATCAATTAGAATAAGAAAAAATTGTCTGATCTCACAGCAGTCACTTCAGCCCCAGATCCAGAAACTAAAGGTGGCCTGCTGCCAAGTGGAAAGTCCTGCACACCTTCCTAGTCCTCAGCCATGCTTACATATGATCTGTCTTGCCCAGGTGTTTACACAGCTGCAGCGTGAATCAGATCAGGGTCTGATCTCATCTTTTTTCCTCTCAGGTTGCTTTTCCCTCAAGTTGCTACAGATAGATTCAGCTCACAGTATTGCTACCTGAAGATTTTTGCCAGCAGAAGGGATGGGACAGAGCTGTATGCAAGAGAAGGCCTGGGTCTAAGAGACAAAACCACATTCATCTAAGAGCGATTATAGACACTTCTCACTCTAAGGTACCCCGTGACACTTTTCACAACCACACCATTAGATTTCTGTCTCAGTAATTACTATATTAATAGCTATTTAATCTTTAGTTCATGCAATCAGAAAAAGATTCTTATCGCACACAAAGTCGTTTTGTAGTGCCAAAGACAAAAAAGCAGTTACAACACTTCTCTCAAAGCACAAGGAGATATTCAGTAACTGCAGACTGTGGCAGGATGTACTGAACTCACATGTAGCCTATTCCCCAGCTTTCTGTAGGTGACAGAATCATCTCTGTGAGACCCTCTGATTTGTATGTGCACCCACAGATGTTGAAAAACAGAACAAGCTCCAGCTGCTGAATCCACTGCCATCAGGACTGAGACACACAGAAAAGGAGAAATGTGCATACACATGTAGTACAAAATAACATTTATGCAGCAGTATGTAACTGCTGCATTTCTACAGTACTTCTGTATTTACCCTATACATGTATTTATGAAATTATGCTCTCCTTATCAATAAAACTCTATTCCAGAAATGTATCTTCATTGCACGAATATGTGTGTAAATACAAAATACATATAGAGGCTATATATCTGTCCAGTATCTCTGCACAGATATCATTACATCATACACACACACAAACTCACACATTTATTTATCTCCAATATGCTACTCAAACATCTCTAAATTTAGCAAGGATAAAAATCTTATGCAAAGTTTTTAAACCTCATTAAAAAAGTATTATTTTTTTACAAAAAATAGCTTTGAGATATTGATTTTAAATACCATAAAAATAAAACTTTGATCTAGTTTACTTTCCATAGATGTGAGAGACTGAAAATGTTAATGATTCAAACAATCAGCCATGTACACAAGCAGCAGGATGCTTTGCTGAGACCAGGTTTGCAACCCCCAACCCTAGGAGAGATTGTGTGTTGGAAAAACCTCTGATCTGCATAAGAGAGAGGGGCTGCACACCCACCGCCAGAGGATGACCATGACAAACCAACCTTTGTTTAGCAACAAGCTGGGTTTTGAGTCAGATAAGAGAGAAGGCTGATAAGAAGCAAATCCTGCTAGGTGGATAGTGTTTTTTATCTTGCCAGTGTCCTCCCTTACACAGCTGGCTAAGGTGAGTAAACTCCCTCTCCTATTCACACATAGCCCTGAAGATGTTCATCCCTTCTGATAAGGCATGACTGGCTCAACTACCATGATGTGGGAGGCAGCTGTCATGTCTTGGAGGGTGTCACAAATCATCAAAGACCCCCAAAGTTCCCCCATTTCTGGGGCCTTCCACCTGAGGACTGTGCATGATCCACAGTGTTGCAGCCGAGTGTTTAACACACCCCTAGGGGAAGTACCTGGGTGCTCCCACCTGAACTGAACCTAATTTAATCCACTGAACTTTATGTGCTGGGAGCTTCCCCCATCCCCAATGAATCAAGACTATGACCATCATTTTGACCAAGACACACCTAAATTGCAACAATCAAGTCCCATTGCTGGATCCACCGGTGGTGATATCTTTCCATCATCTTATCCTTTCTCCTTCTTTTCCTCCGATATCTATTTAAGTGATATCTTTGTACTTTTATTGTTGTATTACTATAGATAATAACCAAAATGGCTACATACCTCCTTTCCATTGCAAGCAAAGTGTTTTAAAGTAAACCCTACATATAGATGGATGATATAGATATAGATATATAGATATAGATGATATAAATATAGATGTAGACAGATATAGATATCGATATCGATATAGATATATAAACACTGGTTATTTAGTGTCATTTCACTCTAATCCACACCAAGGGATCTATTAAGAAGAACCTCAGTTACACTTGCCTTTAGGGGTGGGTTGTAACAGTAGAGCACAACATTGCCTAGAAAAAAATACCACTTTAATGACTACTACATTTGATGTGTTTTAACCAAACAGACTACCAGTTTCAGGGTAGAATTAGAACTATTCTATTACTTGCTCTAAATTTAGTACAGGAATTAATTTATAGACACTGATATTTTGCCCAGCTGTCAAGGATACAAATTAAACAGCCCAAGTAAAACCTATAATTCAGTAACTATCTTTAAACTAGCAATTAGTATAAGCAAAACCTCTCTAAAGCTGTTTAGTCTGGCAGCTGCACATCTTTAGATGCAGAAAAGCAAACCTGTGCAGAATCTAATAACGGGTGGGAAATTCGTAGGACACGAAGCTATGTCACTCCCCAGTGACAGAACAGCAGAAGACAAAATAACTTCAAATACCAATACAATTTTCACTTCAGTAGCCAACACAGAGCTCACACATTGCAAGGCCATAAGCAACCACCCCGTCCCAGTTCTGGTTCCAGAGGCAGTTGACTACAGCAGATAATTCTGCAATTCCTGGAAGGAGGTACCCCAGGCCCAGCCAGTTCAGGAGAACCTACCAATCTTAACTGTCTCCAAACTGTACATGTCTCATTCAAGGCTAAGATTCTCGTTTCCTTCTCACTGGACTGCATTAAATTAGCTACCATTGCAGATGGTCATTTTAGTGAAGACTGATTTAAAAAAAAACCACAATAATGGCATCTGCCTCCTAGGTGTGATTTGTCTCTCCACAGATGACAATTTCCTTGACTTTTCTCTTAATGCTAGAGCACATGGACAATGATTTGCTGTTACCCGTCCAATTTGTTTCTTTTTTGTGTCATTATCTTCCTAGTTTTGCTATGCTTCTGAGATAAACTAATCTTTTATTTTCCTTTCTGTGTCCTTCTTTTGCCTGATGTAAAGATCAATTTTTAAAAGCCGCTATCTTACTTAATTTCTTATTTTTCATGCAGAATGGAAAATTATGTATGTCCTTACTACTCATGTATTTCAAATCAAATAAAAAATGATACCTCAATAACATATCTAAATCTGCCTCCCCTTGTCTCTCTTACCTCTCAGACTAGTTTCCTAAAAAACTGTATCTTCCACATGTTTGAGTTTACTGGTCTACTTCCCTAAAATCCACCTCTGTTTCCCATTGTCCTAGATATTGGCCTGATTATCTTCTCAAACCTTTCTAAACCAACTGGAATCACACAACCATTAAACAGCCATTAGAAAATGGTCCCATTGGAGGCTTCAACTTTGGGAAACCCAGTGTGCCATTTTTGACAATGGACATTTTGGTTCTATATTAAATTATTAGTTTTAAATGAATGATCCTGTAGACAGACTACTTGGGCTATGAGAATATCAACTGATTATATAGTGTCTGGTTAAAGAAGCATTGAGAGGATTATGCGCTATATTTTCTAAGGACTATAGTTGGTCCTTGGAAATTTCAGCATCTTCAAAGTGACTCACACACACTAGGCCCAAGGAATAAACACTGTGATAAAAAGTACATAGTACATTTCAGATCATATTTGTATAGAGAAAGTCATTAATCAATCACAATTCATATGAGATGCCGGCATCCCTATGTAAGAGGCAAACAGACGTTGGTGATATTGAATCATGACATAACCTTGGAAACCCCCTTTCAGTTGCACCAATAAACGTACTGATCAATCACTAACAACTCCTAGTTCTTAAAACAATAATTTAAACTATAATAAGATCCAAGCTTTTTGATTTTATCAAGAAGTCTCTAACCATGCAAGTTATATCTTCCTTTTTTCCTTTAAATATATGTCTTCTGGTATCTCTTTTCTCAGACTTTACATATTTTTTTTATCTTTTATGTAAATTGTGATAAATACTTAACCACCACTCATTGTTAAACCTATTAGTTTTCAGACAGCCATCTCAGGTGCCTTAGTATTACATATCTTGGCTTCACTTGGGCCCTTACACATTAATTTAAGTTCATGGATAGTTTCACTTGAATTTTATAACTTGTGTTGGGTTCTGTGCAGCCATAGCCAAACTCATCAGCTACTTACAGCGATCAAACCCCATTCATGCCTACAGAACCTGCAACCATACAGACTTTCAACGAATATATGAGTACACTTACTGCAGACCAGCACCTTTTATTCAACTTCAAGAAAAACCCAGCAATTAACTTTTCCCCACCTTCTACTGTGGCCCACACTTCAGCAGCACCACATCTCTGTCTGACGTCCATGTCAGACGTCATGACATCATCACTCTGCAGATTTTCCAGCTGGCCAGGGGTCCAAGGATTGCTGATTCCAAGGAGCCAAATGCAGACAGTGACTTAGTCAACAGAGATTCCTTATACTCCTTAGACGTACCCAATACTCAGTGGCGCATTTACTTCTATTTTTATAGAGCTCAGATTTTCTGTTTGAGCCATTGATCTTGTTAGCCTTTTTGTTTGTTTCAAGACCATCCAAGCTCATGAATGCAAAAATCCGTTTTGAAACCCAAGGAGGCCAACACAGATGGTTTTAACCATGTCAGTGTCAAGTCACATTCAAATGGATTTCCTTCTCCTTGCACAAAAGCAGCTATTTTTAAAAACTGTAAAACTGCACACATCTGGGAGTGCT
The DNA here is from genome assembly GCF_963513975.1 of Fringilla coelebs. NCBI lineage: Eukaryota > Metazoa > Chordata > Aves > Passeriformes > Fringillidae > Fringilla > Fringilla coelebs. The sequence continues at coordinate 65,082,331 of NC_140028.1, forward strand.
TACAGTACTAGTAATCCCTATATAGTATATGTTGTCATCGCTAGTAGGAATTCCCTCTTCCTTGACCACAGGCCAAAAGAACACAACTTCTTTTTGAAGCAGCTCCAGTTTATGTGGGCTTAATTTCAGATTTTTGGCCATACACTTATCACAGATTATTTGTAATGATTCAATTCCGAAAGTATCTACTATGCAACACAGTCACCATACTATGCCATAAACACAGAGACAAGTATGAATACACTGTATTCTTTATTACCCTACCTGTTTCAGCTTGTCCTGAAGAAACAAACTACAATGAGGAGTCAGGGATAGTGAACCTCCACATTTTTGAAAGATTTTCAATAACGTCCATCAACTCTCTCTGGTAGTGTTACTTGGTCAGAGGACTACTGAGTGGTTCAGTATTCATCAGAAAACAGCTTATGCTAACCTCATTCATTACATTTATGTTGGCTTCTTTGGTCCCTTTAGAAATTTTAGCAATGCTCTAGAACAAGAGTTTGTTACATTTTGTGCTTTTTTCCTGGTCCCCTTTCTAACACATCCACAGCTTCATTCTACATGGCAACCATCCCCTATGTTGAGCATTTGCTAGTTTTGAGGGTTATTTAGCAAAACTGTCAGGGAGTTTCTATTTCAAGGAATTCTGCTAATTTCATCCCATTAAGAAAGGTTCAAGACAAGACTAAACAAATCCCTCCACTTCACTGACCTCCCACTCATTATGTCTAGCTGCCATTATGGTTTCTATCCCTGGAGCCAGGAAACACATTCAGTGAAAGAAATAACTTTAAAAGTATACTGCTTTCCTGCAATTTGCCTCACCTAGCCCACACCTGCATGAGGAACTCACATGGATGAAACTTCAGGATGTTTTCCCTGACACTTATTAAGAAGTTATTTATCATACAGGAGTCCAAACTAACTATGTTTTCAACCCTTGTATTTTTGCTTTCCAGCTTTCTTATCAAATTGTACCGGTAAACCAGCCACCCTCACTTAGCTCAGTCTTGGTTGAATGCATGCTATCAACTACCACCCAACAGATTTCAATGAGTTAGAAGGATTTCCATTGTGTCAGGAAGCAGGAAGGGCTGGCTGCTCCTGAGGTAGCGCAAACCTCAAGGTGAGGATGACCCAGTACGGGCAGCGCCTTGCAGAGGCCACAGCAGTGTCCCACATCTGAACCCAGAACACAGATCACACAGGGAACAGGGCCCTCTGGTAGTCCCAGAGATGGCAAAATGACGAACCAGGTCCAGAGAGCATCCAGGCTCTCCAGCCTGTACCACAGAAAGTGGAAATGAGGTTAAAGACACAGGTCTAAAGTCAACCCAGACAACAAAGACAAGACAGAAGACAGGCAACAAAGAACATCTAAAGGCATCCATCTGGGAGACAAACAACCTACAACACAGGTCTGAGGCCTCTCCAGGAGTTAGGGTCACACCAGCTGGAGATGAAGTGAGGCTTCTGGGTGCATGGACACCGTTGTGGACAGAGGTCCCAGGGCGGCTGCTTAGAGCAGTTAAAGCCTATTGGAGCTCTCAGAGCCCTGATCTTTTGCAGTTTCTATTTATTTCCTACACGTTTACTCCTTCAATTTCATTTTTACCACATCTACTACCAGATTTCCTTGCCCAGAGTCCCCATGCCAATGCACTTTATAGCCAATGCACTTTATAGCCAGACCTGTGTTATCACTCTCCAGCTGTCTAGACCAGACCTAAAATTTTAAGTTCATCCTTGCAATTTTATTTGCTGCTTCTCTTTTACATCCTTCCATTCCTCCAACAACTGAATAACTTTTCATATCTGACACTTGTGAATGTCAGCTCTACCCAAATTTACAGGTATGTTTTTTGTGTCCTGGTCATCATTTTCTTTTTTGGTTTTTTGCACAAAAAGGCCAAATAACTGAGTTTGGGGTTTTTTCCTCCTTCATTTGCATAGTGGTATGATTTGATTGCTCTCTGAGCTCCAGCCGAAGCTCCCTTCTGATCAGTGGCAGTACATTAGCCACTTGCTACCATGTCTGCTCCAGCTTGGTCCCACAGGAACAGAGATCATCAGTTTGCACCTTGGAAACTGGATCCTGCTTCAAGCACCTGCGCAGGATCTGCTCACTAAGAAGCTGACATTTCTGACATTTATCTATCTGTAGGTTGGCTCTATTACAAGTCACAGATGATGGGCTCACAATTTGTTTAATTAGGAAGAAACGTGTAAAGTAAAATGCCATGGATTAATATTTTTTATCCCAGGATCAAGTCTTTCACTCTTTGTTGCAAATGTTTATGCAAAACTAGCCCTCCCATTTAGACTTATGGCAATTACCCAATTTTTCTTTCACATGTTGTTCTTTGCCTTACAGTCAATTTAGCAAACCAGGCATCTTGAAACTTCTTGAAAATGCCTCTGACTTGCATGTAAGTCTCAGGTTTAGGTGTACCACTGCATAAGAATTTAAGCCATTTATATGTCTCCTACATTCAAGTCTGGAAACAAAAATGTCAGTAAAGCTCCAGTTGACTCACTACAATAATTTAGTAGCAAATAAAGACAGCAATCCCAGAATTCATGTCACCTAGTTGTGAACCTATTCATAAGGCCTACACTAATATTTTAGTATTTCCACAATTCATGTTCATCATATGAAAAGAGAGATTTGTAGAATGATTTGGTTTGCAAGAAGCATTAAAGACCATCTAGTTCCAACCTGACTGCCATGGGCAAGGTCATCTTTCACTAGACCAGGTTACCCAAACCCTCATCCAACCTGGCCTTCAACACTGCCAGGGATGGGGAATCCACAGGTCCTCTGGGCAACTTGTTCCAGTGTCTCAGCATCTTCACAGTAAAAAATTTCATCGCAACATCCAATCTAAATCTCTCCTCATTTAGCTTAAAACCCTTCCTCCTTGCCCTATCACTATTTCCCTGTGCAAGAAGTCATCCTCTCTCTTATTTAAGCCCCTTTAGTTTACTACACTCCAAGCTGGAAGACTGAGCTGTGCTTGCAACTCGTGCCTTTATAACGCCCTTTTCCACAGGTGTCTGAGAACGCTCATTTCTCCTCCCTCTCCACACAAACCTCCAGGACAAACCCGTTTAAAAACCATCTCACCTGCCTTCTCGGGGCTTCAAAGCCACCATCAGTGCTGCCTAGCGGGCGACGCTGAATGCCCAAGATCTTTACCCGTGGATTTATTTACGGCGGGCTGGGAGTCTCTCCGGGGTTAGTGCGAGCCTCCCTCACTCCCTCCTTCCATCCCCTCTCCACCCACCCCGGGCGCAGCACGAGCAGGCAGTGCCGGCGGGCCCCGCTCCCGGCCCCGCTCCCGGCCCCGCTCCCGGCCCCGCTCCCGGCCCCGCTCCCGGCCCCGCTCCCGGCCCCGCTCCCGGCCCCGCTCCCGGCCCCGCTCCCGGCCCCGCTCCCGGCGGCCAGCGGAGGGCGCCCGCCCCGCTTCCCTCCCTCCCGCCAGCCGGGGCCGGGCCGGGCCGCGGGTCGCGGCGGGGCCGTGGCGGTGAGGGAGTAGACGGGCATTCCCGGGCCCGGCTGCCGTCTCGTCCCGCCGGCCAAGCCGCCGCCGCTGGGGTGAAGGGGCGAGGGGAGCGCCGTGTCACCTCCCCGGGGCTCGGGTCCCGGCTGCCTGGGGCGGCCCAGAGGCAGCGAGCCGCCGGCCTCGCCCCGGGGCTCGGCACAGGCGGGCGTCGTTCGCCGCTTCGAGATAACGCGTCTCCCATTTTTCCTTCCCTCCCGCTCCCCTCCGCTCTTTTTTTTTTTTTAACTAAAAATGCCCCCGTACTTTATTTGGTAATTTAACGGCATATGATTTAAATCAATATAAAATTCAAATACTTTTGTGCCACCTGTTGGATTTTGCCACTAATTGCACGTAGCTGGAAGTGCTACATGGGCTGCTGTGTTCAGCCTGAGAAGTGTTGCCCTTAGTGCCACCGGATGCCCTTACGAAAATACTACTTTCTTTGTTATTTTGAACCCAGAACATATTTTCTCTCTGGGCGCTCAAATAGAGCTGGCTTTTTCCTCATAAAAATCTAACCTATAAATTACAGACTGCATTCAGCGGAGGCACAGCGTGATGCCGGGCTGGAGTCAGGGTTCCTGTGATAATTCGATAATAATTATTTGGGAATTTTATTAGCAGAGGAACTCCAGTCTGAGGGCCTGGGAGGCAGAAATGGCTGGTTCTATGTACAAAGCCATAAATGCACTTGACGGTATCCATGGTTCAGGAAAGAGAGGAGTACTCCAGGCCTGTGCTTTCCTCATGAGTGTGGATACACAAACAAGTACCAGCACTACTGCTCAGACTATCAATCATGGGCAGTCATACAACACAAAGCATGCCAAGTGTTATACAGCTGAGACTCTCTCAAAAAATAATTTTGTCTGACCCTTCTTCAATAGCTGTCAAGTCATAATGTCAGGACACGTTTTATAAGAATAAGCTGATTTCATTTAACATTGCGTGGACAGATATATTCATTATAGAGTAATATTTTTTAGAATGACCAGGGATAAATGAGCTCTAAGTAATACATTCCTATAAGAATCTGAAAATTAACCAATGACTTTATCTGGATTTCACTGGAAGAGAAAATTAATGACCTCTGGGTTATCAGCTGCCTTACTTGTTACTCCTTATCTGCCTGTAATCACGCCACAGACACCTTACAGTTCTTTGAGATCAAGAGGTGCAGAAGCAAGTGGAGAAATGCCTGGAGAAGGAGTGGCCGCTTGCTCATCTTCCCAGCTGTAACTGCAAAAACTGGATGTGGAAGGCTCCATGACCCTTCCTTACAGAGGCAGGTGAAGGGCTCATTGCTGCTTTTCCTGACTGCTGGGTTACGGGCGTCTCCTCAGCGAATGGGCAAGTGCATTAGAACCAAGAAACATTCTTCCATGGCAACACCAGAAATAAGTAAAGCCCCAAAATTGCTTAATTCGCCTCCATTTACATTTTCTTATATTATTTTCTCATTTTTAAGCAGAAGGTACACAGGACAAGTAATGCATAAAATTGGGGGTTGTTACTGGTTTCCATAGTGTACTCTGCTTTAATGTTAAAATGCAAAAGTTTAAAAAGATACGAAATATTGTTTAATGAAAATATAAATGTTTTCTAAATTTTTATTGCTGTATAACCCATTTGAGGAGAAAAACTACAAAATTAGATTACAAAATTAATAAACTATGTCAGGATATAGTGTGTACAATACAATATCTCAGTGTTGACATCTGTCAGTCTGATTCAGAGAAGATTTTGGTGATATATCTGTCTAAGTCTTCTATTAGCAAAGAGTGTCTTTAAACTGTTTCAATTGACCCCAATTTTATTGACTTTGGTTTTTGCAATAATCCTGCTTCAAAATCTTCTGTGGTTTTATGAGAACAATTTTCCACTGTTCAAACAGTCATAAATGCCCACAAAAATTACAAGATGACAGAAAAACACACCAAGTAAAATTAAAGTGTTTACATACTACACCAGTACTTTCCTCTTGGCAAGTGCATAAGTGACTTCACAAGATGCAAATCAGTGCACATTGCATATTACATATTGTCTTTTTAGACCAGTCTGTAGGCAACATGAGCACATCCTGGGGCCCCAACACCATAGCTGTTTTTTTTCAGTTTCTACAGGCTCATAAATAGCATTTCAGGCTTTAGCTCCTAATGTGGTAAAAAAAAAAAAAGTGATGGCTTGCAATAAACTGAAGTCCAGTTATTTAAAAAATGCACAACTGACTTCTTTGCTTTCATTCCCATCAACTTCTCTGTCATGTGGATTATATTAATTATTTTTTTGTCAATTTACTTCTACATATTCAAACAAGCCAAGAAGCAAGGGAAGCAGTCTTACACTATTTAAGGTCTTTCCGACAAGAAAAAAAAAAAGGTTTAAAAGAAGTAATTGCAGTTCCCATTTAGCTAATACTTTTAAAACTAATTGTAAATAAGTTGATGGAATCTCTTGTGCAGTGGAATTTAAGGAGCTTTTCTGGGAGTGAAGGAGTCAGTAAAAGTTTAGTCATGGTAAGCCAAAGTCCAAACAGAAATACATCAGTTAAAGAAAAAACAGTGATTTTTCTAATCCACTTTCTTAATAAACGTGGGTAGATTTCTTCGATGTAGGCAAGGTTAGGAGATAAACAGTTGGCTTGGTATTGATACCAATCCTTTTTTAAGGATTGAGGGAAGAACTATCAAAGAAATAAAAGTGGCACCCTACCGTAATGTCAGAGACCTGCAGAAGTCATGACACATATCATGCCTCAGCTGCATAAAGTCATAAGGAATGCAGATGCAGACATTCAGTGGGAGTGAAGGAGGCCGGGAAGGAGGGAGGGAGGGAGACTTTCAAATATGATGCCTCAGCTGCATAAAGTCAAAAGGAATGCAAATGCAGACATTCAATGGGAGTGAGGGAAGCCAGGAGGGAGGGAGGGAGGGAGGGAGACTTTCCCTCGCTGGCTGATCTCCTTGCAATTTCAACTGCAGAATGAGGTAGCCCTTTCTTGTGACAGACGTGCCTGGAGGTGAGCCCAGAGAAGGAAATCCTGCACTGAAGGAGGAGGAAGGGAGAAAAGAAGAAGAAACGTCACTGGTTCTCCTTCAACCAGGAGAACCATGAGGACTAATCTAGGAAGTCATCTTAGTTGGGAAATGTTGGCCATAGCCGCTTTTTCCTGGCAAAGAGCTTAACACTACCTACGTTGTGACTTTAATCAAAAGACGTCCTTTCCAATTCTTCCATGATTTTTATTGCTGTGCTATGATTTCTCAGCTCATACGATGATTTTAGTTTTAATGCCTTTTTTTTACAGTCCACTTGGAAGGGAGTCAAGTTCTTTTTTTCTGTTCCTCTACATTGCAAAAGCCCAATGCTTTTCTCTCTTCCTTTTCATTTTTTTCTTCTTCTTCCTTATCATATATTCCTTTGGTTACCCCAGGAGCACCAGTTTTGTTGATCTCTGTGATACATTACTCAATCTGTTCTCTTCCTTGCTTGTAAAGTAGGCATAAGAACAGGCTAATTATGGGGGCAGAAGAGTTGAAAACATAGAAGACTAATATTTATTTTCTGGAATAGCAAGAATTGGAACTACAATTCAAGCTTAATTTTGCCTGGAAAAATGGTTCTGCAATGACTCCAAACAGGCTGTAAAATATTTTCAGTAGATGTGGAAATATACTAATGTGGGTAAGTTTGGAGAAATGTGCACAGACCTTGCAGAAACATATGAAATATTGTTTTCCTGGTTTGTAAGAGATGCATTTTAGGTGATGGTCTCTGTGTTTCAATAACTGTGGGAGGAAACCTGACATTAAAAAGTGCATCCATCTTCCTGGACAAAAGAAAAGATCAGCTTCCCAGAAACTTTTGTCATGGAGTCAATTCTTACACAATAATGCAAAATAAATCATTTTTTGAATTACAAATTGAGAATCCGTTGCCCTGGATAAACGTTATTCATCGGGGGGAGGGCAGGGAAGAATCACTTAAGAATAATTGTCTACAAGTATTCAGGAGAGAATCCAATTTGTCACTCCCATGTTGAAGTGCCAGTGCAAAAGTTGTTGCCAGCTTTTAAAATCTCTCCTTTGGCTTTCAAGTAACACGTGTATGGTTAAAAGCCAGTTAGAGAATGGTGGTGTGATTTGGTTATGTGAGGCAAATGGCACAATTTAAAGTTTTGTTGAAATCTGTTCTCTTTAAAGACTCAGATGAGACCTTTATTTGTTTTAGTCAAACTTTGCTGACCTATTCAGCATAGTTACAAGACTGATATTAACAAGATTCAATGTGTAAAAGTAATGCCATCACTTTGAATTTTGCAACAAGGCCGCTTCAAGGTAAGGTCTTTTTCAGCTGTTTAAAAACTACGGTGACCGATTCTGCATTCAAGCAAAAGCTGTTCTCTCTTGCCAAAAAATGTGACTGTATCGTCCATCACTGCCCTAAGTACCTGTAAGCTAAGGTTGTATTCTTCTCTCCAGTTCACACTAGCAGAATTTATCTACAAGTGTCAGCAGGAAACACTCAATTTACCTGACAAATCATAAAACAATATTTTATGTTGTAAAGAATCTTTGGACTCTGCCAATGTGCCAGTCAATAGGTATGTACGATGAATCATCAAACAAATATTTCAGTGCATGGGGAAAAAATAAATCTAGGTTCAGCCCACATGCCAATGAATCAGAGATTGCCTGAAGAATCATGGAACACATTTGGAGACAAATAAAAAATTTCTAGGCTCTGCCAGGATGCTGGGCCAATCAATCACAGTGTGGCTGATGAATCATGAAACACACTCTGCAGCATGTCAGCACACATACATGGTTGGCACAGTTCTCATCATCCCGAGTTTGTCTTGCAGTTAAATTGACTGAAGGTGAGTTATAGGACTGTTGTTTCTCCCACCTACTGACCTCTGCAACCAGCCACTCTTAAATCCTCTTGCCCTGCACTTCGTTAAAAGTGCAGATTCAAGACAAAGGTTCAACACCAGAGCAAACATGGTTTCGATGTCAGACGAGTTGTTAACATGCTGCTGAAAGCTGTTGAACACGTATTTTGACAACAGAACAGACACCTACAAGGGTGTTATTCTCTTCAAAGTTTGTTGTGCTGTTTACATGGAAATTTAATTTAAGACGTAATAAATATGTAATAAATTGCACAATATTAAAAAAAAAAAGATAAAAAAGTAAATCTGGACTTTTTAGCCCCTGTCCCATTGGCAATCTTTTTACCTAAGGCATTTCTTGCTTTATGGGCATTCATTCACCAGGTGAAGGTGGGAGGGCACTGTGATAATTTTGTCTCCTCTCTCAGCCAAAGTTGTTCAGCGCAAAATATTTCTCCTATGTAACAGTTCAGCCTTTTACAACTTACATCAAAGTCATCCATGTGAAATTAACAATGTCTACAAGTCTCTTCTCCCTTGTCTTGTGATTAACCCCATTACAAATATTTTAATAGTATGCTGCAAAGCATTTTCCCTGATTACATGAATACTCTTCTTGTGTGATATTGTCCACTTAAGATTTTTGAGTTTAAAAATGTATTTTTGAAGAAGCAAGTTTTTTACTGAATCCCAGCTCTTGCAGAAATATCCTCTTGCAGAGGATCCTCATTGTATCCCTCTATGTAATATTATTTAAAGATGCATTTTTCTAGACCAAGGCAAAACTTACCACAAGAGTAGGAATAACATTTCCATAAATGACAGTGTCAATCACATTTCAAAAAGTAAATAGGAGCAAAGAAAAATCCCTTACTCGTGCCACATTTTTCCATAGTAACCAAGGCCATGTGATGAAACAGTGACAGTTTCTTGCAGGTATTTCATCAGTAGGTGTTCCATTTTTATATTGTAAAAGAACAACCTGGGCCCTGATTCCACCTGAGTATGCTGTTCAATACGTTATGGACTCTTTAACATAATCATTGTCATCATTATTTTAATAAACAGATTTCTCAAACATTCCTAATGATTCTTCAGCTTCCATGCAGCACAGCATGTACAAATGTCATAATACAGCATTCAGAAACATCCCAAACTGCAGGAAATTTAATTATAACCTCTTGTTCTACCTCATATAACATTATAATCAATTTGATAGAAAGAAGTTTGGTTCGCTATGACAACAGACAGATAAACCATTACTAATTTCAGAGTATATAAAGAAAAAAAATGTTTTTAATAAAATCCTCAATTACCAAGTAAGCGAAATTTCAAATGACATTTTATGTAACTTCTGTTACTTCTTAGTACCCATTAATAATTTATTTTCTTTCTTTCTGATGGTTATTAAATCTCTATTTTTATTCTGAAACTAAAAATTTTGGTAGCAACAGGACAACAAGCCATTTAAGTTGCAAAATGTTCTATTTGGAAAAGTATAATACCCAGGAATTATAGTGTTACACCTCAAATGTAAGTGGATAACTATTGTCAGTTCCCTTTGATATAAAGGTGGTGGTAAGCATGGTACAAGATTACATCTATGAATAATATAATACTACTGGAGGAAGTGCTGGGAAAGGATCATAAGTTCTGAAAAAATATGCATGTGTATATATTCATTTTCATGTATATATTAATTTCCGTGTATATTCTGAATACAAGTGTATATATGTCAGCTGGTTCATCTTTTAAGGAATCAAAGGATAGCTGATAATTTTCACCCTTCTTTATAAAAATTAACTCTTGTCACCATTAGAGGATCACTAAAATTTGCGCATACAGTCCCATCTCAATTTAAAAATGTGCTAAGAGGAATAAATAACAATGGTAAATAAAAAATTAATGGACAACTTACATAACAAATACTACTTTTGATTCTACAGTTTTAACTTGACTTTTCACTTTTTGGAAAAGTGTATTAAAAATATATTCTTCCCATGCTATGCTGGTAATATCAGTCAGATAATTAAATAATACAAATCACCGGGGCTATGTACATTGACATTATCAAAGGATTCAACCATTTATGTCCATTATTTTAAAGAACAAGTACTTTTCCTACTGTGGTCAGTAAATGCCCATTTCTTTATTTCAAGGTGAGTTGTGCCACATTGTCAGCTTTGTTTACTTATGCTTCACTGAATTAGGCTGAGGAGGATGCAAAAAAAATGACTATAATATTTATGAAATAAAGACCTCGTCCAGTTCTCTCCAGGATAAAAATATGCTTTAAAGACATCTGCCAACTTCAGAAACACATTGATTTGCCAGCCAGTGCTTGTTAGAGCCACCACTGAGAAATAAACAACAGAACTTGGAAAAGTGAATCCTTCCCAAACCCAAATGTTGCAAGGCTTATTGTATACAGATGCTGGATTATTCCAGCAAATGTGTGCCAGATATGCACAGCTGTCTTTCTGTCACTTTTGATCCACCTCAGTATGTCTCTCCTGCTAGCTCTGCCTGTACCTTGTTGAAGGTGTAGGAAGGGAAAAAGTTCATTTTTCATTTCAAAACTTTCATTTCTCTAGTATCCATCCCCCTCATATTCCTGTGGGGCTTATATGTGTCTGTTACATGGAGGCCACAAATGGATGAGAAGGTGTTCCATCCTGATCGGATATAAAAACTCATATCTGAGTTGCCCATGACATGAAATAGAGGCCTAAAACAATAATAAGGTAGAGGTGCTGGTCCCTCCTCTAAAAAAGCCAAATACTGATAATTTTCAGTTAACTGCCTGAAGCTTATGATTTAAAGGCTTGTTTTCTTTACCGATAGCCCCAAGCTATGCCCAGTTTCTCTGCAGACAAAAGGATAAGAGATGTGGTGACAAGCACACACCCCTTTTATGAATCAGAGAAACAGTGCTCTTCTTGTTCCCTAGGCAGTTGAAACCTGAGCCACAGTTTTGCAGCTTAGCACTTACCAGCTGGCTTTCACGTGAAAGGCTTTTAAAATACATACATATGTTCATGCACACACATGCACAGAGTAAGACATTTTTGATTCTGATGACAGTTACAGAAATATAGAAAAAATGTCTCTAAATCATGTTTTTTGTTGCAACTGAGGCTCTTTCTATCTTCTCCTGTGCACCTTGGACAGGGGGAACAGATTGTGTCTCTAGACTTTTCATTAATCTTTTATGTATTGGAAGGCTAATGTCATATCCCCGTTCAGATGTTTCTTCTTTAGGATAAATTACTCCCAGGTTGTGTAACTTCTTCACATAGCGGATATTTCCAAGTAGCCCAGGCTAGATATTTTGCTCTTGCTATTACTTGGAGCATGTTGATAGAACAGAAGGTTTAGTTGTGTATCTTGGCATGGCATTTCCATGTTTTATCATCTCAGTGAGGTGTTGCTTCCTGCCCAGTTCACCCAACAACCAGTCCAGTCCTATACTTGATAGAGGGGATGAATTCTCAACTGTCAGCCTAGATTGAAAATGGGGAATCTGACGCATTGAGTTTTCTCTGCTTTGTGGATTTATTTGGGCAAAATATTGAAATTGAGTTGCTCTAGCTTTGTAGAAATTTGTATCTGAACAAGTCATCCAGTAACCCTTTGTAGGTAATGGCAATAAAAGGAAAGAGGTGATTCTGTGGTACAATTTGTCTTGCTTTGCTATACATATATCAAGTAGGTCAAATGAATCACCCACTATCTGATCTAAAACTCAGGAATGTGAACAAGGAAAATTGGGAAACAAAGATAAACGGGCTTATCAGGAGAGATGGAGAAAATACTAAGAAGAAGAAAGTGTTAAGGAAAAGAAGAGAGAAGAAAGAAGATATAAATTGTGAAGGCATCATTGGTCTTTTAGAAATAGTTGCAACGATCAAGCAAACAACAGCTGTGTGTGAGTACTGAATGGAGAAATTGCAAAGTGAAAATAAGCTATGAAATATGCAATAATATATTATTGCAAATACATAAGATTCTGTATGTATTGAGAGCTTCTCAACTAAGCAACTTAACTATGCATATGGAGAATTCTTCATAGCAATTGAGAAGGAGAACTTTCTGTAAAGGAATATGGCATGTCTTTGGGAAGAGAAAGATGTTTTGTCATGGCAGATGCAGTGAAAAGAAGTAAAAAATGGATGCACATAGGAACCAAAATTTTGGTCTTTCTGGGTTAGATACTGATGTGTGAGAAAGAGGAAGAAGAGAAGGGAGGAGAAAGGGGAGTGAATTGAGGATATACAAAATACAAGGAAAAGAAAAGCTGAGGAAGAGAAGTGTGGAGAGGGAAAGGCAAACACAAAACCATGGCTGAATTATATAGAGAAAAGCCAGTCAAATAAAGCTGAATTAGTTTTGTCTACCTTCAGGAAAAAAAAATATTGGAGAAGCATTGCATGTAATTACACTGAAAATATGCTTTTGTGAGTCACTTTTATTCTTCATGGGGAAAAAAAACCCAAGTAAATGTATTACAGGAAGACTTTTGTACTTGTTCATCTTGAAATATCCCAGAACAACATTCTACATTATGATGTATGTTTTTCAAGATGTCTTAAGCAAATGTTTTAAGTGTTTCTTACTTAAACTAGTCCTTAAGTAAATTAAAACAGCAGAAAAGTATATGAAACCATTGTAAAAATTGTTTCAAGTTCTATGCTTTTATTACTTTAAACACCTTACCTGAAGGTTTTTTATATTCTTCTCATGCACAGAAGAAATTGGCCCAAGAAAAGAAACATTCCTGGATAATGGGAAGCAACATGTGTGCATTTCTAAAAGCAGAGAAACTCTTTGAACATCTTCCAAAAAAATCCAAGTATATGCACATATTCTTCCAGCTAAAAGGAGCACCAACACTTGCTGTCTTCTTACACATTGCTTCATTTTATCTTTTGTATTTATACAACTACTGCTTATATCTTGCAGTTGATTCATTAAGAATAGTTTTGGCTGTGTGCTCTTCCTCCCCACCCCTCCCTCGTGGATCTTAAGGAGGAATTTTATCTCAGGGGAGAAGAAAGAAATTTATTTTTAGGTAATCCTTTCAGATGGGAAGAAGGGCACTGCTCATTATAACATATCGTAATCATAGTCTTCTACCTTGCCTTCTGCTTCAGCCCTTGAAAGTGGAAAGTAACAAGAAAGAGAACAGAACAGTACCTTTCACCCTGCTCCCCACTCTTGGTGTTGCTCACATCTGGAGAAGCTGGAAGGAATAGCTTAAAGAACAAGGAGGTATCAATTACAAAATTTAAAAAAAAGGATGAGAGATAGAAAGCAACTACTGGTCTGCTTTTTCCTTTGCTTCTGCAGTCATTTCACACTCACAGTCTCTCAGTCAGTGAATGTGAATGTGAATGACTCTTGGAAATTAATGCCAAGGTGTTACCTCCCAACAATAAGTTGTACTTCCTTCCTCATATAAAATTATTTAAATTATCCTCTTATTAGCTGGTAAAGTGTAACATTGGGCCACAGTTTAAGGGAATAAATTTTGTGACATCTGAAGTAATTGCTTCTCATAACCAAGCTCAGAAATATCCAAAGAAAGAGGAACTACTTCAACCTAAATAAAGCATGAAATTGAACAAGTAGTTCTACTGAGAACGGGCAGTAAGGGGCCAGACAATGGAAGCTATGCTCACATGGCTCCAAAACTTAATCTTGTGTCCCACCATGGGATATTTAGGATGCAGATATTCCTTATAAACATGTTAAGGAGTCAAGAGAGTAGTGAAACATTATTAGTAAGCTAAGTCAGTCATTCATGAAACAGAGAGCTTCAGAAACAGCACAGTCTGCTTTTCTCTTCATGCCTGTTATTATTTCAGCCAAAGATATCTTACAAATGAAGAAGGCAAGCCAAAGACCAAGGCCTGAAATGGCTTACTTTTACTTCCTCATTTTTGCCTCTTCATTCTAGCTGCATTTTTCTAGTGTTATGAATTGGCAATGCATAAAAAGTGATACCAATGGAAAGCAACATGTTACATACCATGTACATTGACAGTGGCAGTTGGAAATTGGGAAGGTAATGAGGAAAGGTGAGAGGGAATTTGGAAAGTCAATGAGCAGTATCTTACAAACAAATTTAGTCAGTGATGCCAAAGAGGCCAACAAAATGTGGTTTTGTTTATTGTTGGGCAAGGATCTAAGTTTTTTAAGAAGCACTTGTAACTGCACAGAAAATTCCAGAAGAAATAAATGTTGCTTGTGTCATGTGTGAAGCCAGTCTTTCCTTATAAAATGCAGTAGACCTGCAAAATGTATAGAAAATCCCTCTTTTTGTCCTCAACAGCAGACTCAACTTGAACCTAACCTGGTACATAGAAATAGACCTAAGCCTACAAAGTCCTCTATCTTACTAGCTGAATTCTGTCTGGTGAGTTGCTCTGCATTTTGATTTTCAGAAACACCCACATATCCCTTTCTCTTCTGAATAAAGGATGAGACAACAAATGGGTCATATGTCATTGAAGGGGTCAACCTAGTGGTGTTCTAATGTCCTGAAATAAATCACCTTATAAAGCAGAGACTCCTCACAGAGAACTCTGTCAGCTTTCCTAGTTCAATGAGGTGCTAACAGGCACTGTAGGCTTTCATGTAGATGGAGTCATTAAGGAAAAAAAGCAGTCTTTGATGATATTCAGTCACAATCTAATTTACTGTTTTGTTTGTTCATTACACATTATTTGTGTTTACTTGCATGAAGTCAGAAATATCATTCAAGACAATATGGTTTTATATGTTTGCTCCAAGTGTGAACAAAGCCTCATATACTCATTCAGAAAATAATTCTATAAGAACCTGTATAAGCAAATACATCATTTATGTGCAACTTCTGTTTGGGAGGTGAATTCTTTAGAAAATCAAGTGTTCTTCCAACATGGATAGGCAACTCTCACACTTCCAGTGTTTTGAACAGAGCCTAGAACAAAAATATTTATTTCATCCCTGCTGTTAGTGTGGTAATCAATTGACAAGGAGCATTGCTAAGGCCAAAAAATAGCAGGCAGGTATGCTAGAGAGAATGAAAAGAGAAGAACTTGAGCATCAGCTTTCACTCATTCCAAGTCTCGCCTGCCCACTGGTGAGGAGAGCTGGCAGCAACTCTTTCACTGATCTTCCTCTGAGCCACAAATCTGCTATCAGGTTGCCCAGTTTGAAAGAAGGGGTTGCCCCAGTCCCTTCTAGAAACAATCTAATAAGCCAAACAAGTTGGATTTCAGTTTTGAGAACTTTTCTGGTTGCTGTTATTGGCTTGTTACTATTAAACTATTATATTAAACTTTTTTCTAAACATGGATATGTTTTGAAGCAAAAAATAAACATTACAGCTCTCATTTCCTTGAGAATAAAATAACCTTTATGCCAAGGTTACCAGAATCATTTAGATAAAACTGACACATCAGAGCAGACCCATGTTCAGTTTAATCTAGTATTGCTTGCCAAGAGTGCTAGTACAGGACTAACAAAGTGGAATTTAACAGTCTTCTCCATAAAACTGTCCAAACACCATCCAAGCCATGTGAACTTTTAGCACTCACAGTGTTCTTTATCAGGAAATTCCACTCTTTAATTTAGTGTTGGGGAAACTACAGCCTCTTGTCATCTGCTTTGCACTTACCAGTTGGTGGTTTTCACTCCTAGGTTTTATAGAGAAGGACAGGCAGTTCCCCTTTTATCCTCTTAATGGCATTCAACATTTAAGCCTCTGTTGTGTACCCCCTCAGACTCTCTCCAGTCTGCTCTGTGGTTCCTGTGTGACTCAGAACCATCCCAGATTTTTGATTGTCCTTGTTGCCCTTGTCTGAGCTCCTTGCAGTTCTATCATTTTATTTTTGAGATGGAGCAACTAGAAGTACACAGTGTGTTCAAGCTCTACATGCCTCAGGGATTCATCACCATCAGGTGGTGGCAGAGTAATGTTAGTCTTCTCTTCTGTTTTATATTGCTTTCCTTAAAATCCCTAACATTCAATTTCTTCTTCTCTCCTTTTTTTTTTTTTCCCCTACTGAATGACTGTGTTACCTCTGTATTCAGAACACAAAACCTTTGTTTCTGGCTGGTAATGATTAGCTCCCAATACATGCAAAATTGGGATTTTTCTCCCATGTACATTATTTTATGTACATCTATGGTCATTAGCATCTCTATTTATTTCATAATTCAGTACTGTGAGATACTTCTGCACTTCTCTTACAGCTAACTTTCCCTTTTCACTGCCATAAATTATCAGCAAAAAGCTGTCACCAAAGTGTGACCTTTTCTAGAGCTCCTATAAGTTGAACAGCATCAACCACACCTCAGTTGCAACTGTGTTCATTCTGAAGTCATCAAGTTTCAAGCCTGAAATTTTACCAAGTCTGTCTTTGTTTATCCTTATTCTTTACCATGCTTGTATTAATTCTAGCTTAAGGAGGCAGGTTGTCAGGTGGTGTGTAAGCAGACACTGACAAGCCCAGTCTTCATTCTTTTGGGAATCCTGCAGGCATCACTCTTCGGTCTGGGAGGTCAAAAGACAAAGGCACTTGCAGTGAAGCAAGAAACAAAGTTGAGAAACCATCCTGGGAGATAGGGAGCAAGAGATAATGACTTATAGGAGAGGGAGACTGAAAGAAAAGAAAACCTGGACATAACCTAGAACTGCATGGATCATCAGAATTTCAATTCCAGAAAACAGCAAAGGCAAAGTAGGGAAACAAAAACAGATAAAGAGGTTGAGGGAGTCTCCAGAAAGATAATCAGTACCAAAGAACAGAAGAAAAATTCATTCTCCAGAAGCAGAAGAAAAATCAGGTAAGGAAAGGAGGGATTCATTTAAAGGACAACTGCTCCCCGTATTTCCACTCAAAACTGTAAAGGATGCTATTTTAAATTTTTTTTAATAGACAATGTGAGAGAAAAGTGGAGTCCTACAGGGTATAAAATCACCAGTTATTCTATTTGCCATTATAACCTGACAGAAATCTCACATCAGCTGACAATGGCTTTGGTAGAAACTGCAGAACAAATGTGTGTGTAGCTCAGCAGTGCTGTAAATTTGTGAAAATAATCTGCAAGAAAACAGCCTGTAAAAGAAACTGGTTACAATCTTTCCTAAGTCATTTCCAAAGGGAGTTGTCCATGCTGCATGTATGGACACTGCTTTATAAGGCAATACTTGTTAGATAACAGTTTTCTCAGCAAGACCCAATGGATAGAAGATGTAATTGACGCTGTCAAAAAAACCTGTTTCCACATTTCTAAACACAGCAGTTGTTCACAAAGCACTGAAATCTGTGCATCTCACAAAACCTCCCTCTGATCTGTAAAATTTGCTCACAAACACTATGCTTGAGTCTGGGGCTGATGTTAAAAATCTTGTTCCTAATGCAGAGCTGTCTCCAAATTGCAGATGAGAAAATCATTTAAGAGATGGAGCTAGAGCATGCATCACATTTTGGTTTTTGTTTCTCGTTAGCTGAATTGATATTTCTTGGCTAGTATTTTTATCTGATTAATTACCAGTGAGCATCAGAGTGATAATGCTAAAGCCTTTGCATCATTCACTGTACAGAGGGTTGTGCCAGAAAAAAACAAGATTTCCAATTATGAGCTGCCAAATTCCTTTAGCCTTGTTACAGGAGATCCACTCAGAATGACAAATTAATTCATTTTCATTGCCAATCTAGTCATTGTCGTCTCCACTGAGACTGTCAATAACTGCCAATTGTGATGCTGAAAATTGTGATATTTTATGTTGGCTTGCTTGCTGGTGTCAAGGGATAGGAAGTAGATTTGTCAACTTCACATTGAATTTATGCCCTATAGAACTGGTAAAATCTTACACCCAAGGAAGACTTTCATGTCTGAATATTGAACAATGATCCCAAAAAATGGATCTTAAGAATTGGAAATAACTGTCCAAGAAATAAAAAGATGTCTTTTAGAGGCCAGAACTTTCAGGATAAAATTATAAAATCACTGACAAAAAAAATGCTGTGATAAATATTTGCAAAGAAAATTATAAAACAAAATTCTTTAACTGCATGAATTAAAAAAGAAAGAGTTAAAAAAAAACCCCAAGAAGTAGGGGAATAGGAATGGGGTAACAGTGAGATGGAGATTAAAGATACCTGAGATATGGTCTTCAAACTAAATCAATAGTCTACATTAGTTTCTCAAAAATTATGAAGTTAGCAATATGGGGGATGGTGAGTGAAAATGGGGTCTGTGGAAATAGAAATTAATTCATTTTAAGTGGAAGAAAGATTGTAAGATTTAAATGGGGGCAAGAGTGGGGAATAAACAAAAATTCCAATGGAAAATTGATATTTACAGTGTCACAATGGGTTTGACACAATATCGTCTGATTGAATTACAGTGTATGCAATGCATGCAATGTCTGCATTTGAGGAGAACGGGGGAAAGAAGTGCTCAGACAAGTTTGTGTCTTGTCATACATTATATCATTATACACTAGACATTAGGACAGAGTTGGAAGTAATTAGTAATTAATAAAATGCAGATTAAATAGAAAAGGAGATGGAGTGCAATATGGATTTAGCATATTAGACTGTAGCACAGAAGTACACAGTCTTTAATCAGGGATATAATGTTTTATAAAAGTGGGAATGAAACATACCCTGTGTCATTCTGACAACCATGGTTACTGAAATTGCTATAAAGTGGCTGGTACAGCTCAAGAAGGGAAATTATTATTTAAATGGAAAAAGAGAATGATGTCCAGAAATGCTATAAATGGAGAAAAGTAGTAGGTGAAAGAAAGACGTCAATGAGTGGTACTGAAAGAGGATGTATGTGGCTAAAGTAAGACTTTCTTATGAATTGGTTCTAGGATACTTTTCTCTTTATTCAGCATTTTCATTCATAGTCTTGTCACAAGAAGCAGAAGTGAGATAATTAGATGTACTGATGAAAAAATATGGGGAATAACTGTCAATAAAGGGAAGAATCGTGAGTTTCCATAGGAAGTATTTTAATATAATCAGATGGAATTCAATAGGGGAGAGTCACAGCAAGGCACTTAATAACTAAGACAAAGCATTTCTGCTAGGACCTGGTTATTTAAAAATAAGTGTGAAACAGAAATACCTGGGTGTATGAGGCAATCACAATGATCTGTTCAGGAACATGAGGCAGTGGTATAAAAGAGAAATGCAACCACCAGGTGTTCTGGTAATAATGATCTTTAGTGATGAGAGACTATTGATAAAGGCAATAGGAAGCAAATGTTTGTCAAAACAGAGATGTTTCACGCAAAATTGACTAGTATTTTTCAGTGAAATTGGGTTTTGCTAGCGAATTTCCACCCAGCTTCAGCAGTGCCATGGTCCTGGATCGTCTCTCTTGGGTTATCTCTCACCTTTGTCCTGGTACTTTTAAATGACTTGAGATAAATGGCACATCCAACCTGTATCCAGTGGCCAGCTGATGGATGGAGAGTGCTTCCCAAAGCACTCTCAGTAGCTTCATTTTTGATTGTCTTTTTGACTGCCATAGTTGCCAAGACTTTTGTTAGCAAGCACAAGCTGCCAGTTCTGCATCTGGGCAATTTCTGCATTTCTTTCTTACCCCTTTTTTAAAGCTTTGCAGTGTGTGATGCTCTGAACAACTGGTCCTGCTTGGAAAGAGCACAATATCTAAGTGTTTTTTTAAATCCCAAATGTTTGTAATTAAGTACTAATATGATGGTGGATCAAAGATTGACAGGACTTACAGCTCAAAATTTTCAAACCTGTAGCTCAGCTTATTAAGCTTCATGGTCCATGGGCTTCCTTCAGACCTTTTGACATGGTCATTTCCATAGTGGCTCTTGGTATGTCTGGAGCTGTGTCTCAAAAGACAATAGAGGGAGTTTCAGTCCCCAGTGCCTTCATTTTTCTTGCATTTGGCATTCTTGCTATCTGCTTGAAGATAAGCCGAGTATTCTCTAAAGAGTGTCTTAGAGTAAAAGCAACCAAAACTCAGGATTTCACTTCCATGAGAAAGATCTCCCACATCCCAGACACTTTATGCAAGACAGACAATACATTATAGTTCAGGGCTCTAATGAAAAATACGTTGTGGTAGGGGATAAAATTTTCTTAAGGAAAAATTGAAACATCTCTTTCCTATTGCTTGAACAATATGCAATGTAGAGCCATCCTAACTCTTGGAAATTCTTTGTGCTTACCTAGAACCTGAGGGCAGCTTCTCAGGCAATCTCCAAGGCTGGGTGAGCCTTAGAAGTTCCCTGGAAACACAGGGATAACTCTCCCACCTCAAAGTCCTTGGGTAAGACCCTGAAAGCTGTGGCAGCACCTTTACTGACAGGGCAGACATTCTAATTATATTCACAGCAGACTCAAGTTCTCTGCCTTCCCTCTGAAGGGTTTGTCTGAAGCATTGTCTGGAGGTGGTGGGTTATTCAGTCTCAGGAGGATCATCAGTGGCTCTGTTTATTCAGGCACCTGTTTAATGAGCCTGGCATAATGAGCCTCACAAAAGCATTTCAACAGGATAATTTGCCAAAGCCTAGCTTGAATTTGTTGAATTGGTTTTAAAATATTTTATTTTTAAAAATCCTAGGATTTTTATTGCCTGTAGGCAATAACTCTTCCCAAAACATAGATAACACTGATAATACAAAGATATCTTAAAATTCATATGATAATAGGATTGGCTACTCATAGAACTGACTTTGTAACAGTACCTGTGAAATTACGTGCCACAAGTTGTCAGAGTTGCTCTGCAAAGTTCAAAGGGAAAAACCCATTCTTAACATAAACAGCAAACTCTATTTCCCCTGAATAAATCAGGGAGCCCCCTGCACGCATTTGCAATGTCTTATATCTATTGCCATTACAGTGCTTAGCAGTTTGGGTTCAGTGCAGATCCCTGAGCTTATCTCTAACCTCTGTTTATCTCTCATCTCTGCAAAGATTAGTTTCTCTGAACATTGGGACGGATCATCTCTGCAGACTGCTTGCTTCTTGTCGCCAACTCCTTGCTTCACAAAGGCTGAACTTTAGAAATTTTGTTGGCCTTTTTCCATCTTAAGTTCCTTCACTCACAGTGTGTCTTCCTAAAAGATATTTCATGCTCTGTCAGGATCCTGGACAACAGAGCTGCTTTTCTCTCACACTGAAGAGGATCTGCTTGGCTGGCACTGCTCGCTGCCTAGCAGTGGGAGACGATATTGTGTGTCTCACGTATGGAGCTGTCTCTAATTAACCAAATGTCTGTGGTTCCAAAGATAAATGTGGGTGCTGGGAGCCTCAGCTCTACGATATAAGTCTGTATGCCATCTTCAGCATCTTGGTTTTGGGCTTAAGGAAAATGTTTTTCTAATTTCTCGTTCTCAGTGGAGTTTCAGCGCTTGTCAAGTAAGAAGAGTGTTTTATCAGTTGTCCTAGTATTTCAGGCATTATTTATGGCAAATGTTTCTCACTCTTTTCTCAACAAGAGAGTCAAAAGCTTTACCATTATAATCACATCTGTATTTCCCAATATCAAATTAATTATATATGCAAAATATCTGTGCCTGGGAGACAAGTATGCTTTGTCACTGAACTCCATGCTAATAGGACAAATTTGGTCAAGTTTTAAGGCCTGTTTTCCTGTTAAGCTCTCACTTTTTTTGCTCTCCCAAATCCTCATTATCAACCAGTATTTCACATGACAGTGAGAACTGCATGTTTCGCCTAACTGAACCAATCTACAGATTTCTTGAGGTAAGAACTCACAGCCCTACAGACTTCTATGTGGATCATCATACATCTCTGTGTGTAACAAAAGGCCATATCTAAGCACACATATGCATTATCAAGCTGTGGAAAAGTGGGTAAAGACAATCATGTGGGACAAGGACAAACTGATGCATCAGTCAGGTAATTAACATTCAGCATTTAGGTGTATTTTCCCATCATGTTGTTACTCTAGGACTCTGACAGCCCTTGGTACAACTGCATTTATCCTGCAGGATAACTTTTGCTTCATTTGGAAATCCAAACTCATTGCTTCAGCTACTGATCCACTCAATGCATTTCTTGTTTAGGACACCTTTGTCTGCCCCTTCAGGTACCTTCCTCTTCCTTTCTGTCCAGCCCTCTGCTGCAGGTGCCACCAAGGCCATGGAGTCAGAGAACGGCCAAAGGCTCACACCACTGAGGCCTCTGCATCCCACTGAGGGCAGGATCAGGACTAAGGAGTTACATGGGGGCAGCTGGGCTATGACCCTCTTTCACCCTTTTGTACCTCACATGGGACAAAGAAGGTGCCTGAAATGAACAGTTGAGCATTATGGCATCTCAAATGTCATTCATTAAATATTTCCTCCTATGCATCTTTCAGTACCATTACTGAGGTGTTTTTAAAAGGCTATAGCACAACTTTCTATAGATTGGTAAGTTACAACTGAACTGAAGGATCATAGAGAGGGCAATGCCAAAAAGCTTGATGAGAAGAGCTATACATGGTAGAGTAAGGAATTAATAATATTCCATTGAAGATACCATATGTCCTTCCAACAGCTAGTCATCTTTAATAAAAGAATTTAAAGCAAGACTTGTTCTCAGTGTTAGTCTGCCAGATTCACTAAGAACCTTCATTTTGAGAACAGCATTTTTGAAACATTCAGAAGAGGAAGGAAAATAACGCAGTGCTATTATAAAAACTAGCAATAACAGGAGATAAGAAAAAAATCTTACTTATTAATTTTGTCCTAGGAACAGTTCTTATGCAGTGTTAATAATACCTTTGAGCTAAAGAGAGGACTGAGAAAAAATGCTGCACATGTGTAACAGCACATGTGATATCAAAAAATTTTTCTATCTTTATCATTTCAAAATACCATATTCATCAAACTGAAATAATTTTCCGGAAGTGTTTTAATTGCAGCATTTTTTCCCTTTGACTTGGGATTAAATTTTTGATCCAAATGAGAGAGACAAGCAGAAACTATTCCCCAAGTGACTGTTGAACTGGGACGTGGAAGCCACAGGTGCAAGTTCCTGTCTGTATCAGACAGAAGGAATTTCACTGTGGAGCAAGTATTTCATTTCACATGACTGCCTCCAGTATTGCTATTCTGAAAATAGCTCTTTTTTATGTTTTACATCAAAGGAAAAAGTGTTTCAAACTCTCTTGCTCTTTTTCAATATGGAATGAACACAAATTTCAAAATCTTCCACTTCTGTTTCTTTCCCTGAACTTGATTTCTCATTTTTCAACTAGCTCTATGATCACATGGTCCATCTTATATTTTACTGCCAATCTTACACATGTCATAAACAGAGTCTCCAGCTACAGAATGAATTATTTATACAAAGGGAGTGAATCCCAGAACATTGCAAGTTTCCTGCATGAATACTTTTGTGCCTCTCGTTTGTCACACACTTCATCCCATATTTGGCTCTTGTCAGATTGAGAGCAAAGGCCACGGGTTGCTGCCCCAATAGGAGCATCTTCTCTTCCCCTTTTTTTTTCAGAGCCCCGAGGACATAAAAATATGACACTGCTATAGTAGGATTGCTTTAATGCCCCCTTTGTGTCTGCCCTCTTGCAGTGCTTGAGGGGAAGTAGGGGAGATGGAAAGATTTGTTCTTTCTTAATGTCTTTGCTCATGGGTAGGGTAAGTTCTGGCACATCACCCACATCTGCCTGAACATCATGCTGTGGTTTGTAAAGGTGCTATGTGGACGCAGAGACAGTAAGTGGAATGGATTTTACATTTTCCACAATTTCCATGAATTTTGTTCATAAATGGGAAGGAGTTTTTTTTTACAATTTAATAACATTTTACTGTTTGTCATTAAAGGTCTTTTTATTCTTAGTCCTATAAAATTATCTGATTTAGCACTAAGAGTGCTCATGAGGTGTGTAGCTTGCAGAAGACCCCAAGGTGTCAGTTCTTCATTGCACAGAAAGAGAATATGTCTGAATTATCCCTTTTGAATTGCAGCGTTCTCTTCCACAACTGCAAATCTGGAAGGGTCTGTAGAGAACAGGAAAACCTATGAGCTATAAAAAAAGTTCCTAATGAAAAGCAGCGGAACTGCAGAAAACAATCTTGGAAGATAAATACCAATTATGGAGGGTACCTCCTTTCAGCAACACCAGGAACAAAGCAATATAAATTACACACAGAGGAGAAATAAATCTAACTTTAATTAGGTCAGAAGTTCATGTGTCTGTAATAATGAGCTTTGCAGACGCTGCTGCCTCTTATGTTCTACCTCTGCTCCTCCCCAGCTCCAGGATGTGGCTCCAGGTTTTAGATGTGTCTCACCAGGAGCTCCACAACCTGTTGCCTACAATGGCCCTGGTGCATCTCTAGAAGGCTTTGAGTGCTTTTTCTGCCTTAGCTGGCAGGAGCAAAGCCTTCTGGGATAATTAGTGCTGCTTCAATTGGACAGGTAGCGGATGGGAAATAAACAGGTTCAAGAGCTCAAGGGACATCCGTGTTGCTGTAGGCAGGGAGGCAGTGGAAAATAAATATAGCTAAGCAGTTGGAAAAATATTTATTTATTTATGCTCCTTTCCTTTTGAGATGTGAGATGAGGACCAGCCCCAATATGAACTCATTTTTTTCCTAAGCAGTTGCCAGCTCTCTCCAGCCCTTGAAAATCGCATCCCACGTAAGTCCATGGCACAGTGATGACCCATTTGGAAATGCTTTTCCTTATTGTTAACTGTGAAAGGAGATAATTTGTTACATAAATAATGAATTAGATGTGTATTAATTTAGAACTGCTTGTCTGAATGGTTTGCAAAGCAGCTGTGTGATTTTAGGCAGTCATATGCTGTCAATTAACAACTTATTCTAAGCCAAATCTGTGTAAGCTTATTATGTGTATCACACAGTGTGGAATTTTTTTAGGTTTTACTAATTCTAGCTGTATACTATTGGCTGCATAGTAGTTTTAAACTGCTAAAGATTAGTAAAAATCCCAGTTAAATTACTGACGGGCAGAGGGAACTTCCAGTTGCATTCCAGCTATTAATCTGCTAGTGATACTTTTCATGTTGTTGAGAAGTTGGGAGACCTCATTAAAATCCCCAGGTTTTCTTTATGGAAAACTTAGTACAAGCCTGGAAAGACAACATTCAGACTGAATATTCATAATACATTACCAATATTTTATTCAATTAAGGGAGGGAGCTTTTAAGTTCATAGTGACACAAGCAGCATGACTTATACTTACAAGCCTGATTGCTGTCTGTCTTTCCAAAAGAATTATGCCCCAAAATTTCAAAAGATTGATCTTGTGTCCTTAGAGAAGTTGGAAATATCAGAGAGAACTAATTTTTTAAAAATATGCCTAGAAGAGATTACTTGAAACCTCTGACAATTTCCTTTTATTTTTTAAGCATGTTGTATATGAAAACAATAATTCCACATTTTGATTATTCTGATCCTATCAAAAAATAGCAAGACCTTTAATCAATCTTGAGGGGCTGCCTCTTAGCAGTAGAATTATTGATAGCCTCTCTTAACAATGCAAGTTTTCTCTACTCAGTATTTCTAAAAGGATAGTCCCAAACTTCCCCTTCGTATTTGCAATATACTGCTCTGCATAGTTTGGACTGAAGTACACAAGCATGATCATATCTGGGTTTCTGCAAAACTGTTCCTTCTCTAAGAATGTGGTCATTGCTAAGGGGAAAAAAAAAAAAAGGCAAACTTTTATGTAAACTTCAGGGCCTTATTTTGCCACAAAACTTTGGCCCAAGCTTGTGGAGCTTTAAGCATTTTCACAGGAAGAATTCCTCAAGCTGTGTATGAAGTCCTTAGTAAAATCACTTATATTGAAACTTGTAACACTAGGAAAATTATGCAGAAGCTTGGCTGTGAATCAGGCAAAACTCAAGTGCATCGAGCCTGTGTATTCCTGTGTTTCCCAGTGTGTCATGGCTCCCCAGCTTCTCACTCACTCACATCATCTGGGCGCCTGACCCACACTTAAGCAGGAGAATGAAGAGCTTTGTGTCATTGCTAGGAAATGCATCCTACTGTAAAGAAATTTTAGACTTTACCCTATTAACAAAATTCTGCTTCTCCCCCCAGTGGAAGGAACCTCTGCCTTCATTCAACACATTGTGAATATGCTCAGTCCTGACTGCTTTACTCTTCTTCATCTTGATGCTCCTTACTTTCTTCATTCCCTCTCTTCTCCATCTGAGGTTTTTCTTCTATTACCTGTCCAGTTCCATTTTGGTCTCCAAAAAACCTATCAACTCCTTCAGAGACAAATCATATTTTCAGCTCTGAAATTCAGTATTTCTCCTGTCCAAACACATGGAGAAAAAAATACTCCTCTCAAAAAAATACTTAAAAAAAAAAGAAAAATGAATAGGAAAGCCTGCATAAAAGTTTGATCAAAATGTCTTTGGGATGCAGCTGCCTGCAGAAAAATTTAGTCAACAAACTTAATTTATTTAGTGCCAAATTTGGTGCCAGTGTGACCACTCCGGTCACTCCCTTAGTAGAGTAATTCAACTGCAGTGAATTGCTGATAACATGATATAAGAGTAAACAGAACTGCCATAAAACTGACAGGCAACAATTTTTAAACTTGATAAAAGTATTTTCTTGTGCAGAAAATGTTTCACACACAGTTTCCCTTGGACTGAGATAGCATTGACGCCCAGAGCTTAGAGCAAGACAGAGAAATACAGAAACTATTTCTACATAGAGTGTGAACATCCAATTACATCAGACAGGTTTCAGATCAAGACTTCAATGACTATTACCTGATCTATCAGAGTCAGACTAGGATACTACTTTCCTGACAGCAGATCATTTCATAATTTTGCGTAACAGAACTTTCTGAACCTTCTGCTGAACCGTTTGGCCGTTCACACAGGTACCCAGAAAAGGTAGTAACCAAAATAATGATATTATTTATTTAACTGTAAGCAAAAGAAGCAGCCTCATATTAGATCACATGTGGCTATTTCATGTATGTTAGGAAAAAATCACAAAGATTCATCCTGACTTTTTCAAGTCAAAGTTCTTCTTCGTAACTAAAATGAGCTACTCATACATTGGATTTTTTTCTTTCTGCATCCTTTTCCCAGTTTGCATTTTCTGCCTCTCCATGCCTCCACCTGTCTAGTATAGCCACATACTCTACTTCTCCCCTCAAACTGGCAAATTCTGATTCCTCAGCTAAGTTTCTCTGGTAAGCAAAGCAGCCAGTAAAATTAATAACATTTTCATAGCATTTCTTTTTAATTCATTCTATTGCTTAATTTGCTTATATGATTCTGCAGCTGAAGAAAAGGGATAAAATGTCAGACTATTGTACAGATCCAAACCAGCCCCTTTGAACTCTGATTTTACAGCAGAAGCATCAAAGAAGAATTGCTACTCCAAGGCTTTTATCAATAGAAACTGTAAGAAAGAAATGATAAAAGAACATATTCGCATTCTTACCTCAATTTCTCATTCTAACTTCAGGAAGCTCCTATTGAATTTGATGCTGTAGGATTAAGCCTTTGGGCCCAGATCCTCAAAGGTACTTAAGTGTTGCAAAGCTAACTTTTATTCCTCCTGTGACCTCATGGATTTCTCAACCCAAATACAACTTCCCAGGCAATGAATATTAGGAGGGATTTTTTTCTTTCCTTACTTAAAAAAAAAAAAAACAAACTCAGGAATCACCAGAGCAAGGATCTGCTTAAATTAGCCATGTCTGAAGAGCAGACAAGTGGGACTAGACAGTCATCTGCCTCTGCAGTGGCTCAGACTGACCTAAATAGCGTTCACCTCCAGCTATTTTCTGGTTATTTTGGTGTGCAAGGGCTGATTAATGTCTATACATATGTAAGAATGATTGGCATGCCCAAGCAGACAGGAAGTAAAGAGGTAGAATAGAACAGGATGGAAAGAATAGAATAGAATAGAATAGAATAGAATAGAATAGAATAGAATAGAATAGAATAGAATAGAATAGAATAGAATAGAATAGAATAGCTGTCAGTTGGAAGGGAACTACAATGGCCATCTAGTCAAACTGCCTGACCAGGGCCACTTCACCTGGGTGATCTGATGCAGGCATGTTGATTTTAGAGCTAACTTAGTTGTTACATATCTGTCCACAGAGTTGCCCTGTTCAATGCAGCCCAACCAGGTCTCCTGTTGAAGCCATCCCACTGTCTACAAATTATGACATGTAGATTGCAAGAGAGCAGACAGCCCATGATTAGACGCCTCACTTGACCAATAGGAAGGTGACACTCAAGCCCTTGCCTTGAAGATTAGAATTTGATCTAACCTAAAAGTCAAGTTTGGGCTGTGGAAGGGATCTCAGCCACTGCTAATGCTCAGGTTGACCTCAGCATTTAGGCTGCAAAGTGTCTTGTCACCGGTCAGCCACCTACAGGATTTAAATACCCATCTTGTCCAGTGGTATCTTGCCAGAGATTTTGAGCATTTTAGCGGGCTGTGTGTGCATGGGGATGCTGAAGAAATACCTTTGGGGATCTGGGCCTTAGTTTCACTAACCTGGAGAATCTGTTTTCTCTTTCCAGTCTCCTGTGATAATTCAAGGGCGGGACCCTCTTTTCTTGAGTGTGGACACGCATCATCATGATGGAGACTGTGGGTTACCATCATCATCCTTGTTGGGGTACGGCAGGACATCAGCCCTCAGCCCCCCACTCTCCCCTGCCTTTGCAGAGCACTTGCTTCTCCAGCTCTCTAGTGTGAGACATGAAATAGTGGAACCAAGTAGTATTGCAGCTGCAGAGGGATAAAGGATTTCCAGCTGTATCTAACCTGCTGCGGCCTCAGCTTCCCTCCCCAGCTGCATTTGTCAGGCCCACCATCTTTCATTGTGCTCCATCACCTCTCACCCTTCTCTGCTGCTCCATTTTTATGGAAATTCATTTATAAAAGGAAGACAGTTATATTTATAATGTAAAGCGCGCTGGAATACTTAATCTTTCACTTCATTTTTTTTTCAAGTGTGCCTTACTCAGACGTGGACTGATAAGACGACAAGTGCTAAAACAATCTGTGAAATGATGCATGGACTTTTAAGCAAATTAATAAGTGCCTTGGAGCAAAGATATATATAATCACAGAAAAACCTGACTCCTTTCATAGGAGATATACCCTTGAAATACTGTTTTATCTGGTTAATTAGAGTTAGGGGGTGGAAACACTGGCTTTCACGAGATTAAAGAGAAAACTTAAAATATTCAGATGTGAATTTGTTTTATGTCATATACTACATACACACTTAAATATGAAAGTTTGATCCTTTAATATTTAACCAATGGACAGTCCACTGAGACATCTCTTTCATTTCCACTGGGGTCCTGGTACAAGCACCAGCTAGTTTTAATAGACATCACACATTTTAAAAAAAATAGGTGCAGTTAAGACACAGTTCAGCTAAGAGCCATGGGGCACAATATGTTGCATGGGTCAAAAGCGCACGTCCTAAAGGAACTAGTGAACTAGAACAGTGTCTTTGTTATTAATCCGGAAATTGCATTTTTAGAACATATATTGCTGACTATATAAGTCTCCTTTTTTTTTTCTTTTCTTCCAGTAATTTCTTTTTTCACATGAACAGAGCAAACATCTCTCTTTGTTCCTTATAAAGATCTTTTAACTTTCCTGTTCCAGCTAGACAGTAACAATTCCTTATGCATCTTAACATTTATGTTTATGCAGGCTACAAATGTCCGTGCTCATACTCATGCCAGACGTCTTTAATACACACTTCCACCTGCCAGCGACCTGCTCGTGACCTTCTTCAGAAATGAAAGGTAACTTGGCTAGCTCTATTTCTGGTCCCTCTGAAAAAGGATTGTCAGGTCAAATTGTGACAGTTTAAGTGTGATGTCTGATATTGACTGCTGTCCAGCAGGGACTGTAAGCGCTGCGTCTCCCACTTCATTCAGGACCTTTCTATTGACTTGCACTATCGTCTTAAGGTTAGTCTTTTATCTCCTGTGCTTCCAGGCAAAGAAATAAGTGGCACTGGAGCAAACTGCTGCACCACAGCCCAGGGACACTGCTCTTGTGGAGGTAGTGGCTGTATGACTTTAATACCCACAATTTAGATGGGGATGACCACTCCACAGTGTCTCAGAGGCAGCTGTAATTACTATTAAAGCATCTTTCTGTAGCTCAATTTTAAATAAACTTACTTTTCCAAAGTACCTATTTCTCTGTGTATCTCTGTTTGCATGTGTGTGCTTTGGACAAAACGGGACAACTTCTTTAAATGAGAAGTCCTTGTACAATAAGGCAAGAAAGTAAGAGAGATACTTAAAGTCAAGAGAACAAAGAAACAAAAAACTAAAAAAATACACTGTTGAATGCATTTTCTAACTGTACGTTATTGCTAAAAATATTATTATTTCTCCTTTTTCTTTCCCTTTCCACCCTCCAGGCTTGTCAAACCACTGTCCTAGCACCCATATTTGTACTTGCCAGTCCCTTCCCAGAGCGGAGCATGTTCTCATGGTTATTTCACTTCCAAGTCCAATTTTTTTACATAAAAACTTAATGTGGGACATTAGGAGATTTGAAGTAGTCCTTCTAATGGAGTAGGAACCTGAAAGAACTTGCAGATGCAGAGGATCTCTGCTGGTTACTGCCCAGGGTCAACAGCAAAAGTACAGAGAGAAAAAACATCTTTACACACTTATGTTTCTCCCTTTCAGTTTAAAGGATCTTCTATATAAATAAAACAACTGGATTTAAAAACTGAGCCCTTCAAGAATTACAGAATTTGTTGTGGTCTGATCTTTGATGCAATTCAGCCTAACATTGGAATAGTGGAATTCCATACTCTTCAAAATATGCAAGTTATTGCATATTATTATTTCTAATTCATAAATGTCTCGTGAATAGACACCATTTGAAAAACAGATTGTAAATCAACTGCACTACTATTTTTATTGTATTTAATTGGAATGGTTTTTATTTGGACTGTCAAATACAGATACTTCAATTTAAGTGGGTGGCATTGCACCATCTGCCATATTTTATCCCAGGATAAAACCATATTATTTAATTTTTCCTATCCACTTTCCAAGTACAGTTTCTCACTTAGATTATTCCATAGCTGGTATTTTCTCTCCTCTCCTTCTCTCAACATGAAACTCTACCCAAGCCTTGAGGAAATCTGTGCTGAAACAAATATATCAACTGTGATTTTTTTTTTTTATCTGGATTTTAGCAAAAGAAAAGTTGAAAACTCCTGCCTCATTCCACAAATGAAAACTTTGTTCAGTGTTAGCTTAGAATAGCTCAGTCTTGTTCAAAGAGATTAGCAACAATGGGTTTTCAGTTTTTACAATGTTAATCCATGATTAATCTAAACATATTTTAATGCTCCTTGAAGCACAGTATTATTTTCCTAATCCCGAGTTTGCCTCATTGATCCCATCCTTGCTTATTTTTCCCACAACAGTGCAATTTATACAAGATTGTAGCTAAAGTATTTATAGTAAAATCAGAAATTTATGATGATGATGAGGATGATGAATGTAGCTATAAGAGTTGATAAGATAGAAAGGTAGACCTCTTTCCAGCCCTTCAAACAGGGCCATCACCCAGAAAAAAAGTTGAGAACTAAAGTGTTGCTGTGATAATTTTCTACTTCCTTGGGATTCTTGAGTATTTACAGATGCTGTACATATGCCATTTCATATTAGTGAGAAGAAAACCAGTTAACAAGATGTCATAAGGTACTAGTTTAGAATTTTCCTCACATATATGCCATATGTAAAAAAAGAACAAGATTTCAGAAGGATAAGGAGATTTTCTTGCATTTTGAATTATACCAGGATATTTCTAAGAACAGTCTTTAAATATTTTTTTCATTTCTTAATGAAGCCTAGTTTCTATTTCTGACTAGACCTCATTATCTGAAACAGTAATGGAAGAGTGTGATAGTCATAAAATATAACTTCAGGCTCACAAAATATCTCTAGAAATAAAATGTTTTCCCATAATTTTTTTAACATTTAAGACCTATATTGAAAAGCATATGTATGTTAATGCTAAGGGTTTATTCATGGCTCCT
Organism: Fringilla coelebs; assembly: GCF_963513975.1. Lineage (NCBI taxonomy): Eukaryota > Metazoa > Chordata > Aves > Passeriformes > Fringillidae > Fringilla > Fringilla coelebs. The sequence continues at coordinate 65,114,850 of NC_140028.1, forward strand.
GTTTAAAATTAAAAAGTTAAAATGTGTTTGTTAAATGTCTCCTATGGCTGATGCCTCCTAATATCTGCAGCATCCACCAAAACCACTGAAAGTCAGGACACAGGCATTATGTAGTCTCTGCTTTTAATTTGCAGGTTGTAAGCAAAATCAGCCTCATGAAAAGAGGTGAAAGTTTTGGAGATTTTGCTTTGCATTAAATTTTCAATGGTCCTCAGTAAAAACAAATCTTATTCTTATCTGTTAACGTTCCTGCTTCCAGACTGCACTCCTTTCCAGACTGCACTCCTTTACCATAAGTTATCTTTATTGCTGCTAAAGGCTTTATACTCCCCAACAATATTCAGGGAACCCAAAACATATTTTTTAACCTTTCTGTGTAAATGTAGTACCCGTCCTACCCACCACTGCTCCTCCAGTGACTGTATAGATTGTTTTAGCAGGCAAGATGTTTTGTAGGCAGGATGTTTTGGCAAGCTACTGTCCTCCAGAGATTGAGTACAGCCGTGCTACATGTGGTGGCTCTCCAGTGCCATGGTCAGATGGATAGGAAGGAGCTCCTGGCTTTGGGGTGACTGGAGCAGACAGGTGCCCAGGCTGCCCTTCCCTTTCTCAGGACAAGTGGCAGTATCCACACGCTCCATCCAGTCTGTCACCAATTTGCTCCCTGTCAGTCTGGCATCTCTGTGGCTGACGTTGCCCTCCTTCTCCCATGGAGGATGTCAGAGTTGTCACACCACAACAAAACCGCCAGTGACACTTGAGTCAGGACACATGATAGGAAAATAAAAATGCTACCTACACGGAGTAATAACCCATCTTCCACTGATGAGGACTCCAGGGACTTTTTACACTGAGGTGAACAAGGACACCTCTGTGGTTGCCAACTACATATGGGCCTATTCTTGAATTTATTTGCTTTCTTGCAACATCTGCTCATATTCAGGGAGAGGAATAACCCTCAGGGAGCTGCAATACCCTTCCCCAAGGCTAACAGCAGTTGTGGGAAGGCTCTGGACTTTCCATTCCCTGGAGGAACAAGGAGGGGGGGATGCAAACCAAACTGCAACAAGCCAGGCAGAGCCCAGGCAGATGGGTCTTCTCTTTGTATATCCAGAGAAGCCATGCTCACTCCCAGTTGTCCCAGTAAACACATCAGCTTTCCAATCCTTAGAAGAGCAATTCCAGCCAAGACTTTCTAGACCTGATCAAATTAAATTTGAGGGTATAAGAGGTTCAGAGGTTTTAGAAATAGAATGCATTATTTACAACTAGAAGTATTTATTATTCAAACCATTCTATCAATGCTAAAAGAATATTTAATAGCTAATGTATTAAATCCATATTTTATGAATAGTCAGATAATTTTGATTTCTTTTTTTCTTTTTGTCAACTCGTTTAAGTGCCATGATGAGAAATAGCTTATTAAGTTCGTGTCACAGATAAGACTTCTATTTTCTCTTCACAGCTCAGAAGCATGCCAAAATAAAAATGAATAATGAATATTTTTCATACCTTAACACTTTTATTCTTAAAGCTTAATGTAGTGTTTGTGAAAATTAAAAGTAAAAATATGTTTAATATTTAATTACTGCATTCAAAGTTCATATCTTGTATGGCCGTTGAGAAGGTAAAAATCTATTCCACTCTAATATCAGCTGTAAATGTGAGCAGAACTGCCAATATTATCAATTTTAAAAAAATGTTGATAAATATGTGAATGATCAAATCTTTGCTGTCCTGAAAAGAAGTAGCAACTATTTCACATAGCAAAAGAACTTTGTAGGAGATCAGAAATCACAGAAGTGCCAAATAGAAATAGAGTGCAATAATCTGAAATTATAAACCTGATATGCTTTTATTAAATGCTTGATTCATTTCACAAAACAGCACAGAACCATGGAATGGCTTGGGTTGGAAGAGACCTAAAAGATCATCTAATTCCAACCTCTCTGTCATGGGCAGGGACACCTTTCACCATACCAGGTTGCTCGGAGCCACACCCAGCCTGGTGTTGAACACTTCTGATGTTGGGGCAGCCACAACTGCTCTGGGCAACCTCGCCACCATCACAGTAAAGAATTTCCTCACAGTAAAGAATTTCTTCCTAATACCTAATCTAAACCTGCCCTCCTTCAGCCTAAGGTCCTTTGCCACTTGTCCTGTCTCTTCATACCCTTTTGAAAAGTAACTCTCCAGCCTTCACTGGGCCCCCTTTAGGTACTGAAAGGTGCTCCAAGTTCTCCTTGGAACCTTTCCTTCTCCAGATCAAATGTCCCCAACTCTCTGTAACAGTAAGAACAGTAAGAACTGAGGCTGCAATATTTTCCTGTTTCTATATACTGCAGCATCTTTTTTGTTTGTTTGTTTCTTTTTATGCTCTCTTACAACACTTGTTTTCTCCTTTTCTTTTATTTGATTTATTGCACTCACCACTTTCAATTTTCACTTTCATTTTTGTTCTAATATCTGAAAAATTTGCAACTGCAGTGTCTTTAGAATGTCTTTTCTTCTGAAATAGACAGGATGCATCTTGTCCTGCCTAGTGGAACTAAAGTTTATTAAATATGTTGTGTGTATCATACATGTACTATAAGATAAAGGTCTCTTTGTTGTTGCAACAAATAGTACTGACTTATTGCAGGAACCATTTAATTAATAGTTCTCAGCCTGACTGAGAGTAATGGTTCAAGGAGTTAGCAAGTAAGTATTCTGTGAGCAACATTTACTGTGTTTAGTTAAAGACTGCAAGAGGACTGTCAAAAGGAAAGAAAACAATTTTTATTGCTTTCTGTACTCTGGGGACCCTCTGGAGGGAGAGCTGCACCCTTGCTGGACACAAGCAGCACAAAATGCTTCTACAACATGACAGGGAACTGACATGGAAGCCTGCAGAAGGAGAAAGGATTTGGCACAAGGAGGGAGCCTGTGTTCAGAAGAAAGCAGACCTCCCTCTGGCATTATGGAAAGAAAAAGGTTTTCCTAAGCAAGGAATTTGAGCAAACTAAGGTCCATTGACTATTCCTGATCTGAAAGGCAAGTGGAGGGATCACCTTGCACTGTATGGGTATGACAGGCAGGAAAAAAGTAATTCAGATAGTTGTGTTCAAGACTTATTTCATATGTGTTACCTGACAGATCCATGATCTCCCTATACAAAGAATTATGTTTTTCCAGTGAAGCAAATTTGTTCTTTGATAAAATCTGTCTTTAGAGCCAAGGAGATATTTATTGCCCCTGAATGACTCATGGAGGAAAAGGTGAGATTTCCCACGTTCTGGCCAGTCCAGGGTTTGTCATGTGTAGTTCTGTGTTTATTCTCTGCAAATGGTTTGCCTGCAGTTAAACCTGGATATTATTTTGCACCTTACACACTTCTGAACAAACAAAAAGTTGGACAGCAGCATGTCTGACATGTCTGTGATGATCTGTATGGCTTGAACTATAGCACAGCTTGTGGTGGGAAAAGGTGATGTGAATGATATACTCAATTCTGGTAAGTTATGTTATTTATCAAAGGCTACATTTTTTTTGTAATTTTATGGAGGTTACAGCAAAAAGGATGGCTGTTAGTCATTTAGACTGTCCCAGCACTTACTTTTACTCATCTACCCACCTGCATAAAACCAGCAAAATCTGATGTTATTTGCATCAGACCCCCAAATTACAACATGTTTCTTACTTCAGACCTGAAAAATACTGACAAAACTCGAGGTTAAACTGGAGAGAGATATAGGATCCCATCTCCTTCCTAAGCCCATTTTGTGAATGACTAGTTACAGGTTACTAGTGGCAGAAAGCCCTGTTCATGGGGAGGCAGCAGCCTTGGGCAAACAAAGTCATATTTGGGGTTCAAATTTGTTTCTGATTGTATTAAACGGAAACAGCAATATTAAACACATTACTAGGTTGCTCCAAATTTGACCAAGTTATTGAGTTCAAACTGAGTATTTTACCCTCTTTTAGCAAGCCATAAGACTCAGTATCATCTGCAAACATATCTTACATGCTTTTCTTAGTAGATTTGCTTCCAGGAAGTTGATCAAATTTCATAGGTCACACAGAGCTGAAGAATCAACTGGCAGTCAGTAGTCCTTCATACTTCCATACATACATATAAAAAAGCAAACTTTTAATGTGGAAGAAAACATGTTCAAAGGCTCATAGTAACAGCTCTTACTGAAAACATTATGTATCAGTACAGTTGCTTTTATCAATTGGCTTTGTGCTTTTGTGCTTTCTTAAAAAAAAAAAAAAAAAATAAACAAAAACCACCAGAACTCCACTCCAATATTTTCAGGACCATTTACTTCCACCAAGAGGATTTTTAGCATTTTCAGTTCTGTCCTTCACCTCCTTATGCACAAGGTTCAGTGTATCACCACCAGGATGATCAATCTGATCCCTGGATTTGGTGACTTTTTATTAGGGCATTGTGGGACTAGGTGCATTGTCCTGATGGCCACCACAGCTTCAAAAATCTCCAGATGTCTCTCCATCACACTCCTGTGCACCTGGAGAGCATTCTGCCTTGTGTCTCTGCTGGACAACCAGCATGAAGAGCATATGGTGGTTTGTAATTTTCTTATTAATATTTGCTGTTTATATTCATGCTTATTGCTTATTTTACTTTTTCAATTTTTTTTATACAGGAGATACCATATTAATATTAATTTAGTTTATTAAGGTTACTTTAGTTTATTTATTGCCCCTCTGCATAAAGTACTTGCAAAAAACCTTTCTGAAGTCTAGCAAGAAAAGAATAATTATCCAGTATTTGCTAGTACATGCTATTTCTAATATAGGCCGGTCAGTGCAGAAAGTATATCTATTAGGTGATTAAATGTCCTTTGATTCTGCATTTCTGAGGGTTTTCAATCTGCAAGTTATCTTTTGTCCTTCACAAGACTGCTGCTGTGAAGAAGACATACACATACATACACATTTCCTGTATTTTTTTCATAAAACATGTCAGAACAGGAGATGATTGGTATAAGATTACCCTGCCAATTGACACATATCTTGGACAAAACATTTTCCAGCCAGAGCACTGCTATGTTTAGGGCGCCTATTGTTTGAGATGGAAATACACACATCTGTTTGTATTTGTGCACATTTGTAGTCACCAGTCAGTATCTGTTTCTCTGCTGTTACAGGATGTTTTGATGCAATATTTTTCATAATCTGGATGAGTCAATGCTGTTTAAATCAGAGCCAAAAAGCATATCCTTTATTTGGAGAGTATCTTTTCCTATAATATTTATTCTTTAGTTTTCATTTAATTGCACACATTTTTCTCAACGCTTTTTCTATGCTTGAAGTGTCTTTCCACCTAAGATATGCTTTTTATGCCTTGCACCTATGATGCATTCAAAATAACTAAATTAATGTAAGTTCTTATCATTTTGGTTGATTCATTTGTTCAGCATACACCAATTTAAGTGCTACCAGTATGTTTCAAGAATTTGTGTTATAGTAAGGCACAAATATTTCTAAAGAAACCTCGACATTTTACAAACCTGCATGCTTCTAGTCTTACAAAGAAATTACAAAACCATCACAAACACTACTAGAAAATACTTTGCTATAGATTTCTACTACTTTGTTCACTCCTAAACATTCTGTGGACCATGTTCAGCAATAAATAACTACTGAGACTATCTGTTCTTTTCTGACTGAAATTGTGTAGAGCTCTAATTTTAGGAAGTGCATTTGACTGTGTTAGATTAGTATAAAACCAAGCAGTGCATGACTAGCATTCTGAAAGACACTGATAATAGTGGCTCCAGTACAATACAGCCATCACGTGACATCCAAAACATACAGTCATTCACAAGCTACATGTCTAGGATTTGGCTATTGTGCTCAGACTATAGCTGCAAGTCCCCTCAGAACAAGGTCAGGTTTGTAGAGTATGAGAGATCTCCTCCGTCATTTGGCCACTTTATCAAGCAGAGGATGTTATTTTGCCCTGAAACACATTTACTGCAGCTGCCACAGGTTCTGCTGAAATCAATGACAATTATACCTGAAGTCAAGGAACAGACTGTTCCCATAGTATTTATGAATCATGATCGAAAGAAATGAGCAGTATGCACTACAATTGCCAGCTCTTATGCCTGAACCAGAGCAAAAGCCTTGCCACCAAGTGCTGCTGCTGGGACAATAAAAAGGATGATGCATGAGACTGCAGAGCATTGCAGCATTTTGCACTCTGTAAGTAATTCAGAAGAATGTTGAAAAATATCCACAGAAGATAAATATCTTAAAAACAGATTCAGAAAATTTTCAGCCAAGAATTCCACAAGAATTAGCTGGAAGGACCTGCTGGCTGATACTAATCTCTAGAACAGCTTGCAGTAGCAGAAAGACTTCAGATGTCTAGAAAGCATTAATTTTGTGAAAGTTCTCAGCAGAAGGGCAAGCAGATGACCTGCATAACCAAAGACCAGAAATCCTGGTATCAATTCAGGAAAGATGAATTAAAAAATTGTGTAGGATTTACATCCCAAAGTAGTAAAGGACACCTTAATAGTACCACCAGTCATCAGAGCATGTTGTTCATCTTGTCAAAAAAATTACTTGATTATTTGAAGATAATGGATCACAAACTAGTTTCAAATTCAAAAACTGGGGTATCACCTATAGCAGAAGATATTTCTAGTAGGGTCCATATTTAGCCTGATATTAGTCAACATTTTAACCAAATTTGTAGCTGTCACTGATCCAGCTGAATAGCAAATGAAACTGAGATGAGGGCAGGCCAGATATCCTGCTAAATTCTAAACAGCCAGTCATCTGCTACCCATACAGACTGGGGGATCAAGGAATTGAAAACAGCCCTGCAGAGGATTTGGGGGTACTGGTGGATGAAAAACTGGACATGAGCCAACAGTGTGTGCTTGTAGCACAGGAAGTCAACCATCCTGGGCTGCATCGAAGGAAGCATGGCCAGCAGGTCAAGGGAAGTGAGCCTTCCCAGCTACTCTGCCCCACCTTTACTGCCTCCAGGTCTGGGTCCTCAGCACAGGAAAGACAGGGATCTGTTACAGCATGTCCAGAGGAGGCCACAAGGAGGATACAGGGGCTGGAGCACCTCTCCTGCCAAAACAGGTTGAGAGCTGGGGCTGTTCACTCTGGAGAAGGGAAGGCTACAGGGAGACCTTAGAGCACCTTCCAGCGCCTAACAAGAGAGCTGAGGACAAAATGTTGAGCAGGGCCTGTTGCTAAACAAAATGAGTAATGGTTTTAGACTAAAAAAGGTTCCATTTAGACTATATATAAGGAAGAAATTTTTAGAACGACAATGAGAAAACATGGGAACTGGCTGCTCAGAAAGATGTCCCATACCTGGAAACATTCAAGGACAGGTTCAGTGAGGCTCTGAGCATCTAGTTAAAGATGTCTCTGGTTGTTGCAGGCAGGTTGGACTAGATGACCTTTAAAGGTTCTTCCACCCTTAACAATTCGATGAAATTCACACATGCAAGGAGCAAAAAGAATGTTGACCATAACCACATGCTAAGAAATTGCATCCAGGTAAGCAGATGTGTGAAAATGTTTCCATTCTCGTGACTCAGCAAAAGAGGCATCTGTGGTCTGCAGATACATGAAGAGTAATAAATGGAGCAAAGCCAAGGTGATTTCAGCTGTGCCTTATGGCCTTGGTGAGACTAAACTGGAACACTTCCTCCAGCTTTGGTGTTCTTACTTCAAGAAAGATGTTGAAGGTGCACATCAATTATTTGAGAGCTCAAAGAAAGTGTCTTGCATAGACAGAATAAGGATTCTGCTCAGCCTTTAAAAACAACAGTGAGAGATGGTCCCTTTGCAACATATAAAACATCTACATGGCAAAACATACCCCAGTACTGTAAAAGAAATTTTAATAAATCTGGAAAGGTATAACAAAAGAAGGGGAAAGGGGAAAGGGGAAAGGGGAAAGGGGAAAGGGGAAAGGGGAAAGGGGAAAGGGGAAAGGGGAAAGGGGAAAGGGGAAAGGGGAAAGGGGAAAGGGGAAAGGGGAAAGGGGAGGGAAGGGAAGGGAAGGGAAGGGAAGGGAAGGGAAGGGAAGGGAAGGGAAGGGAAGGGAAGGGAAGGGAAGGGAAGGGAAGGGAAGGGAAGGGAAGGGAAGGGAAGGGAAGGGAAGGGAAGGGAAGGGAAGGGAAGGGAAGGGAAGGGAAGGGAAGGGAAGGGAAGGGAAGGGAAGGGAAGGGAAGGGAAGGGAAGGGAAGGGAAGGGAAGGGAAGGGAAGGGAAGGGAAGGGAAGGGAAGGGAAGGGAAGGGAAGGGAAGGGAAGGGAAGGGAAGGGAAGGGAAGGGAAGGGAAGGGAAGGGAAGGGAAGGGAAGGGAAGGGAAGGGAAGGGAAGGGAAGGGAAGGGAAGGGAAGGGAAGGGAAGGGAAGGGAAGGGAAGGGAAGGGAAGGGAAGGGAAGGGAAGGGAAGGGAAGGGAAGGGAAGGGAAGGGAAGGGAAGGGAAGGGAAGGGAAGGGAAGGGGAAAAGAAAAGAAAAGAAAAGAAAAGAAAAGAAAAGAAAAGAAAAGAAAAGAAAAGAAAAGAAAAGAAAAGAAAAGAAAAGAAAAACCAAGACCAAACCAAAACAGAAAACCCAGTAGATGAAAGCCAAGCACAAGGAAATTCAGATGGGAATATGCTCTAATTGTTAACTGCAAGAATGATTAATCCCTGGAGCAAGGACCAATGGACATACAGTTTCCCCACATCTTTATTTCTCCACATAAAGATTTAAAGCTTTTCTGTAAGAGCTACATAAGTCAGATGGAACATAAGCACTAATTAATAGCAAGCTGTTAACCTCATTACAGAGGTAGATGCTCATATTACATTAGATCAGACCAGATGATTCTTGCTTTCCTTCAACCCTACAAATTTATGTAAAGAACTGGACTGCTCTTGTTCCAACTCAGCTTTGGTAAATTGCCAACGTGTGGGCGTTTGGTGGCTCCTTGCTTCTCTCAGAAAGCCCACTGCTGGAGTGACCATGCATGGATCATATGCAAATCCTGTGCCATCTCCTTTCTCTGAGTTGCAAACCACGACGGTCCTGATTTAAAACAAGATCAGAAAATGGTCATTAGGAACTTAATTAAAAATATTTTAATTGCAAATGACTTTTTGCAATGTGCTTGCTCAAACAGTCTGTTCTGCAGCTGTCACTTAAGTAGTCAGCACAGCATTATATTTCTTTTGGGTGCAAAACCCTTGTAATGAAGATCATGATGTGACCTGCTGGTAAAGTAGCTGTGATTTCACAGAAGATATTGTAGAATTTGGTACAGGGGAAAAGGGCCAGCATGTAGAATATATTTTTAACTCCCAGTTAGAACTAATGATGACTGACTGTCAGGAAAGAAATATGAAGGTATATAATTATTGGCTGGCATGCCTCAGGCATCACCCAGGTGTTAACAATACATAAAGGCTGGGCATGCAAGGACTAACCTCCTCCAAAGGTTCTTTGGTATCTATCCCCCAAATATTTTAATACTGCTATTTGCTTCACAGTATTGTTGAACTAGCAACAGTTGGTTATAACAGGATAGTAACAAGAAGCACACAGGCACATAGGGATTTTTTTTTCAGATATTATGAATTCACACCCAAGATAATTCAAGTTATTACCTGAATTGTACAAAAAAAAGTGTCCCTGCTAAACTGCTGGTGAGTGGTTCCTAAAAGCAATTCTTCTGCTTCAGTAGCACCACTCAAATGAGCAAATGTTTGCTTACATTACAGAAAGTATGCAATAATTTCTTCCTATTACATGAAGACTCACAACATAAATTGAAAATCAGATCCTTTAATTGTGGTTAAATTCTGATTTAATTGGATATTCATTGCTCAAATGTCTTAAAAGTTTTAGTTCTCCAAAAAGGAAGCTGAAAGCTTTAGCCGTAAAATTGTTCCTCAAGTACCTAATGAACAGCCAGTGGTGACTGGCTGCAGCACTGCAGCAATAAATTTACAGACATTCTGTAGTCTGAAAGTTAATCACCCGGATTATTCAATTTATGCTTACAAATAATAAAGCAATAGGAGAAATCTGGATCAGTTTCTGAGTGATTCATAAGCATGGATGGAAAATTTAATCCCAGTAACTACCTGACGAGCTCTGACACACACAAACACCCACAGACTGGCACACAGTGCAAAACAGTTCATGTGGTTACAAAAGAGTTTCCATTTATTCCCCGCTTTGAAAACTTAAACCTTTCAAAAACTTTTCAGTCTAATAATTTCTGATACTTGCTCTTCAATGGGTTCATGGTATTTTTTTTAGTCTAGGGCTTGGTTCTTTAGAAAAGTCTGAAAAAAATATATAGTCACTTTAAAATAAAAATAAGCTAAAACATATTTTTTGCATCATTAAAAAAATAATATGTGAAAAGGAAGTTGTCCTATTTCCTTTAAGGCCTGAAGCCAAAAAAATATTTAACTTTAAAATGTCAGCTTAGCAAGAAAATATTTATCCTTATGCACGGTGGGCTTCTCAGAAATATTTGGTTAAGGGCATTATTCACTTCAGACTGATAGTTACTTCAAAGGTTTTAACTGAGGCCCTACAGGTACATTTGGACAGTGGTGAGCCTTACCATGCATAAATCTGTACTTAAATACACAGAGAAATGCCAAGTCCAATTAATTATTCCAGCATGGTCAAGGTAATTTTTCAAACACTTCAAAAACACAGGTGTCATCCAAAAGCCCTTCTTCTTCTAAGTCCATCACCTTCTGCAAATGAGGCTGTCCTGAGACCTACAGGGCTGAGCTCTTGAAGGCGTCACAGCCTTTATTCCTTTTCTCACACTGCCAACTCAACGCTAGGTTTCTTTGCTTTCTTTACCCTCGCTTAATTGAGCTAGGCAAGTGAAGTACCCGTGTTGAGCCCAAAGGGCCGCTGGGGATGTGGCTGAGCTGAACAGGCACCATGCATGAGGAGGTCCAGCTGGGCACTGACAGCAGCACAGCCTTGGTGTGGCTCTGCACGTGGGCTAAAAGCTGTCGCTCCTGTTTGCACGGATGTACCGCTCCAGGTCTGGACCCGTACAGCCAGATCCCTGGTCAGTGCTGTCTAGGGAAGAACATAACTCCACATCCATCATTTCAGTACAGCATAGCTGGATCATCTCAGCATGCATCCAGAAGTGTGCACTGCATTAGGAGCGTTAGCCAAGCCAGCCTATAACTCACCAGAAGAGTGGAGACAGGAGTAGCTACCTGCTCATGCCTACAAGTACCAAGTAGAGTTCTGCCCAAAATGCTCCATTTTTCCCCTCACACCATCTTTAACTGCTGCAGAATATATGACTTGCCAGATGAAATGTGACATTAGAAAACACCTTTGCAAGAAACAATATCCTATATGTTCTGCTGATGGAGAGGGGTGATATTCTTCTGAATGTTCCTTAAGTCTTCAGATCAGATATTTTATGAAGTTTCACTGTTCAAAAATGGAATTTAATCTGCAAATTCATTTGCCACTTCCATTTCCAAGTAATGGCCTGTTTGAAAATGTAATTCCTATGTATGTCACCACAAAAGTGAATTTTTGGAAGAATACATTAATTTGTACAAGTCTCACGTAGATCATGCATCAGTTAGTTTAAAAGTATTCTCACTTTATTTTAGAGGATTGATGAATTCTACTTTCTCATGATAAGAGCCGATTCTGAAGCATATAACCCGTCCTGTGATGATCCAACTATGAAATCTCCAACATCCTTAAATACTAGTTTTATGTTTGAACCAAATTTTCTTTCATTACTTCTGTAACTGGCTCTATTTGTCAATGTCTATTTTGTATTTTCTATCAAATGTTTTATTGTAAGAAGAAGCAAAGGTCACACCAATTTCCTTTACTATTTTTTGTTTGGTGACTATCAGAGCTTGCTTTCAGGCACAGACCTTACATGCAATGTGATTGAGAAGCACCAGACTCTTACTGTTAGTATTATTTTATCACACTACGCTCTGTTTCTTTTTCTTGTTGATTTTAAATGCATATAAGTGCCTTGGAGTAGATCGGTCATTGAGTTTCATTCAACATAATAAATTTTTGGCTGGTAGTTTAAGCTTAAAATCATAGCTCTTAGATACAGCTTACCACACAGCCTTTAACTCTCTTTCCTCAGGTCTGTTCATGCCACCCATGCACCCTAAGGCACCAGTGTCTTGCAACTCCTTAATTGCTGTCACTCCCTCGCCTGTTTCTTCATTCTCTCTTCTACTTTCCCCCTTTTGCACCCCAGGGGTGTGGTGCATTTCTGCAGCAAAACGTCTTCAGAAACAGCGTTTCTTGGCATTTCCAGAATGGGTTGCAAACGTGCAGTGCCAGATTTCATTCCCCTGTAACTCTCACCAACCACCCTTGCCGCGTTTTTAAGCCCAGCTGGAGATTAAGCATCACACAGCCTCTCACTTAACCTCTCCCTTTTCCCCCCACCCCTGTGGAATAGGGAGGAGAATCGAAGTAAAACTTGTGTGTTGAGAACAGTCTAATAATTGAAAATAACGTTAAATGCAATAATAATTGCATTAATGATGATGATGATGATAATGATAATGATAACAACAACAACAAGTGATGCACAGTGCAATTGCGCACCCCCTGCTGACCAACACCAGACCCTCCCTTCCCAAACCTTCAGCCACCCTTCCAGGTAGCTCCCGTTTAGACACTGGGCATGATGTGCTATGGTGTGGAATATTCCTTTAGTGAGTTCCAGTCACTGTCCCAGATATGTTCCCTCCCTTGTTTGTGTGGCTTTGTTTTTTTTAATGTACTTCCTCTACTGGCATGAGACAAGGGAAAAAAGTCCTTGACTTAGGATAAACATGATAAAGCAAAAAAACCAAAACGTCAGTGTGTTATCAGCACCATTCTCGTTCCAAATCCAAAACACAGTGCTGAAACAGCTACTGAGAAGAAATGAACTCCACCCTAGCTGAAGAGAGGACAACTCCGCAGCACCTTCGCTCTTTGTTCTGCACCCCATCGGCCACAAATGTGAAACTTAGCCACGACTGAGAATGCCTCCAGCAGTCATAAAGGCAAGGGGAGGCAATTATCTTTTCCCAGAGTGTGAGCAGCAGCAGCAGAAGCTCATCCTACAGGTGTTCAGTGCTTCACATCTGGGAAGCGCCTCTGGCTCTCGGTGTATCCCCCACATTACACGTGTTGTAACCCAGGGTAGTACAAGCATGCAGAAAGCAGTGGTGGGCAAACTGAGAAGCTCACGGCTTTTGCATGCCTGTAAGGGGCGAGACAGTCTGTGGTACACCAAATCTCTGCAGGTGCTTTCTCTGAGGGCCAGCTAAATTGAACCATTATAGAGCTGCCACAGGCAAAGAACACAAAATTGGGCAGTTAGCACAGTTCAGCTGACACGTGTTAACTTGCTAGGCTGCATGTGCAAGACCAAATGTTTTCTATACCTTGCAGTACACTTTTACTACACCTCAAAAATTACCCTGCATCATCTAAATCATCAGACTTAACATTAAAAAATAATTAACCCAAAACACATTTGCTACAAATTTTCACACTGTTTACTTGTCTAGAACAGAACAAAGGAAAGCATTCATGGAATATATTTGGGATCATGATGTCTGCTGTCTGTGGTGAGGAGTGGACAAACCAAGGTTTAAGAAATTTATTACAGAATAAGAAAGAGACAGCAGGAATACAGTGGCAGCTGCAGCAGCTTAGCACTGTGCCCTGATGGCACCTGCATGAAGTGAGGGGCGTAGTCATGCTGCAGGAACCTCTGCAGCCCAGCAGAAACATCATGATCCCATGAGGTCTCTTCCAGAAAAAAGCACTTTTTTCCACTTTCTACAAATTCAGCATCACTACTTAGCAATCATGTCTCTTCAGGTATGGCCCACAGGAAAAGATACTCCTGGCATTTCCCCACCATGGAAATCTTGGGAAACAGCCCATTTCAAGTCATTTCAGACCTGAGGCCACTTCAGCAATAGCCCACTGAGATTTACAGTGCCAGATCAATAGGGTATGGAGTACCCAGAGGCTCCACTGCTATGATAGAGTGGACCACCACCCAAGTTAATTTGCCTTGTTTCTCAAAGGTTTGGCCCTGCATGATCATCTTCTTTACCCCTGTTTATCAGAGGCTGTTTCAAAGATGCTTCAAGAAGGCCATCTCTGGAAGCCCAGTGCCAGTCCTTTGAGGATTTATGAAATAAGGGTCATTATTTCTGCACCTATTAATAACAAAATGAGCAACTAGCATAAGACAAAACCTACTGATTCGAAATTATGTTCATTAATCTTTCTGCATTAATCACCCTGCTGCATGCTGCACCTTGTAAAGCTTGTATATCTTTTTGTAACTAGTCTCAGATCCCTTTGTAGTAGTCCAGACTGGATAGGAAAAAGGCATAAATGACAATGTAACTGCTTTGTAATCCATTTATTCCATTTGTTAATTTGTCATCATGCTAAGTAGCAACAAAACAATGTTTCTCAAATGCCACATGAGTGCAACACATCAATCATGACAAGACACAGGACACACAAATATGCTTTAGGATGCTGCCTTCACTCTGCTGCTTAGCCTCTGGTTTGGTTGGTTGGTTATTTGTTTGTCTTGTTAATGGGTGTTGACTAAAAGATCTTTTTTTTTTTTAATCAGGGCATGTTTTGCATCGCTGGGAAAGTCTGGGTGGGGTTTTTGGTCCTCTCTAAACATTTTCATTTCCAGAATTTCACAAAAATAAATTACAGACACATGCAAAAATAATTAGATGGATTAAAAGACAAAAGGTTTTGTTCCAGTTGTGCACAATCATTTCAGGATGACTCAATAAAAATGCTGTATAGAAAGTACATTTTCCAAAATTTCTTTCCTATTAAAGCAGTTTATGGTTTTAATAAGGAGTAGAAAGAACCTGTAAATAATCTTATAATTTCAAGGGATGCAATTTTAATACTAATTTTCCAGAATTTTAATTAATTAGGTTGTTTAAATTTCTTTATTTATTCATTACAGTTTCATACTTTACCTTACAGTTTTGGGTGAGAGGTATTTGAAGCCTTAGGGGAACAAGTTGCAACACAACCCTACTCAAACCACACAGACCAAGTTTCCTGAAGAAATGCATTTCATTGTCTGGTCCCTACTTACATTCATAATTACCACTAGAATAAACAAGAGTTAAATAAAGCTACTGTGGGTTTAAGTCTTTGGCCGTTATAAAAAAAGGGGATGAAACTGTCCAGACTTAAATTGTGGCTATTGGCATTCTTTGCCTTCCTAATCCTTCCTGCTCAGCTCACATGTCTGAAGTTAGCAGGCATTTAATGACTATGAAATGTGCTAATTTTCCTTCTCTGCCTCCTTCTCCAGAAGAGAGGTTTAGATTTGTCTTGCTTTGGATTCATCAGTGCCTTTAATAAGTGTTAATTTATGCACTTCCTTCTCATATTGGCATGATGGCAAAAGGAAGAGGGTATTCAGAGGCTGAAACAGATTTCAAGCTGAGAAATTCACAAAAAAATCGCTCAGGGCAGTGCAAGACCCACTGCAGTGAGATGGGACACTGCAGTGTGCTTGCGGGAGGAGCCAGCTGCCCAGTCCAGGGAGGCTGAGCAAGCAGTCAGGTTGACCAGACCAGCCTTTGCATGGGCACAGAGGGCCAGATTTCACAACTTCTCTTTATGTTTAGAGTGTTTGATGATGATGATGATGATGATGATGATGATGATGATAATAATAATAATAATAATAATAATAATAATAATAATAATAATACAACAAAACCTGATGTAAGGCAAAGTACCTGATAACTCAGTGTCTGAGAAAAGCCAGGCTGGTGTGGTGGTACTTAATGTTGTTCTGTCCAATCATCAAGCATGTCATAAATATTCAAAGTGGGAAGCTCCTTCTAGCTCTGCCCAGCTCTTCTTGTCCACTGCAGCTCTTGTTGCTTTCAGTTTTCTTTTAGTCCTTATGACACATATTCCAGGCTATGCTTTAGACTCTGGAAAGTTACAATCTGGAGAGCTATGGAGATGCATAGGGAACTTCAGAGGTATTTTGAAAACATTTAAAATGTGGTTTGCAAATTCAAGTTAAGGTTGTTGTGGGACGTATCACATGGCATCTCTACAGAAGAGATGCAGCAACTTAAATTGCAGACAAAAGCCTTGGGGAAGCAATTGTTCTCTTAAGTGATTAAGGACTGAAACATTTTTTTTTTTCCAGAAGCCTTGCAGCAAATGCTAAGCTTGCCAAGAACACTAGCCAACAGCTTGTTTTGAGTAGACAGAAGTCATGGCAGGAATTTTCAAGTCTTGCCAAAACTCTCATAACTGTAAGTCTGATAATCAGATATACCCACAGGTGAGAAAGCATTCTCACAGTGCCTTGTAGGAATCGTTTTCTGTTCAATTTGCTCTTGATACACAATAGCTAGGTTTTTGCAGTCAGAAAGGGTGTGTTCCCAGCTCCTAACTGATACTCTTAATTTCTGTATGGATCCATCCCCTGTTCAGATCTGTGGAAGCAGCCTCTTTTGCACAGCATTTGTACAGTTTTGCTTGTGCTGAAAATGTTTCTCAGGAAATTGATACTGTTTCACTGCCTAGTTCACCAACCTTCAACACCGTGTATTATGAATCATAAAATATTAATCTTGAGCCTTTAACAGCATAAATAAGAATCTTGTTTAAACAAGAACAAACAATCACCACACAGTTATGCTGCTGTGAATTAATTTCCCATTGCTTTCATGGTGTCAGACTTCCAGCCTGGATACTTTCTTGCTAATTCTTGAACTTTCAGAAATTAAAATCACAGTAAAAGAGTATAAGAGCATAATTTTGCTTTCATGCATGATAGACATGCAGATATTAGCCAAAAGCCTAGATTTCAAGTTTACTCAGTATCTATTGACACTAAATAATTACATGCTTCTTACTAATTGCTTTATTTATTTAACTAATAACTTGAAATGATTTTAATATTTCTCTAATTTTAACTATTACCTAAAACAGCAATAGCAAAATAAAAGTGAAGGGGCTCTTTTAGCCAGCAAAATACATAATGAAAGGAAATGAATTACATTTAAAAGGCTTTAGACTTTTAACACCTCTGCTAAGCATCAAATCCAGAGAAATAATAAATAATGCACTATAGCTCATGTTAATTCTAACATTATTCATTCATGAATGAACAGGAATAGGTTGCGAACTCAATAATGGCACTTCTCAAGTATATCCCTGGTAATGTAAAAACTGTGTTGGCATTTTGGGTTGAATATTTTTTCCATAAAATGCAGGTATCATAAAACAATGTGCAGGGAACTGGCAGGATGGAGGACACCTAAAATAGAGGGGTGGTTTTTTTAGTGAAAGCATATGGGGGAAAAAAAACCTGTATTTTCTACAAGTTTGAATTCCCACAAGAGAATGTGACGGTATCTTTATATTAGGTCACATTCAAACCGAGCACAATTTCAGGCAAGAAATATGGACATGACATAAGAGGTTACCAAGCATTTAATAAAGGTGATGCTGGTGGCATAATTTTTAAATGAGCAGGTTGTCTTTCCTTTTGTGTTAACAGAATTGTCATCCACTCTCAGAAGGGTTTATATAGAATGCTAAAATTATACAATCCCAAGAATTCTAAAATGTTTAGTCACTTGGCTGTATATTCAACATGAGCAGCATTTACATGAAACCAAAAGATCTATTTACTAAATGGGTTATGTTGCACAGTGAAACTAAAACATGAGGTTTGGGGAATTTAAAAATGTCTTTTCTATTTCTTTCCACTGTAATTAGGTCGGTTTAGGTTGGGCTTGGGGTTTTTTTAACTATATAGAATTTTTTTGTTAAACTAATGACAACCTTATAAGGTTAGAAATCCTTATTTTGTCCCCCAGTTATTGCAACATAATTACATGAATAAGAATTGAACTTTCTTTCTTAGTAACGTTTCACTGACCAAACAGCTGTTGTAAAGAGCAGAAAGAAAATGTATATGCACGAATGTACAAAACCCCTACTCATATCCCATTATACTATCATTCTGTTTCCTTTTACCGTTATATTTCAAGGTTCCTACATTTTCCGAACATGTGTTCAATACCTATGCAAAATATAAATAAAAAGGGACAGTAAGAAGAAAAATAATTGTGGTCTAGACACTTCAATGGCTAAACACAACTTCATTTGAAAGACTTAATTAATAGACCTTCAATTAAGAGAGAGGCAAAATAGATATTCATTAATTTCCAATATGAGGTTTGCATACACAGGGTCTACAGGTTCACAATTGGAAAGTGCATCTTGATCTGTAGCTACTCTTAGGTCTAGTTCAATAAAATGTAAATTATTTTATATATCCGTGTTCCTGTTACACAATTTAAAATAAAGTAAATTTAGCAAAACTAAGGAGATTATTTCTTTGAGCAAAAGTGGATTGTCACTTTTGTTATAGAAAATGCTATTATTGGAAAATGTCACACTAAGCATAGAAAAGTAAGCCCATTTTATGGTAACTTAGTTTATATTTGAAGTTCATTATAGCAGTTTTCATATATTGTAAGGGGCTCTATCATTTCTAAACTGTGTGATTTAATGCCCTAGAAGTTTTAAAGCATCTTATTTAGGTAGAACAATCAGTCATATTTTATAGAAAATGGTGTTCCAGTTCATGGAGAAGTAGAAATTTAACTTAAGCATATAAAAATCACTTTTGATAGCTGTAATTTAACTTTACAAAAATGAGCATATAAAATTTTATTCACAAAAATCCTTAATTTTATGTTCCAGTGCAGTAAACCACAGGCTGTCAAATATCTTTTATTTGTTCCAAAAGTACTGTGGTTTTTTGGTTTTTTTTTTTACTCAACCTGTATGCAGTAGGGCTACATGCTCTGTCCAGAGAAAAGGAGAATGGGGCTTTAGTGTGAAAGATGAGTCTGGTGAATACTTTTGTGAAATAATAAAAATAAATATGTCAGCTTGTCATTAAAAGAAATAGGCTGTCATTCTTTGTTTATTAGCCCTGCCTGCAACCCAGGGTTACCTACTGTGTATAAATAGGTTTGCTAGATAAGCTGGTTTCCCGTTTCTTTCTGAAAACATTTGGAGCAATTTGCTCATTTATAACTCTTGTTAGGTGAAAATTTTGGGGTCGCATTGTTTCCCTTAAAATCTGTACATTTTATATAATAGAGGAGAGTCTATTTTAATTCTGGCTGATCCTGATACTATCAGTCAGGAAAGTAATAACAGTGCAGGGTAATAGCTGAAGTGTTGGGAGAACTTCATAGCAGAACCAGAAAGAGCCTAATGAGCACATATATAAAAGGAAAAATCACATTAACAAAACCAGAGAAGGGTCGGTGGTCACAAGAGCCACAGAATTGCTGGATACACTGTAGGCTTCTCCTGAAGCCTAATATAAATGTCTCTATTATAGCATACACCTTACAGTGACACTGGTCCCTTTGTTCCTAAATACAACCTTGTGTTAAGATGGAGCGCTGTAATTAAAGAAAATAACTAAAGTAAATTACTATTTACAGCAACTCGAAGTAATGCAGTGCTTATTTTTTAAAATGTGCCTGGCTCGGGTGACTTTATTTAATCATGCTTTCAAATATTTCTGACACAGACATCTATAGGTTTGATGTGCTTGTAAGAGATGTTTTGAGAGCTTGCTTCCTGCCTTTGCTCATGGCAGACAGGGAAAGTTAATAAATTTAGGACATCCATTGAAATTATCACTTTCTCCTCTACATGGCCAAACAGGCAAGGTATATCTCATCCAATTTCCAAAGCCAAGACAAAAGGGGGAAAGACTACAAGCCCCCATAATGAAAGCACTGAAAGGTGTTTATTTTTGGGTACTGTGTCCCAACCCTGGGACTGTCTCCCTGATGAGATCTCTGTGTGAAAAGGCACCGTGCAGCTTTCAGGCTGCAGCCATACCTTCTGCTACGCTAGAAGAAGGTAGATTTTGATGCCTCAGTGACCAGATCTCCTTCCAAGTAGTTTGCTAAATTCCCACTGGCTAGGAACAGCAAAGCTGGAAGTGCACTAGATGGAAACCTGGGGCTGTGATAATTGTACAAAGGCCTGCTGAGATTTTCCTGACTGCTTCCAGTAAAAGAAAAGAGTCCCCTACCAGCAGCGGTAAGTCCCACAAGAAGGAACAGTACAGTATGTTCACTCATAAATGAATAACACTTATTTTATAACATGAAGTTATAGATCCAGGTGCCCTAATGGAAAGAGGGCTTAAGCAAATACATCACAGGGTAAAAAACTTGCCATTTCCTTCTCAGATACAGCTTGACTTACAGCCCTGCTATGTGTCTAAAAGAGAGGGTGTTCTGTAAGCATTTAGAATCAGGGAGATTATTTTATTTATTTGACATTATTGCTGATATGAGCAGGAGTCTGTGAATTTAGTCTTGTTTGTTTCCACAGTCTGGCAAAAAAGGAAATCAGCTTAAAGGGCACTGTGATTGACCAAAAAAGGTAGGAAATTACATTCCTGTGGCAGGAGATCAGGAGAGGAAAACCTGAGCGACAAGATTCTGATCTCCCTTGCACCTTTCTATCATTGTGTAATCATCCCAAGAACAGCTGTAATACTAACTATAAGTGATAAATCTAAATAACTTCCTGATTTATTTTTTTTACAGCTTTAATTTTTAAAGGCTATGTAACATTGTACTACAAAAATGCTGAAATCCATTGACCATTACCTGACTTCGCACACATTTCCGCAGCAGTGGAGAATCATCTGAAATCCCAGGAGCACAGGAGTAAAAAGCTACTGGAGGTGAAAAGCTGTGCAGAGCTAGCTGTGGGGATTCAAGGCACTGGTTAACCAGGAAATGCCACAAGAACGAATTGTCTCTGTGCTCACCGGGTGCCTGATTTTGAGGCTGCCGAGCGTTAGACAAAGCAGAACTGCAGCTGTAAGTTAATCTGCACTTAGAATGTTGCTCCAAGAGGAAGGCTGAAAAAAGTACCATCAAAAGGTTCTCAAACTATTGAGCTTACTGTCACACAGGCAGTGGGAAAAACTGTGGAAAAGGGAGGGAATGCACCATTCTGTGTTCTATCAACCTAGTTCAAGTATCCCTGTCTCAGGGTAAAGGAGAAAACAGAAAGTCATGATATTTTTCTAAGGCAAAAAACCTGCACCTGGACCAAAGAATCATTTATTCTAGCATCACCTTCCTTACAGTATCTGCCTGAGAAAGGCCATGTGAACAATGTACAGGTTTGTCATGTTCTCCCTACTTGTTCTCCTTGCAATTTCTGCTCCTGGTTTTGAAGGAGGATGAGCAAAATTATCTGGGGTGAACGTCACCACGGGATCTGCAGTTTTGCTCACCCTTGGCTGCCGAAGAACCCTCAGCCTTGCATAGATGGAAATAAACAGGGAGAAAGGTGCTATCCAGACTAGCTAAGCTGCAGGGTGATGGTGGAGCAGAGCAAGTGTGGGGAGGTGGTCACAAGTGTAGGGAGATTAACCACTGAGAGTTTAAATCTGTTGAGTAGGAGCAGGTGTCTTTGAAGTAACACATAAACTGGACATTTGAGGTATTATTGGAGTTAAATGAGTGGCTGGAAGAGATTATCAGGAATCTTGGATGACTGCAGAGCTGCAATCTCGTCCCTGAGAAGCAGCAGGTCAAGTGCAATGCAGTGGTGCTGGTCAACAAGAGGCTGGAAATGGAGAACCAAGCAGCAGGAAGAGCTCTGGCATAAAAGGTGGGGTTGGCTGCACACAGAATAAATGTGATACTGAAACTTTATCCAGAACGGGATAAAGTTCATGCTTGTGCCCCAGACATGAAGTGCTGTATTTTGACCTCTCTTATCTGTGCATCTTGGAGGGAAGGGGCAATTTAATTTTTTTTTTCTAATACTTTATCTGTCTGTAGGCTACTTGGAAGAAATCAGAGATAATAATGAAAATTTTAGCTAAAAAAGATTTTGGTTACCATTTATTTTCAGAACAATATTCCTGGCACAGGGGAAAGCCATCACATATAAGGCCTTCAGGATCCAACATTGCTAATTACTGGCACAGACCTACAGACAGTGTATCCTTTAGCATCCTCCTCTCTGAGTAACTTAAAATATTTTATAAGAAACACAATATAAGGCTGTAAAGTGTAATTATTTTAGGCATATTTGATTTTGACTATGCTTCCTCTTCCTGACCTATCATTGACCAGGAACCTCTGCTTCCAGATAACTTTACTTTCTATACCTGTGCCTTTCTTTTATTATTCAAAGGCATGAGAACCATGAAAGCAACTTCATAAAAAATTTTCTTTTGCTACTAAAACATAATCAAATTATTTTCACTTTTTATGAAGAAATTCTTACTGTTCACTTACAAAGTCAGTCAGTGAAAGTCTAATTTTAAACTCATGAGATATTGACAAATAAAGTACCATATTCATGTTTGGATAACAAGAGCCAGTAGTGGTAATCAGTCATTCAAATAACTTAATCAGAAGCATTATTATTCAAAATATTTTTATCTCTCTCTGAGAAATGTGAAATTATTATAAATAATAAGCCTGCATTTCATACAAACCATTAAACAATTAGAAAGTGGATGAAAATAATTTCCTCCTCAGAAAAACTCAGCACAGGAAAGGAACAGCTTGGAAAAACCTTTTGGAATATTTCTAAAATAATCTTAAATTTTTATATGATTTTTAAAAAAGTATTATGAAAAGATAAAAGCGTTATCTGCTTTTGATACTTTTTGAGGAAAAGGAAAACAATAAAAGCCATTCAGACTGAAAGTATATTTTGATATTCAGTCCTGGAAGCATGTAGCTAGCCCTGTAAACCAGGATTTAAGGTGTTCTGATCCAAAATAAACCATAAACATTAATATCCCATTTTGCTTTTTTTACCAAGGCAGAAGACTGATGAAGGACAAGAGCTGCAGCAATGAATGAGAAAATTCAATGGAAAAGGGAACAGCAAGAATTGACTAATTTCTAGTAAGGAGTCAGCTCCAGCTGGACACCTCTGTGATGAGAGAGATGATTTTAAGGGGTCCAAAAGGCAGAGAAATCCAGGGGATGGCAAAGGAGACGTGTAGCTGTACTGATGATGGGACACAAAGGGAAACTGGTAGCGATGGGAGGGCCCAGGAGAGGATAACTATCAGAGACAGGGCAGCTGGGTGGATAGGTGGTGAGAATAAACAAAAAAACACTGAGTTCCTGTGGAGGAAGAAAACTAAAAAACTGATTTAAAAAATCTCAGGTAGTCAGAAGGCCTGGGAAGTGGCAGTGAGACCTGCAGATACATTTTTGGTCAGGGAGGAGAAGGAGTGCTCCAGCGCTGAGCAGCAGTGGAGAGAGGCAAGGCAGCACAGGGCACTGCACCCCTCCTGCCTCTGCCCTGTGGAAACCCAGGGCACCAGGAATATTTCTCTGTCTGCTCCAGGGTGCCCTGACCCCCAGGGGAGCACTGACTTTGACCCTCATTCATGGAGAACATTTCCTAAACTTCAAGATAGACTAGAATCCACTAAAGTGTGAAGTAGATTGTAGAGAGTAGTGTAGGTATGTCACTGAGGTGGGAAATTTAGGTTTGGGGATTTTTAGTATGTTGTGGAGGGAAGTAAGATGGAGAGCAGGGGGTGTCATCCTGGGTTTCTTCTTCATGCTTCTTCTCCCTCCTCCTTCATGGGTTTGGGTGGCATTTTGTAATTGGGTGGAAAAATCCACATTGCGGGTTGTTAGGGACCAGTTAGTGGGTTAAAAAGGGAAATAATCTAGGTGTCAGGTCTTAATTGGATAGTTTAGCTTTAAAAGACCCGGTCAGTCCCTGTGCCAAGAGAGGAATCCGTGTCACCCAGCACTGGTGAGCCAGCCAGAGCGGGCAGGGGAAGGCAAAACAGCTCCATGCAGCACCTGGCTGAGGAGTGAAGGGTGCTCCACCAGCCCTTCCAGGGGGGCGTTTCCGAGGAGAAGCCAAAGAGCACATCAAGGAAATTGGTGTGCAATCATAGCCAGCGTTTTGTTCGGGGCCTCAACCTTAGCTGTGGCTGAGCTTGGGAAGAGGAAAATGAAAGCAAGACAAGAACATGAATTATTAATATTCCTACATTATTGCACTTAGAAAGCAATAGACAGAGAGCTGGATGGAAGGGATGGGCCTTACAAAGGGGATGCTGAGGGGTTAGATGCACCTCAAAAAAGT
This sequence comes from Fringilla coelebs, assembly GCF_963513975.1. NCBI lineage: Eukaryota > Metazoa > Chordata > Aves > Passeriformes > Fringillidae > Fringilla > Fringilla coelebs. The sequence continues at coordinate 65,139,099 of NC_140028.1, forward strand.
TGAGGTGGGGAGGTGGAATTTTATTGTTATTCTTACAGCTCTGATTCTATTCTATTCTATTCTATTCTATTCTATTCTATTCTATTCTATTCTATTCTATTCTATTCTATTCTTACAGCCCCAATAATGACTTATCCTGATCAGGAGGAAAAATGTAGAAGTCAAATGCTATGGAACTGAAGGCTACAATTTAAATTTAAATTACATCAGAAACACAACAGAGACTTCTTTTGTCTGGAACATTTTGATCTGTAGCAGCCATAACAGCAAAAAGTTTATTCAGACTTAGTTGATCTACCTCCTGGTATTTTGCCATTTGTGATTTGATTTTCCTTGCGTGCATTTAATAATAGCTTAAATGCCAAATTGTTTTTACCTGCCTTCCTCCACTTGACTGTAACAACTGCTTTTGCAAACTGTTCAGAAGCATTTGCAGTTCTGTGTGCCTCTGTATAAGCTCATCATCTGCAGTACTGAGACACTCTTAACAAATAGCACACTGCTATTTCAGCCAGCCTGGGACTTGCAGGCCATCAGTGGGAACTGGGCAGCCACCAGGTACAAACAGGAATTCTTGAGAAAACAAGGCACTTGACAAGCCTGCTTGCCTGCCTGCCTGTTGTTGGCATTCTAAACATTGGCTGTGGAGAGGAAATATGCCCCTCTGTTTCTCCAGAGAATTTCTGTGGCAGTAGCTTCCTCTGCTCACTGCACAGCAACTTTTCACATAGGCGAAAAGAAAAAAAAAGGAATGCAATTTATAATATATGTTTTTCACAATAACTAGTAATACGATCAATAACTGGCAATAGAAATGTTCTGCTAGTGGCAAGGAACATTTTATGGTCTCAGCTCCATCAGCTGACATTACTGAGAAATATACGCCATGGTTTCCTTCACAAGACAAACAATATTGCAGCAACAAATTCTTTGTGTTTCTTACAGGCTTGTTGTAATCTTCATTTTCTCTCACATTTTATTTCATAGGATATAAACATATGCTTTGTCTCATCCTGCAGCACATCTCCAAATTTTAACATTTTAATTTATGTTTCTGCTGAATCACTCCAGTTCAAACTTGCTAATGATGCTTAGAGGGTGCCTTAAGGATGAGATATTTGCTCCCAGTAATATTCTGTAAATCTAATTCCTCTATGGACATTAGAGTCTAGCATTAGAACCACAAATAATGACTTTTATCTTTCACATGGGTAAAATCAGAGGTCTGAGGACTCTATCACAATGTCTGATACCAAATATTCCTACAGAAAATGGGTTTGCCTCAGGCAGTCAGTGCCCAGACAACACAGAATCTTGTAGAGATGAGCCCAGAACTGCTTTAGGAAATAAGGGGGCATGTGATCCCCAGACAACCTAGGTAATAGACTTCCTTTAAAACATTCTGCCTGTGGTCTCCAGGTCAGTTCATACAAAGTTTATAGAGGCAAAGGTCTGGAAGGTATCTCAGGAGGTCATCTTGTCCAGTCTCATTCCCTAAAGAAAATCTACCTCATTTATGTTATTCTTGAGAAATATTAGGCTTTGGCACCTTCATCACATACAACCAATTTATTCCTCTGTCTTTACCACAAGGAAGCAGTTTTAACTTGTGCTTTATATATTCCTTTGTGAATTTTAAACCCATTACGCCCTGAATTACCCGCCACAAATTTTAAAAGTTTCTTTTTTTAAATCAATGTTCCTTTTGTCTTGTCAGAAGCTTTTTGTATATTTGAATCCTGTTACACTTCCATTCACCCCCAACTCCTAGGTCAGTACATGCTGTGGACCAAGCATTTGGTTCTCATCCCTTTTGTGGACCTGGCTGAAACACCCAAGACCTCTGTCAGCTGGCAAGCTGGTTTTCTTTTGTGGGAGTGGGGGCACCTAGGTGTTGACAGAAGGCAAGGGGGAAGGATGTGACTTTCCCACAGAGCCCACAAAGGCCAAGGTCAGCAGCCAGACCCTGGGATGGAGGAAGGACTTTCTGATTCCCACCATGTCCAAATACAAACGGCAAGAACACACCCCAAAGGCACCATAACACAGATTGCTCTGGCAAGATCTGTATTTTATGAAATAAATGCTACTTCTAGACACTATTGAGTGAAAATAATAAAGGTTTGGTCTTTCACTCATGAAATAAGTGTTTCCTTCATCCAGTTCACCATGTCAATCATTATGGCTAGACACGAACAAGTCTGACTCATCTACCTGACATTAAAAAATAAAAATAAAATAAAATAAAATAAAATAAAATAAAATAAAATAAAATAAAATAAAATAAAATAAAATAAAATAAAATAAAATAAAATAAAATAAAATAAAATGTCCAAATCATTAGCTTGTTTTCCTGGATTGGTTTTCTGTCATTCCCATTACCTAAATTTAACTGACATAAGGAGAACAGCAGGGCTCCTAGGCTGGAAAAGGGGCCTGCTCCTTTCAGTGTGCCAGGATGTTGGATTGACTCCAGAGACAAAGAGCAACACCTCACAGGCTCTTCCCGTGTTTGATGGGGAGATAACAAGTGCCAGATAGGGTACCTCATAAAGCACAGGTCTATATATCCATGGCCCTTCTGAAGTCAGGGACTTGGTGCTGGGTGTCCCAGCCCAGAGCTCCAGTGGACAGGAATCCTTTAGTTGGACTGAACCTGGAATGCAAAAAAACATTCATGCCCCTCAGCACAGCTGACTTCAATGAAAACTACAAATAGTTTTGTCACTCTTATTTCCCTATTTCCATCTAAGCCTAAGACACTGAAGGCTTTTTTAGTAGTTTTGTAGGAGTAGTACCAAATAGTTGAACAGCAGCCACTGCTGACATGGAGAGGGAAGCCCAGATTTAGTATATACACACAAAATTTTTATTACAAAATTTTTGGCATATACACTGATTATCTGGGGGAAATATCACCAAGCACATGCAAACAGATCAAGAGAACCAGCACTTGAGCAACAAGTGATTGTTGATCTTTTAATGCTGTGAGAGGAATATATTAAAATATTTCCCAGGAGGTTAAGCATGGTGGAAAATGGATGGACTGAAAGGAAATTGGAGTTCTGTCATTTTTGTATGATGATTTTGAACCAAAAATTTAAGAATGTACAGATTGAAAAGCCACATTAGGAGATAAGTAACAGAATTTTTTGTGTTTCTTGTTGACTATGTTATTACAACACAATTCTTTTCAATGCCAGTTCAAACCATGCATGACTGATAGAAATTAGATGTGATTACTCTTGTGTTTCTGGAACTTATCTCAATCTTATTTGTTTCATGAATAATAGGTCCAAAAATGTGAAAAAAAAAAAAAAAAGTTGTTTCTTCAATAAACTCTGTAGTTTCTCTAGAAAAAGTACACCAGCTATTAATAGGTACAGCTACTTTTTAGATACCAGGGACTTCTGATGAAACATACAGTCCATACATGGAACAAGGCTCTGGAAGTATTCCAATACATACACAGTCATTAATTACATCCTTTACGTTGTTGTTATAAGACAAACACCAGGAAAGCAAGAGCAAAGATATTGTTGGAAACCAGATGTCCAAAGAAAGGCTGAAAAAATCCCATGTGGTTGCCTGTACATAGACACATAACATTACAGCTACAAGTATTTATTTCTGCTAAAAGGAAAATTCCAAATTATTTGTGTAGTGTCCAGATTTATACACAGCCTTTCTGAAACTATATCCCTTTCAGCTTGCTCCAATAAGAAGCATGGGGCTGGCTCCTGAGAATGAATAGAAATTTTTACTTTTAAACAAAGATATTCTCAATAGTCTCTCTTTTATGACTTCTCAAAATATGTTTGCTCTTCTGAGTGTTTTTTAATCTGACATTTTGCTAAACTCAGTAAGAAACACTTGTACGTGCTGAACATCTTCGCAGCTTTCATCACTTCTGTTTCAAGGGAAGAGCATGATGGAGTGTTGTAACTGTCACTGGAAGAGAAAAATAGAGTAAGAAAATAAACATAAATCTGAAATATTCATATAGGTTAATATACTAGAGAAAAAGAATATTTGTCTCAGACTTCTAAGCCCTTTGCCTTCACTTAAAATGCAATAGAGAAAGAGTATCAGCAGAGACAAAATGCTGGCCTCCTTTTTAGGCATGGGAATTATTTCAGATGAAAAAAGTAAAACAACCACAACAAAAATAATCTTCCTTGCTCTCTGTAATCAAAGAAAAACTCTATCTCACTAGCAGTGGAACATTATTTCCTCGATATGTTCTCAAAAAACATATTGAGGAAATATGTTTGAGTCTTTCATTTTTTTCTTTTTTTTCCAAAGGTTAGTTTGAAACTAACTAGCATTGAGGTTTAGAAACATCTAAGGGCTCAATTTCCCTTTGCACCTCTTTGCAAGGTCCATTTTGGCTACCCTGAAACTCTAAAGGTCACGTCCATCCTCTTTCTAGGAAATTACACTGAATAAGCTTTGTGCTCTTTTATTTTGATTCAGTAAGACCCTCATTTAAAATAATCATCTAGATCCAGCTATCTCTAAATAAATGAATCACAGAACTTATACTTGCCAAAATAATGCTGCAGAAAACTAGAAGCCTTACTTGCAAAAAGGACTTGCATTGGATGCTGCTGATACAGAAGGATCAGAAGGATACATCAACACATTCTTTTACAAAATTATGACTAAAGTATTGGAGCAGAACCCAAAATGTTACTCACAAGCCCCACCAGTGTTGCATACACACAACCCCAGGAAGTAAAATGTTAAAACCAGAAGTAGCAGCAGAGTCTGATATTCTCTGTTGCACGCTATTTACTCATCAGCATCCTTGAATGCTGAAAATAAATACCACCAGCATGAGGTATTACCCAAATGACTATAACTGGCAACTGATGTCTCTCATCAGAATTTATATTTTGTCCCTATGTTCATGAAGAACTGTGATGTCCCAGCAAGGACAACAGCTCTGTCTCCTTCATCTCAGGCTTTATGATGCACTTGAAAACCTCCTCCAGGCACCTCCACATGTGATCTGCCAGATCTCCCTAACCTGCTATTAGAAATTCACCAAATCTTCCTACCAGTCCCTGAACCTTCTTCCATTGTGGCTTTTAGCACAGAGGTGCCACCACTACATAAATTCATAGATTTTGAGGCCACAACTCATTGCTGAACTTCTCTGATATCTCATGAATGAGAATGTATGTCACAGACCACATTTGAAACCAGGGGCTCCCTATGGAGAAAAATAAATCAAGATTAAGCATTGGACAAGTGGCCAGTCTCTACACAAGACTGTTCTCCTCATGATTATTTACCATTCAGTTAATCCTTCAGCAGGGATCTCATGTGAGCTTTACAAACACTGAGACGTGTTACGCCACGCTGAGCCCGGTGTCTGCAGAAGACCATGAGAAACACCTACGCTCCAAGACAGCTTTCCATTGACAGCTTCCTGCATTACCTGTCAGCCAGAAAGATCTTAATCTATTGAACATGGGTTTTATTGGCATTGTATTGTGATAGGAGTTTTTAAAGATAGAACAGCATGCCGTACAAAGTCAAATGCCTTCTAAATGCCTAGGTGCATTGCACCTATTTGTTTATCCACCGTATTTATCATCACCAAAGAGTAGAAGCAAGTTTGATTAACAAAGATCAATTTTGCGAGTAACCACTCTGGCCAGTATTAATTTTATCCTGAACATTTTGTTTATTTAGGAATAAATAAATGTAAACGCCACAGGGTGTTCTCATAATTTGCCACAGCATGAAACCCACCCTATCATTTCCCAGCTCTTGTCATGTGTCCTCTTGTTTTCTCAGAGGAACAAGAGGGACATTCTTACACTCTTTTTCCTGGAACTTTTCCTATTATTCTAAAATTCTTTAAAAGCAAACATTGCTGAGGGCACATAATTTCTCTGCTCACTTTTTCAGGTCACATGCATGTCAGTTTGGAAAATCTGAGAGAGGTGTGATTTAGCTTGTGGTTTTTATATTTTGAAGACAATATTTGACTTTATTTGTTACAGTATGTATCACAGTACACCATGATTTCTACTGTAGTCTATCTAAGAAACTAAGCCAATTTTAAGAGCAAAATTTATTTGGTTTAGCAAATCATGGGGAATAATTGAAAACAAAAGCATGGACTGCTTCTGTATGTAAGGTCATCTGCCACAGAATCTGCTGAGAAGGAAAAACGTCCACTCTTCCAGTAAAGCAAAGGAACTGAGCAAAACAGCTCACTATGGGATTTCTTCTCACACTCTGGGAAGACGAAGCAGTGCAACAAGGATAAATCTGTTCCTATCACAAACTAAGCCATTTTTTTTAACATGTAGGGGAAAATATAACCAAACCAGTTTTATTTGCTTACAGATTATTTCTCTTCCCTGCATTTTACATGAGTCTTATATAAAAATCTCTGGTCACATAAGTTTAACATTAGTATTGAGGCAGACAAGCTAAAATAAAGAAGCCTTTTGCAAGAGAAATAGTGAAATACATGCACAATTGGACCAGTATAGTTAGTAATTCATTTGTATCTTCACTCACAAAACAAGAAGGAAGGATAGTATTATGTTTATAAGTCAAATATGTAATTTCAGAGGGGTTTCTAAATTCTAGAATTATTATTCTATGCTGCTGCTCAACCTTTAATGACCAGAATCTCTTTTTTTCACTCAGTTTTTGCAGTTTTCTATTTAAAAACAGTTTCAACACGGAAAACAAAGATTATCTGAAAACATTGAAATGACTCCTTTTATTTTTAAAGAAATCAAATTTTGTGAATAAAGTCATCTCAAAGTCTCTGCTACCCTTATTTCCTTTGAAAGGACTCTATTCTGGAGAATGTTGGATATTGTTTACGAAGACTCAATTCACTATAGCAACAATTAGCATGAGAGCATTGAAATCCAACTGTGATATACTTTCTGTATGAGCAATGCATTTCTACTAATCAGCCATCATAGTAGCTGATATTTTCCACTGTAAATTCTCCCAATACATCCCAATTTGATTTTTGTATCCTTAAACTGAATTCATACCCAGCCTTTTACTTAACAGAAAAGGACTCTCAGAGACTGTATTTGGCAAGAAACAGTGCAAGTCCCTGACTGATTCATTAAGGTCCCAAATGAAATCTTTTCAAGAGGAAGCATGGCTTCGTAAAGATCGGTCATTCACTAGACACAATTTTTAACATCAAGTCAGTTTCAGAATACGAAAGCTCAATATGCAAAATGAGCCCTCAACCATTTTCAGTTTCACCAGTTTTAGAGAAAATATATTATTGACATGAAAAAAAATAGTACCAATGCATATTTTCGAAAGATAGAACAGTTACCAGATTTCATTTTGCAATACCTTTTCCAACAAAGTATATCATTCAAATGTATTTTTAGAAAGAAACGAGGACCAATTCAAAAGCCTCCTTTTCTCTCCATGAACAAAAAAATTCAAAACAAATAGCATTTGCAATCAGGACTTGTAGTCCTAAGAATGTCTCTATCAATGAGCAGACAGACCTGCCATGTATGAAATGCTGAAAGTCCAAATCCAGAGATGCACAGCTCCTTACAAAGAACTACTGCAATGTCTTTGTTATTGTCTTTGAGCTTGCAAAATCACCCAGTTTCAAGAATTTCCTATAAATATTATAAGTGCTGTTATTTTCAGGAAAATTACATATGTTCTGTTATTAAACTTTAAATTTTTGATAAAGATCAAAGCAAATAAAGATCTTTTCTCTTTCTCTGAGAAAAGAATTTTTAAAAAAAGACTAGAAAAAATTGTAAACCTTATTTAGCTTCCTTGGATTTAATTTTTTCTGATTTCATGGGGGGAGGGAGAGGAGAATCCCACTAGCAGTGGTAATTGCATAAATGCTATAGGAAAAAAAAAGGAATGGATGAATAAAATAATTCAAACAGTGACGTTTACTACCTGGACCAGATTAGTTTGCTGCAAATCTAATTTGCATGAGATACCATTAAAAAAAAGAGGACAACGTAGCTTATGCCCAGAACAGTTTATAGATATATAGCTCAACTACAAGTAAAACTGTGTGAATAAATGGAAATAAGGAAATGATAATTTATGGGCTTTATATTTAAAAAAGAAGTCATTTTGAAGACGTTACTTTTCATCTCCATTTAATTTTCTTTCTTGGATTACTTCTAAAGTGTGGAAGTTTACCTCTTCCAGCATGATGATCTAAGCACCTTGTGGGCACATATTTTGATCTATTATAAACTTCTATGCCCTTTATTAGAAATTATAGTGTTATTATGAATAATCTCAATAGCAGCAAAATCTCAACACCTCTAAGAGATGTACTTCTGATGCTCTTAAAAGATTACTTATTCATCATGCTCCTATTGAATACAATAAAAAATAAGGTGCATTATGTTAGAAAGCATTTTATTGTCTTCTTCTGTATCTCATTTTATGCCTAAACCAGTAAATGGACTTCTTTCTAATGACATTGCCATGTTATTATCAAAGTGCATATTGTACTGCCCAAGATGAAAGCAGCATGTTTGGAAATCCAATTACAAATTCTTTCAATCAAAAATACTGTGAATGCATTTGAATATTTTCTGACCTAAAAGAATTAAAACTACAGATATACTATGTATTTAACATGTAGCTGTTTTTTTCAACTTTCCATTTATTTCTAGGTTCACCTGAAAACACAGCAAAGTCAAATTCAAGTAACTCTGGCAGTTCTGAACATAACATTACTTTTCCACAATAGATAAAAACTACACACTTTTTGCATATGGTGCCCATGAATAAAACACTCAAGACACTAACTGTTCAATCCAGAAACTGAATTTTATCTCCTGTTGTCAGGGTTCCTGGCACTGTATTGCACAAATCGAATAAGAAAATGAATAAAAGAAGGCAGGCATGAAGGAGGCTTACTCTTCTTCACATGCCAACATGCAAAATTAAATCTGAAGTGAACACCTATTTGAGGAAGTAAAGGTGTAAAAGTAACCATTTCAACAGCTGAAGTTTCAGACTCAAGTGATGGCCATATCACTGCGTTCAGTCTTAGAGAAAAGCTACAACCTTCCACCTGCCAGCCCTGCCAAAATCAAACAGGATGATGTCTGTCCAGACAGGCCATGCTCTTCTTCTCCTTACCAGTAATAATGCTGTTGCAAGCCAGATCAGTCTCTCAGTTGCATTTCTTCAGCCCTCCAAAATGCCTTCTATTAGATTCTTGGTAATACCCTGGAGTGATTTTGTGCTATCACATCAAAAGGGAAAGAAAACTTTCGGTCGTGAAGACAGTAGCAGCAGACTGTCCTTTCACTTTTCTATTCCTGCTCAAACTGGGCATCAAATAAGGCATTTTAAGTCAGGATTCACATGACCTACTTTACAAGGATCTGAGCCCTTAGAGGTGCACATTTGTCTCCTCTAAAAGAAGCCTCTCTAAAAGAAGAGATGAGGACTGCAAATGTCTGCAAGAGTACCATCCCATTTGCCTCTGACGATATTCAAGAAGGATGATTCCTACTGAAGTTGTCTTTAGGTTTTATAAGAAACAGACAAATCATAAAAAGCTGACACCCAAATCTGTAAAGATCATTAGTTACAGCGTGGAGCAGGCAGGAGGAAGAAGGAGGAAAATGAATGCTGTTTTGCAGACATTGGGACTTTCAGAGATTCCAGAGGAATTTTTCATCAAACAGACACCTCAGAAAAATTACTGGTTTTACTGGTTGCTGTTGGATGGTTTCTTCAGCCCAAGCCCCATCATGGGCAAGGCACATGAAGAGGATGTGGGAGAAGCCATGACAGATAGAAACACATACCTCTCTTTGAAAAGATTTGATTTCTGGGGAAAATGAGGGAACTGGACCACCAGCTCCTCAATTATTTGAAACTACATGAAGTTCAACCAGGATACTGCCTAGAAAGATGAATCCACATTTTGATAACTAAAATAATTTTTAAAAAACCAAAACAAACCAAAACAGTAACAACAAAAAATCGACCTCTTTTAAGAATAGGGCATAGTTGCTTACATTTAGGATAGGTTTCCAGGCTGCAAATCCTTCATGAAATATCTGCCAGTTCTTCTGGTGGCACCAAGAGAAAACCTCAGACCTCTGTGTTTTATGCCCTCAGCCCTGGCCTCCTGAGACATTTCCTTTTTGCTTCAGTGGAACAGTTTTTAACTGCTCCCACTAAGATTTTTATCTAAGGCAGGTCTACACTTCTTTGCCTGATCTGAAAGGAAGACAGTGGGGTAGCCAGGCTACAAGAGCTCTCTGATTCCTCCAGCTGTGGTTTACCTCAACTTCCTCAACTGCTCCACAGCTCACAACTTACCCAGTTTGTCATAATCCTTCCTGATAGTAGCTAATCCAAATAACTATCTGCTACAGATGCTATCATCTCACTACTCACTAGCATAAATTAACTTGTTAAAACAACACTGACCATCCCATTAAACCTGGGGCATCTCCCTGTTTACCATATTCCATCAGAGAAACATGCTATTTTTACAGTCAGTTTAACTGATTTCCCAGCCAAGCAGTATAGTTTCCATAGCAGAACTAGCTTGTTTCTTTAGCAGGTCATAAGGGGCTTTTCAAAATCCAAGCAAAAAACAACCGTACTTGATGTGTGAAATCTACACATCAGAATCTGAAAACTCCCTTTAAAATAAAAATATAAATTTATTAAAAAAACCATGCAGTGTAAATGGATTCTTGCTTTCTCCAAAAGCAGTATCACAATTTTTTCTTTCCCTTTACCCACTACCAGTAGGTGCAAAGGAGCGCTGTAAGTCAACAGAACCAATGTTTAATTAACATAAAATGAGCTGTTATGTTGCACACATCTCTAAGACTTTTCTCTCAATGTCTGCTTCTTTCTGGATATAAAAGCCAGCTACATAGCTGACAGAAAATGGTGTTTGGATGGATCATTTGTGTCAGACCTTATATTTTCTACCTACTACAATGTTTTCTTGAAAATTGCCACACCTGGCAGTGGGGCTTGGTCTGTTCTTTAAGAAGGATGAAAGACAGAGCTGTAGCACAGTGTCATAGTTCCCTTATGGAACAGACATAGCATCAGTACATTCAGCAATTTTTCAAGTACAAGTACAAGTAAAAGTGGAAAATGAGACTTGACAAATACAATTAACCATTCAGAAACAATCCCATGCTCTTCTTGAACAAGCTCATTAAGACCTTCAAAAAAATCCAATCTCTGCTGAGGGCAGTGATGTCAGTGCAAAAACTTAATTCCTGCACCCTTTATGAATTATGTTTTTAAAGTATTTCATAAACACAGCATTCCTTAAACGCTGTGTGGCTGTAATGCCATTCTGACATTAGCTGTATTTTGGAGATATTAGGTTTAAAGATTTCTACTATTTTTCAGTATCTGAGCAACAGAATCAGTAAAGCATCATTGGCTCCACTAGAGAGAGCTCTTGTGCTAGCATAATTATATTAATAAACATAATTACTTATTTTAAATCAGTGGAATTATCCATGGAGGAAGGTGTGTTGCTACACACACACAAGAAGAGTGTGGCCAGCGTTCCTCTGACTTACCAAACACACACTACAATACGTTCCCTTTGTGCTCACCTTGGGGAGGCGTTCCTGTATAGATTGGTTTTCATTTGCATGAAAACCTTTTTACATCACTCTGGCTACTTTGGCTCTGGAAAAAAAAAAATCTCAAAACACAAACTCTAGCCCAGTACCAAATTATGTCCTAACAGGAGTTTGCAGCTTTATTGACTTGGAGGCCAGTGCTCAGGTATTTCCGAGTTGTTAGAGTGACTGTAATCCTATTGAAATTCCACTGAGAATAAGCATGGAATGGGGCATAATTGGGTACAATATGCTGAGGTGGGTCCTACAAAGCCCTCAGTACACTTGTGGCACACAGGACTGAGATCCCCACATTGGGCTGTTTCAAGGAAAAACACACAAAATGTTATCACTGAAGGAGGAGGAAGAGATTAGGAAAGTTTTGACCTAATCCCAATGGGGTTTAGATTTTAGCTATAATCACTCATCTGTCCTAATCCTACAAAGTGGCTTAATACAGAAGGATGGAAGAACTACTGGAGCATGCACAAAAGGTACAGAGAAGACTATTGATTGAAGGAACTAAGCTTCCTTTTCTACTCTGTTTCCCACTGCAATTGCTGTATCTAGGTTTATGCTTTCAAATCTTATTTGTTTTGTTGAAAATGTGCAGAATTGTTTTGCTATTTTTTAATTATCTTTTTTTGGAACAATAAAAACGGAATTGTATTCTTACTTACCTGAAGTATCCTGACTTCAGTAATAACTGGTAGAGTACTAGATCTAAGACTGAACATACGTGGTCTAAAAAGCAGAAAATTTTGAATAGGTTCTTACTATACACTACACCAAAAGTCCATCTGAGTCTCTCCAATAAATCTTAACTTTTTGATCAATAAGAGAGCACTGTTCTATCAAAGGAAGCGTTAAATTACCAGTGCACTTTATTCCCCCCCAACCCCCACCTTCATCAGTGCTTCCCTGTTCTCACTTGCTGAATACCTTGGAGTTGGAAGGTTCCTTAACCCCTGGCATCCCACTCGTTCTGTTATTTGTTCAGCTCCTACTTACAGCAACGAAGACTTTGGGGAGTCATCATATCACAAGCCTGTCCTTAAACTTAAATACACAAGGGCTTTGGGTATCCCATTTCCAATCGAATCTACTGTGTCTCCCTAATAGGTACAATCACTGTAAAACAAGCTCTCTTACTATTTTTTTTAAGGAGTCATTAGAGATTTCTTTAGTGCATTGGCACAAAATAAAAATTTATTTGGCTGCTTGTTTCTGCTCATGTCTCCTCTTTTAAGAACCATTAGCATCACAAATATATCAGTTCAGTACCATATTCATTGTGTATGTCAATCCAGTACCTTTAAATTTATTATTTGCAATCTAGTATGCAAAAAAAGAGGGTTTTTTCTGGCTCCACGTATGAATGTAAGAGAATGTGACATTAAATTACTTACATAAAATTATTCAATAATTCAATAATTACTAAGATTTTTAGATTGCTCTGTAAGGAATTTTTCACAAGTACCCACTGATATTCAACATTTATTTATGTTCCCGACATATATATCATAGTGTCTTTCATTCAGATTAATCTGACAAGTTCTACTAACTTAGAGATCAGAAAACAAAAACCAAAGTCCTTTTCTTTATGTTTCTACTGTGCACTAAGCTGCATAATCTTGTTGTCACGTGAAATTAGCAGCAAAGATCCCTGTGCAAAACAAACACTGACATGTACTGTACATGTGCTGAAGTAAGACAGCTACCTAATTACAAAAAAAACAGGTCATATATACCCAGCTACTATACATAGCTAAGATGTTCAGGTAATTCCTCCTTCACAAGGTTGCTTTACTGACAGCTGTTACACAGCCAGAATTTGGTACTTTCTTATTTAACATAAGAGTTTTTCTCTTTAACACCTTAAAGTGTCAAACAAGTTACATAAAATAGTAATATTAAATGCAACTTAAAGTTTCAGACAGAGGGTTACCCACCTGAGAGCCAAACATGAGAAAATGCCAGCATATCATTAAAAACTAGGTTAGTCCTTCATTTCCCAGTCTTAACAAACTGTTCCGTGAAACTGCATGATAAAGGAATTCAACCTACATAATGATTCAGTACTTGGAAATACACTGACAAAGAGGGCAAAGCAATAACAAAACACATTCAAAGGCAACTACCATTTTCTTTAGACACCCCAAATAGGGATTTTCCTTGTCTCCTGAGTGTTTAATTCCTCAGCGCTACCTCAAATTTCAATACAAGAATCAAATGCTGGTACAAAGAGAGCAGTCAGTGCACTTGCTAAACAAAGAGCAGCTAATGTTGTTCCAAAAGCACTGAAGAAAAATGCTGATACCACATTTGATAAAAGTGACAGTACCCGACCTCTTCCAGAACTTTGTAACACTGTCATCCTTTATTGAAGATAAAAGCGGGAGCAAAGCACGATACAGAATATTAACGTGTCAATTCTTTCAGCTTCAGACAATAAAACATTTTGTTTTAAGGCTTAAGCTTTTTGGTTTGTTTTTACATTGTGAATTACAGTTTATCTTGGTTCAGTCATCTTTTTGAAGTGTGGTTTTATGACCAGCCACTAAGGCTGAGCTGTTAAGCTCAGCTTTTCTGATAATGTGCTGTTATGGAGCAGCTGTTCACGAGTTAGGCAAATAGATTTAGTCCTCAGAGAAAATAGTTAATTGACTTCACTGCATGTCAAGTAGAAGGTAAAATTTATCAAATCATCTTTCTCTAAAATTTACTTGAAAATAATCAAGTGGTTTTACTACTGTTTTTCCTCTCCATCTGTCCTCAAATTTTTAGCAAATCTTTATTTTGCCATGGCAGCTAGTGACAGTGGAAAGTCATTTGACCTAAACATTGCATGTACTAAATTCTGATGTGCACACTTATATTTTGATTCTTAAAATATCAGGATATGTTAAAAGTAAAAATCTATTTATAATGTGAACTAGATACAAAAAGAGAAAACCTATTGGAAAGATTTGCTGAAGCATTTCTGTATTTAAATGTTCATCAAACTGTTAAAAATAAATCTTCATTTCTTTTGAGTGTGAGTACTCTGAGCATGCCATGTCATCTCTAATGGAAAAGTCAGGTCATTTACTCAGGTATGATGCACTTACTACTGAAAAAAACATGATGATTTGTCTCTTTTTATTACATATTATTCAGATAATGCTAAATAATTAAGGTATTTAGAATTATGGAACTTGTGACATTACCAAAATAAACAGAGATGGTAATAGGAAGGGATTTGGAACACTTTTGTTTAGTTTTTTTACTACCCCAAAAGATTTCACAGAAGTTGGGAAAATGAAAATAATTTTCAAAACTGTAAAAATCTCATTCAGTTAAACACTAAAATGTTACCATGTTATTCAAAGATCGTTGTAAGAGAAAACACATTTTAATTGCGCATCAGAATTAATTTCCACATCCTTTATTAGCTGAGGTTATTTTATAATCTGTAGATGACTTTATGATTTAACTACAGAAATTACCTTGCCATGGAAAGATTAAATGAAAAACACAGCTAAGGCAGGTTCAGCTCTGGGCTCTGAAGCTTTGGGTGTTTACAGTGGGTGTCTGCACATCAGCCAGGTGTGGGGGAGGCTCAGCTCCCCCTGAATTGAAGGAGATTTTGCCAGCACGGTTGGCAGCACACGGACCCAGAGCAGGTTCTGCTACCCAAACCTGCCCGGCCCAGGGGGGCACGAGTCCCCCCACAACCTGTGCTAGATCTGTCAGATCTTTTGGACGGCAACTTAAATGACAGTGGATGCCCACACAGAGTCAAATGAACAAGTCCCAGAGCCCCATTGATTCTGACAAGACTTAGATCCCACCCACATGTGAGCATCTCCACTATGAATACTGCTGCTCAATCTGGAGCTGAATCCCACCCAGCCTCACCCAGCACATGTAGCCCAGCTTTTCTTAGAAGGAATCTTCTCCTAACTTAAGCTTTTAATTACTAAACTGCTTCACAAACTAAACTCTTCCTATACCTGATTTATTTTCTCTTCTCATTTTCATTATATGACTTATAATTGTATTTTCTTAAACCACCTGGATTTCCTGAAGTTGAAAACCTTCAGCCACTATATTCTATTAGTATACTGCTCTTTCCTACCACCTTTCCTCTGCAGTCACCTCTTGACAAAGCTGTGTATGCCTCACTTATATACTCTGTCCCCACAAACCAATTTTGTCTCCCATTGTTTCCATCTGGATTATTTTTGCTGTTCCCTAAGTTTTTCTCCCCAGGTCTTTTTAGTAATATGGAATTCAGAACTGAAAGAATATCAGCTGCCACCAACAAAGCTGTGTAAAGTATTGTTTGTACCTGGGAACTCTTCCAGGGCAGAAAACAAAATGCAGGCATTAGAACTGACAAAAGTTACTGATAGTAACTGATGTGCCAACTGTATTACAACCATCTGAATCTTTTTCTTTCTAAATGGGTGGGGTGTATAAGAAAGCAATTTTCATTCCTAAAAAAAAAGAATGGATTACCTGAAAAGTGATTTCTATCTACTTTCCACAGAAAATCCATTAATTAATCTTTAATCCGTTCAGAGATAGTTTTTCCAGTTTTACTCAGTTTTGTTTACTCTCATAAACTGAAATTATCTGTCATGGCAAAAAGAGAGACTTCAATCACTGTCCCACTAAAGTGGGAAAAGGTAGAATTTTAAAATAATTTAGAAACTGAACCAAAAATGCAGAAATTAACATGACATTACCACTCTTTCAACACAGGGACATGCAAACAGAAGCTTTGTGGATTTTTAGAAATTGCCTAATCTCTGATGCTTTCCATAGGAATTCTTAAGCTTCGAGCTCTTGGAAACCACAACAAGTATGAATAGCCCCATGAGGCAATTTAGAGTACCACTTTCTGCATCAAAAGGCTGCTACTTCAAAAATAGAGATTCTCTGCTATTTGAATATGTAAAATAAGGTACTTTGACCTTTAGATTCCTTTTTTTTTTGAAGCCATATTTTCCTAAGATGTAACCATGTTACCCCTGAAATAACTATTACTGCTATTACTATTACTATTAGTCCAGAGCTAAACCTGGCGTTTCTAAATAAGAAATTTGCAGTGAAATCCATCTGAAGCCACATCTTTAAATTTATTCTCAGAATGAAATAGCACTTATTGGACTTTTATTATCAAATGCACTCCCTGCTCTTGCCAATGGGTTGCAAGATCTACTTCTATGTGAATTAAGACTGTTTTTCACCTGTGTGTTGAATTGTCTTTCCTATCTGAGACACTATTTTTCCAAGACACATTCTTGCATTTGAGACCTGCAGATACATTTCATTTCAAACAGAAGATGTACAATCAGCATTTTCTCTCTAAAGACATTTTTATTTTGGCATTAGTATTACCCTTTGGCACAGAATAATCAGAGTCTGCAACTTCCTTCTATTTAAGGTGAACCTAGAGTAAGGAATTACCTCTAGATTTTATTTAGCAATAATTTCTAATTTCAAAAATACCAGCTAATGGTTATTTTTACAGGCAATAACCCAGGAAGCAGGTTAACATTTTGGCTTTGTGATTTTCTCTGTACTGTGTTCCTCACATAAACAATAGAGCTAATACTGGAACTCTTTTAAAAATGCAGCAAAATGATTAATTAATGTGTCTATTAATTATTTGGGAAAAGGTGAAGTCCAAGGTGGCATATTCACAGATGTCAAAATAATTTAGGTTACTGAAAACCAGGAGGAACTGTGTGGAATTCCAGAGGCACTTTAAAAGATAGACAACTGTGCTGCCTGACTGCAGTTAGAAGTCTGTGCTAACAAAGGCATGTTAATGTACGGTGGGAGGTAAAACATTCAATATGATTTGAGCTGACGATACACCTTCATGAGCTCTAAGTGAATTGCAATCATTTGGGAGTGGAGCACAGGAGACATTGAGTCATTGTTGGCATCTCCTTTAATATAATATTTAACTGTTTGGGGGACTGAGTTTTAAAATGTATTTAAAAATTAGGTTAAAATAATTCCTGAAAAAATTATACAATGCCATCAATTAGATTTGTTGGGTTTGCATTTACTGCTCATAAACCATTTTATTCCCTTTCTCATCTCTGTAATTTATTCACCTTTTTAACATCTGTTTTAAAATTTCATTGGAAGATCTTCCAAGCAAGAGCTCCTCCGTGTTTGCACAGCACAGAGGATACAGCACAAAGGAACCTTATGCAGCCTGGAATCTTGCAGACACCAACACACCACAAATTAATGCATGCTACTGAGAACCAGTCAATTGTTTTCATTTTGAATGTTGTGCTTGAGTCTAACCACTTTATTTGAAACAAATAATAAAGTGGAACTGGAAGGTGTTCAGAAAATGTAAATGCTACTATAATATTAGGTTTTCATGAAATGAGGGTGGCTGAGTGCCAGGATCCTTTCCTTTGGAGAGGAAACATGTAAGAGACCAATAAAATACTACATGCAAAGCAAGAACAACTCGTGAGCTCTTGTTCATCTCCTCATTAAAAAAAACAACAAAAACAAAAACAAACAAAAAACAAAACAAACAAACAAAAACACCAATAAAACTGAAGGAACATTAATGACCTAGAAAAGGAATTTCATCCTTTTTTTGTGTGAAGGGAAGCAGAACTTACTGGGACAGATACAGTTGAACCCAACAGATCAAAATGAACAAGATGGAAGAGGGACATTCAATTGCCTGAAGATGGCACAAAGAGACATTTAACATGATCTAACAGTATCCAAAGAGTGGCAAATATGACAGAAAACCTACAGGAGACATGTACTGTGCTGAAAGCAGATGAAGACCAGCAGGGACACTAAGGACATCTCCACAGAGTAAAAATTCCTTAAGGATAGAACACATCATTATTCAGTGTATTAACCAACAGGTGTCTGACTAAAATTAGAATAGACAATTACCTTCAAAGAAGGTTATTCTTTAAGCTTTCATTGATAGGTAGTGGCCAGTGCCATGAACAATTTGTTCATGCAGCAGCACAGCGCTCTTATATATGATTCCTTGGGGTTTCCCCAAGACCCTGATATAGGTTGCCCCAAATTCATCTAGAGTTTCTGCTTATTGTACCTCATCATATAATTCTGCCCAATTTGTTATCAGAAAAGCAGAAAGTTATTTTTCCAAAGGGAGACTGAACTTAATGTTGCCATCGAGGATCTGAGTGCAGACCTTTTTTAAAAACCTACTCTGTCTCATAACATTTTTCATTGTTATTTTTCAAGAACAATTTTGGATATGGTTTAGTGTCCTTCATTACACATAGAGACATATCTTTCTTGAAAAACGTTATCTCGAATTCTTATTCCCCAGCCTTCTTGTGAGGTGAATAGCAGGAGTAAGAGGTCTTTTTCCTTACAAACTCTACATGGTCAGAAGCCTGATCAGAGTTTATTGTGATCATCAAGTCACTCATAGCAGCAGGGCAGAGTGAAAGAACATGCCTGCAAATACAGCCTCCTGAATGGGTGCATAGGCAGCCAGGAAAAGCAGAGGCAATTTTAGGCCTGAGAATTTTCCCCCTGGATTTGCCACTCAGTCATATTGGTAATGAGCAGTATATTCTACATTCAAGCTACACTTGTGCACTTAAAGTCTATTTTATTTTTGCACACAAAGCCTGCCTTTAGCCCAACTGTACCAGAGGCTTCAAAGGAGATGGAAAATCCTTTCAGAAACTCATTTAGGGAAGATCACTGGACACTACTGCAACAGAAGGAGGAATGGCATTTTCTGTCTTTTAGGAAGTGTGGCAGCTTTGAGACTTTGATTTAACATGACCTCAGTCTAGCCTGTGTTGTCTTAATGGGAAATATATTACCATCCTGATTTGTCCTGATACAGTAATCTCCATTCTTTTGTTACTAGATCCTGAGTGTACTTTTCCAGTGAATGCCAGCAGGCAAGAATCACAGCATGAAATCAGCATGTGGCAAGTTCAAAACAAGGAAAAAGATAATACTTCAATCAGTGAGCACACAAGTGTTGGAACTCCTGGCCACGGGATTGCTGAAATTCAGAGCAAGTTAAAAGGAATCAGGAATTAATGCAAAGAGGAAAAAAAATAATCAGAGCCCACTAAATTCAGAGGTGTTACCTTTATCAAAGATCCTGATCTGAGGATGGTTGTAGCCTGAGAGAATTTCACTGTATTTCTTCCCTGGTGCTATATTTTAGCACAGGCATCCTCTCTGAACCTCTTTGAATCAAACCTTTGATCTCAACTTATGGCCTTAATATTTATTTGTAAAACACTTAATTTTCAAAGTTGCTCAGTATTTTAAAAGTAAGCACAAGTTGCAGGCAAAAGAATTTAAAGCATATTTCCCAAGTAAATGTATTTAATGAAAATATTTTACCAGATGCGGTCACTACTGCCTTTGTTTCCCTTTTGTGATCAACATTTGCTCTTTTTTCTTTCTCTATCTATAACCTTTTCTACTTTCCTTCGTAATCGATCTTTTCCTGAAAGTACTTATTACTCACATAGTAAATCTTTCATTGTTTGTACAAGCCCCATGAGCAGGCAGGCCTTGAACTCCAAAGTTCTCTAGGCATCTCAATTTGCATAGGAAATGATTGATGATGACAAAATGTGATGTCAGATTGGTTTTTTTCCAACTGTGTTCATGCAAAAGCTTTGAGGAAAAAAATGTTTCAATTGAAAAGTAACAAGAAAAAAGAGTCATTTAATAACCATCATTAAATAGCGCTTCAGCACTGTTCTTACTGTTTGGTAACAGAATATCCGAATTTAAGGAGAAACGGCAAGCATTGCTTACACAGAGAAAGTGCAGCAGTGAATTTTACCCTGTCTTGCAATGGGAAAATCCATCTCAATATCTAAAGGAAGGGCAGATAAGGTCTTACAGATACAAATCCTTGCTCTTATGAAGACTAAAAAACTGAAAATCCTGTTCTCAGTGGTGGGGAACAATCTCTCAAACAGATACGGATTTTATTGAAAAATTGCAGCAATTTCTGTAAAAGGGTTGTACATGATTTAGGCCGCAGGGATGAAAACAATTTTCACCCAGTTTTATGAAACTACAAACTAAAATCATGATTATGAAACATTTCACGAAATAAAAAATTGATATGTCATTGTACAAACCTAAAGTGGATCAATATTCTGAATGCCGTGTCCAGGTCTGATGCTGCCCTCCATCTCAAAAAGATGGAAAATCCACATAGCAAGGTGAAAGAAACATCAAAGTCATTTGACATGAGATACAAGGGAGAAGTGGGAACTTTCAGGGCACTTCCCTGGGTATGGGCTGAGGCTGGGCAGGATGTCAGCCCACACATCAGGATCAGGCCCAGTGACAGCAACCAGAACTTCATCATCTTCGACCCAGAAAGTCCCTGAACCACAGACCGCTGGCAGTTGTAAATGTCTGTAATCTGTTCTGTTCATAAACACTCAGCAGTCAATATCTGCCACTACTGAAGGCAGGGACAGCCCAGACCAGCCATCCTTGCACTATATTCTTATCATGAAAAAAGTTGGAGAAGGGATGGAAGCTGAGCACATGACTCAATGCCTTGATTGGAAATGGCATCAGCTGGACTACACATCAGGCAGAGAAACCAGAATCATTTAAACAAGGCTGTCTGTTTTCCAGATGGAAAAGACTGCCTTTATCTGGCCCTGGTGCAGTAAAATGTTAATTTTGCATACTTTTAATGCTGAAGTAGTCAGTTGGTTTAACCAGGGCGAGGTGATTAACTAGAGTGTGAAAAGGTACAAGAAAGGGAAGAAGAGCTTCTTAAGTTGTATAATGAAGTTATCCATCACGTTGCCACATAGGACAGCTCTTCTACACCTCAGTATAAAAATTGGCTGGCTCTAGAGAGATGATTTTGCTTGAAGGTAAACAAATTAGTAACTTACTGAGATGACTGTAAGTCCTTTCCACAGAGTCACAAAACCTCTTTTCTATGGAAATAATTATTTACAACTAATTTAGTCTCTCATAATCTCCTCCTCATTTCCAAAGTCCATTTGTAAATAATCACGGCTTATGCTTAGTAGCTAAATTACAGTTCCATGGTCAGGTGACAGGGAGTACAGTATGACTCCAACATAGCTCCTTGTCCATCCAAAACATTCTTCTAACCAAAAGATCTAAACCCAAATATCTGGCCCAAAGAACCTCTAGTTATGGAACCAGAAAGGGATTTGGAATAGGAGATGGGAGGCAATAACAACAAGATGGTTAGCAGGTACCTCCTTTTTCAAAAATTTCTCTTACCTTCCTTATCTCAAAACCCCCACAAGTCATGTCTTTCCCATTGTCTAAAACAGGCATATAAATGAATAAAATCTGTCACATTAAGCTAATAGAGCGATGAGCAGCAAGGCAGCCATAAAGAAAGCAAATATCCTCATTACGTAATTAGAAAATTTATTTTCTGTAATATTCAAAACATTTGCATGAGTATAAATCCATATTCCTCAAAGAGAATGTGTATGTTTATACAAATTTTAGGAGCCACCTCTTAAAAGGCTTCATAAGATGTCTCATTGGGAGAGAAAAGAAATTCGCCCCAAATATTCTGCAGCAATGATGCAATAGAAATGATCCAGAACTGTTCCCAGGAAAAGTGAAGGAAGGAAGCCCAGAGAACAGTTGCCAAAGCAGCCTGTTCAAATGACTGCAAGAGTCTTGGAATAAAGACTTCCAAAGAAAGGACAAATACTGCTGACCAGGAAGGGAGTGGTCAGCAAGAGAAGGCTAGTCTGATGGTTCTTCAAGAGTGTAGGGAGTCCACAAGCCCTGATGAGAAGGAACTCTTGATTATGGGGTCTGTTTCAACTGCCAGAGAAGGTAAGTTACACTGATAAAATACTCAGCTGCACAAGGTGGAAGGTGTTCTTCCTATCATAATGGACAGAGGAGTTTTAGGGACTGTTTTTGTCACCCAGTGAACAGGGAATTAGTGACAAAAGTTCTGTGGAAAACTTATCAAAATTTTATTGAACAACTTTCTGCTTTTGGTGGCAGCAGCACTGGGCAAGTTAATAAGCCATAATCCAGTATTGGAACTGAATGTTCTCTGCCCAAAAATAAACATATGTCTGTCTTAGTTCTCAGACAGACTTTTAGGAGCCAAATATTCTCAGTGCTAAAATTTTATAAAATACAGATGCCATCTGATATTGATATTAGTATTGATAATGAGAATTTACAAAGAGCAATATTCACATTTATTTGGATTTAAAGTTATTCAAATGTTTTTCTTTTCTCTTGCAATTTTAAAGTAAAGTACATTCTTGATTTTCGCAAAAGCAGTCTAATGCAGTTATTAATAAATTAGCAAAAGTTGAAATAATGTTGTGAAAATTACACACAATGTAATGTAATCCACAACAGAGTACACAAGAAGAACATTAAAGAAACAGATAGCCCAAGGAATTATAAAGAAACTGGAATCTGTAGAATGGCATATCTGAGTCTACAGAAATAAAAATCTAATGGTCACAGGCTACATAACCAAATGATAGATAACAATGCCTGGGTCAGCAGTTGAGAGGAAGCCTCTGTCTTATTTGTACAAATCATGGATCACAGAATATGAGTTCAAGGGAAAACAGGAAAAAGTTTCTTTTTTCTGGTCTATTTTCTAGATTGGTATAGATACAGTCCATGCTAATAGAATTTATTAAATGAACAAACAAATAAACAAACGAACAAAACAACTTGCAGTAAGCATTCAAGAGGCTTTCTTAACCTCCCTTCTAGGAGTTCTCTGTTATCTCTGAAATGTGCAAATAGATCTTTGTCTAAGGCATTGGGTTTGGATAAACAACAAAGATTTAGAGAATGTAACAACAGAGGGACCAAATGTTAGACAAGAATCCAATTTCTGCTTTTTGGTCTTCTAGTTAGGTGTGTATCATTAACTGAATCTTATTTGCTACTGGATACTTACAGGTGCAAAAGAATTTTTGTCTTCTGTCTACGTACTAGGTATTTCTGATTTTTGAAGCATTTGCAACAATATCAGTTTTTAGTAACTGCAACCAGGTTTGCTTTCAGTTTAGGGCAGGTTTCTTCCCGTTTAGGACAGACTATAATTTCAAGGAATGATTATAATTTTCTGAGCATTTCCATAAAAGGTTAACTCATTCAAATTGCTTTTTAAGTCAGTTGCCTTCTAAAACTTTTAGATCAGTGCTTTCAAAGACCGAGATAAAAAATAGTCTTTCTTTTATATATATTTCCCTTATATCTAATTCCTCAATTATTTCTGGATTTCAGAATAGAGAACTCTTCTGCCACACAAATCTCCCATCTACCTTTCTTTTGTCTTTTTTCAGACCCTACAGATACTTACAGACAGTTCAATGTAACGGTTGAAAATCAGGCTGCATTTAAGTGAAAAGTTCCCTGAAAGGACCGTTCAGTTCTACCTCTACTCTCAATGTCTCCAATATGCTAAAAATAAAATAGAAATACTGTAGAATTTCTAACTTGGAATTAAAATCTGAATGGTTTGGCTGAGAGATGTTATTAGCACATGTTCAATCAGACTCACAGAAGACTTGAATTCAGGTTCCTGTCCTGCTCCTTTAGACCTGAACCTTTCACCAGAAATTGCTCTGTTTTACCCGCAACAAGGAAGATTACAAGAGGGTTTTTTGCTTCTCTATCTTCTGACTTACCAAATCTTACCTTACTTTTGTATTTGTTAAATCTCTAAATGAAACTGCCTTCCTAAATACCACTTATGCATCCCTTTCTGCAAATACTGGCATAAGGAAATGAGCTCCATCCCTTGACAGAGAAAAGATTTAAGAGCTTTCTCCAAAAATGTTACCTAGTGAAAGAGATGCTGAGCATCAGCTGTGACTTACCAGAGTGGAAGCTGCTGTTGCTCAGAAACCCTGGAAAACTTCCGTGGGTTCCTAAATGTGTATTTTGACTCCTGGTTTGGTTCAACAGCTAAAGAAAGAATTAACGCTGACAGATTCCCAAAGAGATATTGCTGCCAGAAGGGCAATTTCCTCTAGACTGGTTAACAGCAGTCCGAATAAATCTGTCTTCAATGGAAATTTTAAAAACGAGACCATGAGTTCTGTGTTGGGGTAAATATCCTCAATAATCTTGGCAGTCAAGAAAGGGGAAAGAGAAGCGGAATCTGGAAGAAACATGGGAGCGGCTATTCTGAAACAGAACTACAGTATATCCATCAAGTGTCCTATTTCTAACATTGACTGGTACCATCTGCTGCAGGGGAAGACTAAAAAACCATCTTGTAAACCAGCTCAAGTTCATCAGTAGGTTTATGCCCCAAGATGGATTTTGCCTTTACAAATCTTGTGGGTTGATAAAGTAAGAAGATCCTGGGTATTTTATTTACCTGTAGAACTGCCCTTCTCTGGAATGCTGATCAATGATGGTATAAAAGCCAGTCTGCTATTTATGTGTTTAAAAGTGTTTTGGGACAGGCCACATAATTTTACTAACTTCATCTATTGCTAACTCTATGAAGTTCAACCTGGTAGAGGAAACAAAACAAAATTGGTTACATGCACAGGACCTGTACCACTTACACAGATCTATACAGTACTAACACAAACCTTTACTTCCAAGGAAAAGAAAAGTATTAGACTTCCACAGGACCTTTGATGGGATTCAGCTGCACTGGCACATGGTTTCTGCAGTGCACATGTAAAAAAGAAAGAAGTGTTTGGTGTGAATGTCCTAGGACTTCATCTGTCTTGCTATTTTTTACCATAAACCTTTTTCTTATCATCTTCTGGGAAACATCTTCAAAGTTTTGTTTCAGCCAAGCTTCTATATTAGGCTGCTTTAAGTTCCCTCTAGCATTTACTCTGTAGTGTCATCCCTAGTTGGGAATGCCGTCATTTGCTTGAAGGTAAGTTCTTTGAACTTGATTTTGAAGATAAACAATATTATTCTCGCTCAGCTTTCCAAAGCACTTCAAAATAGCTTCCAGATCTAAAGTTTTTAGATTACAATTACTATCCTTAGCGGAATTCACTAATTGCATGATTCATATATAACACGAGAAACATTCTTGATTTGTATTGTTAAAACTGACTTTCTTTTTCTTGCTCTATCTATAAAATATTCAATTGTAAATTGTACTATTCAACAAATTTTCCTTGGCATGTGAACTTCTGTACAAATAACAAAACAAAAAGTGGAATTCAAAATTTAAAAAAATTCTTGTCCTGTTTCTCAGTCAGTTTCATGTGGATTTTTAGTGCAATCAATGCAAGACAAGAAGAAACCCATATGGCTTAATGAAAGAAAGAGAGAAAGAAAGAGAGAAAGAAAGAGAGAGAAAGAGGGGAAAGAGAGAAAGAAAGAGAGAAGAAAGAAAGAAAGAGAGAAAGAAAGAAAGAGAGAAAGAAAGAGAGAAGAAAGAAAGAAAGAAAGAAAGAAAGAAAGAAAGAAAGAAAGAAAGAAAGAAAGAAAGAAAGAAAGAAAGAAAGAAAGAAAGAAAGAAAGAAAGAAAGAAAGAAAGAAAGAAAGAAAGAAAGAAAGAAAGAAAGAAAGAAAGAAAGAAAGAAAGAAAGAAAGAAAGAAAGAAAGAAAGAAAGAAAGAAAGAAAGAAAGAAAGAAAGAAAGAAAGAGAAAGAAGACTGGACTCCTGAAAGAAAGAGAAAGAAGACTGGACTCCTGAACTGCAGTTTTAATGGCTGTATTTTTATAAATTCATAAATGTCCACTCTACCTGTCTCTTTTGGTAATTCTGAAGTGCCTTCACAAAGCTGATCTGAGTGAGCTTAAGTTCTCTAAAGTGCAGGTGATCAATTCTGGGGATTGCTTAGCTACCAAGCCACAGCACTTTGTAATTCCAGGGAAAAGAAATGGGGGGTGAGAGAACCTTATACATTAATCAGTGATTACTGAAGCTAAGATCCTTTAAAGTAAACATATTTCATTAAGCAGGTGCAAAAAAAATTCCTTTGGTTTTGTTACTTCTGCTACAAAGAGATCAACTACTACAGTCACATGACTCAATTTGCTCAAAAAAAAAACTGTTTAGGCACACATATCTCAAGGAAAGTCATAACACAGACCAGAAGAACAAGCTGCCTTCCCAATCTTCCTGTGACCCTCTCTGATTTCAGGTTTGACTGTGGTTCCTCCATCTGCCTTTTCCCAGCAGTGTAACCCACATAAAATATTTTAAATAGGAAAAAATGTGGTTTGTAAGTGCTACTTACATTTATGGAGTCTTCAGCAACTATCTATAGCTTTTTCATTTTCAGATCTTCTCAGGTTTTATTCCGCTGTGCTTTCTGTTTCAAATCTTTTAAGTTTCATGAAAGAGCAGTCAGCTGGGATTGATGTTTCCAGCAAGTCCTCCTACAAAAGCTTGGCAAGCCCAGAAAGCACTGTCTGAGGCCCAGGAGCTGACAGAGTTAGGAGATCTTGCAGTACACGTCAATGAAAGGTGGCTATCTGACTTTGGTAAGAAAACCTGATGAAAAACTGCAAGCCAACAATAGTCACACAGGGAACAATAAAACAGGCTTGGCCACTCAAGGTTTTAATAGTGGATTAAAGCTAGAAGGGACAGTGGGTAAAAAAACAAGAGATCAGCTGAGCTCCCACTTTGGAGCCTGGGCAAGCCCCAGGGTGCCTGCACTTTGGTCATGGGAGGGACAGATTTTCTCACGCTTGTCCACTCTGACTTCTTCATTTGGCTGACCACGAGCAGCCAGCAGCTGGCACGGGCACCCGGCCAGACTGGTGTCATCCCTTCATACTTCTGCAGCTCGGAGCATCTGGGAATGCCTGTGGTGCCATGGGCTGTCAGTGACCTTTGTCTCCGTTGTGTCGCCTCAGGTGAATTTTCCTCCAGGTGATGCGCAGCAGCTGCAGTGCCCAGCTACACCAGCGCCACTCCTGGCTCTGCGACCTGAGTGTGGTACTGACGTTGTCTTGGTTCCTGGATAAGGAACCAGGTGCAGTGCTTGTCCTTCTCTGCTCTGCTTCCAGCTGAAGAGCTGGGCTGGCAGAGGAACAGAGCACACTGGGGAGGGAGCCTTGTGCAAGGCCTAAGTGTCAGACAGGACACGCTCTCTGGGGACACGTGTGGCTGCAGGTGTCTGCTCTTTGTCTCTCACCTCCCACAGCTGCCTCTGGATATGGGCAAAGGGAGGCGTCTGAGTCATCCTCCCAAGGCAGGCTCTTCCTTCAACACTAATGAGGATTTTGCAGAAATCCCTTGTCTCCCACTGCCTGTGTCTTTAGGACCGAGCTCTACCTGCTGTGAAATCAGATGCTTGGGAGAGGAGGAGGAGGAGGAGTGCTAACTGGAAAATACAATACAGAGGAAGCAGCGCCTTGCAACAAACATGATTTCATTTCATATCCTGTCTGCAGAGGCTCTTGCAAACCTAAAAATTAAACATATGAGCTTACCTTTTCCTTTGTGAACCACATTCAACCTTGTTTGACAGGTATTTACAATGAAATTATTCGCTTTCCAGACAAGTTATATCCCAGGTTTACCCAGCTTTAATCTGAAGCCAATATTCTGACTTGTTTTTACTTCATCTCTTCTGTATGACTTTCCATTTCACCATTTCAGATTTTAAAAAAAAAGAAGAAGAAAGTGTTTATTTGTCATTTGTTGAGTTTCAAAACAGGAGGGAAAAGAGGGAGAAATTTAGGGTTTCTCTACAGTTTCTCAGATTTTGTGGAGTTATTTATACTCATAAATCCATGTGTTCCTAATTAGACAAACAGCCCTTTTGAGATAAACAACCTTAACTATTTGGTAAAAAAAAAATCTTTTGACTGCAAAGTCTCCAGAGAAGGAAAGTTCCAAAGTACTTCCTAACAGTGGTCTGAGTAATTGGTGGAGCAAACATTTAACAGAGACTTCAGGCTTTTTTATGTAGAATTGACTTTAACCTGGCTGCAAATCACATGTGATAATTTGGTGGATGTGTCTGTTACGAGTGTTATGGGTATTTGCTGTCAAAATAAACATATCAAAGTGTCTTCTACAGCCTGCAGTCCATGATTAAAATGGTTTTTGCTATTTTGTACTCTGATGAAGCAGAGTTCTTTGATGAGACCTGAGTTTTGTTGATGGTTTTAGTGTTGTGTTATATTCATCACAGTTTTAAAATGACTGTTACACTACACGTGTATTGTCAGTGGCTGTATTTTTTCAACTGCAATCTGCTGTGGATGTTTCCAAGGCTCAGTGATCCTCACACCTACCTTGCACCTGCAGGGTGGGGAATTACTGCATGGAGCTATAGAAAATAGCCACACAGTCATGATTTAACATCAATATTAAATGCTCAAAAATTCTAAGGACGTTTATGATTTCAAAAGGGATAAAGATACATTTATCCCTGTTGTCATTTTTTTATTGTCTCAATTTAATGTGTTTTAAACACGGAGAAAATGTTAACATGCTTGCAACAAACTTATCAGTGAGTATTGAAAATAAATACCCATTGGAAAACATTGCAATTAGTTTTTAGTAGAGTGTTTTCAGTCTTCTCATAGAATATAGCTCTTCCAAGCAGTACAGACACTTCTCTACATGATTTCCCTCTGTGCACATACAAATGTACAGGCATAGATGTGCATGAATGTACATGCGTGCATAGTTCTGGTTTCTAAACTTACTTCTAAACTTTCTGCACTAATGAATAATACATATGCAGTTTAACTGTGACTCAGATTTATAACAAGCAATCATTTTGCAAAGGTTAGAAATTAACCCTTATCTCCATGGTATGATGACCATGGGTGTGTGATCTGTTTTCAAAGCTGGGTGCACAGTGGAGATACAGAGCAGAAGGAAGAGCCCTCCTGCAGAACAGAGCACCTCTGCCAAAAAAAATTGGCTGGTAGCAACATTTCAGCCTCTACGTATTTCTTAACACTTTCCTGCAGTTGAGTCACACTGCATTATAAAATCACCTTGTAAATCAGAAAATGGTGATTGTTCAAACACTTTTATTTCATGACAACCTCAGATGCTCAAGAACTACAGGCCAGATGTCAAGGTATTTACTCATGGAGCTAGATCCTACTGAGCATTAGCTGGCATCCTGCGTCAGAGTGTTGCTTGCAAGAGCTGAAGGCATGCCGTGACTGCTCGAGATCTTCAGCACCTTGCAAAGCCACGTGGGTGTTCAGGGTAGTGTGATTAATCCTAGGAGCAGGAACAAAAAGGAAAAAAAGAACAGATTTGGCCCATAACCAGAAAGCCAGTTAGGTGCACACAGCTGTGCACAATACAGATTGCGGGGTGTCACTGCTCCTATTGAATTCAATAGAAAACTGCTTACTGGCCTAACAAGGACAGATTTAATCCTAGACCCTGAAATATCTCCACAAACCAGTTAATTTTCAGTATAAAATGTCTAAATGTATGCTTTATCAAGCCACTTTTATGTTTCACTGGCCCCTTTATCTTGTGTCAACCAAAAATTCATAATACCAATTTTGACTGAAGGCTGGCTTTAATTACAATTTCTTTTACAGGTCTCAACTGCTTTTTGTGTCCTGGGAAATGAGAGCAATTCTTTCTATCATATTCAGAAAGAAAATGAAAAGGTTGGTAAATGTATAAGTAATTTTAACTGATTCATTGATCTGAATACTTTTAAAGTAATACAGTAAGTATTTCTGTCACACTTTGAAGTTAAGCTTGGAGCTCAGTTACATCCCTTAGGGTTATTTTATAGCCATTAAGAATGTGTACCTTTTATCTGGTGCCTTCAATTAATTGAATTTCAAAAATATTCTCAAATGTTTTTAGAAAATCATTTAGTACCTGGAGGACATTCCTGTGTGATTTATTGTTACAGTAATTAAAAGCAGTGAGTATTACACTGGTCACTGTTGGAACTCCTGTCTGCCTTTGGCTATATTTTGGTTTAAGTTAAAACATATAGTACACTTGAGAGACTTGTGAAGGGAGGTAAGAAAAAAATTAATTCTTTTCAGATTGCTTCAGAATTTTGGCACACTTAGAAATAACCTCTTAAAGTGATCACAGTGATATTTACATGATAATTGTATGCAAGCACAATTAAACTTCTATATTAAACAATTAAATAGTGCTTTTCCTGCTATGGTGAATTATTCCTGACTACCCATATTAGTATTCTGTAGTTCTAATCATTGCCATAAATAATTTTCAGTTTTACACATTCTGCTCTGAAGCCATTATTAAGAACTCTCAGGAAGAGTTAAAACAGCTAATGAAAATAATTAGCAGGAAAAAAAATGACGGTTCATCCTGCATTGAAAGATAACCCTAACTGAAAACTACAAACGCTGCCTTAATTGCATCTTTGTTTTCTGAGCCACTCATAGCTCTCTTCTGTGATCCCTTTTGTGCAAGAAGCCATGGCTCACGAGCAGTTTTGTACCTGCGGTTCTGCAGAGCTCCTCGCTCACAGGAAGGTCCGTGGGGTTACAGCCCTGGCCCACGTCTCCCTGCTTGTGGAACGCAGAGGAAGGAGCTTGTTGCTGTGCTGCTTCCCTGGAGCTCCACCTCAGCAGCACGACTCACCTGGCCGAAGTCTGTAGCAAAGACTCAGAGCAGGAAGGAGAACTTGGTGCCACTGACTCACTTGGTGTCTTCTGCCTTTTCAGCATCTTCCAAGAGGCTTAGTTCTGCTTCTAAGTCTATGAAATTATGCTCTTTTCCTACTAAAAAATAATCCTCTCCACCCGTCCACATACTGAGCCCACTAAATCAGCCTTAGCTATTTCTCTATGCACATCATTTTTTTTCTTCTAACAGAAAATAAATATCCTTTCAAAATCATGGGCTCACAAATGGAATTATGGTAATACTTGCTCACAAAATTCTTTAAAACATAACCACAAACCTACATCTTTGTGGACTACAAAAAGATGCTCAGATGGCCACACAGGATCTGAAAATAAATGTGGCTTATTAGCTTAGACATGCATTTGTGAATAAAAGTCTAGTTGCACAGATTCTGGCCAATACAGGCCAGTACCAGATAAACATTTCACATTTTAACGTACGCACTGAAGTCATTGTTCAAAGTAATAACCTATCCTTTTAATAAACCATCGCTGTTACACAGAAATGCCTAAAGGTTTTCTAGTGTGCATCAGTCTTTTGAACATCACATAATGAATTTAATGTGAGAAAAGGATAAGAAATGTACCTGTATGGATCCCTGCAAATTAAGACAAACCTTGCTGCTCTGAGGCTACCACATAACTTGGCACCATATAACCAGATGAGGACAAAAATAGTTTGAGTGAAAATCTGATTTCTATCCATGTATTTACTACATTCTGAATTATATTGGCTTTCCTGTGAAATTATTCCAGTTAAGTAAATTATCTCAGAGGTTTCATGATTAAGCTAATGTGTTTCTAGGACCTTCATAGTGAACATGAGTTATGATACATGCATTAGTATATTATTCCTTGACTAGGTGTGATTTAGTAACCTCTACAGGAAAATAAAGGCCAAAAAAGTAAGAGATCAAGCTGCTGTTTTCTCCCATCTGGTATCTTAGAAAGTAGGTCTTCAAAATAAAGCCATAGTGCCAAAGGAATTGACACTGAAAATTAAATTATATTCCCTTTCTGAATGGAAATATGTGGTGCTATCACCAGTGCTGTTTGTCTAATGACATGGAAAATTAAGGGTTATGACCACTTGGTATCATTTAATAATGGCCTTTTCACAGCAGAGAGGGCATTGCACTAGCTACAGAAATGGGAAAGAATGCCAAAGAATTCCAGGATAGACAGGACCAACAGCACTTCTACAGTGAAAAGAGCACCTTTTAATAATTGAAACACTAAAAATGGTTGAAACCTTAGCATTATTGGTCATTTAAACAAAAAAAAAAAAGGAGAAAGGCAACCTAACAACATTATGAACAGCATAAAGCAAGATCTGCAACTGCCCTTCCAGCCTTGGGTTCTGGCCCATGTTTTTTTGGTAGTGCTGCCCAAAAGCTTTTGCTCTTGTTGCAAGCATCTTCCCAGATTTATCAGTGGCCAGTGCTCCCTCAGTGTCCATCATGTCACTACGGTTGACCTGCCTGCATGTCTACTGGGATTCCAGCTCCACTTAGTCTGGTTGCCCTCCTGCCTGGCTAGACCAGTTTCTGACAGAAAGCCACTGTGCTTTCTGCTACGTAGGTCAGAGTGGAAATGGATGGCAATTTCCAAGATGTGCAGGTCGACATGAGCAAATTGGAAAAGACAGACTTGAGTCTGCTCACTTCCTTTAAGCGTCACTGAAATAATTAAAAATGTTGATCTCGTGGACCTGAGGTTGTTATAGTACAAAAGACTCATATTAATGTACTGTTACTGGTTGTAGCTGTTAATATAAAAGATTACTCTTTGAACGATGCCTCCTGCCCTTGAACATCATATTTCAGGGCAGGGAGGCAGCTGGATCCAGCAACCCCCCAGCACCTCACCACCGGAGTTCCCCCCGCTGTAACTCTGCCGTCGGGAAAAGCGGGGGCGGCCTCTGGCCGAGCACCCGGCGTCGGTATGGGGAAAGGTTTGGAGGAAAACACTGAGAGATCCCGGTCCCTTCAAAGCACACTAGGGCCGAAGGGCAGGGGTCACCTCCGGGCGGCGGATGGTGCCACCCCGCGCTGTAGAACACGGGCTCGGCCGGGCGGGCAGGCGGCTGGACGGGGTCCCCGGGGGGCGGCGGGGCTGTCCCGGCACGGGCAGGGCGCTGCCCCGGGGAAGTCGGCCGGGCTCAGAGGCAGCCCGGGGCGGGAGCCCGGCGGTAGCGCACAGGGACAGGCCCCCGGGCGACGGGAGGAAAAGTCCAGACTTGCAGGGCCGGGACGGGGACGGCGCACAGGGCTCCTGCACTCCCGGGGGGCACCGCAGAGCCCTCGTCCCGCCGGCGGGGAGGCAGCCCTGGCCGGGCTACCGGGTCATCCGCGTCGCCGTGGGTTTGTTACTCCGCTTTAAAATGCAAAGGCTCGTGGCATGATTGGCTTTCTGTTTAGAAGCGCAGATGGGGAGAAGGCTCACCTTTTCTTTCTCCGTGTGGTTTCCCCACATTTAAAGCTGCAAGGGCAGTCCGAGGAGGGAGAAAGGGGAAAGAGAAGAGGATTTCCCAGTTTCAGCATTCATCAGATTTACCTTGTCACTGCACTACAAGGTGCAGCGTGTGTCGAACATTACGAGCACGGGGCCATGCAAATGACACAGGCGTGAAAGAGCCCTGGCAAGAATAAATCTGTCGATGTACAGATGTTCCCTATTAACGTTACTGTTCAGCCTTGGTGGTTACTGTGGGAAGACACCGGATTAAAAATTCCTATTGCCACCCCACCTCTGCTGAACCTTTCTCCCCACACCTCTTTGTCTTCGCTTAATTAGGTAGGATATAATACTCTCTTTTTCTCCTCCTCTGTCTTATTGAGACGTCTGCCCAGGCTCACGCCTTTAAACAGGAATGATATTGATCCCTCCTCCCCCTTCTGTCAATCCCGATTTGTCCCTTTTCCTGCTGAACAAACAATTAAGAAAAGAAAGTACCGAGCGCGCGGTGGAACTTGTCATGCACAGGCTCCCGCGGGGATCCCGCGGCCCCGGACAGCGGGCCGCAGCCCGGAGAGGCCCGAGGCGCCCGGGACTGACAGAGGGTGGCGGGAGGCTGCGCACCGGGAAAGGCATTTCGGACTGGGAGCTCGCTGCCGGTTCCTCCAGCCTCGGGCCCGTGTAACTTCTCCTCGGGAGAGAGCGGCAGCCTGCGGCCGAGGCCGGGCGGGACGGACGGCCGGACGCAGGGACGGGAGCAGGAGGACGGAGAGGACAAGCGGGAACAAGCGCTCCCGCCCCGACCTGCTTTCGGCTGCCGCCGGCACCTGTCCCCGCTCCTCGCTCGGCTGCCTCCCCACCTCCGCCCGGAGGAAGGCCCCGGTGCCCGGGCAGCCTCTGCGGGGCTGCGCCGAGGGCGGGCAGCGGCGGCGTAGCCCGCCTCGGGGGCGCTGCGGGGAGCGGGTCCCCGGTGCCGGGCTCTGCCGCGCCGCCCCCCCTTGCCCCCTCCCCGCGGCCGGGGGCGCTGGCCCAGGCAGTCCCCGGCAGCTCCACGGCGCCCGGCTCCGCCGCGCTGCCCCCGGGCTATGAATAAAGCCGAGGCGGCCGGGGGGACAGGTACAGGTGCCCGTCTCCTGTGCGCAGGGCTACGCCGACGTCCCAGCCCGCCTCCTCCAGCGGGAGGGAAACAAAGACGGCGAGAGAGGCAGGGAGAGTTGCCTGTAAGTTTAGCGCCTTTCAGTCGTGACTCGCGGAGATAAATGATAGTTTGGAGGTGCGCGCAGTTAATCACCGCCACGGCTGCCGTACAGCGTGTGCAACCCGCAGATCATTAGGTTAAATGGAGGACATTCGTGTCCTTCCAGAATCAATGCAATTATTGTTGGCAACAAGGACAACAATTGGAGTGGCAGCACTAATTTTACTAACCTGCTATTAATTATGGTGTCCCCCACGCCCCAGACGGCGTTTATAACCCGCGGAAGCAAGCGGCGCTGGCTGCTTCTGTTTTAAAACGGGAAAAGTTGGAAGTGGAACGCCTGGTCGTGTTGGAAAGTGTTAATCAGTAGGAAAGAGTGTGATCAGTGGAACTATTCACTTGAGCGTCACTCTGGTACGGGGGGTTAGTGAAGTGGCTGTGGCGCCTGGGGACCGAAGGCTCCGTGCCGCGCCGCGCAGGTACCGCGCACTGAGACATGTCTGCGTTAGCTCCCCGCAGCTCCCTGCCACGCCAGCCAGCGCACACCAGAGGAGAGAAGCCCTGCCATGGCACAGCCATCGCTACCAGGTTTTAGCCGAAGCCTGGCGTGATTGCAGGTAAAAAATTTCTTCCTTTGGTGGTGATGCCTGTGAATGTGTGTGTGTGTGTGTGTTTGCGTCTCTATGGAAGCGGGGGGTGGAGGGGAGCGGTGGGGCTTACCCCCCCCCCCCCCCCGCCCCCCTTCTCTTTCGGAGCCTGCTTTAGCAGCAAGGCAGCTGAAACCGAACTGCTGGAGGGAAGAGAAACTATCCGTGATGAATCATTTGGCTTTGTGCAATCTTTACCTAGGACAGAGGGTAAATGTATTTTAACATACGTGTGTTATTTCTTGGGAAGGGGGTGTGGATATGATATTCAGCGAGCACTAAGGTAAGGTACTGAGTCAAACTTTCTGGATTTTAAGTCGAACTTTAAAAAACAGAATTTGACCTTG
The DNA here is from genome assembly GCF_963513975.1 of Fringilla coelebs. Taxonomy (NCBI): domain Eukaryota; kingdom Metazoa; phylum Chordata; class Aves; order Passeriformes; family Fringillidae; genus Fringilla; species Fringilla coelebs. Next base: position 65,174,986 of record NC_140028.1, read on the forward strand.
CAAGCAGGAAAGTTTTACCTTCGCAGGGAAGTTGAAGCTGTTGGCTGCTAGAGAGCTCAAAGGTGGTGGCGTCTAAATGCCCGGGATCTGCAGCACTGGGGGTAAAGGAGCTGAGAAAGGAAGTCTTATACAATCTTTGCTTTGCTAGTTAAGGCGTAGTTGCAATGCTGTGCACTGAGCAGGTAAATGTGGGCATGTTGTAGGGTCCATCTATAGCCATAGAACAGCTGTCCAGGTTACTTCTCTTGCTGAAAAGTTTTGTGTGTGTGTGTGTGTGTGTTTGTGTGTAGGTGTGCATGTAAGAGAGAGCTGGCTCTAGTTCTTAAGTGTGAAAAGTTAATAAATACAAAGAACAGAATGAGCATGTGAGGCCTTTCTGCTTTAATCTAGATTGTTTGCCAAGAGGATTGAAGACTTACAAAATGAAAGCATTCAAATGGATAGCTTTGAACAAACTGATTTTACATGTAGTTGTAAACTGAGTAAATTAATTAGCAGTGCCTTCTTATGCAACTGTTCTGTTGGTCATCATGGCTCTGCCAATCCCAAGCCATGGCATGGCTTTGTGCAGGTCGGAAACATCGTCTCAATGTCCCTCGATTCAGAGTGCAGGAGGTGCAGTTACACCTCAGATTGGCTCAGGGGAAAAAACCAATCATATTTACTGCCAATAGCAAGTTTAGGGGAGCTAACCTACTTAAAAATGTTGTAGGCTGCCCGTGGTTCCATGTCAGATTCCAAAGGGGCAGCACATAGAGCTTCACAGCATTTATCAGGCAGTGTCAATGTTGCTTTAAGTCTGTAGCATGAAAACAAAGCAAACTCGACTGAAAGAGCTCACTAAAGTCTGTTTAGCCCATAAGCAAATTCCGTTGCTGAAATATTTCCAGGAGTGGCAATAACCCCTCCAAAAGAGAAGGCGATGAAAATGCAGATAGTGAGTGTAGCTGCATTAACTGCCTCTAGATCATGTCCCTGAAGACGTCCATCAAAGCCTGAGTCCTGAAGAGGTTCTGTTTTACCTGCTGTGGCCTGTTCCAGCATCACACTCTTTCATTCTCATTCCATGTTTTTACAATAAAACTTGTATGAGCATTGGCTCCAGGTACTCAGAGGAAAAGCTCATAACCCTGGGAGAGAGACCTGGATGGGCTTTGGATGGGAAATACCTGCTTGCCTAAGTGTGCAGGCTGGTTCTGACCAGAAGGGAACTCTCCAGCGTTTCCTATTGATCGTGATGGGTTTTCTTGCTCAAACTTTGGAGAAAGCTGTGTGTGTTTCTTTCTAAAAAGCTGTTAACTGCATTGTACAGGAAAGGGGCTTTGACGAGGATCAATTTTTATTGCACAGCAAAGACTTGCATTTTCCAAATGCTTAAGGATATAGCCCACAGCATTAAGCGTCTTTGCTTGGATTTGAACAGTGTTACCTTGTTTATGTGCAAGAACCACAAAGGTTATTTAAAATCATTGTGGGGCTTAATGCATGTTTGTGCTCTGGCACCAAAAATTCAAGATGAAATATAATTGTGCTGAGTTTCTTATCAACAAAGGGCCATTATTTGTAGACTGTAAGTGAAACAAGACATCAGCAGTGGGGGAGGACGTAATGTCAGCTTTCAGCGTTTAAGGTTATTAAGGTTTTTTGTCGCTTATTCTTTTTGTTTGTTTGTTTTGGTGGGTTTTTTTTAATGACTGCTTTCTAGGGAATACAGATTGGAACTGACACAGAGCTGACCGGGGGTAAAGTAATAGAGCAGGCAGGCTGCAAAGAAAAATGACAAATAATTATCATGATTAATACAGGAAAGTTCAGCGCAAAAATGGGCACCAGAGTATTTGCATGGCACAGTGAAAGACAACTGTGATATATAAATAGACAAGGACTATAAATATTGAATTTCTCCTTCTATTTTAAAGTTTAATAGACTCATCTAAATATCAAAACCTGTAGTGCACTGTGGGCCACTGCGGAGTTGACATCTGCAGTGGAAAAAAATAGATAAAAACTAAAAACACCAAAAAAACACAACTCCAGGACATTTCCCAAACTGTAGCCTGGAAAACTGGGAGGACTTCTTCAGGCAGATCTCCAGTTCTCCCAGCTAATTATAGTGCTTTACACCGAGCCGCTCTTGAGATAAGTGCAACTATTTTCTTCTCTAGCACCGGTGAGTTTTATTCAGGAGCTGAAACAAACATCCCCCAGCGCAATGGGCACAGGAGGCAGAGGGAGCAGCACGGAACACTGCGTGCAGACCATTGTGTAAACACTGGGTGTCTTTTTCTTCCCAAACAATGCAATAGTCCGTCAGCACTCCGCACAGAAGGAAGCTGCTGGTAAAGAGTGGCTGAAAGTATTATTATACCTTGGCAGCACCGGGGTATAGTGCAGGAGGAGGAATAGAGAAACCCTTCTATAAAAGAAACCCAATGGCAAAGTTATTAATATTCTCAGAAATAAAAAGGAATTCACATTTCAGGTGAGGAAAGAAAAAGCTCTTTCTTCCAGTCCAAAAATCAATACAGAATTCCAAACCGATTATTTATGTCATTTGATTCCCTTTCTTTATACGTTTCTCTCGGCTACAGATACTGAGCTGTCAGGATAATTTGCATGTACTGTATCTGATATCTTTTATTTGCAAACACTCTAAAGCGCCATAAAACGCCTCTCGTTGTAGTCTAACTCGATCTGAGGACTAGTATTTTCATCTGTAAATTAAAGCAATTACGCAGCAGATATTATATTATGTGTACTGTGGTCTCCAGATAGTCATCAATCACCCTCAATCGAGCTGTCAGTGTGGGCAGATTCGTTTCTGGGAGGCAGTCTTCCAGCTGGGGAGAAGAAGAGAATATCATCATTAATTAGAGTGTGACCCTGGGGCTATTCACATGTCTGAACCCAGGAATCTCTCTGAGCAAGTCTGCACACCATGGAGCAGCGTTCGACTGCACCAGCAGCCCAGCTTCAGCCTCGGAGCTGACTCCTCCGCCTCCTCCGTCCAGCCGGGGGCTGCCTGCCTGCCTGCCCTGCCTCGGTGGCACCGGCCGTCGGGGCAGAGGCGCTGGGGCTGCCAGCATCTTCCCCCCACGGCCCGTTCGCTCCGAGCGTGCAGCAGGGGGGGATTGCTGCCTGCTCGTGTGCGGGGGGGATCCCAGACCCCCAGAGGGTAGGGAGGCTGATGGCAGCCGTGGGATGGGTCGGGTAGGAGGGGGTGTTGGAAGTTAGAGATGGGATCAAAGTCTTTTTAACGTGAAAAGTCACATCTTTTCCATCATTCCCCGGAAGACGCTTGTAGGGTTTTCTACCTGTAATCACACGCCTGGAATAAAAGCCGAAAAGAAAAGGAGGATTGCTTATCATGTGCTTTATTGTCAGCGTTAGCGCTAATTTTAACTGTTGATTAAATCTTAAATGAAGACTCAGTCGTGTGTCCCTTCATATGTCTTGTTTGTAATTGAGACTAATTATTACTGTGGGGTGGGAAGAAGCAGCTGCTCATTAATTAATTTCTAATTAAAAGTGCTTACTAGCCTTTCAGAGACGAAGGAGGGTGGGGAAAATAGCTGATACAACATTGATCCTTTAGATTAAAGACATTCATTTCCTTCCCTTGCCCGCAGAAATATATGTGTTGCAAGCAGGCGTTGCCGCTACCGAAGAGCTTCCCAAACTTTTCTCCCCTGTTAGGCAGGCTGAAGGCGATGCTGGAGAGTCTATTTTCCATGCCAGGGGAAAGATTCCCGAAAATGAGTGTTAAACTTACAGGCAGGTTAATTTGAGTAGGTTTTGCGTGACGTCAGAGGTTCGGCTCTTTTAAAACAACGTGCTTGGGAGCCGATGCATTTGTATCACCTTTCTTCTTCCCACCTTTTATTTTTCCGTGGGTGCAAAGTATTTATTTTTGCCGTCACGTCTGCCAGCCTTGGAGCCTACATGTAACAATTATTTCTGTGTCGTAGCTGTAGCGGGGGAAGGTGTTAAAATCGCCGTGCATATTTAAAAGGAAAAAAAAAAAGTTTAAGTTTTCATGTAAATAAATTAAATGTGGTTTTCTGCTTCGTCCTATAAGCATCTAGGGACCTGTGGTTACCAATCAATTGGTACAACAGAGCAGAGCCAGGCTGCAATAGCGTGCAGATCAGACGCCTCGCCTTGTTTCTAGATAACTGGGAGCCTCTGTACCATGTCCTATCCTCAGTTTGGCTACCCTTACTCCTCTGCACCCCAGGTAAGACTTTTTGCCTACCAACGTTAACTGATTGAATTTCAGTCCTTATCGATGCCTTCCGTCCGGGATGAGGGCGGCAGCGATCCTCTCCCGCATGCGGTAGCGGCAAAGCAGATGCTCGCTCCGCAGCTTTACAAGACGCCCAAGTTCTGTGTTGGGCACCAGTTTTAAAATGGGATGAAACACGCGGGATTTAGGGTGTTTGGGGGTGATAAAGACGCGTGGGAGATGATTACAGAGATGAGAGAGGTGAGAAGGGGAGCTAGAGATCCCCAACCCCCACCCGCACCTCCCCCCCCCCCTTTTTTTTCTCTTTCACGATTAAATTCACAGTTTATCAATTAAACATGGATGCACACAGGTCCGGCCCGTAGAAAAAGAATGGGATATACTAAACCAGCAGGTTAATAACAGATGCGTGCGTGGCTGCTACAAATCTGCAGTCAAAATAAATATGCATGAATGACTTCGAAAAAAAGGGTTTAAAAACGCAGATGGGTATCATTGTGCTGCAAGAGGAGAAAACGGTGTAAACCCCAGTCTTGTGAAAACACCCCAGGAAAAGTTAGCTTTTAAATGCACAGGGCCTGAGGAATGTATTATAGAGGATTAAACATCCACAGTCACGGGGCGTTTGGTTGTTGCTGTTGTTGTGGAGTCGTTCTAAAAAACTGGTAAAATGCTTGCACCTCTGCGCTTCTCCAGAGCGTTTCTATCACGATTGAAGTAAATTACGGCAGGGGAGGGAGGAGGGCGGGCGACACCCCAAAGCTACGACCTGATTTGGAAAAAAACAAAAACAAACCGAACCCAAACAAAACCCCACCAAACCCGCACAATCTAAAAGCAACCGAACCCAAACTTGGTTACACTTTGGGAAGTTCCCCCCACCCCGCCCTCAGAGCCGCTCTCTTTCCCTCCAGTTCCTGATGAGCACCAACTCCCTGACGACCTGCTGCGAGTCCAGCAGCCGGACGCTGGCTGAGACGGGGGCGGCCGCCTCCGCCCAGACCCCCGTGTACTGCCCGGTGTACGAGAGCCGCCTGCTCGCCACCGCCCGACACGAGCTCAACTCCGCCGCCGCCCTGGGGGTCTACGGCGGACCCTACGCCGGGCCCCAGGGCTATGGAAACTACGTGACCTACGGTACCGAGGCTCCCGCCTTCTACTCCCTGGTAAGCCGCCCGGGGGATGCTCGCTCCCTCCCTCCCTCCCGCCGGCCCCGCGCTCCCCCCGTGCCCCCGGGGTCGGGGGCCGCTCGGCGGGATCCCCTTCCCGGGCGGGGGCAGCCCCAAGCGCTTCTCCTGCGCCCCGCCGCGCCGCACGGCGCTCCCCGCGCCCAGCCCCGCGGTCAGCAGCTGTTCCAGCCCGGCGCTCGCTCCTCACGGTAACGCAATTAAAAGTCGCGCCTGACGAGCTGGCGGCCGAGTGCGGAGGGCCCGTCCGGGCGGGCAGTTTAGGGCGACCCATACCCAGGCTTGCAAAAAAATGATGCGATCTTCCCACACAGCCTTTTTTCTTTTTTTTTTTTTCCTCTTTTTTTTTCCCCCTGCACCGTAACAGCGCGAGTTAATGTCCCTATTGATGTCGCTGGGCGCCGCGGCCGAGGGGCCCCCGGGAAGGTCCGGTCGCGCCGCTGCGGGCCGCGGGGCGGGGGAGCCGGGTGGCGGTGCCGGGGGAGCCGGGCGGCGGTACCGGGGGAGCCGGGCGGCGGTGCCGGGCGGGGGCCGGCCTCTGCCGGCGGCGGGGGCTGAGGGCGGCGGGCGGTGTCTCTTGCAGAACAGTTTGGACGCGAAGGACGGGAGCGGCTCTGCGCATGCGGGCATCGCCCCCGCGGCTGCCTACTACCCCTACGATCACACCCTCAGCCAGTACCAGTACGACAGGTAAGCGCCATCCCCAGCCCGGCCCCGCTCGCTGCCCTCCACCCCCGCCATCCCCGCCCCGCCCCGCCAACCCCGCCAACCTGCCTCCTCTCCTCTCCTCTTAGCATCTCCCGGCCCCAGCCATGTCGCCTCCCCTTTCCCACACCGACACGGGGTCCTCCGCCCCCCGGGCGGGCGGTAGCGCGGAGGGCAATCCCTCTTAACCGGGGCGGTAATTATCTTTCCCTGCGCGGAGTCAGGCTTGGGCATCCCGTGTATATTTATTAGTTTTAGAGCAGCGCAAACCTCCTTACACACCGCTCCCATCTCAGAGGCCCATTGGGCGCCAGTGACCTTTCCTGGAGGATGTGCATTAAATATTCAGTCGCAGCCCAGTGTCATCTGCGTTAGGTTCCTACAATTTCAGGAACAAAAGGGTAGAGGAGATTACTAATAAAAGGAGTAAGAGGAAATATATTTCTATTAACACTTACACCCTGGGGTCACCCCGATGAATTTTGTTGGGGGAGGACTAATAAAACGAGAGGAAAGTGGTATTTCTGTGAGTTTGCAAGCTGCTAGGATTTTCCTGCTGCCCGAAATGTTGACATTGACTTTACAGCAAATAAAAGCAGACGATTCCTTCCCTCTTTCTGTCGCCACCTCAAAGGCAGAGCAGAAATTTGCATTGCCCGCTGCTGCTGCTGGCTGAACCCTTCCTTCTTGCTTTCCTTCCTCGGCCTGAGTTCTCTAGGCTGGTCTCCCTCATAAAGCTGAGCTGTCCTCATCCCTCTTAAAACCGAGCTGTCCTCATCCATCTCCTCCCTCTCCGGTCCAGCTGCCCTCCTGGGGGTGCCGCAGGCGGGGCCGGGGCTCTGGGACCCCGCGTCGGGCAGGTGCGCAGGGGGCGAAAGCGATCTGTCACATCCCGGGGCTCCCCTGTGCCTGCAGGTACGGGACGATGGACGGCGGGACACGGAGGAAAAACGCCACCCGAGAGACGACCAGCACGCTGAAGGCCTGGCTGCAGGAACATCGCAAGAACCCATATCCTACGAAGGGCGAGAAGATCATGCTGGCCATCATCACCAAGATGACCCTCACCCAGGTCTCCACCTGGTTCGCCAACGCCCGCCGGCGGCTCAAGAAGGAGAACAAGATGACCTGGCCCCCGCGGAACAAGTGCTCTGACGAGAAGCGGCCCTATGAGGAAGAGGAGGAGGAGGAGGAGGAGGGTTCGCAGGAAGAGGCGATGAAGAGCGGGAAAGCCGAGGGTACCCTGCTAAAACCAGGCACTTAGCGGTGCGGCCGCGGGGGCTCGGCCGGCAGCTCGGCCCCGGGGCGGGCCTCGCTGGTGGGGGCGGCCGCGGGCCTCGCTGGTGGGGGCGGCCGCGGGGCAGTGCGGCGCCGACAGTGACCGTGTGTCTTGTTTTTGCTGTCCCTTCCCCCGCCCCCCGCCCCGCAGAACCCACGGGCAAGGAGGAGAAGGAGCTGGAGCTCAGCGACCTGGAGGACTTGGACGCCGCCGAGTCGGAGAGCTCGGAGTGCGAGCTGCGGCGGCCCTTCCCGCACCCGCTCCCGCATCCGCACCCGCACCCGCTCCCGCTGCCGGGAGGCAGCCACCCGCCGCGGGCCGCCGAGCTCCCCGCCAAGATGCCGCCGCCGGCTGCCGCCGGGGAGGAGGAGGAGGAGGAGGAGGCGGCGGCGGAGCAGGAGCGGAGCTGCCTGAAGACGGCGGCGGAGGAGTGCGGCCCCGACCCGCTGGGCGCTCGGCAGCGCGGCTGCGAGTCCAAGATGTGCTTCCAGCAGGGGCAGCAGCTGCTGGAGGCGAAGCCCAGGATTTGGTCCCTGGCGCACACTGCCACCTCCCTCAACCAGGCCGAGTACCCCTCCTGCATGCTGAAACGGCCGGGGGGCTCGGCCGCCGCCGCCGCTCCCGCCCCGGTCAACGTCATGGACAGGCACCAGGATTCGCCGGTCACCAACCTCAGGAACTGGGTGGACGGGGTGTTTCACGACCCCCTGTTCAGGCACAGTACTTTAAACCAAGCCCTGAGCAACACAACAGTTTCCTGGGCTACCACCAAAGGAGCCATTCTGGAAACGGGCGCCTTGGGACGCGCGGTGGGGAACGGCGCCAATGTGCTCAAGGGGCAACTCTCAAACCTGGCCCACCATGACTCAAACAAAGAGTTTCTGGCGTTTCCCAAATCAGGAAGCAAAATGTTTTGTTCCTAACAGGCCCGCCGAGGGGGCAAAGGACTTTCTAACGCTTGAAGAGTCAGCTACACTGAAAAGAGACTTGCAAGAGTTTAAATTTAAATATAAAACTTTTTCTTCTTTTTTTTTTTTTAAAGCAAACAACATAAACGAGGATTTAAAGTTCAGTTTGCTCAGTTCAACGGAGAGACTTTGCTCATTGCTGTTCTGAACATTTTCTCCTGGCTGCGACTTTAAGGGATCAATGTCGTGAAAGTTATTTAATTCCATGTCCAAAAAGCACGTACTATAGCGTAGACCTACTTAAAAAGTTTACATCTGAAAGTTTACAAACGGGAAATTTTAATTCAGATTTAATTTAAGGCATGCCGACATTAGTTGTAAAGACTTTTCGAGAGTTTTTCCTCCTGATTTCCTTGTTAGCATATAATTCACAAACAGCACTTCTACTAAGTTTACACCAACTGCACAAATTTATCTTGACAAAACAAAAAATATGTTAAAGGGTATGCTCACTCCAATAAATTGTCTGTTTCAGAGGTAACACAAGTGGTGGCGTTTTGCATTGGGCAACAAACAACTTCTGTGTTTCAAATTCCCCCTCGGAGCCGATCCCGGTAATTCCAAGGACTGTCAACAGGCTGCCGGGAGAGGGGAAGAGAGGCTCAGCGCAGCGCTGCCGCGGGACAGAGGACGGAGCCCGGGAGGCACGCTGCGCGCAGGAGGGATGCTGGGCTGAGCTCCGCGCCGGCCGCGCCTCCGCGGGGCAGCGCCGGGCCCCGGCCGCCTCCCGGGCCGACAGCGGGGGCTCCGGCTGCCCGCCGAGGCCCGGCGGGGCGGGAGCATCCCTCTCTTCCCCCTCCCTTCCTTCCCGAGCTGCGGGCGGGCGGGGGTCGGCCCCCAAGGGCCGGGCTCTGCCGCGGCGTCGCCTCGGCCGTGCGCGGAGCAATTGATTCACATGGAAAATTTGATCTTTTAAAGAACCGTTTTAGCTTTCCAGCTCCTCTGCCAGTGCGGAGAATCGCTGATCCGCCATGAATATTTCAGCACTTCAGTACAGATGCTTTACCGTTTTGACATTAAATAGAGTGCAGCTAACAAAAAGAGAGAGGGAGGAAGAGCGCTCTCGACGTGTGATTCAGGAGCACTCGCAGCCAATTTACCACTTAGATAACAGGCGCTTAAAAGATTTCATTTCCTTCCCGGAATGGGAACAAACTTTACTGATCCCCGGGCCGGGAGACAGGGAGAACTGCTGGAAAAGAAACTGCGAGGCAATAATAGATCCCGGCTTACCCGGGCCGGCCTAAAACCCCTGAGCCTCGGCGCCCGGCGTGGCGAAGAACCGAGAGCACCTGAAGGACCCAGCTGACATCGGCATAAGCAGAAGAGCTTTCCTTGCCCCCCAGCATTCTCGCCCATCCCACCCCAGCGGCTCGCCGTCGGTCCACCCCTCTTCACAATAAATAAATGAGAATACAATAAAGGGGGAAAATATACAAAGGCAACTATAAGCACAACCGAGAAAACACTCAGCCAAAATATAACGTACTCCAGCCTGGGAAGTTTCTAGCGAGACCTGTTAGTGCAAGGACTGAATAAAGGAATCCAGGTGCGGAGATCAGATCAAGCCCTTCCCCTCTCTGCGAGCAGCCGTAATTGGATTGTATCCAGTCATATTCCCTGTCATTGTATTGACTTTCGCTCTCTTGGATGATATTATCGAGATCACTGAACCCCTCTGCTGATCTGGCTGTCAAAAGGCTCAGACAGGAGCCCCCGGCCTGGAAAACGTGCATCAGCCGAGATAATTTGAAGTGAAATTTTCATTTTGACAGTAAACCCCTCAATTTCTAAAGGCTCTGCACCCGGAGAGCTCGGTGGCAGGGGGAGGCTTTACAGAAAGCCCACGTCTTAAACTGAAAAGGGCAAAAGAACTCGAATTAGTTGTAATAGATAAAAGGGCAAAAATAAAGAGTCAAGGGTACTTGACAGTAATAGCGAAAGTGGAGTCTCGGGGGAGCCGCGATCTGAGCTAAAGGCTGGGCCGGCAGGAATTTTAATGCAGCCGGGGCGGCCGGCGAGCTTTGCCTCTGAAACCCTTTAGACAAAGCAAATTATTTTCAGCCAAACTAAAGAGACGGGGATGAAGGAGGCGAGGGAGAGGGAAGGGGAGGAAGGCGAGCGTTCGGGCTGCCCTCAAACCATTGGTAGAGTCAAGCGGGATGGGGCACAAACCCCTCAGAGTGCTGCGAGGGTGATGTTAGAGCGGGGAGGTTTGCGTGCGCCAGCCTTGCTGGATGTGCACGGACTGGAGGGGACACGGGGGCTCCCGGTGGGCTTCGGTTTCCATGCGACAGAGGCTCTGTGGAGTGGAAGGGAACTCCATTTTTTCTCCTAACACAGCGACAGCCGAGTGTGTGTGTGGATTCTGTGTGTCTGCGTGCAAGGAGAGGTCTCGTCCATCGAGCAGCCAAAAATCCCTCTCAGCCTGAAAAGCTCCCTGATTTTGAGGAGCGCCGGCCCCCGCCGGCCTCCCTGGGCTGGCTCTCGGCGGGAGACCCCGCAAGCCATGAAAGTAATTTTACAAGTCATTGCTGGCCGGCTTTGGCTAGGTCCTAGATTCAGTTCGGACAGCCCGTTGTTTGGGAGGCAACACTCCCCCTCTCCCCCCCTCCTTCTCTCCTCCGGACTTAAAATGAAGGTGATAACACAGAGGGCAAAACGCAGGCGCACTGAAATACCAGAAGCCCAAAGAAAAGTGGATCAACACTTTATCCCTTCATTTTCGCGTTATTGTTGTTATAAAACAAGTTTGAGTAAGTTTATGACTGCTGTATAACAAGAGCAGGGCTCTCCAAACCAGGGAACAGGCTGTATCTCGGGTCTGGTAAATCTGTGTGTGCTCACACCAAAACATTGCCCACCCTGAGAGGAGACCGTGGCAGTTAAGGGGGAGGGAAAAGAGTTTCTTGCTTTAATACACAAACCTTATGATTTAGATCAGCCATGAAATGCAGGGGTCTTTCAAAAGGGTTGGAGTTCTTGTTGTTTGGTTGTTTTGATTTTTTTTTAAATATGAACAAAAGAGTGAGAAATGAATTTTGCCATTTGATTCAATAGCACAAGTCAAAGATCAGGCTCTGCTGCTTTAGAGGAAGCTGCAAGGCTGAAAGGGAAAGCCATGCAGCTCGTATGTCTGTACAAAGCAGAAATATAAAGGCAGACTGAGCAAGAAGGAGGAGGGAAAAAAAATCATAGAGAAACGTCTTGAAACTGAGAGACTCTAAATCATTCAGCCATGGCAAATTCAAACACACAAAGGAGGGGATGCTAAATTAACAGTGCTTTTTACATAGAGCCCAAATAAAACTGTAATCAGCGACGCGTTACTTTTCATTAAGCGAGTTTGACAGGAGCATATTCAGCCTCGACAAGGGAACAGGAGCAAAGAAATATACGGCTCTCCCAGCCCGAGTCATAAGATAATTCCTTAAGCTCCATTAACAACTCTTAGCCGCAGGAAATGGGCTCCCTGAAAACATCTCCAAATCTAAAAGCTTTATCGACCTCTCAAACCTCTGCTGATGGTTCTATTTTTTTAAAAAAACTTAGAGGCGAGACGTCCAGCAAGGTAATAGACTTTGACACAACACCTTCTTAACTAGAGAGAGAGAGGCAGAGAAAACGAGACCTTAAATGATATTTAAAAGGCAGCCAATTAAGATTTAAAATGATTGTCTCCTGAGATTATGCATGCAATTTATGTCATCTACTTTTTTTTTCCCAGACATGCATGCAAAATTGCAGTGGGGCATATTGCCTGATCCTTAAATGATGATGATGATGATGATAATAATAACAATAATAATAGTAATAATAATAGAAGAAACATTAGCAATTAACAATCTGTAGCTATCACACATAATTGCAAATGATGATCCAGGAAAGGACTTGTGTTTAGGTAACCGGATTACAGAGCACCTTGCAACAGCCAGCTTATTTATAGGTGTCTAATTAAAAGACAGATAGATGAAATTATTCACACATTATCCACTAATGTCCAGGAGCACATTTCTTTTTATCCTGAGTGAATGTTTGACTATTAAATTCACATAATTAATTTGTAGTTAAACAACCCAGTGTAGCAGCTCCTTCCCACTGGCCACACGAAGATTTTGTGTCCAAGAAGATTTTGTCTCGGCAAGACTGACTATATATTTTTAAGATATAATAGTTCAGAAGGAGACTCTGACTTACTACAGTCTTTTTTGCTACACGTTTGCCTTTTCCATTTAAATCTGACCTTCAAATAATATGAAGGCTTGTGTGTGTGAAAATGTATCCAGTTAAATGCCAAGAAAAGAGTTAATGTTCACATTGTACCATTTCATGCAGAAATTCTGCGAAATGCAAGAAAATATTATAACCAGCTGGTTTTGTGAGAGATCAGAAATTGTTTCAAAGAGTGTGATTTCTAGGTGAATGAGGTGAAAAAAGATCATTCAAACGCCACTGTATTTTGGCCAGAGGTCAGTGTTTTGGTCCCCACTTAGATTAAGTTAGTTCAGTCTATGAAGCAATGAGCTTGGATCTGAGTCCTGTGTCTCCTGAGGGCTGAGCATGTAACTTAATCCTTTAAAAAGGTGAAGAATGAAGGAATGTTAACAGTCAAATTACACATTTTTATTTGCATGGTAAAAAAACACCATAATAATTGTGCTTGTTCTTAAAGAGGAAGATATTTTTAATAGAATAGCTAATGGTCAAAGCACCAGTTCTGAAATGTGACATCTGGCATGTTTCAACTCACATTTACTGTCAAAAAGTCTGTGAGGTGCTTAGGACTTGTGGGAAGCATTCTCTTCATCCTCCTTGTGAAATGGCATCATGGCAGATAATAATCCTCGATTTGTAGAGCCCCTCAAAAACCAGTCTCAAAATACACACTAGCTGTATGCATCTGGAGGAGTTTAATACATAAATCATTGGTCTCCTGCACCATATGCCTATATAGCAAAACCTGAATTTGGCTTAGAACTTGAAGACACATTTAGACATAACATGAAGAACCAAGGGAGGAGGAAATGCTTGGGAGCAATTCAAAAGAAAATGATAGTAATTGCTTCCCAGTGTGCCCCCACTCCAATGAGAAATGGGACTGTTTTCAGGGAGGAAAGAAAGAAGCCTCCATGTGACCTGGAGAGAGTGCATATATGCAAGCCCCGCTGGTATCCTGCTTCCCACAGTGGGGAATGTGGTCTGGGCATGAGAACAGTGATTGACCTACTTACAGTGCTCAAGAGCTATTTCTTGTCCATCCCAGTTTAAGGAAAGCATGAAAATGAAGGAAATATCTTGAAGGAAAGTGTTCTCTTAATGTTTTTGGGTTTTTTTCCTGACATTAAAAAAAAAAATCTTTTATTCATTCATTTGGCTACATAAAAGCGAGGGCATAAAAATCTTTCTCTTCTCACTTTTCCCTCCATTTCCTTTCTCCAAATCAGCATGTCATTATTTAAATTTTGAAATGGGTTTCAGTAGTAGTTGGTACGTATTTTTTTCAGTGGTTTATGTGAAATCATAATCAGGTCATTTTTCAAAGACTGCCTCAGAAATCTTTCTGAAATACTGCAAAGAATGATGGTGGCAATGAAATGGAACCAAGGAAACACCTACTTTCAACAGTATTCCTTTAATTTATACTACTCATATAGAATGCCAGAAATCAAACAATTAAAAAAGATGTACTTGAGATTTCATTAGTTGCTTTCTTATGTGCATTGTATTGTGAAACAGGATTGAAACATTTGCTAGAATTATATAACAAAGCTGGATAACCAACACTTTATGTCATTATGACAGAAGAGGTGCTACATCAAAGGCCAACGTGTCTCCTAAAGTTCTGCTCTCTATCATGGTATCTATTGATACTGGGCTTTAATGACCTGACAAGTCACTCAGAATGAGTTCTGCTGTCAGTATAAGGTGCTCAGCTAACAAACAGGTTCCCTATATCAGTATTTTTGGCAAGGGGAAAGTTACTGGGAAGGTAGAACAGTGCTCAGGGAACAAGCTGAAGTGGGACACTTCCATGGTAGGAGAAATGAAGAAAGAGGGAAGTGCTTGGGAATCCTTTGTGAGTGGGATCCTCCCTCCCTTCCTCCCTTCCTCCCTTCCTCCCTTCCTTCCTTCCTTCCTTCCTTCCTTCCTTCCTTCCTTCCTTCCTTCCTTCCTTCCTTCCTTCCTTCCTTCCTTCCTTCCTTCCTTCCTTCCTTCCTTCCTTCCTTCCTTCCTTCCTTCCTTCCTTCCTTCCTTCCTTCCTTCCTTCCTTCCTTCCTTCCTTCCTTCCTTCCTTCCTTCCTTCCTTCCTTCCTTCCTTCCTTCCTTCCTTCCTTCCTTCCTTCCTTCCTTCCTTCCTTCCTTCCTTCCTTCCTTCCTTCCTTCCTTCCTTCCTTCCTTCCTTCCTTCCTTCCTTCCTTCCTTCCTTCCTTCCTTCCTTCCTTCCTTCCTTCCTTCCTTCCTTCCTTCCTTCCTTCCTTCCTTCCTTCCTTCCTTCCTTCCTTCCTTCCCTCCCTCCCTCCCTCCCTCCCTCCCTCCCTCCCGATATTTTTTCCTCTGTCCTGGTTAGATTGCAGCTCACATGAACACTGTATGTGAAGATGATCTCACATATGTCAGCCCTCATGGACTTTGGTAGCCTTGTGAACAGAATACTTTGCTTTTGAGCCTTCATGCCATTCAGTTACCCCCTTTTGGGGCATACCATCATTTTCTCCCTGACTTCTGACACAAGTGGCTGACAAATCACAGGATCACAGAATATTCTGAGTTGTAAGGAATCCACAAGGGTCATCAAGTCCAACTCTTAAGTGAATGACCCATACAGAGATTGAAGCCACAGTCTTGGTGGCACCATACTCCAGTTAAACAAAGGAGATAGGAGCTGGGAAATGTTGTCTTTTAGTCCAATGTCAAATATGTGATCAAAAATTGATAACATTATATTTTGGAATCTTATTTGCCACAAACTCCAGTGCACATGACTTAATTCCTTGGTTACAGCCTTCAGAGAGAAACAAGCAGAAATCTGCTCACTTACAGGAGCAATCTTCTAATCTTATCAGTAATGGTAAACCAGATCTGAACAAGCCTGGAAAGTCTTGTAGTCTGTTTACCACAGGCAGGTTTGGCACACAGTAGCTGAAACAAATAATGACAAAAAAAAAAAAAATGAATCCATGTTGATTTAACTGGGGAAGTAAGGTGAGAAGGTCACACCGAGCCAGAAGGCTGGAGGAAAAGGAACAGGGGATAGGAAATTATTGTGATAGGAACTGGAGGGATTTTAAATCCATTTTTCAATGCAGTACTGATTTCTGCCTTCATTTACACCAGACTTAATCAGCTTTAACTCAGACCAGCTTCATTGGAGCTTCTCCATATTTATGACAAGGTGTCAGACAGCAGGAAGGATCCCTGTGTGTGAAGGGTAAACTCCTGCTGACACAGTTCCTGTGTGTAAATTTAGGGGTTAACAACGCTCACAAAGTACAGGAGTGGAACCTCACAGTATGTAACTTGTTTAGATTAAGGATTTTAGATATAAAAATGGAGCGCTTCCATGAAGCTGGGCAGTTCATTTTATGTCACTTCTGTATTAAATTGTAGCAAATGGAATCAACAAATATGGAGGCCAGAAGTCAGATTCTCAAACTTATTTCCAAGTTTACTGTAAAACATTTCCACTAAGCCCCTTTCCTCTGACAGGGACACAATAGAGAGAAACATCAAGAGTTTTCATCTTCCTATCTGAAGGAATGTAAAGCCTCTCTTGGTTGACAGAACTGCTCTTCTACCCTCTGTTGCCGCACAACCTAGTCTGTAAAAGCTCTTCAAATACAGCTATTCTCTTGCTATGCCAAAATCTTTGCTGCTGCTCTTCCTTTGCTTGAATTTTTCCTTTTGTAGGAGAATTAATGAAAAGGGAAGAAAAATCAGGTAGGAAAAAATGTCCTTCACTTGAACCTGTACTCACAGATGCAAGCTTCTGCCTGCAACTGAGGATGGGAGGCACTGTCAGTACTGGGCTGAATTCTGCAATTTTGAGCAACTTTGAGTGTGAAACAAAGGTAATCCTGGAAACAGCCACAACACATCCATTTCACACATTCACTACATTTAATGAAATAAACTTTGCCAAGATCCTAAAATAAGACTTTTGCATTGAAATGAAGGACATAAAAAACTCAAATTATAGTTTACCAACCAAAAAAATATCAAGAAAAAGAGCCAATTTTGCAAGCTGACTGAAGAGAAGTAACTTAAAATACTCATCTGATTCTGAGAAATGAGCTCTGTTCCATGGTAAGAGCAAAACAAAAGGGCACAAGCACCAAATCCTGATCCCAAATCAATGGATGAGCAAGATGCACACCGCACTTCATCTTATTCTGTTGTGAATCTCCATTACAAAGCAGAAAAAGCTGAAAAGCAAACAAACAAGACAGAAACTGAGCTGTACATCAAGAAAATAAAATTTCCTAGTTGCTGGAAGTGACTGATAGAAAACTGGGAAAATGGGAATGCACACATATAGTATGAGTAGAAAGAAAGCAAACAATAAGCAGATAATGCTTCAGCAAACATATCCATCAGTGCTTCCTGCAAACTCTTGCTTTTGGAAAGGCTTTCATTAACTCTGCATAGATTATTCCTTCATGTCATCCTTCTCCAACTGATAACAATTTAAAAAATATGATATTCAGAACATGATACATGTAGGACTAATTTACATCTGCCACTATTTCAAAAGTATAGTTTCTTAATCTTGAAGAGCATAAACGAGCGAATGATATCACTGAAAATGCCCAGTTTTTAATCCAGACAAACAGTATTATAATATCAGTCTGAAAAGGACTATGCATGGGAGAATCAGCCTATTTACTTACTGTTCTCTCTGATCAGCCTCTTAAAGAGATGATTTGGGCAGAATTTTAGCCCTGTGCTCTGCCTTTCAGGGTTATCTCCCAAGCTGAGTATAGATACATCAGTATCCCGACCCTTTGCAAACATCCCAAGCTCTTCACAACCCAACTTCAGGCCTGGATGCTGAAGAATGAAAAATGTCACTTTTGAGTACGAGGGACAGGGAGGGGACAGTGTGATGTGTCTTGAAGTCTTCTCAGTGCTGCTGCCGGGATCTCTAGAGAAAGGATGCGGCCAATTCTCGCCAGACTGCGAGCAACTGCTGACATCCTCCTCTCTCAAATCCCCATGGTAGGGCACACATCCTTTTGTGATGCACCACTTTCAGGAGAGTGGTGAAATGCAGCGTTCTTCTCACTGGAAGCCTGTTCCCAAATTTCCTACAAAGTCAGCTGAGCACCGGAAGAGATTCTGCGGACCAAGAAATAACAGCAGTTTGTTTTTCCCAGTGAGTGGCTGCTGTGTGAGGCTCTGTGTATGGGAGAGGTACAGATGAAGAAGGATGCTTGCAAAGACAGCTGCAAGAGAATCCTCCATTGGGCATACCTCATTTCAGCTGCAGTGCCCCTGGGGGTGTTATTTTTAAGCAGTTGGCACTGTAGATGGCCAGGAGAATGGGATAGGAATTGTAACAGAGCTGTGATAGCTGCTGTCACTGAGGTAGCTGACTGGTAGACAGATAGCTCTACAAATAGAACATTAAGAAGAGGATGTAAGGAAGTGTTTTATTTTCATTCCATTGCCTTTAACTACTATAAATTCTTCAGGCAATGAGATGTAAGGAGACAAGAGTCTCAGCCTTCCTCTTGACTTATCCTGATTAAAGCTCTGCCAGAAGGAAGTAATATACTAATTGTTTGTGATCCAGAAAAGGATAAGTTCCTGACTTTGCATATGTTACCAAAACTGAGTTAGATAATGCAGTCCTAAAGGCAGGCTTTGGCACATTTCTCACCAGTGAGACATGCTGAGCTGAAGAGGGATGTGTGGCCATGATTATTGCATCCAGCTTCCAAAAAGGATGCATCCTTCTTCAAAGCCAGAGCAAAGAGGCTGAATCCACTCCACATGCAGATTCAAGTGTGTGATAAAAAACAAAGGTACTTTAGTGTGTACCCCATGTCACCAAATCTTTTTGTGGCAACAGTAAAACTAATTTAAGATTGAATGTGTTCAGTGACTACACTCTGAAAAAACACGATATATGCTGTTAATCAGTAGCACATTATCTAACAGCTTCAGCAATGACAGGCTGCCACATGTGTTGGGGTTTTGATTAAGGGCTGGGCAATTCTCTGAGGAATGGGAGTTAATCACTTTGGACCAGTTGCTACCTTCACTTCAGAGCTGTTTCTGCAGCACGTTTCACTCTATGCTATTGTTGAACTGCAAAGTGGTTAAGCAGGTTCTTTTTCCTTCTAGATCTGGGCCTTGACACTTGCATAAATAATACTGATGAAAAAGCATTGCTCAGACCAGTCTAGGGCATCCTATTCCTACTTTCTTCCTTCTGCAAGGTCCTGAAGATTCTTGTTGAAGAAATTTGCAATTGAAAAGACCATATTGATATTAAATTTGCTTTAAAAGCCTGGAAGCTCAGGATTTTGGTCCTCTTGAACGCTGATTTCTCCCATCTTTTGTACCTGCCCACTGGGTTTTGGCCCTGCCCCTTTGAAGTGCACTGGAAGGAACAAGGATCACAGGAACTGCTCCCTCTCGCTGTGACACACCATACATGTAATTTGCTTTAACTGAACTGGACTGAACTTTCCTACCAGGTAGATACATAAATGCCAATCATGATCTTTGTTGTTTAGTGCAGTTTGACAATAATAAGACTACAGCTTAGGAAATAAGTGAGCAAGTAATTCAGGGTGGGATCATTGTGCACTAGGAAAGCTACATGATAATTCATGCATAGTACTTTGTATAACCTTGACTAGTTTAAGTAAAATAA
This sequence comes from Fringilla coelebs, assembly GCF_963513975.1. Lineage (NCBI taxonomy): Eukaryota > Metazoa > Chordata > Aves > Passeriformes > Fringillidae > Fringilla > Fringilla coelebs. The sequence goes on from NC_140028.1 coordinate 65,194,253, forward strand.
ATTTTTTGATTACCACAATTATTCACATTGATTATAAAAAGAAAAAACCCGACTTGAATTGTGTTAGATATTTGCATGAATATATCTCTGTAAGTGAAAAAGGAAATGTTTCTGATGGGCATACTTCTGATTTTTTTTCCCATTCTTTTAAAATAAATATTTGAGCTTGTTCCCTAACAGATTCACGTCAGCAAAAGCTAAATGAAATAAACTAGATAAGCTGCATACTTTAGCTTTAATAAAATTGAGTACATTTCATTTATTTTTAATAAATTTAAGTATGGCATAAGATAAAAACTATCTGTATACTTTAATACATGTGGACAGACATATATATTTACAAACCTTGCTTAAGTAGTCTTCTCATTTCTTCTTGTTTTCAAAGGCCCCAAAGGATTCAAATGACATATGGCAAGAATTCTTTTAAGGTAATCATATAAGAAGAACTAAGCAGAGGTAAATATGTGGTCATTGACTGTAAGATCAAACTGCCCAGTGAGTCTGTTGTGAACACCCAGACAATTCTGAAATGGGGTTTTATTCTTCCTAATTTTGTAATTTTGTACAAAATGCGTGCTTTCCATTCTAAAGTAAATGTACACATTGAGTCACAAGATTATTGTTTTTGAAAACAGAGTTGGAGTAAAAATTCCTACTTCTAAGTTTAGGATCAGGTACTTAAAAATAATTATTATTTTTCTATTATCAACTTCCAAAGTTATGATTGGAATACAATTTGGATTCAGCCACAGTAGTCCCACCTAAGGGTAAGATATCAGCTAATTCAACTGAAAGTTGAGGCTCTCACTTTTCACAGTTGACACAGTTGCATCCATTTTTAGATTTCTTTGAGTGTGTAAAACAATAAGAAAAGCAGATGGGCTTTTATGCTGCCAATTTTAGCAATTTTTCATTCTTTACTGCTCATGTTTTAATTATTCAGATATAGTGATGATTTTAAAGCCTCTGGGAAAGAAAGTAAAACTAAAAAAGTCTTAAATAGTTAAATTATAAAGCAAATAAGTACAGTAAAAATTCACAGAATTTTCACACAAAATCAATTTAACAGTGGACCAGTAATATCTGTGACTCCACTATTACAATTCCAGGGATTGATGATGCAATGCTGACCAAAATCCTTAAAGATTATTTACTCTTTAGACCTTTTCAAGTGTACAAGTGATTCATAGTTAGCCTATTTGTCACAACACATTTGATTTCCAAAACTGGGAACTCAGTAATTGCCTGCAGTTTTGGTAGGAGTTTTGCTGAGCCCTGCAACCCCAACTTCATAGAGGGTGCAGCCATGGGTAGCCACACTATGGTTTTGATTCTACAAAACAAAAATCTTCATTAAAACATTCTTTGAAATCCTGGCTCAAAATTTTACAAATACAGCTTGATAAGCTGGAGTACAGGAGTTTGGGAATCCCAGGAACATGGACACCCAGAAAAATTTATAGAAATCAACTGGAACCTTATATGTTGTTGACTTTTCATTACAGATGTTTTGGTATTTGACAGTTACATACTGTACATAATTAATTTGGTTCTTTTCCCCATAATGTGCATGACCTGATTGTAATTTCCACAAATTGGACTATTTTTCATAATTATTAATCATATCATTTATGTGAACAAATGTCAGGTTATGGTTTGTCTTCAAATGCAGAGCTGCATCTTCAGCTATGTGTGACTGATCGTGTAAACCCATAACCCTGGACTCTTCTCTGGATACTCTTTATACATAGGAGCAAAGCAAAAAATATTTCAAAGGCTTTGAAATTTTCAGGGAAAGCAGAGAATGCTTTAAGCAGAAAAAGACAGTAGAAGGAGGAAAATTAGGACAGCTTGTGCTTTTCCTGTTATTATTTCCAAAACTTTCCTTTTTCAAAGGATTATGTTTGATTACACTCATAGACAGAAGATTAACAAATAGTTTGTGGGGGTTTTTAACACATCAAAGTCAACAGAAATACAGGATTTTAAACATTTCAAAAATCCTGGGTTTCTTTGCAGTAACTAAAGTGTCTCATCCTACGCCAAAGGATGTGGTTTACTGACTCAGATTCTTACTTTTAAAATTTCAGCTTTCTCATCATGCCCCAGAGAGAATTTATTCCTGCCTAATGAGAAGAGCAGGGAAACCACCTGCAGACAAATAAAAAAATAAGCTGTTTCTCCTAATCAACTTCAATTTACTCTACAGCCAGTGGAAAGAGATGCTTCCTATGGCAGGTCCTCTGATCTCCAGTATCCATGAGGGGTTAGAGGAATCCCAAATTCCTGCTGTGAGTTTAGGGAAGTACTTTCCAGGGCTTTCCTATTAACTGGCTGTTTCTTCATTCTCACATGCTGTTCTGGCTCGATACAGATCTGTTTATTCAAACTCTTTCTAACAACACTCTGAAGGAAGTCCCAGGAGCTGAGCTGTACAGGAGACCTCAGCAGAATTGCTGCCACTGAAGCTTTGTCTGTGCTGAAGCCTTGTGCCTTCACTCTCCCAGTCCCAGTCCCTTTCCTACCCACAGTAGGGATTGCTGCAGCAGATCTTGAGTCCCTCCTTGCTCGGTCAGTTTCATTCAAGGGCACAATAGGGTCGGCAGAAGAAACAGGGATTCATCCTGGCATTCAGGTGTGGTGCCCTAACATGGGGGCCAGGACACAGGAGCTTCCTCCCAGCTGTTCCAGCAGCACTCTCAAACTTCTCTTAATCCAAGCACAGAGCTCTCAGCACTGGTTCAAACAAAACACCTCAGTATGAAATAATCTGGACACATGGTGGCCATTTCTCTGTGTCTCCCTGAAGAGCACTCTCTGTTGAGCTGGTTTGTGCCTTTTGATGTGGACTTTCCCCAAAGCAATAGTTAAGAGGGAGTAGCATTAATCTTCACAAGTAAAGCCAGGAGCTAAATACTCCTCACACCCGTTGAAATAAGGGAGACATTGCTAGCATACCTCTCCACCCTGCAAGGCTGCTATCAGCATCCTGCAATCCCAACAGGCATGCTGCTACTTCTTCCCTTTCCTGCTAGCCTGCAACTGTGCTGCCTGCTCAGGCTGTGTGATACAGTCTTTGCTTTGATACCACACTAAAGGTTTCCAAGTGGAACATGCCGCAGAATTAGGAAGGGTGAATTGGCTTGCTTTCATGAATCATAATCTTCTCTTTCTTCTTCTCTCTCCTTTCCCATGCCCCTTATCACTCATCCTAGCTCTGGACTGGCACTGTTCCCGCTAGGTATGCTGCTGTTCTACTTCTCTGTTTCTCACTTTTACTGTTCCACCTCCTCTTATACCCAGAGAAACTTCCCTGCCTGAACCTCATTTGTAGCTTCTCCTATTTCCCCCCAGATTCCATTCACTCATAACAGTGGGAGCTGTAAATAGCTCCTCAAAGCTGAGTGGCTTCTCAAGCAAGTAATTTCTTTGAAATGGCCCTATAATGAAGAAAAAAAAAAAATCTATGTTTTTACTGTTCACTACCTGAGGAAAAGGGGTATTTTGAACCTGACATGAGGACAGATGAAGGCAAGCAGTGATAAGTGAGAAAAACCTGATACCAGCTCCTGCCTGGCCATGCTCCCTTGTGACAGCTTCATGCCTCCTACTCCTCCAGAGTGTGAACAGCTGCCCGCTGCTGCTTATTGTCCGAGGCTGCATTTGGTCTGCACAGATCTGTGCTCTGAGGCTTTGGGGGATTGGCTGGAGCTTGTGGGGGGCATCTCTGAATGTGAGGAGACAACTTCATTGATTCCTGGGATCTAGACTTGGCCCTTAAGGCAAATTGTCCTGGTGTGCTGGCTGCCTTGTAACTCTTTGTTGAAAGGTAGGGTTTCTTTGTGAGGTCTGTTCGAAAGGAACAGAAGTTAGGTGAATGCTGGACAATAATGAGCAAAAGCTGAGAGCAAAAGGCTGTACCAGGACCAAGTCAGGTTTAGTACCAGGTATTTTTACTTTGCAAAGAGAAAGTTGTAGGAACCCCAGAGCAGAAACGGTGACAGGATGACTCCTGTGACAGGTCATGGAACAATGCAGAGACTTGCAAAGCTGGCAGAAATATTTGCTGTCAAGAAAAGCCTGAAATTACAGCCACAGAGGAAAACAGCTCTACCAGGTCTTCAGGGAAGGGTCCCTGCCCAGGGGGCTGTGATGGACTTGCCCTGACCACTTCCTCTAATTGCTTCTGGTGCTCTGCTTAAACAGCAGTGCTGTCATTTGGAATGGCTGGTGGAACAAAGACCTCAAGTTCAAATATAGCCATGGGTTTGATATAAAACAAGGGCTGAGCCTACCCCCATCCTCCAGGTGCAACAGAAGGAGCAACCAAACCTTTGTTAGGCAGTGGAAGGCCAAGGAGCAGGGAGCACACTGCCCCAGCCTCTTCTCCCACTTTTGCAGGGGGATAAAAGTGTGTTGCTCTAATTCAGCAGTCTCTGTGGGTCAAAATGCAGAGGCCAAGGGTGCTCTGGCATCAGCTAACTTAGTCCACCAAAACAGTGGACAGGTAACCCATGGGGAAAAAAGGGGGTTTTTTTCTCTTTTGGTGAGCTGATGTGAATCAGCACAAGAACCAAAAAGAGCAGACACTGGAAGACGAAACAGTGAGGAAGAACAAGGGAAAGAGGATAGGAAGCCAGGATGGGGTATTCCTTTTGCCTGCAGTAGGACATTGTGGGCTCAGCTGCCTGTGAAACTAAAGCCTTGGGGTGAAGTTACACACCCATTTCAAGCTGAAAGAATTGTTCACTGACACAAGAAGAAGGAAGTCTCCCAGCTTCAAAGCTCCAACATCTTTGTGAGATCCTGCCAGTTGTTTGTAGCCCTTCTCCTCCTTTCCTTCAAGTTTTTTTGTGGAAGACTTATTTTCAGAAATTAGATCAGAATGAATTTAGTAATAGAGATTTTCAGAAAAGGGTTTTGTGGGTGCAGTAACCTTGTGCAACTGAGGTTATTAATGACTTAATAGTTTTGCCCTGCTTGCTTTGCTATTAACAGATGCACTGACAGAAGATCATAGAGTCATAAAAGATGACCAATAGGGGAATGTGTAGAGGAGTTAGCAGGACTTTCAAAAGCAGATATCCTGGTTTTGTAATTTAAATAGAGGCAGAGACCTCTTGTATCATCAGCTGCCAGTGATGATACAAGGCAGGAATCATAGAAACATCATGAAGATCCTTAGGACATCTCTTGTTTGTCTATAAACCTGGACCTCATTTTTGCAATTTGGGTAACTGTCTACATTTCACTGCTTTGTAAAGGCCTTTTTGGTCTTAGTCTGAAAAGTAATGAAGCATCAGAAACACATGTTCTTCTATAAAATGCAGTCCATGGCTGTGTTCTTGTTCCTGGTACTGGGCCAGACTCCCTGATGCTGCCGAGTTCCCAGGACAGTGAGGGAGCTGGTTATAGTTTCCTGGTTATCTGAGTCAGCTGCTGCAATGTATATACACCAGATGACAATCATCCCACAAGGGACTGTTCCCCAAGCTAAGAATAGCTGGAGAAGTGAAAAGAGGGGACTATAAGGGAGGAAAGCTTTCCCAGTGCCTGCACTGAATGGGCCAGGTTGCAGCTTGTACAGCTTTATCATAATTAATAACAAAAGTGATAGGGACGAGGGTCCTGTAATCTTGGCAGCCCTTCAGCATCTGATCAGCTTCATTCGATATCTTCAAGTAACTCAGATCTAAAGCACTAGAGCAATCAGGCTCCTGTCAGAGGTGGAAGAGGGTGTTTCTGAGTCTGATCAGAATAAAGTTTGTCTCCTTGGAATAATGTCAAGTAAACCCACTGACTTCCGAATATGAAGAACCCACCTCACCCTCGGGAATGGGCTCACAACAAAGGCTTTCATTGCACACTGAGACCCTTGGAATAACCTCTTATTTCCTGAGACACAGGGGACAGAGTTTGTGACTTTTGCCCACGCAGGGGCTTTCCTGCTTACAAGTCTCACCAGCACAAGAGATGCCTCCTCCTTTGCCCGCTGAGCAGCACAATGTTCTGCCAGCACAGACCAACCCATGGCACTGGATGGTAGATACAGGCTTCTCCCACCACCACACCTTGTGCTTTTTCTCTGTTTCAGCTGCAGGACTACCTGCTAAATTTTTTTAAATAGCTGAAGCAAATATAAATTTACATCCAAGAAGCTGTTTGATTAGCATCCCTTGTTTTCCTTGATATCTTTTCCTGTGTAACTTTCTCAGTAGAGCAACATGCACCATATTCAACATTTTGAGTCATACCTGTAACTAGTTCTTTGCCCTGTATACTTTAGATGGTATGAACCCTATGCTTAGTTGCCAGTGACAATTGTCACTGGAGTATCTGGGCAAGACAAAAGACAAGTTAGAAATGGCAAACTTGCTCAGTCTGATTTTCCATTTACTAAAAAAGCTTTGCATGGCCAAAGTCTACTTGGAGCTCCGTTTTCATTATGCAATCATTGTGTGACACATAAGACTAATTTTCTGCTTTATCATTCTCAAGTAACTGGATGATACCCAAACACTTAACAGGAGTATGGCAAGGCCATCTCTCCCACTCTTCATTCCAAGGTAACAAAGCCAGTAATTTTCATACTGAGGTGCAGCTGAAGTACAGCTGCTGGAGGCTTTCTAATCCCAACCACCTTTAATTTATTTCTACTCCAGTAGTATTAGCTATAGAATAATTTTACATATGGCTATATATGTTCTAACCTGTCCAAAGTTACAATGTCTGTACTGGGAAAACTTCTGCCTTTTTGCAGGATATTTTTACTGAATTGCTTGTGAAACATGTGATGTGGCTCTTTAATACTTGCTGAACAAAATAAGCATTTCATAACGCTCATTCTCACTAAAGAGGAATTGTTTTCTACAAAAGGCACAGGAAAGAAGCCTGAATAAAGACTTTGGTGAATGAGAAAAACAGGTGAAATATCTTTTGAATTATGGAACTCCTTAGCTCTGAGTATAAATTCAGGTCTGTGGCAATCTGTAAAGCTTTAGAGGCTTGAGGAGTTATGTTCTGTGTTATGTCACCAGTGATCCCAGAGATCTGGAGTGGCCTTCTTGCAGTAAAGTCTGAGACTGTAGGTTAAAATATGTCCTTTGTATGCATTTGAAGTTGGAAACCTCTCTTTCTAAACATTTCTTTCGAAATGACTCATTTCTATCCAAAAGCAGTAGTAACAGATAACCTAGGTTTCACTAATATGGCAGCATCATGATTCATATCCCTGTATATCTCTTCTATATGTATGCTTCATTAAATATCCTCAGTAATTTAGGCATGAAACAATAGCCTTTCTGTTCCTTAGTAATAGCAGTGATACTGAGTATCTTTCAATCCTATTCTGATTTGATGGCAACAGACACTTGTGTTCCTCCTGCTAGCAATCAGCTAAGCTATTCAATTTGTATCCACTTGAAAAAGTTAATATTTTTGCCTAATATGACCATTGTACTATCATATACAAATAGACTGTCACAGTCATTCCTCAGGAAAGCATGAAGACTGAGGGGAACATCTGCCAACCTATTTCTCCTTCTGAAAGTAGAATTCTTTATTACTCAGTGGAGTTTACACATGAGATCAGTGATACATATGAATTAAAATTCCTGGCACATGTGTTTATGATAATTTTTACTCTACTTCACTCATAATTCAGGCATCCCTGATCTTTTCAACAGTGCATTATATTTTCTTTTCCATTTTCTTTTAATGATTTGGTTTACTTTTCACAGGTTTCCAGATTTGTCATGTTCCATGTGGATAGTAAATATCAGGATTTCTTTATCCTGCCTTGGAATTGCTCAGGTGACTCATTAAGATGAGAGCACACGCATTTTCTGAGAGGGAGGAAGACCACATTCTAGTTTTGATGTTTCCAGCGTGAAAATCTCAAAGTGCCATTAACAGTGCTTCCAAGCTCAAAAGCAAGAACTATTAACAAAATTTTGACATTTTTGTGTTTCCTTCTGACAATTTCCTATTTAATTGATCATTAAGGTGGAGATCACACTTGTGCTCTGTCCTTGTCCCTCACAGACACAGATCTCTTTACAGCACCAGCTCCCCACAAGACACACACACACACACACACACACACAGAGTCTCTTCAGGCTCCTCAATCCCTACAAACCCCCACGCTGTCTGAACCATCAGTCCTGGGAAAGAGGGAATTGCCTTACCCTCCATGTGGCAGCTGTTGCATTTGGGAGGGAGCAGATGAGCCTGGCAAGGTCCCCTTGGGTGCTCCATCTACTTCAGCGGGTCAAGGTGGATGCTGTGCTGCAGGGAACCGACAGTAAAGTCTTAAACAAACACTGGAGCGTGGGCTGGAGCCCTGGCCTGTCCCAGTGTCAGGCAGGGAGCCTGTGCTGTGCTTCTGTTGGCAGTGACCATGTAAAACCTCAAGGATAAAGGAGGTTTCACCTGGTTGGAGGTTTTCAGCACGAGTCAGACACAGGACCAAAAAATTAAATTTTTTATTCAGGTTACAATCCTACCTTTCAAGAGAAGGTTATAGTCCTCAGTCCCTTTGTGTACCCAGGCTATAGCTTTCAGAACATTCTCCTTGAGGAGAGGTAGAATTGCTACTGTGTTTTACCCATCTAAGGGAAAACCTCAAGGATTAATGGCATAAAATGAGCTTTCTAGCACTTTTCATTTGCATCACGGTATATTCATGATTTAAAGTCCACAGACACATAGAGAGCTGTGACAAGTGTCATGTCTGAGCGTGGCTCTGGTGCCACTGTCAGCCCAGCTAGTTTGCAGTGGTAAGGATATGGCCCTGTGTTTTGCCTGCATTTGTGCTATTTTTCACATGGAAGCTTCCTTTTAGAAATATTTGCAGGTTCACACAAAATGCACATGAAAATACATACACAGAAGCCAGCACACACACATCCATACGGGTAATTCTCCCAAATAACTAAAATCCCCTGCGCCTTTTAGAAAATCATCACTACACAGGAACAGTATTTTCTGCACACTCAGTGATTATAAAATATCAGGTTAATGTGCTGTGTTCTTTATCTATTACTGTGGATATGACAAACAGGTTATTTTCACCATTTTTGTTAAAACAACACAAACCTGGTTTCTTCGAAGTCTGCATTTTTTACATTTGGAAGTAAACATCCCTTAAAAACAATCATCTTCTGCAATAACCTTATATCATATCTTCTTACTCCTCATTGGGATAATTGGCTCATGCAGCTGGCAGCATTTAGCTTTATGTTTGCATAGCCAGTGATGTGGCCAGGTTTCGTAATGCTGTGAATACCAAACCATAAAACCGCTTTTCAAAAGCAAATTCATAAATGCACTCATGCATACCTTTTTGAGTTATGAGGTGGCTGCAGATTTGGCAGTGCTGACTTGATGCAGTTTTGACAGGTTAGGTTAAAGGATTAAGTCTAGTCTGTCTTCACTTTGCCCTGGCTCTGACACACTCTAAAAAAAGTTGTAGGCTGGCTCTGTGCCTAGTATGACCTCTACATCTCCTCAGAGTGACAACACTTCCCTTTAAGGCTCTCCAAAGGTCGAGGCAGATAACTTGTTGAGTCTTCCAGATACTTTCTTATCTGTGGCTCTTCCTCCTAACCTCACACAGTGGAAGAAATATGCAAAACCTTGGAGGAAAACAAATCAGGCTTCATGAGGAATAACCAGCGCTAGATCAAGTATTTCTATCAAGCCTTTCTTAATTATACAACCCTTATTTCCAACAAACATCTGAGATCACAGGTCACTAAAATCAGATGCGTGTTCCATAAAAAGAGATCTCAGAGCCCACCTTCTTTTTGCCTTGGCTAATTTGCAATTGAAAACAACTTTCAAGCACTTAAAAAGAGAGAGCTGGGGAAATAATGATATGATGACAGAAGAGTACACTTCTACAAAAGAAGCCTGTGGTATTTGTTTAACAACTGTTCACCTCTGAGAAAAAAATAATGTGAACAAATACGGATGATAAGCTCAGCCCTTTATACTGGCATTATGCCAAAGATTTTTACAGAGAGGTGTTGGTGTATGCAAGATTCATAGAAGTTAATAGATTTTAAAAGCCAGAATACCATCTGTTTTTCTCTATGATCTATCCATTTAATTTCATCTAGTATTGTGTTGTGTTAAAAGGCTTGTGACTGACTGCAAAACATCACTTAGGAAGGAGAAAAAAAACCTCAACGTCCCGTTTTGATGTACAAGTTTAACTTAAAAAAATAAATAATCTTTCTATATGCAGTGTTATCACTTTCTATTCTGATTACTAGAATGAGTATATTTGTCCTCCAAATTCAAATGCCTTACTGAAAGGAAATACTTCTGGTAGTTAAGAGCTATATACAAGGCACATGCATCTCTTGAGTATGATTCTTTAAGAGAAGCTAAAAACTTTAAGCTTCCTGTAGGTTTGGTTGCAAAGTGGAATTTTCTGTCTGTAAAATCATTCCCATAGCACTAGTGCTCCTTGTCTGAGCACTCTGTGAGATTTTTCTATCTTTTTTGAAAAATAGACACCAGACTGCATTTTGGCAATGGTGTTGGTAACTTTGTGGACAGACAGGACACAGCTCTCTTCCCCTGTTCCATGATTTCTTGTTTGTAAATCCACAGACTTACACTAATCCTCGTGGCTGTAGCACCAGATGAGAAAATATTTCCACTGAAAAAGTATTATTACCTTGCCAGGCTCAGTTCTTCTCAAAGTATTTTCTCCTTAATGCTAAACCTTCTTTTTTTTTTTTTTTCCTGTGTGGGGGTCTTACATTTGGCTATATTAAAATATGTAATTTTTTCCCAGTTTATTAAACAATTAAGAGGATCATGTACAGCTTCATGAATTTTTTACCACAGGTTCTGTTTTTGTGGCACCTGCAAACCTTATCAACAATTCTTTTATACTTCTTATATGCTTTTTCAATGATTTGTGGCTACACTAGATCAAGAGCTGGTCTGTGTGAGACCTCAGTGGAAGCATACTTGATTATGATACTTCGGTAATTACTCTGTTGGATATTTATCTTTCACATATCACATATCATACTGCCTACTGATAGTGAGAAATTTGCATGGTAATATGTGAAAAACTGTACAGATATTCAGCCTGCACATAGTAAAGGTACCTTAGATCAGCTCATCATCTCTTAAGAAAGGAAATGAGGCCAGCAAAAACTGGTTTAAGAAAAAAAAAATTAAGTCAGCTGAAAGGAATTGCAATCTCATCCTTCATTTTTCATATCAGTTATCCTATTATTTTGATAAACTCTATGTCATCTTTACAGGTCTATTGTAATGATCATTTTAAAGTACAAATTTACCTGCCATCCTTTAAAATTTCCCTGCCATTCTGAAATTTTAAAATGTTACCAGGAACAACCTTCAAAATTATTTGAAAACACATGGATTTAAATGACAAAGATTCCTTTGTAAAAAGCCCCTGTGATGGATGTTCAATTTGTTTCCGAAGCTCATTTATTTCTGACGGTGCAAATGACTTTGTGACCAGGGTTTTTTTCCATTACAGAGCAACTGAGGTAAGAAGTTACAAACCAAACTTAGAAGATAGCTATGAGCCCAGCTACTGACATATGGAATCCCTCATATTTTTGTTTGAACCTACAAATGCATCTCCTCAGACCCAGGTCAGTTTGGGGCTGGGTTTTGGTCCCGCTATAGAAGAAGTGCAAGGAGAGGGGGAAGGAGTAAATACTGTGAGGTTCACCATCTGAGGTTTTGGTTGCTTTGTTTATTTCTATAAGTATTGCCAAACACAATGGTTGTTTCATGGGCTGAAGCAGTGTGAGGGGCTGGAACAGGAATGTCCATCTTCCTGCAGTGCAGGGACACAGGTGTGCCCTGCTCCCAGCAAGTGTGAGTTCCATGCTGCCCCAACGCCCTCCACAGCAAGGGCTGCAACCCAAAAAGCCCAACACCTGCGTGTTGAAATGCAAAGAGAGTAGATTTAAATTCAATATTAGGAAGGAATTCTCTGTGACCCTGGCACAAGTTGCTCAGAGAAGTGGTGGACGCACCATCTCTAGAAGTGTGTACTTTACTAAACATGTACCAAATATAGCAATGTATGCAGACTGTCCTCACAGTGCTCTTTCTTCCTTGAGTACCTTTTGGAGCCATTACCAGCAGATACACTGATGTTTAGCAAACTACTGAGGCTCAATACCATATATTCTTCTTGTCAGTCTACACCCGAGAAGATTCAGAGCATGAGATTTAAATTTTCTTTCTAAAGAGCTTATACATCCTTAAATCTAATTATCCTATGAACCCAAAAAACAGTTTGGTGGACTTAAGTACCCATCAATTATGATCCCAGAGTAGTTTTAAACAGGATAATTTCTACATGGAATTATTATCCAGCATGGATTACTGAGAGTAAAGAGGACAATGGTTCAACAAGGAATAAAAATGAATTTCATGTTTTAACATTAGAAAGAGTAAATAAGATCATGTATTAATTAAATAAAAGACTAAACAGGACAAACCTTTGGAGCAACAGACATAACATTTAAGAATAAAATCAACATGGCAGGGTAAAGGTCGGAGAAGATCAAGTAAGACGCTAATAGTTGTGCTTTTTCCATTTTCTTATCGATCAATATTATGTTTTTCCCAGTGAAAATGCAACAGCAGAGTTATTGCTGACCTTTTTCTCACCCTTCCATTGTGTATAAAATCACAGCAAAATAACAAACAACTTCATAACCTGCAGAATTTTTTGAGTCAAAAAGCCTACGTCCAAAAAATGATTGTTTAAATGATGCACGGTAAAAAATGCTCTTTCCATGGGAAGAAGTAATCTACCCCCCTCCTAATTACACATGTGAAAAACTTTGTGCCAGCTTAAAAGTCAATAGGTAAACCTTTTTTTGGGGAAAATTCAGCAATACACTTTGCCAACACTTTAAATAATTGACAGGTCAAATACACTCCCAGCAACAATAATAGGAATTAAGTATATATTTCAATAAGAACTAAGGACATATATATTTCACTTATTATAATATGGGGTTTTTTCCTGATGCTTAATTCCTCCTTCTCACTTTAATGTAGCATGGATCAAAATTCTGTTTATTAACAATGATTACTCATATTGCCCTTTAAAAACTAAGAATAAGGTTTTGAAAGAACTTTACACTACTTACTAATAAGGACATGGATGGCCGCAGTGAGCAATTCAATCAGAAAATTGTATGTTCTGTTCCAGCAAAATGACACTTTCCATTTTCTGCCTCTGCCACTGCCACCAGGAAGAATGACACAGAAACTGAGGAAAAGAATAAGAGAAATTTAAAAAAAAAATGGAAAGAAATAATTTACAGTGATTTCAGTGAATGATTCAGTGAGTGTTTTATCCCATTTAATATTTTTATTTTCATCAGTTAAGATGAGGAACAGAATAAAAGTTTACATATGGTAAAGCTGAACAGATTCATCATTGGGGGTGTCAGAAAAACACAGGGATATTTTGATATACCATAACCACAAAGTTTCTTTCAAGTGAAAGAAGAAATGCTTATATTTTTCTGCTGTGAATTGTATTCACAGATTCTGTAGATATAATAAAAAGTAGCTAACTGATTAATTGAAAAATATTCACAATTCTCCTTTTAAAAATAGATACTGAAAACACGATCAGAAGATAAGAACTGCCTAATAAAAAGTTTATTCTCATTTCCAGTGTGCAGGTAGTGAAGATATAATTTATTTACATAAAAATTAGATAATCACAGGATTATCTACATACAAATGTAGCTTGATAAACCCCACAGTTTGGTGCTCAATGATACAGTAAGGATATGTTTTGTGGCAGAAGGTTAAATGCTCACATACAGGGTGTGGTGATTTCTGTAGACAAAGGAAGCCTCTTTGTCTTCATAAAAGTTATAGCTGCTTCCCTAATTTAAAGCCACCAAAGAATAGAAGCATATAAGGTAATTTAAGAATCCATGAAAATCTCAATATTACATGTTAGATTTCAAAATCTGAACAGAGGCTACAACACAGTGAAGATGTATCATATACACATAAAAAATGCTTTGTGGGAGATTAGAAACCTTGACAGCTATCACAGCTTTCTCTTGAACCGTGATATAGTTGAAATTTACTCTGAAGCCATGACCTATAAAGATATGAGATTATTGGGGAATTTCTGCCTTTGTTTAGACAAGCAGGTTGCAGCCAAACTTGTTTTTAGGAAGGTACTTGAAAATGAAGCCTCACAGTATTCCATGAGTATTTTCAAAACACAGATGGCAAATGCAGAGACTCCAGATGCATTATTTATTACCAAGTCTCATAATTCATTTAATGATGTAATTGTTTTACAAGCCTGGGTCGTCATTTGTGAATATCTGAGTGTAGTGACATAGAAATTAACCTAATAAAATGCCACTATGGTGCTTTACTGTGCCACAGCAATTACTGTAGGCAGTACACAGCTCTGCCTTGCTCCCCTCCTCTTCATTATCCTTGCCTTCCACACTAAACTGAGACTAATGCTCCTTGAAGTTACAGAAAACACCATCCAACAAGAGAGAAAATGTGTTCTTTTCTAGCTATTAGCCCAGTCATTACAATATTGCCTCAAAACACTGGAAACCCTCTGGAAATGCTCAAACTCAAACTCCAGACAGGTTCTAGCAAGAGCTGTGCTGAAAAGAAGAAATCTGAGTAATTAAAACACTGTGATGGAGACATGGGAAAATGCAGAATCTTCCATACTGCTTTTCTGCTATTTCTTGCTGTATATTTACATCTTCAACCCACCTTCCCATGTCTTTAACGATTGCTACTACCCCATAACAAGTAAAAGCTGAACTGAAAAGCATGTCCCAATTCTCTATCTGGGGAGACACTGGCTTTGAACAGGATATTACTGTAGGATATTACTGTTAGGATTATCAAATTCCCAAGGTAACTTTCTCCCACAGAAAGGCTGCTGTTTAGGGGCACTCCTCCCGGGGTGCCATGGCTTTGGAACAAGAACACTTGACTTTTTATTGGCCAAGACATGCAAAAAGGCATTTCCATAGTAAGGACCAACTATATTTCTATTGCAGAAGAGGATCTTTGGATGCCATAATACTGCGTGGCTTGCAGCTCACTCTGCTTCTTCTCCCCTGTCTCTTCTCACATCTTTTGGAGGGGTTTTAACTTTCATCCTCTTTCTTCTTCCTTCCCAATTTCCTCATGCAGGTCTTCTCTGTTCCTGTGTTTTTCTCATTCTGCTTGATTGTCTCTCAAGCCATCATTGTTTTCATCCATTCCCCACCTTTTTTTCCCCTCAGCTTGCCTTAATTTTATCTTTAATATGGTGATACACAGCTAACTTTAGACGTATCTCCAACTTGTCACACATATTCGTCTATTCAATTGATATCTCCCATAATTTTCTGTGGGACTTGGACTCCAGAAGGTCTCTTTGGCAGTGGCTGAATTTTCCTGCATGTTTAGGTGGCACTGCAAATGTTGTCTGCCTGGCAAAAGATGGATAGGAGCTCCTTTTTTTTCTGCCTGGAAAGAATCTTGGAAAGACAACTGTATTTGAGGCCTGCACGAAAGCAGCAGAACAGACAGTACATAAGAAAAAATGTTTTTCTAAGTGGAAGAAAAACATGAGTGAGGGAAAGCTATGTCACAAGATATTTGAGAAACAGAACCTCAATAGCAATGGCAAAGACCGGGAATTGTCTGCTTCTGTATTTTTAAAGATGTGACAGTTGGACCAGAAGTCTTGACAGGACATGGGCAGTGATCAAGGAATTGACCTGCAGTGACAGGACAGTGCAAGGCAGAGCATCACTAAGCCTGTGAAGCTTAGAGAGATACGAGCTGACCCAGCTGGGAGAGACCTGCTTACTTTCAATGCTAATTTTTCACCCTGCAGATTAATTAGATAGGTGAATACAGTGGAAGGGGATATGAGGACTGTGCTGTTAAAAAGTCTTGATCTTAACCAAACTATGAGTTTTAGAGGCCCTATATTAGCTTTTCACATTTGCTCTTTTTTTTTTCAGTTTTTTGTTATTTTTGTATCATTTTATAGGTATGAGGGGTTTTTTTCCAATAGATATGTCATTTTATATATTCATGAAACTCCCACCACTTAACAGAGAAATGCCTGCCTATGAAGATTGCTAGGAGATTCAAATTCCTCAGATTTTGAAGAGAATAGGGCTTTACTGGGGCTCTGAATCAAATATTTTATTTTGAAAAGGATCTCTTAAAGTAATTGAGAACTCCAGCTATTTTTACTGCTGGTGGTTTCTGTCAGAAGGTTTGGAAGAGGCAAGCTACAAAATGTGTCTTGTATTTAAACCCTAAGAATGAAGAATAACATCTATCTGGGGGAGGGAGGAAGGGAAAAAAATTAAAAAAAGAAAAAGCATCTTCCAAGAGCGGAAGATGCAATGTGGCTGTTTGGGCAAGAAATCTAGCACAGTTGCTGTGAGCCCATCAATCAGTGGCTGAGATGAACCCATTTGTAAAAGTTAATAGAGCAAAGTATAATGAAAGACAAATTGGTGTTATTAGTCCAAAGTTTATGGTTCAATTAAACTAATAATATGCAGTAAAGCAAAAAGAATAATTAGAAACTATGATAAATATACATGGGATTGTAAAAATATGACAAAGCTTTACATATTTTGTTCTTTTTGAATACAGTATCTTTTTGATAACTTTATACACAGTTGCCCTAGGGCATACAAGGAAACTGCAACAGTAAGGTTTAAAACAGATAATTACTTGAAGCCAAATAGTATTAAATATGCAACATAAAATTTGCAGCGGAAATTATCCTGAGAGCTGAACCAATTTGAGATTTTAAAAAATACAAGAACAATTTGAATTGGTTTCATGATATTACTTGTTTATCAGCTTTATAAATAGATAAATTATAAATATTTTATCACTAAGCATTATTATTCTGTTCTCTGAACCCTCTAATATTTACAAAATACATACAATTTATTTTTCAAAGTTTATTGTCCTGCCAGCCAATAAACTTTGATCACTGAAAGATGGATGGGGAATTTGCATGACGGGAATGTCAAAGGCAAATCCTACAAAAGTAATCCCAGTTTAAAAAAACCCTACATTTAATCCATACCTGACTGAACCTGCAGATGGTGAAACATTATTTCCAGTACAACACTGGAAAACGGCTGCAGGAGGAAAGCAGAAAACAAGACAGTAAATTTCAGGTTCATAAGAGGACAGAGATCAGTTTTTAAATGTAGTGTGAATGCTCCTGGGGGATTTTGTTAAGCAGACAAAGAAAATAAATAGAATTTTAGTACAGTAAAGTAATTACATCAATTTAAAAAGCCTCCAAAATCCAAGAACAAACCATTTACTCAAAATTTTATGAAAAAAAAACTCAAGCAAACCCAAACCTGTTCAACAAAATATTTTGGTATCTTTTATAGGCTTTGAAAGGACTGTCATATCATCTTCTCAGAGAAGTTAAATTTCATACATCCTTAATCAATCAAATACCTTTGCTCGAGCCCCAGGGCAGTGACATTTCAGTCAATCAAAGGCAGAGGACAGCAGAGACCAAGACACCTCCAGGATGGGAACCTGATTAGATGTATATGCAACAAAAGCTCTGTTACCCTCACAGCAAGGAAACAGTATTGTATTTCAAGAAATGCCATCCAGCTTCAGTAGGATCTCTGGATGTTTGTGTCAACAAGATTGTAATCCCCTACTGCCAGACCTTTTTTCCACTATGAAATTCCTTTTACCGGTGATCAGGTTACATCTTTATCTTCTTTCAAACAAGCTGAGCAAGATGAGCTCTGAAGGCCTCATGCCACAAGGCTAGAATATTTTGATCTCACATGGACAAATAGTTTGAAAAAGAATGTCCTAAAAAAAGGTTTCACACTGTTTCCCAAAAAAATCCTACATAAAAAATATAGCTTCCATGAAAATTGCTTTAGACTAGGTATTTTTTACCACAGTTTAGCCTAGAAAGAGGCGAAAGATTGAGAGGTTCTTACTTTTATTTAGCATTTCCATTTTCTTGCCTTTCAGTTGGATAAATTCATTAATTAATTGAAACAACTTAATTCTTACCTATTTCTTTATTTTTAATGTTTATTATTTGAAATTTTGTAACATAGCTTAGGCAAAGGTATTTCAACCTATAAAGTGACATTTACCTACCACAATAATTGATTCAAATATTGTCTTACTCAAACTTCTAATTTCCACCTATGACTGATTACTTAAATACAAGATGTTTGGGTATTTTCCCTCTTCCTATTAACTGAAAGACTTGCAAATTTGCAAAGAGTTTCCTACAATAATTTCAATTAGAACAGAGCAAATACTCTCCACCTAGCAACTCAATAAATGCTCTATTATCTTCCTCCTTGCTAACTCTCTGGGGAAAGATTCTCAAATAAAACTGATGTGTTGCTAGCGAGAGTTGTTCTTCCCCTTCTTCCCTCCCTCATACAGTTTGCAGATCACATCCCAGTTCTCTGGAATACTCAATGTTCAAAAGTCAAAGTCTTTTGATGTTCTCACTGATTTTCACAACTTCATTATAATGCTGAATTGGTTGAACACAATGCCCAGTCAGGACTGGCACAATCAAAGACCTGAGAGTGAGAAAACTTTAACCAGCTTTTCCCTCCTCCTCTTTGCAGCATTAGCACAGCAGGAGAGCTTAAGGAGCAGATATGTGAGATGACACTTGTCACTCTTTACAAGACAAGGCAAACCACTTTTCATGCCAGCCTTGGTCCAAGCGGTGACGGTCACTTCAGACACCGCATGAGAAAGAAAAGGAAGGAAAAATGAAAAGTGATTTCTTTGTCTGCTTATGCTCAGACAACACAGAAAATTGAGACTTGACCATTCCCAGGATCACCTTTGCTGGAGAATCACTAAAAATAATGCAGAGGTAAGATAATGTGAGCCATAGACATGTGGGAAGTGGAAAACTGAGCCTGGAGAGAGGGAGTGACACTGAAACAGTTTTTCCTGCAAGAAGAACAGTCTGTGGTCTTCCTCTGAATTAATTTATTTTAATGAGGTTTTGATTCTGCCTTGGAAGTTCTCTTCCCCTTCCCAAATTTCTTCTTGGGAGAATCCACACACCATTCCAAGATCAGGCCTGTGTTGTCTTCGTTAGGATAATTTGGCTGTTAGAAAATAAAACAGACAGGAGAAGAGATTAAGTTTTCCTGTTGGTAACTGTCAATTCCTACAGAACTATTGCAGAGAGCATTGCTGAATGGAGGGAAAAGCTTCCTGTTAAGTGAGCTTTTATTTTCATTTAAGGGAGTCACAATTACAATGCTCTACACTTGGTCATCTGGGACAACACAGGCACACCTAGATTGCCTGGAAGAAACTTGAAAATTCACAGGTACCTCATCCAGGTCTCTGGTTCTATCCCCACTGCCAGGAATAGCTAAGAAAGCTCCTGGGACCTCTTTGAGGATCTCTGAGAGGCCCAAATTTGCCTTGTGCTACGTAGAGTTCCTCCACCAAATTCTTGTAGGGCCAGTTCCACCTTCTGCTTTCTGAGCAAGGGGAGGACTCACTGATAGCTGGAGGGACCATGGTTCAGTGATGGCTTTTCCTCAGCTACCAGGAAGCTTCCTGAGTGCCAGGCTTGGGGCTCTTCTGGAGCAAAACCAGCCCAAGCTCATATTTGTGAAAGGGGTCAAAATTTAAATGGTGATACCAACAAAATTTAAATGATGATACCATTAAGACACACAGGAGTTGTGAGTGTGACAGCCCAGTTTTGCTGTCAGAGCACTTGGTGGGCAGAAAAGAATTCTTTGAGTATATTAAATGGCTGTTTGGTTGTTTAAAATTTTTATCAAAGCAGAAGCTTTAAATCATGCCTTCCCTCTTCTTGCCAAGTGTTCCAACCCATAGATTCAGGAGTATGCCCAGGTCACGCACCATTTCCATCTGATCCATCAGACATCCTTTTTTCCCAACTCAAGGCATCAGGGCATAAATGGGAAGATATGGGATGCACCCCCCTGTTCAAGGGAGCACCAGCCTCCTGCTGAGGGCCCTCAGGTGCCAGCTTCGATTTTCTGCAGGCAGAGGAACGTGTCATGCCAGAAGCCCTAAAGATTCTGTCCCCAGTCACACCAAAACCTGCCAGAAACTCCATGCTTGGATAGATGAAAAGGAGTGTTTGCTGGACAAAGAAAACACCAGTGCATTTCCAGTCTGTCCCCTGCTTTGTGCTTTGCCCTCTGTGGCAGGAGGCTCAGGGACCTGCCTGACCTAGGACACGGCTAAACTGGAGATGCAGCTCAGGACTGCATTGTGCCGCTAGAAGAAACGGAATTCCAGCCAATGCTGAAATGCTCTGCAGCCTCAGAAAGTCAGTCACTGCTTTCCAAATCAGCAGATATCCTGAAGTCTGTGGGAAGCCTGGGAAAACACCACAGCCTGGTATTTCTGAAGGAGCCATTAAACTAAATCAGCTGAGGGAAAGAGTGTGCATATTTTGAAGCCAGGCATAAAAACATATTTAGTAGGGCTCATCTTCCTATTTTCCTGCACTTCACTCCTTATTCCTTTTCTGCATTTCAGCCACAATCCAAGTCTGTACATATTTTCAAACAAGCCACAAATAATTTTCCCTCTTAAATTTGCTTGCCATTGTAGCAACATCATTTTACAGCACGCCAAGAATTTCCTGAGTTTTTTAATACTATCACAATACCTCACTTTTAATTACTTGAACAAAAAGCTTTCAAGTCCGTCAGAGTGCCTTTCAAGGCCTGCAAAGATATTAACTGATTCCATAACCAATTACCTACATTTTCCTTTACTTATTGCAAATGTGACCTTTTGTTAGAATTTGATTGCGAGTTTCCTGCTGTGAGTATATAACTATCTGTGTGTCTGAGAATGGCTACCCTCCACTCATGTGATGACTGCTGTTAATTTTAATACACTTTGATGGCTAGAGAACAAATAAGTGTCTGTGACACAGAGCAGAGACATTTGAAGGTGGATAAACTACCACTTTAATGAGTAGAAATCAGCAAGTAAAGGGGCCTTCCAGTGACAAACCAGAAGACCTTCAACCTAAGCAAAGTATTTTTCAGTCTGGAGGGGATTAAAAAAAATCCTACTTTCTGTGGAGGTGGAATAACAAAACACCCCATAAAAATGACACAGATTATAGAAAAGAAGAATGCATAAATAAATGCTCTCCAGAGATAATCTATTTTTCTTATACATTAAACTGTGTGGGAGAAAATATTTCAGGGAAACTATTGTACTGTATTTATTACCTGTTGATAGTAATTCTCTGAGATACAAAACAAAACAACAACACCACATTTATAGACTATTTTTCCCATACTGGCACTGCATTACTCTTCTTCGGATTAATGTCTGGGGGTTTTTTGTTCACTCTAAAGACAATCATCAGGCTAGAAGAAAAATACACTAACATATTTTTTGAAGTCCAGAGGAGACCAAGAACTAAAATTAGGAACCTGGAAGGATTTCATTGCAAGACAAGATTAAAAAAATGTTACTTACCCTGACTAAGTAATGATAAAGGTCAAACATTAATTCTTTATAAATATTTGAATACTATGAATCTTTAGGAATGAGAGAAATTAATTAACAATATGTAAAGGAGTACTAGGATATTAGAAAGTTTGTAAATACAAAAATATGAAAACTAGATTTTTTTATTGTAAGGAAAAAATATACAAATTATTAAAAGTAAATGAATAAAAAATACTGCCTGCTTATGTAAAATGATATTGCACTAAAGTTTGACTATTCAGTCTGCATTCTTTTCCATACTGTTATTTCCCCTAAAAATGTACAACGCAATTGCACACAGAGGTTCCATTGTGTAAAATCAGGAGACAAACAGAAAAGCCTTGCACCAGGCTGTTTTTCTCTTCCTTTTCTAGTTTTCATTCACAGTTTGTGGGTGTATTCTGAAACCTAAGTACTGACTTGTTATCAGTAGTGGAAGAGTTTGCAGAGCACAAGGTCTCTCATTACATCTTAAAAAGTAGAAGCAAGCAGAAAAGATTCTCTGAATATCTTGTTCCTACTCAGACCCCATTGGATGGTTTCTCAAACTGATGAAATCATCAATTATTAGTCTACAGAGTTATATTTTCTTATGTTTCCATGTCTCCAATCACTGATTAAAGATTCACATTTATTTTCAGAAAAAAAGCCCCAGACCAGAAGTTTTTATCTTGTTACCCCCACAAAGAAATCCCACCTTTGCACTGACTCCAGAATCTACCACTTGCCTGGTTTCTTATTCCCTTACTAAATATCCTGTACAATATTGAGAAAAACTTCAGATTTATATGAGGACTTAGGGCCCTCTACAGCATTTTAGCTTCACAGCCTATAGCTGACTTCTTTTCTGCACTCTTAATTAAATATGCAGAGGAGGGGAATTGCCTTTGCAAAAAACTTCTTATTATGAAAGTATTTTTCAGTAACAATAGTTTGTGTCAATATCTTAACATTTTGGTCTGAAATTGTCCACATAGAGTCAGATTATCTTATCCTACTTGCTAGAAAAGAGAGTTTCTTCAAAGAAGACACAGGTTTTTCCAAGAGTCAGATGAGCAAAATTACTATGATGTTTATTCAAGCCCCTCCATTCAGTGATGGTGCCAGAAGACACATTCCTGTAGCTGACATTCTTCTCAGAAGATAGGAATAAGCTCTTGGTCTCATTCCCATCATGACTAGTTCATCCTTGATAAGGTAAATTTTAATGATCACAGAATCACAGAGTCACAAGGTTGGAAGAGACCTTTAAGATCATCGAGTCTAACCCATGCCCTAATACCTAAACCATGGCACTGAGTGCCTCATCCAGCCTTTTTTAAAACACATCCAGGGACGGTGACTCCACCGCCTCCCCAGGCAGATGATTGGAGTACTTTATCACTCTTTCTGTAAAATACTTTTTCCTGATATCCAGCCTACATTTCCCTTGGCCCAGCTTGAGACTGTGTCCTCTGCTTCTTTCAGTTGCTGCCTGGAGAAAGACAGACCTGACTACATCCACCTTTCAGGAAGTTGTAGAGTGATAAGGTCACCCTGAGTGTCCTTTTCTCCAGGCTAAACACCCCCAGCTCCCTCAGTTGTTCCTCACAGGGCTTGTGTTCCAAGCCCCTCCCCAACCTAGCCATCCTCCTCTGGATGTGCTTGAGTGTCTCAGCGTCCTTCCCAAACTGAGGGCGCAGAGCTGGACACAGCACTCAAGGTGTTGCTCACCAGTGCCAGGTACAGGGGAAGGGTGACCTCCCTGCCCCTGCTGGCCACGCTGTTCCTGACACAGGCCAGGATGCCCTTGGCCTTCTTGGCCATCAGAACACTCTGCTGGCTCATGTTCAGCCGGCTTCAGCACGCCCAGGTCCCTTTCTGCCTGGGCACTGTCCAGCCACTCTGTCCCTAGCCTGTAGCATTGCAGGGGGTCATTGTGGCCAAAGTGCAGGACTCAGCACCTGGACTTATTAAACTTCATCTTACAGGACTCTACCCATCCATCCAACCATTCCAGGTCTCTCTGCAGAGCCCTCCTACCTTCCAACAGATTGACACACGCTCCCACCTGTCATCTGCAAATTTACTAATGAAAGACTCAACACTCTCGTCCTTGTCATGAAGATACTGAACAGAACTGGCCCCAGCACAGACCCCTGAGGGACACCAGTTGGATGCAGGTGTTCTCCAGGCCCAGCCATCCAGCCAGCTCTTAACACAACAGAGATTGCCCTGTCCAAGTCACAGGCTGCCAGCTTTTCCAGGAGTGTGCTGCAGGAGACAGTGTCAAAAGCCTTGCTGAAATCCAAATACACAGCCTTTCCCCCAGCCATCACCTGGGTCACTTGGTCATAAAAGCAGACCAGGTAGGTCAAACACAACCAACCCCATCTAAACTCTCACTGGCTGGGTCTGACACCCTGGCCATCCTGTAAGTGCTGTGTGATGACATCCAATATAAACCTCTCCATTGCCTTACTGGGCACTGAGGTCAGGCTAACTGGCCTACAATTACCAGCATCCTCCTTCCTACTCTTTTTGTGAATGGGCGTCACACTGGCCAGCTTACAGTCATCTGGAACCTCATCACCTTCACCTGTTGGAAAATGATGGAGAGCGGCTTCACAAGGTCATCTGCCAGCTCCCTCATCACCCTGGGACAGATCCCATCTGGTCCCATAGATTTATGAACATCTAAGTGGCTCAGCAGTTCTCTGACTGCCTCCACCTGGATAACAGGAGGACCATTCTGCTCCCTGACACCATCTACCAGCCCAGGAAGACAGTTGCCCTGAGGACAAGCCATCTTCCCACTAAAGACTCAGGCAAAGAAGGCGTTAAGCACTTCCACCTTCTCCTCATCTGCAGTTCCCTGAGCATCCAATAGAGAACAAAGGCTGGTCTTATCCTTCCTTTTGCCATTAATATATTTGTAAAAATATCATTTCAGCAGTCCCATAGTTTACTGGATATTATACTGTTGGCATCCATAGAATCATCCAGAACTCATGGTGCTGCTCCCTTTTTTTTGTTTGCTTTTGCTTTTGGCTTTAGTTCTGTGCAGGTCACTGGAGAAGGTTTTCTTTGTCCCATTACCTGAGTAGCTCCATGGTTGGTAGGCAGCCGCCCCTTCTACCCCTCTAATGCCAAAAGTCAATAACTTGCCATGATGCCTTCACTAGCTCACATTAACCCTTTATTCTTCCAAACCCTGGTAGTGGTTAGCAGCAATCCACTGCTGCTGTTCTCTTGCCAACTTGTCAATGAGCTTCCTAAGCCTCTTGATTAAATTCTGTGTCAGAAAATGTTTTTCCAAGGCATTAACAGATACTCTCTTTCTTTTAGAGTGCCAGACTGGAGCCTTCTGTATATGTGGTGCACCTGTGGCTCTTTTCCTGGAAAAGAAAGCCAGTTTCCAAAGGACTGTAATGGCCAGAGAGCAGGCAGGGCTTGAGCTGTCAGAGCTGTACTGATCATAGGACAGCACTTGAGTGTAATGCCATTGCCAGCCAGTGTCCAGACTTGGCCTTCTCCTGCACAGCAACTAGCTGGCTCACTGCACAGCATTTTGGAGCACAGACTGACGGCCAAGTGTTGAAAATGATGCTGAGAAGGACAGGCAAGGTTTGTGCTCAGCAGTATCCTCAGACTGGAACAAGCTCCTCAGCCAACAGACAGAGTCAAAAGAGATCTGGCACACAAGCCCGAAGGCTTGGGTGGCATCTCCAAGAGGAACTACTGGTAACAAGTGGTTCCACACAGCTTCTTAAAAAATCAGTGTTGAATCCATGTTCACACTGAATAGAAACAGAGCACTTAGTAGAACACTGTTCACAGAAAGGCTCAGTGAGTCTTGCCTTTTTGTATCCGTGTGACCTGCAGGTTTTTCCCTGATTCTCCGTATTACTGAACCAAGCAGGAGGGAGGAAATGCTTATATTACAATAGGTATATTTTTTAATAAAATGTAATTGATATCCAGATATATGTCAGTCAAGGTCAGAAACCCAGACTGTGAAATCCAGTGAGACGGCAAATCTTACCAAATCTGACTACATTAAGGGCAAAGAGCATCTCAAATATAACACAATCAAGATGAATTAAAAATCAGAACAATATAAGATGCACAGCTGCATGCCTTTGAAAACAGAAACTGCTTGTTACCGGTACACATTGTATTACACAACATCTTGCAGAATGTCCCTCATCTGTATCTTTCTCCATTACAAACTTCTCTGTGTTGTTCTTGTCTTATTATTTTTCAGTGGGAAGTTATCAATCCATTTCAGTCATTTCTGATCTCTTAGAAATGAATTTGCCTCATTTTTTTTACTACATCATAACCTTCTAAAATTAATTACAAAAATATTGATAAAACCAGTAAGAAAGATACTAATAGCAAATAAAACTGCTACAAATTTCCAATAGCCATCTCTTAAAATTCAGCCAGTCTTTGCAAATCATGTCTTAAAAGTTGAACTGTAGACTGTGAAGTTACTTTTGATAAATAAAAAGGAAGGAATTATGTTTGATATCAGTGAAAAACTGGACCACATACTCCATGATGAGGGGGTTCAAACTGATTTTATTTTTATCCTTCCTTTTGCAAGATCAGAAAAATTTTAGCCATTGTGTAGATTGAGGCAGATTTTCACAATAGTAGTCCCTGGTCCTGTTGGTGAAGCAGAATGACAGGACAAATTCAAAGGCTAGAGAGACCATCTTTGCAGGATGGACAGGATGGGTGGGAGTCCATTGCCTAAACATTGTCACCTCAAGCTATCTGAGATGCCATGGGCAGCCACAATATCTGCTGGCGGGTCTGAGGAAGGAGTTTAGGGAGATCTGCTCCCTTGCAAACCAGCAGGAGGCCAGACAAGTTTAAAATGTCAGAGCCAACACCAAAAGTGATACTTGGCCCTCCTGTTTCAGCAATTGAATCTCCCTCTCCTCCTTGAGTACTCCTTAGCTTGACCTCCTTGTAGGGCCTGGGGCTGTCGTTTGCCTTTCACGCCATTCCTAACAGAAAATCGAGTTTCTCCAGAGACTCCACAGAAACTGAACATTACACATCAAGATTTTGATTCCCCAGTCTTTCATGTGGAAAAGAACCCAGAAGATTTTATCTCTGTTTTCTTTCTTCCTCTTTAGGAGTTTGCATAAATTATTGAATGCACTACCTGTGTCCTCACACTTCACTTTTGGCCCCCTTGGCAGAACACAAAGGAGTCTGCTCTGGAGAGGTGAGACCTTTCTAAAAATTCTCATTCTCTTTTCAAATTAAATGCCTAAGACACGTGACCCATCACAAAAGTAAATAAAAGCTACCGAAATCTTTGCTGTCCTCTAGATTTGTTCAGTAGTGAGTGCTTGCAAAAGGTGAAAGATCTGCTCTGAGAGACCTATTAATGTGGAAACAAGGGGCTCAGTCCAGTTCTCCTACTAGCCAGGAGACTGCCTGCAGCAGAAAACCATTGAAGTACTGCAGGTGCAGCCTACCCAGGCTTGACAGAGCTGTTCCATCTCATGTTAATAATTAAATATTCATTGGAGCATGGACCAGAACCTGACTCTCCCCCTTCCCAGGTGATAGCCCTAATTATATGCCTATGTCATCAATCTCTGTCTCTGCTGTAATGAATTGCCATTATTTGTATATACTGGAAGAGTTTTAACAGGAGATAGCTCTCCTCCCTCTTCCCCTCCCCTCTGAATATCTGACAGCCAAGAGGTCACAGTACTCTTTCTGGCAGAGAGGAAGAGACAGGTTCAAGTCTTCTCTGAATTACACAGAGAATCTGAGAGAGGTGCATGGGGAATAGCCACAGTCACTGCAAGGTAGTCCTCGAAGACTCTTCTTTGGGCTAAGCTGGGGGAAACTAATTCTGGTAGGAATTCAGCTGAGGTCGTTAAGGAGAAGGATCCTGACCAGGTTGGCTGTGGGTGTGTCTGGGCATGCCCATTAGACACTGAACTAGGGCTTTAACATCCCTGCTGCTTCCTAAAGACTAGAGCTGTGCACCAAAAAGAATAACACATGGATGCTTAAGTCTTTTCACACATCTAACTCTTATTATCTACA
Organism: Fringilla coelebs; assembly: GCF_963513975.1. Classification (NCBI taxonomy): domain Eukaryota; kingdom Metazoa; phylum Chordata; class Aves; order Passeriformes; family Fringillidae; genus Fringilla; species Fringilla coelebs. The sequence goes on from NC_140028.1 coordinate 65,221,901, forward strand.
GGATTACCTGCAGAGGTATACATTGCCTCAAATACCTGTCTAATGAAAGACAATATCAATAATCAATATAGTGGCTCTGTGCTCCTCTCCTTTCAGGTGTCATTACACAGCCCTTGTCACTGACTTGAACAACATAAAGATTTCACATTAAGACTCACACAAAAGATCCTTCAGACTCTGTAATCACATATTGCCTCTCCAGGGCATTTTCTACAATGCAATACCATATTTTCATATCCATTACTCACATTCTCCATAATAGTCTCAGCACTAACACTGCTGAAATTACTTGTGCAGGCTTTTAACAGGCTGGTTATTCTACACTAAGCAGGTGTTTCCCCAGAGTTTTCCATGGCTAGATCCTTCCTGAAATGCAGTGCAAGAGAATTCGTTTATCACAAGTTAAGAGTCTGCTAATGCTTACCTTTTCTTTAGGAAAACAAATGAGATTAGAACAGATAAACTTAGCACTATTTATAATAGACTCACTAGTTCTGTTCACCCTCGGTGTGTGCAGAATTACTAACTCTACAGTCTAGAAAAGCTTTTTCTATTAAAGCCTGGTAAAAAGAGAGCGTGGATTTTTATTTTTTTTTTACATGACAGCTTTACACATTAGTGTCTTTAATATTGTAGGCTCTCTCTTTAGAGTCTGAGTGCTTTGCCAAGTCAAGCTGCACAGGGGCCAGGGCAGTGCCCATGTGACTGGGAGAGGCGTGGGGCACAAGATGAGCTTTGCCCCTTGCACACCTGATCACAGGCTGAGGCACCATCCTTCTTCCTGCACCCAGCACAAGGCTCCAACTCGCCAGCTGCTGCATGGAGTCACAGATCCCCCTCAGTGACCTACATCTGCCTCCTGTGACCAAGATGCCAAGGAGAAATGGCAGTGTAGTGCTGTGCATAGCCAGTCTCCCAGGGCTGCTGCAAGGACTGGGAGGTGAAGACTCCTGTGCTCTTATCCCCCTCTGTAAATGTGCACCTGCAGATATTGACAGAATTCTACCACAGATAACATGCCCATAGCTAATCTGGGCTTATACCATCTACCTTTGGTCCTTCCCCATTGCACCTGTCATTAGTTTTAAAGGCAATTACTGTGTAAGGCAGCAGCTATTAAAACATCACTTTCTAAAATCCATTCAAAAGGGTAATTTTGGAAATGCTCCTATGCAAATCTTTTGCACACCAATTGTGCTTTTGCTGTGAGCAGTTACAACAGTGTCACCTCAGTGAGGTTTTTGGAACTACTCTTAAATTCACCTTAACAGAGTAGCAGGAGGACCAGACTTTCTGAGTCAAGCTTTAACACACTCAGAGGGAGAAAAACACTGAAGGCAAAACTGGATACTTGCTTTGTTAGTGGAAGCATTCAAACATGATGCCCTCATCCCAGCATAGTCCTTGTGAAGCCAAAGTGAAACATACAGCAGGACAGTGTATAGTGATTCATAAGGTCCTGTGGGACCAAGGAGAAAGTTTCACTGGCAGCTGGGTGTGAGGGAAGGAATGGCACATTGCTAGGGCTTGGATCACACCATTTCTACAGCAGGAAACACAGAAAAAACAGAGAGAACATCTATTAGGGCTCAAGTGTGCTTTATGAAATACAGCTACAAGCAGTATTGATTTTTATCTCCTTTCATCTATATAGGAGAAATAGAACTTTACCTCTGCTTATAATTGCTTTAATAATTAAGAAACTAAAAGCCTAGCTGTGATCTCCCATATATAAGTAAGAAAACATGATGAAAATATAGGAAGGAAAAGGGAATGGAAAAATGTTGGCTGAGCAGCTCTCTTGGCTACTGCACAGAATATACCAGTACATCTGCCTTATCACATTATTATTATTGTGGTGGCTTGCCATGCCATCTAGCAGGGACTCAGGGAACTACCAGTTCTGGGGAAGAACTGAAAAGGCAACACAAAAACAAGACCAGGAAAAAAGTTGTGGAATATATATTTTTGAAGAGTAAATATAAACATTTGCATTTTCCAATAAAACAGCTTCTGAATGAGGAGCAGTTCCTACAAAAAAGAAAATCTGCCTCTAATTCTTTAATACATATTGAGCACTTCCACAAACTCATTATACATTGTGTATGAAAATATTTTTCTTTCACCTTTAAACATCTCATATTTGCTCATTTTTTCTAAGATTAACAAAGAAAATCTGCAGCTGGCTTTCCATACATCATATGTTTCATCTCTGGTGTGTTCATTTTCTTAATTCCTTCTCTGATTTTTGCTTCTGCTGCTTCTGTGAGTTGAACCCCGCATGCTTCTAGACCAATACTGAGACTAAACTGAAAGTGGTTTGAGAACATCACTGATGACCCCATGCACTACACACCAACCTCTGTCTAATGTAGTTGTACTTTACTACGCACTGGCATGCAAAAATGACTTGTTAGACTTCTCTGTTTTTAAAGGGCTAATGTGCCATTTTTTAGAGTTCAAATAATTTTCTACCCAAGAAATTACTAATCCCACCAGATAGGCCAAATCAAAACAGCACATCAGTGCAAACTTCATTAATTCAGATTCCTGCTTGAAGGCAATATTCTGTACTGCATGAACAAAATCATTTTTCTGTCCTCTTTTTAAGCATTTTATGAAACAGAAAGCTTGAATGAAATTTTATTTGCTCTTAGTGTAAAGCTACAGCTTTTACACTTGGACACACAGAAAAAGCCTTTCCAAACCTTTACATACAACAATATTATGTTTGCCACAAGGAATTCTTAAAAGGACATGAGAATGTCTGTACTGCTGTCCCTCTAACTCTCACAGAGACACCAAGCCTCTCAGAATTTTCTGTCATTGATAACTTCGACATTTCTCCTTCATTTTCCCTCCTTCTTCCTCAATTTCTACTGCATCTATCTTCCTTCTCTAGCATGAATGCCTTACACTCCAACACCTTTTGACCCATACACAACTTCCCCTCACTTAAGCAGTTTCCTTTTGCTTTCCCTCTTGTAGCACATAGCAGATCCTACCAAAATGTAGCTTTCGCCTCCCTTGCAAACAGATGCACTTTGACTCCATTCTCCCCATCGGAGCTGTCAGTATCACCAGCACCACCACAACACTTCAGAGAAAAAATTTGGACAAGTGAAGATCTGCTGTTGACTTCTTTATTGTACTTCCTCCAGGCCTCTTATCCAGCAGAATGGAGTGATGGGAATACAGGGACTGTGGCTACAAGACCAAACACATCAATGCAGCTCCACCCAGTCCTGTCGCTGACCATGCACCTATTTCTTCTTGGTCTCCCTGTGAACACAGGGGAATCAGTTCCTGTAGTGTGCATCACATGTGGCATGTAGGTACCTGGCAGAGCCCATACTGCAGTGACATCTCTCGACAGACCATCTAGAAATGCCAGGGTCTCTATGAAGATCCCATTTGAAAATGTACACGTGGGAATTAGAGATAAGAACTTTGGTCATGGCAACACTCTCCAAGAGAGAGATGTATGACTTTTTTCCCTGGTACTGGAGGAAGCCTGATAGACATGATGGAGAAGAGGAATCCAGCTGTTCAGTCACCTTTGACCCTTTGAGCACAAGGGAAATCAATAAATCCTACTACCCATCTGCCCCAGGATACTCATCTCCCACTGGGCTGCACCACTTTCACACTCTGCTACCTGCTCTCCTGCCATTACAAGTTACACTGCCATTACAGACAATGTCCTGGTTGGAAATTGGTATCTCAGAGTCTGAGTCTTCACCAGCACCACCAGGACTCCCTCTACTAGCTGCAATTTTCCACTGAAAAAAATCAGTCATTTTCTTCTAAATCCTAAAGCACATTTGTAGAAACTGGTTTTGGTCTAGGGGTAACACCAGACTCATCAAGAACTTTCACCCTTTTCTTTCATGATGCAGTCCAACAGGTCAGTGTGTGTGCTGGCTGATATTTCCCAGCAAAGCAACAATGCCTGTTGCCACCTTGGATGATTACAGTGCCAGGCACTGCCAGGAGGCCTTTGCTGGCATCCATATCTTCTTTATGTGCTTCAGGCTTTTTAGCCTTTTCCCAATCCCTTTGTTTTCAGTTATTTTCCATAACAACGAGCTGATTGTCTTCTTCTGTAGCCCTGTCAGGTCCTCTCTTGCTCATCTCTCATCCAGACCAAGGAGTCATTCTGTTTAGTTTTGCTTCCTGCAGAACTTCTGTACCTCTGATCAGTGCTGCTGTGAGATGCCTTGGTACAGAGCTCTGCAGATGGTTCAAGTTTACAAAGGATCAAAACTGAACTGAACACAGTAAGGGGGAAAAACCTGTTCAGTGCTACTCATTACAAAGATAGGGCACCAGGAATTTGCTAAGCTATGTGAGGGAAGCATCACTATATGCAGCCTAGCATCTCTCTCGGGCACCCACCTTTCCCAGCTGTGAAATCCCAGCAAGATTAATGTGGAAAAATTTCTATATGACCATGTAATTCAGAATCCAAATGCAGACCCAGAAAAGACAGGAAGCACATGCAGATGATGTGTTCTAGATTCCGAGTGCTTCAGAAGATTACAACAAACACATTTTTCTAATATAATTCTTAAATATATATATATATATTCTTAAAATGGATTTGTTTGTTTGAACTTAAACAAAACACCATCAAAGCTTGATGTAGAAGTACTAGAAGTACTTCTAGTACTAGAAATACTCTGTAGAACTGCAGCAGCAGAAGCCACTACCCCAAGTTCTACTGCAGTGACATGTCAGCATTTTCAGCACAGAGGTGGCCACTGCAGTTGCAGCTTTGGCTGCTGTATCAGCAGCTGTTACTCCCTTGGCAGTAGTACAACCTGGGTTCTTCAGATGTTCATTGGATTTTGACAGACTGGATATCCCTAAGAAGGGCAAATGAAAGGGGAATCTTACCACTGTATAGGAAGAAAAATTTCCAGGACAATTAAAAAGGCACTTCTACAACCAAAAGCATTTCAACATGAAAAATACCCAAACCTTTATTTCACATACACAGTAGCAGCATATAATTTTCAGATGAATATTTAAATCCACCTCTAAAATGTCAAGAAATAGCTATCCTAAAATACAGGCTATTGACTTCTTGGTAAAGTTTATACAGAAGATCTATAAAGAGCTACTACAACAAGGCAGTCAAGACAAAAATGTAAAACACAATCTTCCAAAAATACAACTTTTCCCCATAAAATGTGTGTGGATTGAGGAACTCACTATTGCAAGACACTGAATATTCTTTGGTCTTAGCAAGTTTCAAGGAAGAATATAGAAACAACAAAAGGACCTAGAATTTTAAATAATAGTTTAAAAAAACCCACTAGGTATAAGATAATGATCTTATTCTTTGGTTTTTAACATGGATTTAAGTAATGATTAAGAAAGTCCTGTGGGATAAGGGGCACTGATCATCCCTAAACAGCACCTAAATAGTTTCACACCTTCAGTACTGATTGGGGTTACTGCTATGAAAAGGACACAGGAAGGGAAATCTCTCAGGCTTCTGCTGTGGCTTCAGCTTTTGGTTTTTTAGGCTTTTTTAAGGCTGTGCAAAATGCTCAGGAAGATCAGTTTCCAGGCAGCTTGCCTGCTTCAGTAGTTTCAGCAGACAAAGCAAAAGGAGAGTGGTTGACATCCACCAAGGGTCCAGTGCTGGAGAGGAATGATGGGTCTTTGAACAGTTATGACTTTTCACACCCAGCACTTAAATTCTTTAACAAGCCTTATGCATTATATAACCAAGATTAAGAACTACAGAGCAGCCTTTCTGTCTGCCATTATTTGTTATTGGGGATGTGGGGGTGGCAAAAGTGCCGACAGCACCTGAGGTACTACGTGCCACGAAAATGAAAGCACCTGTGAAATAGTTTTCCTGGAAATAAGAAAATAATTATCCCTCAATTTAAAATTCTAGGTCACTACAGTGCCACAAACTGGTACTTCCATCTACTTGTACCCATGGTCTGTTCAGAAGGTACATCTTTGGATGTGCATGTGTGGAAGAGGCCATAACATTACATTCTGTTTTAGTTCATTTAAAGCAAGTAAACTCCCATGGGGCAGTTATAATGCAAGATTAGAAAAACATATTGGTTTTGGGATGCTTTGACGATAATAAAAGGTTGGAAGCAGTTTTCAAGAAATATCTTACACCTGAGCAGACATGGCTACATTGCATGAAGTTCTCAGAAGAGCTTTAGTTGTGGTACACCAATTACAGAAATCTTCAGTAAACAATGTGTCCTGTGAAAGGATTTACACAGGAAGTGATGTTAAGGATAGGTAATGAAAAATTAATATACAGCAAGAGCATAAACATGTCTAGAGAGTATCAGAAACCAGACAGATAAGACACAAAGCAAGATTTGCTTAACAATGAACATTAAATGAAACAACAAGCAGTTCTACAACTATACTGGAAAAAAAGGGAAAGTAAAAGGATGTTTTGACTCATCTGTAGATTCACAGTTAAGAGTTTCTGTCCAAGCTTTTATTATTAAAAGAAATTAGTTAATGCACCATCTCTTTTAAGTAGAAGGTTAGAAATGCATAGGTTCCAAGAAGACCAGATACAAACTGAAATTGCCTCTGTTTTTAGTTTGGCCAGGTTTTTTAAATGCAATAGGAGGCTTCCTTTAGTACTTGAGAGGATGGCTTGTGCCTTAAGGGAGAGGAGTACAAGAGGAGAGCAGCAGTCCTCTCTGCCTCTAGCAGCTGCCTGGTACCTCTCCCATTCACTGCTTAATAGATCACAAAATGCTAATAAATAAGTTCCATTTTGCTCAGCCAATTATGAGAACATAAACTGGAAAAGAGTTAACAGATACTGGCTATTGACACCTTATGGTTGTGTTGCTTGGATTCATTGGATTCACATCCTTTTGTCAGATTTGTATTTAATCTGTTTTGTTCTGCTTATATCAGAATCATAGGGAGAGGGACTGCTAACAGTGATTTCTTTGATCACAGACACTACTGCCCTTGAAATCGTCATTTTTTCTACATCTGCACAAAACCGCAGTATACCTAAGAATGGATTTTTTTTTTTTCTGGGCAAATTCTATCTAAATTAAATGTTTATTTCAACTATTCATTTTTCTCTTCTGATAATGAAATTTTAAAAATATATGGAGAATTAATGCAGTTATCCTTCTAGGAAATTCTGAGGCATTTTATTTTTAAACAGAGTTTCCATGTTCTTCTATTTGTATGTGGATTGAATGATTTCTAAAAATTCCTCTGTGTAACATACATAGATATTTTCTGTATTACAAAAAAAAATTCAGAAAAAAATTCAGAGCAAAGTTTTCTGCCTCTGAATTCCCCTATTTTCCCCAAATGCTCAGTAGCTCTCATCTTGGCTTCACTACATCTTTCCCATTAAGTCCCATAGCTTCTAATTCTCCTTTGTTTCTGCTTTTATGTCACTTATCAGTGGCTCATGTCAAAACTTAAGTGCTTTAAAAGTGGAGCAGATTATAATGAGGTACAGATTATCTGATTTAAAACACTTTTTCTTTGTTGCCATTGTAAATGCCCACGTAAGTATACAGAAGATGAAAAGGAGCCATAGATGTACATATAAGATGTATATATCTGTACGTTTTTCATATGCCCAGACACGCATACATGTTTTTCTTGGCATTTTGTATTCAAAAGTAATAAAGTTGGACAGAAAATATTTCACAGGTGACCTGCTGCCAAGAAGAATTTGAATTATTTTCGGTCATTTTGAGTTATAAGGTCTCAAGATAAAAGAAAAGAACATTAAGAATAAGCCATTAAGTCACTTAACCAAACAGTCCTAAAGGAGTTTCCTGCTAAAGTGAACCACATTTCACTGTCCCTCTACCTGCTGTAATGAATGATTCATGAAGCACTTCAGATAGTACCATAGGGTTCAGAGTGATGAGCTGACAGTGTGACTTTCCTTGGCTTCACTGCCAAGCCATCAAAAAGAAGTATTAAATCATTGTGGGCTTTTTTCCCCCCAAATTTTTCCAACTGCCTAATACACATGTGTATTTTTACTCAATTGACATGAGGCACTGTTTGCTTACCTTTCATAATGAAGGAAGTACTGCCTCATATTTGCTATGTAACTAATTGAAGATTTACCAACATGGAATGGTATCCATACATTTACAAAAAGACCTTGAAGATCTGTTTAGTGAAATCCTTGGGTAATGAATACAACTCATTGAGGACTGTACAGAAAGCAAAAAGTAGGGATAAAAAGGGGAAATAATCTAAGCTTATCTCTCACATGGACTAGTTTGGTTTCATTGCAGACACTCTAGCTCTAACTTCTAAATTATATCAAGTAGCTGTAAAGGAAAAGAAGAATTGAATTTTATTCTACACTTCTTTTAAACAAAGCTCTGATGCCTTGCCCATTATTTGAAAGTCTGTACCACCAGCCCCTTGTTTTACTACAAGGGTGCTCTAACTGTAGGGAAGCAGCCATGCCCATCCTTCTGCTAACATTTTGCCACCAACTAATTAACTCAGCAGAAATTCACGCCCTCAGAAGAAAACAAGCAGACAGGAAAAAGGCAGATGCTAGCTTAAGAGTCTATCAGACTCAGCTAGATGCAAAATGGATTAAAATCCTAGTTCATGCTTCTTTTCATTGTTTTAGATGATTCATGAATCAGAAAAATCTCCCCCACCAAACCAGACAGTCTGGAGAGCAGAATTCTCTATGTATAATAGAATGTAAAATGAAACAAATGGGCATTTCCTACAAATTATGGGTTTTTTCCTATCTACACAAATATGATTCATAGGAAAGGTCATTTCTTCAGAGGTCCAGATATACAGAACCTTAACTAGTCTATCAACACCAAAACCCATAAAAGCGTGAGACTAGATTATTCCACCATGTATTCCCACACCCTTTTCCGTTGACTGTGGGCATAGGTTCCAAATTTAGTCTTAAATTGCTTATGGGGTTCTGCAAATTTTTAAGAGAAGTCATCCATTTGGGCACTCATCACGAGCTCCCAGGAAGCAGCACAGCCCTGGTTATTACATATTTAAGAGGTGAAAGATACATATTACCTGACACATTACCTGCACACATGTAATTGTATGGAATACCCCAAAAAGAGGTGACTAAGCAGAGGTACTCCACGAAATACAGAAATGGAGAAAAAGACCAGTATTCAGATCACAACAATTTTACAATATCATCTTCTTTTCAGCTTCCAAACACACTTTTCTTGGGTTATATTAAAATTTAATACAGACTATATAAAATTTAAAAATAGGCAAATAAAATGAAAGTTCACTGAAACACCTATAAGCCACATGACAAGGAACTGCCATTGGCTGGAAAGATGATCTGCTCGAGCAACACAAGAATTGGAGCTTAATACTTCATGGAGTATGAAGTTTTGCATCCTTTTTGAAAGGAGAAGAAAACAGGTCATAGATTACAACCACCAGGTCATCAGACATCAGATTATTCATAATTCTGACCTTGGATGAAGCACAAGAAATGTCAATGCAGAAAGTCTGACATGCTTATTGCTCTCTGAATCGAATGCGTACAGCACAGCAGACTTGATTCACACATTTTATTTCACAGAATTTTTTTTTTCTGTTCCAACAGCAGTAACAGCAACTTCAAATGTGAAAGTGATCAACTTCACCAAAAAAAGTGAACACTGCTAACCTACCATTTTTTAATCATTAAATAATAAGCAGAAATGTTACTGGAACTGATAAAACTCTCTTAAAATACACATAACAGGTTGAAAAAATTCTTAATGGAATGGGCCTTATTTTCCCCCAAATGCTCCTGTTTTGCAACATATTTTTCAAGTATTCAGACAGAACTAGAGAACAGAAAATCTTAATCACAAGCTAGAAAACGAGGGGTTTCAATTTTCATGAATTGAATAAATAAATAATTCCTGGTTTGGGTATTCCTCCACCACAAACACAATATACCAAAATTTGCAAAGAAAAAAAAAAAAAAGACACAGAAAGAAAGTTCCTATTGTTCTGAAGTTGTCAGCACTTTTCAGTCAGTTAACAACTTTAGATACAAGCCTGCTTAAAGAGGGAACAGCGGATCAAAGTCACGAATAACTACATAAGCTATTGATGCATACAATCATACCAGAAGAACTGAAACAAAATATTTAAACCAGTAAAAAATAGGGAATGCAGAAAATATATAAATTTATCACAACTTATAGAAGATAGAACATCAGGAAAAATTTATACTGTAAGATGTAAGGCCCATAAATGTTTGAGTGTTTTAGGAAAAGTATTACACTATTGTTGTATTTCTACTTTTGGGTGAAATTAGGAAAAGGTAGGTGGCAGATTACAAAAAGTTGTTCCAAATGAGGAAATTCTTGTCAAACAAGGATGTTTCTCATTAGACAAGGCCTGACACCAAGAAAAACTGTTTCCCAGAATTAGAAAGAATACAAAACTATGTCTGGTTATGCAAATATTTGCAGAGGAATGTAAAAGACAGAGATAGAACTGCTTACAAATTGATCTGAACCACTCAGCTGAGCACACCCAAGCTCAGTGAAATCTCACAGCCTCAAGTGCAAGGTCACACAGTAAGGAACAGAACGAGCATCCAGAACAAATCTGCAGCACAGGAGACACAGCAGACAACCAAGTCTGCATAAGTTTCCAACACTATGCTATCCAAGAAGGTGAATGCATTTCCTTGAATTAAAAAGGGGTTCCCTCCCTGCTATTTTATTTCTGCCTGCAGCAGCAATGTTCTTAATGCTAAGTTATTATATTCACTGTAGCTAGCAGTATTTTAATGTGTTGAAAAATTGCTGAGGGTTGAGTCACAAAAGTAGTAAAAACTTGTTCTGTGCATTTTAGCAAAAGTAAACCAAGGTTAAAGGACACAGTGTATAAAAACCTTCATGGAGGTAAAGTAACAGATGCCAATCACTCTTAATGGAGCAGGAAACAGCCAGAATGAGCAGTAAGATGGTGTCATCAACAGCATCTTTAAATATTGCTGTACTAAATATATTTCTTGCAGTTTTCTGAATGCTCACCTGTGTTCCAAGAGGTTAGATCTATCAATGGAAGTAACAGGGAAAGCTCTTCAGTCAATTATTTTTAAAGTTATCCAGTCCTGCAGGTCTAAAGGTTTTTACTGGGATTATATGGCTAATATCCTTTCCATTCATCATTGGAACAGAACATATTTCACCACTGGTTAATATAAGTAACAGCTCTTTCCCAACCCATTGGACATAATTAGTTAAATATTTTCTCACTTCTGAAAATTTCTGGGGCTTCTCTCACTTTAATACAACCATTATCACAGATCATTGCTTGGGATGTTTTGGGATTTATTTTGGGGTTTTAATATGCTTTAAAAATCCTTTCAATTGTTCTTAGCATAAGTACAAATTTTCCTAACATTGTCTCAGGCTTGTCAAAAATGTCTGAATCTGATGTCGAATTTATGCTAATCGCCATAAAAATCAGACATTTCATGATTAAACAGTAAACACTTTATTCCATGCCTGTTCTTGAGGAAGATGCTATTATCCAGCACAGGAATTGCTGAATGCTAGCTACTTCATCAAAGCCATGGAAAATGTGAGAAGCCACTGGAATCCAGAATGGCATTCAAATGGGTAAGCAAAACTTAGAAAAGTACAAATTTGTACTTAGAAAAGTACAAATCTCTTCAATCCAGAATCTGGTATAAGCATCAAGAGCACCACAAAAGCAATACTGCCAAAAAAAAAATTTACAATAAACCTTTGGAACCTGGCACTTCAGTTTGAATGGAAACAATCCTTTTACTTTTTCATCCCCAAAGGTAGTGCAGATTTCACATATGTTCTCTTAAATGAGAAAGTGTGAACAGATCTGAAGTCCTCTAATTGTCCATGTCCTGAAGCACTGGGGGTTTTTTTTATTTTAGTTTGTCTGGCTTTGTTAGTCACTGAGCAGATGATAACAATTCTTCATCATGATTAATATCAGGATTTGAGGTTTGGTCTTTTCCACATTGCTACAAAGCCAAATACTATTTTGCAACAGCAAAGTTCAAGTCCCCATCACTCAGACCACTAGAATACTTTTTGTGGGAAAACAAAGTTCAAGTCCTTCCTGAATCTTATTCAGAACAAGGTCTGGAAGGCATTTTTAACAGCACCACTGTTCAATGGAACCACTATCTCTGGCCTGATACATATTTCATTTCAAAGACTGAGAATGGACCACTGCAAGGATATAATTACCTTTGGAACACAGTCCATAATGGTTTTCAGATTCCAGTCTTGTTTCAATTAATACGCATTTTAGAAAATACCAAGCTTAAAAATAGAGTCAGAAATGCTTCAGAATTTACTGCAATGCTTGGTAAATCCCACACTGTGAAGCCTCCTTTCCCCTGGTCTGAATCTGCTTGTCTATAGCTTCCAGCTAGTAGAGCCAGACTAAAGATCCCATTATCAAGGTTTTGTTCCCTGCATTTGTACTGGTAGGCCCTGATCAAGTCATTCCCTTAACCTCATTTACAAGGAAATGCAAAGACAAAGCTTGTTAGGTCTTTCACTACACAATACATTTTCTACTCTTTTAATTAGTACCATGGCTTTCTCTGAACATTCTGTAACTTAGCCATATTAATTAATGAACCATGGATTTCAAACTGGACTCGGTATTCAAGTAACAAACACACTCATGTAAAATTCAGAAAGATGTGCCTGCCAAACACATCTCGATTTATTCCTCCCAAGTTCATAAAAGTTATTTGAGCCACGGAATTGGACTGGAAATTCACAGCATTTGATGAGCAACAAACTCGCCCAAACGCAGCAGTCAGTATTTCCTTTAACCTGAAGTTATTAGGGCTGCTACTCACACAGGATAAATTGCAAATCAGGCTGATACAATTATCACTTCAAAGAAATACATTTTTTACAATAAACATGGACAGCATTTCATTTTTGAAACACATTCAGCTTTGTGCTAGTCATGGCTAAGTGGCAGTGAACAGAATCACTGCTGAATTCTCTCCCTTAGCAATGCTTCAACCTTTCAATCCTCAGCAAACCATCAGTAGCTATTACATGTTTTTCATAGGAGACTCCTAAGAAGCTAAGTGCCATAGGACTGAGAAAGGATGCCATGAGGGGTCCAAGAAGAATGCATCCTTTCAGCAAGGAGTCTCATCTAACACTGACAGTTACACACCTAAGAATTATCTACCCTTTAACACATGTGGAATATGTGAAGTGTTACTGATTGCTTACACAAGACTTTCTGAATCAAAATAGGGACTACTAATTCTAATCTTCAAAGAAATCAGAGGATATTACATTAACACTTTATCAACCACTTTTCCTAATTTCATCAAAAATACATCATGCTAACTTGACATGGTATGGCTTTCCTATAACTCATGTTGATTGGCACTAATTATACAACACTTCTTTAATTCATTATTAATTAGGTCCCTTAATATTTTGCCCAGAAGTGATGTCAAACTGACAGACATGTAATTATCCAGGTCATGCCTTTTACCCTCTTTGAATGTTGGCACATTAGCCATTTTTGTGCTCTTTCTCCAGTACTTCAAATCTTATAAAAAAATCAGCATTAATGCTCCAGGAAGCTCATTGGACAGCCCTGTTGAAGCTCATTATCTGAGCATTCCAATTTAAAAATGGCTAAATTTAGCTGCTACTAAAGAGCAACCCTTTGAGTGCCTATTACTGGAAATATTGCATTGACTTCCTATTATACAATTACATAATATAACACGTACATCTTTTCATTTGCTAGCCTTTTTACACCACTTTACAATTCCACCACATCCCTCTCATGTTAGACCAACTCACCTGCTTGATTCTGAAGTACATTCAGTGCTCCATATCTGCCTTAGTTATGCCTACTATCAGCCTTCTGTTCTCATATTTTTTTAACCATTTACAACATACATATTGCTTAACTTTACAGCTCTCCTAGCTCCAAACATGGGGATAAATTTTTAACCCATGTGGCCCACTGTAGCACTGGCTCTAAGCCAACAAGTATTGCCTCCCAAAACAATGTGTACCACTAGCAGGGAACACGCTAAACAATGCCAACAATGTGGATAATACCACAGCAAACATTTCTATTGCTATTACAGCATGCTGTATTTTGTCTGATACCTGCAAGAGCATTAAATAAAAAGGGCAAGTACTAATGGCAGGTCAGAGGGTGAGAAATTTAGGGATACCATTCGGTGATTTGGAGAAGACTTTTACAAGAACAACTTCAGAGCACAAGCAGATGCCATACAAATGAAAAAAAATTAGAAAAAGTGCTTTTACATATTGTGCCATAATCATAGTAATGATTTGTGCTCTTGTAAACAGAACGTGCCTTGTAAATACATTTTAGTTAATTTTTAATTAGAGGACAGAGAGCTACCAAGTAATGTGGGGAAAAATATTTGTCCTTATTTGTTTTGGGAGTTTAAATACATAGTGATTTTCACCAACCTTAATAAATGAAGCAATAAAGACAGAAAAAGCCTATTTGGTGTTACTAGAAAAACAAGATAAAGTTGAGACCATTTCCATGTGTTGGTACTTTGCATTCCCCTAGTGACAAACTATGGTTTGTACTCCACTAATCAGAGACTGTAGCTCCAGCCTGGGGTAAATTATTTATAAGGAACAAAACAGTGACTGACAGAATTTAAGTCTGGAAGTTTTATTCCATACTGCTTTCATGTTTGAATTTGTGGCCTAAGAACTGCAAAGCTGCTTTGATACTTACCTGGTTCAATCTACCCTTACTTTGATATTGATGTATTCTGGTCTATTCTCACACATCCATTTTCCACATACATCTGTTTGGCGCAACCAGCAAAGTTTAATTCTTGCCTTTTCCCCATTTCTTTTTCCTGCAAATCAAGGCTGGCCTTTCCAAAGGTATGTGGATGGCATAGTTCAAAGTGCAAGACTTCATATAAACAATCATTCCCACGTAGATAAATGAACCTAGCATCAACATGAAGCAAAGTCTGAAGTCTTCCTATGGAGATCACCGGAGCAAAGCAGAGACCGTTGTTTCACGGGTGTCAACAGCTTCACACAGCACAAGTACTTTAGGGAGAACATCCAAGAACAGCATTCCATAGTTCAGACCAGTGGGATGGGATTTGTCTGGGTCCTCAGCAGATGCCGTGCCAATTTAAACATTGTTAATTTATTATGAGCAGCAGTGATCCAAGCAGATATATTATTCATCAGAACATCAAAGGTCCAAGGAAGAGGACCGCATACAATTATTTGTTTCAGGTCTCTTTGAAGAGATGATTGCACCATGAGAGAACTCTGCCAGCCAAATACCCTACGAACTCGTAGAGAGCCAGAGTAAAATGCAACCAGATTTATGCTTCAAAACAGACACTGATAGTTCAAGCATAAGACTTATCAGAAGACTGTTCATAACATCCCATTTATGCTGTTGACAGATCATTTGCATAAGGTCAGATTGCAAATTACTGGGTTTCATGGAAGGATCTGTTGCCATCTTTGTACGTGACCAGGTGCTATTCTAAACACAACATATGTTAACTTGGCCACTGCACTAACATTACAAAATTACAACCTTCATAACAGAGCCTGGCCTTATAGAAAGGTCATGCTCAGTAACCCACACTGCACAAGAATGCATAACTCTATTTAGTACTTCCTAAATCTAGGTCATTACAAAGAATAAATTGATGGCCAGAAGATCACTGAAACCAGCAGTAATGGAAAGGAGAAAAAGTGAGGAGAAGAATAAGGGGAAGAGACAGAAAGAGGTAAATCTTTTATAGGTGGAGTGAATGAAAAAAGAGGGGTGTCCATGCAATTACTTACATGCAATACAGCCTCTAAACACATGATTTCTACAGAGATAACCGTTCAGCCTCACACAGCCTAGGTAGATGCTCTCAGTGTCAAATTACCTGTATTAAAGGAGCAGAAGCTACCACCTGTAATGGAGCAATGTCCACTCTGACAACTCTTTTTCAGCACTGTTCCATGGAGGACAATTGCAAGTCACGGTGCTGCCCAGGCACTGCAGTGAGTTAAAGTCATCATCTCAGCTGCAAAGAGAAGCTTCGGATCCCAGTCAGAACCAGATACACTATCACCCCTTCAAATGAAGGGCAAATGGTTATGTCCTCACCTTTACACATGCCAGCTTGGGTAGTTCTCCAGCTCACACTGATCACCATTCCAGGCACTGGTGGCTTCTTTAACAGGTTACAAGAGCAGCTACTTAATTCAAGGCTGACAATCTTGCTTCCAGGAATGAGTGTTGTAATGCTGAGTATCATTCTGTATTTCCATCTGCAAATCTAGCTATAGATACTGGACCATGAACCAATTAGGAGTGTCACACAGTGACAAAAGACAAACACCAAGGACAATTAATCACCCAGTAAACAATTACTGCCCATTCAGTGTTGAAAAAAAATACATATCTACCCAGTACAAACCAAACCTATCTCCAGCCAAACACCAATTCTAAACCTGCAAGAAGTCTGCCAGACATGAAAACTATATTAAGTACAAAACAGATATTGTAATACCATTCAGCTCTCAAATACTTGACAAGCTGGGTTTTAAAAAGGTAAAGACTGGACTTTCCATAGTTAAGATAGACACAAATCTTGGCTTTCTAAATGTATTGTTTATTTATAGTTGAACATTAACATCTGCACAGAAATCTGCAAGCACACAGGGATGATCATTCAGTGATGTTTCTGTTTAAACTGAAGTCCACAGTAGCCACATGTTCCGGTCTTTGTCTCTTTGTCCTGCAAAAATATAAAGATACAACAGCTGCCAGTTTCACTTTATAAAACTTTAAGAAATTACATTTTTTTCTCTTATTTATTTGTGCCATCTTAAAACCAACCAATATTGCCAAAGTACAGAGTTTAGTCTTTTCAGAAACACTAGAAGCAAAGATTCTTCAGGAGTGTGGCACACATCAAACAAAATAAACATAAAAAGATCAGGAGTGTGCTACAGAAGTTAAGGCTAAAGTCCTTCCTAAATGTTACAAATCAGAACCTCCAAACACTTGACCTTGGATAATGTAAAATGAATTATTACTAAATTCTTACTTTGTTCAAAATAGAAATGCTTATGATTCTAGTTAGGAGTCATAACAACACTGACACTTAAGGACACCAGCCCTTCCTCACCATTCTTTCAGGCATTAGGAAATGTCAAAGTTTAGGTGAGCAGACAAAGATTTTAAAACATCTGCAATCAGGCTCTACCTGAGAACAAGACCTAAGCCATAGCTGCATCAATTAAGGTCATAGGACAGTAGCCTTGATATTTTCACCCTCTAGAACAAGAATACACTGGAAATTATCACTACTGTCAACAGGAGGATAAGACAACATTTATTCTTCATTCTCTGGCCATGACTGAAATATTCAGTCTTCAGAACTACCAAGATTCCCAAAGACTGAAAGAGAGGTGGGTTTGTTTGGTTTTCTTCCTTCTTTTTCCATTGAACTTACAAGACTGAAAATAAACTGCATAGTCCTAAAAATACTGCAAATGTATGGTCAAACTACACAGTGGCAATTAAATAATTAGAGTTCAAAATGCAGCAAGGATGTTAATTTTTGCTCTCAGTGGTTGCTCTTACTGCTTCACCTGATTTCTTTTTAAAAAATACTGTCTACTAAACAAACCTAAACTTCAAAAAGAAATTTCTGTAACTTCAAATGGAAGCCCTCTAATTCTTCTGATTTATATCAGGCATCAAATAAAATAGCACCTCAGGTGGTTACTCCTTTTATTTTGTTAAACTAGCATTCCAAAAACCAGATAATCTTACAAAAAAGAATGCACAGTCAAAACATGCTATATGCAGAATAACGACATTACCAAGTTTATGTATACTTTGGGATGTCCCAAAGCTCCACCACCACCATCGCATGATATCACTCTGCTTTCAACTTGACTCACAGGCTGCTCTGCTATCAAATCGATTGCAAAATTCTTGTTCACCTGTAAGGAAAAGAGGGAAACTTTCAGATACCCTCCCCAATCAAACAGAAAGCAATTGCTATTTGCTGCCTCCTCAGGCAGTTCCACTACAGCCATTTTGAGAAATTCCTGCTTAGGCTTCCTCCCAACTCCTCCACCATCTCTAAGGCTCTGCTATAAGCCAGATCAAGGAACTAAACAATAAACTCTGCAAAAGTAATTCCTCTCCCCTGATATACAGGCCACATCAGTGCTCAGGTTTCAGCAGATTCAGCAGAGAGGTGAGCAGAAACAAGTAGACAAGAACAGAACATATTTAACCAACACTGCATTCTGCTTTAGTGACTACATGATAAAATTGCAGAAGAATCTTTGCTGATAAACTCAAAAATAATAGTGAGACAAGTAAGGTCAGGCATGAGATAAAACAACTGCTGGTAATTTAGAGCCTCTAGCCATGCACCTTATTCCATCACTGCACAGGAATCTCATGAAAATATGAATGTGGTACATAACAACAGTCAGAGAGACAAATTGTTTAGCATCAGAAAAAAGGAAAAACCTTTAAATGCCACTACCCCACTCTGTAAATCCATCATACACACTTCCTGAATAGGCACATCACTGACAAGTAGGGCTTCTTCCTAGAGCACACCTGCATGGCCTGGAAAACATAACCATGTCTGAGCAGGCTGGTGACACAGCAGCTTGTCCCTCAGCAGGGCCTACAGCAATCTAACACTATCCAAGTGTGCACTGAGCAGACAACTACCGCTACAATTCTGGGAAAAGTATTCCAGGAGGGGCCACTTTTTTCAAAGGCTTTCATAGACATGCATGAATATCAAATAACATGCACACCCAAAGGATGCAGTATGTACTGCTCTGTGTATAAACATGCTGGTATTGGAAGAAAGATGAGATTCCCCAAAAAGAGACAGCTATGTGTCTATTACATAAATACATATTACACATTACAATGGTGTTTTTAAATAATCCCAGTACCTAACAACTTAGCATCTTCCACCACGCCTCCCATTAAGTCTCTGCATTTTTTGGTACAGTAATGGAAAAGTCAGTTTTGCCAACTAAGAATTTGTCCTTACCAAAAGAAGATGATAGCTAAAAAAAGCTAACAAAAAAATTAGGTTCTGGTATTGAAAGAAATTGGTAACATCAAGAACCCCACTGTCTGGGGCTGCCTCTACAAGTCATGTAATTTTTGCCAAACAGCAAGAACTTTTACTGCTGTTTTTAATAACACTCAAAATTGTGCTTCCTTCATTTCGTGCTAAAGGAGGAGGGAGATAAAACCATTACACACCTTTGCTTCAAGATTAGAAGCAAGAACCCCACTCATCCCAACACTTCTTAACTACAAAAGGTACTTGTGAGGAAAGAGAAAAGCAAAGACCTCTCATCCACTGTACAGCTAAGACTTGTCAGTGGTTCAGCCTACTAAACAAGACACAGTCTAGGAAATCACCAGGAAAACACACCACAAAAGAAGCCCAAGTGGTTGAAGTTACAGCATATCTCTTTGACTAAAGCACAGCAGTACGTGGCAGGAAGAGGCCAATTCCCTCAGAACATCCAGATGTGCCATCCTCCAAGCATAAATCAATAGGCTGTTTTCTTCGTGCCAGAGTGGCAATTTGACAATTTCATTTCTGCTTCTTCCCACCTATCCACCTGTGCCAGTCCCTGGTATGGGAAACCAAAGAGATAAAACCAAACTTGGATTTGATCTCAGTCCAAAGATGTAGAAGGAAGGCAGGAGAAAATATTTAAAGCAGATGAGCACTGAGGTGAGCCTTCCTCACACCTTCAGCTGCTGCACCAGCCCAATAGAAAGGGCAGAACTGAAGTGGAAATGGCAGTGTTGATATAGGTCCTGCTCTACCTTAGGGATTACAGAAGGGCAGGATGTCCTGGCTCGACTGTGGCAGATGCAGTTTAGCAGCTGTCATGATCAGTTTTCTCCCAGCTTGCTGCTTTAGGCCCTTGCCAGAAGCACTAATCCCCAGTTCTCCACAGAGAACCAATGATTTTAGCTAAAACACATGGATGTCACTAACAGCTAGGTTGGCAGAACTAAGGGGACAATAAACCCCTTAGGGTTTATTTATTATTTATTCTAGGCCATGCCCCTGGGCCTGGCCACCTGAAGCACACAGGCCCAGACACCCTGACCAGGGGGGAGTCTAGAGGCTGTGTCCCCCTCAAACAGGAGAGGGGAATGGGCTGATCCTGAGCAGGACTCAACCACCTGAACCTACTAAAGGCAAAGGGAAGAAGCAACCAAGAAAGAACAGTCACCAGGAGAGCTTCTGCTTCAGAAACATGACAACATTCAGACTACAGACACAGCTGTCAATCCTAATATTGGCAACTGAAACACACTGTGGGATAATGGCAAAGCCCCTAGAGAGAGAACCTACTAATAGGCACAGACTGTTAAAAGTATTTAACATGTAAATTTTGTCTCAATTTCACCATTAAAACTTAACATTAAACCTTGCTCAGCAGACACAGAGCTTGGCTTTTGCTGGAGAAGGAAGAACTGGGCTGAACTGAAAACCCTGGATGTTCCACACCACATAGAGTCTGAAATTACCTGATGGTAAAGGCATGTTAGAGGGACAGCTGCCCCATGGAGAATTAGGCTTATGGAGCATTTCCTACAAAGTTACACAAGTAGCAGAGACACCAGCAGTACACTTGGGAGAGACATGCTTTGCCAACTATCCTCCCTGAAGTAAGCCAATTCAACATTTTAAGTGACATTTTCATTTAATTATTTCTCATGTAGAATCCCCACTTTTGCCACACAGCGTGAGTTAAATTGTATCCGTCACACAGTGAGGTAAACTCAACGTGAAAACTTGGAAATTAGTCTAATTAGTTCAGGTTAATTTAGGAAAAGCATAACTATATTAAACTACTTAAAAAATTTACCACACCTTATATTTAATGTCTCTGCTGAACATAAACATTTATAGCATTAACACTAGGGCACTATTCAAAGGCTCAGGCATCGAGGAATACATTTTAGCTGAAATAATTCTATTTCTATCCCAAAGGCCAGCAGATCCCTCATGATCGTTAGAGAAAACTCAGTGCACAAGGACTTCTCATAGAGTGGGTATGTGACATTTTAAGCAGCAGCAACAGGGCCACCTTTACAGCACTGCACTTGGATGATGCTGGCACTGTTAGACTTTGCATTTGAGGCTTCATTATTTCAGAATAGACTACATTTTACTTTTATTTGTTTCATCACTCTTTCAGCAAATGCTTCTCTGACTCATTAAAAATGTAATTTGGGTAAAGATCAGAATTTTAACTACACAGAAGCAAATTAAGCTTCAAAACAGATGTAAACAGATATATAAACAGATGAACAATTCAGCAGAGTATTTAATTGCGTGATTTTTCTGAATATAAATGTGCTAAAATCATAATAACTACTTCTTAAAACACATGCTTAAAACAAAAACTGTTCCAAGTTTAAGATGTTCAAATGCCTACAACTCTAACACCCTAAATGCAAGCACTTAGCAAATGCAGAGCAAGTCTTGAGTTTTCCAAGTCTATCAAAAGCAGGGAGGTAAGACAGAAGCAACTATAAGCTGCCTTAGAAAAATTTTTTACCATTAAGGAAAAAACCCTACTGAAACCCCAAATTCAAACCAGTTCTGTTTTGGTAGATTTTGTTTGTATGGGTTTTTGAGGGTTTTTTTGTTTGGTTGGTTTTTTTTGGGGTTTTTTGGGGTTTTTTTTTGGGGGGGGGGGTATTTTTTGCTCATTGGTTGGGTGGTTTTTTTATGGGGTTTGGGTTTAGTCAGTTTCTTGCTTGTTGGGGTTTTTTGGGGTGTTTTTGGTTTGGGGTTTTTTAATGACAATGAGGTTGAGGTTTTTAATGACAATTAGGCAAAGAAAACCCCATAAACTACCCCCTCTCCCCTGAAAAATAGTAGAATGAATTACCTCCTTTTGTCGTCCAATAAATCTAGCTCTTCTATAATCCTTCTCGTCATATACCTGGAATGCAAAATAAACTTGATCTTACTTACAAAGCAACAACTACAAACATAGAACACAAAAACTTAGAAAATAAATAAACTGAAATACAGAAAACGGAAATTTAAAAAAAATAAGACTGAATTGCACATTGGAAAGTACAAGAGACAAGGAAACTGGTGGTGTTGGGGCTGGCATGAAAGCCGGAAAACAGAAGAGCCTAATCACAAAGATGAACACAAATGTATTATTTATAATGCTGCTCCTTGATCTCACCTAGGTGGCGAACTAAACTGGGAAATTCAGGTTTCGTATTTATTTCTGTTCACTAAGTAACCACAGGGCCAGCTATCCCAAGTTACCTCCACGGCCATCCTCGCTGGCATCTCAAGGCACCACACCAGCCCCAGCTTCTCCATGGGAAAAGAGATAACCTGGAATTACAAGGCACTGACACAAGGGTGCCTCCTCCCGCTGTCACCCCTTCGGCTGCCTCACAAGTCCGATTCGGACCGGAACGCTCGGTACTGGCCAATGACCCCGATCCTGATCAATGGGGGTTTTTTGGTTTTGTTTTTGTTTTTTTTTCGAAACGGCGCGCACCTCCTGTATACGGATCATCCAGGAGCACGCATTTCCACTGTCCGCGCTGAACGGAGAATCACAGAATAAATCAGGTTGGAAAAAACCTCGGACATCATTAAACCCAACCAGTGACCGAACGCCACCGTGCCAAGCAGACGGTGGCACTAAACGCCACATCCAGCCATTTCCTGAACACCTCCGGGGACGGACGCTCCACTGAGCGGCCTATTCCAGCACCTAATCACTAATTATAGGGGGAAATTCCTCCCGATGTCCGCCCTAGGCCTCCCCGTTACGTTACATCGCATTACACCAGCACGCTGCCCGCGGCCCCGCCGGGACGCGCCCGCCGCCCTCCCGGAGCAGCGGAGGGGCGGCACACCGGGCCCCGCGCGCTCACCTGCCCCGTGTGCGTCACCAGCTCGCCGGTGTCGGAGGCCCGCACACCGTAGGGCCGGGCGGCGGCGGCGGCAGCAGCCAGCCCCGGGCGGGCCAGCAGCGGGCGGCTCCGCGGCAGCAGCCAGCGGAAGGTCGCGGCGGGCGCCGCCATCTTCGCGCCGCCCACGTGACTCCCGGCCAGGCGGCGCTGGCCTCGCCCCGCCCCGGTTCCTGCGCGCGCTTCCGGCGGCGGGGGGCGCACGTGGCTGCGGGCGGGGAGCGGCGCTTTCCGCGGGGGCCGCGGGTGGCCAGGGGTGAGCGAGCAGCGGGGTCCTCATCGGTGGGGGGAGCGAGGCGGGTGGCCTCGTCGGTGGGGGCGGTGGGTGGTGTGGGGGCAGCGGCGGGAGCGGAGGAGGGGAGCGGGAGCGGTGCGTATGTCCTGACCGGTGCGCTGTCCCCGCAGGGTGCCGAGCATGCTGTCCCTCCTGGTCAGGGCCGCCGCCACGGCCGCCCCGCTGCGCTCGCTATGCCGCTCGTCCTTGTGCTCGCTGGCCCCGTGGGGACGGGCGGCGGGGCTGCCCGCGGCCTGTGCGAGCTGGGCCCCGCCGCCGTGGCGGGCTCCCCGCGGGCTGCTGGCCGTGCCGCCGCCGCCCGGGCCGCCGCCGCCGGCCGGGCTGAAGACGAAGACGGCGCTGAGGCGGCGCTGCAAGGACTGCTACATGGTCCGGCGGCGCGGGCGGCTCTACGTGTACTGCAAGAGCAACCCCCGGCACAAGCAGCGCAAGGGGTAGCGCCGGCCGCGGCCCCGCAGGGCACAGAGCTGGCGCCGTGCTCCGGGAGCTGGCGGCTGGGGACACGAGTCGCGAAATCATGTGCGTGACAGTGTTTCATCCTTGGAACACCTAGAGCGAGGGGCGATACTGACGGCTCTTGCCGGAATTTCTGGCCTTGGATGCGGAGAACTGAAGGGGGAAGCAATGGGCTTCAAGATCTGTTGTCGTCGTCTTAAACGTGAAGCCTTAAAACCACCACACTGTTAAATTAGGAAGGATGAAGCTGAATCACTAGACTCTGAGGTGCATTTGCATTTTGGTTTAATTAAGCAAAATGAAAATAAACTCCATTGATGTTCATTACTACAACACACTGCGTTTTTTTTCTTGAGCACCCTTTCCCCCCAGATGTTGATAACTGAACCGATAGTTTCAAGCTCAGGTGGGCAGTTTCAGATTCCATCTAGCTTGCCCTAAGATTCTACCAAGCTTAGGCTCACTCTAATCGATTGGTGAGACGTTAGAATATTTTTCTTTTCTTGTGTCCTTTGAAAGAACTCTCCTAACAGGTGTGGAGAGAATGACTGAGAGCAGTAATGCCTCAGAGGTCATATAGCCAAGGTTAATGTGGAATGCAAACTAGTGAATTGGTATGCCCATGAATTGATTAGAGCCAAAATTGCTTCAGTCACCAGTGGTGTTCCTCAGGCTTCTCAATATGACTCTGCTGAGGCAGAAGTGTTAGATCATCCTCTGACCTACAAGCAAATGGTACCAAGCTAAACTTTCAGAAAACTGTCCTGTTTCAGCTCCAAGTTTGCCAGAGTACTGTGAGAAAGTGTCCTGACTTGAAAGATGAAATGGGTTGAGCACTGTGTTTGAAGTTGCTGTAGCATTAGATAGTATGATGACTTGAAGACCTTTTCTGCCCAGTTACAATTCCACAACTTTACAATTGAAATAACTTTTATAATTAATGTATTTTTGCTTAGTGCTTGTAGACAATGAGACTCTAAGCCTGTGAAGCTGTGGCTAAGTACTACAGAGGCAGTAATTATTGTATTTCCATATGTTGGGTGGTTTGTCTGTTCACTCATATGTCTCATCACTGGAAATGAGAGTTTGGAGAGAAAGGAGCGGGTTAGTTAACATACACATCTATCTTGGGGGCCATTCAAATGAATTCATGGCAATGGGAGGAGAGAGAACAGACTAGCTTCATCTAACTAGAGAGACTGATTCAAAATATGTAAGGCTCCTCAAAATCAAAGAACCTGGAAGTAGTGGAAAACTTGCTGTACTTCAAAAGGTTTGATTGAAATTTGAATGCTCATGAAAAAGAGCTTCTACTTTCTAAATACCCATAGCTTGTACATGAAAGTAAAATGTAAGCAGAGAAATTTCTTGGAAATATTTTACACCTTTAACATGCTTTGATATAAGCTGTTTTAGGAACTGAAGATTTTAAAAGCTCCGATTCTCAGTGTTAACGATACACATTTGTAGGTGCGTGCTGTGTGTTTTGTTCCAGCAGAAGAAAAGGCCTGTGTGCTGTAAACCTCTATGATACCTTGTGAGTTTAGCTATTTAGTACACCTTTAAAGTAAACAGCTTATGACCAAAAAAACCCAGTGTTTTCCAGGCCTACCCACTTTTCAGGTGGATAATAAGGACTGACCTGTGGATTGGGCATGAGATGAAGTGAGGGTCTGTTTGTTGGTTGGGCTTTTTAGGAAAGATAGTTGGCAGGTGCTCTGACAGCCTCACAAGCAGTTCATCCAACCCCTTGGTTCAGTCAGAAATAGACAGCTCACTGGTACAAAGCAAACTTGGAAATATTTTGCTGGTGGGTTACTGAGGAGGTACTCAAACATTTAAGGGCTCTCTTGCCAGGAGCAGCATCAGATGCTTAAGAGACACCTGCAAGTATGAATTGCCAGGGTGAGGAGCAACAGTCATTACCTGGGAAGACTTTCTGAATTCAGCTGTGAGTGGAGCCCTGAGACAAGTTCACTCTGCCAGGCTGGTGTGACATACAGTCTGCACTCAGAAATGGAGTGAAATTGAGGGCTAGGATTACAGTGCAGCACAGAGAGGCACAAATTACTGGTTTTATCTCCCCCTTTGGCCTAAGACAAGCTTTTATACAGTGCTGACTTAGCATCTTATTTCAACAACTTAGAATGAGGAAAAATTTTTTCCTAATTAAACCATTTGAATGTAGGGCTGCTGGTCAGAAACTTGGGATGTGAAGTAATTAGAATTCAAATATTTATTATGGCTATAAACAGTTCATGTGTCATTGTCCGAACAGTCAGTTTGAGGTACCTGGCGTGCAACATTCATGGCCATCACTGAAACAGCTTATTTGGTTGTGCTCAATAGATTTTGGAAAGAGGATTATAGGATTAGAAAATAGGAGGTTCTGAATTGTAATTGTACTCTGCCACTGACTTGCTGTATAATCTTGAGAAGGTAATTTTGCCTTTGTCTCAATTTTTCCGTCTGTTAGGCAGGAGTATTGAATCTCTCACACTTGTAAGTACTATTTTTTGGTTGATGTCTACAAACTGTTACAGAGGTGTTCTAAAAAAATCAGATTCTATAGCTTTCTGTAATTAGAATAACATGAGGAAAGTGACTGTAGCTGGAGGTGATGCTTGTTTATTTTAGGTTTGTTTACAGCAACTGCAAAATGAGCAGGTGAAATAATTCAGCCAGTAGCCTTGTGGTTGATAGCTAAGGGTTCATGTCCTTCATTACAGACCTTCTGAATGTTGTGCTACTTCAACAAGTGTTGGCAAAGGAGGGGGTACACAACAACCACTGAAATTGCCCAGGCCAAAAATTTAGTCCTGGAATACTAAAAATACCAATCTAAGTTAGTTCCTTAATTGTATGTGGGTTTTTTTTTTTATTATTTCTCCCCCTGGAGGCTGAAAGGGAGGGGAATGATAAGAAGAGCGCAACCAAAACATAAAATGTTTTAGGGAGGAAAATAGTACCCAATAACACAGGAAGAAGAATCCATACACTAAAAACTGAAATAAGACTCAGGTTCAAATTACATTTTTAGCTTTTGGCTTCCTACTGCTTACATGTTTAGGTTACCCCCTCCAGAAAATCTTCATTCTTCTTTAAATCCCCACAGTGGAGTGGGAATGTGACACCTGATGTCTCCTATGACTGTCTCCATTGTACAATTATGAAAATCATTTGCAGTTGTGAGTGACTGAACTTGCTTAACTCCTCAGAACTGTTCTAGGGAATAAGATTGTCAGATTCCTGGTATGCAACAGGTAGAGATGTATTTAGGTCAACTGGAGGATAAATCTTAGAGCTCATGTATATTAATGACTGTCAGACTTTGTCTGGGGTTGTGTGTATGGGAATTACAGTATTGGTGGCTGAATTCAGGACAATAGCTGTTCAAAAATGACAGGTGAGGGAGAAGTCTTCAGGAATTACAGTGCTGAGAAGCCGTGTCTGCTCAGATGGAGGCAGTACACCCTGAGGTTAGCTGACTGACAGGTGACTGTTCCAGATTCTGACACCACCACAGCTGATTTCTTACACTCAGTTAAAATAACAGCTATTTTTGAGTAATGTAGACACCATATTGTTCTTCCAATTACTCTATTATACCATCCACAAAAGAAAAAAAAATGTACAATAAAGAGTGACATTTCAGAGCAATTGCTAATGCCTTTGCCAAATATTAACAGTTGGAATTTTTTCTTTATTTACAGAGATGAAGTAAATTTAAAAATTTAAAAACAAAAATAAAACTATAAAACAGAAATGTAAATATTCTTAAATAATGAAAAATAAAGTGAGAAGCCTATCTGTTTTCTCCTCTTTGTTTAACAGTGCAAACAGATAAAACATGCTATTGCAGGCACTGTTCAGAGTATCTTCTGTGTAACACCAAGGTCCCTCCGTGGTTTCAGTGAGCTCCGTGCACTGAAACTGTTTTATGTTGGTCTGCAGCATCACCATATTGCAAAGTTCTGAATCAGCAAGGGCGGACACATCTTGATACACCCTGCTGAAAACTATCAAATTACTTTTAAAATGGAAGTAAAGGATAAAATAATCCCATTCAGTTTAATAAAACTGATTCTGCACTTAAATACTTGCATTCTTGCTATTACAGCTCACCAGGTTATTAATTTGGAGCTTGAAATCTGTGCCAGTTTGTCCCAGAGACTGAGAAGGGGCTGGATTCTTTCCAACAAGCTGGGACATTTACCTCACCCCTCACCACACCTATGATGAGGCATGCCCTCACCTGTCCAGTGACCTCTGCTTTCCAGAACTGAATTTATCTTCCTGTAGGAATAGGTGAGCTGCCCATGAAGCTGTTATTGAACTGTCACACTTTACAGCCCAGTTTATTTAGGTAAGTGGTGGTGTTTTACTTCTATACCTCTGGGAGATAAACTGCAGCAGTTTTGTTATTGCTCCGTATCCCACTCATAGTGGAGGCAGCAATTTTTATAAGAGCTTCATCACAGTGAAGACACTGAACCTGATCTAAAAATGATGAAAGTTGGTACAGAGAAAATATTGGCACCCAAGATGAAGCTGTCACTTGCTGGAGTTATCCACCTGCCTCCAGGAATGAAAAATTTGCCATTTCATCTAGAAGTTTGTGCATCAGTCTTTGAAATCTGTAGTCTGTAAATATGAATAAACTGTTTAAAACGAGCAGTATTTTTCAAGAAGCCACCTGTCCTTATGTGCCACATTGTGCAAGAAGGAATAAAAAGTGAACTTCGTGAAGTCATTTGAACTAAAAATGCATTGATTCCATTTAGGTATTGAAAGTAAGCAAAAGAACAGGCAGGGAATAATGCAAGTCTCTCTGTTGTACATGCTTAAAGATTGGTAATGAACAGTGCCTAAATCATGAAAAGACTGGGAGCAAGCAGTTCCAGAGTCTACACAGTTTTAAAAGGGACTCATACTAGGAGGTTAATATTTGTAAAAGCAGTGACTGGGATATCTGAAATAGGTCACTTTCATGGCTTTAGAGAAGAACTTTTGAATTTTGCTTTGTTTGCTCCTCTAGCTATTAAATAACAAGTTTGATGTATGTCATCTGCTCATTCATCCTGATCGCCAGTTGTGTGGTCACAGAGAAAAGGAACTTATTTGATGTATTTAAATGAATGAAAATACAGTAAATATGAAATGGTGACCTGGGACTTGATCTGTAGGCTTAAAAAGTCTGTTTTACCAGAGGTAGGACATGAAACCTGAAACATGGCTGCAGTCAGAGACCACAGTTCTGGAGTTAGATAGATGAGTAGTGGAGAGATGAGCAGGCAGTGACACAGCTATCGTTATGTTACAAAATAGCATCACTTCACTGTTAAAAGGTGAGCCTGTTTGCTTTAATTTGCAGTTACCAAATTTTTTTAAGCCTTTCATTCTTAGATTCCTGTATTTTTTCCTTCAAAAAGCAGTCACTAAATATGAGTCACCCTTTTAATCTTTTTTTAAGATAATCAGATATATATATCATCTTTCTCGGTATAAAATATTTTGTCTAACCTTTGGATATTTCTGTTCCCTGTAGCCTCCTCTCATTTCTTTTTAAAAATATGGACACAGGAACTATAGGTAGAATCTACCTTCGTGATGCTGTGCACTGAGGTTAAAATGCCCCTGGATTTTGCTCTCAGTAATCTGCTTCCTTCATTTGAAGATCACGTCATTGCTATGGATTTCTGTAAAGAATTTGTTTGCTGACAGTTTTTTATGACCTGTAAAGGATTTACATTGTTTAACACTTCCCCTCTGCTTAACACAGCCCTCTCTTCTGCAGGTGTAGTTGCACTGTCTGATTTCTAGATGTATGACTTTGTATTTGAAGGTAACTAAATGAAAATTGAATTAGTGTGTTAAACAGCAAAAAAATTTACCCATTGCTCCATTATCATTATTACTACTTTCCTGGTTTTTATTAATCTGAACTTATGAGTGTTTGATCTATATAACACCCAAATCACTCATAAAAAAACCCAGGGTATCTATCATTGTTTTAATACTCTTGAAACCACAGTAAAAGACATTCAGATTTCATGGTGGCTCCCATTTGCAGTTGTGCTTTGGCATGTTTCTCAAGCAGTTGTGAATTCATATATACATATATATGTACTAGGACTTTTTTTTTTTTTTAACTTTTGAAACATAAGGCATATAATGAGTCACTTTGAACCACTTTAGTTTTGCTCCTGCATCTTGTTCACTTGGTCATCTGCCCTGCATCCCTGCCAGAGCTTCCAGGATGCTTTCTTCAGACAAAAGCCAATCTCAGAAGCAGTTCAGTGTCTATACTAGCATAGCTAGCTTAGCACTGTCTAAAACTAATGTCACAGTCTTATGTTCAGTATGGCTGATTCCTTCAGCCCATCTCAGGTCTCCAGTATTACTCCAGCTGGCTTTGATGACTCACATTACTTCGCACCATGGCCTTCTGCACACAGCATAAATTCTCAGCATCATCTAACAAAAGCACAGACATGGAATGCTGCAAGTCACCCATCTCATTTAATTGGGCACCTTGAAAAAAATGCTGGCTCTTAAAGAACTTAAGATTTTTAATGTGTAATGTTTAGAGATTGTTCAGGGGTTAAAACAGGCCAGGAAAGACAAAAAGATTTTTGTGGAAGATCCTTTCTGGTCAGTTTAAGTTGCATCCCTTGATACTGTGTGAAAAAGTGAAGAGTAAAACTGAGTGGATCTGACATTAAGGCTCGCAGGGGGAGGTGGGGTAGCTGGGTGCCAAGTGTGAATCAGACAATGTCTCTCAATGTGTGCCATGAGCAGGGCAGAGCGCTGTGATGGCAGGGCCACAAGGGAGAGGCCATTGGTGTTAGGGCCTTTGAAACATTCATCATTTAGGGTCTCCTTAACCATGGCATAGCTGTATTCTCTCCAGGCATGGAAAGGTGCTGCCTGTGAGGAGTATGGTCACTTTGTCCACAGACACTTGTCCACAGAATGGTGATCAATGGAAAAAGTCATGAACACAGTGGATAAACTCCAACTCCAACTCTATGCTGCCAACTACCTAATATTATTTAAACAAATACATTAAATTCTGCATTGAATATTGTCTTTTCCTAAAATGACTCTTCAAACAGTCTAGGACTTCCCTCCTCTTCCTAATCTTCTAACTCCAGCTCTACATTTGTTCACAACTTGTTCATACTTATGCCAAAATTATCTATTCTGTTAAACAGTGCTTCTATTCCTGGAGAATTTACCTGCTTGATATTTATTTCTAGGTAGCTCCCATGTCCTTCCTCAAATCTTTGTTTTCCTAAGCTGAGCAAGTAGTTCTAGCCTTTTCTCATGAAGCAGATTTTCTGCTCCTCTCATCATCCTAATAATGCTTTTGGGTAATGCTTGAATTTGTAAGAAAGGTAATATATTTTATGAGATCACTGATATTGTTAGAAAAAAATAAGAAAGCTTTTGAGTAGACAAGTCATTCTCACATATGCCAAAGCTTACCAGCTTTTTTTCCAACTGTCTCAATTGTCTTCTAAAAGACAGTGCCTTTGCCTACAAGCATTCCCTCTCCTACATTCTTGGACATTTTTGGCTACACCACTCACTTTTTGAGTTAATCTTTCCTGAAATAATTTACATTATTCTGTCCTCCCAAATATTTTTGTGTTTGCCAGTATGACAGATGAATGTCTACCTTACGTTTCTTGGAAACATACCTCACGCTCCCAGTTTCAGGATTGCCTTTGAGCAACTCACTGGCCATCTGAGTGACTTCAAGGAGTAAGGTGCCATGGATATGTCCTCCTCAGAGCCCATATCTCTCAGAGGTCTCCCCACAGAAGAGGCAATAAGGAAGGAATAAGATGGGAGCTGAGATTTGTGAGACCTGCCCAGTGATTCATGCTTGTGCAGAACAGCTGATCTAAGGGCCTGGAGAGTCCCTCAAGGACACACATGCTGCATTTGTAATACCACTTTGAGTGAAGATGATTTCCTTCCCAAAAATCTTGTTCTCAGCTCCAAATAATAGATGATCCTGCCAAAATAATATAAAAATTAGATGTCTTATCAAGATGAATGGTGTGCTTTGTAGGATACCAAGTGTATTCTTCTCAAACAGTCTATTTTTAGTAATTTCTTAAGAAATTTTGTGCAGGTTTGTATATGTGAAGGTTTGACTGGACTCACCAATCTTCCTCTTTTTTAATAAACCACCATAAAGTAGAATTTATTTACATAATGCAATGATCCATGAAGGTTACCATAACATCAAGGGACCATATTAACCGCTTGAATGGAATTCATTAGAAATTAACTACCACTTAAATTAATTTTCCCACATTCACAAGGCTGTAATGGTGGAAAAAGGAACCGTCCATCAGTGTGTACTGACAGGAGAGCTGTCACTGCTTTTATTTATAGGTGAATACATTAACCCATGAAGCAGCCTTTTCAGACAAAATCTTGAGCTTCTGTACAAATAAGCTGCTTCAGAAGACTTTCCATAAGTATCCCAGGCTCAGTTAAACAGGAACATATACTGCTTAATGCTTTTGCCACTGGCTATATGTATTGCAGCCTTTTCATAAGCACAACAGAAAAATTTGCTCATGAAAATGCAAACTTTACACAGTATGTAATGTATTTTCAATGAATAATATTATTGGTTAGATCAAGTTATAGTGATATTATCATTATTGGTTAAACTATACAAACAAAAGATCATCCATTGGTTCTTTGTCTTTTGCAGCTTATTACCTGGTTTGAATTTTTTAATTCTCTTAAAAGTGATTATATGTACAGGTTTCAAACTGTAGGATGAAAGCAAATGAGACTTTTATTCATCTGAGATCTAGATATGTTTTGGCAAATTTACTGTAGTGCATTGTGGTAATCATTTGCATGATTACCACAAGAGCTTTGTGTAACCTGTTAGATGACCATAATTGTCACAAAACAACACAGCAAAAGAGGTGC
The DNA here is from genome assembly GCF_963513975.1 of Fringilla coelebs. Taxonomy (NCBI): domain Eukaryota; kingdom Metazoa; phylum Chordata; class Aves; order Passeriformes; family Fringillidae; genus Fringilla; species Fringilla coelebs. The sequence continues at coordinate 65,254,680 of NC_140028.1, forward strand.
CTTCTGTATATGTGAACATCATAGCAGAAATGATCTCAGGACAACTTCCTGTACAGTTCAATCCAAATTATTTTTTTCATGTGTAATTGTAGCTCAGTTAAATGCTAGCCCTTACCAATCAATAGCATTTTGTATTTTAACAATGCAAGTTCAATAAGAAAGGATTGTTAACTTTTAAAAAACACCCCCTTAAGTATTAAAATAACTAAATAAAATAAGTTTTACATCAATCTCTCTTGGGTGCTACATTATGTAATAAGCAGTGGTGACACAACATCAGATGAGCCTCTCTGCCAGCAGTGGTGCTCACTGAAATGTTACAGTCTCACTGCTGTCCAGAAAGAGAAAATCCAGAGCTTACAGTGAACCTCACGCTTTCTCAAAACACCTCCATGATTTCCTCGCAGTGTGAAAGGAAGTTTCAAACAAAGGTTCTCAGAATGGGAATTTGTAATTTCCAGGTATTTCTGTGACTTTACTGCCGTGTTCAGACACTTGACAGGCATAGAAAATATACAAGCTTTTTCTGGGTTACCCACAATTTCCTCAAAGGGAACTAAAGGCTGCCCTGATACTCCAGTGATAAAATTACATGCTCTTACTTTTTATGTTGTCCCCTCTGAACAGATTATTTTCAACAGCTTCTAAGAGGGCTAAAAATATAAACTCTCTAAGTGAAGAGAAAATATTTTACAAGCTTAGCTGTCTGATAGTGTATGTAGTTTTCCATTCCAGTTATTTAAATAGGTCTATATTATGCTGTTCAGCTATGCTGAATTAAAATATCAGTGTTGGTATTACCAAAAGAGTCTGTGGTTGCAGTTAGATCGGTCTCAGACTGTTGTCACACATCTTAACAAAAAAAATTTGTTTGTGTTCACTTTTTTTTTTATAGTTATACTTTAACTTGCTAAACTGAAAATCTGGAAGTACTTTGACCAATGTCTTGGGATGCTCTTTGCAATATGGATAAGTGATTCTCAGATGTTCCCACAGCAGCCTAAGGAGAGCTGCTAGCTGGCAGCAGACTAACCACTCTCCTGAAAAAGTAGCAACTGTCACCGGTACAAATTATGATTTATTTATTATTTAATGGATTTAGAGCATTTAAAATTCTTACAAACACTATTTTGTGTAATTCTTCCACATTTTATGTGGCACTGCTTTTTAGTTTGTCTTATTTGTACACACTAATGTACACACATAATGGATAATGGGAATGAGTCAGACTAACTAGAAAATCATGCCATTTTACTTAGTTCTCATTGGGGACTATGGTTAGTTTGGTTAATTGATACAATATTGACTAGGTAATGACTCTCACTTCTGTCAACATTTTTACATTTGTTACATTCCCCTGCCTGATTCTGCTTTTCTGCTGTATTTCCTTTTAAAATTTAAACATCTTAAAAAAGGCTCTTCTCAATTAATGCATTTCATGATTGAGGAACACTGAAATTAACTTTTAGCCAATTAAATTTTTACGAGTATTTGCTATTGTCGACAGTCGTAAAAACTTCTGTTTCAGCCACATCAATAATTAATTTAGAAGCACATGCCTGAAATCCTTCCCCACATGCAAAGGAGTTGTTATTCTCCCACAGCTTCCCTAACAGTCATCCTGGTGACTCCCTTGGCACTAGTACGCCATTATTTTGTTGGCAGCATTTTGATTTCTGCATGGTTATGATTAACCTGTACAATGTGTTCCTCTTAATGCAAAGCTGTTTTCTTATCCTTCAATTCTACAAACTGGAAAAAGCATATAGCCGCAGGCCACACAGAATAATACCAGTGTCAAGCTTTAAAAAACATATTTGTTTTGTGTCCTCTAAGGACAAATGATAGACATGTAAAAATGTTTTCTCTGTTTCTCTTTCATGGAATACTTACTTCAGAATTAACTTCTGTCACAGGAAACATAATTTGAAGCAGCTACTTTATATGATTTCTGAACATTTCTGCTATAAAGAGGGAAAATAGTACATTGTGTATGACATGTGCGATTACAAGGTTATAGAAACTCTTTATGTTTCTCTAGTTGTTGTGGTTTCCCCTTAAGAAAGCTTGTCACAGAAACATAAGAGCATCCTTCCTTCAGAAGAGGCAAGTATATAGTACTATAGTGCTTGATAGAAGCAGTGTAATTAAGGTAATTTTTAATTGCTTTACAATACTTTAAATTCCCACCCCTCTGAAGCACTCAGTGTTCTTCATGCAACCCACTCATGCATCTGTTTTGAAATAGGTCAGAGAAGATATTTTTATGATACATTCTTAAGTGTTATGATGATTACACATGCTGTAATCCATTTCTTCATAAACCCATTCTGCCTTTAATTTTGCCCTCTTCAAGTTACAATCACCCCAGTGTCCTTTTATTCATAAAGATTGTTCTTTTACGTACTTTCTCTGTCTTACCTATTTGTTAATTCTGTTTCTCTGTGATATCAAGCATACTTCATTTCATGCTTCACTGTCCAGGTTTTAGTTTCAGCTCAAGTATATTAAATGTTCCCACCCTTTTGCTCCATATTTTATAATCAACAGTACAGAAGTGTTAAAAGCCTTTCTTGAGCAAAGAGAAAGATGAGTCTTCTTAATGTGGAATTCTCTTCCTTCAGAAACCTGATTGACCCCAAATCTTATGACTCTACAGTCAAGAAAAATAAAATTCATTCAAGGCAAAAAGTATGTCAGCAACACACTTCTGAAGTTAAAATAATAGAAATTTACCCTTTTCTCCCTATTTCGTTCCTGTTGAAATAAAGAACCTGTATATTAATTTTTTTATTTTAAAAAGCAGAAAGTTAACTATATGATTTTTTGCTAAAGTCTACATGTTGTTAGGTATTTTATGTATCTGTGCTTTTGATAACAAAATGTGTTGTTACTTTATTAGATTGAAGACTACTTTTTCTTTTAACGTCCTTAATTTGCTGGCTCAGTTGTCGTAGTAAACCTGATCATAGAAAAAGATTTCCAGGATTGAGGAATTTCTGATATTAAAAGTGATGCAGGTTGGAAAGATCTTTAAGAATCACAGAATCACAGACATGGTCAGGTTGGAAGTGACCACAGTCCAACCTCCCTGCTCCAACAGGGTTATCCTAAGCACATGGCACAGGATTGTGTCCAGATAGTTCTTGAATATCTTCAGTGAGGGGGACTCCACACCCTCTCTTGTCAGCCTGTTCCAGTGCTGACACTACCAAGAGTCTGGCTTCATCCTCTTGACACTCTCCCTTCAGATCCTTCTAGACATCAGTGAAGTCTCCTCTCTGTTGTCTCTTCTCAAGGCTGAGCAGACCACGTTCCCTCAGCCTTTCCTCATAAGAGCGATGCTCCAGTCCCTTAATCACCTTTGTTGCCCTCCTCTGGACCTGCTCCAGGAGCTCCGTGTCTCTCTTGTCCTGAGGAGCCCAGAACTGGACACAGCACTCCAGACGTGACCCCCACTAGGGCTAAATAGAGGGGCAGGATGGCTTCAACTGAACTGCTGAAAATGCTCTTCCTAACTCATCCCAAGGAACCATTGGATGTCTTGGCCACCAGGGTACACTGCTGGCTCATGGACAGCTTGTTGTCTGCCAGGATCTCCAGATCCTTCTCCACAGAGCTGCTTCCCAGCAGCTCAGCCCCCAGCCTGTCCTGGTGCAGGGGTGCCTCCCCAGGTGCAGGACCCTGCATTTGCCTTTGTTGAATTTCAGACAGTTCCTCTCTGCCCATCTCCACCGTGTCAAGGTCCCTCTGAAGGGCTGCACAGCCCTCTGGAGTATCACCCTCCCAGCTCTGTGTCATCAGGGAACTTGCTGAGCAGAACTCTGTCCCTTCCTCTGAGTCATTGATGAGCAAGTTAACCAACACTGGGTCCAGTATTGAATCTTGGGGGACACCACAAGTGACAGGCCTTCAACAGGACCCTGTGCCACTGATTACAACAATTTGCGAAGTGCCATTCAGGCAGTTCTCAATCCACCTCCCTTTCCACTCATCCAGTCCAAACTTCCTGAGTCTGCCTATGAGGATGCTGACAAGTGTTGACAGCTTTGCTGAAGTCAAGGTAGACAATAACCACTTCTCTCTCCTCATCCATTCAGGAAGTTGTTTCATCACAGAAGTCAATCAGTCAAGCATGTTTTACCTTTAGAGAATCCATGTGACTACTCCTGATCACCTTCTTGTCAACCATGAGGATAGAGATTGCCTTTAAAATGAGGCACATCTTCATCTTTCTAGGGATTGAGGCGAGGCTGACAGGCTCCTAGTTCCCTAGGTCCTACTTCTTGCTCTTTTTGAGAACTGGAGTGACATTTGATTTCTCCCAGTGCCCAGGCACAACCTCTGATCATCATGACCTTTCAAAGATTATTGTGAGCAGCCTCTCTACAATCCCAATAAGTCAATTAAAGATCTTGGAAGCAGCATGGATCATCAAAATAGTGGTAAAGATAGTGCAAGTTTGACCTGGATGGATCACATTCCACAAACTGGATCCACACTGTAGTGACCTTACTTCTCTATGCTTTTAAATGCCATGCCAAGAAGTCACATGTGGCGGCCAGTCAGTTCACAAAGGCTCGCCTTCAACTGCAGGGTGAGCACAGCCCACCTCCTTGGAAGAAGGCATGGGCAAAATGCAGAGGAATTAGCCAGGATGTGAAGGAAGTGCCCAGGACTGGAGAGCCATGGTCAGCACCCAGGAGAGGACCTCCAGGCCTTGAGAGGGAAGTTGTCATTTCAGGTCATTCTGGTCACATTGTGTCCCTGGGCAACCAAGAGGCAGCAGTGAGAGTCCTTGTTCAAGCTCACTCTTCACAGGGACTGCAGCCATGGGCCGCCTTCGCCTGGGGGATCTCACTGTGGTGTGTGGCAGAGCACAGCAGTCACCTCAGCAGTTGTACAGGATAATTCTTTCCTTGGGGTCATTTGGCCAGGCATCCATGGGCCAGTGCCCTACCACATGCTTTTGGGATCCAAGAACTCCTCTGTGCTGGTCCTAGCCAAGGAGACACTGAGAGGAACGGCACAGCATCCCTCTGCACTGGTGGTATCTCCATGGACCTGTCTGCCAGGGGGAAGCCTGGCAGGAGATCTAAAGACCTCTGGAAGGGGTACTTGTCAGGGCAGTTCCAAAGGATCCTGAATATTTTCTTCCTGGAGTGGAATTACAAGAAATTTAGGAAAGTATTTGACACAGGTGTATTTCAATTAAATGTAAAATTCCGGCAGGTATTATTGAAATACTGTCATCTGAGTTTTGTGGAGCATGCTGGAAAACAATGACAAAGCAGTTAAACAAAGAAAGAAACATGAAGAATCCCAACAGGTAATGACTTAAAAAGACAGTAAAGTTGATCATAACAGAAGTGAAGATAAAAATAACAACAGTATTAAAAAAAAATAAAATAAAATTATTTTAATACAGCAGAATAAAAAAAGCAAACCAGCTGTATCAATCTCAGTTGCCAGTTGAAATGCTTTGAACAAGACTGTAGAAAATGTAGATTTTATCTTTCCTTTGCCACGTGAACTAATTGCTTCAGAATTAAAAGAAGGTATTATCATACTGATGGTACCAAGATAGAACAGAAAGAAATACGTGTGTTTTCCCTGATCCCCATCCCATAGTAATAATTAAAACCAAAGACAAAAGGAAAGATTATTCTGTCTGTAACAGTTAGCCTTATTAACATATCAGCTACTCCTGCTTTGGTTTGATGGGATGTCAAACAGGTTGTGCTCCCCCTTGCAGCCATGGAAATGCTGATTGCTGCCTGGCCGAGGCCTTTGGCTTCTCTGCTGCACCCTCATGAGCAGTAACCACAGGTGTCCTTCCTACTGTTCCACAGCTGCATTTGAATGTGCATTAAAAATCTGATTAATTCATCAATGAACAAAGCTAATTTCTGGGCAGGTTCAAAAATTATGTATGTCCGCACACATATATGTATACGCTTCTAAAAATTCCTAGGTCAAAACTTCTCTACATAATATATTAATTATTTAAAGCCAAACTTAAACTTTTTAGCACCTTCTTTCCTGCATACATACTTGAAAATTCTTATCAATAAAAAGATAAGGTTTTATTGAAAGGTTGACAATGGATCTCCATTATTTTGGGACAGCAACTATGAAATTGAAGGAAATGTTTTCTTATATTCATGACTGCCCTTAGAAAAGTATAATTTCTTAATGGAATTTCTTCACGGATCTCCTATTTCATATGAGCTACTCCATTGTTCGCTGTCCAGACATTTTAGTTCACTTAGAAAGGAGGTATATCACCCAATCTGGATACAAAATGTGAGTTACTTCCCCTTAATAAAATGGCTTTGAGCTTTGTTATGATGTTTTTGTTGTTTGTAAAGTGAACTGAATGGGATACTTCATGCCTTCTGCTTGGACCAGCACACTGTGAGGTGTGACAGGCTTTTCAGCAGTGATGGTCACAGGTAAATGCCTGCTGGTGATCATCACCTGTCAGTGGCCCTAAAAATACCCCTTCTTTGGAGGCGCAGTAATCTCTGTTGGGGACCCAAGGAGTTCAGAACCCAAAAATACCTTAAGGCCTAACTCACGCATCTGCTGAATGCATCAGCAAAAGAAAATTGGGGAAGTGCTTAGGTGGTGTTTTCATTTGGCTTTTATGTGATTGCAGTGGGGCAATTAGTAATTTTAGAGAATAAACAAGATGACAACTGCTTAGCAGCAGAAGGCAGAAAGAAAGAACTCATCAGTGCTGCCATACTCCCACTCCCGTCGTGCCGTTCACATTATCTCAGTCACACACCGTAATTGGAAGTTTAGGCAGCAGTTCTTCTTTGCACAGCATAAAGATATACAAATAACAAGCATTAAATAAGAAACATCGCACCACCATCAAGATTAACAAAAGTAATAATGCTGACCTTGCTAGCACTCAAGTCTTTTCAACCGCAAATAATCTTCCTTCCTGACAGGGAAGAGCAAGACACCTAATCCTCTAGCATGTTCAAGATAGAAGGATTGCCACTCCTTCCCAATTAATCATTATCAGAGACAGTCCCCTTATACTCAAAAAGATTGTTCCTAAGGCCTTTGTCAGCTAAGACTTCACTTGTACAGAAACGAGCCAGCTAGAGGTCTCTTAACTTTGATCCAATAATAACCCTTGCACTTGAGATCTAGCATTTCCCATTTGCTCATATGCTCCTTATTAAATGGCTGTTGGGTGCCCTTGCCCCAGTATCTAAAGAAAAGAATATCTAAGTATTATTGAGGTTTTCTGTGGATCAAAACCAAGGTCTGTTTGCATTTTTTGTAAACACGGTTTGGGTAGAGCTTTAGCACTGTATGAAGATTAATGACCCTTAGAGGAATCCTGCAGATTTCATTTGTGTTCTCCACATTATGTTTTCACACTTTCAGAGAGCATTGCTGAACTTCTGAACCTCTTTGTCAAGCTTGTTAATTTGACAGTGATTTACACCTCTCTTAATTCATACTGGAATATCTTCAGCTATAGCTATTTGTTAGCTATTCCACTCCGGAGGGGAAACCCTGGACTCATTGCCTCAGCACAAGCTGTCAGCACATCCAGCTGAGGAAATGACCTTGACTAAGAGCACCCATTTTTTCAGCCCATGTTGGTACCCAGGTGTGTGTGTGTAAGAGAAGTCAGGTGCATTGCATATTGTTTCCATTTCTCATTTAGACCTAGAGCTGTAAAATCTTCCTCTTCCTCCCTGAAAGAAGAAGGATTGTCCTTTACAGAGAAGTATACATGTACAATCAGATGAGACAGTCAACAGTATTTTTATCTCCAGTCATGTTTTTTTCTATGATGACTAGAAAAAACATTGAGAATTCAAGGCTATGCCTGATGAAATTCCTGCAAAAGCTGACACAGTTACACTTGTGGTTAAAATTATTCTGTGTACTCTGACAACATACACAAACAGCAGTCAGCACCTTAATTCTGCCAAGTTCTGCTTGCTCTTACCTGGAGATACTGACAGTGTCTCTAGAAGGACAGGCTGTTAAACCAGCAAGCTGCAGAATCATTTGCAACTGCTGCAAACTTTGCTGAACTGTTTTTCATACTGGAGAAGAAGGTGAAGCAGGGACTGACTGCCTCATAGGGCGCCACCAATTTTACAGAAGTGATGTTAGATGGTGTGATGTACTACAATATTGATAGATTTTTTTTAAATTTAGATATGCTCCTTTAGATATTTTTAAATTCTTTCACATTTTTTGTCTTTAATCTAGTGTATCTAAATGCATTTTTCTTTCCTTTGAGGGACTATCAGCATATATACTTTCCCTTCCCACATACTTTTCCAGGTGGTAAGAGAACATCTGGAGAGGCATAAACTGTGGACAAGGATTTTGGCATTTCAGTTTCCATCTATACTAATTTATGGCACCTAGAGGCCTGTGGACCTCCATGAAGTTTGTCCTTAGAAATTACTGTGTCCTAAATGCTTACAAGGAGAAGAACTGAGGATGCACCTGTGTGAAATAATTACATGATCTTCAATATTATATGTATATCTAAGGCAAACTACATGTATGTCTAGGAAGAAGGGGCGTTGATGTGTAAGTTTGCTGTTATAGATCCACCATCAAGCTCAGTAAACATCCTTTTATGGGAAAAGATCAGCAGTAAGTTTGTAAGAGGCAACGACAGTCTAAATGTCTGAGTCTATACTTTTAAGACTGAAAACAAGAATTGCAGTCATTTTACTGACAGTCTCCCCACACAAGAACATAAAATGATTTCTGAGGTTTTATATTTTTTCCACTTGAATTTTCACAACAGTGAAAATCCAGGTGGTGCTACTGCTGAGACTGTCACATAAAATTCATGGTGTGGTTCAGTTCACAAAAGTGCCTTGGAAACTGAGAATAAGGAGAGGACTCTGGTTTGGATAAGGACATCACCTTTGTAAGGTAATAATTTTTATTCTTTGAAGGAAGTTGCTATGTTTTAGTGCAGACTTTCACAATGAGAATGAGTGTTTGTGGAAAGGAAACTGCTTTCCATATACACTATTGTCTTTATATTTATCTAGAATAAGAGTTGTTAAGTACTTGAGTACTTCAGTTTCTGTGAGACGTTGGCTTACCAGCACTATTATTAATTCCATGAATTGTAACAGAAAAGCAAATTTTCATGAAATACACATTTCCTGCCTGGATTATTTTTTTTTTTAATTCTATTGATTGTCTAAGTGGAAATTATAAATACTCCTACAGATTTTTGCTTTAGTCACTGGAAGAGACTAGTACATAGAAGGTTCAGCTACATTATTTTCATATCCTTATACTATTCTTATAAAAGGATAGTATAAGGATATATAAGGATAGTATAAGTATGCTATCCTTATAAAAGAACTCAGTCTTTAATAAACACTTCTTCAAAAACAACAAAATCAACAAAAGCATTAGGTGCTTCATGTGATATATGTGTTATCAATACCATAAATGTATATGAAGTTGCTTACATCTAGCAGTTTATGCCTTAGCAAACTTTGCAGGATATTGAGCATAGAGAATCCTGCAAGTTTGGTTTTATTTTAAAGATTATGGTCTTTTGAATTAATCTTAATCAGGCATTGCACAAAATCAGCAGCAATTTGAATTAAGAAGTTAGATACCAGAATAGAATCTCTGTAAGAGCATTTTTCATCAATAAGAATCTGAAGACATTGTCTGGGATGTAAAGAATAACAGAGTTATTGCTTCGTTGATTTTTTTTTTTTTTTCAACTTGTCAGAAAAAAATCCTAGTTTCAGAGAGATTGCAAAATAGCGTAAATACCTATTACTAGGAACTGTGGAAATTTTAATACCAAAGCAAAAATACTCATCACTTGAGGGAGCTTCTTTGCATACTTTCAGGGATAGGTGAAAGGCACATTCTCAAACAGAAACAAAATCAGGGTTCCCAATAGATCAAATCATTATTATTCTAATTTGAATGCATCTTGTCATGCATTAAAAGCTAATGATGGACATAAAATGTTAAAAATGGAGACAACACTGTAGAAAAGGCAGAATGTTCAGCACATATTTGTCACCTGGTCTAACAGGTAGGGCATCCCAGCCTGCCTGTGATTAGTGTGGAGATGCCTACAATGTGTCCTTCTTTAAGCTCCTCCCTATTTCTCCCACTAGCCCTAAGAATTATTATTTTTTTTTAGTGTAAGTTGTTAGACCACTAAAATAGGGAGGCATGGAGAACAATCTTGCACTAAATGTTAATTTAAAGCCTCCTCAGGCAGTGCAGGTACTGAACCCAACTTCCATATTCAGAGCAAACGTTCTACTTGCCGTAGGTTAAAAAGAGGTCTGTAACCAGGCAGTAATTTTTCTCAAATGCGGCTTCTTTTTGTTTGACTGTGTTTTAAATGGATGTAGCTGTATTTTTGGCTGCCAAACCCAGTCTACAGAGAGACCCAAGACTGCTGCTGACCAGCCATGTGATATGGGCATAGAAGCAGATAATTTCAGTCTTGCTTCAGCATGAGCATAAACGAGCAGAGCTGGAACAGGACTGGCCCTCCTGCCGGGAGAAGCTGCAGAAGACTCTCTGCTCCTCTGAATTTTCTGTGTCATAGACAGAAGCTTCAAGGAAGTTTCATTGCTTTAAGAATGAAGGACACCTGAGCAGTTTTTGGGATTGCAGCTTGGCTTGTGATCTGTCTAACACCTCTTCCCATCTTCCATCCTCCCAGTGAGAGGGACCCAAGCCAGCAAACCTCTGGTTGCTGGAACCAACCCTGTTACACCGACTCGTTCACAGTACAACTGCTGGGGCCAACAGAGAAGGCAATGCCCCTCCATCAAATGGGAATAACGATTTTCTTTTCCCTTCTAGATGTTCTGAACTATAGAGATGGAAGTCTTGCACAGGAAGTAAGTTCCCATTTTAAAACAAGCCTGCAATATTGTTTGCCTGCAAAGAAACAAAGGTTACATGTTTCAAAAGTTTGCACAGTAAGTACTTACAAGCTGCACATTGTTTTTCATTACCAATGATTTGTTTTCTTGCAGAACAACTTCTTCTAAAATATTAAACACAGTCAAAGTGACTAATGCATTTTTTTAATCTAAGAACTGCTCAATTAAAAATTTACAAGGCACGCAATTTTGATTTCTGCCGACAATAGTCAAAACTTGTGTATAAAGATTAATTACTTATAAAGTAAAACACATCTTTTAAAAACTGACATTAAAATTGCATCTGCGCTGTATGTTGGATTTTATTCTACTCTCTTTGAGCAAAGGACTTCTGATGGACTTTTGGTAAAGTTTTATACTGCTGATAGAAATGCACTGTCTGAATTGAGTAGTTTTCAAACAAGCTGCAACTGAGAAGCAAACCGCATCTTCTTGTACTTTTGGTCCTGATGCATTCGTTATACCCCATAGCTATCCAACTAAACAATATAAAAAATACATGGAATTTTAAATTACATTATATTATAGTGAATTATAATCTTGCATCAAAGGATACTCATGTTTTAGCTAAAATTAGACAACTTCATTGAAATCATCTTCAAAAATATTTGTGGTTTTTTAACACTAAGATTTTGTACTGACTCTACATGATTGAGGTTTCTAATGACAGTAAAATATATATTTCTTTTACTATACCAAGACTGCCCTCTAGAGTCTCATTGGGCCGAAATAACCTGTGGTGTAACCTCTCCAGAATATCTTTGAAGTGAACATATTTTTACAGGGCCCATTATGCAGTGCTGCAATTTGAATGATACAATGGCTGCTTGGAAAAAGTCGGTACTGCAGTTTCAAGACAAAGATATGATTTTTTTTTTACTTAGTGTGAGCTTTGATAACTCAATGCAAAAAATACTTGTAAGCTCTTTGCTGCACAAATTTCTCATTTTAATTGAGTTGTAAAATATTAGAAAAATTATGAAAAAGAGACTAGTTTTAATGTCTTCCTAAAACAACATGAGAAATGTGTTTGTCTTTAAAAGATGTCAGAGGGAATGCATGCACAGGAACTGAATTAGGCTGGTACTTGTTCTTTCCTTGCAAGTGGTAAAAGGCAGCACTTCTCCCCTCTGAGGGTTGGATTAAGCTTCCACTGGAGCCAATGACAAACCCTAAGTAATCAAGGAAACAGAATTATTGCACTGATTGCCAGAAGCGTTTGTATTCAGTTGTTAAATTAATAATGGGTATCTGGTTCAATAAACAGTTGTGTTTCCCATTAAATTGTAGCTGTAGTGCTGCTTCTTATTACTTACCAATATATTATGCAAAAAAGGCAAGGGAAAGAGTACAAATGGGAAGGAAACAGACCCACACAATAAGGTTTTACATTAAATGATGCAATGAAACAAAGTTTTAGTGTACGCTTTCAACCACACATCACCTCATATTATTAGAACAGAGGCTCATTTTCAGATTAAAGGAATATAATTTTTAGTTACAAGTGTAATTTAAATTAAAGAGCATAAAATATTTTATTTTTCTTCTGTCAAAGAATACAATTTTCACTTATTTTGCTGCTTCCTTGCTCCCAGTAGGAATGGCTTGTTCAAATCAGATTGCATTTTGTATTTCATTATATATTCTGGGGCAAATCTGGAATAAGTAGCCTCATCAAGGTGACAGAAATTGGCTTCATTGACTTCAGATAAAGTCAAACGGATTTGGCCCCCCACTGATATTTTCTAGAATCTGCATTCATTCAATAATGTTTTTCTTTCCTCTCATAATTCTATAGGGAGCAACAAAAAAAATCAGTCAGGATCACAATAAATGGCACAGAACTAGAAACTGATTTTTTTGACTACAGTTTTGCTGAGAGTAATCTCGAGTCCTGTGTTCTATGGTCCCAAGTTCTGGCAATGCAACTGCATTTGAATTTGTCTTTCCAGGGAGTAAGTCCATTTTCTTGTGAGGAGCTGTGCAGTTATTCTTGGTAATTGTGACTGCCATGTGAAGAGTTACAGCCCATCGTTTTGGACATCTAGGGCCAGTTTCACACTGCGTGCTCAGAGCATGCAGCAGGAACACTGCACACACAGAGCACACAAGTCTTGTTTGAGTAGGTTGCAGGGGAAATATTTCCTTAGTATAACAAAGCAATAATTTACAAACATTGTGTTACACATCATAGACCTAAACTGACAAAAAACACCTACCAAGTAAACTTTTTTTTTCATCTGAAAGAAAGGATTGGAGTTTAATCTGATGGCCACTGCACTCTGTGGAACTCTGTCCATTGAGATGAGTTGGCTTCTTACTCATCCTTTCTTTCCTCTGTATGGTTGAAATAGCAGGAATCAATTTCGACCGTCTCCTAAACACATCTACACGATCTAATGATCACAGGATACTAGATGAAGAATACAAATGCCTCAGACATTTTTCTGTTATTGCAGAATACTATTTTTAATGCCACTTTCCTCACTATTTCCCTTGGCAATAATGGGAAAATATTCTACATTTCTCATTATCTCTTTTACATTGTAATAGGTTTCCTTTTTTTAAATTTTTTTTCCTATGGATCCTCTTATTCTGACTACACCTTGAAAATACTTGCAGTCATTCCTAACACCAAGATATGCTTCTATCTTTTAGGGAGTATTGATTTTTTTAAATCCTCTAATTTTGTTGCCTTCAGGCTGACATTTTTCACTATTAGGCCACTTTTTCACTAAAACAGAAACAAAGAAAAAAGAGGCATTTTAAGTAAAAAAGCTTACTACTGATTTATTTGAAAGTCACATCAGAGATTTTTCTCCACCTAGCCCTATTACAACCCTTATTTCAAAAAGAATAGATAATTTATTGGATTTGGGTGCTAAACAAAAGGGTTGCTGTATTTGCACTGTTTAGGAAGACATGAGGCACTTTATATAACCACCTGCTGTAATACATACACAAAAGATGTGAGCCAGAGCTTGCACTTGAAGAGCATCATAACCACTAACCTACAATTTACTTTGAGGCATCGCTTTCCCCGTGTCCCCATCTGGAGATGTTCCACTTTGTGTGAAACCACTGTGATAAAGAGTGAGCTTGTGACAATGACTCCACTGCTTGGTATTGATGTTGCTCCCCTGCAGAGTGGAACTATATTGTTTATGGCATTCTCACCACCCTACAAAAATGTCTGATTATGCTAGAAAAGGAAAGGCTGCAAAGAGAAGAAATCAGGAATTTGTCCTTACACCGTTTTCCAAATATTCCTTCTCCCAGTGATTAAAACAGTTTTTAAAGCCTAGAATTGTCTTTACTCCCCACAGTTAGAGAAGGGACTTGTGTGAACCAATTGTTGCCAAAGTGAACCACTGAACCACTGCAGATGGGGGGTCCATGGACCTTTCCATGCTCGCTGGTGCTGATGCAGAGCTGAGAGGACATGTCTGCGCTGCCCCTTGCACTGGCATTTATGCAAGCAGGTGAGCAGCCAGTTCCCACTCAAACCTTACAAAATCACTGATTGACTTTTGGGCAGACCAGCCTGCAGAAAAGGATCCCCTCTGCACATGCAGAAGGGTGGAAGGGAATGCATGGCATATGGAGGAAGGTACAGTAGCCCTCAGAGATGGAGCTGATATATTTTGAGCAGAATCAAGAGTCTGTAGCTGATATTAGAGAAGATCTAGTTCCTATTCTTCTTCAACATTTTTGCCCACAAACAGTTTTCTAATCCCATATTTCCAAACTGAAATTAATAATTTGCCTCAAAAAAATGCTGATGATTCCAATGTCTTCAAAGACATGTTTGGACTACACTAAAAATTTAACCAGAAATTTCAGCTAGAAATTAAACCGCAGATTTGGTACCTGTGAAGAAACTGCACCAAAACAGTTTTTAAATGGGAAAATCACACATTTCCCCATATTATAATCACTTGCCCATACTCTGTTCAAGATTAATTAGATTTGTTTTACTATTTCTTCAAGAAATAGAGGAAAAGAAGAGGAAAATAACTCAAGCACAAGGAATAGAATCTTAGTTGATTTCTGCCAAAACTTTCTTTCTTCTACTTATTTTCTCTTTCCACAATATCTTTCCCTCAACCAAACATGTTTCTTTTTACATGCTGGCCCTACCAAACTCATCCTCTCCCTCTAACAGCTATTACATGTGTAAGAACTGTGCTGCCTCTTTTAGAAGGAATTTGGTTTTCTCAGTGTTGTGTGACTGGCAAGAAAATTCTACTTCAGGTCTAGGTAGCTTTTTTAGTTTCAAAAAAAAAAAAAAAAACCCAACTTATTTCCAATCCTGAATCCTCACAATGCAATAAAGGAAGAATCATACCATTTAAAATTTCTAAACAAATCATTGTACAGGTGTCATCATATTTAAGCTGGTGGACAAGAACACTCAATTTGTGTGGCTTCATGTGTGGGTATATTCATTCCAACAGATATCCAATTAAGAAAATTAAGAAAAAATAAAGAATTAAATTAAGAAAAAAATAAGAAAAAATAAAGGTCCATGCAATTTTTTTCCCCTTTAGTCTCATTTTCTTGCTATTGCTCTGTAACACTGCAGTCAGGTAAGGATTAAAGATTCAATGTTTCTCCTGTGATGCAGAACAAGAGTGCTCCACTTAATCTGAAGTTGATTCTGAATTTTGGATGAATTCATCACACATAGCTATTAAGGGCACCACACCATCCTGCCTGCTGTGATAAAAATGAAACCAAAGTACACCCTGAAATCTTGTCCCCGTGTGGCAGATGAGTCATGCTGGTTCCCCAGAACAGGAGGTGCACATGGAAGCCTGTCTCTGGAAACAATGACAAGAGCTGCATTGCACTGTGAGTCTGCACCAGTGGTGCTGGAATTAAAGCAGATCTTGGAGTGATTATGCTTATACATTTTAAATTAATTTTTCAAAAGCAGATTAAAATAGCCCCTTAGAAACCCTTCAGGTTCTGAGATATTCTGTTGAGCTAGCATGGTCCCATTCTGAATTTATACAATGTCCCTTGTATATTTTGAAATTGCTTTAGAACATCCTTCAGGCCTTCTTTAAGGACCTTTCTGAATTCTTCCCATACCTTTTGAATTTCTTGTTCTATTATTTGCTGGATCCCAGAGGATGTTCAGCTTACCCTCCTCAGCAGTCTTTCACAGCTGATATCAACTCCATAGCCCCCACAACTTCTCACGACACCTTCATTGTGTGAAAAGCAAAAAATCCTGAGACTGTTGTTTCTTCTGGTGCTTTTCCACAGGCCTTAGAACTGTCTATAATAAATACAGAAACAGCTTGTCTATACTAAATACAGAAACAGCTTCATCACCCACAGCTGGCCCCAGAGTTCCTCCTTCCTACCCAAAGTATGCCTGTACTAAATGTTTCCATCTGATAGCACATTTGTGCTGCCCAGTTCAGTCTTCACTTTGTGGCTCTTTCTTCATACAGAACAAATTTCTTCTACTTCAAACAACTCCAAAACAAAAGAAATACATTCGTAAGCTGCGATGGCAGAAAGGATGGCAGGTAATGTCTTTGGTAATAAATGCACTCTTTCTATCCTTATTCCCATCCTGGGAAAAAAACCTACTTTTTTCCTTCCCTTCAATAATTGCAGATGTTTATACTCCTAGAAGAACAGGGAAAGGTGCATATAGATGCTGTCCTGTAGACATAATAGAGCTGATAAAGATCTTAAATACAGTTCAGTGAAACATAAGACTAGGACCTTCCTTGAGTCCTGGTTCTTGATATCACAAACAATTGTATCCTAAAACTGATTTAATAAATGTATTTCATTTAACTTCAAAGTTAAGTCTTTTTAACTGCAATGACTTCCCTGAAAGAACTAGAATAGCGCTTAGGATGCTCATCATTTCAGACCTAAATGCATTTACAATCTTTTTATCTCTATTTCTTCTTATGCCAACACTGCCTTTTAATTAAAAAAGTTGTTTCCCCTCACTGTGTTTACACATTTGATATATTTATAGATTGCAATCATAGCCTCCTCTATGCTACAGTCTGCTCATATGAACAAGTCAGTCTTCTGCAGTGTCCTTTCCATAAATATTGGTTCTCTGGCTCTCTGGTCTTAGCCTCTCTGTGCACCTGACGCCAATTCAGTCTGTTGCTTCTGGGCTAAGAGAAACACCTACCCTGTAAAGCCTTACAACGTCAAAATCCAATGTTGGTAACCCTTCTCCATCTCTATTGCCTATCCCTGCAGTATTCTGGAAATCTTTGATATTGATGAAGCTGTTGACTTTGTGCCAGTATCCTCCAAATATCTCCACCACAATTTTGATGCTCAATCAAGAAAAAATTTTAAATTATTGACTCAGAATTTCATGAGTCTTCCTGGTAATATCTCAACTTTATATTTCAGCCTGTGCCTTTCAGTACTTACTATGTGCTCCTGTCTTTGCTCACCTATTTCCCTTACTTCCTACCTTCCTTACACTTTCTCCAGTAAATCCCATTTTTCTCAATTTTGCTTGAGGTTTCCCATGTGGCAATTCTTCAGGCCACTGATGCAAATCAAATTGACAAAATCTACTCCCTCTGTCAGTCCCACAAGACTGGCTTTGATTTGTTCTTACTGCACTTTGCCTAATTTTTTCTTTCAATAGTTGATCATCTTTCCTCTCAAAAATATAAGATGCACTTGAGGTTCCAAGGCCTGCAACAATTTTAATCGTATTCACTTTTCAACTCCAGTTCCTACCCCAATATTGTTCTCATCTGTTGACTGTCAACAAGACTGTTGAAAAATCTTTCTTGAGATGTTTGGACTGGACATTCCTTTGCCAGCTCTTTGAAATTGTTTGATTTCCCCCAGCTAGAATTCAATAACATTTCTTGAGCGTTCCTCCTGTCTCAGTTGAAGATATTTCTGTTTCAATAATCTTATTAAAATTTTCCATCATTTTGCCCCTAATAAAGCATCACATTATTTGAAACTGAATCAAAGTATTCACTTAGTTTTGACGCTAAACTGAAAGTGCCTTCCATCTAGAGGTCAAATAGTCATGGTGTAGCAGATTTACATCTTCTTTCGTCTTTGTCATTTGTCATGCTGTTCTCTGCAAGATCTACTTCACATTGAGTCTCTTCCTGTTGTTAACATCCTCCTTGGAGTTCATCCAGTTAGCTCTGAAGTCCTCCCCCATAGGTTTTTTTATTGATTTGAGACAAATTTTAATAACATCAGCATCTTTGGTTTAATGTTGAAGGCTCTGGGATTTCATTCTACATGGATTCAGTATCCAGTTCCCTTTATTTATTCAGGTTTACCTTACATAACTATAGATCTTTTTATATTTAGCCTTACATTTAGCTAATGCTGAATTGACTTGTGATCACCAAACTAAGTTTTCTTTCCATTTCTCATTTCACTTAAATGTCCTTATCATTAACCAAAAAGAAGCCTAAAATAGTAACATCCCCTGTTTTAGCAGTGAAACTTTGGTTGAATAAATAATTTGCTTTGATATAACATGGAATATCTGAATCATACCATGCCTATGACGGTTTATTTAGGAATTTCTGTATTTTTGTGTCTTCTGCAAAACGGTTCAAACCTGTTTCAGCTCTCATTTGTATCCTGTTCTTGTTCCTGGCAGAAATCACCACTGTTATATTACATCCAGATTTACACTACAGCAGAGGTGAGCAGATAATGTGCTTCAGTAAGAAAATCTTATTAAAATGCAATCACGTGTTTAATTTACAAATATAACCAGTAATGTTTTTAAAAAGATTCCTACTTCAGCTGCATAAAAACAACAGAGATCTTCAAGTTTATCAACTCCATCAATCTCAGAAATTATAAGCCTATAGGGACCTATGTGACAATCAAGTTTCTCCCCCTCACCTCTATAACATAAGGTGCTGACTCTCTCCCACAACAAAAGAATATTTTTACAGAATCTTTAAATTTTGCATGTGAAGATGGAGAATCCATTGCTTTTCCTGTTAACTTGAATTTGTCTATTTTTAACTAGAATTTTTTAATGCAGGATTATACACTGGATTTTACAAAATCCTCTACGATTGGAAATTTTCTCTTTTCTGCCACACTGCTTTCATATCACTTTTCAGACTTCTTTTTGATAAACTAATTGAGCATTTCAAATTTCATATTTTACTGGTCTTGTATTTGATTGCCTTCCTCAGTTTCCCTACATAGTTTCAAAAATATGGACAATAGCTTGGAAGAGTCTTAGTGATACTCCCATTTCTAATGCAACTTGCTCTTCTCTTATTCATTTATACTTTATTAGTTGTTTTGGGTTTTTTTCCTGGAAGATTCATAGGACATTAGCAAGTCATTACCATTATTGGAATGTGTGTCACAGGGGAGTGCTGGAGTTGTCAGTTCACCCAGATTAGATGAGTGATGTTATTTTGGCCTTGTCCTCAGACAAAACACAAAATATCAGTCACAAATGGTGCTGCTGTGCTGTGCCCCACACTGATCCAGACTCTCTCAGGTGTTTTTCCAAAATGTTGAGTGCACACACACACCCCCCCAACACGCAGAATTGTACATGCACACACAAGCATAGACACTACTGCTGCCCTGGGGGAGGGAAGGGCAGAGTGGGAGGGTGAGTAGGGAGGGATTGTCTGTCTCTGTTGTAAGTCTGAGAGTAAAGTTAGACATTAGATTAAAGAAGTAGAGACTGAAGCACCCTGATGCTTGGCTGCACTACTGAATAACCTTAGAAAAGAAACGTTAATGTGGTCCCTGATAGGTGACTCACCTGAATGAAGGGAAAATGCTGTGACAGTAACAGCTAGTGAGTGTGAGTCAAAATTAATATTGCAGGATGAGATGTCTACTTTCCTGAATTCATAATTGCATAGCAATGAAAATATAATAATTGTCAGATACTCTGCTTTTCCTGACTTGGTCTTTCTATAATTTTCAATGGTCACAATTTGTTTGAATTGAAATTCAAGAACTGCAAAACTCAAATGTCAATGGAGTTTTAAGCTGTCCTGCTGCTAACACTATATAAACTGTAATTTTAAGAACACAGTAGATAAAGAATAGCAGAATAATCCTACCAGAAAACCATTAATCTAATGACTCTGACCAGCAGAATATCACTTCCAGATATACCAATTTCAGTCATACAGAAACTTTTAAAAGAGAGCTACTACTGGCTTATAAGAAGACAGCACTTTGAGAAGAGAGTTTAACAGGGTAAAATTATCCATATATGCAATAGTGTTTAAACCCTTCTGCAAGAAAACTTTGTTTGCCTCATGGATTTTTTATTGACCTAAGGTTTTTGTTTCAAAGACCACAAGCTCTGTATACTTTTTAGTACTTAAAACATTGTGTTTCCATGTTCTGGACACTGCAGAATGGTCTCTAAAGGGCTTCATTTTAGTCTCTGAATGCACTCATGCAGCCTCAGGTTTTTCAGGGGCAAAGAAGTGAAGTTCACTGAAGAGCCCTTTGAAGTTTGGGTGGAATATCGCTGTTCCAGCAGTTAAGTGATGCATGGCACCTTCATCATTTTGCAGCTGTTGGAAAATCTCAGAAACAATAATGTTTTTGTCCGCTGCACTTTTCTATGTTTTCAAAGAAGCAACATGACTTACCTTATGTTTAACTCCAAAGTATAAGTGCAGCCTGTAACAAATAAATGTAAGCGGTGTAGGCTGGAGCCCTGGGACACGTATTACTTATACATATCTTGTTGGTAACAGAACATAAATACTTCACTAAAGTCTCCATTTGTAATTTGTGCTGAACGTTTCTGAACATATGAAATATGAATTACATTTTGTAATGGCCCTTTGTGTTGAGGTCTAGCGGGAAAATATTGTTCTCCATGAGACAAAGTAAATTGCAATGATTCCTGAAGGGACTTGACTTTTGTACAAGAAAATACATTTAATCTGACATAGTTACTCTAATGATCTCTCATGTTATCTTTTATTGAACACAAAATGAGGTACAGCCATCAAAGTTTAGCATGCTACTGAGTGCACCATCATTAGAATACCAATATGGGGCTAAAGGGAATTTACTTAGTTCTACACTCTTTTAGGGGCTCGCAAGTTCAGTGCAGTGCTCCGTGCCACCTGGTATTTAAGGGAGGGAGGCTTGCAAATTGTGGGTTTAGGAACATGCACTCAAAAGAAGTTAGAAACAATCATTCTGTCTTCACGTGTGTGAGGCATCAAGGGACCTTTTGAGAGGAAAGGGGTAAGAGGGGAACAATCACCGACTTCAGCTACGTACCAGGACATGCCAGAGAAGGCCAGAGCAAAAGAATGAGGGCAACAGGCTTGAGAGAAGGAAAATTCCAATTAGATATTAGGGAAGCTATTGCCCAGGGAGGCAATGGGATTTCCTTCTTTGGGGGTGCTCCAAACTCAACCAGAAAAGGCCATATACAACATGGCCAAAATTCACACCTAGATCTCACTTCAAAGTCAGCCCTGGTCTGAGCAGGGGTTTGGGCCAAATGCCACCAGAGGTGCTTTCTGAGCACATGACTGCATGATTCTATAACCTTATTTTATTATAATGTATCTATTATGTAAAACCCTATTCCATCTGTAAAATGGAGCATATTTATCTATACTCCATTTTACAGACGAAAAAGGGTTTTGAAAGAAGGATATTAATACAATATAGTTCCATGTGAAGAATTGAAAATTGCTATTTTCTTCTATTAGAAATATGACTAATAATACTTTTAAAAAGTTAAAATTAGCCTCCAGCTTGTTATATAAGACCGAATCAACTTCAGCACAGGGTTTTATTAGCTTTTTACATTTTAAAGATATTCTTAATATACAAATTATTGTTATACATTAAATTCATGACTATTTTGCTATGTCCATAATAGCACTTTGTGCACCTGATTATTTTTTCTAATCTCAGCACAGGATGAGGCAGCACTGTGGAGAAATGGCAAGGTGGGAGGAGAATTTAAATGTATGTAATTTAAGCCTGCTAAGGCTGCACTTTAGAGAATTTTGGTTCTTTTTTTCAGTTGGGTTTGGTCTTATTTCTCCATAAAGAGGGATCAGACATTTTTCATTTTTAATAATCTTATTTGCAAAGCTTTTCCCAACATTTTTTTTTACATAGAAATATCACTCCAACATCAAAGCAAGCTCAGCAGAAACAGTTGCTCCCTGTCATTGATTTCAGTTAAACTAACACAAAGTGCTCCTGATACTTGCAAAGGCCTCTTGCAAAGCCCCGCATCACATGCTTGATAGTACACAGTTTCTTTCTAGGATTTTGATGTTTGAAAAAAGATTTGGGAAACTGTCTAGCCTCTAGTGATATCCATCATAACACTAAAGATTAATCTCAGTTCAGTACTGGTACCGTAATTCAGAGTCCAGCAAATGTTTGTGGCATTCGTGTATTTTTCCATGCCTTCACACATTTGACTTCATGTCACATATGATAGCAGCAATTAAGTATTTTAAGTACATAATGCTTGCTTGTTATCTTTATTATAGCCTTTTAATATGCTAACCATACTCTCATCTTTAACTTTTCATGAATGTGGTTTGGGATAAAATTGGTGTGGGGTCTTTATTTTCATTCTGGGAGATAAGGACATGAATAAAGTAGAAGTTTTCAAGTACAGAAGTTGTAACTTGTGCAAGGCTTTGCCTTACTCAGCTTAGACCTTTAGGGAAGTTGGGAATAGATAAAATAGCTATTATAGTTTGGAATAGATTGACACAGCTTTTTGTAGTAGTAGTTTCTTATTCTCAGTTACTCTCAAGCTGCTGAAGAATGCAAAACATTTGAAGACTGAATCTGAATGGGCAGGAAGCAGGTGTATAATTTAAAGGGCAACACTTAACTGAGGAGATGCACAACTCTCACTCAGTTCTGGGTTTTAGTATAAATATAATATTCTCTGAAGAAGATTAAGGAAGGTCATAAATATTTCTACCTATATTGCTGTCACTTTTCATTAAAAAGCTGTTTGTTTAGTCTTTTCAATTTTTTTTTTTTGATTACTTAGCTTAGTTAAATGCTGTTATTTCTTGATCAGAAAGCAAAAGTGGGAGTTTTGAATATTTTAAAAATAAATTAAGACATGGAATTCTGGTAATATTTAAATCCAGCACATTTAAAAGCTTTTAATGGCTATATTTCTTGGAAGAATTTTACTCACAGAAGTGCTCATTAATAATTTCCTGAACTTTTAATATAAATTGCAATTGCCATGGAGTCACATTATTGTGGCATCCTGTAGTGATGCTTCCCCAAAATATTTCCCTGGTATCTTATCAGTAGCTTTGGGAGCTAGAAGTCATTAATTTTTTACTTAATAGTCCCTGTGAGATTTTTCCTCCGTGACTTTGAAACTATTTTGAACCTGTACAGAATTTTGGTATTTACAACATCAATCCATTTACACCACATGGCAATCAGTCCAGCAAACCACAGCATCTGCCTGGTAACTGACTGCAGTATTCTTCTGAAATTCTCTTTCCACGTCATGACCATGAACCATTTACTCCCATGGTCAGCTCAAAAAATGTTCTCTTTTTCATAAGTAATGAAATAAGATTAAAATGCTATTAAATTGATAGTTTTATAAATATTTAATGCAATTTGACAACCGAAAATACTATGCAAACCCAAATGATCATTTTCTTTAAACCTAACAGCCTAACAGTACAGGCAGGACAAGGTTTGTAGGAGTAACATAGACAAATTAACCTAGAGCCCCTGTTTTAATAAATGGTGTTACAAAGCTTACCCTGCCAACTGCACTAAGGATAATCTAAAATTTTGCAGTTTAGGTCACATCTAGAAATGTTTTTGTAGCATCTTGTTTGTCTCTTATTTTAAAACCTGACAGACTTTTCTGCCAATAAAGTGTAATAAAGAAAAGCAATATATAAAATATTTCTTTTACCAAGAGTAAAATGAAGCATAGCTACTTTTGAAAGACACGAAAGGGAATCCAGAAGGGTTTCAGGTTTTTTTGTCGTGCCTTTGTGAATGGAATAGCAAGAAATAAAAAGTTTGTTATCTATCATACACCATGCAGCAAAAATCTCACAGATCTTGAAGTGCCTCTTACCACAGAAGATATTAATTATCCACCAGAGATTTCACCAGAATAATCCCTATTTCTCAGCCTGGCCTAATTTAGCAGTCCCTCTCCTTGTCTCTAAAGCACGTATACACTCAGCTTCACTTACATGTCAGATTATGTAACTCAGATTAGGCATTAAGCATATGTTTAAACCATTTGGGACTTTAATTAAGCAACTAGTGAAAAAGGCTGGCATCATAATGCTAGAATTCATTTTAACAGAAAAGCTTGGAAGCAAGAATTCCAGCTAGATAGTATGAAAGAAAATTGATACCATTAAGCCCAAAATACCATCAAAAAGCTATAATTAATCAGTAATAAAATGGTTCTGCTGTTTTGAGCTACAAGATCAGGAATGCAATTAAAAAAACTCTAATAAACAAAAAATATATATTTAAATAATAACACAGAGTTTAAACTAGGAAATTTATTTGCTGAGGAAGATAGGTATACTAAGAACATATCAATTAATGTTTTATTGCAATCTGGTTTCAGGCCATAAATTTATAATTTTAGCTATCCAACAGTGACAAAATAAATCCCAGTAATTCTTATAAATCTATTTCTATCAGGTAACAGAATTTGGAAAAGTTGATGAATAATCAGTGGTTTTGTTTTAAGAGCAGAACAGAAATGCTGATCAAATTTTTGAGTTATTGCCTTATTTTTAACTTTTCCTTATTTTCCTTATTTTTAACTTTATCTAGAGACAATATTAAAAATAGTATCTACTGAACTTAATCATTAAATCTGCAATTCTGCATCATTTTCACATAGCATTTCAAGACACTTCCTGGAAAGCCATTTCTGACACTATTTTAATAACTGTAATGGGTACTGAAACTGTAACCAGAGTGCAGGGAATGGACATAAAGCTGCCCTTGTATCATTACTTTCAAAGGGAAGTGTAATGAGCAGGCTAATAATCAATGGCTGGTTAATGGAGGTGTAGTGAAAACATCAAGCAAATTAAATACCAAAATAAGCAAAAAGATTCAATTTGCAAGTCAATAACTTCTTTGGGGGGTTTTCTAGACACATTAACTACTAGAAATGGGAGCTTCTGATTAAATATCACAGGCACAGAACATAGCTGGGTCTCCAGATATTTGGTACTATCTAACATTTCTACAGAGATTCTTCTCTTTCCCCCCACCTGAATTCTACTAATGGACTGCATGGCTGCTGCTCTTATAAAGGGAAGGATTTGAGCTGAAAACACTTCCAAAGATGTTCTTCTTTCAAACAGGCAAAAGGCAGTGCAAAGTGATGTGCTGTCTCATTGTACCTAAGTTTTAGTTATTTCTGCATCTATGATGTTCATACAGAAAATATGTTTTCAAAAATAATGAGATGTATACTGTTCTGTTGCAACACTTCTATTTTTTTTTTTTATTTGAGCTGAAAGAAATATTAGGCTGCCTTAAAATTCAATTATGTTATTTGGGGGTAATGCAAAAATGCTTTATTTTGTGGTGGAAAACTGAAAAAAATGTACAGAATTTTTAGGTTACAGAAATGCCATAAAGAAGGAAAACAACTAAGAATTTCATCCCAGTGTTGCCACTGGTACCAGGGTTGCTCTAGACAGGCATCTTTTTGAGTTCTGCATGCTGAGTTATGCATGTAAATCCCTAAGTTTTGACCATCACTTTTCCTAATTGCTAACCTAAACTTTAAAACAATATTGCAAATATTAACAGAATATGAATTTGTCTTAAGAAGCCAGTGTGATTTGTTCAACAAGATATTTGCAATGTCTGCCCACACTGAATCAAATGCGGCATGTGGCTCATGGGGTTCAGTTCAACTGCAGAAGTGCTCGACAGAGTAAGAATTTGCTTATTCTTAGTGATAAATATGTATTCTGACCCTCTGTTGTCTGGCAAAACACAAAGAGGATGGATAACATTGCATGTAAATACCTAATGACAAGTGCCAGGATTAATGTGACCAAGCCTGGCAGAGAGATAGACCTACTTGCTGCATATTCTGCTAATGGATCAAAAGAAGAATTGTACTTGCACAACGAGTTGCAGCAGAGGTTAATATATCTTGTAGGAAAAGGGAAGATCCCAATCTCCTAACAACAGCTCAAAGGAAAAATCCCTCTTCGGCTCTTCCTAGGACAATTATATCTAGAATCTAATTGTTGGGGTTTGCTTTAGTTCAAAATGTAACATGGCTGTCTACATGGTTTGCAAGCAGTTCCTTGTTCAACAGAAATATTACTGTTCTATTAATTGTATCTCATAAAAATCAATGTTAACTGTACCATGCATTTATGGGTACAAGAAAGTTTTATTTTATGATTTGACTTGTTTACAAGAAGTCTTCGTGTGTTTTGTGTGAAAGAGGTGGGGTTTGGTTTCTTTTTAATTTTTTCTTTATTATTTTATTCTGTAAAGAATTATTACTCAAAATTTTAATATAAATATAATTATAATTTTTTTTCACCTTAACTATTTATTCAGGAGATGATCCATTTCAGCGAGAGAGAACACTTTTTACATTTAAACTTTACTGACAAATTCTTTATGGGAACCAAACCATGCTAAGAAAAAAACATTCTGAGCTCATGCCAGATCTTTCTGTCTCTTTCTACCTGGCTCAATACAGAGGAAGGATGAGAAAGAGTGGCATCCTGCCATGGCCATGCACAGAGGTCTCACTCAGGAAGGATAGATGGAAAATATCACCTTCCTGGAGGGAGAAGGCCTGTGAGGATGGGGATAAGCTGTGCAGGGATGAGGATGCTAGCATGGATTTTGGGACATGTACTGACTCTGAGCATGTTCATGCCTTCTTGCTGCTGTGCTCAGTGCCCCCAGCTCTGTGTCACAGCCTGCTTTTCCCACATGCCCCGCGCCAGGATGAGCAACTCAGGAAGATCTTGACACTCCATCCTTTGTCTTCGCCCATCCTGGAGGTTGCTCTCCCACAAAAATTACTCTGCAGGACTTATCTGGACAGCTGGCAGCCCCCTGGTAAGGAAGGTCTGTCTGTCTGTCTGTCTGTCTGTCTGAAGGGAGAGGAACTTTCCGGATGCGTCGCGGGGATGTACTGGACCTCCAAACACCAGACTGCCTCCATAGGCTGTAGCCTGGCTTCATGAACCAGCTAACAGAGCAAGACAGAGATGAGCAAGCTGAGGTGCCATGCCCCTGGGAGTCAGCTCTACATAGCTCAGACACTTCTTGTTATGTCAATTCAATTTCCCTTCTTTGTCCCCTCGAGTATAACATCCTTCTGGCCTGACACCACCGACTTTCCCAGATTAAAACTACTTCACCAATGCTGGTGTAAACTGCTGTTTACTTGATCACTTCTCCTCTGCTTCTTTCAGTTTCCCATCCATGGACCCAGGACCACCCTTGACTCACAACCCTCTAGCCCAATTCTTTTCTCTCATGGCATTTGGCAGCCAGTCATGTTCCCTGGCATTGGCTGGCACAAGTACTTCAGCATGTTCCTGTGACAAGCACCACTCCTTCAGGAGTGCGTGGGAGCTCACATGGCTGACCAAAGGCTGCATTTTCTTGTGGCCTGATAAAGCTTTTTTATTGCTAGAGCTCTCTAAGAGGCAGTATCTGCCTTCTCCACAGCTGACTAATGGCAGCCCTGCTCTCCAGAAGAGTGCCAGCCATTATTTTCATCTTCTCTGGTCTACCCAGCTGGCAGAGAGAGCCCCCTGCCAGGTAACTGAGGATGTTGGTCACTGTATATTGTAAACAGTTCTGCAAGCCCCAGTGCTGTCAGGTTGCTCTACCACTTTCCTGTACAGAGCAGGATGCACAGACAGACAGTTGCACTTAGGCAACAGTATGGAAATTAATCCTGGAAGGAGGCCCACTGTCACTGCTCACACTATCCTCAGCAGCTACCAGATACTCAGCATTTCCAGAAGGATTCCTAAGTTGCTACCACTGAATATTCCTCTTTCACAGCAACCACGTTTTGTTCCGATCTCTCACATTATAAGAACACACACAAACATTTCCCCCACACGTGAGGAAGGCTGTGCCAGGAGACATTCCACTCATAAGAAGAACACCTACAGAGGTTCAGACCAAAGGCCCATTTCATCCTGCATTGTGTCTCTAACTGGGCGCTTTGAGAGAAAACATCAAAGAAAAGAATGGAGTAGTATCTCCCTACAGTATCTCATCCCCAACTTTCAATAATTTGCAGAACAAGTCTATTTAATCTTTTCTTGTACAGAAATCATTCCTTATTTCAGATCCCCTTCCTGTCACTGTTCTCCACTCATTTTCTAAGTTTTTTAATATCCCTGGTTTTTTTTATTATGAAGAGGGCCAGAACTGTCCCTGGGTACAGCAGTGTTTTATATAATGACATGATAATGCTTTCTATGTTATTCTCTATTTCTGTCTCAACAGAAATATTACTTGTCTCTTGATAACAGCTAAGTGCTGAGCAGGTGTTTCCAGAAATCTTATAAAAAAATCCTTCTCTCACTAATACATATTCAAAACATAAGCAAGAGTCCCCTCCCCTCAAAAAGAAAACCCTCAGGCAAAACAGTTATTTGTCTAATTATAAAGGTGAAAATGCTGTTTTGCCAAAGAATAAAAGGAAAGCCTTGCACAGTACACTCCTTGCAACGCAAACAAGTTCATATTCTTTCTGGAAATTTTTTTTCTGGCCGTTGTGATGTTGAGTGAATTCATTATCTCCATCTACTGACCTCTAAGTCTTAAGGAGTCAAGATGTCATTCTAGATATTTCCAGTGCATTTTCCTCTGTGCACTTCCTGCTCACACTCTCAGCTTGCTGAAGTGAAACAGTCCAATTATGCAAGAAAGGCCCTTAGGTTCCCTGCACATGTATTATTAGGGGTGCTGGTATTAACTCCATACTTATGACTTTCCATTAAAGAAATATTCAAAAACCTTTTCTTGAGAACTCAAACATTTCCAAAGTTTGCAAGACACCTTCTTTGTAACTGCACAACTGAGGTAGGGAAGACGGTTTTGGAATAGATCAATGTAATTAAATCCAGTTTTGAATGACTATGAAATACTGAAAAATTACCAGTCACTGACTTCAAAGAGATTGGTAGTATCAACAAGGTAAATATATATACATACAAACATACATACACACACACACACACACACATATATATGTATGTATAAAAATGTCTTGTTACTCAGATGAGCATATCTGTGAGAACAGGTAGCAGAGATTCATACTGGTGGCTCCAAGTGAACTCAGATCATCCCATGTCCCTCCTCTGCGTCTTGGTGATGTCATGGGAAGTGGATTGAAGTGCAGTCTTGAAACTCAATTGACAAAAATGGCTTTTATTAGTGTTTTCAGGCCCAGCCTGACTAAACACTTTGCACAATTATGGAGCATCCAGGGAGGCTGGTAAGCAGAGGACAACCATGAAAAATACTGCATAAAACAGATAAGATGTTATTCATCATATGTTTTTCTGATCAATGAAAATTAAGGAAAGTAATTGCTCAGCTCTGTAACCTAGATGCGTAAGGTGCCACATTGGTTGTAAATTTGTAAATTTAGTATGTCTAGGCATACAAAGTATCTTCATGAGGTATTCTATGTCCACTAGCTTAGACTTCAGGCACAGAGAAACTGCTGTGATTATGGTCTTCTTCTCCATGCCAAAGAACCAGGCAGAGGACCAGCTTTTAAGGTTTCAGCACTCTGAAATTCTATGGCATGAGACATGAGAAACCAATGAGCCTCTCTGCCTCTTGGACTCAGCTTGTCTTTGTCTGTCAACATGGACAGTTCAGATGAATCTTTGGCCAAAGATTTCCAGCATAATATAACCCTTTGTCTGCACCAGAAATTTATCCAGTGGGAGATTTATCCAGTACAAGCTTCTAAAGAGCTCATCCAGAGAAGATGATAACCATACAGTCTGTGGCTGTATGAGTCTGTGACTTATGTTCACTCTATAAGATCTTAAAACATGACTGTGACTCTTTCTGAAGAGTGGTCTCACTCCTTCCTCCATCAACTCCTCATTCTTCTGAAATACCAACCACTCTTACTTGCTGTCTGTATGTTTTCCATTTTAAAAAAAAGTAAAATAAAATACAAATATACTTAACCTACCTTCAGTCAAAAGCTGTTTATGTTTTGCAGCATAATTACGTTAAGTATCTCATTAGGACCTCCATCTAGGGTATACAGAAGCAGTAGCAACTTCAGCAAAGCATTTAGAAGGAACATAAAAAACACCCTTTAGTCTAGGCTCGGGCCAGGAGTCTGGAATGATGGATATCAAAATTCTGTAAGATTGCCCAGGGCAGTAAGGAAATACTGAAGCATCATGTAAATTCACAGAATTGTTGTCCCAATATTTATGTAATGTTCGGGTTCAAATCCACATAATCAAGGTGTGTGTGTCATCAAGAGGGATTTGAATTTGAAAACTAAGAGAACAGCAGCTGCCAAAAGGCACAGACGGCTGGACACTTCAGTGTTCTTTTTCTGACCTTCAGTTTAAATTTCTGTGTAACTCACTGTCATTACATCTACCCTGCTTGTAAAAGTATGAGTAGATAGGAGGAGAAGCTGACACAGGAGACCTGTTTTTCCTGAGACCTCAACCCACTACAGAGCCATCATTGTACAGGTTGGGACACTGTGAGCCTTAACTTTAAACAAGTACATTTCTGTGCCTTGTGCTGTGGAAAATAAATTCAATCTGTCCTCAACTCACTCTAGAGTTTCAAAAACTGAAGTGTCAGTGAACTCCTGATTTCTCTTTCATCCAACCCTGTACTTTTTTAAGCCCAAGTCATTATTTCTGAGCAAGCCAACCCATTATTTTGGATTTTTCTTGTTAACACCATGTCACAAAAGGGCTTGATAAGGAGCCTCTAGGAATTGAGTAGAAAATGTCCCCAAAACAACAGCAGCAACAGCAGGAGGAACCAAAGCAGTTCCACAGAAAATAGTGGGATGGTAGAGGGCAATTACTGGGAATCATAGAAAAAAATAATAGAATATCCTGAGTTGGAAGGGACCCAAGAGGATCATTGAAGTCCAACTCCTGCCCCTGCTCAGGACACCCCAAGAGTCACACCACGTGCCTGATAGCAGTGTCCAAACACTTCCTAAGTTCTGTCAGCCTGGTGCTGCGACCACTTCCCTGGGGAGCCTGTTCCAGTGTCCAGCCACCCTCTGGGTGAAGAAACTATTCCTAATATCCAACCTAAATCTCCCCTGACAGAGCTTCAGGTCATTCCCTTGGGTCCTGTCACTGATCACCACAGAGAAGACATGAGTGCCTGCCCCTCTTTCCCTCACGAGGAAGTTGCAGACTGCATGGAGGTCTCCTTCAGTCTCCTCCAGGCTGCACAGACCAAGTGACCTCAGCTGCTCCTCATTCAACTCCCCTCAAGGCTCTTTACCATCTTTGTTGCTTTCCTTTGGATGCTCTTCAATAGCTTAAGGACTTTTTATATTGTGGTGCCCAATATATAACGGTTGAGTTTTCCTTTTCTCCTTCTGTATGAGACTATATTCCTAGAAGTGGGATCATGCATTGCAATTTGACCCATGAAGACCAGGACACCTCAGATATCCCAAATGGACTCTGGCACAATATTCAGGGTGAAAAATCACAGTGTCACTGGTTATGAATCCTGTTAGGGCTCTGAAACTTAAACGAAGTTGCCACCACACTAAAATGTCAATTAAATGCTTGCAATCCAACTTGAGATGAAGAGTTCTTTAATGAAAGCAGATTTCCACTCAAGAAAATAAGAAGTTTTCCAGGTTTTTTTGGTTTGGTATTTTTTCAAGTCACTGTTTCCATTTAATTGATGGAAAAAAATTTCTTATGAGAATTGGGTTACTTCTGCCAAACTTTTCATTTTAAATGCATTTTTTTCCCAAAATCACATTTAAAGATTCCAGACAGATGTAATAATTTGGTTTTTTGTCTGTGATAATGCTTATTGGCTCTAACTACATTGCTGTAAGCATTGTTCACACACAGAAATAACAGTGCTTTCCCAAGGCTGCTCTCCAGCTCCCCCTTTTCTCACCTCCACAGGTGATCATCCTGTGGAGATTACAGCCAACCAACCTGCCAAGCCTATCTAACACTGTCACACAG
This sequence comes from Fringilla coelebs, assembly GCF_963513975.1. NCBI lineage: Eukaryota > Metazoa > Chordata > Aves > Passeriformes > Fringillidae > Fringilla > Fringilla coelebs. The sequence goes on from NC_140028.1 coordinate 65,286,880, forward strand.
TTAGACTGGGTAATAAAGAGAGCAAAATGTGAGAGGAGCAAAATATCCAAGCTTCTCCTTATCATTTAGCTTCAAACATTCAAGGAGACTTCTTAGAAAGCTTAAAAGAAGGGATGAGAAATACCCCAAGGTAAAACTTGGTAGCAAGAATCTCTAGATTATTTCTTTTTCTGACATACTGAATGATTTAATGAAACATAAAATGTGTGAACCCAGCTCAGCTCTTTGGGAAGAAGGATTCAAAACTCAATCAGGCTTGATGTAGACTAACAGAGGGAAAGAATTGTAAGAAAACCACACCATGATAATCACAGTTATCATACTGAGGACTGGACCCAAAAGACCTAAGAAGTAAAGCTGAAGTTATGGTTTTGAGACTCACCAATCTATTTGGAGGCCACATTCCAACCCATACCACATTTGGGAGATCCCCTGCTAAATTTCTTGAGGTATGGCTACATTTTCTGACAGTATTGGAATGATGTCTGTTGCCAGCAAGGCCCAGAGTCTGTCCTCTGTTGGTGACCTTCTCCACCTTGATCTTCTCAAGGCAGAAGAGCACAGACTTTGCTGTAATGCATAGATCAGGGAAGAAACCAAACTGCTGGACAAAGAAACCAGGAGGATTTATCCATAAAAAAGTGGTACCTCAAAGGAGAGAGCAGCCCTCTGCAACTTTAAAGGACTGCATTCGGATAGTGAACAAAACAGTCTGATAAAAAATAGTAAGCAAAAGCTGTGGGGAAATTACTCATTCATAGTTTTGTTACTATTCCTTAGATACTTACATTCAGAGACATTAGGCAAAACAGCCTGTCCTCACCTGCAGTATTCTGAAAAAACAAATTATTTCTGATGAAATAAGAAGTCTTTTTATAAGGTAGGGAAGACTGGGAGAAAATTTTCCTAACTGGAGGAAATGGCAGAATTAGGGAAATTTGATGTGAAGCTTAGAAGTTTCCTGAGAGGCCATTGAGAGATTAAAGCAAATTGCTTTGGCATACAATATTCACTTTATTAAATTCAGATGACTGGAGAGAGAAAATCTGGGGTTTGATACCTACATTCACCCAAAGAAATGTCTTAAGAAAGGGACAGCAGCCAGATTTAAAGGAAACAAAGTAAAAACAGCCATCCTGTACATGTAAAAATCCTTAAGCGAATTCCCAAAGCATAGCTTGGAAATGTGAAATGGCTAAGAACTCCATTATCATTCATGCTTCAGCAACTTCATTATGTACTCAGGCCCAGTCTTTTACAGGCTAAAAGTGCAATTCTGATCCTTGCTGCATGCCATCTATAACGTAGCCTTGCTGAAATACCAATAACACTAACATCTGTCTTGTGCAATGTTAAAAGGGAAAAAAAACTGGGGGAAAGATTCCCATAGATAAAATGCACATGAGGATGACAGAAAAGGAATATACAGAAAGCTATGACAGACAAATTTTATTAATGGCTCGACCATATGCATCCGGGGCATAATTAACTATTCACAGGTGAAATTAGCAGATAGGAGTGTCTGTCGTGAGCAAATTGAATAGGCCCTGATTATATCAATAGTTTTCAACCAGTGTCCCCTGGTTATCAAACTATCAAATAAATTTGTCCACTCTCTCCTTCTCTGGGAGGAGGGGGTTAGAAGGAAGGAAGAACTTTAATTATCCGGCCACGGTATATGGCAGGTCATTAATAAAACCTAGTTATCTGGCTGCAGGTTTTATAGTTTTACTGTTATCTATCTTTTATCTAAATAAACATTTGGAAAATGTCCTTAAAATTACTGGAGATACTTTGCCACTTCTCCGCCAGATATTTGAAAATGAAACTTTGCTGGATTTTACTATACGATGCATGGCGCCACCTCAAAGGCTCCCACATTCTTCCTCCTACCTCTATAATGGAATTACAGAGTTTGGCTGTACATACATTGATGGATCTAACCAACCTGCAAATGCAGATAAGGGTAAAATCACTTGATGGCTTAGTTCTCCTTAATGTATATTTACTCAGCCTTTATGTTATGTATGCATTTTTTACTTTCATGCCACATATATCAATGACAAATGTAAGAATTGAAAAGCCAGTAATAACATAAAAGAACAGCTTTTTTTTTTTTTTTGGTCTGTGGTGCAATTGCCAGAGACGTTATCTCTGCATTTGAATAAGGAACAGTAGGAAATTAACATTTTTGGGGTCCTGGTCCTGGTTCTTTTCAACATACATCCAATTTCTAAACTCAAAGGGACTTATATGATACAATAGAGGTTTCCAATAATAAAAGTCTCACACTTCATTTACACTGTATTTTTCCACAAGTGGTATAATGATTGTCATAAAGGAATGTGGATGTTTATTTCTTCTGCATTTATACAAGATTAGTATTGAAATGGGCCATGCAAAAATGTTTCTTTGGAGGAAAAGCAACTCATAGATACATATTCCAATCTGACAGTTTTCAGTATCTTCTCTTCTCTCTACAGGATATATTTTTTTGTTTTAAAATTACATATTTTCCTCTCCTATTGACCTGCAGAAATGTGATGATCATAGCATTCTATTAATTAAGACATATCTTTGTTATACAGTAACTTAAGACAGGGTATATATCCAAATTTATTCCAGTTTGGGTTGAGGGGTTTTTTTGGTTGGGTGGTTTGGGGTTTTTTTGCATGTATGATCTTTCATAATTTGGGAACATTTTTCTACAATTTAAGCTTTTAAGCTTAAAAAAAGCTTTTAAGCTTTTAAGTTAAAAAAAAAAAAAAGAATCTAAATCAAATAAAGGGTTGGTGAAAGCAACTTAATTCCCATTTTCAAAAACTGTAAGCCTCAAGCACAAAATTATTAATTCTGATGAGTACTCTCCATGTGACCAGGAGCAAATGACTTAGGGCCCACTGCTGGGATGGGAAATGAAAGTTGTTGTACTGAAGTTCCTTTAGAAGTAAATTAGGATTGCAGAAAACCCCTATGTAAATGTTCCATTAGATAGAAGGGGAAAAAAAATAGTGAGGCTATTTCATGACTTTACAATTACACCAGTGGAATTCCTTTCAATACAATAGAATTACTCCCGATTTAAAGAGTAAAAATATTGACAGAGGACTGAAAATCTCTCTTCCTGATTAATTTTTTTGTGGCAAAAGCTTGTGATCACAGCTTGTCCAAATGACTTTGGTAGGAGCAGAAGAGAGGATCTACTTGAAGTCATCCTCCTCTTTTCAAGTAGAACTTGGAAGAGGATTCATATCCCTTTTCCAGGCGACATCTAATGGTTTATATTTAGCATCTAAACTACAGACAAATAAAGGTTATCATTACATTTGGAGCAAATATAGTTTCATTGAAGTCAGAGAAGTTACCAACTTAGCCCTTTGTGAGTTTTTTTATCTACATAGTAAAAAAATGCAGAAATTTGAAAAAGTACATGTCTGTCACAAAAGAAATTACAAAAAGCAACCACCAGTAAACTAATAATGAATTATCTGCAATTTCTAAATAATAAGTTTCTGGTCAGATGTAATAATCTTTTAATTCTTTGTTGGTAGAGGAAAATTAATCCTATTCCTTTACTTTTAAAAAGACATTAACCCAAAAGATGTCTTTCAATAGTGATTGTATCTGGGAATTCACCTTTATATCAGTTTTTTAAATTATGCATTGGTATTAGTTGGTTTATTTTTCTGTATTAACTGTATAATATAAACAAAAATTCCCTTCTTTTGCAATTACAGTTGCTCCATTTTCCTTACATTGAGCTTTGGTGGTCATATAATTAAAAAGTGGTGCTTTGCACAGGCAGTATTGCACATGGTGAAAAATGGTAGCTATTTCCACACTTCACAGATCCAGCTGCTATGAGCATTAAAAATTACTTAAAACACAAATTTATCGCATCGTGATTACAATGAATTGTGTTGTTATATATTAATTGAATTGTAAATTGCTGTTTTAAATTAAAACACAGCTTATTAGGAATGGCAAGAGAATAATAAGAGATGAAGTAATGTTTCATGTAATTGCCAAAATAAAATAAAAAATCTGAAGAGACAGAGAAAAAAGTATGTTCCAGACAACTACCTCTTGTGAAAAATTGCCCTGGAGCTATTGATGTACTGTGTATTTCAGTGTCTTCAGTGAATAACGGCCTCTCGTCTCAGAACTTAAGGAACTTTTTGCAGCAAAATAATAACATTAGAAATAATAATAAACCTGGAGAGGAAATATCTGCAGATAAAACACTCTTTTTACAAATATGGGGTTTTTTCCCATATAAGTTCCATCTCTATTAAAAAAAACCAGAATGACTGGACTGAATGGCAGATATAGCTATGGCGGAAGTTAGGAAGATTTAACGAAGGTGGGCAGGAAATACAGCAGAGGTAAAGAAAACACTTTTAGGGTAACATATTGTCTGCATGTGAAGTAATCCAAGATGAACAAAAAGAGTGTCCAAAGAACAGCTAAGCTGGGGAAGGGGCTGGAGCAAACATCTTATGAGAAGTGACTGGGGGAGCTGGGGTTGCTAAACCTAGAGAAAAGGAGACTTATCTTCCCTACAACTAGAGGAAATGTTGCAGCAAGGTGTGGTTTGGCTTCTTCTCCCGAGTAACAAGTGATAGAACAAGAGGAAATGGTGCCAGGTAATGCCAGGCAAGGTTTAGATTGAACACTGGGAATTTTTTTTCTCAATGTAAGAATTATCAAGCACTGGAAAGGGCTGCCCAGGGAAGTGGTTGAGTCACCCTCCCTGGAAGTATTGAAAAGAGATGTAGATGTGGTGCTTAGGGACATGGCGTTGGTAGACCTAGCAGTACTGGGTTTCCAGCCGGACTCAGTGGGGGTCTTAAGGTTCTTTCCAACCTGAATGATTCTCTGCTTCTAGATACATGCTGTAAACATGGGGGAAAGAGAGACCTAAATCAGTAAAATTTAAAAAACAGTGTCAGCGAAGTACCTTTTTATTAGGAAACATAAAAACAGGCAATTAGACTAAGCTCAAGTATGACATATTGCTATACAAATATAAGGCAAGTGAGGGAGATGAACCAGGGCTGACAAACTTTAAACAACGTGGCAGAAGAAATGCCAATAGGCTCTTGTAATTAGCTGGATATAGTTCAAGTGATCTTGTGAACATGTGACAGTCCAAGTTTAAAGTGTAGAGTTAATAAGGCAAAGTCATTAAATATATAATTAATTATCATATACCTAAGGAATTTAATTCCATGTCTTTTTAAAATCATATAGTATTGAACTATATTACAAGTAACTTATCAGCATGGTCATGAAAGTTGATGTGTTATGGAAAGCTAAGAAAGTTCTAAAGAGAGAAACCCTAGAAATAATTTATGAGTTCACTTGCTTCTCTGTAAACTGTATGAATTGTGTTTAGTAGCATGATGTCTTCTGAATTTTGGACACAAAGTGATGACTTGTTCTTGGTGCTTAGTCAGAGAATGAACAAGACAAAAAATGGCCACTGTGTAATGGTAACCAAAATGTATTCAAATTCAAAATCCCATGGAGCAAACAAGCCTCAGAATTCCAGAAAATAAGAAGGCTTCTGAAAAGGAACTTAAAACAAGCTTCTAAAGAGAAAATTTGCAAGAGACAGCTATTCTCATCTCTGGAAGTGTTCAGGTTGGATGAGGGTCTAAGCCACCTCATCAAGTTGTTCCTGGCCATGGCAAGGTATTTGGACTTAGATGAACTTCAAGGTTTCTTCCACGCCCAGTCATTCTATGATTCTATGATTCTGTGATTCTCACAGGCTCAAGTCTGCCATGTTGGCTGCTTATCTTGGCTGTGAGACAACTCAGTTGCCTTTTGGGCAGGGTTCTAGGAAGATACACACAGAGAATACAGAGCAATAACATTCTCCCTCCAAGCCAAATAAAGCAACCCTGGTTTTTCTACGAAGAGACGTGGTGCATGCTTGTCCATTTCAGCCAGAAACATGGATCCAGATGGCTCTCAGCCACTGAACAGCACATCTTAGCACCAGGGTGGGATATTCTTTTTTACTATTGAAGGAATTCAATGACACTCACTTAATGAGGTGCAACTGCTTTACAATGCGAACATTTCACCCTGGAGTCTTCTGGGTTTCAAAGAAGGTCATCTGACCATTCAATTTACCATGCTGTGATCACAGCCAATGTCCTGCCAGTCATAGGCTTTGGGAAGACAGGATTAAAGTGATTCAGTGATAGACTTGGTCCTCCTGTTTAAATATATTGCTCAGGATCCTGCTAGGACTCCAATATGAGTCTCTGAACACTTGGTCTGTGGGCTATTGTTCCATGAAGATGGCTTTTTGAGTGGGCAGTACCTCAGGACAGCAGGGAAAATCCTTCATATCGAGTCTTCTCCCTGACTCCTTGTAAACAGTCTTTTCCCAGAGCTGCTGCTGGGTTTGATTTGTGGCAGATGATCAGTGTCCTCACAAATTTTATAGGTAAATCTAAGCTGTCACACACTGCAGGTGGAAAAAAGGTTCACTTTCCACTGACTCAGGAAGTACTCACTTATATAACCTATTCCTCATTATCTAAAACCTCCTAGAGCCCCACGTTCTCTGCCATGAGGGAGTCTGGCAGGTTAATTATGTTACCCTATGCAAAGACCCCTGGCAGTGTGGGTTCCCTCTGTCTGAACTCAGCCTTCCTTAGGGAGACCACTGAGGACAGCTCAACACCAGTGATGTTGATATCAGGGGGTGCTGCAAAACCAGTCATTCATACATGTTCCAAGCATTAAACTTTCACAGGACTGTCTAGGTTTGCTGCTGTATTCAATCAGTCAGGCTTCTGCACACCTGCAGACTTTAAAATCCAGTTACAGAAAAAGGAGAGACTGTTTTAATTCCCTTTAAGGTGACTGTGCATCTGTTGAAAAAGAAAATTTAAAAAGTTTAAGACTTTAAAGAGATCAATAACATCCTGCCCTCTGCCCCCCACCCAAAAAAAAAAAAAATCACAAAACCAAACTAAATTAAAATCTAGAAATAAAAGCTAGTTTAGAAAAGAAAGTGATACTGAGATGTGCTTGTCTTTATGGAAATTCATTAGCTATCCTCCTTCCTACTCCTTCAGAGTCCTTATATTCTAATGGAGTTGCATTTTTTGCAGTTTGTGAGTCTTCCTAAGCACAGGAAGCATTAGAACCATCATCCCTTACATTTTGTGCTATTTCTTCAATAAAAAACGAAAATGCTTTAGATTGTAAATACTTCATGGAATGGATTGTTTGTTTTACTGTCCCTCTTATTTGGCAATGCTCTAGCCTTTTTCCCCATTTTTTGTCCAAAAGCACTGCTTTACAAAACCCCTTGGCTCAAGTGTCTTTTTAATGCCATTTCACACAAAAATCTTGAAAAAAAAAGAAATACCTAGTTGTTTACTGAAATAAAATAAGGTTTCATGTAGTACTAGCTGTGGTTTTTTACACTTTTTAGTATAGGCTAAATATTGGAGATTCCATTAAAGGGTGATGATATAGAAAATTCTGGTCAAGGGCTAATTTTGAAAAGAGATTGTGTTTGTAAAAACATTTATGGCACTGATGTGTTATGCGGCATAGGAGGCATTTGTGTTCATGTTAATGGGATTTTAAAACACTTTTCTCCTTTTAAAAGTTAAGTCATCTTGGTTTAGTTCACCTTTCTCCAATCACTCAGCCTAAAGACCAAGCCAAATAACTTCTCTTCATTGTTTTAATTTTTGTTGTCTATTAATGTTTGGTTTTGCAACCAGAATCAAAGGATATGCATTAAAGATGCTCTATCAAAGACATTCCAAACAGATTAATAGTTTAAGTATCTATATTTTTTCACCAGGGCATATATCTAGCTCTGTAACCATACAAGTGCACAAAGTGATGGTTCCGTAGCAGATTTTTAGAGCAGAGCTACTTTCAAAGATAGCACTATTATTGTCAGAATATGGCTTCATAATTTTAGGGGGCTTACACTTAGCTGTACTATTCAAAACCAGGATTAACAGCATTATGAGATGAACAGGGAATGAATGAAAAAAGGTAATTTGCCAAGCCAAATATTTTTAAATATGAATGTATTATATGAGGCCCTGGTAAGATCCTATACAAATTAGTAAACATATTTCTGGCCACTCAATGTGAACAAAAAAAGAAAAAAATAGTGGTAAAAAAAGGAAACATTTAAACACATAAAAGTGCAAAAGGGATCAAGAAAGATGATAAAGTGAGTAGGCAGCATAGAGTAGAAAAGGAAACACAAAAGAAATTGTCTTGTTTAGCCTGGAAAAATGAAAGGCAAGAGGAGTTAAGACTGTGCTGTATAAATTCAGCAGGTGGATATATGCCACAGAAGGAAATGAGCTATTTAAGAAAAAGATAACGTTGGCAAAGAACAAATTAGTATAAACCAGTCATGAATAAAATTAGACTGGAAATTAGAAAAAGACTTCTAAGTACCAGAGAAGCAAGGTTCTGGAACAGCCCTCTAATAGGAGTTGTGGAGGACAAAACACCTATATAATGTTAAAAAAGAGTCTGAAATAAATGTTAATAGAGGTATCTTGTGTAGTTGTCTGCAGTTTGGAGGACTCTCTCAGTGACCTGTCAATTTTCTGCCAGCTTTATCCTATGGGCTAAATTATTTGCTGCAAGGTCAGGAGGAAATCTGTGTACATCTTGGTTCTCCTAGATCAAAGGTCAGCATTGCCAACTTGTGATTTTCCTTTTTGTTCCATTACAGCTTGAGTTTTAAAGCTTCCCCTTACAGAGGCTGCAAAGTAATATGGGATCTTCCTTTCTTTCCTGGAGAGAAGAAAAAGAAGATGATTGTTTCTAGCCTTTCTGAATGCAGAAAATAATTAAAACCTACATGTATTTTGAAAGCTTAATAAAGCATGGGATTACAAAACACCTAATATTTTTACCTAATCTTAGTTTGGGGCTATAAACAATTTCTCATCTACATTCAAACCCAGCTTCCTTCCCTGAACAGTTATTCTTCTCAATAATTTATAAAATGCCCTGAACTTATTTTGCCCCCGACACAAAAAACCCTCTGTGCACCACTCAAACTGTGGCCCCTCATCCCCTCCCACAGAAAGGACTGAGCTCTGAGGTTTATTTTACTGGTACATGCATCACCTGTGTCACCATGTGCATCCTTTAAGATAGCTCATTGACAGTTTAAACCAAAAGAAAAGACAATTTTAGGGACAGTCTATGAGGAAGTTTGGAATCATAGAATGGTTCATCCATTAAGGATCACCTAGTTCCAATCCCCCCACACCATGGGCAGGAACACTTCCCACTAGACCATCCAGGCTGCAAAAATTTGAACCCTTCCTTCTCCTTTTGTTACTGGCTGCATCAGCGGCTCTCTGGCGGCGCAGTCTCTGATCTGTGGGCACCACATGCAAAGGGTCCAGTGTCCCTGGAAGCCACTGGAAGCCTTGTGGCTGCACTGAACGAGCCAGGGATGTCTCTGATTGGGTTGCTGGGTCAGCCAGCTTCCAGCCACTCTCCTGAGCTCTGTCTGTTATTGAGGTCAAATCCACTGGAGTCACAGGCACCTTTGTTCCCCCACCTAGACAGGGGGCTTCTTGATAATGCATCTGGCATTATGTGTTTTTTACAAAGTCCTTCAACCATATGGATCTTCTCAGGTTATATTTTTTTTCTTCTCAATAGTGAGGCAGAATTTGAGATAAGCCATGTTAGCCTACTGCTTTTCTTCCTAGCATCCACAACACATTCTCAGGAGGTTAGAAACACAGTGACTTGCACTACAACAAATCTTCCATGGCTGTGTGGTCTTGCTAATTGGAAAGGCTGCGAATAAGTTTGGCATAATGGTCAGTGCTGGGGTGTAATATCTCAGGTGTTGTCTGCCTAGAAGAACTCCACCGTGTGTCTTGCCTAGTTACCATGATTGCTCTCAGCTGTATTTTTCACTCAGAGCTGTCCCAGCACAGCTGATGGAGCCCCCGTTGTTCCAGCATCCCAGCCACAGATGGAGATGTGCTATGACTGTCAGTAAATGCAGAATGCCTTACATTCCAGGGTAAATCCTTCAGTAGATTCACTCTTGGCATTCTGGGGAAAAAAAAAACCCAACCAGTTTTCCATAAATAATGTCTCCAGAGATCAGGTATTTTACAGATTTTTAGCAATTCCATGCTAAAGCTTTGCCTCTCTACTCACCTAGTTCCAAGCACGATCTCGTGCCTGAAAAACAGGGAAGTGCCACTGCTTTCTTCTCCCAGTGAACTCAGGCAGCAAGGCTGGAAAAAAAGAAAATCAGCTACCCTTTGAACATTTTGAACTGCATACCTTTGCAGTTCAAAAGGGATTCTTCCCAGTTGTTTTCAAAGCTTTGTCATCTCTGTGATTCCCATGCCATGCTGTCATCCTTTTAAAGACACTTACATAAAACTTACCTGCACAGTTCTATCTGTGAAAACCGCATTTATTCAGGGAGAAGATGGTGAAAAACAGACTTGCATGGAAAAAAGAATAGGTAAAAATAGAAATAACAGTGGGTTTAATATTATGTTATGAGGATAAATAATACTGTTTTATTAAAGACTCCTATTAGAAAATCATGGTATGTTTATAGCACCTATTAAGGAAATTCTTGTACTTCTAATTAGAATGAAAAAAAAGTAGAGTAGGAGGACTATTGTTACTAAATTGTAATCCTTCAATAACTGGAACTGACTTTCAAACAACCAAATGAAAATGGAGCCTTGACTCTGGTGACCAAATGAATGAAGGACAAAACAGATTGAAATGCAACATTAACAGAAACTAGATTTAATCAATAATAAATTAATAGCACTAATAGCACATATATAAAAAACGAAAATACTTCAAAACATTTTCAAATACCTACAGCAAGAAGCTTATCAGAGAATCACCTTTCAATAAAAGCATTCAGAAAATGAGGTTGGAACAAGAAGAAAAAATATTCTTTGCTTCAGTGTTCATTGCCAAAAAAAAAAAAGGTGTGACAGTGTGACAACCTTTCTTTTCAGGAAACCTGCAAGAGGCGTACCCTTACTCTGAAGGAACTTAGAAAAGATTTCTGGCAAATCAATAAAATAACTAATTAAAGTTTGTCAGCGGTAGACAGTACTCACTGCAGAGGTGTAAGAAAATTTAAACATGATATTGTCCTATCTGTGATGCAATAAACTGTGCTTAAAGAAGTGAAGGCTGACAAACATGGCATCAGGTTTTAGAAAGGATTCCAGGCTGATCCAAGAAACAACAGCCAACACTCGTACAAGAAGAATTGCAAGATATTGTACAAAAGACTAGAATTGGCAAATACATTTATAAAAGCACTGCAAAATGAAAGGCTCAGGCCTTGCAAAGACAAGCCATGGAATCTGCATTTGGTGGAGTTCCTTGAAGGAGCAAAACTCCTGAGATTAGGTCTATCCTGAAGATTGAGATTTCCAAAATGTTGTTGTCAAAGTCCTGTGCCAAAGGCTGTCAGAGAAACTAACAGACCAGATTTAATGGACTGGACCATTATGAGAGGTAGCTCAAAGTCCTCAGCAGCACAAAGATCTTTGAATGTTGCAAGCTGCCACAGCTGTCTGGTCAGCTTTGGTTGACATTTTTCCCCAGCTACCAAACAGAGGCCTCAGCTGTTCCCTGTAACTGTACCCAAACTCTTCACCTTCCCCTCACCACATCTTCCTCTTCCTCTGAAAAGTGGGCTCAATAGACCTTTGGAAAACAGAAGAACATATAGGTGTCACAAAGATAAAAAAATTCTCTCTTTACTTCCTCCTATCTCTGGTACTGGCAAAAGAAATTTGGCAGTGTTTCTTCCTCCAGTGCCCCAGCTGTAGCACATCTCTGCTGGTGGAGGGATGCTGGATCTGCTCCCAAGTGGGCAGTGCACAAGAGCAGGGTGCACACCCTGGGAGTTTTTACTGTCCTAGCAAGTCTGCTGGCAAGAACTACCACTGCCACCTCTGTGAGGATTGAAGCCAAAACCTAAACCAACCTGAGCAGCTGTGATGATGGCTAATCATAGACCAAACTGGGTGCAAGTAATGTGCTGGTGCTTGCAGCTTTTGAAAATTGCAACAGGAGAGCAATTTTGCAATGACAAAACTTTACACTAGGTGATGAGGTAATGAGCTGGCTTTTGCAAAGAGCTAGTGAATATATTTAGAATTGTAAAGGGTTCTGCTAAAAATTTTCTCCCAGAAACATATATTTAGCCAATTCTGCAAGAAAGATTAATCTTTCCCTTATTGACACATTTAAACATCCATGTTGAATGGTGGTGCAGGAGAATTTCAGGCCTGCCACCATTGCACATTAGCTTCACCTCCAGAAGTACTGGAGTTGCAGGGTTGAGTATGGGCTAGCTGTGATGGGAAGGCAGTGAAGGGAGAGCAGTTCACATCCCTCCACTCAAAGCTGCTGGAACAAGGCTCCTTCTCCAGGGCCATGAGAAACACTGATGAAGGATCTGCCTTTTCCAAGTAGCACTGGTCCTGATGACAAGTGCCACATCAAAGTGTTAAGGGCTGTATACAGGAGCTGTAGGCAGGGAGAAGTCTTCCTTTCTGATCCCTTTTCTTTTTCTCCTTCTCCTTTTGCATGTGGATTGCAGTATTCTGTGAGCAGCAGGTGCTTCATCTGACAAAGGCCCACCACATCTTCAGGATGTAGCTAAAGCTAAGGGACCCAAAGGCCATTAACTTTGTCCTGCTGTTCACATTTTTTCTATGTGTACTTTCTATTTGGTGAGACAATATCTGTTCCACTCTAGTTGGCTTTCCAATTCTGGCTTTCATTGGTGCTCTCTCATAGACACTTCTCTGATGTGTACCTGAACAGATAAAATGGTTAAATGTGGTCAAATCATTTCAAGCGAAAGCATACCCCTGATCTGCATGGGATATAAATCAGTCTTTCTACAGTTTAATGTGTTAGAATGATAATGCTGCAAGATAAGTCATCCCTACATTATTAGGAGAGAGGTAAAGACCATCTAGTCTTTCTATCCAGGCTTCACGTTACTTATCAGTGCATTCCCACCCTGGAATCTGGATTCCTTCCTTATCAGCTGTTCATACTTCTGCTGCAAATCAGCAAATGCCACATAAGGAAAAAAGCCCTGATGATTTGATAAAAGAAAAGATGCCTTGTACAAAGTGTAACAGTAACCTAAATTTTTTCTGCAGTATCATTTGTACCTGAGCAGCCAAACCTCTGGTTAAAATATTCATATTCACAAATCAGCTTGCTACTCTTTCTAGTGTGTTTCTGAATTTGAGTTTTATCTCCTACATTCCCCTACAGCAATACATTCTAAAATGTATTTATGTGTTATGAATAAAACCTTTCATTTATTTTAAATTCTTATTGATACCTTAGTTTGTTTGTCAATGGGTTACTTGGATGTGATAAACCAATAGTTTTTCCCTGTTATGTTTTATCTTCTGTTGTCTAAGCCAAGGAAGCCTAGTTTATTTTTGTCTCCCTTCACATGAAAGCTGTTTTAAACCCCTGATTTAGCTGGTTACATTTCTCTGGAGTATTTCTGGGTCTCCTGGATCAGCTCCAGCATGCTTTTGTTGCCACCTTCATGCTCTTGGGAACCCGTGCTCTTAAAAGCAAGAGGCAGATGATACAATCATCTCATATAATGATGGTCAAAAATTTTATTGTCTGACCACAATCCCAAAGGATTGTGGTTGTGACAGCAACTTTGAAAAATACCCACAGGCTCAGCAAGTCTTGACCACATGGCTCCCAAGTGTTGCTGAAGGCAAAACTAAGGAACCTCCTGGGTTATTCTCAGCAGTAGCTGAAAGGCAGCTTCCTCCCAGTCTTCCAGCATTTCTAGTATTTTACTGCACTTAAAAATGAGAATTCTGATGGATCAGCTATCAGGCCTGAAAGTCTGACCTTACCCAAAGGAAAATAAAGGAGTGATTAAAATCTTCCTTTGATAAAGACATTTTAGAAGTATGCTGCTCTGAACAAATTTGCTCCAGCTCCCAGAGCCCTTCTTGCATCTCCTTGTTAAAAATTATATGATTAAGTTTTATGTTAAAGTTGTTGCTATGTGCCATCTTTGTGAGTTCTGTTAGATCACCATAGGTGAATTAAAAGCATTGTTTAAAACTGTGCTGGTTGAGGATGCTCCACAACGTCCTGTTCCAGAGATCTTTTCCTATTCAGAATTTGTCAAATTCAAGAACTAGGAGCCAGCAGTGAAATCTGATCACAGACACAAACATTTAACACCACTTGGGACATGGCTTTGGTTTGGACTCCTCTTCCATGGGAAAACCAGCATGGGGAGCAGTAAACCATTTTGGGTGGGAGGATGGTGAGGAGCCTTCAACCACCAGAGTTCCTGGCAAGACATCTCTCAGCAGTTTGTTTCCTAGAGAGGTGGCAACAGACTCCCAAGCTTCGGGCTCAGTATGTGCCAGGGATTTCTTGGCTGCTGTGGCTTTAGCAGTATTCACACAAGGTAACTCACCAACCAGTGGTTAAGCCCAGTGGCAGATACTAATAGCAGCAGCCTCTTTCCATTTCTCAAGTCCATTTTAAATTAATAAGAATGTTCCCCTTCTGTTTTTCATCCACAAAGAGACCCCCTTCGCATATTAATTTAATGTTAAATTGATGGATTAAATTATACCAAGCTCAAAATCAATTCTGCACATATTCATTAGAACGGACTAAATCCCTTAGTAAGGATAAAGCACAGAAAATGCATTTAGAGACACTGATAAGTCCAGGTCCATTATATGTCATTTTAAACAAAGAGCAAAAAAAAGGCCCTTTGGAGACGCTCTATCAGCTATTAAACAGAGACATTGCATGCACAGGGAGATTGATGATTAGCATTTCCATTCTCAGAATGGCTCTCCCTGGGCTGATGATAACAAGTAAATGCCTCTTCATGTCTTTGTCACAGTTCACAGAGAAGCAGATGCCCAGACTAAGCTTTTCTCCTTTGTCTTTCCTCTTGTGCAATCAGTTAACAAGTGCAAAAGCACAACAGTATCTGCTGTTTGCTGGAATTCTTTGATCTCTGGCAGGATCAGGTGGCAATTTTACATATTTTCCTTTTTCTTTCTCATACTGGCCATGGCTTTTGCAAAGCCCCCCTGACTGCAAACTCATTACACTACTCACTAGCATGGGAGGGGTCTCACTTGATAACATGGGACAGACCATCTTTCACATGGCTGCTGTCCAAGAGAACCCTTCTGGTCTACAGTGCCAAAGCCCAAGCTCTAGACTCTCTTTAGCTTATTTTTGGCATTCCAACACTCAGCTTTGAACCTGAATCCAGATCTCATAGAGGTCCTGTTTCTAAAAAGGAACAATCTAAATCCAAATTCTCTAAAACTGAGAATTTCAGAAACTTGTGCTCATCTACATCTGCACCTAAGATATGTTACCCACTTCTGCTATAACAGGCTTGGGATTTTTCTTGAGACTTGCCTCTTTCTGAAGTCAGCACCTACCATGGAAGAAATGCTGTTCTTTTAAAGAGTACTAGGTTTGTCTGAGGAAAAAAACCTTTATTTTCCAGATGCCTGTTTTCTGGATAGAAGCAACTATCTAGACTGCTTAGGAAGGGCAGTTCTGCCTTTCTTTTGTTTGGCCCCTAGAAGTGCTCTCACTCAATGAAAGGGAGGGGAGGATCAGCAAGGTTCATTGGGGTCCTGAGCTGGGCATTTCCCAGATACAATCCCTATGGACTACCCTGCCTTGGGATGAGCTGTGGAGGTGGAGAACAGAGCCTGTTAGGCACAAGGAAATCTCAAAAGCAGGCAGGACTATTTCATGAGGAGAAGAGGGAAAGGGAAAGAAGGTAAAGTAAAAGGTTTGGAAACAATTATATTAATTTTTAACTTTTTTTTTTTTCAATTTCAAGCTCAGATTCACAACATTTGATATCATGAAATTGGCAAAACTTTACCTATAGTCCAGCTCATTATTCTACTCCCTGCAGCTTCTCCACAATAGGAGGCTGAGGATCCTTACCAGAGGTGTAACATCTGCTCTCTATTAATTTTTTTTAGTTCAGTCTGCAATGATTTCTAGTTCAAAAGTGAAGAAAAGAGACTGTATCTATGTACAAGTAGACTAGAATTACAAACAAAGTATGACATTTCTAAAATACTAGGTGTTTTCAGAATATCTGTAAATTCAGTGGATTTGAACCCATTTCACAGATACTGAAGGTCATAGTGATCAGTCTTCCACCTCATTCTGCATGAAAACAGATTTGATAGGAAGAGAAAAGGCACAGAGTATTGTGTGCCTTATATCAAATAATAAAGTAGGTACAGATACCTTCTCTTTTTATGCGTGGTATTTTAAATTTCTGTAAGAAAAGGCAGAACAACTTTTTGACTACTGGGCCACTTCCTGGAGAATTGTGTGGTATGCCCAGAGTTGACCATTACATTAGGTGAAATATCAAAACTGCTAACACAATTTTATGCCTAATCCCTGCTGTGAGAAGTGAAATTGTGACAGATGGTTGCTGTACTCATTACTCCTTTATTCAAAATGAGTAATGATTCACCATTAAATCCCACTAAAAAGAATGTATCTATTCATGTAACAAGGTTTATTCAGTGTAACCAAAGAATCTGGTCTTTATTTTGTCAAGAGCTTTACATTTCAAATCCATAAAGTTGAGCTAATAGTACTCATTTACCTTTGCACCCAAGGCTGGGGACGACTTGCATACAAAACATTTTTTTCCTGTGGTAAGCATAATTGCCTGTCTTTTTTATAGAAACTGAGGACATATCAAGTTTGGTGTTAGGCAGTGAAGATCTCTCCTGCAGGCCTGGGTCTAATGTTAATTTGTTATGAAATAAGATGGAAGTTTCTAAATTTTACTTCAGTGAAAGAAAAAAGTGAACTTCTGTCTTATAGCTAAAAATTTAGCTATAAATTCTTATAGCCAGGGAAATTTAGCATTAATTTTTATAGTCTGGGAAATTATCATTCAAAAATACTATTTGAGACAAAGACAGGAAGAATAAACTTATTTCCATAAAAAATTTAGTAGATCACAGGGTTTCATCGCATGTTTGGATTTATTGAATTGAAATGTTAATGAAGAAAAAAACATTCTGTTTCTTTTTATATTGAGGAAAAAAACATATTTTATAATACATTAAGCACACTTGGAACTTTCCAATTTTTTATTTGGAGAATTGGCTAAAAACTCATCCACATATAGTTTATACTGGGTTGCCATAATATTTAATACTTCTATTAATTGTTTTTATCAATTCAAATATAGTGGGAAAGCAATTACTTTTGCTAGAGGGTTAAATTTTGATTTACAAGCAATAGCTACTTATGATTTTATGTCTTGCCATAAATATTTCAGTGTTTATTCACAGTGGGTAAATATATAATCTTTTTCTAAACATACAGGCTTTGTGGCTACGTTGTTAATCGCTTGGAACCAGGCTTGGTTAAACAATTGCTGTTAGAAAAGTTTGAGTCGAAAAATTTTCTTTCCAGAAATCATCTGGAAGCAGACACATCAAATCTTAAATGGGAGAAAGGAGAGGAGAGGAGAGGAGAGGAGAGGAGAGGAGAGGAGAGGAGAGGAGAGGAGAGGAGAGGAGAGGAGAGGAGAGGAGAGGAGAGGAGAGGAGAGGAGAGGACAGGACAGGACAGGACAGGACAGGACAGGACAGGACAGGATTTTAGGGTTAGGATTATTAGTAAGTACCTGGTTCATTTTTTTTACTAGATATTTTCATTTTAAATTTAGTATTTACTTTGTAAACAAGTAGATCAATGAGTCACAGAAATTAAAAAAAACAGTCCCCTTCCTCCCACAAACTTGGTGTTGAAGAGAAGGTTTGTTTATTCAGAAAAAGTAGTATTTCATGAGCAGATATTTCATCTGAAAGGAACAGGTTGTGCATTTTCAATTTCAGAAGTCAGATCAATATTCAATGTGTACAAAGGAGTGTATCTTTGGATTTTCTATTTGAAAACATTGTGGCTTGATTCACAAGGGCCCTCGGATGCTGAGTGCTGCAGCATTTAGTTTCCAGGCAGTTTTGCCTAGTGAAGCTCTCAGCTGTGAACTAGGCAGAACCAGGTTCTTTGCTGAAAACACAGTCAAACTGAAGAGTCTGGGAATGGGATTTGCAGAAACCAGCATGTCACACAAGATGCCACAGCTGCTGAGAGAGGCAATGCTGGTAGGAGGACCGTAGGTTAAGTCCTATTCCTCACAGGATTCTTGATGTTTATCTCCAGTTGGTGTTCATAACCAAGACCTTTCTTCTGGAATTAGGCACTGAGCTTTCCTCCAAGCATTGAGGGTGGTGTAGTCCTTTCTTTCCCAACAAAGAAGTGGCAGAGCTAATATTGCAGTATCCTCTTCTTCTCTGCTCCATTTCCCTTCCCTGTCTCTGTCTATTCCAGCATACTTATGATTTAATTCTCTTCCATGATCAGTGTAAGCCAGGTTCAAGCCTCTCTTCACAGGGATAAGTCCAAGTCCAAGTTAGTTTATATGAGCCTGGCTAGCACATGAAATGAGCAGAGGATGTCTCACTTGTAAATCTTGGTGGCATCCTAAGCACCACCAAGCAATTTGGGGTGGCTTGCTTACCTGTGCACATCACTCACATTTCTGGTGATACAGAATCTGCTATTCAGCCCAAGCAGGTAACATGACTTTAACCCCCTACCTGTTTTTCACTCTGAGCTCAGTTAATTCTAGTTTTCTTTCATCTACTTAAAGCTAAATGCAGACATGAATATTTATGGATATATTTATGGATATTTGGCTAATGTGGTAGTTTGGTCATGCTTTAATGCAATAAGTCCCCAGTCACTCGTTAATGAAAACAGTGTTTATTCTTGTCTTCATGTTGTGGATTAGAGGAGGGTGGTTGGCTTGCCACACTCAGTGGTCAAATGCCATATCAATAAAATCCCAACTCGTTCATATATATATGTATATATATATATATATATATACACACACACACCTTTTATTATACCAAGTAATCATGTATTTGAGGACTTTTGGTTGAGAGTTCAACATTGTTAATTGTCAACAGCTGAGACAACCATATTTGCATCCTCTGTTGAGCTGGAAGCTTCTACTTCTTAATGTAAATAAAACCTGCACCTTTCAATCACTTCTGAACAATTCAATGCTGAAAAAAATAACATTTCTCTTCTAAAGTTTCTCCTTTTTAAGTGGTGCTTTTTCCTTCAGGCTTGTCATGTTATGGTAGTTGTGTTGAATGATGATTTATTGATTAACATTTACATCCAGCAATGCCTTGGGTGCGTGGTTACCTTAGAACACTCATTGGAGCTCAACTGGAGTCAGCAAGACTGCTTGCATTCTGTAGAATTACTGCAAAATTGGTGTCCCTGCTGTGATTTGCAAATCCTTATCTTCTTTCTGCTTTGGTCCTAATTTTTTGTCCTATAACTTCACCAATAATTTTCATGACAAACTGGTCCCATTTAACCAGTTTTATATAAAGCAGTCATAGAACTGGAGAACTGGAGAACTTAGCTCAACACATACTTTTTCATCATAGTAGCAAGTGAGCTTTTAAAAATACATTTGAGTACCAGATTATTCAGCAGGTCATCTAAATCAAGATTTGGGAACAAAATATTAAGATGCTGCTTTTGAAAAAAATGTAGATTAGTGTAACTAGCTTGGCTCATGTAAACATTTTATACTATGAGGATACAGGAAAATGTGCAAAAAGGCCCTACACTCCTGATACACTTAAGATGAGGATCTATCTCCTGTGATGATCAGTGAATCCTATTGCAATGTTCATTTTTGTTATTTGAAATGTCTATTTACAGACATTTCCCCCTACACAAACATCTCAGTCATGACTCAAATCTGGGAAATTCTAAATATTTCCACCAATATTTAATTTTTCCTTTGGATTTTTCCATGTTTTATAAGTAACCTGATTCTATGTGGAGTGGGAGAGGCAATACTTTTCAAGCACATTAGGCCTCAATCCCTTTCCTGACAGTTGTTATACTGACCCCAATAGACAGTCCCAACACAGCCAAAGGGGCAGATTTATGATGCTAGTACTGAAAAGTTCAAGTTAGGTGTTGAACACTTGCTACCTCTACTACCTTCCTCTTTCACTCATATATTTTCAGCAATGTCATGCTGCTTGGTGTAGATCTCTCTCTTCCAAAACACTCTGCAATCATTTCTTTTTTATCTAACACGCGTCTAACATAAAACTATCAAAGGAAAAGCTAACAAATTCCAGGACTTCCTGCTTCCAGCCAAATGTCCTAACTTTCAGGGTATGAAATTTCTTCCTGCCATTCTACTTAACCTTCTGGGAGACAATGTCCCAGCACCAATGGGAGTGGATGACTGTGCTCTACAGACATATGGCATGAAGGTCTGGGCACATTGCTGGCATGCAGAGGAATTATAGCTAGACCAGGAGATCATTTCAATCCTAGTCTGGTGCAAAAAATAGTGATTTTTTTTTTTTTTTTTTTTACCCCCTGGGACCATGCTTGCACTTTGGTGCTTTGGTGATTCACTGTTTTTTGAATGTACTCAGATCAACATTACATCCAAATACCCTTCATGTGCTCAGTGATACAAAGCAGCTTCCATGTTTGCAGGACCACAGCAGGATCCATCACCCTCCTAGTCCCTGGAGCTGTCTCCCCATCAAGCTTCAATCTGGACAGCAGACCTTGGACTCCCAAAAGTGTGATCCCTGCTGGGGCCAGGTTCTGAGAACATGCCCTTCCTTCCCTGCTTAAGACATTCAGCTGTCCCATCAAGCTCTTTGCTTGAGGATCCCTCTCTTCTGGCTTTCTCTTGAACAACTTTCAGCAGCCAAGGTGAAGAAGCAATAAGGGTTTCTGCCAAGCCGTGCAGCAGCAGCCTCTTTCTTGCAGGACAGCTCAAAGATTGGTGATGAAATAACCTCCTTCTGCTCCCTAAAACCTTTCAGCTCCACATCTCATGACTCTGAGATGAGCACTGCCCCCACAGGTCTCTGTGCTATGTGACAGGGGAGCACACCTGTTTGAGACAAAATAGAGAGATGGAAAATGGACTGATGGAGTCGGTGATGTAGCCCAGTAGTTGTAGGGTCACATCTGGGGAAGAGGAGAGAGCTTCCATTCCTTGCCTCAGAGTTTATTCATGCCATTTATGCAAGGTAGATGTAGATTAGACAGATGATTCAGTTATTGTGGCACAAATTAGATCCCAGTACTCACTTTTATACATGAATGCCACATCATTCCTTTTCAGAGTCATATGTCTCCTGGCTCAGTTAAGTCCTGAAAAAGCTGTAGAATTATGGAACAGCCCTGGTTGGATGGGGCCTAAAAAAGCTCATCTAGTCCAACCTTCCAGAGGAAAGGGAGCATAGAGGAGATTATCCAGCACCCTGACCAACTGCATCTTGAACACCTCCAACCATGGGGACTCAACCAAACCCCTCTGCTGAAGGCAAGTCACTTCAACAGGAGCCAGTTGACAATACAGAGCTGAGAGGATGACTGGGAGAAATAAATTCATGGAAGAGGGAGAAGGGCAAGTGAGGGCTCCTCTGAGCTTCTGGATGGAAGAGGATGCAGCAGTATCTCCGCTACCAGTCATACTCCCAAAGAAAGGAGCTACCCTGCTTGAAGGACAGTATCTGCTTTACTTTCTCGCTTTCAGTTTTTAATTTTGTTTTTTTATAAGAGCAGAGTTCTACTTGTCCTCACACTAGAGCATTTTTCATGGAGAGAAGCTCTCCTGCAGTGGGATGTGGCGGAGAGAAAAGGGCAGGACTGACACAGGAGCCAGCGCAGCAGGGGCTGAGAGGCTGGTGGAGGAAGCAGGATGCCAGCTAGGCATGTCCCAGAGACAGCTGTTCTAGGGTCTGGAAGGGCCTGCTTGAAATTTTCTGCACTTCAGAAAGCCACCACATTGACTGAAACAAAGACTGGAACAGAGATTGCTGCTGCAAAGACACACTGGAAATTCTTCCTCATCCTTGTATTTCTGTTCAGCTGTAACAAAGGAGTAGAGAGGAGGTCCCCCTACGGTTGGTGTTTAAATTTAATTTCCCTCCTTGTGTAAAAAATCTATAATGCCTTGAATCATTGAATCTTTCTACCATTTCCTGGCAATATTCTAATACTTTTTAGAATTAGAATTATCTATTACATAGATTTCTGGTAAGTACTTGAGTATTTAGACCTTAACAGGATTTGGGATCATTAGACTTTGCATTGGGAAGAAGCATGGAACCTATCTTCATTTGTGATGATTTGAGAAGCAAGATATATTAATTTTTCTGCTGTGTTTCTTTTCCCATTTCTACGCCGGTGATTTACATGATGGATTTATTAATCTAAAAATGCATTTAAAACCAGCTTATATTAAAGTAAATCATTCAACATTTCTGAGATTGTGTTTAGTTTCAGATCTGTGATTTTTTTATCTGCTGAAACTCAATAGCATTTACTGGCCCACACTTTCAAGTCCATTTTTGACTGATGCAACTACAAATTTCCAAAAGCAGGATAACCATCAATTGATTCTGACAGTTCATTTCCTGATCCAATCCTGACTGTAATCATACTGATTTGATGCATCACTCGTTGGCAGGAACATGATTCACTATTCAATCATTGTGCAGTGTTTTGATGAAAAGTTCTCCACACATATATAAAACATAATTGTAGTACAATGTATTTAACTGCCCATTGCTGTTGCAAGCATATGTTGTCCTAGGATTTCTCCTAGGAACACTACCTAGGCATACTGAATGATAATAACTGCCACTAAATCAGGACAGTGTTAACATCACTGTCACTTCGTGTGGATTAATTAAACTAGTGCTAATGCATGTAAAAAATCATTAACCAGAAGTTCAATATGTAGAAAACTTATGTTTTAGCCTTTACAACAGATCAGTTAAATAAAGATAAATTCTGTAAAGTTCACTGGTTGTTCAATAGACCTCAGTGAAGAGTAAAGGATTTCTGAGGTTCACTTTACAAGAAGAGCCCATGAGCATCAGTCAGAAATTTTTTGTTCATTTTGGAAATGAAAATATTCATGAGGTTTCAAAACATTCTTTACCTGCATAGACAAATTCCTTGTCTTTTATTTTCACTATCTGTGAATATTTATTTGCAAGAGACCTTATGAGAAACAAGTAAAAAGTAGTGCTTGGGAATGTTGGTTACAAAGATGCAGAGTAGCTGAGAGTGTGAAAATAGGAAATACTGTTTACACAGTTCTGTTTCTGAAAAATAGTCTGTACAATAACAATATCTTCAGCAATGCAGTGTCAAAGTTTATACAGCCCGTGCTGAACATTTTGATATTCTCTGGTTTTGAGGGTCTTAATTTACAGTAACATTTTCTCCAGCATAAAGAGCAAACAGACTAGATATATGTATGAAGCTAGCTTATGTCTCCTCAGTGTTGATATTCATGTAGAAATTTTTGCAATGTTGATATTGCATGTAGAAATCTTTGCCAATTAATCTCTTCTTCGGCAGTGTATGGGGCTGCATTTTCAGCTGGAGCATATTACCCACTTTGCCTCAGTGTAAGATCAAGCCCTGCATATTTTATTTAGGAAAAAAAATTATGAAGAGAATTATGTTAATAAATGTTGAAGAGACTAGAGGAAGATGTATCAGGGGTTGAAAAAGCAGAGCTAATGAGGTTTGACAGGTTAACTTTCCTGGAATTTGCCTAGGGTATCCCCTCAAGAAGTAGATGATTTCAAAATCAACATCCTTGAATGAGCTTTTGCATAAGCTTTACCTTTCTCCTCCTAAGTGTTACAGGGGGAAAAAAGTTAAGTGTCTGTAAAAGCAAATAAAGAGAAATTTTAAGGGAAGATAAAGAGATCCAACAGCACGATCCCAGGGGAGATGTGAAAGGAGAGCACAAATGAATCTTTCTGTAGGCAAATGGAAGAGAAATTTTGTCTGGTTTAAGTAGCAGTGGGTATAGCTGGTACTCATAAGAATAGCATGGTGCCAGCCTGTCTATAGCTATCAGTACACATATATTGCAGTCAGTATGAATGTGACAGCCAGGGAGTGCCCTGTGGTAGAAAGAAACCGGAGCCAGCTGCAAACTAGTTAGCTTAGTAGCAGCAGGCATCTATTGTGACAGAACAGTCATGGATAGAGCCTGCAAAACCAACATTGCAGGGAGGGAAAATTACCCTGAAATCTAAAATAACCATAGAAATTAAAGCTTAATAGAAATTTAAATTGAAAATGTGCCTGCTGTTAAAGAGACCTGAACAATTCAAGGTAGCTGTTGGTCTCAAGATTCTGTGGACACTAATAGCCTAGAAATGTTTTGGTGCTGGCCACCAGCTGTCAGCAGATGGATCTGGCTGAGAACTCCTACGTGAGAAATACATGAAGATATTTGCAGAGATATTGGGCTGGCAAAACTTGAACAGTTTTCACATCTACTTGTTCTGCTTTGTAACACTGCAGTATCAGTTAACTTGCAGTAGGCAAGTTAACCAGCTGTGTCCCATCTCTCAATCATTTGCATCCATTGTGGGAAGTGAGTTAATATGCAGAATGCTGTTAAAATAATTCATCAACCTGAAATCAAAAGCTCAACACAGTCTCAGAAATAATAAGATATACTTCAGTTTAATATAAATTGCACTTAGCTGCATTGAAAACTTCATAATCACCTAATTTAAAGCACAGCAACACAGGGGGAAAATCTTTCTAGACAGCTACTTAGACTGGTTTTCTCTGACATTAGCAGAGATGGAAACTGATGGAATGTATCTAAATGCCTCCTTCCAAGCCACTGACTCTAATGAACATCCCAAATCCACTTCCAACTAAGCACCTTCCTGTTATAATATTGAATTACATTTCAGTCATTTTTTATAAAAGATGAGAAATTTAATTGAGGCATTTTATCACTACAGTACGCTATCTTATCAAAAGAAGTTATTAAAACCACAGTGCAGTCTGCTCCAGTAGAAGATTTTGAAAAATTAGAAATTTTGGAGCATCTGAAATCTGGAGAGCCCTTGAGAGCGAGTCCTCATCCAGCACAGTATCTGCTGCTCCTCAGACCAGCCTGCAATTGCTGCTAATTGCTGTAACATTACGTTTGCAAATGTAAGAGGGGTTAGCAAAAGGGAAGTTTAAATGCTTTCCAAGCTGCTTTTGTGTATGAGATATGATTTAAAATCTTTGTGACAAGTTCAGTTTAAGAGTGGCAGCATCATTCTGAATCTACCCAGTTTTTTTAGAAAGGATTCAGCAGTAATTTTCAAGTTCTACATTTGCCCATCCAGCTTGCTGGCAACGTCAGATCATTTTTTTTAAATCCTGTCACGACATTTATAGAACATTTTTTCCCTCTTTGCTTCAGGAAACAGTCACAAAAGTAACAATTAAAGCGCATTGATTGATAAAAACTGTTTTGTGGCAAGTCAATTACAGGCCCAAACGAGTATATCTATTCCAGTCACCTTCAGATCAGCACTCAGGCTAAATCACCCAGGCAGTCACTTCCAGGGGTATACACTGTGTGCAGACTGTTATCTGACTGGCAAAGACTGCTGTGCTGTGAACCCTGAAGCCCCTTTAAAAATGAGCCCTTAAAAAAATCCTCACACCTGTGTTCATGGCCTGCAGTAAGACTAAAGCACAAATTAAATGCTCCTTCAAATAGAATGGCTTTTCAGCAAGCTGTACTGGTAGATCCTTTAGGGTCTGAGAAGACACAATGCTAACAGCCCTTCCATTGCTCTTGATGAGAAATAATGGAGGAAGGCATTATTTGACAACAAGCAGTCACTCTGTCCTGAAGAAAAACAGAATGGCAGAGGAAGAAATGGAAGAGGAAAGCTTTCCTGGCTGTCCAGCTTCCGTATAGCTGCTCCAAACCAAATTGTGCTGAAATACTTTATGTTGTTTGGAGTTTTCTTGCAAGATGGAAGGCTGGATTTGAGGGTGTGTGGAGCTTCTATTTTGTTTTGGGTTTCTACTCTGTGAATCAACTTGCAGTCAATTTATCAAGCACATTATGCAACACAGAGGCCGGGATATTCTAGTTAATCTGCCACGTAATTAGTGTCTTACCAAATATTACATGGTGGGTTTCTATCCCTGTAAGCATCACTTACAGGCATATGAAGGATATTTTGGCCCCAAATCTATGAGACTGTCAGTAGCTGGGCTGTGACACTGACAGTGTAACATATGTATTGCAATGACAGGGGAAAAAGGCTTATCTGGGATATGTTCCTACACCAGGAAGATGTAACTGGATATATATGTAAAGCTGAGCACATACATGTATTTCCCACAAATATATGTATTAGCAATATTGCATGTAAAGATAAAAAAAATATCTCTAGCAGTCACGTAAAATTTTATTGCCTATGTTCCGAAACACTTGTCTGTGTGGGACAAATTATTTTTTAACTCTTTTAGTCCAGTGACTGTGCATCATTTGAAATAAAAAAAAAAAAAACACAAACCATTATATTTTTTAGGAACATATCTGTGAAAAGAATCTAAATAAAGATTTGTACAAAAAGTACAAATTTTTGAAAATATTACCAAAAGTGCATTAGAAAATCTACAGCCTATTTTTTCTTTATCTTCTAGGAATTAATAATAAAATTTAAAAGGGACCTTTTTTCTTTAAAAAATTAAAACTTTAATTGCTGTACATAAACAGAATTCTTAAATTAAAAAATTCAAATGAGCTATGTTTAACTCTTTGTTTATGCCTCTTTCAGAAGATGAAGATTGCTGAATCAGGAGCATCCTTTAGCCACCATCTCCAGGGTAGCTGCTCTTTAAAAAAAGAAAAAAAAAGAGTCTTTTTAGCTATAATGCATTTCTATTCTCCCCTGGCATCCGTCTAACAGACAAAACTGGTCCTTCAGCAGTCCCGCAGTTTAACACAGATACGTGTCTTGCCAGCTTCTCTTCCTGCATCGGGTTGGGAGCAGTGGAATTATCATCCCCATTTCTCAAAGCAAGAGCTCCACCATTTGTTGGCCGGCAGCAGTGCATCCTTCCACGGGCTCCCAAGGGAGAGACGAGGAGAGGGAAGCCGAGGTTTGCCGAGCAGGGCGGCATTTCAGAAGCGATGCAGGTCCTCGTTTGCTAGCCTTGCCTTCGCAATAAACAGAGAGCTGTAGAACAAACAGTCCTAACTGTGAGGGAGAATAGCTGGGACAGATGACCTGAACTGACCCAATTTACTTTATTTTCAATTATTAAACTGTTCTTATCTCAACATACAAGTTTTACTTCGATTTTCCTCCCCATGCCACCAGGGCGGGCAGAGAGGGAAGAAAGGGTGGGTTAGGCCAATGGCTGCATGGTGTTTTGTCTCCAGTTGGGTTTGAAACCATGACAGTTCTTTTTGGCATCCAGTGTGGGGCCTGAAGTTTTGAGATAAGGACAGATCCAACCGGCTGTGTTAAAAGAAAATTGTTATAAACAGTCACTCTATTGGTTTAACCGCTGCTACTTACAATTTGGACTTATTTGCTTTCATACTCACAGCATTTTGTCTACACTATACCAGTGATACTTTATTTGCATTAAGTGTTCTCTGTGATGTATTTTGTAGGATGAGCTTATGACACGACAGTGTCTCTGTTTGGGACACCAGTCCGGTTATGCATTCAGTATTGCAGGCACCTTTGTGCTTTGGGAGTCATCTACTCAAAACAATTAATAACCACACCTTTGGTGCTTTTCTCCTCAGAGGAGCAACCTGTGGGGGGGACAGCTTCCTATTTTTTTCCCTTCTCCTTTTTTACTTCCTTGTCCTCCAAGCTGATTACTGTAGACAAGAAGTTTAAAGATTTTGAATATCTTTTGGCTACCCCTGAAACCAAACATGTCCTTGAAACCAGAGGAAGTGTCTATACAGAACAAAAATTGAAAGCCAGCAGATGTTTCTGATTCTTTTTCTTTACAAGTCCATTCAGACTTAAATAAAACGTCCAGATTGCAGAAACTGAAATCTACGAGGTTTTCAAAGTAGAAATTAGTGCAAATATGGTGTTGCACTGCTTCCAAGGAAGAGTGTGCTCAGGATAGGATCATAGAATGGCTTGAGTTGAGAGAAACCTCAAAGATCATCTAGTTCCAGCCCCCCTGCCATGAGCTCAGACATCTTTCACTAGACCAGTTTGCTCCAAGTCCCATGCACCTGGCCCTGAATGTTTTCAGGGTTGGGGCATCCACAGGTCCTCTGGACAACCTGTTCCAGTGGCTTACCACCCTTACAGTAAACAGAATCATATAATGCAAAATGAGTCTCCCTGGGGTAGTAAATGTGACTCAAAAATAACATGCAAATGCCAAGTAAGGCTTTGAGCAGTTTTCCAAAGTTCTGACAGTGTTATAATTACCAAACTACAGATTTTGTAAATGAAATGGCTGCTTTTGAGACATAAGGAAGAATTTCATTCCAGGATAGAAGACCCAAAGTGCAGTTTCTGCCTTTCCACAATGTTTCCAGGCCTTGTGCATCTGCATCTCAGGACCCTACTCTTATAACTTTGTACTTTCATTGAAGAGCAGGAGTTGCTGCAGTGATCTCCTCAGACAGCTCCAGCGCCAGGCACCGTCACTGCAGTCACTCAGAAATCCAGATACTTGATCAACTAATGAAACCCTGATGTTTACCACGCCTGAGCAACCCTGCAGGAGTCACAGGTTTTCATTCCCTCAGTAGCTTTTCCTTTTGTGCATAAAACATACTCTTATCCATCTTATACACTGCAGGTGTGCACGCAGCTCTGTGCATGTTGCTGTGTAAGGATGGATACCATCATCTCCTTATGGACCATGCCTTACCTCAGGTGTTGCATGGTGTATGCAACAGGGGATGTTATACGAGTCAATCTTCAAATAAAGATCCCAAGCAACTCGAGCCATGTTTATTGATAAAGCCCTAGATTTATTTACAAGGGTAAGGGGCTGCCTGAGCCTGGCAGCACTGGTGGCTGCTGCCCCCAGGCTCCAGCTGCCTGTGGTGTGACTGAGATCAGAGTGCCAAAGGAGCCCCCTCTCTGGCCAGGATTGTGTCCTTATCCAGGTGACAGTCTCCCTTGAGATATGGATAAATATTTAATGTATTCATTCTTCTTATGACATAATTGAAAGCATATCTGAAGCCCCATGAATGAGAGATTCAAAAAGAGTATTTTCAAATTCAGAATAAAGCCCAAAAATTGTGCTGCTTTTGGAAATCTGCTCCTCCTCCAGTGAGAAGCTGAAGAAAGTCCAAAGAATTGCACAACCTTTTCAAAGAAAATTAATGAGAAAACTCCTACTGAACTATCTGCTCAAAAATTTAAAAAATGAGAAATGCTTTCTTTGGGCATTGAGTTATGAAACAAAATTAAAATATCCATATAATCACAAAAGATTGTAATACATTACTAATTCAGGAACTTTAATAATACTCTATAAAGGAGACAACTGTGATTAGCTTAAGAGTTAGCTTACAGGTTTCTAAATTTTTTAAATAATAGTAATTCCTGTGATAAGAATGGAAAAAAACTCTTCACATTTTAAAGGGCGTGCCAAGACTTCCTGGAATCATGGAAAGGTTTCTAGATGCCAACAGCTTTTGAATCGCTGTGTGGACACCTAAATTGTTTTACCATTCTGGTGCAGGAAGTATATAGCAATATCATCTTACACTTCTCATTTGGACCTTCAAGCATAGGATTCTGTATTTTTTATACCTGGCAAGGATTCTGAATTGTTCTCACAAGACTGGCAGGTCACTTAAACTTGCATAATATAATATCAGAACAATGCATTTATTACCATAACTTACTAATAAATAAATCAGAATATTTCTGGAGTCAAATTTTGTTATGCTCTTTTTCCTCTTGGGAGAAGGAGAAGGGTGGAATGTCACACTGTGTGACAAATGAAAGTGACCTGAGCCCTTGTGCTTTTATGATCTGTCAATATCTTTCTGGTAATAAGATGCCCATAACTGAACACAGCATTGCAAGAGCACGTTTTGCATCCTAAAACCACATAAAGAAAGATTATTAGCTTCCTGCTCCAATACAGGATGATAGGGGGCCTGGTGGATGCAACCCAAAACCACATTGACCTTTCTTTCGCAGGCACAACATATTGGAAGCTCATGTCTAATTTGTTACTTAATATCCCTCGGGATTTCTAAAATTGGACTGGAAAAGGTACAAGGAAAACTATGAGTCTCACTTCAGCAAATGGATGGAATTTTTATTTCAGAAAACAGTTTCCATTCTGGTTTGTCTTATCTTTTATTGTTGTTTCAAAGCAACAATTTTACAAATATAAATCCACACTGAATAACTAATTATTCTGTTTCCAGGGGATTACTTTATATGACCCAAATCCTGATTGCTTTGGTAATACGAGGGGAGCCTCAGAATCAAAGTTACAAGTCCAGTGCATGGAGCAACCAGGAGCTGGCTGAAGGCTTGCAATAAATACTGAAGTAAGATGTAAGCAGTAAGTAAATAATATTTCAATAATTACAATTTCTATTAAGTATGTAGCTTTTTTAATCACAAATTAATTAAGGAGACAAGTAAGATAATTAAAGGGACTATTTTTTATAAATTTAACCAGCTGAAAGCTTTAATTCAAATGAGTGTTCATCTCTATTAACTCCTCTTGCTGCCCCCTGAGTGTTCAAGGACACAAGACGGTCCCCTTGTTTAATGTTAGGGGAGCCTGGTGCCCTAACTTTGTATCCCTGAAGGCAGTGTGTAATGCAGCTGGAATGCTAATGGATGACATGCTGCAGGAAAAAGGAAGCAGGTTATCATATTTGGGACATTGACAACTCAAAGTGTTGGCTGATATTAAACAACAATAGTCACTTGACTAACATGATAGCATTAGAAAAGCCAAGTCCTGACCTGGAACTAAGATATGTCATGCTCAGAAAGTGGATTAAGCTCAAAATGAAATGTCCTGAATACAAAAAGAAAACCTCCCAAACAACAAGATTCGGGGTAAGCATTATAAATGTGGAATGATGAACCAATCTTATCTCTGCTGTTGCAAACACAGCTCTGCAATGGTCAGTCCATCTCCCTTCTTACCGGTGCCATTGTCCATACCTTCCTGTCAGGAAGCAGAAAATAAAAGACACAGTTCTGCAAAGTACATAAAACTGCCAGGTGTTGGTTTCAAGCATTTGTGTATAGCCAAAGCAGGAGAGCAGAAGCAGTGCAAGCCCCTGTGAGCAGCACCCAGCACGGCAGGAGCGTGCTGGGACACTGACAGGGCAGCACAGAGCAGCTGGGAGAGCTCAGTGCCCATCAGCTCAGAGCTGCCAGCTCCTCTGGGGGAGCAATTCCCCACTAAAGGGACCAAAGAAAGCTTCCTGCCTGGGGGAAGTAAATTGCTGCAGTGACCAATCTGCACCTTGCTGTACCTGGGGATTTAGAGCTCTAAGACCATCTTCTGAAGGTATCACCAATGTACGAGATTCTCCTAGACACACCTTAGATTGCAATTGGCCTTTTAACATTGATCATCCATAAAGAAACTGCACAAGCATTAGAACATAAAAGAATATTTATTTTAACAGAACAAAATTCCAGTTTGGGGGTTTTCTAATACGATTTTTTTTTTTTTTTTGTGAGATAATTTATTGTCCCACTGAGTCAGACTAGTATCACTCTGTGTGTGTGTGTTCCCTTTTACTTGCACAGAGTTTACTCTTCTAACTACATAATAAGTATAAGGAACAGAGCAGGACACAGATAATATGAGCAAAGCTCTATCAGGAACCTGTGATTTCAAGGTCTGTCCTAGTCTCACATTGCCTTAAGCTTTCATGTTTGAGCAGCCAGGAACAAGAGTATTTGATCAGACTCTTCAGAAGAGCATTTTGAGGCTAAATCCACTGCATTCCCTAATATTTTGAGAAGTCTAAAACTATACAAACAGAAGTTATAATTGCTCTAGGCTAATGTACTTTATATGTATAATATGGATACAACAGTTCCTTTTTCATGAGACAGTAGTCTAGATTTTTAGTTGTTCTACAACAAAAGGTTTTTGCTTCATCATGGAACATGCACACACCTTTTATGCTATCTATGCTAGCATCGATCCAGACTTCAACCACACTAGCCCCTGCTTCCCATGTCTGTCTCACAGAGCTGAAATGCACAGCAGCAATGACTATTTTGTACAATGACTAATTATCATTAGACCTCAGCAGTCATTAATGGGAAAATAGTCAAACATACTGTTTTCCCAGTAAAGTGAAAGAAGAGTAACAGCTAAGTGTGATACTAATTAACATAGTCATATGCTTAAAAAAGAAAATCAACACTGACAAAACTCTGGTGACAGCTTGGCAGTGTGATAGGTGATACTGAGGACCAGCCAGTTGCACAGTAATCCAGATTGCTTGGCAAGATCATAAAAGTCAGCACTGGC
Source organism: Fringilla coelebs (assembly GCF_963513975.1). Lineage (NCBI taxonomy): Eukaryota > Metazoa > Chordata > Aves > Passeriformes > Fringillidae > Fringilla > Fringilla coelebs. The sequence goes on from NC_140028.1 coordinate 65,319,412, forward strand.
AAGTATTTCAAATTGCCTTCTAGCATGTTCCCCTCTCCTGAACCAAAATTAGGGATGCCTGTGTCAACTTCATAGAATTTGGCATAGTCTGAATTTAAATACCTCCCAAGAGGGAGATTTACTGGCACACTGGGAGAATCTCTTCCACAGTTTCACCATCCTTAGAGCACAGAAGCTTCTTCTGGTGTCTCAGCTGACTCTACTGATAGACCATTGGAATGCTGATTCCTCTGCAGTGCTCAGTGTGTCTGCTATCTATCTTCCCTGTAGCTACTTTTATCTTATTTAACAGCTGCTGGCCAAGTTTAATGCGGCATTCTTTACTTCAGGCTACCCCTCTTTGTTCAGATTTCCTTCACTGAGGAGGTTTTTCCAGGCCTATGATCATTTCCAGTTTCTTTCTTCAGTTTTTCATTGCCCTTATGATTTCAAACTGTGCCTGCCTTCATTGTCCTCTCCTTCTCACACCTTCTTCCATGACCACAGACATATTCTTTACCCCAGACTCTAGGGCACTTGTAAAAATACTGAGCAGTTGTAGACACAAAGTGGACCCTGTCTATTTTGACAGTGTTATCAGTAGTAAAAAATCTTGGAGCATACTTTTCCAAAGAATTTCCAAACTGCAGTTTATCCAGAATGCACTTCCCTATCTCAGCTGTCAGTGTATGACATGAGGCAGCAACCAACACCACCAACTGCTGCTCATCTGTGCAAGAGATTTCTCATCTTGCTGAAGAAATTCAGCAAATTGCCACAAATTCCTTCTGACAAATCTACACTGTTTGTAACTCATTTTATTGCTTTAATAGAGGGGTTCACATTGGCACCACTGGTTTTTTTTGTTCCATAATTCATTGCCCTGGGCCAGGGCAGGGCTGTGGGGAGCTGGAGTCTGGCCTGGGCAGGGAGCAGGCTGGGAGAGCTGCAGGGGCTGAGCAGGGACAGTCAGGGCTGGCTGTGCTCTCATGTCCCTGCCAGTTTCCTTACTTTGTCTGAGATCAGGGAAAACCCTTATCATTTGGCCACATCGGTCTCTTCTCCAAGGTAAACAACAGGACAAGAAAAAGGAACTCAAACTACATCAGGGGAGGTTTAGATTGCATATTAGGAAAATTTCTTTACTGAAAGACTTGTCAAGCACTGAAGCAGGCTGCCCAGGGAAGTGGTTAAATCACCATGACTGGAAGTGCTCAAAAAGCATTTGGATTAGGCACACTTTAAGTGAATTCATAATGCAGCAAGTCACTCCAGAGCAGCTAAGTATGGTAGTGAGTAATTGTTTCTTTGGTAACTGCAGTAAACAGCCTTATGCCTAATAAATCTAAGAGAACAGAAAAAGTCACAGCACTCAGTTTCAGCAAGAGATTAGCCCTCACTCCAGAGGCACCACATCCTCCCCAGTCACCCAGATCCAGCCCTGCTTCCCAGCTCAGTCATGCTGGGCTCTGTCATTTGGTCATGATTTATTTACCCAGAGTGTTAAGTTGTCCTGGCATTTCCACAAGAACTTGTAATGGATATGTAGCTGGCAGAGGGCATGTGTACACAGCACAGCACAGAGCATTGTCAGAGATACCCATCTGGCTGGGAGGGAGCCAGCACACCTATGTGGAACAGCAGAGCTCTCTGCAAAAATACAAACCTGAAATCCCCAGCCACATTCAAGCACAGAAGCGAATTAGCTCAGCTCAGCACTGCTTACATCTCCCAGCCAAGCAGGATCAGGGCCAGCAAGGAGCTCTGTGTGTTGATCTCTGCTGTGCAAGGCTGGCATTCCCCACAGAGGTGGCTCTGCTGCCTTCTCCTCCTGGTGGCAAAAGCAGCTCTTCCCTCAGCATCTTCTGTACAGCAGGAATAACATGCGCTCTTTCCTCCCCTTGCTCTTGCTGAGCACTGGCTACAACCAAGATGACCTTTGTCAGAAAATACTTATCATACAATTTATGTCTTGAATTGTTGACATACCTTGTCAAACAATGGATTTACGTCCTGCCTAGTTGATGTATGAAGTCCAAACCTGATTTATAAGTCACGCCTCTTTGCCACTGCATTCATTTAAGGGTCACTGAGCTGATTTATGGCTTGAGATTTTGACTGATAAATCACAACTGCATTCTGCATTTCCTGTAACTGATTTTTAATCCAGCACTTTTCACTTCCATTACAATCTTTGCTCTGCTAACTTGCCTGTACAAATAGTGAAAAGATGCCCTGTTTAACAAGCTAGAGCTCCAGAGAATACTTTGCAATGCTCAGGCGCCTTTAGCACCACCAGGCTCATCAGGCCAGGGAAAACTGTTCTAGTCCCTGTATAACCACACCACACACAATCCCATGAACCATTCTGCAGACTAACTCAAACCAACACCTTTGAGGCTGGTGTGGTCTGAACCACAGTTTTTACAGATCTCTGACAATGCAAACAGCCAGCAGGTCATAAGGGCTCAACACACCTACTCTCAGATTTGGGATTATACAGCAAAAAGGCTGTGGAACCAGGAGAGCATTGGCTGGCAGGGCAGATTGGGCTGAGTACTGAGAGAGGGTCCAGCAAAGCAGGTCTGACAGGGGAAGGCTAGCAAGCCCAGCTGGGCACAGGGAAAGAGTATTAACAGAATCCCAAAAAGATGGCAAGGTGCTAAATGCAGGAGTTTTCCACAAGAAGGGGATCAGACAACTAAAACTGCCGATACAGCACACTTCAAACATTAAAAGTGTGAATTACCATCTGCATAGTTTGGCTGGTCCTTCTGTTTATGAGTATCTCATGCTCATAACAGAGATTGAATAGGTAGTAAAGTTAAAGAGAAAATAGAAAAAGGAGTGCTTGCAGCCAGCTCAGGTGCTGTTATTTTCCCTAAATTTTCTATTTAAAACAGATGTAGAGTTCAGCATGTTACTGGAGATGAGAACCTCTCTTCATTTTTGATAGTACAGTATCTCTTGGGAATAGGAAACCCAGGATAGGAAACCCAGACATGTATTTGTATATGATTATTTGTATATTATTGCTATATATATTTACAGAGATTTCTTCTGCTGTTGTACCATGAGCCTCTATACTCATGGTCAGGTATGTTCTTTCAGGAAAAACAGCTTGTGTCACTAATTTGTGGCTTTGTCAACCATAATTCAGAAAAATATGGTAGATTTTAACACCTGCACATTACAAAATCCAGTTCAACTACAACAACTCATGTTCATAGAAAAGGAAACCTCTCTACTGGTTCCAGTAACAACTGGGTGTTTCTTCATACAAAGCAATAAAAATGTAAACACAGAACTGCCAAAGTTCTACAGGTAGGTGCCTATGCCCTGTTCCCTTTGCTCCCTCTGTACCTGGCACATCACATGGCCCACAGCTATCTTCTTACAGCAGGTGCTGTGACCCAGCCCTGGGGATTGACCCAGCACAGTAAGCCAAGTCACAAAAAAGTCTTTAAAGAAGACTATATATCCAACTCTTTCTTTGGATCCTATGACTCAGCCAGATGTAGGGGTACTGGCCAAAAAAAAGAAGGACCAAAGGCTTCTGTCCCAAAAAGCAAAATGATTGCTGAAAGAACATTATTGTCACCACTTACATTGTGACTGACATTTCCATTCCTGCTGGGCATTTCTGTGAATGCTTAATTCATGTGCTGAGTGTCACAGGTTCGAAAATAAGACAAGTTGTGTATGACACACAACAGTATTCTATATGTCTCTGTGATGCACATAAAAAAAGAAGAAAGTCGTTTTAAGAGTACTGCAGGACCAAAGGAAAATATGCAGAAGTTTCTCCAGGGCCATCCTGAAGCTTTTCAGCAGAAACCAAGCAATGCATTCGAAGGTGGAGAGAGGAGTCAAGGGCTCCAATACACATAAAGCCAGTGAGGATGGCATGTTTGCAGGAGGGAGTCCTCACCCAAGGCAAACATCTGTTTAACATCTTTAAGGAATATTTGGACAGGGCACTTGAGTGAATGCACAGATGAAACAAAGCTGGGTGGGAGCGTTGAAGTGTTGAAGATAGAAGGTCTCCACAGACAGATCTTATCAAACTATGGATGGGCTGAGGAACAAACATGGCATGAGGTTCAATAAAGTAAAACGCCAGGTCCTGCACTTCGGTCACAACAACGCCTGGCAGCACCACAGGCTGCAGGAAGAGCAGCTGGAGAACTGCTCAGAGAAAAGGACTTGGGGGGCTGGTTAACAGCCAGCTGGATATGAGCCAGATGGGCAGCCAAGGAGGCCAAGGGCATCCTGGCCCGTATCAAGAATGGTGGGGCCAGCAGGACTCAGCAGAGAGATTTTGCCCCTGTACTCAGCACTGATGAGGCCACACCTTGAATACAGCGTCAGTTTTGCCCCTGAGGTGCAGAACTGTGCTCAGAGAAAGGCAATTGAGAGTTTGAAGGGTCTGGAAAACATGTCTTATGAGGGAACTGAGCTGAGGGAGCCAGGATTAGTCTGGAAAAAAGGAGGATCAGGTGGAACCTCATTGCCTTCTAACTACCCAGAAGGAGGTTGTAGTGAGGTGGGGGCCAGGCTCTTCTGCCATGTCTCAAGAGGAAGGATGAGAGAAAAAGGCATTAAGTTGCACCAGCAGAGGTTCAAATTAGATATTATAAAAAGCTTTTCGGGGACAGAGTGGTTAGGCGTTGGAGTAGGTTGCCCAGGAAGGCGGTGGAATCACTGTCTTGGGAAGTATCCAAAAGGCATCTGGATGTGGCATTTGGGGATATAATTTATGGTGCTGCTATGTTGGCAGCTGGGCTAGATGATCTTGAAGATCTCTTCCAACCCTGATGTTTCTGTGATTCTGTAATTGCCAGGGAGGGGATTTCCAGACTAGAGGAAGAAGATATAAAGCAGAAGAAGTACAGACTTGGTCAATTTCCTTGATTGCAGCAAACACAATACTTTATAGTTCTGTATCTGCAACAGTGTTTGGGGATGGGTCTTGCTTTGGGGATTTTTCTGGTAGGTATTAACAAAAGCTGAATAGTTTGAATGAGAAAAGGATTTTAAGGAAATCTTCCTCTCATTAATTTCTCAGTTACCATTTCAGATTTCTTTTATTTAGGTGCAGATGGCAGTACTTGTAGGTGAGGAATGGTACTGACATCAGAATAAGGGTTGTGAGGCTTGTAACTTACTGAAGCAGATGTTTAAAGTCTTTTAAGAGTAGTTATTCTGTCAGAATAAATGTACTCTTTAATAATCATATTAATAAATGTTATTATCTACTTTCCATTGATACAATCACAGTTTGAGAAGTTCCAAGTAGAACTTAAGGAGTTGTTGATCCCTGGGAACCATACACTTGCATGGATCTAAGATTGTTTAAAGAAACCATTATTCAACATGCTGTTTAGTTATCAATAGTGCTGAGTTACCAACAGAGCTTGTGGTTGAATAAATCCAGCTGCAAACAGGTTGCAAAACAACCCTTTTATTCTTTGGGCAACTACCTGCAAGGACTTTTTTTGGGTGTCACCCTGACACAGAGGGAAAAAAAAAGAGCTTTAAGGTAATTTCCTCTGTCTCTAAAAATTCATCAGAGAAAAAGTAGGAAATAGATGTTTAAAAACCAATTAAATGCAGCCATTAATATTTTCAAAACCAATACTTTAAAATTACTCTGCATCTATTCAGGGCAAGGCTACTTGCAGCTGCTATGACCTACAGTCAGGTTAGCTCTTCTCTCAGATTTGTGACAACCAGCAGAAGGAAAATGGATTATCTCTGTGCTTTCACAAAATTTTTTTCTGCTATATAGACATGCCTCAGAAATAAAACTGCTCGAGGTGTTCTGCTGAAGGTATTTAACTCTCAGTAGCCAGAGACAATGACTGCTTGCATTACTGAATGTTGCTGCATGGAAATTTAGGTGTTGGTCACTAGAGCAGAGAAATGGACACACTCTCTGTAACACTCAGCTCATTTCCTTGGCAAACCAAGGTTAGTGTCCTTGTTTGGAGATTCCTCATCCTCTTGTGTGGATCCAGCAGGATGCAAACTGTTGGCAGTTATACTCACACCAATCTCCAGGCTTGCTTTTGAGTTTGCTTACCTGCCAAAGCTGGAAGATCTCAGTTAAAATATATTTCTTCATTGCTGACTGCAAAGATCACAGCAGCCCTTCCTATCTACTGGCTGTAGAGTGAGGTGATAATTAAAGAAGCTGAAGCACTAATATTTGCCATAGAAGCTGCATCATTAGCCACAATGACACTTGTACTTCCTGAGAAGGCACCTGAACCTCTGAAAGTTAGAAAACTGTGCAGACAGTGCTGCAGACTGGGACTTTCTATTTTCAGTGTAAGAAATGGGCAAGCACTTAGCTTTTCCTTGTTCCATGTGCAAATCCTTTTCTCTGCAGGTCCCAAGTTGTTTTCATTCACCTGTCCTACCCAGATGGGCAGTGTTGCTTTGCAGTTTCACCCCGTGCAGTCTGTGGTTGTTTGCCATGCTCAGTACTGGTGGTGGGACTGAATCAACCAAAGCCTTGAGCTACAACTGCTCCACATAACTCTGAAGGGAGCAAACCAGAAGATACCATCTGCCTCCAGCTTTTAAAGCAGGATTTATTAGAACTCAGCATATTAGTGCAGAGGAACTTGTCAGGTAGAGAAATCTTATTAAGTGAATGACGTAAATTCACAAATATTTAAACAGGTCTCTTGTTCCCTGAAGCATTGTAGGGAAGATCCGTCTCTCCAGCCTGCTTCCTGCCTCACCCTGCCCCTCTGTCCACCTGCTTTGCCCTCGGGGCAGAAGCCATCTCCCCTCCCTGGTGGTACAACAGAACCACCATGGGAAGCACAGGCTGCCCCAAACTGCCCCATACAGCAGCAGCACAAGCCAAACAACAAATGCTCTGAGAAGCAACGTGGTCCTCATGTCTCAGTGACACCTTACTGCTAGCTGACATTTGTATAAATAAGACCTATCTTCTCTGGAACATAAATATTCCCTAGGCTGGATTCAAGGAGGACTGAAAGCAGCATTTTGAAACTTGAACCTCTTCCTCCATCAGTCCTATGAGTTCACCAGGGTCTTGCTTCAGCAAAATTAATCTGCCTCAGTGAAAGTCCAATGTGCCAGCAGCAGGACAAGACACCTTGCTGGCAGACCTGGCCAGCCTGCAGAAAATCCCAAAGCACACCTCCATGGGACTGCTCAGTGCCATACACATTTTTTTCCAATCAGATCACAATGTTGCTTGGTTTTGCACAAAGCATAGCATCAGGATGCTTTTCTAACTTCTCAGTAGACCACTAAAGGAACAATTAAACACACTAAATTCTTTCATATATCAGATGGCTTATCTGCAGGTATCTCCTGTTCAGCTTCCAATTTCTTGCTCAGTGCCAGACTTAGATAAACCTTTCCACTCATCATTGTTGCTGTTAAAAGGTTAAGTCTTTAGCTCATATCAGCCTGCTGACTGCTTGCCATCTGACTTAATGTGGCCAGTGACATGGGGGCTTTAAATCCACCATGTGTCTGCAGCCTGTAAACCAGTGGTTAAGCTGACATATTGGGCTTCCAACAACCAAGAATTCTTTAGGAGGAAATTCCACTGTTATTTAGTATGTGTGCATATCTGTAATGACAAGTTCTTCTTTAACAAGTAACAAATAACCTTTTTTTTTTTTCAATGTACAAATCAAAAGGGTTGTGACAGAGAGTCTGTACCAAAGAATAAGTCAATAGTTATGAGTCATCCCGGAGACAAGTAAACAGATTTGCTATATGTGAGCATGTGCAACTTCTCCTGATTACTTCCTAATTCCTTCCTCCTAATTACTTCCATGTCATGTACTGTACAGGTCAGAAGTGCAAGAGAGCTGAAAAGTAATAGTAACCTTAGAGTAACTGTAAATTGGGCATTTTCCAACCTGTGCACAGCAAGCCAGAACTATACTTCTAATCATTTTGGCATGTGAATTTATTGATTTACCCTGACAACCTGCATTTCCCTGGAGAATGCAAGCTAGGAAAAATTCTTTTTGTACCACTTCATATCTCTGCCAAGTCTGAGTTCAATTTGGTAAGACAAAAAGAAAGCACCAAAGTTCATCAGCAGTGTAGAAGTTCTCATCATGTGTCTGTGCTCCATCTGCATGAGTTTGTGGTCTCACAACTGCAAGAATTTAGGCAGTGCTTGGGCATTTGTTCTGTGAGTGGATCTGTGTGTTTAGGTGTGGTGGCCACCTGGCTGAACATCTAGGTCTGTCTGGGAAGGGAGGGGCTTTTTAATAAGCTTTCTTATTAGCAAAGACCTGAGGGATGGTGTAGCTTGTGGAAGTGTCCTTGCAATGATTCAGGGTTTTCAGGGTACAGGAAGCTACATCAAAGCCTTCTTCATCCCTGGGTGGGCATGAGTGGGAATGACTGGGGAGAACTGGTCTTCTGCAAGAGTGAACAAAGTGTTGTCAAAGAGGCATTGCCTCACTCCATGCTTGGCAGCAGATGGACCTTCATGGCTGGGTAGGGATGGGGATGCTACTACTCTAGCATGTATATCCTGCATGAGGCACCAAAGAACAAGTGCCCTGGAGCAAACCAAGCAGCAAAACATGCCAGAATAAGGAGCATGTAGCTGCCTGGGGAGCAACACACAGTTAGTGGAATATAGGTACACTGCGCTGTGGGTCAGGACCATGAAAAATACTCTAATGACTCAAACAAGTGACACAGGTAAAACCACCACAGTCTAGATGAAGAGATTTGGTTTTATCACCCAGACACAAGGCTGCAGGGTGCTTCATAAAAAAATATAAGACACCTCAGGCAGTAAGACTCTACCTGAAACACCCTGTTTTCTCTTTCAGGGTATGAAGGATCACATGTATATTTATGGATATGAAGGATCAGGTGTATCTTTCAAATACAAGTCCTTTCTGGGGTGGGGAAGTGTAGATTACAGATTGAACAGTTATTTCTGGGTCTGGGAAAAGAGCCTTACCCATGCAAAACAAGTCTCACAAGACAGGAAGTAAATGCAACTTCAAAAGGTGGTGTATGTGGTGCTGTAAAAGAGGAGGGGGAATGTGTGGATCTGAAGGGGTCTTAGAGAGTGACTCAAAAGAAAAATTCTTTTCCTAGAAAAAGTAGACACCATACAGAATTTATCTGGGAAAATGATGTGTTTCTATCACTGCATTGGATAATCATCTGTCTTTGTTTATTAGTGTTAAGCAGGGGAGAATCAACTGGCAACTAATAATGTATTCAGTGCCTGAAACTTGATCAAACAACAGAGTTAATCCTAAATTAAAATTTAATAATAACTTTTTTCCCCATAAATCTGAACAAAAATGCTTGATCAGACTCTGAATATATATGTAAGAGTGTATTTTCAAACAATTGTTTGGAGATCTGGGAAGCTTGGTTGCCATGCTCTTAATGCAGGGAATATAGCAGATTCATAAGGAAACCCTGGAGCAAAACAGTTAATAATGTCGTGTAAACATTTTCCATGCAGAGGTCACACATAACTGACACACAGCACGGCCGATTTGATAAAACACTTTTGTAGACTAAAACAACATAAGCCAGCCTGTCACTCATTTGAGCCTTAGCCTCAAGGCTTATTTAAGATATAGAAATGAAAACGAAGTGTGCTTTTCTGATACTCTCTCCTGTTTCTCTTCCACTGGTGCTGGGAGGACCAGTAGGAGTTCAGTACATGTTGGAGGAAATTGTGGTGCCTATTGGTGAATGACACTGCTATTTGTACTCTATGCCCTACATGACCCAATCAATTCTTTGTTGCAATAAACACCACTGCCTGGCTAAAAAACTTAACCTCAGAAATACTGAACCCAAAACAAATGTCATTTGAACTAAATTGGCTTTTTTTTGTTTGTTTGTTCATTCAAATTGTTCCTAAGATTCCATTTCCTGAGGCAAACAATGGGCAATAGAAGCAGAGATACTGCTAAACATAATGCTTGATGATTTTATATTGAAACATCAGTGCTCGGCTACACTTAATTGTGCTGCTATACTCAAACATTCAAATTAACAATTACAACCAGGAACTCATAAATATCAAACTTTACTAAAAAATACTACCTTCTATGTTTATTGTATTGCTACTGTCAGGCACTCTACACCAGCTCAGGATTTAGAAATCAAGAGTTTGCACATGAACTTAGAATTTTGATTGATTTGACAGAAGACTACTCTTGTCTCCTCAAGTCTCTTGTAAAAAATACCCATTCCCTGAGGGAAATACTGAGCTATTGAAGTTAGCTATCTGGCTGAAGAGTTTCTTTGCTGTGACTGTTGCAACCAGCTTCTCAGGAAACTTCTTCTGATTTAACATTATGACGAAGGTAATAATAAAATATTACTAAACTTGAATGTGGCTGAGACTTAAACAAGAGTATTCTCCTTACTTTTTGCTGTCATAGGAATCTAAAAAGGTTGAGAACTCTCCCCTTGATATCATCTTGCAGACTAGCTGCCTAACCTACATTAGTGAAGAAAGCCACAGAGATGGCTGACTGATTTGTGAGCAAAATAAATATTTTGTCAGCCTCCTCCAGCTGTCTGAGGGACCATGAGCCCAAAAGAAATGTCAGGTGTCAGTTCTAGAAGGCTAAAAAAGTGCCAAAACCTTCCCAGGGAGAATAAAGCATATAATGAAAACTGTTAGAAAAATATAGCTTTATCTGGGTAATGCACAGAACCCATAATTCCATGGGATAAATTCTGGAATAGCAGCAGTATTCCCAGGAACACAAGAGGGGTGTGCAAGGGCTGTCTGCACTAACACCACTAAAGGAACAATGCCTACACCAGGAAAAGACTGTTGAGTCAACTCCCTCTCCAGATGAACACTCAGCAATCTTTGTGCCAGTGAAGGAAATCCCATCACTGGACTGAAAGAAATACCCTGAACATTTGACAGTTAGTGAAAATGTTAAATTAGATTGATGCAGATGAAATAGTCTCTGCACAGAGGACGTATGTGCCATAAATGGCACACACAAAGATTTTGGTTTTTTGGTGAAAGCTTCTAGAGAAAGTGTCTTTGTATGCTATATCAGGAGACTGTTGATTCCAAGTACAGTTTTTTATTGTATGCTTCAGTCTGTGCTAATTGCCTTGTCATCTGTTGCATTAAATCCTGAGGACTTTCATCACTTATTTAATGAAAATTAGGAGCAATGAGCATTGTAGGGCTCAGTGATTCTCAGAAAGAAACATCATTAAAAAGTCTTGAAAAATGAGAAAATTCATGCTAATGTATTTTGAAAAAGAGTGCATTTGTCAGTAATGCCAGTTACTGAAAGACAAAGGCTGGATAAACAACTTATCTTTATAAACATAATGTCTTATCTGAGACAGACATTATATTGCTCTTATGGTCAAAAGACATTAGAATGGCAAGATATGTAATCATCATTCTTTGCTAGACCAACCCATATTTGAAAAAAAAGTTAGTTCTTTGGACACAGAGGCTCCTGTGTACATAAAACCTTCTCTTTATTTTCCATTGCTTGATAACAGTGAGGATATACACATTATGAAAAACACAACAATGCAGTCTCTTCAACTTTAGGTTCTTTGAAATCTGTATTTGAAAAGTCTCAGGCAAAAAAAAAAAAAAAAGAGGAGGAGGCCTTTTTTTGCCATCCCTATCACTGTTACAAACATTGTGATTGACTCCAGGTTGTCAGTTCATTTTGATCTTGGGGGTAAATCCAAGTGAGTGGCCTGAATCCACTTTGTTACAGGATTTGACAGCATTGTGCAAATTTGTCATGACAATGGATTAGCCTTCAGTTTGGCACACGTGATGAAATCATATTTGTGTTGTGCATAGAGCAGTGTGATTTGACTGGGGACTTCCTTACAAAAAGATAGAATCCCACACTCACAAATTTTATATCCTGGTGACTCCCTCCAGGGTAAACAAATCAGATTTCCAGGACTGATGATTTTTTGTGACAAAAAGGACAGAGAAATTAGGCTTAGGCTACATGTGTGCCATTACAATGTGAACCATTACAACACGTTGATTTTGTCCAATTTCAATCTGCATTGAATTTCATTATATTTTTATTAGCACCAGCATTAGGTATAACTATAAAAACAAGCTTTGTCCCAAAAGATTTCTGTTTAGTGATGCACATAATTTTAAGTAAAAAATCACTAGAGAAGTCATTATTCACTGGTTGTAAAGTCATTAAATGATTGTTGTCCAAACATGATTACTAATGAGGACTTGCTGATAATAAGTGTTTTGCTGATAAACTCTCTCAGGGATCAGCTGCCAGGATAATGCTCCTCAATACTCCCATGTCAGTTCTGAAGGGATACACAGGTGAGTATAACTGGGCAGGGAGCTCAAAGATCAACCAGCAGTGAAAAGGAGCACTCATTTACACAGTGGGGACCATTGCTGGGTCAGAGGGTGGGACAAGGAGAAAAGGGCTATGTTTGAACTGGGAGTGTGTTTTCCAGCCCTGGGTTTGTATGTATCTTTTAGCCCTGATCACACATGTGGCTGCTTGGAGCTCTCCCAAGCAGAAGGCCAGGAGAGACTTCTTGGCTTCCTCCTTCAGCAGTCACCATCATGGTCAGCCTGGAGGAATGGTGTGGGCAACGAGGGGAAAGGTGGCAGCCTTGAGTGGCCCTAGATAGGCACCAAAGGGATGGGCTGAAGGAAAAAAAGCTGCTGCTGAGCATGTGAAACACTGATGTCTTTTTTCTTCTTTATTGTCACTCCCATCTCAACCTCGAGGCCCAATATTTCTAAAAGGTCTAAAATTAGCAACATTTTTCCTTGCTGGTGGACTCAAATCTCAAAGGAGGATGTATGAAGAGGACAGAGACTGTTCCAACACCCTCACAAGGGGAAGCAGAAAGGCAGGTGCTGATGTGTTCACTCATGTGACCAGTGACAGGACTCAAAGGAACAGCATGAAACTGAGTCAGGGGAAATGTAGTTTGGATATCAGGAAAAGGTTCTTCACCCAGAGGGTGGCTGAACACTGGAACAGGCTCCCCAGGGGAGTGCTTACAGCACCAGCCAGATAAAGTTCAGGAAGTGTTTGGACACTGCTCTCAGGAACATGGTGTGACTCTTGGGGTGTCCTGCACATGGCCAGGAGCTGGACTCCATGAACCTGATGGGTCCCTTCTAGATCGGCATATTCTGTGATTTTAGTAAGACTTTAGGGCAGAGCTATCAGTAATGAAATGATGTCAAAACAGCAACACTCAAGTGCACCTTGAAAAAATAATGAGCCTTTTGATCTTAGCTGGTAATATCATAGCATGTTGTGGCTATAGCACAGTGATTTAAAACATTAGAAACATATATAATTATACTATACAAAGTTAACTATATGTTTCTTAAAGTTAAAAAAAAAGCAAACAAAGCAAACAAGCAAAACCAAAAACCCCAAACCAAAACCCACCAAAATATTGCAGTATACAGGGGGTGTTTTAATGTAATTTTGTATGATGTTTTGGGGAAAAAAATTAAAATTATTTTTGCTCATGCAAAAAAAGAAATTCTACAATGGTTTTCCAGAAAAAGAAACTTGTAAACAAATTAAAGTTCAAAGAAACAACAAATATTTTAAGAAACAACAAATATTTTAAGGCAACAATGAAAGTAGATACAGTATAATTTTTTGTTTGTTGTTGATAATCATCAGAGATCTCCACTTTGCACAAAATCATTTGGTATCAGGGAATGGGGCTCTGAGGAGTTATTGAAATCAAGTATGCTTCACAAACAGCGATTAACAGCATGCAAGCTGTAGTAGCTGCTGCAGTGAAACAGGGTTAAGCAAGATGAAGGAACTCACTGCATTACTTTGAGAAAGATTCCACTTTCTTTTAAGGCTGATGTAAATCTGCAATTACTTCTGTCACTTTTGTAAAGTCACTATGGCCGCTAAAGGCCAACATCTTTTATCAGAATTCACTTCTCATGCATATTAACCTAATGCTCATTTTCAGAATTACTAATATCAAAATAAGCAGTAACTGACTGCATACAAGAAGGTTTGTGCATGTGACTGTTCCATATATTGTTTTTCCCATGTATAAATGAAAGCTAAAATCTACAGAAAGGAGGTTTTTTGCAGCAACTTACTTACATTTGCTAATAAATGTCTCTCAATCCTAAAAACCTCTTTATTTCTGAGAAAACAGAAGGTTGGATATCCAATGGAAATATGTTTGCTAACAGACCACATGGAACAGGATAAACATTTAATTTTGTAATTTCAAGAGAATTATGAAACTTCAAGAGAATCAGCAAAGCTATAATTTGTCCCATTATTTTGGTTTTGAGTACTTTAAGCTGTCTGATTATATAAATGCGTGCTGACTCTCATGTTTAAGGCATTTTTTTTTTGAGCAAAAAAGGACAAATTTTTTCCCTAGACATTGGAGGGTAGACATTTTTCTGTGGAACCAATACTGCTTTAGCAAAACCCACCACTTTACAAAACACTGCAGGAGACTCTACTGTGAACTAGTTTTGTTTGTCAAAAGACTCAAGTATTTCCATCTGCCTTCAGCCAGTGAGAAGTTATCCTAGGAATTATTTTATAGGAGACTGAATTGGAAATGATAGAACTGTTTGCTAAGGAACATATAACCTATAATTGATTTTACTCCCCTCAGTTTGAATAATACTTTCCTTTATCTAAAATGCATGAGCACATTTACATCTGTGGCTCATTTTGGCACAAAAGTACATTAAAGCTTCTCTCTGAAAATGAGCTGGAGTCTGCCCACATTGTTTACTGTCTTATCCTCCTTCTTCAAATATTAAATCAGTACCACAATCAATTTCAAACTATTAACTTATAGACTTTGGTATTCTTGATGGATTGTTAGGTCATCCTGCTCAAAAGTGGCGCACAAAACCAAAAAATAAATAGATATGATAAGGAAATATGTCACGATATAGTTTTGCAAATATGCTGGTGGGAGATGTGCTCAGTTATCCATTTTCCACAGGCTTTTTCAAATTGGTAATCATGGCTGACATATACAAGTCATAGAAAACTCTAATGGAGACTGTGATCCGAATTATATGTACTAGTTTCTGGATTTTTTTGTTTTTTAGCATTTTGGAATAACTACTGATCCAACATGTTTTTGAAGGTTCACATTCGGCGCATGAAAGACCTGACCTCGCTATAATGAAGAACTGCTTTTCCTTAAAAGCAGTGCAATCCCCTTGAGTTCCCAGCCTTATCCAAAAAAGAAGATGCATGAAGTTCATTTGTGGAGAGAAGAATGATGTTACTGTGTTCTCTACTGCTCGCAGACCCTGTTTCTTACATACTGTGTTCCTACATGCTGAAGATGATTTTAACAAAGAAATTAAGAATTAATACAAGTTAATATGGGGAGGGGGGGGGTTAAGAAGAAAAAAGAAACAACCCCACAAAAATAAACCCACCAAACCCCAACCACATGAGTTCAGTACTAAGGTTCTCAATAAAACATTACATGTTTTGACTGAATGGTCCTGCTCAGAACTCTGAATGTGCAAACACTGTCACAGAACAGTGGGTCCAGGACAGCCATGAGATGCATCTGCAGCAGGCATGGAAGCAGTGGACCTTGCAGAAAAGGTGACTTGTTTGTGCTGGTGCCAAAAAAGGCCAGGGAGATCTGTTACCTGTGAGCAAGGGACCTCAAACTGAATGAGCAGAAAACATCTTATAAGATAGTCTTAAAAAGGATAGTAAAGAATCATAAGGACCACACTTCCTTCTAAACAAAGAAATGCAATGAAAGTATTGCACTGTCATTTGTAGGGCATGTGCAGATGCTTCAAAGAGGTTCAAAAATATTCAAGAACTGCAAAAAATGCCTCTAAGAATAGAGAGAGAAAGACTTTAAGACCTCAATCACTTTAACATAACAAACAGAAGACTGAGAGGCGATTACACAGTATAATCATTTCTAGGAGGGAAAAATACTAATACAAGAAGATTTTGAAACCAGTAGTGTAAAGTGCACCTTTCAACAACAAGGTTGAAAGCTAAAACTTGTCATCCCCATTATTAAACAGGTAGAATATTTTAAAGGGGAGAGTATTTACCTCTGACAAATGGTAACAGAGGAAGTAGCTAATTATCCATCTCTCACAGTCTTCAAATTAACTGTTCAAATTAACCATATCTTGGGCTGCACCAAAAGTAGCATGGCCAGCAGGTGAAGGGAGGTGATTTCCCCCCCTTTTCCATTCTCCTGGGATTCCACCTGAAGTACTGAGTCCAGCTCTGGGGCCCTTAGCAGAGTAAAGACATGGACCTCTTGGAGTGAGTCCAGAGGAGGGTCGTGAAGATGACCAGAGGGCTGGAAAAGCACTGTTATGGAGTCAGGATGAGAGAGTTGGAGCTATTCAGCCTGGAGAAGGGAAGGCTTTGGGGAGACCTTATAGAACCTTTCAATACCTAAATGTGGCCTGCAAAAAAGCTGAGACAGGGTCTTTACAAGGGCTGATAGAAGAGGAGGGAATGGCTTTATACTGAAAGGTTAAAGATTAAATATTCAGAAAGAATTCTTAACTCTGAGGGTTGTGAGGCACTGGCACAGGTTGCCCAGAGAAGCTGTGGATGCCCCATCTCTGGAAGTGCTGGGTGTCAGGCTGGATGGAGCTTTGAGCAATCTCTTGTAGTGGAAGGTGTCCCTGCCCATGGCAGGGAGGCTGGAACTGAATGACCTTTAAAGTCCCTTCTAATCCAAACCCTTCTACAGTTCTATCCTGCACTGAATCACAAAGGAAGTGCAGCTTCCTAATGAAGTAATTACAAGGAAAATGTTAACAGGTACAAAACAGGCTTCTTCTTGTAATATCACTCTGGGAAATGACCAGACTGTTTCAGGTGAAAATCAAAGATGCACAAACACGGAATCAGGTTGAAGCAGGCTCCTTAAAGGGAACGGTTTGCAAGGCTGTAGACAAATTAAATTAAGCCTTAATTATAAGCAGTAGTAAGACCTCATTTTTTTCAAACAACCTTTGGGTCTGCCTGGTCTTCTGTATGGAAGGTCAGGCAAAAGCAACCTTCATCTCTCAGTACCAAGCAAAATTATTAACAGTATCTAGTAATTGCTAAAGTGATCGCTTTCAAATATACACAGAATTGGGTAGCTTCATAGTCATATTCAAACACATTTCTATTTCTGCTTGATTAAACCTTAGAAGATTTTAGATTAAAAAAAACATTTTGTTTTTCATGAGGACACTAATCTTCTAAAAATGCCACACAGCATAAAGAAAACTATCTGCTGTATTTCTTAGGCCAAAAGCAATCTGAAAGATAATACAATTATAGAGATTGAGAACATATTTTTAAATAGTAAAAATACACTTGGTTTTGAGAGCTCAC
This sequence comes from Fringilla coelebs, assembly GCF_963513975.1. Taxonomy (NCBI): domain Eukaryota; kingdom Metazoa; phylum Chordata; class Aves; order Passeriformes; family Fringillidae; genus Fringilla; species Fringilla coelebs. Next base: position 65,336,799 of record NC_140028.1, read on the forward strand.
AAGTTTTTGAAAACCTTTTTTTCAAAATTTTTTCATCAGTTTAGTATAGAGGTAAAGGGCATAGTAGCCTTTACCTGTAAAATGCAGAAATAATCCTTAACCATGCCAAACACACCCACATGCAGTTAGAAATGTGCACTCATACACATGGATAACATGCAAGTAACAGAGTTTGGCTTCATGCTTGCAAATTGCATTTTTTCTTTCCTTCCCTCCCCTAAAATTCGACTGTTGCAATGAAAGCCTTATTAGATTTTCTACTTATTATTAACCTGGAGACCCTCCAGCCTCCTCCCTACTCTCTTTCTTATTCGTTTTTAAACTTCTGACCCGATGCAATCTGCCTGCAGGGGCAAATACAGTTATCTCCTTCTAAATTAAAATTGTAACTCATTTGGTACAGTTTACACAAGGCCTCAGCTTTGACACATGCAATTACTATGAACATAGGAGGAACATGATTGCTGAGAGCCACCAGAAATAGAGTTTAATCAGAAAACATGGAATTGTTCCAACAGATTTGTAATTTCACTACTTGCTATTCTTTTATGTTCCTGAGTGTTCAGATAATTAGATACACTATTTTTTTTGCTTCCCAAGAGGCCAGCGAAAGCAAAATTCCTTCTTTTACATTAACAAGATGAAATTATAATACACAACATCTATAACTTTTTTGTTGAAATGACAAATTCATACAACATTAATTTTAGTACTTACAAAATGTTACAAATAATTTGTTCTGTAGTATCAGTGTGTATCACAAAATGTAGACTTAGGTGAATTAATCACTCATTCAGATGGATTGCCCAGGCTATCAGCTTTTACTCACACAAAAACCCCTAGGTAGCTCCCTTTGCCTATCTTAAAAGGCAGGGGTTTTTAAAGTTCTTTGAAATATAAGGTTCATTTTTTGTGCCACTGTTAGGGAAGGATCCTCTGGGGTAGTCGATCAGACTGCAGATCCATTTAAAAAAATGGAGATGTTAGGAAGCAGATTCATAGCTCCCCCTGATCTCTGTGCCTCCAACTCCTCTCTGAAAAAGGGATTTTTAGTATATTTGATCTAGTTTAGTGAAATATAGAGATGAATTAACAAAGAGACATCACTCACTGTAATTAGAAAGGAAGACGCAGACTTCAAATATACGTTGCCTTGCATGATGGAACCACATTCTTTAAAGCATAGGGCTGTTCATGACTCAATTGCTTTTATAAATAAAAGCATCTGAGCAGTAAATATAAATGAATAGATAAATGCAACATTGCAGGGTTTTGGGGTCCTTTTACTGGGGTCTGAACACATTCATCTTAATTATACTTTAATATCAAGTTTCCCAGGCTGATGGATGGGCTTTTGGGAGGACTGTAGGTCAAGTAGGGAGTAAGGTTACAGAAAAGGGCTACAAAAAATACTTCAGGTAAAGAAAATGCATGGTTGATGATGTGCTCTGTAGTACAAATATGTTCCTGCAGCTCTGGCTGTTTTTTCAAGAGGCCACCTGCTTTCTATTTCTCCTTTTATGTTAGCCATTAATTTTGCTGCCACAGGCACAATTCATACTTACAAGGTTGGAGGCTCAGACAAAAGCAGCTGCTGTTTCAAATAGCACTACTCCATTCCCAAGACAGCCAACTCAGCTGCAAAAACATCAATGACATGGATACACCAAATTCACCAAAAGATAGACTTTCCCATCTTTAACACACTTTTTTGTGCTGCATACATAACAGCAAAGCAAACCCATAAGGCTGGAAGGAAACAAACTGTAGATAAGGCAAGTTTACAGAAAGAAAGTGTCTGGAAGAGCAACAGACAAGCAAAGCAAAAGAAAATAAAAGAAGAAGAAAAGGATTTTACAAATATTGGTGATAAGGTTTCCAGCCTATCTCAAGCAAACTTCTTGGTCTAGAAGCTTTTCCTGGTTAGTGAAAACCTAACTTATTTGATAGTAGCTGTTACCCAATTTATAAAGAGATGGCAAAATAGAGAAATGTTGTATGTTGTATCATCCTGCTTGTTTATGTGGGATGTCTGAATCGACTGCAAAGGCAGATTTATTTTACTTGGCCCCAGGAACATGGCTCTGAGCCACTGGGACACACTGCCTTTCTGGCAGCCTGTGCACCCCCAGCCCTCTCCCCAGGACCCCACACTCAGCAGGCTCTGTGGGAGAAGGCAAAGCACCTCAGAGCTCTCTCAGGTCTTAAAGAGTTTCTGACCTGAGACAGCCCTGGGCAACCTGTGCTTTTTTGTTTAAATCCCATTTGGTTTCATCTCAGCCCATTCTTAGAAAATCCAGTCCAGGGATCCCTGCACCACACTTCCAAAGCTGAAAATGCAAGTAGTGCAACTCAAAGCATCCCAGTACTATTACAGGCACAGCTCTTGAATTGCATTGATGTTGATACAAGGAGGCAGGAGCCTGCAGCCAGGAGCAGGATCAGGAAGAGGAGGAGAGAAAAGGACCACAGTAGCCCCGAGCAGTCTGCCTTATGCTGCAGATAAGAAAACACCCCCTAAATCAGCTGGAATTTGATCATTCCCTTATGCACCAAGGAGAGTTAGAGCTTGGGAGCAGCTCTCTACTAACATGTGGGGACAGCAAGGGCTCGCAGTGAGTGGTTTTGCAATACCCTGAATGGAAAAGAGACTGATTGTTCCTTGTCTTGTCCAGTACAGAAGCAAAAGCCAAAAATTTCGTTCAGTAGCAGCCACGCTCAAAACAAACAAAAGGAAGTGGCTCACCACACAGCAGCTGGAAAGACCAGAAACTCCTCAACTCAGAGGCTGCAGCTTCAAGAAGTGTGATGGGCCTCTAACAGAGTCTGCAGCATTTAAAAAGTCCTAAGTGTTGCAAAAGAGACCACAGCAGAGTCAAGAAATACCCTCAGCTGGGAGAGTTTTAAAAGGGAAGTATTTTATGGATCTGTTTTTATTGCTCCCGAGCCACAGGCTTTTGGACCCTGTTGGAGACAGGATAATGGATTAGTTAGCCCATGATTTGTACAAGTCCAGCCACTCCTCTGCTCTTAAGGCTTATATGTTCTACTAGCTCCCAGTTAGCAGCAGCTGGGATATTTCCAGGGCTGCAGCTAAACTGCTGAGTTTGACAGCCACATCAGGCTTATCCTCCAACAGTATGCTTAATCCCATTTTTTTTGAACCTGTTTCTGATCTCCATATTATCTTGCAACAATAACTCTAAACTCTGTTTAGAAACTGTGAATAAAGGCACTTCATCTTTGTTACTTTTCATAGGTCACTTGGCACCTTCATTGAAAGTGTCCTACTAACCACATTATGAGAAAACAGTAAAAAATTGAGGGATCTTTATCATATTCTTTACCATACACTCATACAGCTCTTTTCTAGCCTGAAGCAGTTCATCTACTTATTTGTATTTTATCCCTCAGTGCAAAATTATTCTCATAGAGTGTTAGAAAGTACATATTTTAAGAGGTCGCTTTGAGAGTTTAATGCCAAAATTTACTACAGATAAAGCATAGGAATTTAAAGGATAACTGTTTATTTCTATAGATAACTTTCAATTCCTATTATGGTCTTCTGTTGTGCTGATTTTTCATGGAATACAGACTCTACCCTTATACCAGACTCTTCTGCACCCCTCTGTTACAGTTTAGATATATACAGGCACTTAAACTGACTCTGAGGGAACTGTGAGGACACTGAGTACTGTACTATGAATATGAAAACACTGAATAGTGAGTATAGCAATGGAGAATCCACAGCACTTAAAAAGAAAGGACTGTCTAAAGTGAAATTATATTTTTCTGATGGCCACGAAAAAGGATAGTAACAGCAGCTCAACAGGAATAAGGATAGAATAGAAACACTTTTTAAATTAATTTGGTTTGTGATGTTAGACTTAAAACTTCTCTCCTGTGCTTGTATATAGAGACAAAAGCGAGTGTATATATTCAAAGGTAAAGACAAAATCGGCTGTCCTGTAAGAACAGGTTTATTTGCTGGACCAGCATAGCTTTCCGCTAGATGGTGCTCCTAGCCTTGGGAAAGCCGTAAAGAGGCTCATCCCTGCTGCACTTCGAGGGGAGGAACAACTTGTTTCACGAGCTGGTGAACCCACAAATGCAAAGCTCTTGCAGATCTCAATCCACATTTATAGAGCCCTAGGCTGCAGAAGTTTTGTTCTTTCTTCATACCTGCTAAGGACTCACAAGCATATTTTCCATTTCATTCTTATGTTCCAGTCTTCTCATCACAGAGACTGCCCCAGTCTTCACCCCCAAAAATTCAGAAAGCCTGCAAAGATGCCTCTAAAACACTTTCTGCGAAGCAGGTTTGTGCAGAAACCACATCTCTCAGAAAGCTGCTTCAGGAAAAAATATCTATATGCACACATTATGCAAGTCCTTTATCTGATCATCTTCATTCTTACTGCTATTCTTTTTATCTCCTCCACTTATTTCCATAAGGATTACCATCTTCTTCAGTTTTGACAGGTAAAAAAAAGAAAATAAAATCCTAAATAATGCTGCAGACAGACATTCACTTCTGCTATTCCATTGGCAGATTTTATAGATCCACATCACCCCTTCTTGCCCAACAAGAGGCATTAATTCTTTTGACTTGGGCAACAGTTACTGATACCTTCTCCTGTATGCTCTTCCATTTGGTAGCAGAGCAGCTTTTTCATCAGCCCCCTCAGAACAGCAACACATGTCAAAGGATGCTGAAATAGAGACATTTCAGAAATGAGTTGCTGAAATGATCAAAGATAGGAAAAAAGTATCTCCCAGTGAGAGATTCAAAAAGTTCAAATCTGTCCACTTTAAAAGTGTTTAAGTACAATCACTTCCCAAGATAGGAAAAGAAAGTTAAGAATTAGTACAGAACCAAAAATACAGACATAGTTAAGTCCAAGCCAGCACTGGTGTGCAGCAGAGTTGGGTTCATGTGGTTTATAAGATGGAAGAAGCTAAAACTGAGCAGACTATGAAGTCTTCCCAAAGAGAGTTGTGGGTTGAGGTTGTTTTTGGTTTTTATTTGTTTGCTTAGGGTTTTTTTCTCCTTGCAAGGACTGTCTGTCTTAGGCTCAAAACAGCTTCCTCTGGTGGGTGGAACAGCCCAGCAGCTGGCAGCACCATCACAATTTCTGTGTCAGAAGCGTTCTGCCACAGTACACTAAAGTGAGATTTCTATTCAGGATGCAAGATTTTCCTGTGACATCTGGAAGATCACCATTTACAATTGCTGTCACTGGCTGATAAACCAGTTGTTGTGCCAGTAGTCCTCACTGCCATCATGAAGGCACAATCCACAGTGCTGCAGTGCTTTTGGAAAGACCACACGGTCATGAGGGCTGCTGGTGAGATTCATGTACCCAATATACTGAGTACACTCATGGAAAAAATATTCCTCTGTTGTTTGACAGAGAAGTCTAGTTACAGTAAGACTGGTTTATCACTCTTAATAGAGAAAGACAGTTTGTTTTCCTCTCTAGGCTTCAAACCCCTTTAATAATTACTTTGCTAGAAGAGAGGAATGGCTGACCGTGGCCCTAGGCTGATCAACAGGGAAATCTGTACTGACAGGCAAATGAGAAATACGAGGCTGAGTCTGACAGATCCATTTAACCTATCCTGGGTGAGCAAGACATAGAGAAGAAACAGAGAGACAGAGCTGCAGGAAGTTTGAACTGCAGATGTCCCTTCTGTGAAACCCTGTGACTGATGGGGGAAGCCCACTTTGCCTTACCATGTCAGCCTAGACTCCATGCTAGGGACAACACACTTCTGCACCTGGTAATGATTCTTTAAAGGGAATCATCATGGACATTGAGTGCTCAGAACACTACCCAATATAAAAATAGCTACATTTTTAAAATGCAGCTCTTTTAAAAGAGCTAAATCCTCTGCCAGATTTATGGCTCTCACTACTGAGTACCTCCTCCTTCACCTGTCTTTCCCCCTGCCCCATGCCCCAGTGCTACCTCGAGGAGCACCTGGAAGGAGAAATGATAGCAGTGGTCAGAGGGTTCCTGATGTCCTTTCCAGCATATGTCCCTCACAGATACAGTTAGGCTGCATTCTACTGTCCTATGGAACAGAAAAGGTATTGAAACCACTGTTACAGTGCTGTATTTCTGGTTACAGAGATGGCAGTAAAACACCTTGCATTGTGGCAAACAGGGGTGTATTATGTTCACCTCTTTTCAAAGGGGTTTTGTGACAATTTTGGTCTCTATTCCAGAGCAGAAGTCCTTGGACTCATTCCATTACTTACAAAGGCATCAGGCTCTCTGATGTGTCCTCTTCCACCAGACATACACTTGTTGGATTGATTGACCCTGGTTTGAAGAGCCTGTGATGAAAATATGACGTAGGCCTGCCTTTCCTGAAGCTGAAAGTGCTCTCAAGGGCCTCCCAAGGCAGCCTCCCCCCATGACTGCCAGGTCAGTGTAGGTGGGCTTGCAGCCTCCTTGATGACTGCTGCCAGCTCACTGGAATTGGCGGTTCCTTGTAACCCATCAAAAGAGGACAGATATGCACTGCGCTACCCTTTCTGGAATCTCCTCCCTTCAGGAGCTTCCACGTGCAGATGTAGAATTCAGCTCCATCATTCATTGCTACAGAATAACACTGCCCCAACTTAAATGGTGATGGATGGAAAACAGTTTTGATTTAGTTATCAAAAGCTGCACACTCCATGCCTAAAGATTAAACGTAGCTGAATAGAAAGACTGGCTACAAAATTTACCAATAAAATAAGTGGCTACTGTACAATTTGTCAAAATTGTATTTACTGCAAAATACAGTGAAGCTGATCCTCTTTGGACTCTTTTCTATGAGGAAAGAGCCTTAAGCAGCAGTCTTGAGTGAAGAGGAATAACATGCCAGTGTTACAGAGGTTTGGGGATTTCACAGAAGAGCATAAGACATTGTGGGTTAATTGACCCGTATCTTTTGAAAGGAGATATGAAACTATAGTTTTTGTATGTGGTCTGTGGCAACAAATTACCTGCATGCAACCAGTTCCTGTATGGTAAATTATGTGAGACCAAGGACTGAAAGTATGGTGTATGCATCTGTGTGCATGAATATTTTATTATTATTATTATTATTATTTAAATAATAATAATAATAATAATAATAATAATAATAAGAAGAAGAAGAAGAAGAAGAAGAAGAAGAAGAAGAAGAAGAAGAAGAAGAAGAAGAAGAAGAAGAAGAAGAAGAAGAAGAAGTTACTGTTGAGTATCTTTTTATAAATATGAAGTTGCAATATATAAATATAAGTTGCAAACTTCAAGCTTCTCCTGAGCTGAGCAGGAGGCTACTGAGCTATATTTCTTGAAAGTCATAAAATAAGCCAGTAACTAATAATTTGACATTCATCACAAGGAAGAGAGGCATCCTAAGTTGGTGCCCATGGACTGGGGACTCTGGCATGGTTCAGTTTTGAAAAGCAGTATAAAAGATTCTCTTCATCAGAAGACAGTGAGTTAATGGTTCAAAAAAGATACAAGTAGGGGCATAAACTTTTCTCAACCTTTCTGAAAAATCCCAACTAGTAGTTAAAAAAGAGGAGAAAAAATGCTTTACATGATAGCAGCAGTGTATCTGAATAAAAAGATGTTTTCTGAGAAACCTCCTTTTAAGTCATTGCCATTCCCTGACTTTCACAAACACTTTGTGCAACAAAAACACTCTCACACATGCTACAGATCGTGAACTTGAGATTTTTAGGGCAGATGAGCCTTGAAAAATACTTCAGCTTGGCTACCTGTCACACTTTGCTTTTTGTCTCTGATACTGCAACCATTGCCCAAGTCTCTGGCTGCTGGTAGATTTTCTGTGCAGTTCGTTAGTTTAACTCACTAGTCAAAGAGGTGAAGTCCACCACTTCTGGAGCAATGGCCATTCAGGCAGAACACCACATGATGCCTAAAGTGATCTCTGTAACTTCTGCCCCCAAATCCCAGACAGCAACTTTTGCATGAATTTCTAATTCCATTAAGCAACACTGAAAACATTTACTACAAGAGCTAATGTGAGAAATGTAAGCATCTGAAAGGAAACCTTTGAATGTTTAATTATTTTTTTCACTAGCCTTTTCCCAGATCTGTTCTTCTCCAAATTAATTTGAATCTGGATGCTTTTAGCTTTCTTCCAGTCACTGGACTTTATTATGATATTGTTTCCTGCAGGGTTAGAGTCATCCTCCATTGGCAATCTCCTTAAGTGCCTGTAATTATGAATCCTACAGGATACATCAGACTCCACTTTTCTCACCATCCAGGTTTTTTTTCCAGACCACAGAATATTCTTTTGTTTTCTGGCTGAAATCTCACTTACACACTAGCATCATTTATGGAGCTGTGATCCTCTGGTAACAATCTCAGTCAAGCTGCAAAGGACTGTCCCATGCTCAATCCAAACAGGAGAGCCATGTCAATGCGTGCTTGTGACATGAGTTGGAGCCCGAACATTGTGTAGGGAGGATCAGCTGATTCTGGGCAGTTGATCTCCATGCGCTCTTAATAAATTCACCATCTCTGAATACTGCTTTCCTTCTCTCTGGCTCACTGTGATGTGAGCCAGAGAATTACAGCACATGAATCAAGGGACATAGATAGGGCTGCTCCACTGAGAGGCTACAGCCACCATGCAGGCAATGCAACTACCCCTGCCTCCTGGGGGACAGCATGTGAGGAGCTCTGCATTGTTAGCAAGGCACAGGAGCAATAATCTTCCTTGCTCCCTTTGCAAATCCTCTGCTGGCTGACCTGTAATTACTGGTGGTTGTGAGTGGAGTTGTGTGAAGTCACACAGAAGAGCTTAAAGCTCGTGTAAGACATTTTGTTTAACAGGGGCTGCTCTGTAGACCGTCACTATGACTATTTTTCTCTGCCACGGAGTAGATTTTCTAAGATCTATCCATCCTTATCAAAGTTCTGGGAAAACTATCTAATCCAGCCAGCAATAGCACACTACAAATGAATCAAAAGTCACTAGCGGGGAGCTCCTGCAAACTGAGAACTGGACACTTAGTGCCATCTTTTTCCACTTTACACAACAGACATTAAAAAATCAATTACCTTTTGGCAAAAGCCAATGAAAAGTGTTAAAATCTAATCTATACAAGATTAGTATAGAACAGGACTGTGCAATTTACAACTGAATCATTTCAAATTACTTTTATTACTTGACAGGGTTTCAAACTTTCACATCAAATTAATGCACTCTGTATAGTCAACCTTACTGTTTGTCATCATGGCTCAATGTTGGAAAATATTTCTTTTGAAATGCTACTATCACAAAATGTTCTATTCAGATAATCATCTTTTTATTGGCTAGATGATTTTGAATGTAAGAAAAGCTGTACAAAAGTTAGGTACAATATTAACTAACCACTCTGTTCTCCAGCACCAAGAAATTGTTCATAGTATGAAGAACAGCTAAGTAATTCTGAGCTCATAGAAGAGCCTATCTAAATTTAACTGCTGTATCATGGTAATGAGAGATAAAATGCCCTGCATCCACAAACAGATGGTGCAAGCCCACATTAATAAACTCACTGGAGAACTTAATATGCTTAGATTTAGATAGGTTATTCCACTGGATGACGCAGTCCATGACGCATCCTGAGGCAATGTATCTGTATTTGGCAGTTCTTCATCATCCTACTTGGTTCCCCTGGCTGCACCATCTGCTCTCCCTGTGTCCTGTCCTGCCTCTGGGCTACCCACACTTGCAAACATACAGGTGCAGCCCTTTGTGGTTCTTACTTGTGAAAGCCAAAACCACTCACCGTGGCACAGCCTTATTTTGTATTTTTACTGGATTTTTACTGATCCCACGGAAGATCTGTGCATCCATCAGTATTTGGAGAGCTGTTAGTGTAGCCCAGCTCTCCCCAGCAACATCCACACACACACACAGAGTCCTTTCCCCAGCAGAGTGAAGGGAGTATACAGGTATGGAAGATATGGATGCCTGTTTCTGCCTTGCCCTGCTCCATCTGGGGGCTGCAGCTGCCAGGGAGCTGGCAGGGGCAGGGGCATGAGCTGGGCATAAGGCTGCTGGCACCACTGGGACTCCCATATGGGCTTCTTATGGCTTCAGGCTGGGATTTTGCCTTCCTAAAATCCAAGGAAACAGATTGAATCTGGACATTTTTGCCCAAGGATCTTTTGGCAGCTCATCCTATTTGCACTTCCAAAAGTATAAAATGTTTGTATATTATGCTTTGCATATTTAGCCAGTGTTATTAGCTTATAGTAAATAAATATTTAAAACATATTAAATATCACACAATTTCAGAAAAACTAAGAATTCATGTGATTGGAAAACAGTATTGAATGCAACTGGATCATGGTATTAATTTCATGAAGGCTGCTTCTGGTGATATCATTTATATGAATTTGATTCATCTTATCAGCAATCTCTATTACTATTTGTGATGGAATAATGAACAAAGCTTCCAAAAATAAATCCTTGGCTACCATTTTCCTCCTCTTCTGAATAATGTTAATGTAGTACTCCTTAAATAAAGATTGCCTAATACAAAACTTCTGTAAATAAGTACAATCACTTAGAAATGAGAAATCATAGGAAGTGGGTGGAAGAGAACAAGTGCAAAGTACAGTTCAAATGTGTTGGAATTCAAAAGGTATTTTCATAAGAAATTGCAATATTTGCACAAAGACACAAGTGGAGTATTGGGAAAACTTTAGATGTTCTTATCTACTTCATATAATGTGACCTGGAAGACGGGAAGTGTTTACTCTGTGTCCTAACTTGCAGAAATTATGACAGTCATGGAGCTTTAGCTGCTATATACCTGGGCATGGGATTTACATGGGGGCAGAGAAATACTCCTCCTTTTGAGCACAAGTGCATCTGTAGAATTTGGTGAGCATGTATAGTCTACTTGCAAATGACAGACGCACCAGAGAAGGCACAGATAAGCAGTCAAGGATTTCATTCCCTACCTTCCAAGATTATCTTATATCAGGGGCATACTTTTTCATTTCCTAAGTATTGCACTTTCCTGAGAGAACTAGAAACATAAAATGTTTTCAGTCAAGACATTGAGAGAGAGAAGAAGGAGAAGGTATATGAACATGAGAAAGAAATGAACACATATATAGAGGGCTACTATCATAGTGAGGCACTGAAAATATTTCCTACTTTATTTTGTATGTAGTTCCCTTTATCTGGGCTCTGTTTTCAACTTCCTACACCTTGTGTGTGTAGCTATTTACAAGGATGTGGTTTTCCAAGTAGGAACTAAGAGAAGTTCAGTCTCGATCTAAACCATCCCTAAGAACCAAATATTTTTAAGTGTCTCTGAGATATTATCAGAACTAGTATGGACTCCTTTTTCTGTGTTTCATTTTAAAAAAATAAGAGAGAAACAAAATACATAGGACAAACTGGAATACTAGTGATCAATTGATCAAGTATGAGGCAGATCTCAAATTGCACAGCAATTTATTCCACAGTCTTAATCAGCCTTTGAATGAGGTGAGCAAGGCTCCTGCTGGCCAAAATTTCTTTTCCTCGATGGGGAAAGGACGGAATCAGCACACACTGGGCCTTATATTCTTTCACTCTCATAAGGCTGGGTATTTCCAGTAGTGTGCAGAGGCAGGGTTTGTGCACCAAGCGTGGACAGCTCAGCACCTGGCAGAGTCTGTGACACCTAAAACATCAGCCTGCTCCTGCCCCACTACTGAGAGGCCATCATCGGGGGGATCTAAAGAGTTTCTTTGCCATGCTGAAGCCAAGGTCATGTGTGAACCATAACACTGTGAATCCTGAGGTAAAACAGGTCTTAAGAGAACAATTATTTCTTGAGAATTATAAATCATGTTAAACTATGCTTCCTAATAATTTCTGAATGAGGGAGATCTCTTTCTCTTTTTTAACTATCAAAGCAAGAAACTGCTCTTCTTCTCATAGAGCTACCACTAACTCCATCCATTCCTTTTCTGATCGAAGAAAGTCAGATGGATTCTGTGTTTCTTCACAAAGCAGAAGAAAAACGTTCATGCATTTTCATTGCAAAAATTTGTACTACTTCTAGTAATTCAACATTAATTTTTCCCTTCACAAAATATTATTAATTTTTCCCTTCAGAAGATACTTTTTTTATCAAATGTTTTTAAAACCTTTCCTAGTTTAAACATAAAATAGATGAAAGACACAAGGGAAAAAGTAAGAAAGATAAACACCCCCACAGAACATGTGAAATCAACTGTAGAGAAATTGTTTTAAGGATGGAAATGTACCAGAATCATGCTTGAATAGGTATCAGCTGATTCTACCAAATGGCCATCAAGGTCAAGGACCATCATAAAAATCAAAGCAAGGACTTTTCCTAGGCAATAACTTTTTTTTAAATTTTGAAATAAAGTTCAGGGTTGTGGTCAATATATTTGCTTTGTATGAACACTTCTTTGATTTATTTTTGAGAAAACCACTTCAGTTTAGCTGTTAAATATTGAATACTCCTCTTCCTACTTCAAGGTTCACAGAAGCAGATTTCATAATATTTGTATGCTTTTTATGCATGAGTCCTCATATTTATACAGCTCCCTATAAATCATATAAATGAACGGCAGAAAGGACCAATTAGAGCTTTATTCAAGGTGGAATGGCTCTTGGATGGTTGTGCAGTCTCATTTTAATGGTTTCAGGTTCCACAGTTTCCCTGAGGAGATTATTTGAGAGCTTACTGCAATTTGTTCTCACGATAGTCAGCTTCAACATTTCCTTTTCCAATTGCATCATGATACACTTACATCCAACATAATGTATCACACTTCTTGTGCTGCAAGGTAGATTCCATAAATCCTGCAATAAATTCATCACCTCTCCTTATGTCCTTATATACCTGTATTAGCTGTTATGTAGCACATACCAGCCTTGAAAGCAACATCACAGTTATGCCTCTTTAGTGATTTGCACAAAAAAGCAGCAATCAAACTCCAATACTACAGACATACTTTGTTCAAGCACTAAATTAATTCACAAAAATGATCCAAGTTTTTTTAAATAATTCTTGGTTCTGCATATTATAAGTATAAAATTCTGCCCCTTTTTTTTGTGCATGCTTGCAGAGTCTTAAGCTCATCTTCCTAGGGTCATATAATAGAATTCCAGGAGCAAGTTTTTTATCATGTGTCTCTAGAAGGATTCAAATAAATTTTCCAGTTTACTACAAAGTATGCAATACATTGTGTGTGGCTGACTCTGCCCTGCCATGTAGGCTGGTCCCTTCACCCCTCTCTTTATCACATGCCAAACTGGTTTGCTTCCAGATTCCTAGCCTGCCTTTCCCATTCAAGTCCTGCCATGGGATTGCCCCTGTTCCGGGGCTCATGCTCATTTCCTTCACTGCTCACATTTTATTACACAAGAAACAGGGCTTACATTCATTTTTTTACAATTTCAGATTAAAGGGATTATGGAGATAGGGAAACACATTCCTGCAAATTTAAGACTGCTAGGTTGCACATTTTTTAAGTTATCTGTCTTCAGTTGTACTGATCACATCAGAATTTTGAAGAAAACAAATGAGAACCAGAAACCAGGAAAGCACCCCTTAACATTCTAGTAGTTCATGTATGCACCTATTCCATGAATTGCAATTTAATAACCATCTCCTAGCTTGTTTTAGAGGCTATATTATCCCTACTGAATAAACGAGTTCTATAAAACTCCAAAGTCCCCTAGAAACTCTGTCAGGTGCTAATGTGCTAATTAGAAAATAATTGACTAAACCCATGAAAGCAGTAATAAAAAGTTAGAATACTGCTCATTCACTCACTAATACAGAACAAGTGCTCTAATAGCAAAGGTTTAAAAGCCAAAGGACCAGGCAGGTGCCTAATACTTCAATAGGTTTTATAAGTGAGGAAGACACTAGAAGTACCAAAAGCTCTGGTGCGAATAAGAATAATAAATCATTTTTGGAAGCTGGCTTTAGAAAATGAATAAAACACAACTGGCAGAAATAAAGAAGCCTGATTACATCTCAGAGCTGAACCCGTTCCAACACCCTCATTGTACCTTGTGTCCCCCACCCAACAGATGGTGAAGCAGGGCGCGCGCTGGAGCGCTCGGACGGGCCATGTGCTGGGGAGCCCATGGCCACCACCTCCTCCTTGCTGACCCACAGGACAGCTCTTACTGGCTGAAGAGCCTGGAAGATCCCTGAGGGAAGCTGAAATGAACTCCCTGGCCACGTGGCATGAGGGCCCTGTTAGAGAGAGTCTCTCCTTTATTCTGCAAAAAAATCTGTCATTCATTACTGAAATCAGCCCCGTATGGCTGAACCAGCAACCGGCTTGAAGTCACTGGAGAGGGAAAAAAGGTGTGGGCAGCCAAATTGTTTGGAATGCAGCTAAAATACTTCAGAGAGTTTAAGGTTAAAAGGGATCATTTGATCACATACTCTGACCACAGGCCAGTAAGTCTTACTACCAATCCCAAACTGAGCCAGGGAGCTTGTTTTTGATTAAAACCACTATATTTGCATTACATTATATCAGCTCCTGACCACTGATTCTTTTTTTGTTGTTGTTGTTCTCTTCTACCATTTTAAAAAGCTTTAGCTCAGCAAATCTTGCAGATCTTTTTGACAAATTGATAATGGGTTCAGAACACATCATTATAAGAGACTTTCTCCAATACTACAATGTTCTGCCAGGTCTTTCCTGCACCACTTGATCTTTAATGTCAAGTGCCACACACCTTGTTCTACTACCAGTTCCCATTAATACACACTGTAATGCTGGTAGTACATCCAACAGTCAGTCTGGACACATCGTACCTTATCCAAAACAGTTTGCTTAAGATGATTTTTAGACAATTTTTTCTAAGACATAAGCTCTCATTCCAGAGGCATGGCTTGTATTCCTGGAAAATTTGGCAGTAAATTTGGCCTGCACATTTGGCTGTTTGAAAGTGTTAATTTTATTAAGCAGTCCAGATGACATTGCAGTTGCTCTCACAGTAGTTTACTAAGTTACCATTTAGCACATCCCTAGATTTCATTAACAGGGAGTTGATCTTGGATCTCTGGTAAAAATCTTGAAAATGCTGAGCCTGCAGAAACTTGCACACCCCAAAACCATGAAGACTAGCCTCAGAAAACTCTTCTGACCTTTCAGAAGTTCAAAACTTTTTCTCTATTCAAGAGCATTAGTCATTAGAAGTACATATGGTATTAACCAAAGGACTCAGAGACCATTTTGCAGTTCTAAGCCTACTAGATTAAAAACAGAAGCCATGATGTTTCTGCAATTACTTTTATCAATTTACCTGTGTTATTGAATAAGGCTATCAGAATTGTTTTATAAGTCGAGGTGATCGAGGTGATTGACACTAAGTATATCTTACTCATCTCTTTATCAAGAGATAAAGTTATCTTTCTTGTTTCTTTTTCTAATGTTTTGCCTGTGGTTTATGTTAAAACAGTAAAGAACAGTACAAGACATCCAGCTAGGTCTTTTGAAAACGCACAGAACACGAACGATTTTCTTTACTTCTTAATAATTTACTTTTCATTTTAAGATTTATTAAACACCAAACTTAGCTACTTCCTCAGCCAACTCTGTCAAGATCCCACGGTGCAAATTAGACAGACTTCATTAAAAACTGTCTAGGTTTGCTTGGAACAGAGCTCTCCCCACGGACCTCACCAATTCCAGCCACGTGATGCCAGCACAACACCTGGCTTCTCCCAGCTACGGCGCCGGTGCCCATCCAGCACCACCGACGCGCGCTCCGTTACAGCTGCTGCACCTCGGACCCATCTCAGCCCGGAGCGTTCCCCTTTCTCTCTAAATTCCCCTCGGCTACCGTATGCCCAGCGGAACCCCGAGGTGCCAGCACCTGCACGGTGGTGGCGGTGGCGGCGCTCCCCGGGCCACCCCCGCCACATTCCCCCTCCTGCCGCGGGGATGCGGCGCCAGCGCGGCCCCCGACCACGGCCCGGCGGGCGGGCGGCACCCCTCATGCGGCCGGGCGGGGCCGCGCTCCCGGCATGCCCGAGGGGGACGCTCCGAGGGTGGCTAGGGGGGCGGAGGGAAGGAGGGCGGGAGGGTAGGCGCCCACCCCGCTGTCGCTGCCGGCGTTTCCCGTTCCCAGGCGCTTCCCATTCCCACCCGACGCGGAAACCGGCGCGCGGCCGAGCCGCTGCTGCCGGCGCGCAGGGCGCATGCGCGGGCGGCCGGGAGGGCGGGGGCCGGCGTTCAGCGGGGAGCGCTCCGGCCGCCGGTGCCGCCCGCACTCCGCGCTCCCGCCCGGCGCCGCCGCTACCCGGGACCGGCGGCCGCCGCCTCCGCGCTGAGCCCGCGCCCTCTCCCGCTCCGCGTCCTCCCGTCGTCCTGCCCCGCCATGAAGTTGAGCAGCCGCGGCCGGGGATGCTGCGCGGGCGGCAGCCGGGAGCGCGGGCCGCCGCCGCGGAGCCCCTTCGTGCACCAGCTGCGCTTCAGCCCCCTGGAGAAAGCCAAGGTAGGGGCGTGCGGCCGCCGGGCCGCCCCTCCTCGCCGCCGCCGCCGCCTCCTTCCGCGCGTCCCCCGCGGCGCACCGGCTGCCGGGCCGCGTCCTGCGGCGGGCGGGGGCTCCGCGCCGGCGGTGCTTTGTGAGCCGGGAGCCGGGCAGCGGTGCTGGGCGTGTGCGAGGCGGCTGCCGGGGGCGGCCGTGCCCGGGCCGGGCGGGCGGGAGTCTGGGGGCGGCCGTGATGCTCTAGTGCAGGGCGTGCGCCTCAACTTGTGCTCCGATGCCCTCTTCAAAGAAAAAAAAAAAAAGGCGGTTGGTGGTTTTTTGTTTGTTTGTTTTTTTGTTTTGGGGGTCTTTTGTGGGTTTTCTTGGCGTTTTGAGGTTTGGGAGGGTTTTTTTGTTTTCGGGGTTTTTTTTGTGTTGTGGTTTTGTTTTTTCTTAATGGGGGACGGTGAAGCAGCCCTGCGGAGCCGCTCTTTTTCAGCGTCCAGTGAAGGTAGGTATTAACCTGGGCCGAGGCATCCCGGTGCGGCTGAAGTTTTGCCCCTGGATAAATAGTCCCTGCGGCGTAATTTAGGTATTGTATTGTGCAGGTAGCGGTGAGACTACAGGAGGCGGTATTAAAATGCAGATTTGCAGTTGCGTGGCTTTTTATTTCATTGTTTGGTTTTAGGGGTATTTTTTTCCCCCCTCCGTGCCTCTGCCTCGCCTCGCACGGTGAGCAGTAAGTGGTTGGGTATTCAGAGGGCATGGCCCTTGTCTTAGGCTTTCGGTAAGATCTGGGTCACTGGCTGGAGAAGAAATACCGTCAGAGGCTCACCTAATGAGGGGCTGGCCATTTCTGCCACTTCCATCACTGTAATACTTCATGAAGCTGTTGTTTTGGGTGTCTGACAGCCTTCAGTACCTGTTAACATTGGAAAATTGTGATTCACTAATATTAAACCTCTTGGGTCAAGGCGCTTTAGATCCAGCTTTGATTTGCATTTGAATGAAGTTCGTTATTGCACTGCCCTGTTGCTGCCCAGATGCTTAACACAAGATATGTATGGCCTGACTTAAACATCAGAATGTGCCTCATGTTACTTGTCGGGCAGCTCAGGAATTTATAGTACACTCAAGTAGAAAAGGTTTTCAGTTTTTATTAAGTTGCCCAGTATGTATTCAGTGATTGCTCCTAAATTGTTGCTTGAGCTGGAAAGTAGAGGAAAGGTTTGTATCATCTACTTAATTTAGTTTTTATCTAGAGCTTCCTCAATAAACTATGTAGTTGTAAAGATTGCCTTTCCTTTCCAAACCACACTTTGTTCCTGAAGTCATGATTAATGTAGTTAATGAGGTAGAAGTCTTTCAGGGAGCAGAGAGAAGCAAAGATAGCACATGTTCATAGGGACTAGGATTGTCTCTAGTTATAACAACTAATGTTGCTTTCTGCTTGGTTATTTATAAAAAAAATTTAAAGTGCTGCTGGGAGAGGAGAGCAGACTCTGCCAGTTTTTGCAGTATTGAGTCTCACAGGAGCTACTAGCATTGCTGATCTGATATTAATCCTGACAGACCTTGAGGTGCTTTGTCAGGGAAGTGACTAGTTGTAGAGCACACCTGCTTTCTGCGTGGGCTGCCCTGTTCCTAGATATGTGAGCTTTGCCAATGGATTTCAAGGATTTGTTATTTTCAGTGAAGATGGGGAGACGTGTTTAAACCGCTGTAGTTTGTCACAGTGCACAGGCCAAAGGAGCAGCCTCCTCACCAGACTGTGTCTCACTTGCTCTTTGAGCGAGCAGTCTTTCACTGATATACAGCAGCACAGAGTTCTCTAACCCAACCTCCCTTCAGTCTTACTGTTGCAGTTTTATGCAGGAAAAAGCCCATAAGCTGGCATACAGAACTGTGGTAGATTTTCTTCTTTGCCTTAGTCATGCTTTTCCAGCCTCTTCACTGATTAAAAGTTGTGCTTGAGACAGAAGCTGTTAAAGCAGAGCTGTGGAACTGCTCCACTTGAGAAGAAATGCTCCCCAGGTGAATTCCAGAAGTGAGACTTCTTCTCTGAACAGCCCTGCAGAGCTGTGGAGCGCTACGTGTGAACTGTTGCAGCTGAACTCACTTCCTGTTCAGCTGCAGGCATGCATTGTGTCACAGGCTTTTCTGTCTGTCCTGTGAATCTAACGGGGGTTTCTGGGATTGCACAAGCTATCGAGGAAGGTTAGGAATGTAGCTACGAAAGGAGGGAGCCCAGGGGACTGGGAGACAAGACTGCTTTGTCCCATGGTCTGGTGTCTGTTGCTGATGGTGTGCCAGATAGCCCCATTATCTTCGCTACAACCTCGTCCTGCACTGTGCAAGAGGTTAGATTAGCTTTTTTCTTCATTAATGCAGCTGAGAAGTAGATGCTTTTTAGCATGTTCTAGCCTGAGACTGTGGGAGTGAAGGGGTAAGTAACCACGAGGAAAAAGAACAGTACAGAGAAATCCTTTTGACTGTCAAGGAACTGTTCAAGTCATCTTTCGTTGACTCTATAAACACTGGGAGATTGCAAGAGTGTAAAAGCAGTAAGACTGTTTCAGAACAGCCTCATCAGTAGAAATTATGGCTATTTTACTCTGATCTGAGGGTGACAGTAGGGGTCATTCTTGAAGCTACGTGTTTTGGCAGTACTATAATAAAAATATTCTTTCTGTGAGGAAGACAGACATGATTTTATTAAACACGGATTTTGTTCTTGCTAACATCTTCTGGGCACCTGTCATGCAAGTCCAAGCACTTGATTCTTGTTACCACTGCAGAGCAGGCAGAAGCATTACTGGAGCTGTCAGTAAGCATCTGTAGCTTTTTTCCCCTGCTACTTCAAAATACAATACAGTGCCTTTTCCCTTCTTCCAGTGTTTCTGGCCCTTTTATTTCACCAGTGCTGGTGTTCATTTGGTGCCTTGGTGAGCTGATTTGGCTCATTAAACCAGCATATCATTGTGTTTTTATGTTCTGATTATTTTCTTTTGCTGGGCTGGCTGTGTTTTTTCTCACTAATGAGCTATATTGGCTCATTGGTAGCTCACATAAGTGCTAGAGCTGACTCAGGGGGAGGATTGAGGAGGGAGTGAACAGGACCACTCTTTCACAGCAGCAGTCTGTTAGATTGGCTTAGCTGCACAGGAAAATTTATCCTGCTGTATTTATCTCCATGGATGTGGCTGCTGGAGAACTTAGAGAGTGGGGAAGTGGGTAAGAATCGTTGAGGGGTTAATTCCTAGCTCCCACACTGCCATCTTTGGTGAGTTGAGCTATAGGGGTGATAATACTGAGGAAGTATAAGTAAGATGTAATTTCTATCTGATAAGTGTAAAAGAAAAATCGAAACTTCGACTGTGTCAAATAGTATTTCCTTTCTTAGTGTTGTGACTGCTACTTTGTAACAAGTCATGGAAATTTTCTTGGGAATAAATTGTTTTAGTGATGTTTCTTACGGTATTGGTAATTTCCACGTTGCATTTTTTTAGCTTCCCTGTGCATGAGAGCTGTGATACTGGTTTTCAAGATAGGAAACAGACCCAGAAAAGTAGAAGCAAGGGTACTCTGTGATTCTCTTGCTCAGTGCTTAGATACGTAGGACCAGATATTTTGGAGAACTTGAAACTTGAGTTCATATTTTATACCTTCATTGTGAGGTCATACTTAAATCTGAATGCAGTCTCTGTAAACAAGGGGAACATATGATGCCTATTTAGTTTAAGTGACTTGCCTTGCATCAGATTTAAGCTGTTCTAAAGGAAGAATGGAGATCATTTTCCCAGGGCAGCCTTCCATTACAAGCTGACCATTGGTCTTTACAGTATGCACTGCAGCTTCTGAAAAACTAAGTTGGATGCTGTAGACCAGCAAATGTTAAATAAGCTGTAGTCAACCCCCTCTTGAGATTTCTTTAGTTGTGAGCTGAGCCCCTCAAAGTATAACTCTGGATGGACCTTTAGGGGTTTTAAATGTATCTCTAAACACAGGTGTTCACACATTGCTTGTTGCCAAACAGAATTCATAATTTTAATGGAAGACATGTCTCTATGAACATCCCAAATATGTAGGAATGTGATCACCAAAATGGGGTCCACATAAGGTCAGAGCCCACGTATGTCTTCTGCGTTCTGGTCTCTGACAGTGGCCAGTGGGGACAGGATCTTCCCCTTTTTTGTCTGACACTGACACTGTTGCTGTACATAGGTTTTACAAGATAGAAGCTTTCTTACCTGAGAGGATGTCTGAACATAGATACAGACTGAACTACTTTTCAAATGTTAGCTCCTTTCTTGATTCCTAACCTTCTTCAGGACGTAGACATACTTATCTCTCCTGCCAAATTTCTTGTGTGAGCAGGTACTAAACTACCGTCTGCTCAAAAGAGACTGATGTCACAGCCAGACCCTGTACATTTTGTGCATTTGCTTCTTGCTGGCCATTACTATCCTCACATCTCTGAAAGACCAAGAGGCCTTTTCTGCACCTTTATGCCATCTTTGGTGGCATTATGGATGCAACTTCTGCTTTCATTCTTCTCTCTTCTAAAAGAATCATTGGTACAAAGGATTAGTACAGACAGTGAAAGGATGGAATACCTCACTACCAGTCACCTGCCATTCAGCTTTGCCCTTGAGTAGGAGAAGACTTGGAGGAGTGGGAGGGAGGAGGTATGAATCCCAAAGGTCTGTGTCCTCACCTGCATTTTTCTTCACTTATTTTTTGTCTGGTCCTTCTCATTTTAGAAACTTAGAAGGCAGCTGCTCTCATCTCTGGAATGCTCCTCTATTTGCTGCCAGACATGGTGGTCTTGTCTGTGGATGCAGAGTTGTGTGAGTTGGTGTAACTTTGGTGCTCATCTGATCATTGTAGTGTGTGAAGTCGTACTGGTTCATCTGGGAAACTAGCCTATCTAAGAAAAAAAAAGTATTTTTTCTGTCAGTTCTACAAACTAAAGCAGAGTCTCCATAGGGACTGGAATCCTGTTCTGGAGAGTGAGATTGTGGTTATGATGGTGCCAGTCTGAACCAGCACTATAAAATCCAACTGCAGTGGGCTGGGAGCTTAGGGCTTGAAAGTGGTATCTTGGGCTTTTCTCCTGCTGTGTGTTCCCTGCACCTACCCTAGATTTACAGATTTGTGCACCTACAGAGTGAGTTGGTTGTTGAGCTGTTTTGGGAATTGAGAGGAAGTGGAAAGTGAGCTGCATGATGACTAGATCTGCATCAGGGAAGAGAAGAATATGAATTAATCTTTCCACAGCAGCCTGGAGATGCATCAGATTAAGCACAACATGAGACAGTACCTTATGCATTGTTACTCATCCTTGCCCAGCTATTGTGATATTGAAAAGTTTGCTTTTTTTAACCTTATCTGGCATATCTGGAATTGAATGGTATTCCGCTGTTTCTACCATTAGATACTTTTAAGTTAAGAAATGGTATCAGTTTCTAGGAATCACTGACCTTTTCTGTCTGCAATTGTGTTGGAATAATGTTTTTTTATTTTTATTTTGCAGATTGCCTTCATGACCTTGACTCTGTTTCCTATCCGACTCTTTTTTGCTGCTTTTATGATGTTGCTGGCCTGGCCTTTTGCGTTCATTGCTTCAATGGGATCTGACGAGCAAGAGCTTGAAAAGCCCCTCTCCTGGTGGCGAAAGTGAGTCACTGGTGTGGTGAAATACTGAGAGGATCATTATAAAGTTCAGCAGTTTGAAATAGAGGAGATGGGAAATACCTTTTACTTATCTCAGAAGTCTACTTTTCTCTTCAAAAGAAAAATATAAAAATTATTAAACACTTTCCTCAGCTGGGAAACTAGGAATGCCTCAGCTCTTTGATTTGCCAGGTGGTCCAAGAATTACACTGGTAATCTCTGGCTTCTTATCTTTATTGAGGAGGTAGTGTGAAGCTTTGTTGTGGCATCTTCCATTGCATTTATTCCTGTAATGTCAACTTCTGGTTATGAAGATTGACTCTATGGAATGTGCCCAGATTTCATATTCTAAATTGTTGTTTTAAACTGCTTCACCCCACTGTCTTCTACCCTGTGATGAACTGACAAAACTTGTGTTGATTCCCCGAGGGCTTGCCCATACTTTGGTGCTTATTGAAAGTCTGTGGTTGCTTTGATATTGCAGTGCTAGGGAGAATGTAAGACAGTGTCCTCCCATCCATGAAAACTGCTGTTTGAGGAGCAGGAAAGGAGTGGTGTATCACTTCTTCTATAGACAACTTTAAAATTAGGAGCTGGCACTAGCATGAAGGAAGCTGATTGTGTTTTGCATCACAGGAGGGAAGGAGGTTGAGAACCACAGAGGCATGTCACTTTACATTTCATTTGGAGTGATTTCAATAAAATAACTAATGGAATAATTGTCTGTCTTCAGTCTTGCATACAGTTATTTTAAATCTTTTTAGATTCTCCCTTCCTTATTTATTTAAATTTTCAGTGTTACCCTGCTCTCCAGCTTCCAATCCCTGTAAGTGTTACAATTTGTGTGTTCAATTTTTGTACTCTGGTGATTCAAAGTTTCTCTCTTCGTGACTGTCTGACAGTTTAAACAGACAAAACTCCACAAAAAAAACCTTCTCCACCTCACCAAAAAAAAAAAAAATCCACAAGAAACAAAAATCCCAATCACTTTAGGAGAAGATAGAGAAGGGAAGAAAGTAAAATATTTCCAGAGCTTTCATGTATCCTGTAGGCCTCCCTGTATTTGAGAATTTCAGCCCTACATTTGTCCCATTTTGCTTGCATAAACTTGAAACCAAGAACCAGGGTAAGTGCATTCTGGCAATATCCTAATAACATATTTCAGAGCTGAATTTATTAGAGCTTTTTAGATGTTACTAGAAAACCTTATTAGGCCTTGTGTAGAAGAAACTTAATGGTCATAGTCTGAATTAAAATTAATGATGAACTAAATAACAATCTTGGAGGCTAGAATGAATTAATGTTCAGGTATAAATGAAGTTGAACAGCATATTACCTAAGAAGTGGTTTTAATTTAGCTGAGAAAGAGAAGAACAAAGTGTGTGCAGTGCTCCAGCTCTGTTTTAAGCATTATATCCTATCTGAACTTTTGTCACAAATGTTAATTTTTAATTTTATTATTTTAAGGTGTTCCTGTGGCAACATAACTGTCTTCCCAACTCTTTACAGGATAGTGGATATTTTGCTGAAAGCAATAATGAGAATGATGTGGCTTGCTGGTGGATTCCACTGGATAAATGTAAAAGGCAGACGGGCATTGCCAGCAGAAGCAGCAATATTAACGGTGGCTCCCCATTCTTCCTACTTTGATGCCATCCCAGTAACCATGACCTTCGCCTCCATTGTGATGAAGGCAGAAAGCAAAGATATTCCTGTTTGGGGAAGTAAGTTGGTAGATACTTTATTTTTCAAGAACATTTTAAAAAAGATTGCTAAGAAGTTCACTGGGTGTGTATTAGAAGGATTGAAACAGAAAGGAAAATTTCCTATAATATGGTGCGATTTTTTTTTAACTGGTCAACTCTGGATGTCAATGGAAAAAATTGGGACATTTTTTGAGGGGAATGTTCCTTTTCCACTTTCTCCAAAGTCGAATCCCTGTATGAAGTCAAAGCAATCCTATAGATCTCATGGTTTAGTTTGCAGTGAATTTGTAATGTTGCCAGATGGAAAAGCAAATTAGGATGGGGCTATGCAAGCAAAGACTGATGCTAGAGAGGAAGTCTACAAAGACTTTGTGCGAGTTGGGGTGCCCTCCCAGAAATGTGTTTTAGGAATGTGGTCTGCTCTGAGCCCTACCCTGCCTTGAGGGAGTGCTGCTAATCCTTCACACATCAATAAGTTTGTTTCAGGCAGAGTGTGAGAGATGAGCACAAGAGCAGATTGATGTGCACTTGGGTTTAGTCATGACAAAAGCAGATGCCTGAGTCAGTAGTGCTTGAATACTATCTTTGGAATTATTCATATATGTTCTCACAAATATTTGAGAGACACCTATGATTTTTGGTGCAGTTGTGACCGGCAAAAAAATTGTGTAAGCTTTTGGGCTTGTAGACTTCTAACCAAAGTCTGTGTGGAAGCATTTTGGAGAAAGCCACCATCTTGTGTCTAGCAACCAGCAAAGTTCAAAGAATATCCCTGTGTCTCACTGTGTAGATTTTTATTGGTAATATAAAAGTGGCTAAAAGATTTTACTTTGGCCATGTGTAGGACTCTTAAATGCAAAAGTCTAAACAAAAGCTTTGAGTTCCTTTGCAACTAAGTGGAATCAGGCTTTTGGTGCTGACATTCTTCTAAAATTTAATTAGACCATGTGTTTTTAAGGTCACATTCATAACAGAAGCTGAGACACAGCCACAAAGGGTGAGTGGTTAGCTATGGAAGTTTCATTTAAGGAATCTCATCATATAAGGGTCTGCCTGTATGAAGTAAAATTCAGGCCAGTTCTGTAGTTGCATCTTAATTTCATTGAATATCTTACTAATGGCATTTAGAAATTTGTGGCAGTGAAAAATTTATGTAAAAGTTAATAGATGCTTTGAACCAAAAGGAAAAGGGTGCAGGCAGGCATGTGTTTCTGAAAACAAGTGTATGCAAACAACACTGTGTGAAAACAAAAAGAAATTGAACTCCCTTGTTCAGTACTGAAAGAAGATACTGTTGTGAGACAGTATGTTGGCAGTCTTGTACAGCACAGGTGTATCCAGGCCAACTTGGGCTTTAGAAGCAGTCCTGACATAGAAGCAGGGGCTGATTTATCTTCTTTCTCAGGTGACTCAGTTGACTGTTTTATTTTGCTGGCTCAGCAAAATAAAAATAGTCTGTGTAGAGCTCCCTTTGATTTGAAGGTGGTCTGTTTGGAGGACCCAAATTAAATGAGGTAATTCCAGTCAATGTTGTGCTACTGCAATGTGATGAAATGGCAGAGTGGCATTTGACAGTGCTATAATGGCTACTGAAGTATCCCACGTAGTAGATTCGGTGGGAAGCAGGAGAATCTGTAGGGTTATGGAGATTGTAGTTCCCCTGAATGTAACACAAATAATTTGTATTAAGAAGATCAAATTATCTTCTAAATATCAAATTTAATTTTGAAGTGACTTTTATAGGATTCCATTGAAAGTCTAGACTTCCTACAATACATTTTAAAAATTATTCACTTCATTTAGTTCATATGTGAGTAAAAACAGTTACAGAAAAAGAGAGCATGTAGTGATTTGATGGAATATTACTGGAATGTACAGTGCAGTCATATAAATGAATGTTTTGTCTTGTATAGCTGCATTTGTTTTATATTGTGCAGCCTCAAAAGTTATGTAGTCACTTGTGAAACGTTGACAAAAATACCACAGAATTGAGGCATACCAAAAGTAGTAACTGGGATTGAGAGTTCATTTTTGTGTTTAGGGGTGGACTTTTATATGAGCAACATTAATTACAGTAGTTTGTGTTCTTTAGGCAAATGGACCTTAACAGAGGGGTAGTAATAGTTGTATTGATTAGTTTTGCTTAAAAATTAGTGAGAACTTTCCAATAAAACTGTGATTTTTTTTTTTTTAATCTCTGTTACTGCTTTGAGAGAAGTTTTCTGTGAAGCAGATAGTGCTGACTATCCTCTCCTTTGGTTAGTATTTTTATCCCAATGTTATTTACACCTGTCTATTCACACACAAAAAATTACATTTCATGTTATTGGACCACTGATATTTCTCTTGTGCTTATGTGATAATGTGCTCATGCTTTTGTTGGATTGCCTGGTGAATTGTCAACACTCTAGACATTCATCCAGAATTTATCCCAGAGAAATCACAATCATGTTATGTGTTCTTCAGTTTTGTAAGTCCTGCAAGTTTGGTATACCATCTTCAGTAAGGTTTTGGAGCCAGTCACTGATGTTCCTAAACTTGTTATCTCTTGAGTCTTGTGAATGGTTATTCTGAATCTTCTGGGAAGCTTTGAATAAAGTACATTCATTTAAGTATCTGAGCAGACTTAAATACGTAAAAATGAAGTGGCAGAGGAAATTTAAGATAATTTCCAAGGATGAGGACTTTGGGTGAAGAGTACATCCTCATCCTGTATATTCAAGTATGATATAAATAAATGGCTTTTTGATGTAATGACTGTTTATTAAGATATTGTACACTGTATACCAGAGTGATCAGGTGCTTTAGCAGGCACAAAATGATCTGATTGCTAAATGGCTGCTAAGATTGGTTCTGCAAGCATTTTAATAGGTTTCTGGAACAGCTGCCTATATTATTGTACCCTTAGTTAGTCAGTCATGGAATATTAAGCTTCTGATCCACTTGAAAGTCCAGATGATTAAAAGCCTATTCTTTATGGGATTGGAAGTACTCCACAACTGTATTTGTGTATTAGGGTTTTATTGCTGTCTAACTTGAAGGCAGCTCTCCTGGTTTGCAAAATCCAATTTCAGAAGCAGACTTATGTCTTGTGACTCTTACAGATATCTTCATCCTTTTAAAGGAAATGAAGAAAAACATTTAAAAATGCCCTTTGGTTCTGGGAGAAGAGTTATGAACTCTTCAGTCAGTGGTCAGTACTGAAGAAAATTATCCATTTGGCACACACACAAGGTTAACAAACTCTGGGGAGGAACTGCTTGCCCAAATATAAACAGTACTTCAATGATCATTAAAAAAACAGTATCTGGAAAGTAGAGAATGCCAAACAGATGGGATATGTCATGATGCTGAAGGAAGATGTATGTTTCTGTACAATGACTTGCCAGAGTTTTGGTAGGTTGGTAGATTTGAACTTTGCTGGACCACTTCCGTCTTACAGTGGGAAAATGACATGTAGGATTCTGTTCTACCTTACATGGTCTGAAAAAGTCAGATCAATTTATCAGTACAGATCCTTAAACATCCCTGTTTTGTCTACTGAATCCCACTTCAAGTCAGGACAAGGTTTGTGCATAAATTTTGGATAGTTAAACTTCACTGTCTTGTTTCTGGCTGTTGAAGCTGCAGTTTTTTCATTGCTGCAGTGATTGGTCCTGCTGCAGAAATGCTTCAGTAAGAAGGATAAGGAATTTATCAGTAAATATGAATTGATGGGGATTTCTGACCACTTTTATGGTATGAGCATTTTCAGAGGTCTGAACTTTTAGAAACTAAATATAAAAGAAAAGTTAATTTAAACTTTAGGCAATTTCTTAATATCTCTAACACCACTCTCTGAAAGAGAGTTGGTACCTGTGAAATGTACAGGATGATATGTAACCTTAAGTTTATAAAGGGGAAGCAGGTAATTTGTGTTTGGCAAAACACAGCAGAGCTATGGAGAAAGGGAGAATCATACAGTGCTATAAAACTATCAGTTCTGTTGTAGATGGTTTTTTCCACACCTAGTAAACTTGTGAAATTTTGCTCAAGCTCATTTTTTGAAAAGTGCATGATAGGCCTTTCTCAAGCATCATGATTAAAAGATGATAATAAAAGTAATTCAGGGGAAAGTATTTATGCCTGGGTAGCTGGGTATGTTTTCATCTCAAAACTTAAAAGGTGCCAAATTACCCACCAGCTCTGTTGTGCAACCTAATCCTTTAGTCCTGCATCCCAAGTGCCCCCCCCACCCCTTCCATACAACACAAGGAAGAGAACTGTGGTAAACCCATAGTTCTTCTGTGAGAATCCCACATTTAAACACTTAGGAGATTCACTAAAACAGTTCTTAAACTCCTTATGGAAAAATCTGTTCTAAGGTGAAGGCATTACAGATTTCTTTTCTTTTATACTCTGTAAATCAGGGGCTGGAACACTGAGGTCACCAGGATGAATGCCAACATCCTATGCTATGTTGGCATTGTAGCCTGCCTTGAATACACATTTGAGCTCCCCATTTCTGAGCAGCATCTTGAAGTTGTTGCCAAGCTTATCCATTTCATGTTCTCCTTTAAAACCCTCTGTTTCAAAATTCAATATTTCCTTCAGACTGTGGCCACCCAGATGGTCCTCCAAGATTTCAGTCTCACAGAAGCTCTCTCAGAGAGACTTAAAATAGTTACATTGTCACTTGTGTGTTATAGGTATGTGTTTATCATTTGGCTTCGAGTCCTGGAAAATTCTGTAAAAATTACTTCACATTTAACTGCTACTGGAATGCCTTTCAACCACCATCACTAGTTAATATCATTTATTGAAGTTACAAACTGCAGTATATGGGAAGCCTTCAAACCAATACTGCTGCCTGCCTTAAATACTTTTTAGATTGGCAGCAGAAAGCTAAAACAAAATCATGTCCTCATACAGGTGTTGCAGGTGTCCCTGAGATAAAAAAGAAGTCTTTGTCTTTCAAGGAGTCCTTAAAGGAAGTAGGTCACGTTTTGAAAGACCAGCCCAAATACCACAACTTCCTTCTGTTAAAGCTAAAGAGGACACTGATTATTTACTTCCCACTGCTGACCTTTCCTTGTCCTATAGGCTGCATTGTTTCCTGCATTTCTCTTTGGAAGCAGGGAGAAGAACTTTCCCATTAATGCTGCCTCCTATTCATTAATGCCATGAATACTTGGCATGCCTGCAGTCAGGTGGTCCATCTGCTAAGAATTTAGTCAAACTTGGAGAAGTTTTCTTGACATGCATTTATCTTCAGTGGTTGATTCAGACTTGAGTCAAATAAGTATATATATTATATATGTCTATATATTAAAAAAATACTACCACCAGCTTTACAAATCTCTTATAGAGTATCATGACTATAATAACACTTCTTTTGTAAGAACATTTCATTTCTAATGTAATTCCAAGCACAAAAGATCCTAATTTTGGTTGAATTAAGTTTGTGCATTGATACATCTTTGTGTGTTTGGTGTTGTATGCTTCTTGAGGTTTTCCATTTTTGAGGTCTCTGTGTCTATATACATGGGAAGTAATTGTAAGAAAACCTTACTGGTTTTCTTCCCCTATGACTTTCAGAATACTTTCAGATTTCTTTTCTTCTTTTCTCTACAGAAAAGAGCAGTTTTCATATTAGATGTTATTTCATTAGAAAAGTTGTGAATTCAGAACTTTGTGGGTGTCTACATTTGAGTAAGGCAACTCTTGAAAACTAAGCCCAAGATAAAGCTTTTCAACCTTTATCCTTCATGGGTTTTGTACCCCTAAATACAGAATGCATAGCATGGTGAATGCTGTTAGAAAAATAACTGTGTTTTTTCCATACTAGAAAAAAGCTGTGGAGTTGTGCCAGTTGTGCTGCCTCTGAAGGATTCTCCTAGAGTGTCAGGGGAATGTAGTGGTGGGGTTTTGTTGTTGTTTGGGAGAGAGATGAAGTGAAAGCCTCAACTTCAGCATTCTCTGCTTTTGCAGCTGTCACTTTGTTTGTTGCTGATTCTACAGTGGTGAAAAGTAACTGCCCACTCAAAAGTGTGTGTGTGGATACATTTTAGAAGAATTGTATGTAGTGCCCCGTGTCTGTTCCGCAGGTATAAATGGTTTGCTACAACACTTTCTGCTGTTTTGTGTTATAACAGCACTTTGTGTCTTGAATTGAAACAAGGTTTCCTCACACATACCTGCCTACAAAGAGAGCTGGGAAATAATTTTTTCCCTGCTGTTATCCTAAGAAGTTTAAAGACACCAACTCGTATGTGTTCAGCTTATCAGGAAAAAAGATGGGTTTTGCTTATGCACTGCGCTGGTGCTGAAATTGATTGCATGGGAGTTACGGTTCTGAAATCAGTTGCAGCTGCCACCCTGCTATTAATTAAAGCAATACTGAGTTTTTGCAGGCTCTTTTTAAAAAGGCTGTTTCAAGTACCTTTAAGTTGGTTAGAATATCTGTGGCATTCTGGCTGCCCTGAGAGGCAGAGGTTTTAATGATTTACTGGCGGCACTATTTAAATTGCATATTGAATGCCTGCCTAAGAAGGTAGAATACAGCCTGTCAGTGTCCTCAGGACTCCTTGTATGAGCTGAAATTGGGAATGAGAGGGACTAGATGAAATGGGACTGACACTGCTAGAGAAAAAGCTGGAATAATGACACTCACAAGATAAATTTTGTGAATTGATCGAAAATTGTGGATTCTCTGCCATTGCCCACTAGATTTGATAATTCAAGGATGGTTTTAGTGGAGTGAGAGGAGCTGGGCAAGCACGTTTTTCAGAATCTCCGAGCACTTGAGGTGCGGTCTTCACTATCTGGTTACAACCAGTCTTGAACTGTTAAATAGCTGTGCAGAGAAGGATATGATTATGTTCTGTTTATCGAACATGTTGCAGAGTTCTGCTTGTTTCCTTTAGTTGCTCAGCATGCCAGCTGTCTGAAGCATTTTATGCTTTCACTTCTGGCCTGACTTCACCCTAGTCCTGCCTATTCCTTGCACACACACTACCTTCAGTAGTGTCTCCCTGTGTTCCACCTTGACTTCTGACAGCAGTCTCATATTGGTTGCCTATTTGGTCTGTTTTTCAGCTTCTCTTTACAGACCTTTGGCCCTGCTCCTGACTTTCTTGCACAGGTCGACTTGGTACAGCCTTTGAATTTTCAGATTTGTGTGTTTACTGAACATGAAAATATGTGGTGAAAGTAAAGGTCTGTGTAGCCTTGTACTCTGTTTTCAGAAGGGGTTAAGAAAAGTAAAATTTAGCCTTCCCTTGGTGTGTATTTTCAGCTTTTTACTGATGACTGAGTTTCAAGTTCACTTAAAGTGTTAAACTTAACCACTAAGGGCCTGGTAGCTGGTGTCTCACAGGTTCTTCAGTTTCTGTTTAATATTAATACAAGGGTTCTGTCAGCATTTTTAGTCCAATGTCTAAGGAAGTAAGGCTTAATGTAACTACCCTATTAAGCTAATTCAACAGGAAGGACAAATCCATAGGAAGCTTTCAGTTGCCTCTGTCTGAGTAATTTTGCTTTGCACGGGGGTGTGTTGCTGTTTGTGGTGCTGGTCGTTTGTAAGATAGCTCAGCTGGTGTTCCTCTGGAGCTTAGGAACATTACAGTAGCTTGCTTTTGGAGAGGTTTTAACAGTAAAGCTCCCAAGTTTGCCCATCTTGCCTGTGCAGTTCTCAGATACTGATGACATCAGTCTAGTCTGATGTTTTCTGTCACACTGCCTGAAGAAAAATCTGTCTGCTTGCTTAATTTCATGCGTGATAAATAAGACCCTGCTTGCAGCATGTCCTCAGAAAAGAGCCTGGGAGTTCTGGAATTATCTTATTCATTCCTTGGCCTGAAGTAACCATAATTCTGTCATTTGGGCCTAATGTAAAAGAAACTTCCAAGTGAAGGCTGGGGATGTTGGATCTTTTGCTTTCCTTTACTTTATAATGTATTTGCTATGGAGTAGTAAATAGCAGCAGTGGGGCAAACTCAGGAGTAGGATCACTAAGAAGAAAACAATAATGATACCAAGTATGGTTTCCCTTGTTATTTTTATTGCTTGTTTTCTGTTTGTGGGGGGTTTTTTTTCCCTATTCTTTGTGTGTTAGTCTTTTTGTGGTTTGTTTTGGGGCTTTTTTGTTTGTTTTTACCTTGCCTTGACAGTAACCCCAGCTGGCTAAAGATGGTCTTTGCTCCCCTGACAAGCATTGTTCTGGAGATACTGTCTAAGAGCAGGCATGTAGAAAAAAGTACAAGAGTAAGGTAACTTTTCTGATACACTGTCTCCTGAGCTGTAGCAACTTGTGGGATAAAAGTAATATTTCAGAGGCTGGCTGAATGTTTGGGAACTAGCTGTAAGGTTTGACGGATTAGTTTCTCAGAACCTTCAGAACTGAAGGATAATGGTGAGTTAGTGGCTAAACTTCCAGCGGTATAACACCATAACCAGCAGCTTTTGCTGAGTCCAGGGCTGTAATTCCTTACACTGTTTTTTTCTTCACACATTAAGCACTGGCTGATCCGTTAATGTAGCAAGTCTATCCTTGACAAAAGCAGATTATACAGTGTCAGTGAACTCTTCTCACAGTGGCTGGAAAATGAAAACTGTATTTGAGGCAAGTAGAATAGCTGATGTTTTAGTGACTCTTGAACCTTCAAGTAAGATTACTTGATACAAAAATTATTAAACAGTTTTGGAAGACAGCCTGCTTAAATAAAGGCATGAAGCACTTTATTTGAAGGTGCACTTTATTTGAAGTTGCTCTATATTTGAAGGTTCTTCTCTTGTAGTGCTTCTGGACACTGCAAAAAAGCTGCATGGGTTTCTTATTATTTTGAAAGTATTCCTTGGTGTCCTTGTGACAGACATGCATGGAGAGTATCTTGTGGATTGATTTCTGATTTTTTGCTCATGTTCATTTTGTGTCTGGCTACACACAAGAAGTTTCCCACTGAGCCAGAAAGAGGATGTCTGAGATCTAATTAATCTGGTATAAGGAAGAGGCAAACAAATGACAACTAAGAAAATGAGCATGCCTTTTCTGTTGACACTGATTCTTCACAAAAAATAACATCAGTGTACATAATATCTTGGGTGCTATACCTTTAGTGGAGCTGAGCTGTTATAGAAGATAAAAGCTCTAAAGACAGAGACAGTTTGATTGACAGGGTGTCTTTTACAAGCACTTAGGTAGCAGGGAGATTCCTGCTGCTTTGCTGGTTTGGGAGTGGCTGTAGACTCTGTGATTTTTGTGGAGGGAGGAAATGGCCTATAGACAGCCACAGATGCATTGTTGCAGAAAGCTGCATAATATGTACCATCATGTTTTACATTATCTGTATTGTAGGTATTGATCTGTTAGAAACTGAAGAGTGCAAAATGCCAAAATTTTGAAAACTATTCCTCACAGAAACTTATGAAAATACTTCAATAAAGCTGCAATAATTCAGCTGAGTATTCAATTCTGCAGTGGAATATAGTGAAGTAGTTATGTTCTTTTAACAAAAATTTTTGTTCAGAGGACTAATGGGGGGGGGTGGGGGGGGGGGGGGTGGGTGATATATGGAGGAGGTGGGGGATCTTTTTCAAGCAAAGGGGAAATAAAGGCTGGTCCTTGTTTTTGTTTTCCCTCCTCTTCAGCTCTGATCAAATATATCCGACCAGTATTTGTATCTCGGTCAGACCAGGATTCTCGCAGGAAAACTGTTGAAGAGATAAAGAGGCGTGCCCAGTCTGATGGTAAATGGCCACAGGTACTGTATTCTGCTACTCTGTCACAGATGGTATTTGGCATTTCCAGGCCTTGGATATGCAGTTTGCTTTCTTCATTGTGGGTAGCTTTAGATGGCTTGGGGTAGTGCGTGTGTATGAAATTTCCCTCACCCCCTCTTTCTAGAAGATGTAAGATTCTCATCTGTCTCTCATTGCATTGTATTTTGAGGGAAACTGGATAAGTACTTGGCTAGACAGCTCTTAAGTGGTACTAAATGGACAGACCACAGCAGGTGAGGAAGTCCTCTAAAGAGGAAAAAAATTGAGTGCTCGGCAGAATACCTGGGAAAGTACTGTGTGTTCTTGCCCTTTGCAAGATTTTGGCATTGCCATTGTTGGAGATGTGATACTGAGCAAGGCAGCCCAAGAAATTTGGATGTTCCAATAACTACCTCTGTTAAAACCCTTAATGAAAACCTGGACAGAACAAGTGGCTCAGGGCTTTTTTCTGCACCTTAAATGTGGCTATTTATAATGTGCCCTGAAAGAGAGCAATGGGAAGGAAAGGATGATATAAAAGATCTCAGATTCCTAGAAGCATTTGATTATTTTGCAAATTTGAAGCATTCCTGTGATTTTTTTGAGATTAGGGCACTGTATATTTTTTATGGGATTATTGCTGCTAACAGTGAGTATACCTCTGCGTACTGGACTGCAAAAATGTTATAAACAGCTATAAACAATGTGACAGGTGATTTATAGCTTTTGCATCCTGACTTTCATCATTAGATTTCAAAGCAAGCTAGTATGGGCAATAAAACTAGTAATGTTAGTTCTAGTCCATTGCTTTGTTCCCTTATAATATGGATTCAGGGAGGGGGGCTTTGTTTGTTTTTGCACCCTCTTCTGCTGAATTGCTTCAACTTAATTGTTTTTGCTTTTTTTTTTTTTTTTTTTTTTAATTCTGTTCAGGTATTTTCAGTCTCTGGCTGGGCATTTGTGCACATGCCAAGTAACAGCAAAGAGAAAACTGATTTTCCTTAGCCTGTAAGCAGGAATTTTGTTCTGGTACACAACAGACTATGATACTTTTTGTAGCACCAAAATCTTCAGTGAAAATACTCATGCTTAACAAGTGTTTTTGGTCATTGTCAGGTCAGTGTTCCAATAAATGGAATTATTATTGGAGGGCAAGAAAGAGGCAAAATCACAGATAAAGAAAAATATTTTTCCTGTTAAGGTAGAACTTTACTTGACATCTTCAGCAACATTTTTTTTTACTCTAACTGAACTGTTTTTCCCTGAGAACATTTTTGCTGTAAACAGTTAATAACAGCTTTGAAAATATGTATTTATAAATAAATTCACATTGAAATAGTTTTTAAAAGCCAACTTTTTTTTTACTTCAAGATAATGATATTCCCAGAGGGCACTTGCACAAACCGATCCTGTCTAATTACATTCAAACCTGGTAGGTATTATGCTCATTTCTCTGTTCTCTACAGAATGTCCTTGTATCTTCATTTTCTACAATACCAGTTGCATTTTAATTTGCTCGCTGTTGCAGAAGTTGAGTTAAAAACCTTGCAATGGGGTGAAATTGGAATATAAATTTTGATGCTACAGGAAGATTGTAATTCTACTGTTGAACAAAACAGTTTCAATAAGTCAGGTTTTTTCTTGGCTTCTAAGATGCATATGAACTGAAGAAGTAATGTTTCTTCCTGAGTTTGTGTTTGTGTCTTTTTGCTTTTTTTTCCCCTTGCCTCCTCCATTTCCTATTGTGGGTCTGTCATGTAGCATTTAGATATTCACTGCTACCTTAAGCTTTGTAGTGTATCCATTTCAGGCTGCCCAGCATTTGTTGCTGTGTTGTATCTGGCTAATCCCTCTCTAACTCTTCTGCGGAGCTGCATTATGGTGAAAAGTGCATGAAAATGTTTCCCATGTAACACTGTTACAGAGGCTGCCATTTTTTACAATTTTTACATAACATCCATGTTCTAAGCTCTTTTCAGTAGTATCACCCTTTTAGTTTATCAGATTAGTAGAGAGTGTAATGCTGAACATTGATGCAGCTGTAAACTGCATTTCCAGTAGGGACAAATGCCAGTACTGCAATGAACCACTAATCTTTAATGTAAACTTGCCTTTATCATGTAGGTAGGGAGATGGTCAATGAAGAAGCTTCAATGAGGAAGGCAGCTGTGAATGTGTTTTTGGACTTAGTAGTTTTCTGCCTAGTTTCTGGTCTTACTGTGTGTTTTGTGTTTTGTTTGGCTTGCAATTTAAATATCACTTAGAATATCATGGAGTGAGTCAGCACTGTGGTTCCTTGCACTGATTCATTTGGCCAAAGGAATCTCAGACTTTTCTCTCAGCTCTTACCTTTTTAGATTACAGAATGGTGATTAGGGAAACATCAACTTCTGTAGCTCTTTGCTCTCCTTCTCTCTTCACCTGAATCCTGACCATGCTTTGAAAGCTAGCCTGAATCCTTCACGTGAAGCCCTGATTTCCTGCCCTCCCTCTGTGCCATAGACATTCCAGGCACCATGTTTTTCATCCTTCCATTCTCACTTTATCTTCTTCTTCTCTGGTCTAGTACATGCTGCTGTCTGCCTCTTGACTGTCTCACTTTTCCTACTGAAATCTGTGTCTGTATTCATCCAGCCTTCCAGAAATCCTTTGCTTCAAGATTCCTCACTTAAGTCACATTAGTTTAGGTCTCTATTCAAGTTATTTCTATCAGGATGCCTTTTCCCATTCTGCTGACATGGCCTATGCTCCTTGCTCTTACTGCACATTTTCTTGGTTTTGTGTTTGTGTTTTAATGGTACTGTTCTCATCTACCACTCAGCTTTTGTCAGCTTTGGATTATTTCAGAAGTTGTTTAGACTTTTCTTTGAGACTGAGCAGAAGGTACCACTGGCCTCCAAATCTCTTAAGGCTTCTATACAGACCACCTTCATTTAAAGATGTTTATACTCCATAAACAATTATTCCTTTTAAGTCTCAACACTTACTTTGTAAAGCAAATGTTATGCTAGAAATACAGTGTACTTCAATTATTCAGTTCTTAATTTTGATTGGAATAGTAGGGAGACCATAGTAAATAGTCAAGAATAACATGATTTGGGTGAAATTCTTAATTTCTTCATGAGAGAAGGAGATGTTAAGAGAAGTCTTGAACAAGATACTTACGATGCTCACCCAATCTTTGTATTAGAAACCAAGAAAATGCTTAGCAAATGACATAGAACTTCTGTTGCTTATTTATCCGGACTGTAATTTTCCCATCAAGTGAAGCAATGCTTCTGAATAATAGCTCTAGTTCAATATAGCTCTAGTTCAATTTGTAACTATTAGTTTTCCTATAGCTACAGAATAGAAGTGACATTAATTCTGTTATTTCAGAGATGGCAAATTGCCTATAAATTATTGTTGTTCAGATTAAAATAGAAAGCTTCTTTTATATAAGAAAGCCCAAGGTCTTTACCAAAAATATTGTTGACCAGAGGGAATAAATTAATTTAACCATCTTCTGCATGCTCATTTTTTTATATTCATTTATTGAGCAGAATTTAGTACTAAGCTTTGACTTGTGTAAATAACAATATGTGTGAGTGGTAGCGGATAATTTAGATAATGTAAGCAAACATTTTTAATTAGCTATCTGCTAAAGAGGAGGATATATATTGTCATTCCCCAGTGCTTGCTTTTTTGGTTACTTTTGAGGCTACTTTCAGATCCTGTTTTTTCACCATCACCTACTTCCTATCAGTCTGTTAGTTGCTTAATTTTTTCTTGCTGCAGTAAATTTCTTCTCTACCAAAATGCACTATAAATTAATTATGTATTGTATGTACCTTCTAGGAGCGTTTATTCCTGGGGTTCCTGTGCAGCCAGTGGTTTTACGTTATCCAAACAAACTGGTAAGTTCAGCTTGCAGTGTCCTTGGAATTCAGGGAATTTTCATTGAAGTGCAGTTGGCCCTTGTGTAACCTTTTAGGTTGAAAAATTCAAAAATCATTACTAAGTTATTGTTAGTTAAGCATTTATTCACTAGCCCTCAAGCAATATTAGGGAGTTTTAACTGAGACAGTTTAAATGTTTCTGCTTTGAAAGTTGTTCAGGTTGTTACAAGAAGTACTCGACAAATGGCAATTTCTGTCAAGGGTCTGTGTTCCTAAGTGTTCCCTGTTCCTGCAATGTTTGCTGGAGAGTTTTCTTAATGTCATTTATTGCTGGAAGATGTTTCTTCATCTCCTGCCTTTGGGGGTGTTAGTCATGAATTACTATGATTGGATGAATGGTAGGGATTATGTGTTGAGGACCTCTGCACCTTTATAAAGTGTCATCTTGTCTGTTTTACATTCACCATGCCCTTGCTAGGCATGGTGATTAGCTAATTAGCTAATTTCGACTAGTCTTCCCGTGTAAATTATATTTAGGTAAAATGCAGATTATTGAATATTTATTTATAATATCTGAAGTTTGTCCCCTTCTGAAGTGGAAGTTACTTAGGGAGGGTATGAAGAGTGTCAGAAGTAAAATAAGGACCACCTGGTCTCTTTTACTGATGAATGTCTCATCAGAAGATCTCTGACTAGCCCATTAACAACCCCTTGATCTAAGGAAGGATTTTGTTTCTTCTTGGTACTTGAGTAGCTTACAAATATTTCCATCCACTGTTCTTTCTGTCATTTACAGGTGAAACATAAAACATAGGCTTGATTTAAAAAAAGGATCCAAGCAAAGTTAATATACACAGACCACCATTTGTTCTTGGCTGTGTCAAGGTGTCATGGCAATCAAATAGTTTGCAGTAATAAACCCAGAAATTATCTTGGCAGATGCTGTGACAAGAATAGCAGCCTGATATGCTTACATAGTATCAAGTGCATTGTAGCAGGCTGCCTGAGACTTTTCATTACATAATTGTTATATTTTCAGGAAGAAAGATTGTTTTCTAAAAATAGTTTGAAGTTTTGATGGCACTGCCATTTAAAATGGCAAACATGCTTGCGGCTTATGTCATATTAATATGCCATGTAACTTTTTGTTAATGTTAAGCCCATAGCAATATAAAGCTATCAAATGTTATTTTGTAAATATCTTCAAAATCCAGGTGCATACTGAAATGTCATTATTGCCTGTAGTACATAATATTCAATGTTTGTAAACCAATAGTGAATGTTCCTAACACTTTACTAACAGAAATTTGTGAGCTTCTAATGTTGAAGTAAAACAATATAAATGTAAATTAAAATTTTCATAATTTTTATATTACTGGAAAAATGTCATAAAATAAATTCTAACTAGTATATAGATATCCATTGTGAGCTGGCATGAGTTTGTGTATGGGACTTAAGTTTTTCCTACTACTTCTACTTGCTGTAAAACACTTTATTTTCAGTGCCTTACTGAGTCATTTAACCTCCTATGATGTAATTCCAAGAGACCTTCCAAAGGTCTAAGCATTAATGACAGGAGTGATAATTGCTATTACTGCTTTATTTTTACATTAGCTTGGGGGTTGCAGAAGAGTTGCATCAGAGTTAGAAGGGGGAGAGGCAGAAGGACTATGATGTGGTACACAAAGGTGAGGTTTATTTTGGTTAGGAATATGGAGTTAGATTATTTTGTTTCAATTATTGAGCTACTCTTATCTCAACCTACAAGGCAAGGCTTACCTTTTCTTCCCAATTCTCCTGCCCACCCTGGGGGAGGAGGAGTGAGCAAGCAAGCATCTGTGTGGTACTTAGTTGCCAGCTGGGATTAAACCACAACACATGTAAGAACAGAGCAGGGAATGAGAATTGGTTTTCATACACTAAGATAACATTTTTAGCAAACTTTAAATGTCTCTGGCTTTCTATTTGTTGTCTTGTTTGACTGATGCAAATTATAATTTTAGGTTTAAAAAGGAACTTCTTAAGATCTTTGCTTAGCCAGTGAACTCCAGATACACATTGTGTGCAGTCACCCCACTGAATTTTGCTTGAAGTGCCTGCTCTGATCTGTGTTCAGAGCTTTGAGTTCCACAGTATAGATGAGAACAGTCTTGGATTTGAGTGCACCTGGTTTTTTTGAGATCAGAGCCTGAGGTGGATGTAGTAGGTGTCTGCACTCTGGAATGTTTGTTTCATTGTAGTCTGTTGAAGAGCTAGGGAAGGCACTACTGTTCTGCAGTAGGCTGAAACATGGCAAAAGTGAAGAAGTAAATTCAAAGGTTTTTTCTAGCAAATAAATCTAGTTCTGGTTGCTGTGAAGAGCTCTGTGTTTTATATTTTTTATAGAGTTGCTCCCCGAATAACAGTCATCTTGGGGCTTGTGACTATTTATATTGGATGACATCTCTAGTCCTCTATCAGTGATTTTTAGTAGTAATACTTTAATATGTTTCTCTGCTTGATGCATGAGCAGAAAGAAATTTTAAGGCTCAAAATGTTGTTTAGACCTGATATTCCAAATTTTGCTACTGGTTGTCTAGATTGATATTATTTTAGGTAATGGATGCCTGAGAGCTATTATCTACATTCTGGTTAGAATAAATGCTCTAATGTCTTCACCCATAGGTTCTCTACTGCAATCCTTTCCTTTGTACAATTTTTTACTTCTTTCCCTTGTTTCTTCATTTAAATTTTCTGTCAAGTGGGGGCTGTTACTTATGAAATTATGAAAATATATAAACTATGTACCTGTTTAAATATCACAGAGCCATTTGAAATGTATTTTATGTCCATATGTCTTCCACAAGTAACTGTGCTATTTGATAAGCAGTTTGGCAGCAGCTCTTGTACAGTTTTGGTATATCAGGGTTAACTGAACCAATAAAGCCACAGCCAGTCTCCTGTTTGAAGGTTGGCATATGATTCTCAGTATCTTCTTGTGTCAAATACTATTGGAATAATGACCAATATATCCAGATGGGGCTTGACTGGCCTCTGCTGCTTGACCGAAAGGCGGCAACTGCGGTGTTTTCACCTCAAAGACACCTCTGGCTGGTGGATGCTGCAGCTGGCACTAGAGAAAAGTCCAGACATGCAAAGCTCCAGTTTACCTCTGTTGGAGATGCTTTAAGGTGAGGTGAAGGAAAGGAGTGGGATTCTGTTAGAGGGTTTCAGTCCAGAGTTTATTCCGACCTGCATGCTTCTGAATCCAGTAACAGCTCTAACAGAATCCCGAACCTTGTAGTTGCTGGCTCTTTTAACCCCAGGGAGAGGAAGACGGAAGGATCCCACCAACCAGGTGCAGGGTGGGCAGGTCTCAGATGAAAGGGCACCTGGATGGGCCAATGGCCCCCCCAGGGATGCAGGGCATCTTTTGAACTCTGCCAGTCGCTCGATGCCCTTCTGGAATGCCAGGATTGACAGACAGCACTCAGCAGGGGTCAGGGTGGGGAGAAAGGAGAGGTGGTTGGCACCTGGGAAAGGACTAGGACCCCTGAGACAAACTATGACATCACACTGCAACAAAATACAGACTCTGTGGAAGATGGTTCTTCTGCCTGTTTCCTGCCTGCTGAGGGGAAATAACAGAGGGGATAACATTCAAGGTCAGGTTGGATGGAGCTCTGGCCAACAGGATGTAGTTGAAGATGTCCCCCCTCATTGCAGGGGAGTTGGAGTAGATGGCCTTAAAAGGTCCCTTCCAACCAAGCTATTGTACCATTTTATGTACTTCCACACAATTTAAAGTATTCTTTACTTGAGTACAGTAGTTTCAAAGAATGCTGTCAAAGAGAATGTTGTCCAGAAGCGTAAGCTGGTAGCTGTGATAAATGTAAAAGGTAAGTTAGTTATGTAAGGAAAATCCTACTTCCCTTTGCCTGCTTGTTGTTTTTATCATAAGGATAGTGGCTGTGTTGGTCAGAGTCTCCTATATCATGGATCTGCCTCTTGCAGATCAGAATCCCTTTTTCCCCTAGCCATTTCCCTGGCCAGTATCCCTGGCGTCCTGATGTTTCGACGAAAAAAACCATGCCTGTCAACTATGACATTTGCATTGGGAGTTTCTTGCAGTATTGTTGATGGATTACTTGAGTTTGACTTGCCAGCTAGCCAGCATGATGCTGGATTCTGAAAATACCTGTGTCCTGTTCAATGATCCAGACATTGTCATGGAGATCACATTTTTCTTTATCTCACTCTGTGCCTTTGCAATTTAGAGAGCAGAGTTGGAGATATGTAGTGCTTGGTGTTCTGTAAGGCAGATCTAGTCTCTAGATAAGTTATCAGCTATCTGCACTGGTTTCTCATGGTTTGTAATGAAAGTTCCTTGTGGGAAAAAGACAAAACCCATATTACATTTGCTGGCAGTGTTATCAGCAACATCAAAACAGCCAGAAACTGTGTAACAGTAAAACTATCCATGATATAGTTCTAAAATATCACTACATGGAGGTGGGGTTTTTTAATGCAGGTAAATTGATTGCTACATAGACTCATCCTTTATCATGTTTTGTTTGATTGAAAATAATTGTTAAATGTTAATTTTTAAATTTTTAGTGGATCCTTATGATATATTGACCCTACTCTCCAAGCTGTTGTTCTATCATTAATTGCATTTTTCACCTTTTATGAATGGGTTTGCTTTCTTTTATTTTTACTTTAGGTCGCTCTAAATGGTAATTAAAACTTGAGTTAACTTGTGGTTTTCATGGTCATAGCACATATGATCACCTGAAATCTACAGAATGGGTTTGGATGGTAGCATAGAACTGAACTGGAACTGGTCCAGTAGGTTGAAAAAAATATCTTTCTGATCAGGTCTTTTAGAAACCTGAATTCAATGAGTCCCGTTATCTTTACATTAATGGCTTTAACTCTTTTTCCCAGTTAGAACAGAACTAATTTTAAGGTTTTTAGATTTTATTTTTTGGTACACTTAAATCGCATCTCCAAGTAGTGCAGTTTTTTCCTGTGCTGTTTCTTAGTATTAGTTAAAAATTGAATGATTTTTACTGTCATATTCCTACCTGTTATATATTGCTTTACAGGTTTCTGTTCCCTTTTTGCTATTTGCATCTTCTTCACTTCTTTTACTGTGATTTGTCCTCTCTTAGTGTTTCACACAGTGTTCATTTCAGCCATATAGCTGTATAAAAGATGGGCTGATTCCTAACAGGGTTAAGAACTTCTGCAAAGAGAGCATAGAAGTTTCCATGAAAGCTTCTTAGTAATTTTTGTCATTGTCAGTTATGCTGTGTGCAGTGTAAAAAGTTGAAAGCACAATAATTAATTGCAAATGTCAAACTTCTTTTCTTAGGACACAATCACATGGACATGGCAAGGGCCAGGAGCGTAAGTGATTAATGTTTTATTGTTTTTATCATTGCTTTCCTCAATTAGTTTTTATTTTTATGACTTATATGCATATATAGTCAACCAGTTGCCAGTTGTTTGATTATTTTTTTGGATTAATTTATCCTTTATCTATTATTCTTTAGTTATACTTACAGTCATTAAGAGGAATCCAGGTGTAAATAATGTACTTCAGCTGCTATGATTCTCTTGGTTTGCAGAAAGAATTTTAGGTTTTTATTTCAAATTTTTTTTTTTAGCCAAGTGCCTGAAGTAAAACAACTTGCTTCTGCTCTATGCCTGCAAGTTCATTTGGTATCTTACTGTATAAAATCTAGGGCTGTTGTTTGAAGTTGGTCTACTCTCACAAAAACAGCTGAATTTGGAGATACTGTTTCTATTATCTTGTCTGAATATAATTTGGACCTTTTTTGTTTTAAAAATGTTATTCTAGATGTTCTTTAGCAAATTCATGTAATACAAAATATTAAACAAAGCGGTTCTTGCTTGTTTAAAAAAAATTGTTAAGCATTGTTTTCTTGTTGGGATTTGAATAGAAATTCCAAAATGTTTAGATCAAGAGGAAAACAAATTTTGAACCCTAAGTAAAGGAGAGTTGGCTTCTGTGGTTAATGCTTTGTATTGTTTTGAACATCCCATGTGACATCCTATATTTCAGTAATAATGAGGAAACCATGGGGATTAGCCAAGATTCAAGTAATTTAGAATTTTATCAATTAAGTTTTGCTCTTAGGAACCAGGTCTAATTAAGGACGTGATTTTGAGACTTGAGGAAATCATCGATCACTTGCAGAGGTTCAGCTTACAAATAATTTGCCATTTTGGAAGTAGATGAGTCCATGGTTGTGTATAATGTAAACAGACACTGCAGCATTTGCTGCATAAAGGGATTTCTGTTCTTGTGAGCTTCTACCTCTTCCCTTGCATTTGCACTGCAGTTCACGTAAAAAAGTAACTCAGCCATAGAGGAGAAAGGTGAGCAGCTTACTTTCACCTTAGTAACCTAACTGAGGACTCAAGAACACAGAGGAAAGACAGAAGAAACCTGTAGGTGTCTTGCCTCAGATCACTATAATGTCTAGAAAACCTTTATTCTGAAGTGTTGATCTCTGCTAAGAAAATTAAATTAAATTAAAGCTGAATCAGAATCTGCAGCAGCATGTGATGTTATACAAATTGACGGGGTCAGTTTAAATTACAGCCTGGCTTAATTAGGATTAATTCTCCTGGGTGACCTAAAATGTATTTGTGATGTCTTAGGAGAAAATGCTATTAAGACTGATAACAGGCTTCCTTTTCTCAGGAAACATATCTTTATGTTTTGACTAACACTAAGACAGAAATCTGGAAATGTTTCTGTATCTAGGAGTATTCTGTTTGTTTAAAGGCACTGTAGTCTGTCAGATGGATTGAAAACTTGTCACATGGAAGCTTGAACACTCATTGAAAGTAATGTTTTTACTGCTTTGGCAGTACTCAGAACAGATCAGCTGAGTCTACCTTGAAAACAAAGAATGACCATAGTTGCGTTAGAT
Source organism: Fringilla coelebs (assembly GCF_963513975.1). Lineage (NCBI taxonomy): Eukaryota > Metazoa > Chordata > Aves > Passeriformes > Fringillidae > Fringilla > Fringilla coelebs. The sequence goes on from NC_140028.1 coordinate 65,381,226, forward strand.
ACAGATTCACTCAGTTTTAAATTTTTATTTAAATTCAGGGTTCAATCTTTGAGAACAAAGTTGGCAGAGAGAAAAGTTTACTTGTAACTTATTGGGGGTTTTTAATGCTCTCGAACAAGGACCTAGAAACCAGACTTTAGCGTTTCTGTCAGGAACGTAAACTTCAAATTACAGGCTCCATTGTTGTTCCTGACTCTTTTCTTTGATGTGTTGGAAGCTCAATAAGAAGGAAACTGAGGAAATGTTTTGCAGACCTACATGGGTGTATAACCAAATGAGTAGGGTTTTGCTTCTGGGAACTGCACTTTATCTGTGTAAGAGGATTTTGGCCTGCTATCCCCTCACAATGATTGATTACTGTAACTACCTAGATACTGTATGAAAATGTGGCTACTTGACACTGCTCCTTAATTTAGGTTTACTTAATCCTTTCCTGGATTTGAATCTTAATGCTTTCTAAGGTCAAGTTGATTCCAGTTATCTTGTATCTTAGGCTATTAAAACACACATGCTGCATTTCATTAACAGACTTTGGAAGTATAATGAACTTTGATTCCAAACTGAGGTAATGATAAAATCTCAGTGGTTACATAATTAATCTTTCCAGCTCTGTGCTGAATACCATATTTTTCTGAAACGGACTTGCTCTTCCTTTAGCATGTTATGCATATATTATCGTCCACTATTTGTCTTCCTGTTTTTAACTATTTTTTAAGATGCCAATTCAGTGTGAACTTTTGTTCCACCTTACAGAATGTAATATGTAGAAGTACTTTCAAAGGCCTTTTCTGTTAATTTTTATCTGAATATGATTATACTACAAGTAGGATGCTATGTGAAGACTTTGAAGCATGATGTATTACTGTTTCACTGCTTTTTTTTTTTTCCTCCATCCTTCCCTATCTTTTTCCCCTTTTAGGTTTGAAATTCTGTGGCTTACTTTATGTCAATTTCACAATTCTGTGGAAATCGAGGTCAGTAAAAAAACACCAGTGTATTCTGAGCAGCTGTAGAATACATAATATTGTACGTAATTCTGCAGTAAAAGTTTATATTCATATCTTGTATGTATGCATGTAAAAAGAGGTTAAGATACTGCTTATATTTTAGACAAATGGCTTCTGTATCTGAAAATGCAGTCTAAAAATGGAATAGCAAAAAACAGTTTTCCAGTTGGCATGGGACTTTATTTTTTTTAGTAATTTGAATTGAGTAGATAGATTTCTGGCTCACTTTAAAAAGTCTTTTGTGAAGAAATTTCTTGTCTTCTGATGGCCTGGTTGCTCTTTCAAGTAGTGTAACAGCTTTGTATGTTAGACATTCAAGTGTGTGAATACTGATGTATGAACTAAGAACTCTCTTGTAGAGAAAAATTGTAGGTGGTTTCTTATAGGCCATATAAGTTATTTAATGTCTGGCTAATTTTTTTTTATTAGGCTGCAGTGTTCAGAATGTGAAATAGGAAAACAAAAGAAAATCTATCTATATTCTTAACTTTGTTTTGAGGAAAATACTGTAATTTTAAGACTGAAGACTATTGTAGTGAAAACATGGAAACAATTATAGCCTTTCCTTTCAACTTGTTGTCCCTAATGTCTTTTACACAGAGTAATTACATTTTTGTGGACAATTACAGTATTTGAAGTGTGTCATGTAGGATATTTGACAGATGTTCTGCAATTCTTTTGCTTTTTGAATAATGAAGCAGCTATTTAGGTCTGACAGATGGAACTGATGGCAGGGTAAATCAGTAGGAAGAACTATTGCATGTTTACGTATGCTGTATTACAATAGTAATATATATTGCATGCTGATCACTGTACTTGTCATTGCTCTGTATTTGCTTATTTTTGCAATCAATTATTCTCAAAATTAATGAATATGCAAAATACCAGCCGCTCAATAGTTGTACGTGTTGTAGAAATTTGTGGTTTGTATTATCAATTCAGTTGGACAAAAAACAAATGGGATTTCCAGAATAGTGGTGTGTGTTTTGCAGAAGGGCCAGGGAGTGACAGCCTCAGGGCTGAGACAAACCACCTGGTTGGAAGGATTTTTACCCTTTCTCAGGAACATAGTTTTCTGCCCTAGGCAAGTAAAATGGGTTCTTTCACACAGGAGTGAGCACTGCTGAGCTTTCTTGATTTTTGAGGCAGCAGCTGCTAGCAGATGTTGGGTTTCTGTAGCTCTAACATAACAAAGTATAATCTTTGGTAGTTCTTGAGGGGAAAAAAAAGCAAACTAACTAGTGACCTTCTGGAATACTCCATACTAAAGCAGGGGGTGTCAGAGGATAGAGGAGTAGACCTGTTTGCAAGGTTGCTCTCAAGTATGAGGCAGAGTAATGCCTCAAGGCAAGTATGAGGCTGTGTTAATGTGAATGGGAAAACAAATGTGTTTGGATATCAAAGTTTTGAAGTTAAAATGCAGATGGGAATGAAACAGAATGTTGATGCCTGAATGCCACAGATACTACCTGGATAATTTGACAATTGTAGACAAATTGACATAAACATAGTTAAAAATTATTTACTTCTGACCACTTCCAGGTGCCTCCTTCTTGTGTCAGTTCTCTAGACTTTCCCAGTTTATGCAGCTTTTGGTACAGGAGATTCCAGCTGTCAAGACTGTTCTGGAGGTATAGCAGTTGAATCTGTTTTTGCAAGGAAATGCAGTGAGGACTAGCAACATATAGGAAAAATTAGTTGTTTAGTGCTCAAAGTCATATTTTTTCTCTGGTCTCTGACGCTCCTGCTCTGTTCAGTCTGCACAGAGATACTGGCAAATACCTGCAAGCCTGGATACCACAGTTAGCACTGATGATTCAATAACTCAGGAAGACACGTGACAAAACAACACAACCTCAGAGTTGTTTTTTTTATTAAATGATAGCCAGTAAGATTTAACAGCCAGCAATCAGGATCCAAACTTAGCTAGTCTGGGCTTCTCTGCATATATTATATGTTCTGGCATGTTGTGTGTGTCATCCAGTATGTGTATTGAGAAGAGAGCACCCATGTAGGTTTTGTAATAGGTTTCTGTAAATATTCACCCATCCGCTCATCCTGTACTTAGAACTGTCACGCTGGCAATGTTGTGAAGAAGAAAGGATGTATGATCATCTGCACATGTAGTTTGTTTTGGCTCGTGTCTGTTTGTTTTACTGACCTGTCAACTTCAGTGTTTGTGCATCCATGACAGTCTGCAGCAGCTTAGAGTTGTTCTTTTGGTTTTGTTAGTGATGTTGAAATGATTATGCTGTTTATGTTGAGTTAGGCACACATGCAGAACACCTCTGAAATCACCTCATACTCAAACTTCTCCTGTGTTTGGACAAATTACTTGATAGCCATTTGCAAGTCAAACAAATGGAATGAGGTTTGGAAGTTGAAGGAGCAGTCTTTCCATCTCTATTAACTTCACAGTCCTTGTGGTTTTGTATATTACATGAGGCTGGTGTACCTGCTTGTAACATAAACTTAGAAGACAAGAGTCATGTGTTTTCAGCTGCAGTGGTGCACGTAGGGAAAACTCCAGCAAAACTCCAATTCAATGTTTGTCCTTTACAGGAAACAGATAAATGTCCAATAACAGTGTTTGGCTGTTGTGGATCATAATCATACAGTTATGTAATTTTAAAAACACAGCTAGCTTCATGGTTATTGAGAAGTTTGCTGAAATTGTAAACTTTAAAATTAAGACTAACAACTTTACCCAGTTGTTAGTTTCTGTTTTAAAGACCAGTGTGAAATTTCTGGGTCATAATTTCCATTTCCACTATCCACACATAATTATATGTACTACAGCTAAGCTTCTTGCAGCTTTTTTTCTAAACAAGCTTTACACAGGATTGTGAGCGTTTTGCTCACTTAGTGCATAAATTATCTCACTGTGCTGCACTACTGAGAGAAGTGTCTGTCTGGTGCTGAGTAGGAGTGGTGATCAGAGTGATCCTCTCTTGTTCCTCCCATCTGAGAAGTTAGTCACTTGGCAGAAGGAAATGTTTTGAAGGTTTTTATTGGTGAGACTGGCCGTGATCTTGGGGCTTATGTAATTTTTCAATGGACACTTAGAAACAGCTTTAAATACTGGAAGATATTTTAATGTAGGCCGTGCCATTCTGAAAGCTGCCCTTTCTGTTGTGGGTCTTCAGCAGTTTTGGTTTAATTTTCCACTTTCCAACATCAGCCATTATGTGGTTCTCTGGTCATCTGCATTCATTTAGATTTTTTTATTTCAATGGAGCGTTAATGGCTGATGTCCAATTAGAAGGAAAAAAGTTTCCAAACATCCAACAGCAGAAAGTAGAAACACTTCTCCTGTGTATATTAGGCAGTTGTACATGATTTCAAAATATGCAGGGGTAACAGTAAATACCCGATGTCCTTAAAATTTGGATTCTTAGTTTTTAAGTTATAAAACAATGTTCCTGTAGCCTGTGCTTTTTTTTGGTTATCTGAAAAGAGCTGAACAATACAGAAGGTAAGTGAGGTTTATGCAAGAAAATACTAATACTTCTAAATTATTTTAAAATTGTGAATCCCACTTAGGAAATGAAGATAAAACTCTACTTGGATTCCATGTGGTGAGAAATGAGCAGAGTCAGTGTTATATGAATTTTTAGAAGTATGACATATATTTAAGCATTTAAAAGTTTAATTTTTAATATTTTCTGTCATCTTAATATAATTTTCTGAGTAACAACTAACTGATACAATTTTCACTGTAGTGCTGTAAGAGATTGTTTAAAATGTTAAATATTTTTGATATAATTCAGTTCTCTGTATGCAGTTTCTGCCCGTGTATATTCCTTCAGAAGAAGAAAGAAAAAATCCGGTGCTATATGCCAATAACGTCAGGCGTGTAATGGCAGAGTAAGTATGTTGTAATTCTGTGTAAAAGTAGATGTGTGATTTTAAATTTAGACTGAAGTAAATATCACGAAATCAAGTCAGTGTGGTTGTCTGCCTACAAAGAACCTTGTAGTCTGCAGGAATGTCTGCAGGACCTTTTACATAGCAGTTACTTCTCCCTCTTGACGAGGCCAGGGAGCCACAAATACAGCAAGAACTGTTGGAGTTGTTGGGTTTGGAATATTTTTTTTCAGTTGGTTCTTTCGGGGGTTTCTAACATGCCTTCATATAACAAGCCAGTTCTGCTTGCTCCAGTGGGTATTTAGTCTTTTGGGGGAAGGGTATGGTGGAATTTGAGGAGTTATGTAACTGAATTTTGCACTATTGGGGTTGCATTTTAAGCTGTGACTGTTTTAATGAGGTTAAGAATAGTTTCTGCTTTCACTCTTTTGTTGCGTTTTTATTAATGTCTTTTTCATTTATTTTTTGTTCTTTCAGTAAATCTTCCATTAGTCAGTAGATAACTCTTTTCCATATTTGCAGTGAACCCTCAGGCCTGTGACCACTAATAACTCTTGAGAGGTTTATGTATCTTCCTAATCCTGATTTTGAAAGAACTTGTGTAATCATAATTTCCTTTGTGTAACTTCTCTTCCGTTTCCAATTTAAGCCAAAGGCCAGTTTGTAGGTAGTAACTGAGAATTCTTGTCTCCTTGAACCCAGGTCTGTGAGTTTCCTTAAAGGATGTTGAGACAATAATATAACAATAGATCCATTGTACAAAAGGACATTCCTCACAGGAGAAAAGAACAGAAGGACCTGTTTGAATTATCCTGTCTTGGAATCAAAAATCTTTGACGCACTGGCAAGTGCTGTCCTCAGCCTTTGTGTAGAAGGCCAGGTTATTAAATCTACATTCTGAACTCTGCTGCAATCACATAACAGGGGGATTGTGTGCTACAAGGAAAACTTTTGAAAGCCTACAAAAGTTTACAACAACTTGCATGTTGCAAGCCTTCCGCTCTAAGTGCACTTAGGAGGAAAAACGTCATTATGTTTCTCCCTCCCACCCTTGAAGAATTAAGCATTTGTGGTCACAGAAGAGGAGCGCAGGTCTAACAGGAAGACTGTCAGGATGAGAGATGTCAAAAATGGCTTGGGATGAAGCAGGGGCTGTAGATGCTATGTTAATGTGAGTGGGAAAACAAGTGTGTTTGGATATCAAAGTTTTGAAGTCAAAATGCAGATGGGAATAAACCAGAATGTAGATGCCCGGATACCATGGATAACTGTAGACCAAGTAACATCAACATAGTTAAAAATTATTTACTTCTGACCACTTCCAGATACTTCCTTCTTGTGTCAGTTCTCTGGACTTACTCATGCAGCTTTTGGTACAGGAGATTCCAGCTCAAATGCTGTCAAGGCTGCTCTGGAGCTATAGGAGTTGCAACTCAAGTACCTCGGGTGCTCTTTGGTGGTAGCATTGCACTCTGCATTGCTGGGTAAAGGACAATATTACTGTTCCATCTAGATTTTCTTGAGGCTTGAGTTAGTGGCTGTGTAGCATCTTATTGTCAAGAGGTGCTTTTGGGATCTCTTTAGGTGTCTTCTTACCCCTCCTCCCCATCATATTTCTCTGGCAGAAGTGCCTAATTCTGCTGGATATTTTACAGCATCAAAGGTGACACTCCCAGGTAATAATGTATTTGTGAGTCTAGAACCGGTGTTAGGGTAACCTTGTGTCTTGCTCTTGATTTCAGAGGGAGTTGATAGAAGTGGCTGAGTGCAGAAATAGAGTTTCTGCTCTTGAAATTGTTTGCCTTCACAATAATCTTAATTTGTGAACGGCTTCTGTTTAGCATTGAATGAGGCATTTGACAAAACATCTGTATTTTATGCTGCTTCTGCTTGTTGACTCTCTGAAGAATTTTTGGTTTGCCCATATTTGACTAGCTTTGCTGTGGGTGGCCACAGATGTGAGTGATGGTGGTTTCTAGATGCTCAATTTATATATATATATGTGTGTGTGTGTGTGTGTAAGCGAACACTAACTATTTTGTTAAGGAGGTGCTATCATTCACAGAGTTTGGCTTCTTTAGGATGTTAGTTCCTTGCACACTGGATAAATTTACTTGCCCAAAAAGTGAATGTCAAAGTGTGCCTGTGCTATCAGAACTGGAATTACTCATACAGGATAGCCACTGCTGCTGAACATCCTTGCCAACCTTTGAGGAATTTTCTTAATTTGCGCAAAAACTATGTGTAGAATAGATTAATCTGCTGTTTAAAATATGGTCCCTACTTACTATATCTTAATGATATGCTTCACATTTAATTTTCTCATAAAACTCATTTTTGAGTGAGTCTGTCTTGTTTGGTCTTTCTGGCCTTGTTCTGGCTCCTACTCAGTTTAGTCAATGCCCATGTTACCCACCAAGTGCTATCAGGAGCTGTGTTTAGAGTCACTTTCAAATCACTGAAAATGTTGAGTGCTTTTAAATACGGCAGCAGTCCTGGCTGCTTCTCTTTAAAATCAATAAATAAAGTGAGGTGCTGTTCTGAGCTTTAATTCACTTCATGTGTTCTTTATTGGCTCTAACAAAATTCTGAAACCACCCTACTAGTAAGTCATGCCATGTAGGTAAATATTATATTGCCTTACTTGTTTATTACTTAAGCAAAATCATCATTTTGGTGTTCGTGTGCATAAAATATTATCATCTTATGTTAATAATAGTCAACATGGGTTGTTTTGGTCTGTTAATTTCTTGAGTTCCACAGTTTCTTCTCTATATTTTCTACTTGAGTGTCAAACATTTTGGCCTATGTTGTTTTTTTGGGGGTTTTTTTTAATCTTCAAATTAATAAGTAATCGTTTACTGGAACTATATTAGTGCTGTAAAATTGTCGGCCACTTTAAACTTCAATCCCAGCATTCAGAATTACTAGGAACAAATTACTTGACCTTGCAATCACAAGTTTTTATTTCTAAAAATTTCTCAGTGTTAGAGGAAATATCTCTATTGCTCTTAGTGTTGGGAAATATTTATGTTTATTTATAAAATTTGTTGTCTTAATTGTTTCCCAATGTAAAGTATTGCATGTGACAGAAGGGGTTTTTTTCCTGATGACAATTTTCCTATCCTTAGCTAGTAGTTGGTTACATTATTTTTTGTATTTTCTCTTATGCCTTAAAAAATCTTATGCTTCTTAGCTGCATCAATTGCAACTTTTTATGCATTTTTACTTTTCTAGGTTGTTTTGCTGCATAATAGTTCCTAATTTGCTGATAGCTATTTAAAGAATTATTTGTTTTGTGGTTTGTTTGGAGTATTTTCCCCTAAAGAAAACATATTAATTGCCTCTTTTTATTGTGGGGTTTTACCCATTTGCTACTCTTCTTAAACGCCTAATTTTCATGAGCAACTGTATTCTGAAAGACATCTCTTAGTTGTACTCAAAGTACTATTTAGGATGTAGAAATTCTGTTTGAAGGAAAAAGTAGATAACTTTTACTCCCACTTTGGGGGAAAAAACCAAATTTGTTACCCTGCTGCTCTTTAAGACTCAGATACGTTTGAAAGAAGTATGTCAGTAGCTTAGCTTTTAGTTAGTTGCAAAAATTAATTATGTACCTAGATAAGCCAGTGGTAGTGAAGGCAGCTGATTGTGAAAATCTGCACTGCAGGCTCTTTGTGCAAGTCTAAAGCAGCTTCAGCTGTTGCTGACGAGACGATAATACACAGACCCACAGGTCACTTATTCACGTGCAAACACAATTTGTTTTCCTTTAGTTTTAGTTTCTCTTAAAGACTGTCTTCAAAATAGGGAAGAATATGGTTACGTGGTGCAGTTGGGGGAAAAAATGAAAGATAAATTATTGCAAATTTGTTCATTTTTTTGCATGTGGCAGATGTTGAGACTGAAACTTGATGGAAACCAGAAACCTTTGGCTCTTTGTTTTTCAAAACTGTAAGCACCTCAGAACTTAACTTCTTTCAGTACTCCTGATTTGAGCATTTTGTTTTCCTAGATCTTTGGAGTGCTAAACTCAGCACTGTAATAACATGTGTGACACTGTTCAGGAGTTCTGGAGTTTCATTTTTGGTGAGCCCAGAAAGGCAGCCTTCCTGTAGAAATAGCAAAATGTCATAATCCAGTTTGCATTTGTCCAGTAATTTTGTTTTTCTTCCTCACAGAAACATTTAAAGACATGTTTTTATATTTGCACAGATGCTGAAATTTATTAAAGTGCAGCATGTTAGACAGGGAGCTTGAAACATCTGCCTTCCTGATGTTTTCTGTCAAGTGCTTGCCAGGATCACTTTCCCTGTCTTGGAGCATGTCATAGAGTTAAAGCACTGACTTACCAGCTTGACATATGAGCATTACATTTTTGCTTTTGAAAAATGAGTACTTTTATCCAGCATGCTGGTGAAGGCAAAAAAACCATTACAGGTAGTCTTCTGTGTCCATCTTCCCTTTTGTCATCTTCTACACAGTCAAAATCAGGGTTTGTTTTTTTTCTTGCAGGCTCTGACAGCATCAGAATGTGATCTTTGCTAATGTATGTGATAGAGTAATGCTAGTTGCTGAAGAGTAGCCTTGAGGATGGGAGTTTACGGTAGCTTACTGGTCTGACTCATGCCTATTTGTTGTATTCAGTGACCTGTTGAATCTAACTTTGGAAAAACTGCTGTGTTCTGTGCCTGTGCTCTCTGAAATTCCTTGTCTGATTCTGCACAGGTACTGTTTGGATGCTCAGCATTCAACTTTGAAATCCAAACTGGGTTTTTGGCATTTTTATGCCATCAAAGGCATAAGCATCGGTATAAGTGGAATTACTGTAGTGCTGGCGTTAACAAGTGTCCATTTGAAGCATTGATGGTGAAGGGTCTAGAGAGTAAATCATGTGAGAAGTGGCTGAGGGAGCTGTGGCTGTGTAGCCTGGAGAGAAGGCAGCTCAGGGGGATCTTACTGCTCTCTATAACTGCCTGAAAGGAGGTTGTTCCAAGCTGTGGGTTGGCCTCTTGTCCAGCACAGCCTGTGATGGGATGAGAGGAAATGGCCTCAAGCTGCTCCAGGGGAGGTTCAAGTTGAGCATCAGGAAGAATTTCTTCATGGAAAGTGTTAAATATCAGAATGGGCTGCCCAGGGAGATGTTTAGGAAACAATTGGATGTGACACCATGGTTTAGTTGAAAAGACAGTGATCAGTGGACTTGACCTCATAGGTCTTTTCCCACCTAAAAGATTCTGTACGTTGTTTGGGTTTCACACCATAAACAAAAATGAAGATGAGAGATACATTGTGCACTCTGTTCATTTCTCTTAGTACTGTGAGTGTGGCAGGTGGAGAACATAGTCACAGAACAGGATTAACTTCTGTGCAGCTTCTTGCTACATTTATTTTCTCAAGGAAGAAATGAATTTTTTAAATGTTAAGTAATACTTTGCAACACTGGTTTGAACTGCAACACTCTGGTTTTTGAATGCTGACAACACAAGGAGAACCTCTTCTGTTTTTTACTCCTTGAAGATTTGTGTTGTGCAAGTCTACAAGATCAACAATTACAGGACCTAATTTCAAGCAACACCAGGCAGAAATACAGTTGTTGGCAGCTTCTTTTTCTGACTAAAAATTAAACCATTATGACATAATAGATTCCTTATGTGAACTTCAGACTCATGACTGGACCTTCTTTTGCTTGGAGAATGTCACAAGCTAGTAGTCTGAGGAGAGAAAAGGGACTATCTACTCTGGCCTTCCAAAACTAAATAGTTGGCAGCACTTCAGCTTGGGAAAGGATAGGGGAAAAGAGAGTGGAGGGTTGTTTTGAAGGTCAGGAAAATCACCAGTGTTCTGAAAAAAGCAGACTAAAGCAAGTCTTACTTTTCATAGCAGGAGAGATGGAAAGCACTCAACAGTAGATCAGCTTAAAGTAAATGGAGTAAGTCTTTAAAAAGTGCAAAATTGTGGCATTCATTACCAGATAGACAAAATTACTTCATTGGAGCTGAGCTATTCTGGGAAAAACATGAGGTTAATGAGTGATTCTAAAACATAGTGGTACAAAAGGTCTCTGGTTCAGGATGTTCGTGTACTACTGATGACTAGATTGCATGACTACATATAATTGGAGTTATTTGTCCACTGTGTTTTGTATGTCTTTTTGCTGAACATCTGGTAATGAAGAAAAATACCAAAATAGATAGAATCCTAATGTATTCAGCACCCAGTAAAGATTATAGTTGATTTAAAGGAGTTTTACTGAGCAGCCTATGAAATGTTCTCTTGATTAGTTCACAGTTCTGCTTATGAACAATGCAAAACATTTTGAGAATCTTTTTGTTGAAATGTAGATTCCAAATGTCACAATATTGCCTGTACTATTTTCTCTCACTTTACATAATATTCCAGCAGTCACATTCTGTTTTATGTGTGGCATTTTGCATGTGTAGTGGGTTGGTATGCAGAAAATGAGGAAGTTAATAATTCATCTTGTATTATGACTGCACAAATGTTAGACATAGGGAGCTGTTTGGTGTAAGACATCAGGATATAACAAGTAAAATTTTGTGTTTCTCAGATTGGGTTTGCAGGAAAGCTTTTGGGGTTTTGTTTCATTTGAGTTTATTGTTTTCAAGCGACTTGCTGACTTTGAAACTTCATGTAGTGTGATGTCATGATGGGTAAACAGCCAAGCATCTTGGGGAGGGCAGGGAAGAAAAAAGTCTCAAGGTATGTCAAGCGAGATGTTCATGTCAGGCCATTTAAATCTGCTGGACTTTTACAAAGGCTAGGCTCACATTAACTGAGTGTGAAAGCAGAGGTAGTTTGAAGAAAAGACGGGGGAAATGCTTTCAAATGAAGATATGGGAAAAGTTGTTTTATTTTTATTTTATCAAGAATATGGGATTGTACTTGTGATTTGCATCTCAAATTGAAATTATCTTTTTTTTCCCCAACTGAAGTAGAAAAAGATTGCCCTGGAGGATAATTAGAATAGTTTGATTACTGGTTCTGTAGAAAATCCTATGAGTTGCACTTGTACCAAGGCCTTACAGTGAACTCTAATAAGCCAGGCTTTATTCTAAGAAATTAAAAATTTCACAAGTCTTAGCATAAATAATGAACTTTATATGTGGCCCAACTTCAGTTTCTTCAACATTCTGAGCTGAAATCAAGGTCCTTTAAAGCTGCTAGCTCTATACAGCATGTGATTTTGTCTTCTGAACTCAAGAGCCCCTTGAACTCTATCTGGCCTTGGCTGATTCTATGATTGAACTTTGCTTTGAGCAAAAGTGTTTCTTTCCTTCCTCACTTCTGATCTTTATTATTGTGAAAGTCTGGATGTGTATGTACCCTCTTTAAGTTCATTTGTTTGGGGCTTTTTTAAGTCCAGCAGCTTGCAAATTACAACAGGTGAACAAAAGAAGCTGCTTTTGTCTTTCTGAATTCCATTTTGTGTTTGTGTTGACGTTGAACATACATGTAGGTATTAATTGTAGTGGGGATTTTCCTTCACTGATAGCAGCAATATAATTCTGGCCCAACTACCACCTCTTTTATGAGGGGTGCACAAAGCTATAAAAAGATGTAGGTTGTGTTTCCCCTAGTGGTTTGGCTGAGTCTGAAATGACCCTGGCTTTTGTTTGGGATTTATTTTCTAAAGTTTGGTTTTGATTTTTTTGTTGTTGTTGTTTGTTTTGGGCTTTTTAAAAATTTCTCTTTGGCTAGGCTGCTTCAATTTATTCAGGGACCATTACTTAGCAGTTATTTAAATCTGACATTGGCGCTGGGCTGGCAGTCAGTCAGGCTTCAAGTCTCCCCCAGGCTGAGGGCCCTGATCTTTCTTAGTCATCTTTCTTTTGATGTGTTGGAACAGCATCTTGCTTTTGGTTTTAACAAGCTATTGTTTCTTGCTTTGGCTTGCTACCTTATGGTTATGTTTTAGCTTGTCCATCTTCTCTTATTTCCCTTGAGAGAATGTTTGAGTTTCTTCTGTTTCTTTAAAATCTCTTTATTTTAATTGCCACCTTTAATCATTTTCAATGACACTAATTTTTTTTCTGTCCTGTCAGAATTTAAGTGTCTTACCACTTCTCCTGATTTCCTAATATGTCCAACAGAGGAACACTTTACTCTTTCAGTTTCTTAACTTATTTTTAACATGCTTCCCCTTTTGCATGTAGTTCCCCTGTGCTTCAGCTGATCACCTGTAAGTTCCTGTATTTCTGTTACATGCTATACTTAGCATGGCCTGGAGAACTGATGCATTTTGGTGTAATATGCTTGGCTGGGTTAGATCTTTGTTTATTGCCCCATTCTTTTATGGAACTGCTCTGTCTGTAGCATGTCCTTGCTGGAGGCAGTTGCCATGGATGTCTATAGGTATGGTCGAGGGCATTTGTGGTACAAAAGAGGGGAATAGGAAGTGATGTCAACTGGCTGGATAGACTCTGCTTCTTTCATCTACTCCTTTCTCTTCTTTTGAGGAAAATCAGTTTTGTATTGTAAAATCCCAGTGACTTCATCTTGTATGATATAGCACTATATGGAATAAAACTGAAGTCTTGACATGCTCACAGTACCTGATCTCTAAGTCAGGTTGAACTTAAAAATGGATTTAAATCCCCACAGCATGGAGGAGTTCTTTATCTGTATTTTACCATAAGCCTGTGGGGTGAGGTAAGGTATCACAAGAATCTTGTCCATTCCATTAAGGTGGTTTACTGATTTACAAATACTGCTGGGACGCTTCATAGGAGGAGTGGATTGATGAAACAAGAATAGATCAAGCAGAGAAAATTTTAGAGGAACTGGATTAATTGCTTAGATCACCAGTATGAGGCAATCTAATCTTCAACACTCTCCTTGTAAGATGACTTTTCTCTGTACCTAAATCATTTGGTTTAGTTGGCTTTGTCCTTTTGTTCCTTTCTCTTTGTTTTTTCTTCTTAGGAAGGGGGAAGCTATTCAGCCAAGATCACTACCTTCTAATTCCTTGTTTTGTGCATAAATAGCTTATAAATACTATCTATTTTTTTACCATATTTGGTACTTCAGAGCTTGAATATTTATTAGTGAGGTGTTCTTCCTAAATCTTTGACTTTCTCAGCCTTAAAAAGAAAATAGAAGCCCTGATCAGTACCTTTAAGGTTTAGTACATGTGCTAAATGTCAGAATGCCTGAAGTTTGATAATTAATCAGTGGACAGAAGAGAACTGGCTTATGTTATTTACCTTGCTATTCAAAGGCCTTCGAGTGAGGTTCTGTGAGGAAGAGACTGTTTGACAGAAATTGTTTTATAAGAGGTAACTGCCATTACAGATCAAACTACTTATAGTAAAGCATAGTAAAGCATAGAATTGAATGCAGAATTTTCATCAAAGCCAAAATTAGTGTGGCAGGCCTCAGGGTTTTGCATCAGTCTTGCCATTAGTGTATATTAACTTCATACATGAAAAAGGTGGCTGGCAGTAAGGTAGGCAAACTGTAGATGAAAAGAATGAAGGTAACTGAGCAAAAAAATTTTGTGAAGATTTCATCAAACTAGAAAAAGCTGCATAAAGGAGATAATGCTCCTTACTATGATAAGTAAAATCAGGTATAATAAAAAATGTGGCAGATGAGTAGCTTATATGGAGCTATGTTGGCTTTCTGAATTACATCTTATGCTTGTACACTGAATTCTTAAAGGCTTCTTTCACCCCACACTGTCTTTCTCTCAACTTAGCCACAGCAAATGCAGGGCAGCTACAATATCAGGATTTCCATCAATTATCTTTTGGTGCTACAATTACTACAGAGCATCAAGTTAGAAGTGAAGCCAAAACCAGTACTGAATTGTTTGGTGTATAAAGACTCGGGAGTATTTTTTTTCTACCTTTGTCATACATTTAAAAATAATTTTTTTGCTTAGAGTTTAACTCTACTTGTTTTTATATGTTGTGTTCTAGCTGTTCTTTATAGAGAAATGTTGCCTTTTGTATAATATTAATATTAGCTGAAGGTGATAGCTGTTCTGCTCAGGTGATTGCGCTAACACATTTAATAAATCAAGAATAATAAAAATATTGGGCACAGTTGTTAATAAATATATATTTGTGTTCTAGATTAAAAATTTTGAAACCCTGGTTATTCACTTATATGAAATTTATGTCTATGAAAGTCTATGCACTGCCTAATTTTTGCCTTGTGTTCTTGCATATTTTTATAGACTCAGTCAAAGCAGGTGCTCTGCAACAGATCCAGTACCATATTTCGTTCTCTCTATGTAAACTTACTTTTATTGGCTCTTCCTTAAAGTTTTTCAGAATAGAGAACATAATTGTTACAGGATTTCTTGCTGTGAAATAAGTGATTATTCTGCTCAGTTTTCTTGCTGTCTTGTTTACAGTTTTTCTTTGGTTTATTCAAGGGCGTTGGGAGTTCCTGTGACAGACTACACATTTGAAGACTGTCAGCTGGCTTTGGCTGAGGGACAGCTTCGTCTACCTTCAGATACATGTCTTTTAGAATTTGCAAAGCTTGTGAGAAGCCTGGGGTGAGCATATACAATATTTATATGTAAGGTGCATCTTTATTATATATCTGTAATTTTCCCATCATGTAACAATATTGCATTTATGAGTATAAATGGAATGTTGTCATCATGCAATCAGGGAAACACAAGTGTAAAATTAAAACAGTACTTCACTTGCAAGCAGCACCCCTGAATCCTAATGAGTGGAGTAGGTTGTAAAATTCTTATTTTCCATCTGACAAGTGAGCAGAAAGAGTCAGAAGCATTCATTTTAGAGCTAGAAGACAGTTTCTGAAGAGGATCGGGAATACCATGGGATTCCTAGTATTTGGTACAGTTGAGAGTCAATTGCCTTTTCCTGTGACATCTCTGGAGGAAAAACAAATGCTGCCAACAGCAATCTTGTGACTGGATTAGCCTTGTAATTGTGAGGACAGAGGGGTCACCCTTTCCTGAGAAGGACAAGGTGGTGGTTGATCTTTTGAGCAGGATGGACTTTCTAATGCAGCTGTAGCTCACTGCATGCAGCGTGGGTCCTCTCTTCTTTCTTCCCATAGTGCTACTTCTGCTAGCTCTACCTTTCAAAAAACCCTCAGCAAACCTGAAAAATTTACATAAATCAAATAGTAGAACTTGTCACTGTTTTCCACTTTTTCTCCTGCTTCTCCAGTGATCTTACTGAGCAACTATGAACTAAATGTACAGCCTCATCTTATTAACTCTCAATATGCAAACACCTTTTTTCATTTTCTTGTCTCATCACCTGAAAGTACAGAGCATAGTTTAATGTTTCCATTGTGTATTTTATTTCCTTTCACTAATTTTTCCTTCATCTTCATCTTGTGTACATAAATGAAAATAAAGAAGAACAAGCTCTGTTGGAGAATAAGGAATGTAGGACAGCACACATCATGAATTCAGATGACAAGCATATACTAATCTATTGTCAGGGCTTCCATCTGAAAAACTTCCATTAGGATAGGAGAGACTTATAACGGAAAATGAAGATTCTCACTTTGTTTAAAAGGCTCTGAATTTACAGTACTAAGGAAGAAAAACAAGTGAAACAAAACAAACCAACCACCCACGTCTCTTATTATGCAGTTGATAATCCTGGGATTCAGTTTAATCCTCTTGTTAAGTTGTCTGGCTTCTGTCTGCTCAATTTAAAGCTGTTCTTTCAAATTATGCTTTTCTAGGGTTTTGTTTTGGCCTCTGAAACAGTTGCATGCATTTGTGAGTGAGGTTCACTGCAGCCCAGGAGCTCTCTCTCTGCTATGAGCAATTAATCTTTGGTGAAATATAATCCTCTCTGAATTTGGGTGTGTGCCAATAAGAAGGGTATTATGCTGGTATTTTTCTGGCACAATTGGATGAAGATTGTAATATGACTTCATCTCTAATGCACATTTGATAATAATGTAGTCATTTTGCTGTTTATTCTAAGGTTTTGAGGCCAGGGAGGCATTAAGATCACCTACTAGCATTCCTAAATAACTGGAAGAGTAAATTTTGTCCAATGGATTTTTCATCTGCTCTTAACTCTTATTTTTGAGCAATGACATACTTTCAAGGTAACATCCAATTTTAAGATTCCTATAGTAAGGCAAATTCAGAGTTGATTTTGGTTTCTATTTTTTGAAATCAACTTACACCTCAGTTTACTAGTGTGCACATTATGTGTCTACAGGATTCATTATCGTTGTCTGTAAAATTTGCTTAGCCTGTGCTCAGCTGGATGGGATCCAGTCCAGAATCCA
The DNA here is from genome assembly GCF_963513975.1 of Fringilla coelebs. Taxonomy (NCBI): domain Eukaryota; kingdom Metazoa; phylum Chordata; class Aves; order Passeriformes; family Fringillidae; genus Fringilla; species Fringilla coelebs. Next base: position 65,398,370 of record NC_140028.1, read on the forward strand.
TGCAGGCACAGCAGTGAGTTCTCATACTTCATCTAAGGAAGAGCTCAGGCTCTGTTAACAGAGCTGTACAACTGGCTTGTACCAAACTCTGTGATAAAATCACTGCTTTATCAATGAGATCAATTGATCATAGTCTCAAATTGTGCATTCATTACTCCTCAAGGAGTTGTGTTTCTCTCCAGTCTGATAATTTGTCTGACCAACAAGCTAATTGCTAAACTATGTGCAGTCTATGTTATAGCTTTCTTTTTTTTTCTTACATTGTAAATCCTCTGCTTCATTCATGACTTATTCTGTAAGTGATTGCCCCACTGTTTAAAGTGAGTCTCTATTTTTACTTGAACTGAATCTATTGCCATGTTCTGGACATTGAATCTTGTTTGGATTTTGTGCCTTACTAAAACTTCTTTGAATATCTTCTCCTTCAAGAAGTGTTAATACATTTAATTAAGTCTAGTCTGTCTTTTTATGAGATGCTTCTTAAGAGTTGCTTTAGGGTAGTTGTCTGCAAGCAGATCCTTGAGCTCTGGTTTGAATGGATTTGCTCCTGTTGTTTCAAGTTTCTGTTTGCTCTAATTCCCAATATTACCTCATGAAGTTGACCATGAGGATCCTGTTAGTCAATGCAGCTGTAAGCTGCCAAGATCTGCAAGGACCTCAGGCCTGGTGCCTGCCTATTCTTGCTCAACAGCCTCTACCATCCAGACTGCAATGCAGACTTCTGTTCTCCATGTGTCTCTGAAATGGTCCATACTATAGGTAGAACTTCATGTCCCCAGAGTAATAACCCTCACAGCTAACTACCTGTGCTGTGACTTCAGAGTGCTCAGTGGTCATCTATAACAAGGAAAAAAACCTCTGGAGGATGTGTACCTTCTGCATTTGTGATAAAAACAATGCTCTACACTACAGGAGGTGATCATGGATCAGGCATGACAGCAAATACCAACCATGGTAGCCCCTGCTTTTGTGGATCAAGGCAGGGTGTGCCAAGAGTATTCAAGAAGGTCAGTTTTGCAGTTTTTCAGTATCCTTGCTCTATGATGGCAAGAAGTTGCCCAGAAGTACATCAGCAGACATAAAGCTGAATGTATTGTGCTTTTCTGGCTTAGGGCATGTTTCTCTGTGCTTGCAGTTTCCAGTAGCTAGCTACAAGATCCAGCTGTTCTTCCAGCTCTCTGAAGGTTTTTGGCAGGTTCCCAGCATGCAAGAAATAAGCTTTTTTTCAAATAGTCAAATATAGCTAAAACTAGCTTACTTGCTAAAAATAGTGATAATTATGCTGCAAAATATTCTACCTTGAGGGATCTGGTTTTCCTTGTGAAGTCTGCTGTGAAAAATTTAATGTTCAGAGCTATTAATCTTGAAAAATGTCCTTTCCGTCTTCATGGACTCAGGAATACTTCCTGTTCTCTTTAGTGTGCACTGACCTTAAAAATGAAGCAAAAGACCACAACAGAAAATAGTTTTATATATCATAAAGCCTAGATCCTGCATGGAAACTATTAAGCCAACAGACATCATTTCATGAGGGAAGACATTTGTTGTGGACTTTCTATAATTTATCGCCTCCATTGGGATAAAAGTAACAATTATAAAGGAATTGGGACATTCAGATCTTTTCACATTGGCTCACAACCTATTATGAAATTTGCACTTGGCTTCTGAAGGCTTCAGTTTAGCAGCTTATGGTCATCAACATATTATTGTCTTCCTGGTTGTGAAAGGCTGGAGGGAAGTGAGCCCACCTTGGATGACCAGAAGCAAGATGCTGTCATACTCAAGTTGAAGCAGTTTGCCTCACTGATCCACATACTGTTTTTGAGATGGCTTTACACCTCTTTCTATATTTACAAAACATAAACTCAAGATGCCTGTAAGATTCCTGATGAGCTGTGTTACTTTCCACGCAAGATTTTGCCTTCAAGCTTCTATAGTTGTTCAGGCTTAATTACTGGTGAGGAGGAGATCTTGCAAGTCTTGAGTGCTACTCACCAAATGAGTGCTCCCTCAGTTCTAGAAGGTGAATTTTGAGACAATTCATTGCAAGCAAAATCTCTCTGATTTAGAAACAAATGTTACACTACATATTCTGTGTCAGTGGGGGCTTATCTCAAGGGAGGATTTAGATGCCAGCTGTCCTGGTGCTGCAGTTAAAATCCAGTGCAGCCACTACTCTGGGATGTATTATCGGTGGACACTTCTTGCATGTAATCCTGCATGTGAGAAGATGAGTCCTGTGTGCATCTAAAATCCTCTATGGATTTTTTTCTTTAATGTTGTTGTTCCTTTTACTTTTCTACTTGATTGTGGAAAACTAATGTTTGCAGAAGGGTGTCTCATTCTTTTTTCACCGTCTAAGACTAAGTCTTGAGATAAGCGCTTTAAAGCTAGGATGGAGAATTTGTGAATTTTCTATAGGAGCCGTGGGTTTCTGGAAGAATTCTTGCATGTTAAAGTCTTATAATTCAGAAATACAGGTCTTGGCTGGTTAGTTTGTACATATTGGTAAGTCAGTATAGGTCATGACAAAAGTCATGGGAGTTGTATTTTTACTTAAGAGTTGTGATGTTTAGGAAGGGTCACTAGAGCAAGCAATCAAGTTCTGGAGCTGATATATCAGGTCATCTTCTGAGCAGAAATGCTCTGATCTTATTTCAGAAGCTCCTCAGAATGCTGATATTAAGCATTTTATTCATTCTTGTTACTGAGAGGAAGCTGCTGAAGAGTCCCAGCTGCAGTCTGGGAACAGTTCTGGTGTAAGCTTCTGAGTTGCGTGAATAACTGCTTTTCCTTGTCTGCAGCAGCAAGCAGCAAAACAGGCAATTGCAGAAGGACATTGTAGGAGACTTCACTGGCATCTTTTGTCTTCAGAGTGGAAAGATGCCCAAGTTACCCTAAATCAGTTCAGAGGAGACCTGATCCAGATCTGCTTGATGTTGTATTAGGGGGGAAAGCTGCTTTTCTTTACATCATACCTGCAGCACTATTTATTTTATTCATAGTAAGATTATTCAGTAGGGCTTTTTTGTATGGTTGCTTTTGGGGTTGGTTTTTTTTTGGGTTTTTTTTTTTTTTTTTTTTTGCAGAGCCAAAACAGGCAGCTTGACTTAGGGAAAAATCCAACCAACAACCCTGCAGTAGATATCTATATAAGTATAAAGTTGTTCATTCATCAGTCAGTGTCTGGTTTTGCAATAGGGAAGGACTAAGGAAATTCTGTAGCTGTAGGAACTACAAGAATTTTGTTTGGGTTACCTCATAATGGTGTCCAACTCAAGACTGAATGTGAAAAATGAGGACTGATAAACAGGATTAACTGTATAATCACTATTATGTAATCCCTGATTTTTTTTTTTAGGTAAGATGCCTCATGTCCTTCCTGTTCAGTGACATTAGTAAATTTGGAAACGTAATTGGTTTATGTTAGTGTCCTACAATACAGCCATTTTCAGGTGACCTAAATTACATCTAGTTCTCCATGATTGGAATTTATTAGCTAGTTCTAGACTGTGTTTCTTCCTGTTGAACTCTATCACATATGATTTGTAATCAAGGTAGACTAAAGGATGTGAGTTTGTCCGGGGTTCTTAAGCTCTTGCAGTAATTCCTGATACAGCTTGAGAACTAATGGGAGCTTTAAAATTCCAGAAATACATTATTTGATAACAAAGTTGTGTAATAGTTCTGAAACCAGACTTTGTAATGCTTTACGCTATAATCATCCATTTTTTCATTTGATATTTTGAAATACATATTGTTAAAACTGGGTTGATTTTTAAAATGTGCAAAAATAATATGCTTTATAGGCTGAAGCCAGAAACACTTGAAGATGATCTTGATAAATATGCTGCCAGTGCCATGAAAATGAAGAAAGAAAAGGTTGATCTCAAAGAATTCTCAGCCTACTTGGAATTTCCAGTTTCTCGGACATTAGAAAGTATGTTTGCACTTTTTGATGAGGTAAGAAACAACATTTAAGTTTTAGAATTTTACTACTTTTGGTAAACTCCACTTTAGCCTACTTCTGTTTCAGTTGAATTCACTGAGGTCTGATTTCTGGGCATTTTACCATAAAGTTTGCTTACTGCACTTCCCTTTCAACAAGGTTAAGGGCACCTGTCTCAGCTAAATAAAGCATTCCTTCAGCTAGAACTTAAAAGGAATATCAGCTGGACAAAACCTATCTCTTTTCTAGATGCAAAATATGAAGAGGAAGAAAGGTAGGGTCAGGCTAGACGTCTGCTGCTGCTCATAGCAAATGAATGCAGTGTTTGTTAGCTGATATTTCATTTACCTTGTAAATAAATGACATGTTCTTCTACGAGCCTGAAACCTGAAGGATCTTAGCAGGTGAGCCAATATCTCATTCCTCTGGCAAACAGTCACAATGGGGAAATGATGATTATCTTTGTGTGGATGAGGTGCTGTCTGGACCAGGAGGTGGATATGTCCACAGTGTTCTCTCTTGGAGCAAATGTCATGTATTCAGGGCTTAAATTAGGGTGTGTTGTTCTCTGATTCTCTGGTTTTAATTTCAGCCCAGTGATTCAGATGCTTTAATGGAAAAACCTTAAATATGCAAGTGAAGGGTGACAGTAGCAATGCTGTCTTTCAAGAATATTTCAACTGTGACTTTTGACTGAGACTGTGAAAAGAATCTGCAGAGCTTTCACCCAGGTTCTTGTCCTCATGTGATTTCATTTCAGTGAGACTGGTTTTTTTTGTCATGGTACATGTAACAATCTTTCAGAACATTCTGCATTTTTAGCAACTGTTAGTTATTTCTGAAAATTCTCAGCAAACTGCACTATTTTGATGGAAGGATTTCCTTCACAGAATGAAGATGGTGTAATTGACATTCGGGAATTTGTCATTGCTCTGTCAGTTGTCTGTAAGCCATCCAAAACTCTGGAAACAATTCAGCTGGCATTTCAGGTAAGCTGCATTTTCTTGGTTTATGTAGTTTACTTATTTTTAGAAATTACTAATACTGGCATTAGACTCAATAGATGTTTCCACATTTCCTTTTAATACTTGATGACATTTTAAAACAATATTAATGGAAATTTAGATTAAGAGTTTGTGTTAACAGGAAATTCATTGCAAGTGTAGGTTGTGTAAAATTATGAATGCTTGCTGTTTAAAATTGTTCTCTGTAAAATTCTGGCAGAATCCTTTTTAGCAAACTAAGTTCCAAACTTCAAGTCCTTTGTACAGATTCCTCTAAACAAACAGTCTGTTGAGTAGTACTAGCTACTCTTAGAATGTTTCAATCAAATCTAGTTTTTCAAGTTAATATAATATTTTTTTTAATTTCCTACATGTTAATAGAGATTTTTTTCATCTCCTTTTTTTCTTCTTGTTAAAATTTTCTTCCCTCTTAGTCTTACCATGTATGTGTGGTGGTTGGTCCTGCAGTCTTTGTCCAGACTTGATGCTTCCCAGAAGTGCTCCTGATCTTGCTCTAGCCTCGGTGGTTTGTTGTAGCATCACCATAGATTGTTAATGCAAGCTTTTGGGACAGTGACAGCAGCAATGCTTAACCAATGGGTTTCTGACACCTTGATTTATTACTTTTCAATTAATTTCTTTAATATTACTGTTTCAACATGCAAACTGTGCTGCATCCTGCATCATCTTTTCCCTTTGCCTTGAATTCACATGGTCTTCACTGAAACTGAGAAGTGCTAAGTCTTGATGCTGTCTTCACTAGTGAATGCATGGAGCTCAGAGCATTCAATTGCATGGTGATACATTGCAGCCTTATTTTCTGTGTAGTTGTGTTCAGGTTCTTCAGCATGATGACTTAAAATAAGTGTTGCTGAAGAAATGAGGCTCCTGTGAATGCTTAGTGTTCACATGTATCATTTCTTACCCTTCGGCCAGAATCCAATAAATTTGATAAAGGAGGATGGAGCAAAAATATTTATTTGCTACAAATATTGTGGAAAATCTGCCATTAGTAGCTGCTGTTATTTATTGCTGCTTCTGAGGGAAAAGGAGAAAGAAAGGTCTCAGTCCTCACTCAGTCCATTTCAGCTATCAAATGGCATAGAAAAATAGGTGCTGTTGGTCAGCTCTGTGTCTTCATACTAAAATGAACAAATTTGAAGTAAATGTAAAGGGGGCTTTGGGAAAATTTTTTTTTTTTTTATTTAGCTGTCATGCTTGATAATATGCAAAATAGTTTTATTATTTGAGAGGAAGAAAAGCTCAGACTGGATGGTTATTTTCTTTCTGGAAGCACTTGAAGTTAATTAAACTGTTTTTTAGGAAAATTTCTGTTCTTCATTATCTGCTTCACTCCCTGACTCATAATACATAATTTTGAGTCACTTTGTTAATTACAAAATATAAAGTTAGCTGTAAAACTGCAAAGAAGGCTTATGCATGTATTAAGAAGCAGAAGCAGGTATGGCTCATTTTATCCTGCTAGTGATGATTGGAAGGGTTAAGAAAAGTGTCAAGCTGAGGAAATTTTGCTTATTCTGGGATTAAAAAATACGGAAAGAGAACCTTTTTTAATCCTTTTCTACCTCATGTCCTGACTTCACCTACAATAAGATACTCACACAACTTACCTGGAGCCTTTGAAGAACCCCCATAGTTCATGAGTGTATGACTTTGAACAGGTGCTCCCCTCTGCCATGTGCTACTTCTTTCAGGAAAAGTGCAACATTTCACGTAGCTACAAGTTTTCAACGTTAACCTGTTTGGTGTATTAGTGAAGAACTTGAATAGTATCATTATATGGAGTTGTTACAAAACTGGGGAGTGTGGCAGATACACCTGAGGGCTGTGCTGCCATTCAATGAGACCTCCATAGGCTGGAGAGGAGTTTGGGGAGAAACCTGATGAGGTTCAGCAAGGGCCCATGCAGGGTCCTGCATCTGGGGAGGAAAGCCCCAAGTGCCAGCACAGGCTGGGCTGTGACCCACTGGAGAGCAGCTCTGCAGAGAAGGACCTGAGAGCCTTGCTGGATGGCAAGCTGGCCATGAGCCAGCAGTGCCCTTGTGGCCAGGAGGGCCAGTGGGATCCTGGAGTGCTCTGGGAAGAGTGTGGCCAGCAGGTCAGGAGAGGTGATCCTGCCCCTCTACTTGGCTCTAGTGAGGCACATCTGGAGTGCTGGGTCCAGTTCTGGGCTCCTCAGCACAAGACAAGGAGGTAATGGAGAGGCTCCAGTGAAGGCCACAAAGATGATTTGGGGTCTGGAGCATCTCTCTTATGAGGAGAGACTGAGGGAGCTGGGGATGTTTAGTATGGACAAGAGAAGACTGAGAGGGGATCTCATTAATCCATATAAATATCTCAGAGGTGGGTGTCAGAGCAATGGTACCAAACTCTTTTCAGTGATGCCTAGTGACAGAATGAGGAGCAGTGCCCATAAACTAAATCACAAGAAGTTCCACCTCAAGATGAAGAAGAAATTGTTTATATTGAGGGTGGCAGAGCACTGGAACAGGCTTCCCAGGGAGGTTGTGGAGTCTCCCTTTTTGGGGACATTCCAAACACACCTGGATGCACTCCAGTGCACCCTGGTCTGGGTGGCCCCACCTTGGCAGGAGGTTTGGACTAAGAGCAGCGCTCCAGTGTAAGTGCTACACCTTCCCTTCCAAACTGCTAAGGAAACTAAAGGCTATTGTAAATCCTGTCAATATAGTGTTTATACTGACCACCCAATATTACCTGACTACTTGTTCTGGGAGAATGTATTAGGTTTTATTAAAGAAATGTTTTGGTCCTTGCCCTAGTCCTGTGAAACTGTGCGCAGGCTAGGTGCAGGGGGCAAAAGCCAAGATTCCTGATTTGAGCATATGTTTTCTTCCATGGAGTTTCAATATTTTTATTCCCCTATTGGGGGGGCACCCCACTAAGGTGTGCTGTCTCATGGCAATTGCTTTGCTTCTGTGAAAAATACATACTTATGCCTGTTTTGTTCAATCTCATCAGTTCCCACCTTGTCAATGATGTAGAGAAATTAAAAGGAAGTTTCCTAAATGGCACTTTACATGGTTTGATATTTTCAGTGTTGTCATGCTTGAAAAGGAGAGAGGTTTTGAAATATTTCTTTCTCTCACTTCACATTGTATAGGCAAATTGTGTCATTTTAAGGAAGCACAATGAAGCTGTATTTGGTACAGATGTTTTGAAGTATTCATGTCCATTTCTCAGGGTAAAACACCATGCATATGCAAAAATGGAATGAGACTGAGCAATTATTCATAATTATCAATCTGTCAGCAGTAAAGCTAACTCTTTCTGAGGTAACTCTTAAGGATGTAAGAGTAGGCAATTGATTGTTTTCTAGAATAAATACTTGTAGAAAATTATATGCCCATATGTAGATGGGTAGGATTCTTCTGATTAATACCATTTAGATACAGACATTTAATGGAAACTCGCTCTTGGATTTTGGTCAAAGGAATCTTGAGTTTTACACCTGACCAAGTGGAAATGGTATCTGATTTAGGCTGACCTAAATATATCTCCCAATATTACAGACTGTGTTGGAGTTCAGACACGTAGCTCAAAGGACTGAATATTGTTCTCAGTTATATGTTTGCAAAACATGTTTGTGTTTGACAGTCTTGTTGCTGAGTATCACGGTGATTCCAGTGGTTAGACATGTAAACATAGGACTTTTTCTGATTATAGCAAGCTTTACTTTCGAAGCATGCTCATGTGAACTGGTGATGATATTTTTTACCCAGACTAATCTGAAATCCTTAATACATCACATCAGTCTGAGAGTGACTAGAATTTCTAATACCAACTTTTTGTTTTGCTTTACTTCAGTGTAGTGCTGTTTATAGGAGTTGGCATTCAGCTTTGCAATGATTTATCTTGCTGTTTTGATTCACAGCTGTACCAGTCAGAAGGCGGAACTGTAACAGAAGAGGATTTAGCTCATATTCTGAAGACTGCCATGGGTGTGTCACAAATTGATGTTACACATCTTTTTAGAGCTGTAGATGAAGAGGAAAAAGGAAAGATTACATATGGTAAGTATTCTAATTGCATCTGAGCTGACACAAAATGCTTGCACTCATGTTGACAAACAAAGCAATTACATTTTTATTAAACTCTGCCTTTTTAGTTGGCTTGGTGACTTCAGTACTGATAACAGCACAGCAAACAAAGTAAATTTACGTTTTAAAAAATGAGTTTCACCTTTGGTATCAAATGCCATGTTTGCATGTTTTCAGTTTTCCCCTTCTCTTCAAGTCACATAGTATGAGGATTAGCTCTTCAAAGTATTCTCTTCTATGACTTCCATGTAGGTGAATGTGTATTTTAAAAGAAACGTGCCTTAGCTCTGTCTTGTTGTTTTGTGTCTTGTGTCTGAGAGCAGGAAATGAGGGGGTTAACCAGGCTGCCTATTCTATAGTCTGCAATGTAGGTGGAATGGAGGCGAGAAAGTTGCATTTGAAAAATCGAGACCTGCGTGAATAGATTGTGCTGGGAGTCAGAGTACTTATACGCTACTTCTGATTATTTATGTTTTATGCAGTAAGGTTCTAAATTTAGTTGTATCATTTGAGTATTAACTGAGTTTTTGAGAGCCAGCATATTAAGTATCTCCAGTAGAGGTGCTTATGACATACCCTGTTCTAATTGTTTTCCCTCAGGATAATCAGTATGTATTTAATTGGTAAAAATCTTACAAAATAATACATTAGTGTTAGTAAATCATAGTTTCTACATTAGTAATTCCTCTGTTTCAAGCATACAGTATGTATGTAAAGCTTCAAATGCACAAATATTTTAGAGTTACTGAAGTCAGTGTCAGGACAGTATTGCCACTGTCCTTTCCTTTTTGCCCAACTACTGTCTTCTCTCCTTGATTCCTGCTGTACTATCCCTTTCCTTTCTGTGCCTGTATCTGTCACATCCCCAGCATTTCCACATCCATCCTGCCCATTGCCTTTTTCCTGCCTATCACTGTTGCTTCTTGTCTTCCAACTCATAATGTGCAGTGACTCAGCTCTTCCCCCCACCTCCCAATCACTGGCTTCAAAAATACCAGCACAAATCTTAAGCTGGTAAGTGCAGCCGAATTTTAATTTTGGCACATCTCATTGTTTGAGAATAGCTAAATTTGCAGTCATTTACAAGTGAACTCAGACCAGGTCATGTGAGTTGCCAAAGAATTAGTATTTTAATATTAATCTGTAAGTGTTGCATTTAATCTGCACTTTTTCCATAAGTGGTCATCATATGTTCCCATTACAAGAAAATCTGCACCACCAAGCCACAGCAGTGGCCACTGGAGTGCTTGGTCCTCATTTTCACTATTTTATATCCTGTAGTCAAGAATAGTCTTTTGTGATGGAACACAAAGCAGATAGCAGGATGATGTTTACATAATTTCTTTGAAACTTTTCTTAGCAGTTTTTCTGAGAGAAGTGCTCATTTTATAGCAGAAACATGTCATTTTAACATATCTAAAAATTTAATAGTGGGAGTAAGTCCAAGTTACTAAATTACAGAATTAGAAGTTGCCAGTGACTTTCAGTAGTGCATCTCTGTCCTGAGAGTTCCTGTCATAAATATTCAACCTCTTGCCTTCTTGAGAATATGTGGAACTTCACACATGCTCCATTTGTTGCACTTACTAGAGAGGAGAGGTGAAAAAACTTGCAGACCACACAGTTCTGAAGATACTGTCCAGACAAGTTCCTAGAAATCAAAGCATTGTATCTGATGGAACTAATCTTACTTTGGATACACACAGCACTGCCAATCTCCTTTCTAGGGTGTTGGAATTTAAAGCAGGAAGATTAGGTTGAGCCTTACTTGTAAGAGCGAAAGATAAAATACCTGAAGTATCAAACCTAAATTGCTGCATGCACAGCAGAGTCCTTGAAGCCACAGATCTCATCTCAAAGGTAAAGCTCAGATTGCAAGTAAACAGAATAATCAAGAGCAAAATCGAGGTTGTGAATCTGAATTTTTGGAAATCTGAATTTTTGTTGCATGGCTGAAAGCACTCTGGTTGCCAAAGATTTATGTATCAGTCCTCTTATACAGTGTGCAGTTGGCTTAGTTGTTCAGATGCACTTTCATTGCAATGCTTTTCCTTTTAGCCTAATATAGACAGAGGCAAGATTTATCAGTCTTAAGACATGATTCTGAAGAGTTTGAGTAGGTTCTCTAGGAGGGCCTGTCAAATTCTAGAAAACTCTCAACCAGCTCTTGATAGACAATTCAGACTGCCTGGCTTGCTGTAGCCAGAAAAAAAAAGGGGGAATTGGCCATATTTGGAGTATCTGTATGGATGAAGAATCAGGGAAGGAAGAATTATTAGCTGGAAATAATTATATATTAACCACAGGATTATAATATTATTTAGCTTAGCGGAAAAAAACCTAGAGAAGATGAACAAGCACAGAGCTTCCAGGAGGAGCATCAAGTAGTAGGAGGGTGTTTCAAGGGTAGGAGAAAAACCTCCTGAAGTTCTTGTAGTACATATGCATATTTAAAGCAAAAGCATCAACATGAATCTTAACTCCACTTTGGGTTCTTTATTTGTCTCTTTGTTTTAATGGAGGTGGGAAGCAAAATTGCCTTCTTTCCCCAAGTTAATGACTGAGGTGATCTTTTCCTTCAGTCTAATGCTTCACAGTTGCTTTCAGTTTGAACTCCAAGATGAGACCTGTGATTAGATGCTGGAATAGTTGGTTCTTTCTACATGACCTTGTTTCACGTTTCTGATGAATAAGGCAAATGGGATTCCAAGCACTTTTCATTGCACTCTGCAAGTAAAACTTCAATAAGTATTCCTTAATACTTTCAGTACTTATTTCAACAAGACCCAAAATGTCAGCTTACTGAGATGCATCTAAAATGTTACTCTGTTCAATTTGGATTGCCCTTTCCTCTTGAAGACTTTATCATTTATATGATCCATCAGCTTGTTGTACATAGAATTTTTCAACACAGATGGTAATGTTGGTTTTCATGACCTAAACTTCATCAACTTTTGTTGAAGTTATAGGTCCTGAATGGTCTAGATCCATATAGACTGTAGATGAAGGATACCCACTTTTTTGTGAGTGGAAGGGTAAAATTATGTTTATTGCCTTCTCCTCACCTATCCCTTTGCAACAGTTCAGAGGCAGGGTTGCCCTACAACTTCAGTGCCTCTGTGAGCCATATGGCATTCACTTGCTCCCTTGCCCTTTGCAGTATTGAAAAATCATGTCATCTCAAAGAGTGGCAGAGAGGGAAAGCTGCAGTGTTTCCCTTCTTCCATACCAGCCCAGTTGTAGGAGGAACTGGGCTTCACTCCTTTGAAAGGCTTCTTTGGGTGTCATCTGCTCTGCATTCCAGGGAATTCACATCATCATCTGATCATGAGCTCTTCTGGGATAGCACAGTGAATTTGAGTGGGAGGTGTGTGATACACTGTAGGTGACTGGATTAGTGAAAACATTCACATCCAGATTTTTCTAGTGTCAGTTTACATTATAAGAATAGCTTCTTGTTGCTTGGTTCATGTACAGTATCTTGTGTTCAGATCACGTCATATGGGCAAATTGAGACAAAGTTTCAGTGTCTGATTTTCAACACAGAATGTTACCTCTTGATGTTAAAGGTTCCCCACTCCACCAAGAACTAATCTGGTTTTTCTTATTATCATGTTATTATGTGGCATTAAAATCAGGAGCTCTTTCCTGTGTTTTAAATTACCTCCTCAATATTATTCTCTTAAATATTGGGACTTTTAAAATGCTGAAATCTTGAAAACAGAAGGCAACAATGACAGCTGCTGTTAGGCTGCAGCAAACTATGAGTGCAAAGCATTAAAGGGCATGTTTGCAAAAGAGTTTTAAGAGTTTAAGAAATGACTGCTCTTGATGTTCAGTGATCTTCAGCTGGAGGGCTTCTGTACTTCCCCAGTGAATAGTGAAATGCTATGTCAGGGCATGTGGTGCTCATCATGCATTTTAATGCAAATCTGAGTCTGTTTACCCCTTCATACAGCTAAGCTCTGGCCTGAAGTGTTTTCAGAGGGCTTAGATAACTCTTTACAGCATCTCAGCTCTGCAGATGTGATAAAGTTAGGCTGAAAGCTAAAACAAGAACTGGGGATAGCGTTATGTTAACTGCTGCTATTTTCCTCCAAAGAAATCATGTGATTATATATGTGTAAGTATTCAAATTTAGCATCCTTCTGTTTCAAATAGCTGATTCTGTGCAACAACTATTTTTTTTAGATGACTTCTACACATTTGCTGTGTTGCACCCACACTTTGCAGAAGAATATCTCTATGCTGATCAGATGGGAGCTGAGAGCGGCTTGGAGGCTTCATCTCTTTCTGCTCCTAATGGTATCTGTACTGACTTCAGCCCTGACAACTCTGGAGATAGAAGGAAGCCCTTTCAGAAGAAACTGAATTAACACTACAACTGTTACCTTCCTCTCCTGGTGAGAGGGTTGTATTTTCTTGGGATTTTCATAAGTCACTCCAATTATACAGCAAATACCAGTTTTGTGTGTGAAAGTTCTACCTGAATACCATCCTTCGAATCATACGTGCTGTGTTTAACAACATGTTCCAGGTTACTTTGGGAAAGGTGTTTTTATTTTTTTTTTAAAAGGTCTTTGAAAGGCAAAAATGTGAATGTGCTTCATTATTAATGTTCATATTTAAAAGGAAGCGGCACACCTTATTTATATTCCATTGGCTAGTTCCATGTACCAAGTGTCGCACAAACTGTGCATGTATAAAGAAAATGTAGCTACTATGGTGTAAAGTGCACTTTGGTGATTAGTGTTTTCCCTAGTTATGGGGATGTTTATTTGGGGCCAAACTTTGCTGTCCATATCTGAATAGTCAGTCTTGTTGATTTTGGTGGGAATTATTCTCTTGAGCAAGGCAAGCATACGTTGGCCCTTTGTTTTGGTTTCAGTGAGCAGTTTGGAAACAGTAATACAAAAACTTGCTAAGGATTATTTTTTTATTTTTATTGCTGAATGACAAAATTGTTTCTCTTTCCATGGTAGAATGAAAAGGAGAGGCTCCTTATCCCTCACCCCAGCACTTTTCTACTGTAATCTTCCGGATGCAATTAAACATGAATTCTTTCCAAACTGACATGCCACATACTGTTTGAAAATACATAACTGAACTGTTTGTGCTTTTCTCTCATAACCTATCCAAATCACATCCACACACAACATTTATGGCAGATGTATACAGAAAGATTTATCAGGAATCACAGGTTTCTTTTGTAGCAAGCCTGTACAGATAACCTAGCATGGAATACATCATGGAAACTTTGGTGTATCGGCACAAATTGGAAAGGGTTGCAGTCACTTCAGAGGCCAAGCCAGCAGCAAGTTGCAGAACATCCCAAAGAAGTGCTAGTTAAATCTCTATAGCAACATAACATATACTTCATAGAACATATATGAAGCTTAGAATAGTTTAGAACTGTTTAAAAAAACCATGACACTTGTATTAGTAATACATATGTTTCCTTTTGTAAAGCCAGATGCCTTAACTGCTACTAGAGGTCTCAGAGAAAAATCTAGATTATTATAAAACCACAGAGTTTCATTTACTAGGAAATGTGACAGAAGCCTCAAGGAGTAGGAGGGAGGACTCTGTCACAAAATAACTGTGATGGCAACTCTGCTTCCAAACAAAAAAATCTTTCAAGTCATTTCTGATCAGTTTTATAGGGTTTTGTGCATGGAAAATTATTGAGATTTGAGCCTTCCACAATGGAATTTAAAATTAGATTTGAAATGGAAGAATTTTAGCAAAGGATGTCTGTTTGTATCAAATGCTTTTATAACTATTTTTTAAATACCAGGTGTTTTAAAGCTCATTAGGGTATTGGAATGTGTCCTTAGAAATCCTGAACTGTATGTGGCAGGTCTCCAAACTAGAACTGGCTTTAATAAAGAGGGTAGGAGGAAAAAAATGCAAGAAAATATGCTTTATGGGGGTATGTGGAGGTAATAATTAAATTTTTTATTTATCCAGGTGACAAAAGCCAAGCTCACAGAGCAGCAGACTGGCTGGCAAGATTTGAATTAAAACTGATCATGAAAAATAGGAGAAGTTAATTGAAAATGTAAGGTGTATGAGAAGCTACACTTAAGTAGGAATAGTCAGCTGCACAGAGGAGGGAGTGAGTATTACTGTGCTATATCTGGAAGCAGGGATGGCACAGAATATTTCAAACTGAGCACTGTTAACTCTTTGCTACAGAAAAGATGGAGGGAGACATCAGCATGTGGCCTGTGAGAAGCGGGGTTGGTATTTCTTTGTTACCAACATGTGATAAGGTCTTAGCTGAGGTACCTGTTCATATTGGGGCACCTGAGAGAGATGGGCTGTAAATTAATAAAGTCTGGAGGACAGAAAGTACTCAAAAAGAGATCAAAAGTATCCTTTAATCCAAAAGAGGAGACTGAAGGAAGATGTGAACAGTCTTTGAATATGGAAAAAGTTGTTATAGAGGAAATAGGAACACTCTTCTCCACAAGGATAGTAGATAAAAATTGAAAAGGCAAGTTAAGCATTAGGAAAAGTCTCTAACAATATTCCTTATTAAGCTAAGGAGAAGAGTTCCAGGTGGGGTGAACAGTCTGCCTTCCTTCACTGGAGGAAGGAAGTTTTTGAAACTGGAGTTTTTGAAAATGGAAAAGACAGAGAGCTCCAGTAGAGGCACTTGATTTTGCTGATCATGCCCCAGGGTTACAGGGAGATGTCCCTGAGGTCTGTTTCCTGTAATTATACAGATGTAAGGGAAGGCAGCTGTACACTGGACATATTGTATCTCTACAAGACTAGGACACATGGCTCAAGCTGGCTAAGGTAGTTCTTTTCCTTTGTATGTGAGCTTGGGAATGCGAGAATTTCAGAATGCAGGGAACGAGAGAGTTCCCCAACATGTGTCTGGAAAGAAGAAAGAGGTAAGCTTAGAATCCTGTGGACAACTCTGAAGTGAGAGAAGCTCCAAAGAAAGAGATAGATTACCACATCTGTGAAAAAGCAAAGAAAGCTGATTGAAGTTGGCTAAATACAAGTGTATCTAATTTGCATGTATGGTGTGAGTAACTTGAGGATCTGTTTGATGAAAACCTATAGATTCATTGACTTTTTATTTTTATTTGTGAGGTGTTTTGTAATTGTGGTGAGTGCAATAGGTGTACTTGTGTGCACCTAAGCTGTACAGAGTGCATTGGAGGGCGCTGCAGCCTCTAGTAGATGGGCCCGTGAACAGGCTCCACCAAGAGGCACTGAAAGTCCCATGCACCAGAGAGCTCTGTCCAGAGCTGCTGCTGGAGAAGGCTGGTGACCAACACAAGGCACAAGCAAGTACTCTTGGTGGATTAAAACTCATTTAAAAATTGGTGGATTCAATCATTAAAAAGAAAAACGCATAAGACAAAAAACAGATTCTGGAAGGAAATGTGATTCTCCCTCTTCTGAGAAATTACTGAATGAGATAAAGACATAATAGGAGGAATGATAGGATGAAGGATCAGCCTGCATGGGAACATTGTTAGATCACATATCACATCACAAAAGTTGAGATTAGTTAATATAATTCCATTAATTTTAGCATTTGTAGTATATCATATTAGACTGTCTTGTAGCGAGAGAAAAGCCACATTCCCACAGGGCGGTGAACTCGGGCTCTTGAGGGCAGAGACCTGTAACCCAGCACATGACTGCAGCCATACTCTCATTGCAACTCATCCATCAAACCCCAGCCTGCAGAAGTGTTTCAGTAGTTCCTGATGAGAAGCCTTTTTAGAGGCATTTACTGTGGGGCAGCTGGATTGTGACAGTCAAGTTTCAGTGACCTGATGCAAAGTCAGAGTAGAAGTGAAAACTTCTTTCCCCTTCACCAAACATTGACATGTAAATGTTTTCCATTAAAATGTCACTGATTTTATAGGCAGATTGGTATATTTTAACAGGTATTATCAATACCTCCTAAATTTACAAGGGGACATAAGCAGACTTAGCAACTATTTAACTTAAATGGTCATTACACAAAAAATGCAGTGATGTGAAGGCATTTGACATTTCTGATAAGCATTTCTGTACTCTTATGTAACACTGCCATCCCTTGCCAGCAGAGTTCTTGCATCAACCTGAATTTTTACATATTGTATGAGATACCCAGCCAAGGCACTGGGTATCTCTTCTCATATGCCTGAACAAGTATTTAAGTTACCCAGAAAACCACAAAATCCAAAATATCTGAAGTTTGGGGGGGGGGTGTTTGTTTTTTTTGTTGTTTCATTTATATTTTTTCAAACGTAATGAAACCCTACTGAAACCAAACAAATGCTTGGTAGGTGCAAATCATGTTTAAACCACTGTCTCTAGCACAGTATGGCAAGTGCTATTACAGATTTTTTGGGGAGTCTGTTGTTGTAACAGATAAATTTAAAACACTTCATAGGAAATTTATAAGCCTGATGGAGAAACTAGGCTGTACTCTTAGTTTTATCTAAATTAATTACACTCTATGTTTTAGATGCTTTTATTGTAGCTAGAATGATCTAGGTGTGATAAATAGCAACCAGACGTGTGTGTGTTTGCTAATCCCATTTTCAGGGTATAAATCCTTAGGTCACAGGGGTTGAAAAGGACTCGTGTGCAGTGAGGAAGTGATGCAACCTCTTTAGTGTCACAGCTGCCAGAAGTAAATAGCTAAGTGTCACACAGAGCTTTTTATTAATATCTTCATGCAAGCTGAATAACTTTGTTAGCTAGTTTAGGCCTTGGGGTGGTTGGAGTATTTTTGTATTCACAAAATGCAGTAAACGTTTTCCTGTAAAAGTAATTCCTGCACTTCAATATCTGATAAATTTATAAAGCAGGTGTGGTTTTATGTATTTATGAGTTCCCTGATAAGTTTATCTTTGGTATTGCCAGTTAATTATTCTTCCTACTTTTATATTACCGTGTGGTAACTATAGCTTCTCATAATTACTGTTCTAATCACCTTCTGCTCTCTGCTCCTTCAAAAATAGCATCGTCATAAAAGGACAAATTTTTTAAAAAAGCAAAAAAAAACCACCTGCCATGACTTAAAAAATACTAGTTGCAGAACTCCAGTAGCATGTGCTGTAGATCCTCTGATCTCAGAAAAAAACTGTAAGCACAGTTTTGTATATGTTATGAAACTAAACAAGGCTGGAGAGAAAACAAAATTCTGGTTTAAAGTTCTGACCAACTAAGTTCAATTTTTCTTTAGGTCAGAGTGTGGGTCATAATACTTTCTGAAATGTTGCCTTTTGCCTAATGTGATCCCTCTGTTTTTTTCTCTAGCAGAGCTTTCATGAGTGTTCTAGAAACAGGAAATGACAAATACATTAGCCAAGAGTTCCACATTAGCAAAATTCAAATTTGGCTCCTAAAGCCATATTGAGGCACAGAAGTTCCCTGTGAACCAGACACTTCAAATAGTTTGCTACTTTTCAGGTATCTGAACTTCAGCTGATTAGGAAGACTTAAATTAACAAATTATTCTGAATAAATCACAACAAAAAAAACTCAGAAGAATAGAAAATGGAAAAAAGTGCTGTCATCAGTGCCATTGATAATTAGTTACTAATTAATTAAATTGTTCATTGATCAGTCCAGCAAAACTGCAAGATCTGTTTCACATATGAGCAAGAAGGCTTACATTCAGGTAATTTTGCTATCCAGACTAGGTAGAATTTAAGCCAGGTGGTCTTTTCTCAGAGGGTGATTTCTTGAAGGTACTGCAACATCCCAGTAATGTCCTGGTCACTGACAGTGGAGATTTCATCTTCTCACCCTGCCTTTTTTTCTCTGAATTGTGGAGAAAAGTATTCAAACCATGACAGGAACCCTGTAGGATCTTCTTACAGGTAAAAACCCTCCAGCACCACCTCAGAGATACAAAGGTGATAGTTCTGTGGAATAGTTATGGTGGTGAACTGGATATACAGTGCTGGTCACCTTGTGGTCAAACCAAGTATAAATGATAATACTGAGTTAAAACTACTGAGAGAACACAGCAGCAAACAGGGCATTCTATAGATGTGTTTGGACTTGGGTCCATGAGTATTTCCTTCTCATAGTGCTCAAGTTGAGACAGTTTCTTTCTCTGGGAAACATTTCAGGTTTCTTTCAAGATACTAACTACTTGGAAGAGTGCTTTGTTTTGTAGAAAGCAGGTTCTTTTTCCCCAGATGGTGCAACATGCTTTATCATGTGTAATGTGATTAAACTGAAGTGGGTGATACCAAGAGAGGAGAGGATATAAGAGGTTTATAAAATAGAGGGTTTATGTTTCTGTGAGATATGCTGACATATTTCTGCACAGTAGTGTTAACTAGTGACACTGCCTAGATTGTCTTGCAAGTCCATTATGCAAAATCCTTTTAGTAGTTGTGTGGTGGCAGTGGCTGTTTATTCCACTTTCCTTAGCAGAGTGGCAGTGCAGAATACTCCTGTGCAGACCAATTTTGGGGTAGAGATGTATTTGCAGTTTTAAAATCATCAGTGTCTGGAAACAGAAAGAGTAGAATCACCTTAGCACTGATTGCACCTCAGTAAGTTATTCCTGTTACATAACTTAGCTCTTTGGGGTACTTTTTTATTATCACAGTTATCATGCTTTATTCTGAGCTAAGTTGAACAGAGCCATATGAACATCAGAGCTCACTTGAGAAAGCTTGGGGATCTCAAAAAAGGTGCTGTATGATAATCTGTTGGTAGAGTGTTGCATTTCAGTTTTTTCACTTTGACCAAAAATGTCAGAAGCAAGAGAAAAAAGTCTTGACTTCTGTAATGCTCTATTTTTATACTGTCAATGGGGTGTTATTTGAGAGTGCCAGTTCTGAGCCAAAGTCAGCTGAAGAAAAATCAGGCTGAACTTCTGATTCCGAACCAGCAAGTAGAAAATCCCATCCATGCCCAGCATGGCAGCTGGCCTTTTCCCACAGTAAAGAATGGTGTTTTCTGCCTCTTGGGCTGGTGCATTCAGTTTACTGTATCCCTCGTTTTTGCTTGTGCTGTCTGTTCTTTGTAGGTTTGTTGCAGCCAGAGGGGGACCCTGCTGCCTCTTAAGCTGAAGTGACATTCATGGACTTTTCTCCCTGAGCCGGCAGCAGCAGGTGAATATTTGAGTCCTGTTCTGGCATTGCTACCCAAAACTAAACTATTTTAGTTCTTGCCTGCCATTAGGTACAGAACTGCTTTTTCTTTTCATACACTTCAACCATTGCAGGTGTGTCCAGGTGACAGCAGGTCTGAAAGAGCTTATGAGATTGTCCTTGTTCCTGTGAGCAACAAGACATTAAATTTAGAAGTATTAGAAGTTTACAGTGAAACCTTAAATTGGATTGACTCTTGACTCGCTATATATATCACTTTCAGTGTGAGCCTGTTCACTTCCATGTTCCACATGCAGGATCTATAAATGTGATTGCAAACAAAGTCTCCTCATGGATACCGAAGAAAGCTGACGCTCAGGCACTTTTCATCCTACCATGGTACTGGAAATGAAATTCATCTGACAATAGGTTGTTTCTAAGTCTATGAATGTACACGGGAAAAACCCAAATACATGTCTTTTATTCACTATCCAGCATGAAGACAATTTTGTATTTTAAATGCTAAAGAAATAAACTTTGAAAGATCTTTTATGGCCTAAGTATATATTTTTTTGTCCTATGTTTTCTTTTATAATGAACTTCGAGCAAAATATTTCTTATATTTCAAAAAGGACATTTAGGTTAGCCAGTGCTGTATTTTCCAGACAACAAAAGCAGTTTTAAAGTCAACATATAAAAATGAAATTGTATTTTTAAATATGTGAATTAGAATTCCTTTAAGTTAAACATGTCTCCTTAGCAACTGTATATACTTAGACAAAAAGCAAACTCATTGCAGCTGCTTGTCTCTATAGTTGTTTGTGTTCTGTGATTTGTTTATATTGCTTTTTCATATTGCTCTAAGGGTATTAAGAATCCATGTAAATCAGCAATGATAGAAATAGAAGTCAGAAGTAAATTTCTTTAGAAGTGATAGAATTTGTTTCCTGGAAGAGGACCAAGAGTAAGCATCAGCTAACCTTGTATTAATGTACTATACTACTTAAATGTTGCAGCATTGTGCTGAAAGTATTTGACATCTGTTCAATGGGACCACTTTCTAAACCTTTTTGTAATTCCCAGCATCTGCCCAGGTGTGTGAGACTAATTTCTACTTTGATGACAGATACTAGTTCATCTTTTTTGGAAAAATAAACTTGAATAATCAGCAAGCTGAGAAATAACTCAGAAAAAAGTTTATCTCTGTTGTTGAACTTGCATTGAGGATATCATTTTTATACTTTGGAAGGAAAAAAAAAAGATTGCTATGGTTTTGAACACACTTGAAACTTTAAATGCAAAACCGAAAAAGTTAACACTGAAATTATCACATATTGGAATTTTCTTGTACTTCTACTGAATCCTAGTTAGGCACTGCCATGAAAAGGATGCTTTTAGCTGGAAACCTGTGTTGACAGAGCAGGGAGCTGTTTTGTAGGGACTCACTTGTGAGGTATCACGTTGTTGTTCCATCAGTGGTACAACTTCTATTCCTGACTTCAAGGCTGCTCAAACAGAGCTGGTGTGTTTAAAGAAAAAAGGTTTTTATTGTAAGAGCCCTTGGATGTGCAGTGTAAATCTGTAACAATAAATAGTGCTACTGGATAATAATGATCTAAATGCATATTTTCTGCTGTAAATTTCCCTCATGTGGCTCCAATGATATGTGTACATAGACTATTACCTTTGCACTGAACTGACTATACTTCATAAAATGAAGAGCAAAAACAAGTATTGTACTAAAGATGATCATACCTTGTGGCTCCAATTGTGGAAATACTTTTGCAGAACAAAAGGTATAGCTTCAGTGTTACAAATTTGATTTTTATATTTTTTATTAACATGCATGGAAGACTAAGGATAATATTTTTTAAAAATGAACTTGGTTTTTGTACATTTTTTCAATGTTTAAAACTATATGATTTAACATTACCTCTGAATGCCAGTGATCAGTAAATATTTCCTTTTTAAAGGAAATACCTCAATTTGAGCATTCTTCTCTTGTTACTTGTCTGATAGGTTAAAATGGACTATAGGGTGTGATGAAGTGAGCTATAGGTGCTTAAACGGTGCTATAGAAGGCATGTGATGATTGACTGAAAGGGACCTAAATGATACACTACAAGTGTTGAGTGCAGTTACACAATCATGGCTCATTCTGCCCAACTGGACATGTTCCTCATGAATGGCTTGTAAATTTTCAGCGTGAAGCCAAATTAAAAAATGAAACAAAAAATACTTGGTTTCCTCTGGATTTTTTTTTCAATTTTTTTTTTTTTAACCACAGGGTTTACAATAAGGGAAAGGATACAAACCATAATTGTGAGTAAGACTGAGTCTGTATATGTTTAGGCATGCTTTGTTGATGGGTGTTCTCTGTGTCAGTGTGTGTAGGAAAACAGTGTTTGTTTACCTGACAACTGGGAGGATGAAATGCAGGGGTTCAAAGGGGGAGGGAGGGGAGAAAAAAAACCAGAAAAAGCAATATCACTCTGTGACAGCAATATTGTCTCCAGTTCTATTTTCAGTGTTTAAAGAAAAACACTGAAAGATTAAAAAGTATTTAGAAAAGGCACTCCAGAATTCTGGGAGAATAAGTCTATCTAAATTAGACTGAATTAGCTCTGGCTACATTTTTTTTTTATTCAGGAAGCAGACAAGAAGGGATCCAACACTCCAGACATCTATATACCTGAAAAATTGATAATGGAGGGTGGAAAAAAAGGCATCCTCTGAGGTCCAGTGGGTGTAAGCTGAACCATTAATATGAACAGTATCAAGAATAAAAGTGAACCACTGGGGAAGCTCACCAGAGAAATAACAGACATTCAGGATGATATGAAGGTTTCAAGGGAAGACTTGTTAGTGTTTTACTTAATGTTACTCTCTAATTTCAAGTGATGGAATTGTTGTGGTTAACCTCAGCTGGCAACTAAGTACCACGTATCCACTTGCTCACTCTCCCCCCCACCCCGGTGGGAAGCGGAGGAGAACTGGGGGAAAAAAAGGAAAAACCTGGGGATTGAGATAAGAACAGTTTAATAGTTGAAATAAAATAATAATGAGAAAGGTGACAACAAGGAGAGGGATAAAACCCAAGAGAAACAAGTTATGCACAACATAATGACTTACCACCCTCTGACCAACGCCCAGCCTCTCACTGAGCAGTGATCAGTCCCTCTCAGCAATTCCCCCCAGTTTATATACTGGGCATGATGTTCTGTGGCAAAGAATATCCCTTTGGACAGTTCTGGGCAGCTGCCCTGGACATGCTCCCTTCCAGCTTATTGTGCAGAGCATGGAATTCATCCCACGAATGGGTTTGCCTTTGCCCGAGGCAGCAGTAACCCAGATTGCTTTCCCCAGCATATTTTTTACATGCATTACAGGAACTTTATTACCTTCCACATGAAAGTACATAGAAGTTTTGATTAGGTAGGGCCAGCCAAAGTGGCAGATCCTCTGGTCTTCATTAACCACATGGCCTTTGCTAAATGTGTATCCCAGTGTTGGAAGATCCCCCCTTGTTCTGCCTCTTCCTCACGTTCTTGTGGTGACCTCACTTGGTTCTCCTTTACTGAACAAAGTGACTTCTGCATCCGTGTTTTCTCCTGTACAGGAGCAGCCGACACCAGCATGGGTTGGTTCTCAGGGCCAGGTGCTCTGCCTGCTGCTGGGGTCAGAGTAGCTGCAGTGCCTGGTCTCTTGTCATCAGATCCAGAGACCTTCTTCTCCCCTTGAGGGTAATGAATAAGGCTGAAGAGGACCCAGTAGGCCTGGGCCAGACCCCAGGGTGTTGCAATCATCTGTGTCTCTCTGGAATAGCCAGGGCACTAGCATACTTTTTCCAGATGTTTTACTAGTTTTTCCACCATCTGCACTTGTTCAAGGGTGAAGTTCCAATGCACTGGAGGTGCCCACTGTCCTGGGCACCTGCCCATGCTGTCCCACTGTAGTGGGTTGGCCTGGATGGATTCCAGGCTCCCACCAAAGCCTTTTTCTCACACCCCTCCACAACTGGACAAGAACAAAGGGTTTGTGAATTGAGATAAGAACAGGAGAGATCACTCATGGAACACTGTCACAAACAAAACAGGCCAGAATTATAGATATTAATTAAATTTATCACTGACAAAGTCAGAGCAGTATAATAAGAAGTAAAATAAAACCTTAAACACACCTTCCCCCCACCCCTCCCTCCTTCCCAGCTCTACCTCCTCCCCCAGTGGTGCAGGGAAACAGGGAATAGGTGGGATGGTCAGTTCATCACCGGACATTTCTCCTGCTACTCAGGGAGAAGAGCCCTTCCTCTGCTCTCCCATGGGGTCCCTCCCATGGGAGACAGTTCTCCATGAACTTCTCCAGCATGAGTCCATCTCATGGGCAACAATGCTCCCAAAATTGCTGCAGCACGGGTCACTCTTCCGCAGGGTGCAGTCCTTCCAGGACAGGCTGCTGCAGAATGGGCTCCTCTCTCCATGGGCCTTTCCTAGAGGAACAGCTTCCTCTCAGGCATCCAGTATTGGACCTCTCCACGGGCTGCAGGTGGGTATCTACATCCCTGTAAATCTCCATGGGCTGCAGGGGCACAGCTGCCTCACTGTGGTCTGCACCATGGGCTGCAGAGGAATCTCAGCTCTGGTGCCTGGAGCACCTCCTCCCCTTCTTTCTCCACAGACCCTGGTGTCTGCAGTTGTTCCTCTCAAACGTTCTCACTCGCTCTTCTCTGGCTGCAATCACAACTGCCCAAAACCTCTTTTTTTTTGTTGTTGTTTTTCTTAAATATGTTACCATAGAGGTGCTACCATTTCTACTTGGCCCTGCCTTGACCAGCAGCATGTCCAGCTTTGGGACTACCAGGACATGGAGGAAGCTTCTGGAGAAGGACATGGAGGAGCTTCTCAGAGAAACCACCCCTGCAGCCCCCTTCCTGCTACCAAAACTTGACCATGCAAATCCAATACAGTCCCACACCCTGCCACTTGGGAAGTATCCAGTCCCAGGGCAGGTCTCTGGGTAGGATTCTTAAATAGCTGTTTGACTTTAGGCCAGACCTGGAACACATGCAGGAGACTTAGCAATAGGAACTGGTTTGAACAACCAAATCAAAATTTTCAAAAGGTGTCTCCTCCATGGATTGGTTCTCCAAGGAGAAGAGGTAAAAGCCATAATTATTAAAGCAGTGCCAAGTATAAACACCAGGTTAGTTCTATGGCCAGCCATTCCCTCATATCATAAGCCAGAGTTGCAAAGTACAACAAAATTATAACCTTGGCTCTGTCCCCATGGGTGATAAACAGCCCATCAGGGATTATTTGGAATGGGAAATCCTGCAAGTAAGGTAACACATAATGCAACTTTAAGAAAAAGCACACCAACTCTGAGAGCAAATAAATCAACATTGTAACCAGCAACTATGAAATTAATATAATGAATACTTGTATTTGTTCTAATGCATTCTAGTTAGATTTATCCTCATTGCTGAGCCCCATATCAGATGCCAACAAGAAGTGCTGTAGATTAACCCTAGCGAGTAACTAAGTACCATGCAGCCCTTTCTTCTCCCCCAGTGGGATGGGGAGGAGAATCAGAAAAAGGGAGAACCTGTTGATTGGGATAAGGAAAGTTGTTGTTGTTGTTGTTGTTGTTGTTGTTGTTGTTGTTGTTGTTATTATTATTATTATTATTATTATTATTATTATTATTATTATTATTATTATGAAAACTGATACATGTAAAAGAGAAAGAGGAATAAAACCCAAGAAACACAACTGATGCACGCTACAGTAGCTCACCACGTTCTGACTGATGCCAGACCCTGTCCCTGAGCAGTGATCAGCCCCTCCCAGGAACCCCCCCCCTCAGTTTATATACTGGGCATGACATTCTGTGCTATGGAATATCCCTTTGGAAATCTGGGTCAGCTGTCCAGGCTATGCTCCCTCCCAGCACCTCCTCACTGGCAGACCACGGAATGCTGAAAGTCCTTGGGGTAAACACTGCTGAGCAACAACCAAATCATCAGTGTGCTACCAACATTCTTCTCATGCTAAACCCAAAACACAGCTCTGTACCAGCTGCTAGGTAGAAAATTAACTCCAGCTGAAACCAGGACAGGCCTGAATGCCCTTCACCTACCCAGGTGTGTGTTTTCTCTCATCTGTGTTGCAAGGAAACTCCTGGTTGTGTCACTGTGCTGAGCTGTTGGGGCAGTTGGCTGTAACTCGTGCTTGTGCCTCTCCTGCCCCCGAGTACCTTCTGCCCAAGCCTCTCAGCTGAGGTGTACTTGAGGTAAGTGCTTGCATCGTCACTTTCTTCTGGTTGACCCACACACAAGCAGACAAGGAAGGACCACAAGAAATGCTTCTTTTTCAATTCAAGCACAGGGCTGGGAAGAGTCTTCCCAGCTCCCTTGAGAGACAATATTTGGTGGCTCAGGCCTAGGAGAGCAGAGTATGACTGATGGCAATAATGGTGATAATGATAATAATCACGGTTGTTGTTAAAAATAGGTTAGAAACTGTTGTAAAATAGTTGACAGATCGTTAAGCATGTACTGGTAGTTTGGTTATTATATTGTAAAAGGGGTTAAAAGGATAATTATAAGAAATACGGTACTCAATGTACCGTAATATACCAAAGTTAAGTGCAGCAGCCCCCAAGCGAAACGAGCCAGCCTGGACAGAGCTGTAATGGGCCAATCAAGCGCCTTAAACCTTCATGCAAACGAAGGATCCAAAAAGAAACCAATCCAAAGGGACAAAAAACAGGATAAAAAGGGGCTTCTGACCCACTGGATCTGTGCCGCTCCATCTGGGACATCACTACAACGCTGCTCCAGAAGAACCAGTGCCAGCATTGCAGCATCCTCGATGGGACCGCTCCTGCTGCTCCGCCTGCGGGCCCCCATGCTTTAGGCCTTTCCTTTTTTTATAATAAAAGCTGAAATCACTTTAGTACCGGGAGCCTGCTCTCATTTTTATCAGTTATCAGAGCCACACACAATCCATTCAGGCCTCTGAAATCATCGAGTCCAACCCATGACACCGGCTGGACCATGGCATATAGTGCCGGGTCCTGTCTTTCCTTAAACACCTCACGGGCATCCATCATCCAGCTCCATCTCGCTGGGCAGCCCATTCCAACATCGAATCACCTTTCTGTGAGGAAACTCCTCCTGAAGTACAACCTAAACCCCCACGTGCAGTTTAAGACTTTGTCCTCTCATCCTGTTACCTGGGAGAAGAGGCCGACCCCCCCTCCCGGCTGCAGCCTCCTTTCGGGGAGTTGTAGAGCGATAAAGCCCTCCCGAGACCCCATTTCTCCAGGCCGAGCACCCCCAGCTCCCTCAGCTGCTCCACATGGGATTTGTTCTCCTGACCCTTCACCAGCTCCAGTGCCCTTCTCCGGACTCGCTCCAGCAGCCCGCTATCCTTCCCTCCGGCCCCGAGCGCCGCTCCCTCCGCTCCAAGCCCGGAGCGCTCCCGGCGGCGGGCCGCGCCCACAGCGCCCCCTAGCGCCCACAGCGCCCCCTAGCGCCCACAGCGCCCCCTAGCGGCCACAGCGCCCCCTAGCGGCCACGGGCGGGGCCGTTCCGTCCCCGCGGGGCGCGCGCGGCTCCCGGCGCCGGCAGCCGGGCGGGGCGGGCCGGGGCAGCAGGGGGCGGGGCCTCCCGCGGCCGCCGGAAGTGACGGACAGCCCGGTGGGGCGGGGCGGGGTGGGCGGCGCGTGGGGGATGCGCGAGCGGCGGCGGCGGATCCCGAGCGGGGCTGCGGCGGGGGGCGGGGGCGGCCGCCGCCATCGCCATCGGCACTGTCACCATGCTGAGCCGCAGCTCCTTCACCAGCCTGGTGGTGGGTGTGTTCGCCGTGTACGTGGCGCACACCTGCTGGGTCATGTACGGCATCGTCTACACGCGGCCTTGCCCGGCGGCGGCGGACGGCGCGGCCGGGGGATGCGTCTGGCCCTACTTGGCTCGGAGGCCCAAGCTTCAGGTGAGCGGGGCGGGCACGGCTCTCGGCCCCTCGGCGCGCCGCCCAAGGCACCTCGGCAGCGCCCCTGCCCTCTGTCCCTGTCCCTGCCCTCTGACCCCTCTTCTCCCCCTTCCCGGCGAGCCGCTCCCAAGGCCTCTCGGCGGTGCTGGGCCTTGTGGAGAGCTCCCTTGGCTGGTGCGCGGGTAGGACTTGGCTTCGTGTGTTTTTATTGATCTCGTGTATCTGCTGTCACACACGCACTGATTAGAGCAGCGTTGCGGAAGAAATGCTGGGCCTGTTTAGTCTAGAGACGACTGAGAAGTCTTCATTAATTCATATAAATATGTCAGAGGATGGGTGCCAAGGGGCTGGTGCCAGACTTCTAAGTGGTGCCTGGCGACAGGATGAGGAGTAATGGCCATAAACTAAAACACAAGAACTCCCTCTTCAGTGTGAGGAAGAGCTTCATTATGTTGAGGGTTGCAGAGCACTGGAACAGGCTGCCCGGGGAGAAGGTGGA
This sequence comes from Fringilla coelebs, assembly GCF_963513975.1. NCBI lineage: Eukaryota > Metazoa > Chordata > Aves > Passeriformes > Fringillidae > Fringilla > Fringilla coelebs. Next base: position 65,426,973 of record NC_140028.1, read on the forward strand.
ATCTCCCTGTCTGGAGACATTCCAAACCCATCTAAATGTGTTCCTGTGTTACCTGCTCTAGTTCACCCTGCCTTGCCAGGGGCACTGGACAGGGTGATCTCCAGAGGTCCTTTCCAGCCCTGACAGAGACCCTTTCCTTTATTGACAGGATCCCTAGTTCTCTGAAATGCCTCCACTTCCTTCAACTTCCAGAACAGGTCATCCCATTAAAATGAATTTAGTGGCTATGTTTCTGCTCCTAAAAAGAGCTGAAAGACTTTTTTTGAGTACGCTATTTTCTTTCCCTGTGTGTAAAACCTTCCTGCAACTGGGAGAATTAGTGAAGCTGAAAGACAGACCTGTACTCTAAACGTAGAGATGCCTGAATTTATTTCCATACTCTTAATTTCTCTGTGCTGTGTTTTGATTTCAGTTAAGCGTGTACACTACCACACGGTCGAGCATTGGTGCTGAGAGTAATATAGATCTCGTTTTGAATGTGGAGGATTTTGATATTGAGTCCAAATTTGAAAGGTAAGGATCTGGACTAGTGGTATCCAAGGTATCAGAGTTATTTGTTGAATTCTGAAGTCTGCATCCTAACTAGGAGTTACATGGATGGAAGTATGCATGAAGCCGAGGTGGATTTCACTATTGGTTAGCTTGGATCAGCGTGCTGTTCTCAGCCATATAGGCAAATGTTTTGCAGAAGTGGGCCTTGCTTGTGATAATAAAATTTACTTTTCATTGAGAAAATATAAATACAAATGTGCTTGGAAGTGCTTGAGACTTGCCTCTAATTACATAGGTAGGACAGTGGCTACACGTTTTGTTTTGTTCTTAATTGCCATGGCTTCAGACCTGGAACAGGACTTAGATGTCAGACCATGTTCTCCTTTCATGTATTTTAGCAACATGCTTTTCCATAACTATTTCTCTGCTAAAAATCACACGAGAAAACCTTATTTTCTGATAATCTAGGGTTTGGAGATCTTCTGAAGCGATATTGGTGCCAAGACTGTGCCCTTAGAGAAATTTTTTAATAGAGCACTGCACTCTGCATATGCCTCTGAACAATAAAAATGACTGGAACTACTTGTTTTGTTCTTCAGATTTGCTGTCTCACTTTTGTTTTGTTTGTTTGAAATAATTGCCCCATTCTTGACTCTCTTATCGTCATCTCCAAGATTATTTCACTCTCTTCACTTTCTATGACTAAAAACTTGTTGGTTAGAGTTTAGGTCATATTGACTACTTCTCTGACAGACCTTATAAGAATTGTTTTACTGACAGGGTCTGCTAAGCTATTGAAAGTATTCAGAGCAGAATAAGCTGAGCAAGACTACAGGAATAGAGGAGGCATTATGCAAGGGTGCAAGTAGGATGATTTCTTGGCTAGTACAAGGGGAGTGACTTCATGGTTTGGGGCTCCAGTTTAGAGTTCTCTGCTTGGCATGCCATAGCTGAGAAGATATTTTATTAATGCCAAGTGCATGGCAAAGCTTCATGATTTTCTTTTTAAACTTTGTATCGTGTATACATCTGTGATGCATCTGCAGCACATGAAGGCTGTTTTTTTACAAATGCTGTCATAATTGTGGACCTGTGACCTATCAGTAGAGGAAAGCAACAAAAGAATTGATGATGCAGTCCTATGTTATCTAGGGCAATAAAGTAGGGGGTGGACAAAGGTTAAACTATCTTAATATAATAAGTCTATCTATATAATCTATTATATCTATATAATATAATAAGTCTATCTTAATATAATAAGTCTAAACTATCTTAATATAATAAGATATAATAAATCTTTGGAAATGCATATATTGTGATAAGTATAAAAAATTACCCCATCCAGCCATGGAACATGTTAGCCAGAAGTAATTGTGTCTAGTAATAGCTAAATATTTCAGCATGTGCTGTGTCATCTCATAATATATTTATTTTGTATTTTAGGACAGTGAATGTCTCTGTACCAAAGAAAACCCGAAATAATGGCACATTATATGCATTTGTATTTCTCCACCATGCTGGCATTTTGCCTTGGCATGACAGTAAGCAGGTGCATATAGTAAGCCCTCTGACCACGTACATGATCCCCAAACCAGAAGAGATTAATTTGCTCACTGGTGAATCAGCCACACAGGTAGGTGTGTGTCCAATCTATGGAAGAGCATCTGCAAAATAAGTAATTTATTTTATAGATATTTCTGGTGTTAGTATCTGCTGTGCTTGCATCTTTGAACTAAGGATGATAAAACAGAAAAAAACAATAAAAATCCTCTTCTTAATTATCTTGCTAATAGCAGACCACTCAGCAGAGCAGAGGCAGAGCTCTTAAAAATGCTAGCTAGTTATTTAAACACCATCCTAGTTAACAATAATTGCTTCAAGGATTCATTGCTTTTGGTAGAAATACTGTATTGCTCTGTAACAGCATGGTGCTGCTTTCTATAGTGAATTTAATTCATTTGAAATAATATGCTTTGCTGTTGTAAAATAGCAGAATAAGATATGAAGACAAACAGATAATGTTTGGTTGATCGTCCTTTTGACTGTTTTGAAGTAACATCTGATTACTGTATAGTCCTGATTTCAAAGAAATTTCTCCTTACTAGTATCCATAATCCTAAGGTATGAAGGTTAATTAGATGAATATTCCTTCTTGATGAACAAGGCTGTGAATGGACACTGAAGTTTTTCAGTGTCAGACTGTGGTGGGCCTTTAAAATCCATTCTGTTGTATTTGAGCAAGAGACTTGATCTGGTCAAAATTAAGGTAAATTGTTTCTTAGTAGGCTTCTGGTTTATGAATCTAGTAATGACTCCCTGGATTCTGTGAGTTAGATTATTACCTTGTTCAAAATTGTGTTGGTTAGCAGTATGTATTTTTATTCTTTTTTTTTAAGCAAATTGAAGCAGAAAAGCAGCCCAATGCCCTGGATGAACCGGTCTCTCACTGGAGGTCAAGACTAACCTTAAATGTCATGGTGGAAGATTTTGTGTTTGACGGATCGTCGCTCCCTGCTGATGTTCACCGCTACATGAAAATGTAAGTTGATTACTTAAATTTGTCAGATATGTTATTTATAAACTTATGTCACATTGCTTCAAAAATCTTCCTTGACCTTCTGTAGTATTTTATGTTTAAATGGGCACCTAGAGACAAGAGCAGATGCTCTTAATGCTTGCATTTTGGTAGTGAGAAATTGCTGCTAAGATACTATGTACTAGAAAGCCTTATTGGAGATACCTGGTTCCTGGGCAGCTCAGAGCTGACAATGCTTTTTCTGTGTAGAGTTACTGTAGTGAGGCAAAGCAGGACTACGAAGACACAGGTAAAATGCTATAGCAGACCTCAAACCTATTTGTTCTTCAGTTGTCCTTCTGGCCTTCAGAGCAATTGCCATCCCTTGACCCTTTCCAGTTTTCCTTCATCTGCAAGTAACTTGTACAGTCTGGAAGTGCTGAAGCGGTACAGCTGATCTCCTAGGATATCTTTTTTTCTCCCTTTATGATTCGCTTTATTTTACTTTGACAGTGTGTGTTCCTATGTTACGTCATTTTCCTCAAGAAAAGTCTGACAAACAGGGTTGGGTTTTTAGGCCTCTAGGTGCAGGGAGTAGCTTCTGCTCACAGCTTGCTTCAACCACTTCCACTATCAAGCATCTAAGTAATGCAGTATACGCTTGTGCTGCTGTATGTTGATACCTTTCTCTACTAGTACCCTCTTAAATCCAGTAGTTGGTTAACCAGCAGACCCCAGGGTTCTGGGATAGCTTTCCAGCCAGAATAGGTAGAAACATAACAAAAAGGGGTTGTTGGACTGGGGTTGATGGATGAGGAAGTTTTTTCTGGTTGATTTGCATCAGTGCTGTTTGGTTATGGCATTATACAGGAAAAGAGTTTTGATACAAAATAAACTGCTACAATTTCAGTAACAATAGCTTTAATCATAGTTATTACATAGAAATCAAATCACTTCAGTTAAATAACCAAGCACTATTTCTGAGTACTTTTCTGTGTTACTGTTGCACATTGTGTGTTTAGTATGCAGTTTCTTATCATGCATAGGGACTCTTTTCTTTTGTCAACAGCTCAAGTTCAACTTTCAGGCTTTAAAAATCTCTATGATGCTATTCCATAGATTTTTACCAAGAGCATCACAGTGTAGATAACTGCCTTTCTAGTGAAGACTTGAAGAATTTGTCTCTGTTAGGGTATTGGGCTAAATACTTTTCCAAGATGCTGACAAAGCAACTCCATGTAGGTCATAGTTTACTAAATAACTTTACAGTAACCAATTTGATAGAAGACTTGAAGGGTGGGAAGTTTTTATTGGATTTATGCAGGTTGGTGAGGTGGTGTAGCAATCCAAATGAGAGCTTCTGTAGATGGCAGGGAAGATTTCTACTCCTTGTACGGCCCTGCAGTAGTATCTGACCTTCTCATTTGTGCATCAGCCATCACATTCATGGTCCCATGTGGGCAAGAGCAGGAGACTGATGCCCTGCCAGGCACCAGTGGGTGGGGGAAATGGTGGAGGGATGTCATGGTCACAGTAGGAGGGGGATATTTGAAACAAAGGATACAAATATATGGCAGTAAACCTCTGCATGTTTCTCTTCCATAGACTTTTAAATTTTCCCTTGGTCATTGAAATGCTTCAGCATCATCACAACCAATTTCATTTGTATTTTTATTTGCTTATTCTGTCTTTCTACAGCGGAGTGAAAACAAACAAAACTTTTCAATACCTTTTTTCAATGAAAAATTTATTCTAGACTAGTGGCTAATTTCTTGCTGTGTGTTAAAAGAAAATGTGCCTGAAAAGATGGTTGGAAGTTTCTACATGGGTAGATTTGAAAGTGATGAATGAGTGCTAATTTGAATAAAAGTAGTTTTCTTTTTAGATCACTGCAGTTATAAAATCCATGTTTAAACATCCTAGGGTTCAGTTGGGGAAGACAGTGCATTACCTTCCAATATTATTTATTGATCAGCTAAGCAACAGAGTGAAAGATTTGATGGTGAGTAATAGAATACCTTTAATTACATTTAATAGTTTTAATGGTAATCTTCAATGTTGTTTTAATTAAGATTTTCTCATAGGTTGTTTGCTGTAATGAAGAAGTATAAATGCACAAAAGAACTCAATGACCATTTAACTTAATGTGACCTAATGTGGTAATTGCAGAAGCTGGATCTTGAGACTTCTCTCTGGCAGAAGTATCTGTCAGTCACTGTCTTTTATGCCACCAAAGATGTTTGGATTCCATTGCTTCTGCCTTTTGGGTGGATATGGAGGACATCACTGTAGCAGCAGTTGTGGCAGGACCAGTCTCTTCAGTAGTTTGACTCTCTAATATGAAGAAGTTTTGTTAGCATCCCAGAGTAGATTCTCATACCTTTTAGGCATATTGACAATATCCTCAGCTGATAACAGAGCTACACTTGAGATAAGTCAATAGCTATTCTCTTATCTCCTCAAAATTCACATGTGGGTAGATTTCTTGGTGCTGCTGTCTATCGTGTTAGACTAACTTGAGCACCTGAAAGTTTGGTGTCACAATGCATCCAACGATTGTGTGCACTTAAATAAATCAGTACTTTGAAACTTCAGTAATGGAATTACTGAAGGATGAAGTTGGATGAGATTCCTGGAGATTACTAGTCCAGTGCCTCTTCTTAGAGTAGGATCATGTGGAGTGAGTTTTTCAAGACCTTTTCCAGTTGAGATTTGGTTATATCCAAGGATGGAAAGGGCACAGCCTGTATAGGCAACCTGCTTTAGTATTCAGTCACTCCAGCAGTTAAAAAAAGAAAAAAAATTCTGTATTTGGTTTTTTGGTTTTTGCCCAACTCTTTTCTTGTAGGACATCATGCAGTTCCTTTGCTACAGGTTACACATGGCAGTCCCATGTAGCTAAATCATGTTGATCTTAGCAGCTCTTAGTTAAGCCTTGCAGTTCTTTTCAGTTGCACTGACTGGAATTTGGTAATTGGAGTTACTGAGAGCAGCAGTCTTGAGGAATGTCTCAAAACTGTTAAATGAGCTCATCTGAATTATGCGTCTTCTAGTTGGAAGCCTTTGTAGATGTAAACTTGCCATAAATCTTCAAAATTGTCTTTCCAATTCATTACTTTAGCTCAGAGAAAGAGTTTTGTTACTTAGTGTTCAAGAGAATCTTTACAAATGTGTGTCCCTTTGTCCCTTCCACCCCAGATTTGTACAGCAAAATAAACTCCTGAGCATTTGTTACAAGTCTTGACAGCAGATTGTTTTGTCCAGTATTTTTTTTAGATGTGTATTTGTAATGTCTGTATTAGTGGTCATTGTCCTTTGTTTAAAGTTTTATCACAGCTCATCCAGTCCAGTCCAGTACATTCATGTGAACTACTTACTGGTCAAGTCATGTACCCTGTTTACAAATAAATTCAGCATTCCCATGTTACTAATAACATTCCTGCAGTTGTCATGCCTGCCACAGTTAATACTGTTGTAACTCACTGCCTTAGAAAGTTATTAAAGATCCTTGGAAGTGCTGCAAAGATTATTCTACTAAAACCTGCAAACTTCCCCTTCAGCACTGGCTTATGTGATGTCTCAGTAGTGATTGGCCAAACTGCTCTCAAGCCCTCCAGAAAGAGTGGTCTTGTAGTAAACTCTGTAAGAGATTAAGTAGTAAGTGAAGAGCAGGAAAGAATAAGGAGAGAAGGTAGTACAGCTTTTGTGGAGCCCGGTTAATATTTGACTATGAAGAGGGGCACAGACAGGATCTCTTTTCTATGCCTGACCTAAAATCATGGAGCTGAAGATGCTTGTGCTGGGCTGTAGATTGTCAACTGACTCTCATTTTCATCAAGATGTAGGTCTTTTGTGGTGGGTACAGTCTAGAGATTTTTTGTTCCTCATGTTCTTACACATGCTTAAATGCTGTGGTTTTGGGATTGCACAGAATTTAATAAATAGAATTTTAAAATTCATACCACTGAACTTATTTGCAGTGATTGCACACTGTTTTGCAGTATTGATAAAGTAGAGTGCTAGAAGTAATGATGCTCTGATGCCATACTGCAAGAGTAGGTGTATTGTAGGGATTTGGTCATTCCTAGCTTTCAAAGGTATCACACTCACATTGAGGTTGTGAGGCACCACTTGTGGGCTTTAAGTTGTTTGTTAAGAAATAATTAATTCTTCTAACCTTACCTTTGTTTTAGTTTGCTTTTGGTGTTGGACAATTCCCATCTCTGTCTTCTGTTGCAATCCAATTTCCTCCCCACACTGTCCCTAATTCCTCCATTGTAATTCTTTGTCTGTGGAGAGTGCATTGCCACATGCTGCTTACCCAAGCATTTGCAAAATTTTTGTTTCTTGCCCATCCTCCACAGATAAAATTTCTTTTCAGTTTCTGCTGTAAATATTAACTGTCTTTGATAGACTGAGAAATTGAAATTAGACTAATTGAATTATGGGAATCATTTGAAAAGGAGAGGCAGTGTGGAAGATGTTTATATGGTTTTTGGTAAACGACTGTAGAATCTTGTCAGTGTTCTCTACAGTCAGCTGTAACCACATTTGATTTTTTGTTCCATTCAGTTCAGAGATCCCTGAGACTGTTCTAGTTTCTCAAGCTTTTCTCTCTGCTGTATTCATAAAACTTTCTCAACTTCCCTTCCTTCCCTCATATGCCTGCATGTTCTGCCCCTGTCTGAAAAGCTTACAGGGTCTTGAGAGGGTGGTGAAATTGAGATTTGTTTGTACTCACTGGAGGAAAGAGTGAATGGGAGAATGAATGTAGCCCTCAGTTCACATGTGAGTGATAGGTGGGGAGCCTAAAACCATGTTCTGGGTTACAAGAATCAGAAGCCCATTCACCTCAGTTAGGTGTCGGCTAACTAATTACTGTAGAAACAGATGCAGAGTAGAGTAGCAGGTCTGAGATGGGAATTATGATTGGGAGTAATTAGGACCCTGGGGAAGCAGATCTTGAACTCTTGCAATGAGTGCCTGCCAGTCTGTTGTCCTGAGCTATCCTTGGAAATGTAAAACAGACTGCCTGAACTTGTTCTGAGATATCTGCTGAGTAGTCTGACTTCTGAGAGGACAAGGGGTTTTTGTGGGTTTTTTTAAACCTCTTTGGGAGGTAGACATGGACAGCTGTCATGCAGAAGGAGCTGAGGAAATTTAAGACTTTTGTTTTTTCCAGCTTAAGTAACATGTAGATGATACGGTAGGATTAGCAGATATTTAATTCTTGGGGTACAGAAAGAAAGTTTTTGTGACACTCCAGATCTCAAAGTTATCTTACTTAGCTTTAGCTGTGGAGTTTTTCATTAGTCTGAGCTAGTGGCATCATCTTGCTTCCCCACCCTTTCAATTTCTCTCAAAATCAGCCTGAGTGAAGTAAATTTCTGACTGTGGCCTTTGGGATACCATTTGTTGGTTGGGTTTTTTGGGGTCTTTGTATAATATTCTAATTTAGGTAATCTTAGCATATGCGTTCAGAGAAGAACTGTCAAAAGAGTTATCTAAAGCGCATGTTTCCCACTTCATGCTGCCATCTCAGAGGCATTTGTATACAGGAACAGTGAGGTTGCTATAGGAACTTGAACAGAACAAGCTGCTAATTTAACATTTCCTGGAAAAAAACACAAAGACTTCATAATATAGAAGTCTAAGATCTTATTCCCTTTTAAAAACAAACTGAGTTCATAAAATTGTGTGATTAAATTATAGTGTGATCCAATCACTTTATTTTAAAAAATATTAATGGAAGTAATTGTTGCCATTTTTCTGCTGTTAGAGATGAAATATGTCTTTTTGAAATGCAGGTTATAAATCGTTCAACAACAGAGCTACCTCTTACAGTGTCGTATGACAAAATATCTCTTGGAAAACTCCGATTTTGGATCCACATGCAGGATGCTGTGTACTCCCTCCAGCAATTTGGTATGCTTACCTTTAATGACTTTGGGCTAAGAAGCCACAGCTAACCCCTTAATTTGTTTCTTTTATGTACATAGATGATACTTTTTTTTTTTCCTGGATAGCTGGTGAAGAGATTTAATGCTACAAATCTTGTGTTGTTTCACCTTAAGTTAAAAATATTTGTTGATATGTGGTAGGGAACAAGAATAGAGAGGTGAATTAACCATTTTTAAAATTAATTTTATTTGGGTAGTACTCTGTAAAAGCATTGGAGGACATAATCAAGAAGAGCATCTTCACCATGGGTTTCCCTGTCATCCATGGAACAGAAAAGTTGGATTAGTGGTATATAGGCTTTGATATGAAATATACACAGCTGCTCACTGTAGCCATATATCTGCAGTGAAATACAAGCAGGCCATACTAAGTAAAATCCAACTGCTTTGCCTTAGGCTCAGGCCAATCTGTATTAAAGACAGCTATGTCTGCTAAACATAACTGTCTTGAAAGAGTCAAGTAATTGCTTGCTCAGAGTTTGTGGAGGGCATTTATCCACCATCACCTCCATAATTTTTTATGACCCTCCTCAGAATTGAAATTTTCATATCCCATGCCTTGGTTGTCGTGTGATAGACACAGATATCAAGACCTATCATCCCGAGAGTACCTCCTGTGCCTGGAAAAAAGACCTGCGTAAGATGCTCTTTGTTCCCCCTACATATGTAGATAGTGAAAGACAAGGTTTGAAATTTTCCTATTGGAGTAATTTGGAGCAGTCAGATTAGTAGAAAAATTCCAAAATCACTTGAGAATGACCACATTCTTGCTGTGATGGCAAAGTAAGTTGGTGCTGCACTCAAGCACTATTGCCATAAATGCAGCATTGTGTATTTTCTGAGAGCTGTGGACTTCAGTCATATTGTTGCATTTATGGCCATGTTTCTCACTGATTTTTGTTGTCCTTTACTGTGGTAGTCCTTTTCTTATTTTTCAGCTTTTGATGTGAAGCTCACTCTTCTGTGTATCAAACTAAAGTTCAGAGGCCAATTTGTAAAACCTTTTTTTTTTTACTTCCTGCTCAGGCCATTGTCTGTTCCTGCTCAGACAATGATTTAATGTGTCTTCCCATTTGTCTGTCAGGTGGTCACCTTAGATTGTAATTACACAACATGTTAAAGGCATGTTACAAAGCGCATTGTAATTACATAAATTAAAGGCTTGTAATTGATGGGTTTTGGGTTTATAGCCAAATAACTTGCCAAAATATAGGTAGATTTTCATACTGCACTTGAGCATAACAGCAATGAAGTGTCAGGTACTTCTTGCACAATGACTTGTTCTTTTTTGTAGGGTTTTCAGAAAAGGATGCAGATGAAGTAAAAGGAATTTTTGTTGACACTAACTTGTATTTTCTGGCTTTGACATTCTTCGTAGCAGCGTTCCATGTGAGTGGTTTTAGTTTTTAGGAAGTACATAATATGGGGGGGAAAAAAAAGGGGGAGGTGTGTCTTTCGGGTGTTCCATTTATTAAGAATTATTCTTGAAAACAATAATTTCAGTGGAGCAGTGGAAGCATTATCTGATACAAAAGTCAGCTATATTTCCAATACAGAGTTAATATAAAAACCTTAAATAAGGCAGAAATTTGAGATAATTATACAGAAATTAACAGTCTTGACTGAAATATAAAACATTACCTTAGCACTTTTTTTACATTGTAGTTGAACCAAAGCCCCTAGAATTAATATGCCTGTCAACATTGGTTTAAATTTTGTTGACTTCTCACAAGGTTTGTCGCTTCAGTGGCATAGTGGAACGCTCATGGTTACTTTTTTGTTGTTGTTTGTCCCTTTTTTAGCATTGGCTTCAATCTGAATCTTGATTTTAATGAATAACTTTTTTTAGACACTGGGAACATTTTTGTAATTTACAGTTATACTCAGTACAGTTCCCATACTCTGGGAGAGATAAGACCTTGCCTGGAATGTTATGTTTCTTTATACTTACATTGCACGCAGTTAACTTGTTTGGAAAGCCTTAGACTTCCATGGCATATTAATTTAATTTTTCCATTCTGATCATCAGGTTGCAAGGTATCTGTAGACTAGGACAAGCTTTTCTGATACTTCTTTCTTTTGTGTATCATTTTCCCAAATAATAAAAAAAAACACCAAAAAAAAAACCCCAGAAAAAAAAGCCAAACAACAAGCCTCTCCCATAAACAAACAAACTCCACAAAGACAACTGAAAATTCTTCATTAAAATCTGTGTTTGATTTTTTTAGACACTGAAGGCTTAAAGGAAATACCAAAAACTATACTGAATAAAAATACAGAAGAAAATAAAAAAGCTTCTTACAAATAAATTGAGTTCTAAGATGTCCTGGAAGTTTAGGTCAATTTAGTGACAAAACACAGAGGAAACCTGGCTTGCTGTATTGTAGGATTTTTTTTCTAAAGTTTTGATATTATCCAACTGTAAATTGACTATCAATCCAATACCGAGCATTTTTAGTTTAATTTACTATGCTTTTCCCTGTGGTGTGTGGTTCCTCAAAGTCCTTGTTCCTCACCCTTGATGAGTTACCCTGTATTGGGTCTCTGATTTGCTTTGCAGGACACTAATCTGGGCAGCATTGCAATGGTAGTGTTTGAAATTCATCCTGTCATTTTGCATTGCTTTTAGAGCCTGGGCTTCTACAACTTTTCTTTTTAGGTTTTATTTGTGAGTTAATCTTAACTGCTGAAGCTTCTAAAATGGGGCTTTTTAATACCTCATTGTTAACATTTTCAGTCTCTAATTAGTGTATGTTTCAAGCAAATGAGTATGTTTCTTCCTATTTGCAGCTTCTCTTTGATTTCCTCGCATTTAAAAATGACATCAGTTTTTGGAAGAAAAAGAGGAGCATGATTGGGATGTCTACAAAAGCAGGTATGGACTAGAATGCAAAGTTTTGTCTATGTGCTATCTGTTTTATGGTGTGTGTTTTCAGTCTTGCTCTAAGTTAACACTCTGTAGGTTTATAGAGATAGCAAAATGAGATGGTTTGTGTACGAAGAAGAGGTGGCTAAGAGTCTACACAGATGGTTCTAACTTAGTTCTGTGCTCAGGTATCACTTGAGTTTAAACACTTGTGTCACTACTGAGCGTTGTCTGTCTTGGAGTTGGGAATTAGATTAATATTGAGTTAGTCACCATGTTTTCCTTGCTGAAGGAACAGAGAAGTACTTTGAGAAAAGAATGAAGAGCAAAAACGTTCTGTGGGTGGAGAGAATGTGCTTTCATGAGTAATGCTGTTCTGCAAGTCCCTTGTGTTCCTTGTAGATAACTACAGGTTCCAAAATATTTGTGGGTGGAAAGTGCTGTATTGTAATGCTCTTGCTTGATTTGGGCTTTGATGTAAACAGGAGCAATAGAGGCTCCTGGGGTGGGGGGAGGGGGAGAGCATGGGAGGGTTGGCTTGATTTGTGTATAGGAAAGATGAGAGAAACATCATGATCTGACGTCGTGCCAAGCCTTCCTAGAAACAGATGAAGGTTTTTCCAATAGCTTTTTTTCCAACCTTGATTATGAAGCAGAATTGTAAACCTGGAGTCACTTGACCTCTGAGACTATCCCTAATTCTATCATATCTGTAGATGGATTAAAACATGTAAAGAATATCAATACTGGGGGAGGGGGGGGAAGCATTCTAATTTATGATGAACAACATGTTTTTATCATGTGGAGAACCCAGCTATCATTTTTATGAGTGCATTTATTCTTTTAAGGCAGTTGTACTGCTGTTGGCATGTGTATGCCAAAAAGTTTATAAAAATTCAAAACAGTCCATGGAATTTCAGAAATAAGTTTCAAGACTCAGTGAAGTCAAATTCAAAAGACTTTAACATTTACAAACAATAAATAAGTCTCAAATACTGACATTATATTATCTCACAGCCTTTCAGCTTCCAGGAGACAAGCATGATAAATGTAGCTCCTAATTGTACTCACATATTGCTGAATTGCTTCAGTACAAAAGTCTTCATTAAATGTTCCAATTTTCTTTCATCTCCTGTGTTAAGGATTGCATAAAATGTTCTTGTTCCCTATTTGCCCAGAGATCACTGGCTGTTTCTAGGACTACTAGATATATCAAGATGTAAACAGAAGAAATTCATACTTAAATTGTGTAAGACAGAATTGCACCAAATAGACCATCAGTCTTCTGTCATCTCAGCTGTTCATTTAAATATTAATAAGCCTTCCATTTTCATGTTTTCTGTCTAGTGCTTTGGCGGTGCTTTAGTACTGTGGTAATATTTCTTTTCCTTTTGGATGAACAAACAAGTTTATTGGTACTGATCCCAGCAGGTGTTGGTGCAGTGATTGAGGTGAGTTCTTAAAGCTGTAGCACCAAATACCAATATTTGCAGCAACATCCATAGTTTATAGTAGAAAAATAATGCTAAACTAGTTATTGGAAAAATTCTACTGTAGCTTGCATGTCCTTGGCTTTCAATGACAGAGGAGATGTTGTCCCTTGATCAAATAACTAAACTGGAAGTATCCGTTTTTTCTGGGATGGTTCAGCTGATACTGCAGAAACCAAACACAGAGTGAGGTTCCACTGAAGTTCCACTTATCACATCACCCAACAGGCCTCACTCCTGGTCAAGCAAGTATAACCATGTCAACAAGCCCGCACGGAAGCACTGTCAAAGGGCAGGCTGTGTGCCCACAGACAGTGCCAGGACTGAGGTGACTGGGGAAGGAGGACAATCAGGAGACTGCTGCCTGTATGCATGATTCCAAAAGTCTGAATCTAGTCAGTGGGTTGCAGGTAGCACAGCTGTCTCAAAGTGACAGCAATCATACGGACAGTGCATCTCAGAAGAATTTGTCTGCTAGGAAGAACTTTTTCACAACTTGGACTTAATTCCTGTTTCTCATGCAGTACTAATAGTGACATTGATTCTGTAAGAAATTATTTTGTCACTTGTACCACAGATAACAGTAAAGGATTGTCTTTACACTATTCCCCTTTTTTTTGTCTGGAATGTATGGTGGGTGAGAAGAGAATATTGGTGTATCTAAAGTTAAACAAATGAACCTTGTCCACAAAAAGCTTCAGAGACTGCTGCTCTCCTGGGGAGCTGCATTGCCTAAGTTGTCAAATCTGTATAACAGTATGGGTACAGTACATGAGTAAATTTTCAGGTGAACTGAAACTTTAGGTTTACATTAGGGTCAGGCTGTTACAGCTGTACAGTAAGTAACCAAATAATTCAGTGGATTCACTGATTTTTTGCTTGTAGTTCACTTCTGAAATGTAATGGCCATGTAAGTGCCAACTTAATCCCTGTTAGGAGTTCTGAAGCACCTTCATCAAAGGCATATAAAAACTTGCTTGGCAGGTGACTGCTGGAATTTTCTAAATGCCTGACCTGGGGTTCATCGTGGTGCTAACCCCACTTAGGCACTGCTATTCAGATATCCTGGAACAACTGCATTATTTCACTTTAATTACATCATCTGATAAAGAGACTTAATAGTGCAGGCTCACAGCATTATACTTGTTTGATCACATGGCATTTGGTTTGTGTAGACACAGGCAGTGTGTGCTGCAATCGGGCTGCTACTGCTTTATGCAATGGGTGATCAAAAGAGGTGTTCTGGAATCTTGATTCTAATTATCTGAATCCTTCATAAGATGTTCCTTTGTATAATAATCTTCTATGTGCATTTTTTATCTTTGCTAATCACAGCTCTGGAAGGTGAAGAAGGCCTTGAAAATGACAATCAGGTGGCAAGGTTTGAGACCCAAATTTCAGGTATAGTAGACATTGCCCTGTTAATGATTACACTCTTGAGTCATTCATCTATTTCCAGGTTACTGTGCAACTTGACTTCTAATGAAATGAAGAATTATTTTTTAATTATAAAAGTTTCCTGTGTACATCTCTCTATGAGTGGCTTAATCCACTAGCAGGATGAACATTTGCAAACCTGTTTCTTTGAGTTCTTTAGAAGAAGCAGCTATTTGTATGTGTTTATGGTGCAAGAAAATTCAGAACTTCTCTGTCAGTTCTGCTAAATCTTTATAAGTGGGGCTGTGCTGCTGCCACTGTGTTGGAAAGGCACTCTTAAGTGACATCATATTTTGAAATAAGAAACTGGCTTTTTCATGAACCTGTAGGTGTAATTTTTCCATTGTGGAACTGACAGAAGATGTGGCATGTTCTGGGGACAGTACACTCCTAGATGATTCTTCTGGGTAAAATGAAGTGCTGAGATTGCAGAACATGCAGTGGGAAAGTGCAGTCTACACTGAAAGTTTATCGTGCTGATAGAAGAAACAGTTGTCTAATATTCAGTGTTTCTGCACAAGAAGTGCTGGGGGTTTCTGCTGCTTAAAGTCTGGAGTGACTGGTGGCTCTGCTTGTTCCTATGTCAAGGAACTGTGTTGAAGCAGGCAGAATTTCTGGACATGTGGAGGTAATCCATAACAACGATAATCCATGACCTCTTCATGGTTATGGCTTTTCAGAAATGCTTCCTGTATCTGACATATTTCTAGCTACTTGACTTTGCTTTTGCTTTGTGAATTCTGCTCTTTTCAATGGCATTTCTCTAAGCAAAGAAGTCCTGGGAGTTTGGTATAAAGTATGAGGTTAAAAGTTAATCTTTTTGCTTGCCCTGTATTTAGTAGGCTGCGCATGACAAATATATGACTCTCCTACATATAAGCTTGTAAAAGTTTTGTTACCTTAATGTAGAGAGTTGGAGAGCTTATGTAGAGAGTTGCTTAATGTAGAGAGTTGGAGAGCAAATGCTTTTTCCTGTGTTCTGATGTGATTATGGTTTTCTTGTGTGTTGCAGTTTGGTGCATACAATGACTCTGAAAAGAAAACCGAGGAGTATGATGCCCAGGTAAGAGGGAATCCTATGACTTTTGATATGTCACCTGTTGATTGACTTGTTTTGCTCTTTTTTCTGCAAGTGTATTTTCCACATCCTCACAGTTGTCAAGTAGATCATCACTGTGTAGATGATCAGATAGTGAAGATTCATTCTGATAATTTATGAAAAGAAACAGTGAAATAGTTATTTTGATTGTTGAATCTAGTTGAAACATTGCTCTGAGAAGCATTACCACTCAAAAATTTGAAAGCTGGTATTTGTACCTGTTATTTTTACTGAAGAAAAGTTCATGTGGTTCCTGATTTTTGAAAGGAGATGAGCATAGGTGACAACATTGGTGTTAAGTAGGAAGCTACTTTTAGAGGCTGATCTTTGCGTTGTCTCTTGCTGCCAAAGCTCTGAGGTGGTTGCTTCTTTGAATTGGGCTTTGGAATTTTCACCACCACCACCACTAGAAGTGGAAACATAGTAGAAATTATAGCAGACATTTGGGAATAGGAAAAGATTTTCAGGAAAAAATTATGTGGCTGTCTTCCTTTCATGGCTATTTAATGCCGTGAAAAATCTGTCCATATAGAATGTGAACTAACAAACTATTTTCCTTGTCCATTAGGCTATGAAATACTTGTCATACTTGCTCTATCCACTGTGTATTGGAGGTGCAGGTTACTCCTTGCTGAATGTCAAATACAAAAGGTACTGTAACTCTGTAAATGATCTTACAAGGAATCGAAACATTGCCCATTTTTTCTATATGGTTATGGAAATTGCTTGTTAGCTTGATGCATAGGCCAGGAACTGGAAACTTCCTTGTTCTGTCTATCTAAAGCTGAAGAATATAGATGTTTTTTTAACATCCTGCAAGCAGCAGGTTGTTGTATTTCACAGGTTACCTGATAATTACTTCAGCATAGAATTCAATAGCTTGCATACATGTCAGTCAGAAGAGGAGGAAGAAAGCTGCCATTGACATTCAGAGGGCCAGTTTGGTGATAGCAGAGACGAAAGGAATTCAGTGGTTGAACCTGTTTAATAGCAAAAAGAAGCAAAAACCTTCAACAAATTATTTGGTTTGAACAAGAGGCTTCTTTGTTCCTAGATATGATAGCTATGATGGCAAGCAAGCAAAAGCATTTTTTAGAAAGGGCTCTTTATTCCTTTAGAGCCATGAACTTCCTGCAGCATAGTAATACTTCAGCAAGAGCTGGACACTCAATATTTCATGAACAAATGAAACCCTTGTCACCTTTCACTCAAAATAGCTGGTTCATTTTGTGTTGGAGAGATGCAAGCAAATGTGTAGCAATGAGACTTTGTTGTAGGAAACACAAGCATGGTGAGGCCATGTAGACATTTTTTTTAATAGTCCTTAGGCCCGGATGGGATGGGAGAAAACAAGCAGTAGTAGTTTTTCCTAATATTATTTTAAGCTGTTGCTGCATACATGAACTGTAACACTCATACTAGAAACTGCGTCAATTTCTGGGCTATTATTTTTATTAAAAGGTTCTTGTCTTAGTAAGCAGCTAACAAATATGCAGCATTTTAAAATTCTGCTTTTCTGACAAAATTCTTGAATTTGTTTAGTATTTCAAAATACTATATTTCAGGTATTTTATGAGCTGCAGCTTAAGGAAGTGAGAGCAATTCATATAATAGAATTCTTGCCATTGTTAAATCAGTAAGGAAATAAGCCAGAACAAATAATCTTAGCAGTGGATTATCCTTTAATCTTGGAGGCATTTTCTGATTCATTCTTTAAATACTTTTGGATTGCTGAAATGCTGCTACAACTGTAATGTTGCTATTAATGTGTCAGTAACACAGCAATGCAAGTTTAATTTCAAATTATGTAACCAGAGTGTGACAGTTACTAGCTGTTCTCAGGATTGCAAGCAGAAGTATGGGATTCTATCATTGTCTGTAGCCCTACCATTAATTTTTTAGGATTGTGCTCCATTGAACATCTGGGAAGGTTATTAGATGTAAGGAGGGAAAAATCTAGATTCCTTGTATTTACTTTTTTTTAAAATATCTACTGTTGTGGTTTGCACTGAATGGTACTTGTTAAATCCTTACTGTGCCCTACTGACTCTTTAATATTTATAGTACAGTGTTATCTTTGCAGGCCTTAATACAGTCAGGGTTCAGTGAACAGAATTACGCACACAGTGTACATATCTCATGTCAAGTTATCTGATTATCAACACAGATGTCTTAAAATGGTGTGTAAAAGTATAAAAACAGGTAATAAATCTGTCAAAACTTCTTGTATGGACTGATAAGTATCGTTTGCTTAAACTACCTTCTCTGGAGTCCCTCCAAGGAAGGAAGATGTGAGATATTTAATTCTTGGAGTAACTTATAACATGGCTATTCTTGGAGTAGTCATGTGGTGTACAGTGGGGTATAGGATGTGTTATAATTTTGGCTGAAGAGAAATATAACTGTACTCTCTTTCTTTGTAGCTGGTACTCCTGGTTGATTAACAGTTTTGTCAATGGTGAGTCCCTTCTGTTCTCTTTTCTATACATATTTTTTCAGATGAAGGCCAGGACTCAAAAGTAGGATATTAACTGCTGTCATTTGAGTGTAGTACGGATCAATAATTTATTACTAAATTATCACAGTGATTGAAAAAGGGAGAAGAATCAACCCAAAGTGAACGAAAAAATTAGATGTATCTTCATTCTTCAGAAGATAATGAGTAAAATTACTAATTATGGAAGTACAGTCATGTGATTAACATCTGTGCATTTGTTTGTTTTCCATATTTCATCTTCAGGAGTGTATGCTTTTGGATTCCTGTTTATGCTGCCCCAACTATTTGTAAACTACAAGGTAAGATTGAAAAGTGATGAAGGTCTACTTTTCTAGTCTCTTCTTCCAGATTTGATTACAATTTGATATTTTTTATTTCTAGATGAAATCTGTTGCACACTTACCATGGAAGGCTTTCACATACAAAGTAAGTAAAGCTCTAATTTATGAGTGCAGTCATTTTGAAAATTATTTTCTGTAAGAAACAGCCTAATAATAAATAGCTTAAAGATGGCAGTTCTTTTTTGTTTTAAGAACTAAACTTGTTTGCAACCGTCCTTAAAATAAAAAACCACACTGATCTTCGTTTTTCATAATGACTTCCATATGATGAGAATAGTTGCATCCTAGTTTTTATGATAATACTGCTTTTTGTTACTGTCAGCTGTCTTGCATGAGTGCAGATGATGGTCCTGCAGATACATTTATCAGTCCCAGTTAAATGCAGTATTTTAAGAAGGTGTCAATGCATCATTGACAAGGAATAGTTCCCAAGAAACAGTTAGGAATGCTAAAAGACCTTATTTTGGCAGGTTCCAGGAGCTACCAGAGGCTGAATTAATGTACACACTGTTCTGTGCCAGGGTGGTAATTGTGAGCTTCTGGGCAAATGCTAGGGGGATTGTTCCATGGGGGAAGAGCAGCAGTGTCCCCCACTGCCTAGACTGCCCTGGTAAGGCAGTGCAGTGCTGCAGCCAAGCCCAATAGCAGACCTTGGAGGTGAAGTTGAGTTTATTTAAAATCAAAATCAGCTCACTAACCCTTTGATAGCTGCATATCCACAAGCATCCCCTTGTGTGTCCAAGTGGTCTGTATAGTACTCAAACACCAAAATGATAGACCCAGTATCCCAGTCAGCTCTCATGTGCACAGATATGGATAACTAGGAACACCCACTACTGAGTTCCCACGTCTCCTATGTTCTCCCTCAATTTCCAGCTATATGCTAGTTTTGTTCTTGTACCCCTAAAGAACTGATACTGTTTTGACTATCATTTCCCACCAATCCCAGTCATTAGGGTTTTTGTACTGTGCTTTGTTTTCCTGATATTTGTGTCCTGAGAAACCCTGGCTGGATGTGCTGGGATCATCAAGGTGATGCCATCACCATGTAGCCTTTTTACTTGTGCTTCCACTCATAAAAGCTTTCATTTTTCCTTTGTGCTGGTATATTACAATTGCCCAGAACATGTGTACTTTAAAAGGAACAGTGTTAAAAACTGCTCAGGAAATGGTGTTCAATTCTGAACAGAAGATATGGGACAAAAGAACTAAAACATACACACCTAAAGAGACTACAAAGGCATTTCCATTTCTATGAGCCTATAGCAGTTGTCTGACTTTCTGCTGCCTTACTGTTTTTAAAGAAACAGGGTGCATCTAGGAAAACAGATTGAAATGTAGCTGGTAGCAGAATAGCAACTAAGCAGTGTTTGATGTGAAAATAGAGACAAAAATAATAATAAATGCAGTATTTCAGGCATTTACTAGGCAAATCAGCATGTTTCTTAAGAGGAGGGAGCAAAAGGTATATTTTGAAATAATTTCAAAATTTTACTTTGCCAAGGAAAATAACTGAGCAGAGACATCAGTAGTTAAATAAACAACAGAGGGAGGTTATTCAAGCAAATAACCTTTAAATCAGTACAACCTTGCTGAACAGCCTTTTCTTACAGAGCATTTAGTGTGTGTGTCGAGAAAGAAGTCTATTTTTGTTTTCAATTATGTTTCATTTAGACAGCTTTGGAGGGAGTATTTTACTTTTTTAATGGATATTTAAAGTTGCTTGCTCTTTTCTTCACTTGAAGTGGAAAGAAGAGTCTGAGGGCTCATCTGTGACCATTGTTTTAGAGAGCTCTGTTGTGTTTTTTCCTTAATTTGAGCTCTGACTTTCCAGTTTCTGTGGGTTTTACATTTCATTGTTAATAAAGAGTACCTTCAGGTGAGGTAATCTCAAAAGAAAATTATCCAGTCTAAACACTATCGAATGGGCTGCCTTGGTTCATTCACTTGCAGTGCCTTATGAACACTGCCTGTGTGCCTGAAGGATGGAGCTTTTTCTTCCCATTGTTATTGTAGAATCACTCACGTGGGTGTTGACTTGGAAAGGCTGTCTTTTCCAGCTTGCCAAGGTTTTTATTTTTGTTCCATGACAAACCTTTGCACAAGCTTGAGAAGTGCCAGCCATAGTCCTCATTCACTTCAGATTGATGGATTTGTTTTGACCTGACAGAAAGAGCTCTCCAGATGTAACTAATCTCTAACAGGAGATAGAACTCTCTCCTGTCCAACACCCCCATTTTCTGCTGGTATTTTCTTCCATCATATAAACATTGGTTCATTTTGAAGAGTGAGTTTTGTGCTTACATCACTTGCACCCTATGGTATGGGTTAGCATACAGCTTGCTTAACTAAAAGGAGCCATGTTACTGACTCAGTTTGTTAACCTAACAGTAAATATTCATTGCTGGGTTCATTTCCTGATGTTTTTAGTGAGTTGAACAGTTTATTGCAACATGAGTACTAGAGTTGGTGCACTGTAAGAGTTGATGTGTATGGCCTCCTTGTTAGAGGAGTTGCCTTTTGGTTAAATTACTTTTCATTATTGCTGCAGAAATAGAGCCTATAATACGCCTAGTTGATTGGAAATGGTGTAGAAAATTACCCATCCGTTATTCAAGACATGGTTACTTCCAGGAAAGCACTGAAAATATTTTAGTGTCTTTCCAAGGCTATTAAGTTAATCTTCTTAAAAGCAATAAATTAACAAATTTTTACACAAATTTCTACAGAAAACGAAAGTGAAGTGACATTTTGTACATCTTGTCATTTGAGTAATGAATGATCAAAAATCTGGGGGTTTTTCCACTTCCTTTTGAAGTTTTCTCTGAAATTGAGTGTGTGTTTTTCCCCTCCCATGACAATACTCTCACTTACCTGAAACAGTCATACTTCCTTTTTACTTGTAACTTCTGGTCTGTAGTAGACAGTATGTCTTCATTAAAAGAAGTCACTTTAAAGTTTGCATTCATTAGTTTTGCAGCATAACCTTTAATTGTTGTTACAAATATGGAGGAAGTCCGTGTTCCCACAGGCAAAAATATAGGAAGCTTTTAACTTTGTGTGACTGATGATTTCCTTTCTTTACAGCCAACTGAAGTATACTTTTCTTATATTTGTAGGCATTCAACACCTTTATTGATGATATATTTGCTTTTATCATCACTATGCCAACATCTCATAGGCTGGCGTGCTTTAGAGATGATGTTGTGTTCCTGGTCTATCTCTACCAAAGATGGTATGACTTCCTTTAATATTTGTTACAGTTTTTACAATGCTATAGATGGTTACAGTCATGTTGCTATAAAGAGCTGTAGGTTGGGACAGACTTGGAGCAGAAGTTTTATACTATAATAATGTCTAGTATAGTATGGGCCGGATAATGTTAGTTATGTATGTGCCTAGTGAAGGGAATGGTGAGCAGGGCACCCTGTAAAGGAGATCTCAATACAAATAAGAGGAACTAAACCATTTTCCCATAACTGACACAAATCCTGGACATGATCTGGAGTAGTAAAAAAATTCCTCTTCTCACAGTACTCAGAATTTTTGTCAGTTACCCCTTTTCTTCCCCACAACATCCTTCTTTTCACCAGATTTGGAAGTCACAAATCCTCCCACCCCCCAAAAAAAACAATACAAAAGAAAAAACAAGCAAAAACTACAAAAATAAAAAACACAGAAACCAAACAAAAAAATCCCCACAAATCAAATGTGAGACATAAATACCTGAAGTTAGGGAAAGGAGAGAAATTCCTCAGCTTGTATTCACCTTAGCAGTTCTGGGCTTCTGACCCTTACTGAGAGCCACATTTCCATATGCTCATTGTCTGAGGCATGTTCTCCAAGGTTCTCTGCAGGGCAGTAGTGAAGGGTGTTGTGTGATAGGGCCCTGCTCTGCCTTTCTATTTACCTGGCTTGCAAAAACAAGTTATCAGGTTCTCTTGTAAGTTGAGTACCTGTCGAGTTTCAGATTCTTTAAGTAACTAAAATCAGATAGGGAAGAAAGCTATATGCACTACTTATGAAATACTGTTCATAGTGGAGTTACAGAAAGTGTATTTTTGTTCCCAAGAATAAGAATTTTTGTTTATTGTTATTTTTTTGTAGAAATTAAGTAGTCAGCAGCTTCTAATGGGGGCTGGGCACTGGTTTCAAGTTTGAGAGGTGTCCTGGATTGCTTGAGAAAAGAGTCCAGCCAATCTTTAAGGGAGCTAATACATCTCTTAAGCGGTTCTGTTATGAGACAACTGGTTGAGTCATATTGTGACAAAGCTGATATGTCTGTACAAATTTTTAAAGATGTTGGGGTTTGCCACAAATGGGAATAGAGAATATGATGACAAAGAAATTTACTTTTAAAACTAAGCATCATACAACTACTTAATTCCTTCAGATAGGAGGCTGTAATGTAACTAAAAGATTTGGGTTTTTTTCTGCCAGGCTTTATCCTGTGGATAAGAGCAGAGTAAATGAGTATGGAGAATCTTATGAAGAAAAGTTAAAAAAAAAAGCTCATAGAGAATAACTAAGAACTGAAGAAAATTCTGACCCCTGGACTCTTCCTCGCTCTGTGTATTACCTGGTCTTAAGGAAGGAAAAACTTATTTAATAAGAGTATTTTTAAAGCTTATGACAGAACTACGTGGACAATACATCTTCTATATTGCCAAAATCTAGTTTTGATACCCTCCTCTTTCAAGACCATCTTCGTCCTCACAAGGTCTACAGTCTGCCAGATGACATTATATAAACTTCCTGCATTTCAGCTTCTCTTCAGTGAAAACCTAAGCATCCTGACCATTGTAATTAAGATCCAAATCTCTGTTTTTAAGACAATTCACAAACTGAAACTGTGGTGCCTGTGCCACTAGGCTAAGAAAACTGAAAAAACAAGACACTGTGTTACAGCAGAATCAAGGTTTATTGCCAAACTGGGGGCTGTCAAAAATAAAAGGTATAATATTGGACTATATTCTACTTAGAAATCATTCTCATTTGATAATGGACATAATGGAAATTGTAGAAATTGTGAATTCCTAGCTAAAAATAATATATTGTTGGAAATATAGGATAAGGTAGATGGCATTGTTAAACTTCAAATTCTGCCACATTCTTGGCCTATAATATGGCAGAGGGTTTCAGTTTTTTTAAAGTGAATGAAGGTGTGAAAAAACTGTAACATGATTTCTTTCAATGTGTATGTGAGTTTATAGAAATCCTTCTGCGTTGTTGACAAACCTGATTTCTTGGCATAGTAGGTATTCATGTAATGCAAATCATTGTTATGTGCTGGGAAAGTCTCTTCACGCTTCTTAAATTCTTCATCATTTGGTACCATGGTGACCTACTAGGCCGATTCTGTCATGATTCAAAGGGAATAATTCCTCAGTCTTTTCCTCTCTCCCTCCCTGCCCCATCCTATTTTTTAGATGAAACACACATCATTCAAATAGAATTATTTTGCTCAAGTACAGGTTCAACAAACTACATGATACAGAGGGAAAAAACAGCCTGGTAAAGAACAATTCATACCTTTTAGTTTAAAATCTGTATTCCATGAGAATGAAATTCATTAAGGGAGTTACTTTGATCTGTTTCTTTCAAATTTGTAAAAAATAATCAGGTTGAATTATTATGCCAAAATACAAACTCCACAGCTATATCTGGAAACCACTTATAAAAATGATTAGAAAAAGTTTTTAAATCTTCAAAGATTTTTAAGAGCAAGTTTCTTAGTAACATTAACATTAAGGAAAATACAGCATGCATTCCTTTCAACAGCAAATAAAATACCATTTAAAAAATCCAAATGGCAGAATTCTAATTTCCAATTCTAGTTTTGCTTTGGTCAGTAAGTTTACAAGTAAACCATAATGATTCTTAAGTTTATTAAATTGCATGCTGTTTGTGCAAGGCTGTTTAACTTCAATTTGTCATTAATTGAAAATATTCAAACAGGTCAGCTCCTGTGGTCTGTAACTACTTTGTGAAGTAGATTTTATCCAGTTCTGGTACTGCAAAAATCTGAATGTATAAATATTTGGGTCCTAAAAAGATAAAGAAGTTTGCTTGACTTTTGTGTTTTGCTACAGACTACAGCCTTTCCTGTACTGAAGTCCTCCTTACACACTGATGGCAATGGCAAGGAGTCTTGAATATTTATCTCCTGTTAATGCTAAAGTCTCTTTATGCTGTTAATTGTAACTGCAGATTATAGACTGTAGCATTAAACACACCTAAGCAAGTCTATGCAAAACCAGGGCTGCATTTGCTGTATCTTGTACCTGTTTTGAATTTGTTTGAAGTGAGCTCTTTACTGTTAAGCAAACTAATATTTCACAATAAGTTAAATGTGTGTGAAAAGTTTTTCTGATATAAAGACTGCTTATAGCACGTTCCCTTTTTGTGCCATTTCAAAACAACCAAGTCATTGGCTCTTCTAGAGTAGCTTCTCAAAGTCCAGAATACCTTGTTTGAGTATTTCTGATGTTTAATGGCTTATTTTTGTAACACAGCTGTTGAAAAATCTCTCTTGCACCTTTACATACTGTGAGTTTCCTGGTCTTCTGTCTTGCATTTCTTGACACTGACCTCATGATATTCTATAAATAGTCATAAAAGCATATAAAATTAGAACATTTTAAGTCTTTAAGATGAGCAAGACTTTCCTGTTCAAGTCATTGTTTTATGCATTCCATTTCCAAATAAAAGACTTGGCATACAGGATAAAGAGTTACCTTTTGTTACTGAAAAGAAAGGTGGTAAAAAAACTGTAAGTAGTAACTTTGGGGATACAAAATTATGTATTAACTAATAATATATTAACTTTCTAGTTGTGGTAATGACGTCAGCTAAAAATGTGGTTCTGTACGTGAACCAGCTCATGCTGGATAATCCATATTTTAGAATCTGTTTAAGTGTCCAAGAGTAACATAAAAACTTCCTCACTTCTAATGGGATTTACTGTTGTAAGCAACTAGGTGACCATCTCACATTCTCATTTTCATTAGGCTTGTAATGGCTTTGGAAATTATAAGATTACTGTGATTTGGGGTTGGGGCTGTTTTAGAATTAATTCAGAAAACCATCATATGCTTCTGTAAGCTGCTCTTGCCCAGGATTTAGCACTGCAGTCCTGCTTCTCTAAGGACATAAGTGACAAAAGGCAGCTGGCTGGATTCTGTGGGTGTAGATGGCCCATGGTGCAGTGCCTCCAAGCTGTGACAGAGACTGCACTCCATTCCTGCACAGCTCTTCACTTCCATACCCTGCTACTTCCTGCTCATCATTTCCTGCTGATCTTCTCCAAGAGGTGACCTTCAACCCTTTGGACTTTTTCCCCAGGAGCCACAGGACAAATGGATTTACAAAACAGCAGCAGCACAGGCAGGTTTTTCTTACCAGCAGAGCTCAAGAAGTCTGTTCTGCTGTGCTTCTGTCCCTCTGGACCTGCAGCCTCTGCACCATGTTCCCTTGGAGTGTCATGTTCCCTTTTAACATGACACTCCAGTAACTCAGCTACAGCACATACAGCTCAGCAACAGAAGCATTAAGACACAAAATTCTGTAGTTTGTCTGCAAACACCACGCTTTCCAGTTTTTTTTCCATCAGAAGATAAATCTCATCTCAAAGAAGTAAAATGTGGCAATTTATTGGTAATACCCTTTATGTTACAACTTAGAGCTTTTCCTTATAATACAATCTAAAAGAGGTGAGAAGGGACTTCAGAAGGCTGCCCACTACCAGCACAGCCTCTTACCCCTCTTATAACACTAATTATGCTTTCCTGATAGTCCCTTGTAAAGCCCTCTGAGTAAATAAATCTAACAATAGGTATTGAGAAATGGAGCCAGAAAGATCCCAGCCTTCCCAGATACCCAGTGACGGTCTCTGACTGTTCCCCATCTCCCACTAAGAGAAATTTGGCCCTCTGTTAGGATTGATGCACTTTCCCAGTGGTCATAGAAATACAGAAAAAAGACATTAAGCTCTTAGAGAGCATCAAAGGAGAAGAACAAGGATGGTGAAGGGACTGTAGAGAAAGGTTCATGAGGAGCAGCTTGAGGTCACTTGGTCTGTTCATTCTGGAGAAAAGGAGACTGAGGGGAGACTTTATTGCAGTCCAAAACTTCCTTGTGAAGGGGAAGCAAAGGGGAAGATTCTGATCACTTCACTCTCATGACCACTGACAAGAGTTGAGTAAACAGCACGAAGCTGAGTCGGGAGGTTTAGACTAGGATTTTATTAGGAAAAAGTGTTTCATCCAAAGGATGGCTGGGCAAGGGAACAGGCTCCCCAGGGAAGTGGTCACAGCACCAGCCTAACAGAGTTAAAGATGTGTTTGGACAATGCTCTAGACAAGTCTTAGGAATGGGGCTGGGTAGAGCCAGGAGTTGGCTTTGATCATCCAGATGGGTCCCTTCCAACTCAACATATTCTATTTAAGAATTTTCTCTTAGTATAAGGGAAGAACTGTGATGTCTCCTTTTTAAGGATATCTGGAGCTAATCCGTTTGCTTCAGCTATTTCTTTAAGCTATTCTATATCTTACCACTCTTTTTAATGGGTCCCTAAAAATCCTGGTTTGATTTTCATTTTTTTAATTATTATTTTTAGAATTCCCCCTTCCTTCATCAGAAAGAACAAAATAGATTCAAAAGGCACTTTTAACACTGGAACATTGTGGCTCACACCTGCCTATGTTTGGTCAAAAGAGTAGGATAGCTTTTCCTCTGGTGCCTCCAGCTTTCTGTTTAGTGGTACTCTGTCCTTTTAGTCCTTGCCATATGGTACCCATAAAATGTCTTGGAAGCTGTTTTGAGTATATGTATGTATTTGGGTATAGTTGCCTCTCAGTTTCTGTCCCCTGAAGTTCTTTATTTTCATCTCCAGCTCCACAATCCAAATTTAGAGAGAGCTCTGATGGTTTCTTTTACGATGATTTGTCCTCCTATTTCTTGCACACCTGCAAAGACACATGGACTATCTTTCTCTTATTTTGGACTTTGAAAAGTTGATTCTGAACATTTTTACCAGGCATTATTTGCCTATAGCAGTCTCTAGCCCAAGGTTAGTCTGTGTCAAGCAGCCTAAAGGTGGGTGTTTCATTGGTGTGGTTCATCTGCGTGCTTTGGTCCTGTTAATCACAAGCCGAACATAACCAGGGAGCAACTGGGAATGAAAAATGCCAGTTTGCTCACTCATGAGATATTAAAGAAGAGGGGATTAGAACAGGCTGCAGGTCAGTGAATAAAATAAAGTTTTAAAAAGTTAAGAAAAAATGAGGAAAATAAAACCCAAAGAAGGAAAATTATGCAAATTTAAGCAATTACACCACCAACCAACTGATGCCTAGCCTCTCCCTGTGCACCTTCTCCCCCCACCCCCCAATCTCTCCTCAGCTTTTTATGCTGAGCGTGACACCATATGGTATGGAATACCCCTTGGGTCAGTTGGGGTCAGCTTTCCCAGCTGTGTCATCTCCCAGATTCCTATGCACCTCCAGCCTCCTCACTGGTGGAGTGTTGAAGTGAGCAGAAAAGGCTCTGACACTGTAAACATTGCTCAGCAGTAAAAAAAATCTCTGTGTTATCAAGACTCTTCTAGCACAAGTTCAAAACTGTAACTGTAATAGCCCTGTAAAAACTAGTTTGAAGATATTTAACTCTACCCCAGCCAAAACCAGCACATGGAAAATTAATTTCCCCTCAGACTCACTAGTACTGAAAGGCATCCTGAAATCTGAGGAGGAGCAAAGTGGGATGAACTTGGGTGTGGCTGGCTGCCAGCCAAGAGTCTGAGATAAGGGTCAAAGAGCTTGGGGAGGAAATACTGGAACTGATGTGTGAAAAGCAGCACTGAACATTTATTAAACAGAATAGAAAAGTTCAGTGTTTGATGGGCACAAATGTGATGTCTGAGTCAATTAAGACCTGACTTCGAGGAGGCAAATGGAGGAAAGGAAGGGCTGTTTTAAGGAGTAATAGGGCAAGTAGGGAGAAGCTGAATCAAACAGTAAGGTGTTAGTAGAGTGATGCCATTCAGGGACCATCACACAGTGTGAGAGCTACACAGCGGCCTGGAAAAAGCATTTAAGAGGTGAAGGGACCACTGTGGCTCTGAGGGAGCATCCCAATCCAGAGGATTGTGGTGGACAGACATGGGAAGAGCCAGACCTGTGTAAGCCTGGTAACTGTGATAGTACTGCTGAAAAGGGCTTGTTTCCCCATACCACATGCCCTCTGTGCAGGGCGAGCCAGAGAACCAAATCACATCTCTGTTCACCAAGACCACTGTAAAGAAAACAAAAACTGCAGATGCAAGCCAACAGAGAAGAGAACAAGTCACTATCACAACAGTCTTCATTCCACAGCAGATAAAAGCCATGACATGTGACAGATGCTCTCAAAAGGGATTACACTGAGCAGCTGGTTAGGCTGAAGAGATGGCCTTGATTAAAGGACATCACTGTATCACCTGTCTCAAGCAGATCTTCAGGCAATGTGGCACCAAGGTCATAACCAACATAGTTATAATATAAATAACCATAGTTAGTGATGACTCAGACTGATGGGCCAAAAAGGGGTCTTACTCTGACAAATTGTACTGGTTCTGGCAAGGACAGAGTTACCTTTCTTCAAAGCAGTCTGTTTGTGCTCTTCTTTGGGTCTGTGACTAACAGACAACACACCCACATCTTGATATTGCTAAGCAGCACTTGGAACAGGATTTCTTTTTTCCCACTCTGCCTCCAACATGAGCAGACTAGGGTGGGCAAGAAACTGGGAGTGGATACAGCTGGGACAACTGACCTGAACTGACCAAAGGAATGTCCCTTTGTATCCTATAATGCCATCCTCCAGCAAATGTAATGTTGACTCCTCCAGTGTGCCATAGTTATCCACATGTCCACTAAATCCATTCTCTACTACAGAGTTAGTCAACTTTCATAACTGAGTCTTCAGATTTACTGCTAGGTAGTAAATCCCCATTATATCCTTCAGGATTCTTGATGTCAGGTAATGTATTTACATAGCCTGTGATACAGAAAGTTTCTGTCTTGACATGGGGAATCCCCGAGTTCCTTTAAACTCACTGGTACTTACCATCTAATTATAGAGACTCACCGATTTTTGTATTTTTTATCTCTTTCTTGAACAACATAATTCACAGTACTTTGACCTTGAGGCTGTTCACGCTGTGTGTGAAGATTTTACACAAGAGCCTCCCTGAAATTCCTCAGTATTATCACAGTTCTCCTAAGTGTTCCTTCTCTATTTTTGCATTATAGACTTCCTGGCAAGCTGTTCCACTTCTGATGTTTCATGTTTCTTTAAACTTTGAGAAGTTATTAATCAAAGTAATCTGATATTGGTTTTTTTTCACTTTTCTATTTGAACACAGCTTCAGGTTTTTGAAAGATGCCTTACTTCATCTTGTGACATTTTTTCTAAGAGTTTCCTTTAGCCTTCTCAAATGGAGCTTTGAAAACAGAGGCACATTTGCAGAAAGCTTGCCTCTTTAAATGGCCATTACTTAAGCTGGACCCAAACATAACATCCCATTTCCTTTGACTTTGTTGCTTGACCATAAAAACACTGTTTTATATTTATCATTCCACTATCATAATCCATTCCCAGGGTAACCCCTTTTCACAGAAATTGGTTGTAAAGCAGGATGTGGATAAGGTTAAATATGGCTTGAAGCAAATTTTGTTGAGAACTGTGGCCCCATTATTTGTCCAGATCAGGGTTCTCAGTAAAAGACTGATATTGTAGTGAGCACAGAGAAGTTTCCACTAAGGGTCACTAAAGTAATTAGGGAGTGGGACAATCTCACATACAAGGAGATTGTGAGGCAGCTGGAGAAAAGGCTCAGTGGGGATTATATCAAAGGATTGTTTAGCCCAAGGAGGAAAGGTTCAGTGGGGATCATATGAAAGTGAATAAATACAAGATGGGTCCAAATTCTTCTTAATAGTATCCAATATCAGGATAAGAGGCAGTGGGCACAAATTTAAATAGAAGAAATCCCATTTAAATATGATTTTTTTTTTAAAGTGTGATAAAGCACTGGAGCAGGTTGCCCAGTGAGGTTATAGAGTCTCTATGTTTGAGGGTATTAAAGCCTGATTTGACAGGGCACTTGGCAATCTGCTCTAAGTGACCCTGCTTTGAGCAGCTGAGTCGACTAGATGCCTCTATAGAGCTCTTTCAGCCTCAGCTATTCTATGTCTCTGTGATTCTATTTTCCTTATTCATTCTGCCACCCCTCCAGAAAAGACCCCAAAAGCCAAAAAAATCAACCTCTTTCTCCATGTTACTTCATTCCACCTCTCCCTCCTGAATTCTCCCCCCAGCCCAATGGTAGACACAGAAAAACATGGGGTACCAGTGAAAAGAAAGAGGAAAGAGCCCCCCTTAGCTTGGCTGCAGCAGCCCTCTCCCCCTCCACCACTGCTGTGGTTATTGCAACCAAGCAGGCATCAGGAAGAGGCACAGGCTGGGACCTGACAGCAGTTGCTGGAGATTAATGTCCTTTTTCTTTTTTTTCCTCTTACTTTCTTCCTGAACATGCTTCTCACAGGAAATGGTGAAGTTTATGTTTGCCACAGGCAACATTCTACCTTAAGGGTGCTGTCACCTTTGGAGCAACACAGATATGGGGGGAAATACATGTCAAGTAGATCCTTCAGAGGTCAGACCAAGGGCATCAGCTTTATCACTACCCTAGGTGCAGATGCTGATGGTTTCAGGCTGTTTACAAATCCCCTGCCCCTCAGTGTGCAGTGGCAGTGCAGTATTTCAGTTAGAGCCTCACTGAGGTCCCATGAAACCTGGTGTTATTTCTCTGCCTCCCTTGGGAATGCCAGCTGGTGCCTGTCTCTGTTGAGGGCTAAAAGAGTCTGGCAAGGTCACAAGGTGCCAGGGAGTTGACTCCTCAGCCATGCTGATGTTAGGAGATGAGCTGCTTTGCTCCCAGGAAGAAATTAATTGTTTTAGTAGGAAAGGAGGCCAGTCCTCCATGAGCATTGGGATGCTGACCTCACTCCCTAGTCTGTAAAGACTTCACTAGAGGAAGGGAAGGTACACATTGCTCTGTCTCTGCAGACCCACAACTTCTAGACGTCTGTCCCTGCCAGGTGAGAATTACTCACTGCATGGCACCACTTCAGCCAGGGACAAGACTGTCCATGACCACAGGAACACTAACATCTCCCTTCACCTATTGACGCACCTGAAAAAATAACCTTCTCTACAATGGGATCTGTTGGATGGTTCCTCTCAAAGATGAGGTACTCTCTAATCTTTGGGAAGGAGAGAGCTCTGTTATATTTCTGCTATATACTCACAGCAATCTAACTATGAAGCCTGGGTAGAAGACAGTCAGCCACCTCACCCTCGGTGAGGTGCTAACTCCATCTTGCCCAAGCATTTACGCAAAAGTCCTGAGTTTGTTGAATTTATGCGATGTGTCATGCCACATTTTCTTGCATAGGTTTTTGGAAATTCAAGTAGCATATATCAACCAGTTGACCAGATAATTTTCATGTATTTCCAACACTTGGCAGAAGTCAAAGGCAGGACTCCTTATGGAAGCAATGTTGGCTGAGCAATTTCTATTTCTCCCAGCATCCCTTAATTCTGTTATTGCACAGATATTTCACATATATTGTCCTTGCCCATGGCAAGGGGGTTGAAACTAGACGACCTTTGAAGTCCCTTCCAACGCAAACCGTGCTATAATTCTGTGATTTCTACTCATTCACCTGGAAGACACACAGGGTCTAGAGACCTGCACTTCCCCAGGGCTCTACTGCAATCTCTTTCACAGTCTGGCATCAAGTATTCTATCATGAAGTCGTCAGATACCAAGGTAAATTTGGAGTAGGAGGTTACACTCTACCGCAGGCGATTTGGCTTCTTCTTGCATGAATTTGATGAAAAAGTGCAGGGTGAACTACTTCGGTATTTGTAGGGTTTAGTGTGTTCATCTCCACCATAATCTCTCCTACAGTTGCTCTTATTTGCGATAGATCCTCAATGGAGTGCTGATCCTGAGGGGAAAAAAGCGTTCTCGTAGAGGACTCCTGCCGCGGTGCCCCCGCCGGCGGAGCTGGACAGCGGCCTCCGGCCCCGCCCCGCCCGCCCCGGCCCGCCCGCCGCTGCTCCGCGGCCACGCGGGGGGCACCGGTGCGCCGCACCAGCGCCGCATTTTTAAAAGGATGCTGTGGCCGGCTCCTTTTCCTCCCGCCTCACCGGTTAATGCTTTTATTTATTTATTAATTCATCGCTGAGCAGCTGCTCCGGGATGCCCGGTGGGCGAGCGGCGCGGTCGGAGGGGCGCCGCGGCTGCGCCAGGTGGACCCGTGCCCTCTTTGGCCGCAACATGGCGGGCAGGGAGTCCTTCACGGCCGTGCTGTCCGCTCTGCGCCGCTGCTACGCTGAGGCCTTCCCGCTGGAGACCTTCGTCCGGCGGCTGGGGGACGGCGGCGCCGGGGACGCCGAGGTGCTGCGGGCCGACGACGCCCCCGGCTACCGCAACTTCGTGGGGCAGTGCCTCGTGTGCGTGCCCCGCGGCGCCCGCGCCATCCCGCGGCCCTTCACCTTCCAGCAGGTAGGAAGGGGCCGGGGGCGAGAGCCCTGTCGGGGCTTCCCTGGGACGGCGCTTCCTGCGCTCCGTGCGGGCGCGGCGGCGGCGCGGCGGCCCTTGGCCCTTGGCGGCTGCTGCCGGGCGGGCCCGGCCGGCTCCCACGGCCGTCCGCCGCTCCATCCTGCCGCAGGGCCAGCGGGGAGCGGTGGGAATCACTGCCTGCCTCTCGTTGGGGATGGGAGAGCAAGGCCCAGGTGCGGGCGTAGAGCGGGCGGATAGCGCTGCAGGCTGCGTGCCTGGGGCTCCCGGACTCCCTGCCTGCCCATGTGGGTAGGGGTGAACAAGCCGAAGGTGGCCGGGGAGCGACTGGGGATAGAGAGTGCCCCAGTCTTGAGAGATTAAAGAAGAAGCGGGTAGAACGGGCTGCAGGTCGATGTGTGAGCGGAGGAAAAGCTTCTCAGAGGGGGAAGACCGCTTTTTTCTAGCGCCATATGAGCCAAACTGTGCTGTGGTAGGAAACAGATGTGGCAAACCCAGGACAACTTGTTGAATGGGTTTTGGAATTGTGTGCCGAGTCGTTCCGTTGAATTTTCCTTTACATAAAAGGAAATGGAGGCCTCAAGAAAATTAGCGTTAGTTCCCTGGAGGTTGGAGCCTGCGCGAGCACGTATGCGTGCCTGCAAATGTGGATCTGCGAACACGGATTCACTGGAGCCAGTGGAGTCTGAGCTGCTGAGGGACTCAACGGGAATAATGCAGGGCGTTTCCTGGGCATAAAAGCCAGGATCAAAAGGGCAGATGTTAAAAAGACTTCCTTCAAGTCGTCAGCTTACGTTGCTACATGTGAACATCTTGCATTACGCTTGGAAAATCTTAATTTTTGAGTATGATGGTTGTGAATAATGAATGCTGCTTTGAAAACTGGTGTCTAGGGCTGTGTATCCTTGCATGTGTTTTTTATTTAAAGGGTATATTGTGTTTATGGAGGAGTAACTGAGAAAAGCTAATTTTCTTTTTTCTTTGTTTCTGCAGTTATCTAGTCAGAGTGAGGTCACCGCAAGAGTCGTTCAGAGATTGTGTGAGAAAAAGAAGAAGAATGTCCTCGCATATGGCTACTCCTTACCGGATGAGAACAGTTCTCAATTCCCAGTCATGCCACTTTCAAAGATACACAGCTACCTACCCAATACTGTCACAGAAACTCTTTGTATCAGCGGCTTCTGGGAGACACTGTTGAGCCGGATAGGGGATGATGTGATGATGTATTTATTGGAACACTGTGCAGTCTTTATGCTGGTTCCCCCTAGTAATTGTTACCAAGTTTGTGGGCAACCAATTTATGAACTTATTTCACGTAGTGTAGACTCATCCTTGGTATTTGTTAGACAAAGGTTCTCAAAGTATAAACGTACTAGCCTGCTTAAATATATGCGAAAAAGGCTTACGTTTCATAGAAATTATCTTTTAAAGTCATACAGACAAAGATGTGAAGTTACTGTCTCCAGAATGAGAAATGAAAGAAAGAACAAGAGACAAAGCTTAGTGCCCACTGACCAGTGTTCTGCAAAAGCTGTTTCTAAAGCAAGCAAACAGATCAGAGTGGTTACTGAAGATCAGGAAAAACAGAGTAGCTCCAGTTCATGTGTTTCAGCCATAGCTCCATCTCTAAAAAGGAAGATTCATAGAGAACAATCTGAAATTCCAGCCAAGAGGGCAAAATTAGGGGAGAAAGTGAGAGAGAAAAAGGTGTGTAGTCTTCTTCCTGGAGTAAACCAAAGTAGTTCCGAGAGATCTGAAACTGGGTATGTAGCACCACGTTCTGAAAGTGTCATTAAAACCCCCCGTATTTCTGAAAGAAGTGACAGTGCTGTGTCTGGTCCTTCTTTAGTTCACACATCTCGTGGCAGGAGAAAGTTTGTGGCAGGCTCTCTTCTGCAGAGATTTCAGAATAACAAACCTTTAGAGTCCAACATTAAACTGCAAGCAGAATCCAGTAGGAAAGGAATAGAGATTCATACGTATGAATCTCAGTTGGCTTCAGGACAAACCAAACCTGTGGAGGGTACTTCAAAATGCAGAGAGCAGGAAAGTCCCCAACCTCCTTTATCAAAGAAGTTACCAAATAGACTCCTGAGTTCTGCAGCATACATTGGGAGGAAGTCTCTTCTCTATTCTTGCAGGAGTTTCCAAGAATGTTTTCCTAAATCATTTGTATTGAATCGCTTGCAGGGCTCTGAGGCAGGTGGAAGACGGCTTATAGAAGCTATATTCTTAAACCAAAATCAGGTGCAGCAAAGGCATAACCAAAGTCTGCCAAAATGCAAGCGGAGGAAGAAGACGTTGCCCAAACGCTACCGGCAAATGAGGCGTACATTTCAGGAGCTGCTAAACAACCACGGAAAATGTGCTTACGTAGCTCTCTTGAGAAAAAATTGCCCCGTTTGGATATCTGAAATCATTATGAAAAAAATCAAGCTGTCTTGTCAGGCAGCCTTGCCTGGGGAAGCAGAGGTTCAGAAGCAAGCAGAACAGTTTGGGAAAGAGCCTGCTAAGTGTGTGACAAGCAGCCGACGTGAATCTGGTCACACTGATGTGCCAGACAACTTAGGTGCTCCCCTCTCAGAATCTGTGCATGGGGAGTTGCCGCCGAGTGAGGAGCAAAACCCGCGAGAGGCACGTGATTCAGCCCTCATGGAGCTCCTCAAGCAGCACAGCAGCCACTGGCAGGTGTACATGTTTGTGAGGGATTGCCTGGAGAAGGTCATTCCTGATGAGCTTTGGGGTTCAAACCACAACAAGTGCCGGTTTCTAAAAAATGTCAAAGTGTTCATTTCCAGGGGGAGGTTTGCTAAGGTTTCATTGCGGGAGTTGATGTGGAAGATGAGAGTGAATGACTGCATGTGGCTTCGTCTAGGCAAAGGTACTTCTTATATTAAAGAACTTAGTGGTGGGGCTGTCAGATAATTGGTGTTTATGGTTAAGGTGGGAAGGGGAGGATATTGAATCTGGACTCAGAATTGCTGAGTTCATTGGTAAGAACCATAGCTGAGAGAGCAAACCTGGTAGTGTTTGTAACTGATGGTGGAGGGACACTTAAGCTTGTCTTCCTTCCAAAACTTGTTTGCATTCATGCTGTTTGTGTTTAATAGAGTGATGTTTTGATAAACATGAATTCAGAACCTAGACTAAACAAAAACCAAAACTCTTTCCCATCCACTCCTACTATCCAAATTGCAGTAACTCAGAAAATCCATTGAAGTGTAACCTAAGCACGTAAGGAATAAACACTGCCTGTTTGTTACTGTAGGAGTTCAGAAAGAACTAAAAGCAAATCAATGCACTTGCAGTGGCATGGGTTCCTCTGCTATGGGAGTGAAAAAAAACCAGGGTTTTTTACTCCCTCACATCAACCCTGTGAGAAAGATATGAGACCCATTCAGTACAGGGATTGCCTACTATAGAATCACAGAATGGTTTGAATTTGAAGTGGCTTTAAAGATCTAGTTCCAACCTTCCTGCCATGTGCAGGAACACCATCCACTAGACCAGGTTGTTCAGAACCCCGTTCAGCCTGTCCTTGAATCTTCCAGGGCAGGGACATGCACAACCTCTCTGGGCAATCTGTTCCAGTTCCTTACCACCCTCACCCTAACATGTAATCTAAACCTACTTTTTTTTCAGTTTAAAACCTTTCCCCCTTCTCCTATCATTACATGTCTATGTGAAAAGGGCTCTCATCATCTGTCACCTTTTTTAGAGCCCTTCTCTAGGATTGAGAGACTTACTGAGCGCTCCTTCAGCCTGGCTAATTGGTGGTACAGAAGTCCCCAGGCTGAGTGGTCCCTGATTAAAAAGCTCTCATGAGGGCAACAGCTGATTGCTCCAATTTGTGTATGAACCCATTTCTCTTCAATCCTCTTTTCAAATGACTGGTCAATCTTTATTTCCTTGAGTTTCTTCTTCAGACTCTATCCCAGGATTTAGATCCAGGCTGAAGCCATTGTTCTGGGCTTGATTGCTGTAGGATCTAGTGCATATTTTAATTTTTCTGTGCTTGTGTTCTTCATCTATTGCAATATGGATTGCACTCCCTTAACTGGTATGCTTACAGTGTTTATTCTTACCTGGCATTGTACTTGGATCCTACAGTAATATGAACTGAAAATGGTATTCTTTTGTTAAAAGGTGCAGTAAGTTTTGAAGCTGTTACAGGTTCTTTCTAGTGTAGGAGGAAAATAAAAAGTGATGTTTGGGAACTGATGTCAAAAGTAAGGGAGGTTACACTTCATAAGAAACTCTTAATTCTAGGAAACATTTCTTTATTCAGATACTGTGATTCAAAAGCATGCTTTCCAAAATGCTGAGGAGTTAAATATTTTAAAAGGCTTTATTGTAAAATATGTGTGTGATTCATAGTAATTTGGAACATCTGGTCTTTGAAAAATGTAATGCCCTCTTCTCTGGTCATATTCCAGGCAAAGTAAGATATAGGCTTATTTTTATTTTCATGGAAGTACTCTCAAGTGCTTGGTGTTTAAACATCCTTGGAATTGCTTTGCTGCACTGTAGGTGTTTTTTTCCTCCAAAAGTAGTAGTGGTTTCTTGACAATTTCCTGAATTGTAGTCATTGTTTACATCTGTTGTCAGTAGCTTAGAAAAGAAATCATTTATTTCCAGGAGAGCTACCTATCAGCATATTGATTCAACTTGCATATTACAACTGCATATTGCAGCTCTTCAGTTAGAGGATTTTCCAGCAGTGAAATTTTTCCCTGATTTTAACTGGCTTCTGTTGAAGTAGTGCTAGTCTTTTTTTAAGTGCTGTAAATACATGAAAATGTTTCTGCCCTGGAGCATGCAAAAATGAAATAGAGTCAAAAACTGAAAATTTATTTCCATTTTATAAATTCTACTGTCAGGTCTGTTGCATCAAAATTAAACTTTTTTAACACATTCTTGCCATGACCATGACTTGTGTTAAGCAGCTAAACCAATATTTCTGTGTAGTTTCTTTAAAATGCTGTTGCATTTGGGCTAAATTAAACTCTTTAAATGTAATTAGAAAAAATATTATTGGAAGTTGGCTAAAACATCAGTATTGTAGCCCAGAGCCTTATTCCCTGTTTATCTGTATTTAGACATAATTACAGATCTATGTGACCTTAAATTCAGCAGTAGTTAGGAATGTTGTAGGTTCATAATTGTTATCCTATCTAAATGTTGGAAATACTGATAGACTTTGGGTGATTTATATTTTTTCTTTGTTTTTCTTTGACTGCAACAAAAAGTTTTATATAGGATGTCTGAAATAAAGTCTAACACTATAATTAGTTAATTTTCATGTAATTGGGAAATCTGAATATCATTCTTATCCCCAAATCATCCCAGTTTACTTTTGTTAATTTTTACAGTATACCTATATTAGTTTCAGTCTTTTGCTTCTTTTTTCTTAAAGTTTTATATTATTGTAGACTTGTTTCTTTTTATTTGACCTCTTTTTTAATGCCTTTGTGCATTAAAAATCTTGCACAATTGATGTCAGGGTAAGAAAGTAAGTCTTTGGGCTACTGAGGCATGTATTTGTATCCTCTATGTCAATTTGTCACTGCAGATTATTCCTGTGTTTATGCTTTAAGCTTGGGTCAGTTGCATTATTTAATGCCCTGAAAATTTGGAGTGTAATTGTTTGTACTTACCTTTTTTCTTTCTCATGACCTCAAGCTGGGGCAAGAATGTTATTCAAGTTGTTTGTGTGTTCTGTTTCTTTACTCATGCTAAGAGTTGATAGTTACTATAACTACCTTTGAATTATTTATTGAAGGTGATCACTTTGTTCCTGCCGATGAACATTGTTTCCGTGAAGAACTTTTGGCCAAGTTCCTATACTGGCTGATGGGTACCTATGTTCTTGAGTTGCTCAGATCATTTTTCTATGTCACCGAGACCATGTTCCAAAAAAACATGCTCTTCTACTACCGAAAGTTTATCTGGAGCAAGTTACAGAACATTGGAATTAGGTAACACTAGAAAACTACTTAACCTTTAATGGATATGTAGAAATCGTGTGTTTTGTTGTGTAAAGATATATTTCTGCTTTAAGTTATTTCTCATTCATCTTCATTTTATTTGCTTCATTTCCCAGAGGAAAATTCAACCTGTGATTGTAGCATGCACAGTTAGTAATTTCAGAAACATTTTGTGTGAGAAAACTAATTCAAATTGAGACTTCTTCATTAGAAATCTTTGCAATAATAAAATCCAGTAGGAAGAGGATTTTGTTATAAGTCCAGTTTTTATACCTTTTAACAATGAGTAAAGCATAGTGATAAAATCCCAAAGTAACCTTTTAAAGTGAAAGTTCATTTTAAAAATACTCAATTTCCTTCAACTACTTTAATGTAGAAAAAGAAAAAACAAGGCTCTGCTGAAATGCTGTAACACTCTATTCATAAAAATCAGACAGTAGCCTAGTGGGTTTAGGGATTTTTTTCCAAAGGTTAAGAGTTTTAGAAGCCACATCTCCTTTTTTAGTATGGCTGGGATTCCATGCTGATTTTTGTGGTCTTAAAAATGCATGTATTTAAGTTAGAGCGTTATTTAAGACAAAATTTTAAACAATTAATTGACAAAATAGGAAAGGCAATTTTAATGAACGGTGTTGTGCACCATTCTCCTTAGTTCACCTCTTTCAGGTTTTCTTTATAAATTGCTGGTATCTGAGAGAGCTTTGAAACTGTGAAAAATTTGCATACTTAATGTCGTATGTTTTAGTGGCTGTTTTGTAATGGTGAACCTTTTGCTTTTGCTCTGATCTTTTGGTCCACAGCGTTATATGTGTGATTTTTTTCCCCCTCCTGCCCTGTCACTCCCTGATTTCAGCATTGATATCTCCAGTGTCACTCTTTGCATTTGTGTTTGCACTTAATTGAGTCTCAATCTTGTTTGCAGTTGTAGCAGAGAAAATGCACTTTGAATAGTAGTGGAATGTAATTTTCAGTCCCACACATTCTGTTTGTCTTGTCTTCAAACTAACAGCTGTAATGTTGCAATTAGTGTTTTATGCAGTTTCACTATACTTAAAGACTATTTTTTGGCACAAAAATACGATCAAGTGCTGACTTTCACATACTAGAGATACAATAAAAATAATAGAGGTAGTAAATAATAGATTTTTTAATGGGGTTTGTGGTTAGAAGCAATCAACTTGGGATTTAGCTCTTTTGTGTTCCCAGTTTCCCAGAAAAACTCATTGTGTAAGGTGCTTTGAGCTCAAAAGACCTTATGCTAGGGTCTTGGTTCTTCTGATTTTCTCTCCACTTATTTCCGTACCATGCAGGAAGCCCCTTCTCACCTTTTGCTTGGAAGGGCTCTGAAGTGCAGGTTATTGTAAGCTGCAGAAACATCCCACGGAACTGCTGCTGCGTGCTTGCCAAAGGCGTGTTCTAAGAACAGGATGTTTGCTTCTGGCTAGAGGAATCATAGTTTAAAAGGACTTTGAGTCTCGTTCCAACAGCTGCAGTTAAGCTTCACTGACAGGGCTTTCAGCACTGCTCTTTCACGTGTGATCTGTTACATGAGGTCTGCCACGAGTCCAGCTTCCTGCATTCATAGAGGTGGCCAACTGC
Source organism: Fringilla coelebs (assembly GCF_963513975.1). Lineage (NCBI taxonomy): Eukaryota > Metazoa > Chordata > Aves > Passeriformes > Fringillidae > Fringilla > Fringilla coelebs. Next base: position 65,467,888 of record NC_140028.1, read on the forward strand.
CAACTTCACATAGGAGGAAAGAAATTGGAATGTAGGTCTTTAGAGATACTGGGATTCAGTATCTACTGTATTTAGGACAGCCTTGTCCATTTTGAGGCTGTTCAGACACTGTCTGCTCTTAACCAACCAGGCGCTGCTGGTGAAGTAGTGCCAAAGGCTTTGAGCTGCTTCCATCTTGCCTGGAGGAGTGTCTGGTGACCTCATTTGTTACCCTGATGGATGTTCTGTGGTTCTTCTGGTTCTCCTCAGCTGGAGCTGCTCAAGGCAGTTGCTCTGAGCTGGTTCACAGGAAGGTATTGGTAGTTGCTGATTCCTGTTGAGTTCTTCTGCATCCTCCTTTGGAGGAAGAGAATGGATGGACCAGGCTGAACTGAGCAGACCTGGACCTTACTTATGAGCTTACCTTTGCATTGACTGCATTGTCAGTGGGGAGCAAATCCTCATCTTGAAGGACTGTCCTTTTGAGGAGATCATCCTAGACAGAATTTTACTCAAGGATATGGAGCAGGGTTCTGAGAGGGGCCTTGGATCTGTATATTAGCCTTGCTGTATTGGTGGAGATCAGTGTCGGCTGTCATTGTGAACAGACAACTTTGAATTAATTTTTGAAGCTATACCAAATGTCAGTCCCCAAATTAATAGCAGACTTTGCTGGGAAAAATCCAATATTTTGTGATACAGTTGCTTCAAGTTAAATAGCATGCAGAATGTAAAGTTGTGTGTTAAAAATAGTGAACAGTGTTGTGTTTTCCTAAAGCTCATGCCATCCCTGCCTTTGCCACACACAGTGGCTGCTGAGGATTAAAAACTGCAGAAGTTCTGAATGTTCCCCGTCAGACTGAGGTGAGATATCAAAAGACAGCAGGACCATCTGGTCAAGTTCCTTCAAGTTTCAGTGCTTAACAGCATTGTGAGTGCCAGTGAGAGCAGCATGCTCCAGTGGCTGCTAGATTAGCACACATTCAAAATCATCAGCCCTGCTATAAATGCCATGAAATAAGCAATGAATGTTACTGCAGGCAAAATGGCATCTCCAGCTGGCCAGAGGGAGTAGCGAAGATGTGCCAATGTCTGGCCTTTGTCTTCATTTTTAAAGGAAGCCATAGTTTTTAGTACAGTGATAGAGGTCTGTTGAGGTTTTTTTCCTTCTGGTCTTGAATGTGAGCTGTAAAGGGAGGGAGGGAAATTTGATCATTAAGTTTTTTCTGTTGAACTGGAGTGATTTTGTTTTATCCTGGTTATCTGTCTAATAGTGTAGTAAGTGTTGTGTTCAGCAAAGAATGTAATTTTATAAAGAATAGTGATCCCTCACTGTGGAAAAGCAACCATTTCTGCTTTCCTTTGGGCAGCATCTGTACCAGGAACTTAATTTGAAAATTTGAATATTAATCCTCAAAGCTCTCTTTTCAGTAGCTCAACTCACCGGCCCTGCATCCCACTATACTTTCTAGATGTCGTGCACTGTATCCCTCAGATGCCAAGAGTCCCAAGCAGACAGATCATGAGCTTGTATTTGAGTTGTATAGGCATACAAAAGAAGCATTTGTGTACCTCTCTTACCTGCATTCTTGGCTTCTTAGGTGTCTCCTAGAGCATCTTTACCAGGTTTCCACCATTCACCCACTGCCTCTTGTAATAGTGTGGCCTCCTTTTGCTAAACCAGCCTGTTGGATTGTGTGGGATGTAAAAAGTCTTCATGCAAATTTAGATCGATGTCCAGTCTTTTGTGAGGACTTGAATTGCCTCCCTTACTTCCCAGGGTAATATTACAGCCATTAGTCTGTAGGGCACATTTTGTCCATCTGAACAATACAAGCAGCGCAGGAGATTTTTCCAGGTCTTTTATGTTGCAGGCAGGGTACTTTAACTCTGCATCCTAAGTAAAAACAAGGGCTTTTACTCCACCACCATTTTCCTGATTCATTGTATGGAAAAGTATTGATTTTGATTTTTTCATGGAACTGCAAATCCTGAGGGGGGGGATCTGAGTGGAAAACACATTTCCATTAAGGTGAACTTGGGAAGCCCAGAAACTGTGACTTAGGCGCCATTGGTTCTTATTTCTTTCTGCTGTTCGCTTCAACTGGCTCATCAGAGTCCTGGATATATAAAGCCCTTATGATGTCAGTGTATCCCAGCATCTAATAAGTGGTAGATCCCCTAACTCTTAGGAGTAGAACAGTCATTACAGTTTGTATCTTCTTCCCAGGAGCTGTCCTAGAGTAGTTTTCAGAAGGTTCTTTTCAACTTTCTTAATGCCTTTCAAACTTCTGAAACCATGAGCAATATCCAACTTCCTGTTTCTTGCATAAAGGATATTTCAAAATGTTCATATGTATTCCACAAATCTGGGCTTAAATTTTAATTTGTGTTAAAAAGGGTTTTTATTTGCATTAAGCAGAAATACATGGTTTCTTTTTGTATTATATTGTCATTAAGATGCTGTGATATTGTTTTGAAATTCAGAATTTCATGTCACTTTCTGTCGAGGTTGGTATTTGTATTATCTTAGAAAAGTATTTGGCTTTAGTTATCCTAAAGACATTAAATGTTTTAGTTTTCTGCCTTTCCTGTTGCTTACACTAAGTGTATATTTGTATTTTAGAAACCATTTTGTCAAAGTACACCTACGGCCTCTGTCTTCAGAGGAGATTGAAACTATCCATAAAAAAAAATTCGTTCCTATGGCATCAAAGCTCCGGTTTATTCCAAAACCAAATGGGTTGAGACCTATAGTAAAAGTGAGCGGTGTTGTCGAACCACGAGCACTCAGCAAGGAAAGCAGAGAAAAGAAGGTTTTTATTTACTTCATTGTTTTATATGCATTTGATGTAGGTGACTAATAAATGGAGTAAACATTTTTGTTACATAAAGCTAGTTTTAACATGGTGGACTGTAGCATTCTGATCAAAATGTCTGAATGGGTCTGTTGCAGCTTAGCTTCTCCCTTTCCAATGCTTAATTACCACAAGCCTCCAGTTCCAGGATCACAAACTTCTGTTGGCAAACCTGCCTTAAGTAAATGAGCCCAGCAGAATAACATGGCTTGTAAAGTAATCCCATTTTTTTGATATGGGTGAGTCTGGCCTGTTAGGATTTGCCTTAATACTGATGGTGCGTGTTGATCTGTGAAGTTGCCTGTGGTGCCAGTGAACAGTGGTGAGCTGGGTAGGTTACAGGAGTGTCTTAGGAAGGGGAAGGAAGCTGAAACAGGCACAGTAGAGAGCTGGGAAGGAAACTGAGAGTAATTGCAGTGTGGGAACAGACAGAACACTCAGTGCACAGAATAATCTATTTAACAGGGTAGTTAGCCAGAAGGAATGGTAACAGCCCAGTTTCACCGTCTTGCCTGCCTGAATTAATTGCTTTTCCTTAAGGCTGAGTCTCATTCCCAAGATTGACTGTTCCCCAAATTGGTGAGGTGTCAACAGCTTCTTAGCACTAACTGTTCAGACCATGTGATCCCAAACCAGGTGAAAAGAGCATCGCTAAAAGTTGTTCTGAGCTGTGGAGTGTTATTTCACATAATATTGCACATTATGGTGTTTACAGAACTAATCAACCTGCATGACTTCAGTGCTGCTCTGATGTATTTGATTACCCCCACAGCTGAGTTAAGTCTTTGCTCAATTACTTGGATAAAGTACCTCGAGAGGCCCAGCTGATGGTGCAGCTGGAGTTAGTATAAAATCTCAGAGCACACCTTCTCTTTGTTGTTCTTATTGCTGTCATTATGTCCAGCAGAGAGAATGAATAATATTTAAGAAGCTATTTTCAGATCAGTAGTGGATTTATTTGCTGCCATTAATCTATTTGTCACTGTAACTATTATGCCTTGATTTCCAAGAGTCAAGTATAGGAGCAAAAACATTTTCAATAGGATTTAACTGTACCAAAAGAAAAATCTCTGAGGCTGTTTTGTTACTTTGAAGTAGTTACTGCAGTGATAGTCAGGCTTTCTTAAAGCTTCAGTTGAACAAAATAATACAGTAAATGCATCCATTTAATCTCAAACTTTATTTAAATTTGTAATCTTTGTATTGCAAAGAATTTAATGTGTTTCAGCGTAATTTAAGGTGATTCTCTTTGGTCTCTTTAGATGAATCATTACAACACTCAACTAAAAAATCTGTTTAGTGTGTTAAATTATGAACGGACTATAAACACCAGTTTTATAGGCTCTTCAGTGTTTGGGAAAGATGATATCTACAAGATATGGAAGCAGTTTGTTACAAAGATTCTTGAATCTGGTGGTGAAATTCCTCATTTCTACTGTGTAAAGGTATGTATTTTTAGTTACATATAAAAACTAGCTTTTCAAAACTAGCTTGTGCAGATACTTTTATAGCTGTATTAGCTGTAATCTGACTGCATTTTTTTTTTTTTTTCCTAAATGAATTGTTGTGCATACCTTCCAGACTCTGGTTAGTTTTTCCATGGGGGTGGTTGCTTGCTTTTTGTGGATGAGTGATCCTGCAGTAGAGCTTCCTTTGCTTGGGTGTTTTTCTGTCCATCTTTCTGTTGTGCAGGAGCTTCTGCTTCCATGTATGCACTGAATTTTTTGCAGTTACATTTAGCTGGGTATAAAAGTGGAAGAAAGATAGAAGCTCAGATAGCCTTTTGAGCCATATGAAAACCAGAAAAAAATGTTCTATGTGCTTTTAAATAAATTCAGTGTCTCTTAAAAAATTTGTTTCTTCCATCTCACTATCATTAGTTTCTGTTGAAAATTAACACATGACTTCTGGTTGGTGTCTTTCCAAGAAGTTTCTTCTCCCACTTTGAAAAAATCAGTGCTTGTGATAGCCCGTTATTAATGGAGTTTGTTCTTCATCTTCACACTTCTGTCAGTTCTGTATAGCAGGCAATATTTTGTGTTTGATTTCAATTCATAGCTTTGAACTGGGCAACGTATACTGAAATAGGTAAATCACACAGGTTTGTAGGTGTTGTAGGGGGGCTGTGTTCTCATCTCTCATATGTTACTTGTCATCCTGCCCTGAAATAACTTTCATAATTTTGTCTTATTATATTTCTAGCCAAAGGGTCAAGTCATTGACATAATTTGTCTTATAGTAATCCTAAGATTGTTGCTTCTACAGAAAGTTTTCTGATTTTACTAGGACAAGTAAAAGCAGAGGCAGGTTTCCAATACAAAAAGGAAAGGAAGAGAAAGGTAAAATATGTAGGTTTGTAGCTTTCCTAAAGTCTAAAATGTCATCTCCGTGGTCATATGGTGAGGAAAGTTTCTTAAAATATTTAAACATAAAAATATGAGTTATTAACTTAAATGATTGGAGGTTTAGTGTTTGACTTAAGGTTGCATGTGATATAATCTTCTGTTAGTAATAAGAGTTGTGTTAAAACTGATGATTTGGATATTCTTTTCTAAGGGAATACTGGATGAGTGGGGAAAGGTCTTTCAGATAAGCAGTGAGTTTTTGTTTTGTCAGGAATTTGGCCTGAATGGTGCAATAATTTTACTCCCATGTCATCTATCCTTCAGCCTTGCTTACATACTACTGCAATACTTCCTCTATACTACCCGAATGTTTACAGCAATATTGCTGAATATGTAGTGGAAGATATTTCTTCTGTTTCAGGCTGATGTGTCCAGGGCTTATGATAGCATTCCTCACAATAAACTGGTGGAAGTGATTTCGCGGGTCCTGAAGCCTGAGAAGAGAACTGTGTACTGCATACGGCGCTACGCTGTGATTATGATTACCCCAAGTGGAAGAGCCAGGAGGCTCTATAAGAGACATGTATGACTCCTGATTTCTTCTCTTTGTGTTGTAAGCATATTTTGGTCCAAGGAAAGTTTGGCTTTATAGCTTTCTTTAGCCGCCCTTTGAAGTGGTTAAGTACTTAATAAACATTTTTTTAATGCTGTTAGATATTTTCCAGGGGTAGAAAAAAAGCTTGCTTTTAGTCTATGCCTTTTAAAGTTTTTACTCACTCTTAGTAAAAATAAAGATAAATATATTGTGGAAATAGAGATTTGTGGGTGAGACATTTCATTTTAATGGTAGAAGAATTCTTGGATTAAAATAATGCAATAGGGCTGGTTCTTTGACCTCCTCTGAACAGAAAAGTCAGTTACTGAATTTTTTATTGCTTTTATCATTTGTTTCTTTACAATTTAAACTATTACACAGGTTTCTACTTTCAAGGACTTTATGCCAGACATGAAGCAGTTTGTGTCCCAGCTTCAGGAGAATGACTCATTGCAAAATGCAATAGTAGTTGAACAGGTAAGTATTGTGAGGATTCTTTTCAACTGAAAAGGAAAGCTACAGAAGAATTAGATGAAGATTGGGATTTTTACTTGTATGTACATATTATGTGGTGCCATTACTTCTCATCTAGTTAACCAGCACCTTCTTTCTTCTGTAAAAAGACTTTAGTCATCTCTTCTTTGATGTTTGTAACAGACTCTTGAGTGTTCAGCGGGAGAAGTGCACCAGGCAAGAAATCTGACTAAAAGTCTTTCTCAACTTTTCCTATATTTTCTCATTATTTTCTCAGACTTTTATTTTAACCAGTTTTTTTTTTCCTTTCCTAATTTCATTGTTTCTTGCTACAGTCCTCAAGTGAGAAATTAACTATCTATAAAAGCGGATGTCAACACTTCCTATCTCCAAAACATAGGGAAGTAAGAATGAGCAAAATGTATTATAAGCCAAGTAGCTAAGGATGTGACATCTTGACTTGCAAACTGCAAGTTTGCAGCTTTTTGTTTGTTGTTTGTTTTAAGATCTTATTTTGTGCCTAATTAAAAATTTAAAAAGCTGATTTTAAGGATTGCCTGTAAAGGTAGATGAGAATGAACTCTTCTTTAGGAGGAGTTAAGTACAAAGCAAACGATCAACTCTTTAAGTTTTTGTTTAAAGAGATTTCTTGCTTTCAGTTACTTAACGTATGGTTAAAAATTACATGTATTTTAACTTTACTCCAAATGATGCTTTGTTGCAAGAAGCAAGCATCCTTCTGTTTTCATTCTTGTGATACAAGTGTTTGTTCTCAAGACTTCTTCAAGCAGCATGACAAAGGCATAGAAGTAGGTGATAGGCCCAGACAGTTTCTTCATGCATTTCTTGCTTGGAATCATGGTGTTCTGTAATAACAACCTACAAGATTGTAAACAAGAGCAGACAGGTATGTTCTTTCAGGCTAGCAATTCCTCTTCAAATTTTTCTTCTCTGAACCTGGCAGTGGAAAATGACAAGATTGGCAAAGGTGATTTCTAACATACAAGTGAAATGATCTTGTGTATCTGTGGACGTAGGAGTAGAATATGTGGTGTGGCTGGTGTACAATTCCAGGATCCTACAAAAATAAGAAACTCTAATGAGTACCTGGATGAAAATGGAAACTAGCTGGATCACTGATGTATAAGTACATTTTATCTTTTTCAAATGATTTAGAGAGCTATACTAGGTACTGCATGAGCAGCCGTGTTCTATTTAAAAATATTTTGTGTTTGAAAACAATTTGTGTGTCATTATCTTAAAAGAACAAAGTATTTTGAGAAAAGTGTCATGTCAGGCTGGGTGTCTGTGCCATTGGTGCATCACCTTATCTTTTCAATGCAAGTAATCATGATCTTGCCTGGCTCTATCAAAGGCTGGGTGCATTTGTCAGCTGTCTAATCAATGGAAGTAGTAAGTAATTTTATGTTAATTTGAATTAAGTCATTGTTAAGGGTACTTAAATTGTTGTAAATGGATTTTTTTATCTTATCATTTTTAACAAAATGTTCCATAAATATTGAGTGGACAGCAATGCATGGAAGTGTTTGTAATACCCGAAGAAGTGTGTGTTTTGCAGCAGAATGGGCGAGTGTGTCAAGACTTTGGAAATCATAAAGATCCTGACCTACAGAAATTGTCCAACAGGATAGAAAGGGGCCAAAAGAGCAGGGTCTTATACCTTGTAATAATCCAATCTATTATGCCAGCACTTAAAGTGGATTTAGATTTATATTTGATTTCTCCAAACACAAAACAAACAAAAAAAAATTTGTTGGATGTTGGGGTTTAACTTGTTGGATGTGAGCAGCTTTTTAGTATGTATATTCAGATACTGGGTTTAGGGTTTGTCTTTTCACTTACATGGGGGTTTGAGCCACTGCAGTCTACTTTTGTAAAGATTTCTGTGTATCTTCAAAGTTATAGTGTACTTTTCATTTCAAATCTTGTTTTGTTTTGTCACATTTCTAGAGCTTAACTTTCTACGAGACGAGTTCCAGCCTGTTTAGTTTTTTCCTTCAAATGATACATAACACCATTCTGGAGATTAGGAACAGGTAAAAAAGAAATCAGTTTTTCTTTTATAATATGCTTTGTTTGTTTCCTGTTAAGAAGATACCTATAATTGACTCTGGGGACTTTTGAATAGCTGTCTTTTAAAAATTTTTTTATTTCATATTATTGAGAAATTTTTATATCAGTTTAAGCTCCAAAAAAGCATGAAGAGTATGGAATCAACTTTAAATTTAATAAAATTTCGCTTCCCTACCTGGATGATGTCAACTATTTACAATGCATTATTCCATAGAATGTGGAATAGCCTTCATAATACATATTATTCCATAGCATATGCAATAACCTTCATTAAAACTGCAAGTGTAATTCAAAAGGAATATTCTTTAAAATGGTGGGATGCACAGTGGTGAGCAAAAGCAAGAGTTAACATGCAAGCAGTCATGCAAGAGCCTTGTTAGTCATTTCCCTGAAGTGCAATGGTTTTGCTCTTTGGCAAGTTGCAATAAAATTAAAAGGCAGTAGCAACAGGAATTTAAGTTATTGGCAACTCCAAATTTAAGAATCAGATGTTACAGAAAGGAGTAATGCAGATTTCTTCTTGTGTTGGTAGAGATACTGACTTGGTACTTATATTTTGCCTCTAGGGGGCAAATGTGTACCATGTCTAAAAAAGGAAGTACTTACATGATCATTATTTGTAAATTCAGGGTGATTTATGTTAGAGTCAACAGCTTCTAGCTCTGGAAAAAATACCTTTGTTTTAGCATACTTATTTTAGAATCTCACAGCATTGAGGGAGAGTGAGAAATGCTCTTGAAGGGTCACATAGAAGCATGTTTGTTTTTATTTTTTTCTAGCATTGATGCTTACGCTCCCTTTGGCAGGATCATAAGAATGCTCTTGTGGCATACTTTAATAATGACTAACCAACACGAGTATGTTTCATGGAATTTTAATGGTTGCAGAGAAAGCACACCCTGACAAAACCACCTTCACACTTTCAAATTCAGTCACAACTTGACTGAAAAAATACTGTTTGTCCTGAAATGAACTTAGCCCTTTTAAGAAGCTTGTTCTTGTTTGTCCAGAAAAAAACCCATATGTTCAGTAAATAAATAGAAATGTCTCTTTTTCTCATGAAAAAATCACAAGTCAGCATTAACTTAATGTTTTGAGAAATTGCTGATTATTGAGCTGGGGACCTCTAAACAATCTTTTAATACCATTTGATACTTTTAACAAAAGTCTGTAAGAAAATAAAATTACTACCAGGAGTGTTATCAGATGACTGAAAATACAGGTAGGATCAGTGCTCAAAAGTAGTATGTGGTCTCTTCAGCTTCACCAAGTCAATCATGTAATAGTGGTGAAGTGGACATTATAGTATCACTCTGCTTCAGAGAAATGTTGTGAAAATAATTCCCTTGGGTTCTGTGAGCCATACTCATTTGGTTGATGCCAGCATAGAAAATTATTCCAGTGTACTTAGTTTTGTGTATAAGAGCACTTCTCTTGAAGCAGTCACAGTAAGATGTAACAAAGACTTAAAAATCTTCAATGAAGGATGTGTCTGCAGCAAAAGGAGGCATTGTGGTTTGAGATCAGTTACGCAGTTTTTTATTTAATGGCAGTTGTCTCTGGAAGTTTGTTAATATGAAAGGACTGCATGTATTAGTGGGGTTTTTTTCATTGTTAAAACTTCTAGATATTTATGTAGATTCTTAGAAGAAAGAAAAAAATTTAAGGCTAACTGCAAGCATATAGCATATTTCTTATGGTATACTTGGAAGAAATATTTAACAGCTGTTGTGGTCTTGTTACATGTTTTGATTTTTTTTGTTTTCTTTTATTCTTTGGTAGGTACTACTTGCAGTGCTGTGGAATTCCACAGGGCTCCATTTTGTCAACCTTACTTTGCAGCTTATTCTATGGAGATATGGAAAACAAATGGCTCTCTGGAATAAAGCAGGATGGGTAGGGATGCTTTGTTCTGTGCTCTGTTACAGTAATTATTAATATGTAGTACGTGTGTTTAAAAATTTTCTGACTTTAGATTTGAATTTCAAGGATTTCCAACTTCATTAGGAGTATGGTGCACACAAACATCTCTGCAGCTTCAGTGAAATTGTGGTTTTTTGGGGAGAATTTCCCCATTGCAAGATTGTGAAGAAAATGCAGAGAAGCTTTCCCGTATCTTTGGTAGCAGATTTATTCTTAGGAAGGGCAATGTATTTAGGGATGCTGTAAGGACTCCTACAAGCTGCTCTTGTACTTCTCAGAAGTTTATGCCTCACTCGTTCCGCATTATCTGTGGTCTTTTCATCTCAGACAAGATGAGGTGTTTGTTACATGCTTTCTAATACTGATACTCCAGGCTTCTGCCTGAGGGCTTTCCAATCCACTGTCGGTAAATCTTAACATTTTATCAAGGTCAGAGCTTTATAGCAGATTTTTGTGGAGTATGTTGGTTCTTGTTTGAAGCCTTGTATGATTTTCGGTAAATCTTCTCAGTCTTTGTGCCCTGCATGTCCTTGTTCCTTAAGAGCTTGACAGAAAGCTAGCCTGATAAAAATTTTACCTCTTTATTAGCTGTAAAAATTTTGAGGTTCCTTTTACCTTTGTAGAGCAGATTTTAGAATGTTGTTTAAGTGTCTGTTGAATGATCTTGATATTGTAATTTGTTCTTTAAGTCAGAAGAATAAGGTGGTTATTGACTTGGCTGGGCCAAGGTGCAGCTGCTCTGGCCATAGTGATGGCAGTACTCTTCCTTTGAAGATGAGACTGTACAGCATCATCTCCAGAGCTACTTCTCTGTGATCTGCTAGGCAGGATTTACCAAAAAAATATGGGCATGCTTGGGGTCTGAATTCTGTTGGAAAATTTCAGCCTTTCCAGTAGTAGATGGTATTCTGGTTTACAGTCAAGTTATAGCTTCATAAGCAAGTTATTACCTGGTAAACAAAGAGAGAGTTGGAGCCCATCAAGAATCTACTTGTGTACCTGGTCTGGCACCCCTTTCCATTGTCTTGTCAAGAAAAGTACTGGAAATTCTCCCTTAGAAAAGTGTAAAGCCCTGTATCCAGGGAAGCCATTGTGGAATAGTTTGTGTGTTGTAAATTTCTTCATGTTAGCCAGTCTCATTGCTTACAGGGAATTTCTTGCTGAGTCTCAATTTGGAGTTCATATGTGCCTCTACCATCTTGTGAATTAAAATAGGCAGGCACATTTTTGCTCTGAAGTGTATGAAAAAACGTTGAAAAGGTTACGTATTAAAAAATCTAAGATTGGTTTCTTCTTGATTACAGAGTCCTGATACGTCTCATTGATGATTTTTTGCTGCTTACACCACATTTAATGAAGGCAAGAACTTTTCTAAGGTATGCTGTTAGAGACATAGTCTGCCAAGTAGTAAGCGTTATCTTTTATGTAATTACTTTTCATCTTTATGCTCATAGGTGTATTTGTTTATGAGTTAACGATCAAGGGCTATTTTGGAGTCCTTGGTAGTAGCCTGTTCTTGGGAAGAATCCTGAAACTGTGTTTTTGGTAGCCAGTTAACAATCTGTTGCAGTTCACATGGTGGGCAATTCCTGCTTAAGTTTGAATTAGGGACCTACCTACTAACCTTGGTGGAGCTTCAAGCAAAAATTAGTATTGCAGCCTAACCAAAGCAGCTGACAGTTCTCTTTGAAAACCATTTTCCCTCAAATTTTTTAAGATGCCTTATTTACATTCTCAAAATGTTTTTATTGGGAACTCAGGCTGCTGTTTTCTGTTCCCCAGGAAAGAATGTAGCTCTGGTCCAATCCAATATTGCTAAGAATTTTCTGGTCATTAACGTTCCATGATGAGTATCTGAAGATACCAATAGCATGGCAGTATGCAGTTCACACTGAAGTTTTAAAACAGTAATTCTTTATTGTTCTTCAGAACTACCTTTTCTTTAAAAATGGAATCCCAGAAGTTCCTGGTTACTGGGGATAGGAGTGTACAGTCAGTCCTAGGGGAGTTCTGCTGATCAATTTAAAGGATCCAAAGAATATGTCTTGAAGAAAAGCTTAGCATCTGCAGTGTTGTCAGTTGCATCATGCTTTTCAGTAGTCACAAAGATGCAGCTCTGTTGTGAGCTTGAGAGGTGATGGAGCAATCAATTAAGTACAGTTTGAAGTACAAATTGTATGAAATAGTCGTAGTGTTTTTTGAAGACTTAATTTATCCTCATTTTCTTATCAGAACAGAAGGAAATTTCTAGGGATCTGTGGGTTTACAGATAAATCAAACTAACAGTGAGGGCTTCAAGCTATTAATCTCTTATAACATCTTTTCAGCACAGTGTCACTTGAATAGCAGTGCAGATACTGTCCTTCTTGCCCTTTGAAGTTGTCTGCATCTTCATTCTACATCAACTTCTGTACCAGCTGTGTTCTGTAGAGACGTAGCCTTTCATGTGGGAGATTTCCAGAACTGTTTACAGATCAGATCCTATGAGCTCTCTGCCACAAATGGAGTAGAACCAGGTTTTCCTAATGCAGTATTAGAACTGGGGGACTCAGTAAATTAGTTTTGAGGAGACAGCATTAAGACTATGACTCCTCAAGAAAAAGAGCCTAGGTCTTTCTCTCTTTACAGCCTGCACCTGAGTACATTGACAAGTAAGGCCAACTGCTTCTTGTCCATGACACTGCTGATCCAGTATGTAGCAGGTAATCAGCAGGCATTCTGGCAGTGAAAACATTCTTAGGGAAAATGATCCCCTTCAAGACTTTTCATCAGATAAGTGAGGTTCCTGTTATATGGATTCTCCTTGCTTTTGTTAACTTCCAAAAACAGTAACTTGTCATCTTTTTCCAGTGATTTTTATTTCAGAGGTTTCTGTGAGTGTGGTTCAGGCAGCTTGTCTCAAGTGTTGCATGGCTGATGTGCTTAATTTGCATTAATCTGTAAAATTTTTTCTCCATTATCCTCAAGTTTATTTATTTTATATATTTATTTACCTCTAATGTCTTCTCTCTCTTTATTTCTATCTGCGTTTCTTAACCTGAAGAGTTGGCTGTGGTTCACTTCATTCTTTGATTTCTGCCCTTTTGTTCAAGATTTTCTGTCTTGCAGCATGGTGCCAATTTTTGTCTGCTTTGCTGGGGGGGCTTAGCCTAACTGTTGATATCTGTTTTAGGACTCTAACAACAGGTATTCCTGAGTACGGCCTTTTAATAAACCCAAATAAGACAGTGGTGAATTTTCCTGTTGATGATATCCCAGGATGTTCCAAATTTAAACAGCTGCCAGATTGTCGTTTGATCCCATGGTGTGGTTTGTTATTAGATATAAAAACACTTGAGGTTTACTGCGATTACTCCAGGTAAATAGAGTTGTGCACTCCAGTGTTAGCTTTACAATATCTCATCCATAGTGGGAGAAGCACAAGGGTGTGTTGGGAATGGTGTAGTTGAATTGCAAAATAGATTGGGATTAATTTGGTATAGACTACAGGGACTAGCCATCCTTTCAACATCAGAGGTGTTCCCTCTGGCACACTTCAGATGGGAAAGAATGTGTGGGGAAGGGAACTTCTCTTTAAACTAGCAACCTTACCATTTACACAAAACAGTCTGAAGTGGCATAGAACTCCAGACAGGATAATGTATCCTACTGGAAAGTTCTGTAGACCCTGTACGTGAACTACAAGAGGTGGCGTTAGATATTTGCTAAAGATCAAAAAGAAAGAGCTGTTTAAACTCAAGGATAATATTGCTTCATTAGCTTCATTATTGACCATTTTTAGTATAAACAGCCCTTAAGCATTTAAGTGGAAAATGAGGAGGAGATTTTCCACCAATAGGGTGGTAAAGTTCCTCAGTAGTCTTCCTAAACAGAAAAGCTTGGTCACTTTAGGAAAGGAATTTATATGACATGGTTTCCCATAGCGAAGGACCAAACTCAACAGCCAAAGAGATTCACTAGCTGAGTTCTGGAAAGAAACAGTTTATGTTGAAAAGGGTGTTGATGCTACTGGTCTGGGAGATACTAATCAGAATCATAAAATCATAGAATTGTTTATGTTGAAAAAAACCTTTAAGATCAAGTCTAACCATTAACCCAGCACTGCCGAGCCCACCCCAGTGCTTGTTTCAAGGCTTTGCTTTTGGTAAGCTTGACTTAAGTATCTGGAACATCAGGTTTGTTCCAGTAACTGAGGTGGCTTCAAGCCTAAGCTCCTGCATTGCATGGATCATAGATATAGATAAGATGATTATCACTGGAGTAATTAAAAATGTTCTAGCTAGACAATGTGTTTAAGAAATACACTTAGCTTGTTTTTAAGGTGATCGATTTAGCTTTTTTTAGCAGGCTGAATTTTTCAGCCTTGAGATACTGAAGTCAGCCCTTAGCTAATACCCTTAATGCCACAGGGCCTAGTCTCTTTCAACATTGAATTTATTTATGGTCATCTTTTAGCTACTGGCTTATTGATTAGCAGGAAATCTCTGTAACATGGGAAGTTAAATGAGGCTTACTTTACAGAATTTAGTTTAGTCTGTTAGCTCATAGAGTTTAACTACTTTTTTTACTTTTTTTTCTAGTTACACCTGTACTTCTATCAGATCAAGTCTTTCCTTCAATTCAAGTATAACAGCTGGGAAAAACATGAAATACAAACTGAGTGCAGTCCTCAAACTGAAATGTCATAGTTTATTTCTTGATTTACAGGTGGGAATATGAAAATAGATGTTTGGCAAAATAGTGATTAGTGATGAAGAGC
This sequence comes from Fringilla coelebs, assembly GCF_963513975.1. Taxonomy (NCBI): domain Eukaryota; kingdom Metazoa; phylum Chordata; class Aves; order Passeriformes; family Fringillidae; genus Fringilla; species Fringilla coelebs. Next base: position 65,482,915 of record NC_140028.1, read on the forward strand.
ATTAAAACTACTTTGAGTTCTAACATAAAAGTTTCTTTTGAGAGGAAATCCACATAATCTGGAAATGTTGACATCAGATAAAGTGTAGGGTTCCAGAACTAATCCTTCACAACATTGTTAACTTAGTTGCATGAATGAAATCTCTAAAGTTTAGCATAAAATCTTTTTTGCCTAGATCTTAAAAAAATCTTATTATGACACTAAAATATTCTTATAGCTCTGTTTCTGTTCTGTTCTAGATCAACAGCCTTAGAACAGTTCTCATTAATATCTACAAGATATTTTTACTCCAGGCTTACAGGTGGGTCACCATCTTCTGAAGTGTCAATATTTCATTACTCTTTCTTGACACATGGAGGAGCTATGAATCAGAAAACAAGTGTGCCATGTAGGTGTGCATATATATATATATGTGTGTGTGTGTGTGTATGTGTATGATGTGTGCAGTAGTAAATGTCAGTAGTAGGTCAAGTTATTCTTGTTTCAGCACTGTTATTAAGTAATACTGTTAGGTTTAGGATACAGGAATAGATTTGATGTGTGTGTTTAAGTGATACTTCACCAGATGGATTTTCAGTGTCTTGGTTTTGACAGCTGACCTCAAGATAACCTGTCTGTTTTGATTTGGGGGTATGATAAGAAGCCTTATTAACCATTTTATATTTAGATCTGTTAAACATTAGGCAGTTTATATTTAGAACTTTGTATCTGTTAAAATCATACAGAACTTTGACCAGTATAACTCCAGGTAAAGTGAGGTTTCATCCTACCAAGCTAATTGTAGTTTCTTATTGCTGATAACATTTTAGTTGCTCCTTAGCTGGTAATATCTTGGCATTTGTGACCTTGGTTTGATCAGTAGAGGAAGTGAATGTTTTAAACAAAGATAAGAGAGAAATCAAAACTGATAAGCAAGTTGGAAGAAAATGCTAAACTATGTACATTGAAAACTTGGAATGATTGGCAGCAGCAAGCAAATGGGTTTTTATTGTTCTAACACAAAAATGTGCAAGTTGTTCTTCATTGTTCACAGAAATCAGATGTTGTTCTTTCGCTATGCTCACACTTGTTACAAAGGGACATTTTGGCTTTGTTCTTAAATTCATCTTGGTCCACGTTCAAGCTGTATTCTTTGTCATTGGGTTTGTCTAGTACAGCACTGATGTGTCCAACTCCTAAACTTTTGGCTTGTGGGTGATTTAAGATTTTCCTCTGACAGATATGATCACTCAGTTACTTCTGTTTGATTTTATGGTAACATTCTAACAGTGGCCTTCATATGTTATTTAAAAGACTGTCCACCATGATAACTGTATGTATAGGTTAATTCATCTGAAGACATGTAATGCAGCATGGTACTTAGGTCTATACTTTATATATTGAAAATGTCACCATTTTTTAAGTCATTGCTGGGTTAATTTAATAAACAAGTATATACATTGTTGATTAATTAAAAATCAACATTGTAACTGGCTGTATTCAGTGTAAGGAGGATTATAATGCCAGAGTCTGAAGGTAAAAAAGTTGGCAGTTCAAAATATTTTCAAACAGGTGTAAGGAAGCCTACAATACAAATAACATCTAAAGAGTTGGTTTCCAGATAGGCAAAGGAGTGTCCTGGGCTGTTAAATCATTTGTAAGTCTATTTTCTTGCATACCTGAACAGAATTTATTGTCGGGTTTCACTTTGTTTTTTCTTCCTCTCTCTCTCATGTGAGTGTTCTCTGGTGGCATAGTCTGTGATATGGAATTGGTAGTTTTGTTTTCCCTGCACATAACACAGTTACGCTGTCCTCAGAGGAGAAGTCTATTACCAAGGCAGATGGCGTCAAGATCTTCTTTCAGCATAAAATTTAGAAACAAGCATCATTTACATCTGACATTCCAGGAATGTGTCTATATGGGAGAGGTGTCATGCAGTAACAGTGTTGATACAACTGAAGACTGTTGTGTGCATTTACATGTTGTATAGTGCCTAAGCTATGTAGTTGTAATTTCACTTGAAATTGCAAATGACTTTTTTTTAAATAGGCTGTTTTTGTGAACAGGTTCCATGCCTGTGTTCTCCAGTTTCCATTCAGCCAGCAAGTTAGAAAAAATCCTAATTTCTTCCTAAGGATTATCTCTCAGACTGCATCATGCTGCTATGCTATCCTGAAAACAATAAATGCAGGTATAGGATGTTAATGGCAATGAAGTAGTGGGTTTGGATTTGTTTGGGGTTTTTTTTAGACAAATAGAACATCTTGAATGTGCAGTCCAATGGTGTAAGTTTGGGATAAAGATTAGGAATTAATATTGAGAAATGCATAATAAGAATCACTGCATTTTTTCGTCTCAAACTCAGTTTTCTGAAGATTGTGTTTCAAGCCCTAGTTTCTTAATTTTCTGCTGATGCACAAGACTTTGCTGACTGCACAGGTTTCTAGTAAAAAATCCTGGGGTGATTTTATAGAAAGAGAAGAGAGACCAGATATACTTCTTAATGCTCATTTTCAGTTACATTATTTTCCTTTTCTCTCTAGGGATTGCTAAAGATAGCAAAGGTGTATCTGGCATATTCCCTATTCAGGTAGCAGAATGGCTCTGCTACCATGCCTTCACTGTCAAACTGTTAAATCACAGAGCTATTTACAAATGTCTGCTTACATCCTTAAAAGTCTGTAAGTATTCAGCTATTTTTACAGTTTTGTCTATGGTTCATTGTAATTAAACTTAGAAACTAATGAATTTTTAAAGTTTTCTAATCCTAAAATGTTGTTCTCAGGTGTACATTAATGATCTTTCTGATTTTATTCAAATTTACTAAGTATAAGTAGGCAGATTAAAATGTTTTCCAGCACTGCATTTTCTAGAGCCTTATTCTCACAGGACAGTTGATGGTAGGCACTCAGTAAGCTTGTACATTTCAGAAGGCTTAATAAGACTGTGTTAATCATGTATGTATTGTCAGCAGGTTTAGCTAAATGAAATACAAATGCACAAGTTTCTTTTTTAAAAAATGTAGATTACCAGGCAACTAAATAAGCTCCTCCTACAATTTAAACTTCTGCCCAAAAAACTGCCATCAGAGTTACTTGGAAACAGAAGCACTGGCTTCACTGCATGTATATTCCTGCAAAGTTGTGGTGTTGGTGTTTCTCTGACACTTCCATTTGGTGAAAGAAGCTGTGTCTGAAGCTCTGAGGAGCTCTTTCTTTAAACAGTTGTGCAGTCTGCCTGCAGGCCAGCCCCAGAAATAATAGAATTTTCAGTTTTAAGATACTAAAAGTGGACAGCAAGAAGTTTTTCTGAAGCAGCCAGCCAGTTGATGAATTTAGCTGCGGTGATGGCCAGACTCTCGATGCTTACTCTAATTTGCACTCTGAATGAGTCATTGCTTGGTCAGTTTTGTTATACAAGACCAAGAAATTCCTGGGTCTCATTCCAGAGTAACACCTATTTGATTTGACATGTATCATCAGCTTCCTTTGATTGCTGCACTGAGGTCCAGTGCCCCAAAAAGAAAGCAGATCTTTTGGAAGGAAGCATTTCCTTCCCATGTCAAAGGCTTTCAGCAACGCCTGAGTGCAGAATCTGAGTTTTGGTGCGGCAGTGTGAATGTATCAAGATGACCCACTTTCACAGGAAACAAACCAATGGTTGGGATCTTGCTAGCCGCATTCTTGAGAGCTATGGACTTTCTGTATGGAGCAGAATTCCAACAGCCTTTCCCAGAGGAACTCCTTTGAGTTACTCACTGACACCAAAACCAGAGGCCTCAAGTCTGCTCACTGCTGCTGAGAAACCAGGGCAGGGCTGCTTACTTCACTTGGAGGAGACAGGGACTGAAGAACTAAGCAGAGAATGCAGTAGATACAACCAGTAGGACAGTGGCTTCTCTGGGACCTGCCTCACTTCTCTAAGATCCATATAGGGCGCATTTGAGTTTTCATCTCTAATGCTGAAGGTTTTGCTATTGGGATCTTGGACTGGCAGACCACAGCCTAAGCCAAAGCTCCTCCATCCTTCTCTGTGCATGATTTGCTGTTTAATCTGACAGTACTTCTAGGGTGGAGGCACAGCCCCAGGCAGCTTTATTGCTCGGCAGTATTTCACCTTCCATGGCTGCGTGCGTCAGTAAGAGCTGTCTCTGCTGTCCACAAAGTCACACCACCACAGATGCCAGGGAAAATGGGCTGGGAAGTAGAGGCAAAGTTTTCCTAGTTTGAATAGCAATTGTCTCTAGGTTCCTTCTGCTGTAGCCATAGAACTGCCTAACTTGCCTAACTGCGATACTGACCTGAAACTTTCATGTGGTCCAGGCCTAACTGTGCGCAGTTTCTTACCCAGGAAGAGAAAGCTGACCACCTGTCAGTTGGCTTCTGTGGCAGTGAGAATTGCCCTTTAGAAAGGGAATACCCTTTCTTCCTAAATTCCTGGGGAAGCCTATTAGCGTTGTACTTCCTGAGTATTTTGGTGGTGGAGCAGGAAAAGTCCAAAGGTCTGTAGAAAGTCGGTGGTGGCGTTCTCTTGAAAAGAGTAATGTTCAGCTATTCTTTCATAAATCTTACCTTCTCTGAGGCAGAATCTGTTCTTTACATCCATAGTGTTAGGACAATCCACTCTTCTTATCCAGTTTCTTTTGGAAATATCTGAGACTTCAAGTACTCTACTGAGAGATCAAGGCTTCAGAAATCTTTGCTTAACAGCTACCTAAACAATTAGCAGGCTGTGACTTGTGACTTTACTATGAAACTTTTAAGATGGAAACTTTCTCTGTGATTGGTTGACAGATCACTGGGGTCCAAGTAATTCAAATGCTGTCTCTCCATTTGCTTATAGCCAGCTTAAAATCTTGCCTGTACTTTCACTAGCCCTGTTCCACTGGTGCATCAAGGGTTGATAGGTATAGTAATTGGTGTTGCTGTACAAAGACATCTTGTGGTGACAAGTCACTTGAATACCCTTGGTGTGAAGGGGCATCGTTATCTCTGTATCCCCAAGGTCTCTGGTCATAGGTGAAGGCTGTTTTTCAGTCCCTGATTGTACATGGTGTTTATATATGTATTTGCTTCTGAATTTGTTACTCTGCTAAGTGTCCTGATCCTTTGGGCATACACTGAAATCCATTTACAGAGATATTGATTGTTTTCTATGCAGTTACAAGTCAGTTTTGTTTGCCCTGCACCAGACCTAGTCCAGGGTAATGTTATTGTAATCAGAATATCATCTTGTAGGGAAGGTTACTAGAGATCTAAGCATTATGGAGAAATGTCAGAGCTAATTCTAAACATGGTATTTTAAGTTTTGTCTTCTGGAAATCAGGTAGCATGTGTGGATGTCAGTAGTCGTGACATGGATGGGATCCTGGAAGTTTGCTCAGTATCTCTACATGCTGCAGTATTCTGTAGCACAGAGATAAACAAGGCTGCTAAAAGCCCCTATAACAACTTAACAGCTGCAATTCCTGTTGTCATTTTGGAGTTTGTATTGGCTGTATAAAACCTATTACCTCTGTAAGATTGTTGTTGACAGGAATTGATATAAATGTGGTTTTCTTTTGTGTCCCTGCACGTGCCTTTCCATTACTCTCCATGGGAAACTAAATCAAGCTCACAGGTTTTGGGGAGGAGGTTCTTCCCACTATTTCCAAACCTATTAAATGTCAGCATCAGGGGCTTTTCATGAGTTGTCATCATTCTTGAGTTAAGTATTTAAAACACAGTTATTGTTTAACATCCCTCCTGTTATTACCAGTGGGGAAAGGAGGAGGAGCCTTTCCTTATCATGATAAGATATAAATATATCATCTGTCTCCTTTTCAGATACAGGGCAAATGTTTATTGAGTATTTCTGGCCTTCTGGATCATTGACAATTTTGCTGACTCTCTTTAGTGACAGATTTAAACTGTTGCTAGGATTTTACATGCTCTTCCTAATCTGTAAAAAGTCCTTTTTGCTGTCTGTATTTCTATTGATGGGACATTCAGTCTTTCAAAGTTGTTTAACAGAAGGCCTTATTTGGTGGGTAAAGTTGTTGAACAAATGGGCTTATACTTTTGAAAATATAATTAAGTTTTCAAATCTGAAAAAAAGTCACAGAAACAGAAAGAAGGAGGAATTTTCTCCTTGATTTTCTTTGTTAATATTTTCACAGACAGTTTTGTACCTTTTTATTTGTTACCCTGATATAAGTGTGGAAGAGCAGTAGCATATTTTATTATAGCCTTTTTTCTCCCCATAATTCATGTGTTTCAGCTTTTTAGGTGGTTTTAGCTAGTATTTATTTCATTGCTTCATTAGCATTTTCCCTAAACCAGAATGAATAGTTATTTGCAGTTGTAATGAATTGTTTCTGATGTTTTGGTAGGTAAGAGGAATCTAATCAGGAGGATCCCAGAAGATACTGTGGCACTACTGCAGGCAGTGACAGAACCATCTCTTTGTCAAGATTTCAAAGCTATCCTGGACTAACTGATTGAGGTTTATTTCATAATTTTCTCAGGTTTGAAAATAAATGCTATGTATTTAGGTGACTTCTCTGTAGTTTATTTTGGTAGAGTGGGCCAAAAGCAAGTTCACCCAGAAGCTTTTTGTGTTTGTTTCTCAGATACCCTCCAAGGACATAAAAAGAGCAGACAGTTTTGTTAATACCTTCCTGTTTGGGGTTTTTTTTTTGTTTGTGGGGTTTTTTTTTGTAAATTCACAGTCTGTTTGAAGTAATTTACTTGATTATGTTCCACGATTCTTATCTTCTTGATGAAGGAATCATTAAACTATGTTTTGTACAAAATTATTAACTCTTGTTTCAATGAGTTGTCTTGAAGGGTTGTTTTCTACTTCTCTGTGTTCCAGCCAATTTTGTAATAAATTGGCTGGTTAATTGCAATAACACATATTTGTTTCCAAGGCCTTTCTTTTATAGTAATATGCTGGTTTATGTCACAAAAAGCAGTTACCTGCACAGGGCAAATGCATTTCATAGCAAGATGTAGGGGCCAGAAATTTTATGCTTTGCAGATCACAAATAATATATGTCAAAATTTCACTGTCGAAGCTGATTATGTTTGATGTATGTGTCATTTATTTTGAATACTTACTTGGTGGGTAAAGTTGATATTTTTAATCCAATGTTGTACAGAATGATGCTGGTGCATTTATACCTACAAAACAGAAGTTCTTTATTAGATAATATACCAAGTATATTGCTTTTCTATTTGCATATCTTTGGCTCTCCAAAACCTATTTTTTTACAAGGACATATAGTGGTAGAAAAAGGGAGAATGGCTTTAAACTGGGAGTTGGTTTATGTTCAAGACAAGGATGAAATTCTTTACTGCAATGGTGTTGAGTTCCTGGAAGAGGTTGCCCAGAGAAGTCATAGTTGCCTCATCCCTGGCAAATCCTCACCGCACAGGGATTGGTGGTTGAATTGCAGTATTGTAGTCTGTCCTTTAACATCATAAATCAGTTCAAAATATACAGTCAGTCTTACAGGTTTGGGTTTTTTCTGTCTGTGAAGTGGCACTCCTAAAATACATTTTAAAAAAGTCACAGAGCAATTGTTCCTACTAGAGATGAACAACACTCTTACTCTCCAGCCAGCAGGTCAAACATTTAAACACCCCCATGCCCTTCAGTGGTCTGAGTGATACTGGATGAGGGAGACTATTAGGGACATTGCATGAGAGGCCTGGCAGTGCAGAAAGCTTTATTTTATGGGACTGTATGGCAGGAAGAGACAGCAAGATGCTCCAACATGAAGAAGGGAAGGAATGTAAAGTTCACCGATGGCTTGGAATAGACCATCTTTCTCTGTGAGAATAGAAACTTATGATGTGGTCGCAGCTGAAGGTATTATTTTGTAAAAATGAAAACAGGGTAATGCTTGCAATTCTCTGAGCTGATGTTTGAGCCTTCCCCAACAATTACTGGCTGAGTCATCAGTTTTAAAGAGTAGCTGTTTATAAACAGATACAAATACAGTGTAGAAATCACAAGAGAAGATTTTTTTTTCATGAAAAATATCCTTCCCCAAAAAAGGCAAGGGAAAGTAAAGTGAAACTGGTATGTGTTTTAGCAAGTGGAGAATTTGGAGATTTGAAGAAGAGCTGGCAGTCTGTACTGGAAACTTAAAGTTGCTGCTGTGGCTTATGACAATTGGAAAGAAAATACTATGAGTATATGTGTAAGGAATAGATTAACCATGGCAGAGGCATACAGTTTTTTGCTCTAAAAATAGATGTTTATAATGTTGGGAAGGTAGAAATATTCCATAAAGCTATTCTGGCACAGAACTGTTTTAAAAGAAATAGTGTGATCCATTGTGGTGGTAAAATGTATTCTACTTAATTGGTAGCAGGGCAGTGCGTTAAACAGCAACTGCCAACAGGAAACGTTTGGGTGGAGTGAATAACTTGAATCTAGAAATATTAAATGAATTCCCTTAGGAGCATTCTGAATCTGTAATGTGGATTTTCAGCAATCATTGTACAGCTGGGAAAATTTCAAAATCTTTGAGAGTTGTGGTGAGGGTTAAGGTCTCAGTATTTAAGAGAAGGTAAGTAGAGTTGAGAGCCAAACCACTGAAGGTAACTCCCTGCGCTGCAAGTGTTGCAAACTACTCAGGAAGTTGAGCTTGCTGGAGGGTTTAAATGGGGAGGGGGAGAAATAGGACTGAACATTGTTTTTAGTGTGTCTATAGAGCTGTAAGGAAGGAATTTGAATGAAACCCCTCTAGGGGATCACAGTATCTTGGATGCATCCATCAAACAAGTCTTTCTCTCTTCTGTTTCCTTTTGAGAAGGAAATATGGACTGGGAATCTCAGGTTGAGGTATGTGTCAAATTTCACAATGTAGGAAACTCTTCTGTGTTCCAGAAGGATTGTGCTTTTCTTTCTGCATCTGTTTTCTGTTTATTATATTATGATAATTTGGATGTGTCCTTATTTATAGTGCTCTTCCAGTGTTCCTTCTGAGGTTTTTACCTTTAAAAGGCAATTGATCTCCTTGTTTTAGGGCTGTGGATTCTGGCTGAGGCTGAACATCACCATAGCTGTGTTTGTGTCTTTTACTGATTTACCCCAAAGAACCCAGGTGGTTCTTGCAGACAATTCTAGGAGTCCTTGTCTGTCGGAACATTGAGTTTGCAGGAGGGTATTAGATTAAAGAAGATTTGATCCAATATGGAGATAAAAGATTGGGAAAAAAGTGAGTGGAAGGTGTTTGCATACACGTGCTCCCTCAGGTAACACAGTCGAGCTATTCGGGAGAAAACTATACCTATAGGATATCATCTTATTCTTCATGAATAAGAAGGGCAACCTGAATTTTGGTGGAGGTAACATCAGAAGTGCACTGACAACAGAAAAGCAGTGTTCATACAAGAGTGGCTCAATGCATTTTTCTACATGTCTACTTGAGCTAAACAGTAACTTCAGCTTGTCTTTCCCAGCCATCATTTGTAGTTAGTGGAGCTCAAAATTGTCCTCCCCCAGAGTCCTGTCCTGGGTTGAACTGCATGTCTGGTGATCCATAAAGTCTTCCTTCTGCTGAATGGAAGGGACAGCTCAAAAGTCAAGTCTGGATACCGTGACAGTGACTCAAGATGGATTTATAGATTTGAATGTCTTTTAGATCTAGTTTAATTATTTTCTCAGCTTCTCTCTGTATTAGTTGGATGTGTTTTTGTTTAAGAACAGAACTCTGACTACTTAAACCTGCTGCATATAGTTGCCTATAAGATTTTAATGAACATTTAACTATCTGTAGTCAGAAACGTGAATATGAAATGTATGCTTTAGTTAGTTAAAAATTCTTATTTATGTATTTACAGCTTTATAACCTTAATCCTTTCTCTTCCTTGACTCAGTTACTCAGCTTGAAGGCATTGTCATACTTTATCCTCACTTGCTTTTTCCATATTTTTTCAGAGGCTGCTGATTCCTTAAGTATTGTGACAAGAGGAATCCTCATCTGCCAGCTCTACTGAGTGGCCAGGATCTGCAGCCAAGTACAGGAAATCCTGTTTTTCAGTAAACATTCATTTCATTGTCATGTCCTGTAAGATTGCAGTTCACTGAAAGGCTGCTATACATCTGCATTTTTGTTATGCTATTCAGCTGTTGTGTTTAGTATGAGAAATAAAGGGGGGAAAAATGGGGACTTTTTTTTAACAGTATTTTCCACTACAATAAATTTTGGAATCTGCTAGGATATTTGTGCAGAATTAATTGCTCAGATTTACTTAACATTCTTTTTATCTGCTGATGCTTTATCTTTGCTCCTTGCAATGCTTGGGAATATTAAATAATAAAATGACTGCTGTTTGTGTGTATAGGGATTTACAAAAATTAGAGTGTAGTGGTAAAGAGCAGTCCTTATTCTTCGAGGGCTCCCATTCTGCATCTCCTGGAGCAGGGGGGCAGGGCAGTGAATGAAACTGTAGATGCTTGTGTTCCAATTTATGTTGCTGATCCTTGGGAACAGACCCATGTTTTAAAAGTGAAGAAAGACAGAAGCCAGGAACAATACCTAACAGGCTTTCCAAGTTCAAATTCTGGCTGGAGAGATACATGAAGCTGTGAAATTGGTTGAAATTAAAGGAAACACAACAGCATTGTTTACAGATTGCTGTAAGCTTATGAACTGTGTATACCAGGTTGGTTGAATGATACTAAATGACAGCTAATAATGTCTAACAAAGGCTGTCTTATTTTTGCTTACATGCAGGTACAATGCATTTTTATTCTTTTGGATGAGAAAAGTTGCTGTTAGCCCCCTGACAAGAGGAGACTTCTGGTAGTACAAAGCTTGGCTCCTTGCTCCTGCGCTTTTGTTTGACCAGGTGGAAGAGCGCTACCAGAGGTATGCACACGCAAGGCAGGGCAGCCAGCAGCACACAGATGGCCTGTACCCAAGGTGGATAAACTTTCTCCTCTTTCATGGGGAAGCCTTCCTGTTGAGATAAAAAAGCAAGCAAAAGAAATAATTCATAGGTACACTTAGATTTTGCTATGATTTCTGTTTTTATTTTCTTATGCTGTTTAACTAAGTTTTTCTCTGTCTACAGCAGCAGTCAGTGACTGTGTTCTCTGCAAACCCTTCTTGTGGGTCTAGAGACAGCTGTAAATGTTTTACACTTTCAAAGATGCATAGCTGGAATTGTGACACGTTCCTAGGGATATGGGGATTACCCCAACTGTTATCAAATCTTCACCCTGTCTTGGTTAAACTAAATTCATTCTTGTTGTACTCAAGGCTTAACTGCTTTCAACAATTACTGAGTAAGTTCTTTGTCAGATAGGGAAGTTGCGTATCAGAGACTTTGAGGGAATGATGATAGAGCAATTTTTGCAAGTCTGTGACTATGAGTTTTATTTGGGATGATAGATACTTGATGGCATTTGGGGGAGACACTGCTGCTGTGTAATCCTCATATAGTTTAGGAACAGAATCAACCTTCAAACCCCCACACAAGGGTGTATTTGAGAGGGGTCAAAGAAACTGCAATTGATGTGAGACAGTGACATCCAGATGAAGTGTTCTCAGCATGGACATGTCTTTGTTGCTGAATTAACCAACACTGTACTCAGACCACTGCCTCACTGTCTGCCTGTCTAAAGTACACATTCATATATCCACCAGGGCCCCAGTGATATTGGTAGCTCTCACTGAGAAATGCCTTCATCCCTGACTTCTCTTATGGAGCTCTGAAGCTCTGTTCAGGCATTTGTTCTACCTCTGAACCCCCTGTGGGTATGGAATGTCTGTGACATTTCACTTGAACACTTCTCAGCATTACACACATCCCTAAGAGATAGGGAGCACGGGATGAGCCAGAACACCTCAAGAGGAGACACGTTTTAGTATGTGTAACCTCTTTGCAAACTGGAGCCTCCTCATTCTGAGCACTCTATCACTTCAAACTATTTTCAATGGGTAAGCAGTAGATAAAAATTATATTAAAGGATCTGGTAAGGGAGGAAAATAGATGATTCTTCCTTTTATTAGAAGTTCTAAAAGTATTTGAGCACATACATATTTAGGGTTCCAGGCTGTGTAGCTTGGCGGCTTCTGCATCTGAAGAATAACAAAGGCCATGAAGACAATTAGCAGGAGCAGAGGGCTAATAAACCTCCATGTGATCTGCCAGAAGAGATTGAGTTTTCGACCAGTCATCCATTCCACATCTTCACTGAACCTTGTAAAAGAGGGCATGTTTATGATGATGTCAGAGCTAGAGTGGTAACAGTTTCCCTGTTTTATAGCTTCCTGTAAGTTGGAAACACAGAGCACAGCACTGTAAATCTTTTCTATTCCACACCATTCTTTAATAATGCACTGCTTGCTTGAATAAATAATAATATCATTCAAGTAGGTCATTATTGAGCCATACCAGAGATGAATGACCAATTTACATTTTCAGTTTAATTACCTGAGCACCTAGTGTAAGGTTTCTAAGCTTAAATAAATATGATAATATTGCAGAAGTTCTGTAAACTATTCAGATATTTAAAATAAAAAGACTAAATTGCCAAGGGAACAAACAACATGCTAGGAAGATGTCTCAGTTATGAGCACCAAGTCAAATCAGGTCAGGGTCAAAGTTACTGCAACCTGAGCTACATTTATGTCTTAGAAGAAAAAAAATCCATCTGTTTCCAACATACCTTTTAATTTTATAGATGTACACAACTCCAATCACTTCGAAGAAAGCGATGACTAGAAGAGGCACTGAACCTGCATATCTGTCAAAAATGTCAATCCAGTAACTTCCTGAACCCAGTGTAAAACACAGAGCAATGAGGAAGCTAATTAGACATATTACACCTGAAGAAAAAAAGATACCTTTGTTACTGGAGTACTGAACTTGGTAGGTTTATTTTTGTTCTAAATTGCTTTGTTCTTGTTCTAATAATTTTTATTCTCTTCTTCTCTGTGGAGTTACAACAAGCTGTTTTCTCCTTAGGGAGCTAATGCCACTTTCCAAACTCAATTTCCCCCAGTGTGTTGGCCAAGAGCACTACTGTTGCAGGATGAATGCATTCATGTGATTCAGAGCGTCCTTCAGTTGTTCATACTTTTTCCATCAGACAGCCTGGGCTGTGCTGTGACTCAGTGGTAATTTTTGACTGCTGTAGTGAGTTTCAAGTGCCTCATTTCCATGCAGCCATAGGTTTAAACCACAGGCAGGTGGTACCTTGGAAGTGTAAGGATTCCCTGGATTTCTGTCCCCATTTTCTCAAAGAGCCCAGAGCTACAAATGTGTGTGTCCCTTATGTTCTAGCATGTATAATTTGGTTTCAGCACGCTTCTGTACAGCCTGTTCCCCTTTAGCCAAGATTTAGATTTGAGGTAATTGAGAGAAAAAGTGGGAAGGAAAGGAAGGAATAAAGGTATTGCTGGACACAGACAAGGGCTACAAATCAGTCTGTATGTCTTTCTAATGTGTTGCTGATTGCTTCTAACTCTGAGATGGCCTTTGGTTCGATTCTGTAAAATGTTGGCTCCAGACTTTTAAAAAATTTTTTTAAAGTTCACAGTTGGAAAATCAATTTAAAAATAATATTGTTAATTCATCAAGTTGGGAATAAATTTTTTTTTACATGAAAAATTGTAAAATTTGGGATACAATTTAGATGCCACAGGAAGACTCAACAAAAGGCATGACAGCAATATTTCCCATAAGAATTTAAAAGGGCACATTGCAGAAATATTAATCCATTAGTTGCAACTGCCATAGATTTTTCTGGACCAATTTCATAGTAGGATCTCTCAGACTCTCATTGAGTCTGGTTCTTAAGGAGCAGGTTTTGTTCAATAACCATGGCTGGTTGAAAAGATTCCAGTTTTGTGCCAGAACAGAATCAGACACCTTCATTCCTCATTTTTCAAGTGGTAATTTTCTACTCTGACGTGTTCACAGTAAATGTGAATCTGTAGCAGCATAAATCTTGGTGAAATAGGTGTGAATGACCTCTCTTACAATGGTAAGTTCAAGTGCAGGTGGTTATGGCAGGCCAGCTGATGTCACTGGTCGCTTTAAAGTGATTTGTATCAGTGCCAAAGGCTTAAGGGAAGGCAAGGCTCTTCCTGATGACTGCAACAGCTCAGAGTGGACTAGACTCCAGGAATAGCAATTCAACAAGCTTTCTCAGGCTGGAACAGCTTAACTTGCAAACTAAGAAAAAAAACTGGCCAAGGCAATATAATATTGTCACCTGACAGCTTTTGCCATAACTGCTACCTCATCTCTCTGCTTATCTTCTGCAAACACAATCCACTGCCCTTACTTACACTGTGATATTTAGCTAAATTTATACTAAAAATTATTAATTTCTCTGTCATATTAATTAAGCAGTTAATAGTTTTTGCATCTATAAGGAAGTCACCTTCTTTGAACAAAGCAAATACCTTACCAGATAATAGCTCTTTTGGTGCTGATTTAGGTATAATTTGAAGCTCTAGAAGAGGAGTGAAGACACCCTCAATGTTTCCAAACATCGAAGAAAGGCCCAAGCTGAGCAACATGATGAAAAACAGGATGGCCCAGGCTTGGGAGCCTGGCATGAGGATGATAGCTTGAGTGAAAACGATGAAAGCCAAACCAGTTCCCGAGACGCTCTGCAGCATTCACAAACAGATAAAAACACACATTACAATGTCATTTCTCATGCATCAAGTAATTATAACTCACTGCTGTCCTTTTCTGGAGTCAAGGTTGCTGGTCACCCTGTGGCCTCTGTGGCAGCCAGCAGCTGAGAAAATGGGCAGTGAGGGGTTTAATTTTAAATGTTCTAGAGATATCTATACAATCATAGAGCAGAATTTTAGCCTGTACAGAGAGATGGGTTCAGATGAAAACAGACTGGAGAGTTATAATTGTAACAGAAATTGTTTTGCTAATATCATCTTAAATGTGCTTTTTAAAAATCTATGATGTAGTTGCTTCTGGAAAAAAAGAGGTGTAAATAAGGATATGATTATCACTCTTTACACCAAGAGAATTCGTGAATCATTGGTCACAAAACCCCCTATAGTGGCCAAGGTAGAAAAGACTAATAGGGAAAAAGCCAATTTCAACCAAATTTCTTTTGATTTTGTCTCTCCAGGACAAGGATATTCAAATCTAAGCATTGAAAAATGCTAATGTTGCTATAATTTGGAAGTAAAATATTTCAAACTGTAAGTCAGAAATGGGTGCCATCAGAAGAAGTGAGACAAAAGAAACTGACTTGTACCAGGGCTGGAATGTTGTCCTTGTCCTTCTCCATCATGTGAATAAAATAGCCTACTTTACCATTACTGTATGTTAGGCCTGTCATGCATTAGCACACACTGACTGTGCCAAACAGGATCCCTGGAGCAAGTGCAATGAGGTAGGACAAGAAAACAGAGAAGAAACATCTGTTTTTAGTGGTAGGGGAAATGTTATAGGAAGGTTGGAAAATAAGGAGAGGCTCATGATGTACTTTGGTGGTGAACAGTGTACATTGTAATGGATTTTTTGATACTTTCCTAGATACAGATTTAGGAATTCTCCTTCAGCATTCTTTTTCTATAATCTTTCATCTAGATGTGTTCTCCTGTTATGCTTATTTCTGTAAACCAAGCTAGGATTGAATCTAGTGTCCATGGCAGATTTCTGCTGGGAGCGCACTGGAAGATCAGGTTTGTGGTAATAATGTGTAGTTTTGTCTGCCTTAACAGCCAGCTATGCATTCAGACTATCCTACAGCAGTATTGTTATTTCAAATGTTGAATGATTGATTTTCTACATGATTATGTGTAATATGTCATTGCAGTTAGAACAGAGTACATGTACTTACAAGAAAAAGGAAGATACCAATCGTTCTACATAACTTTAAGGATTACCTGTTGTAAGCAGTTATGGTACCTGATCAAGAAATTCTTGAAGATCACAGCTTTTCAGTTTGAGTCCAGCAATTTTTTCTGGATATGATGAATTCAAAAAACTAATCCAGGATGTATAGTTCTGTCTCATGATGCTTTCTTCTGGAAGATCAAATTCATTGATGATATTGATAATGTTCCTGCCAGAGAAGCCAACATATTTAAACTTTAGTTTAAAAGTTTGCAGTTGATGTGGCTGGAAATGTTATACTGTGTATTCAGATGCTGCTCCAAAGTTGTGTTTATTTTCTGTGCTGCTGTTTACAATATAAAGGAAAATATTCATTGATAGCTTATATATAAAATAGTAGAAAATGCTCAGACTATTTAATGTTGTCTAAAACAGAAACTCTCAAGTACTTTATGCAGATTCAGTCTCTAAAACATTTTTGTTTTATCAGGTGTCCAGACCATTTCTACTACTTGTGATTAATAAGTTAGTGAAATAAATTTCTAGTGAAATAGAGAAAGGAGATTTTTACTACTTCTAATGCTATCCTGAGAGTAAGGTGCAAACCTTGATGCACCACTTGAAATGGGTTGTTCTGCTGTTTGTCTTTATTCTTACAAATATTATCATCCTTAACTCAGTCCCATAGTGCTTTATATTTTTTACATTAAACTTCTCCATACAGGTGCTCTTCTTTTCTAATGAAAATAAATTCTCTAAATACATGGCTTTCAAATAGCACATTATCACATTATCTGTTTAGGCACTGAAACCACAGTATGACTTTGGGAACACAGCTCTCTTACCTGTCCAAGCAGTCCCAGTAGGCTGTGGTTGCTTTAAACCCCAAAACAGAAAAGACTGGGATGGAAGCATAGAGGGATGTCATGCTGTTCACAACTGCTACTGTCACAGCATCCTTTTCACAGTCGTTTCTAGAGATAGCATTCAAACAAGTGATTAAAAAAGGCAGGTTTTCTTATCTGTAATGCAGGTATTTGTGCAAACATTTAAAACCAAAATTTCTTCTCTCCCTCCCTCCCCTTCCCCCTTCTGTTAGAAAATGCAATGGGCCTTTTAGAAAGACAGATACTTTTCTAAAGACCCTTTAGAAAAATCAAGGAAAACCTTTTGAAAATTTAAAGAAATTGCACAAAATGCAGCAAGAATTCAGCCAGCTAATAAAGGTTGTAGTTCTACTCACTTTGTTGGATTGTAGCTTGCGAATGCAATAAGCCCGCCAAAAGCCAAAGAGAGAGAGAAGAAAATCTGTGTAGCTGCATCAAGCCATACCCGGGGATTTTTCAAAGTGTTCAGCTGAAATAATTGGAAGAAATGCATGTATTAGGCTAAAATTAAAATTTATTTTTCTCTTGCAATTCTTGTAGCTCATCTGTTACTTCATTTCTGAAATTTTGAGCTGAGTTGCCATCTAAATACTATGAAAATGGGAATAGGTACTAAACAGGTCAGTAAAGCAGGTGTTTTTAAGAGTATCATGGAGGCTATTTAAATATGTGCAACAATTATAGAATCTTCTTTATTGTACACTTCATCTGATGATAAAAATGTGGTTTTAAGTGATAGACACTAGGAACACAATAGGGAAAATACGTTTTCCTCAATTACTTTGTTTTTTTTTTTAAATTCATGTACTTAACCTGCAGTTAAAGAATATTGTCTTCCTAAAAGTGTATAAACAAATACTAAACCTTCGCTGTTTTAAGACAGAAAGTGATTCTGTAGGTGTCCATATTTGCCTGAAAAATAATTTCCTAGCAGTGACTAAAAGCACAAGAAGGCAAGAAGAGAACAGTTATTAAGAGCAGCATCTGCTATTCAAAGTGCTATGAAAACAGCAATGAAGATAGAAGGTCAGCATAGGTAATACAAGAAAAAAGGAGAAACTGACAATTAAATTTGAATTTTGTTGTAAGGGCAGTATGATACAGGAAAGTAAATTAAAAAGCAATGATTGGTGGATTACAGAGAACATTGAGCAGTTTTAAATAGCTGCACTAAGGAATCTTGACATTGAAATCTATATAAAAGAAAGAGATAAAATATGAGTAATGCACAGAATGTAAGTGTGATCAATGAATTTTACTTTCCTGCAGAAACTACAAAGTGGTATTTTATACCCTACCATGTGAATTGCTCTCTGATCCATTATCAAGGATAGGGAATAGAAGAATGTTTTACTGGGAATGTTTTAAAAGCCAGATAGTTCAAAAGTAATGCTGTAGACTATTTCACTTTGTTTTGCAACAGTCTGAGTCAAATCTGCATCCCAGTCATGCAGGACAACTTGTGTGTTTTGTGTCTGTGTGCCTGTGCTAGTGATCCAAGTCCATGACTGGGAACATATGTAGGAGTAAGTATGCGAAAAGACCCTTGATAGCATTTTGGGTTTCTCTGAAGCTGGCCTGAACTTGAAGAGCAATAGCAATGGGTCCACCTCACTGTGGATGGATTCAGGCAATGCCATTACTGCAGGTGCTCTCTCCACAGGGAGGCCAGTGCTTTGACCACAGCAGAACTGGTGTCACCTCTTGTACACCACAACATAGCAGGCAGATTGACGGAACCATTGCTGGCTGAAGTGATTCAGCAAAGGCAAACCCTTCTAGAGGTTTATTTTAAAAGATCATAGTCAAGCCCTCAAAGGCCAGAGTGCTCAGTGGCAGCACCTTGTGCAGGTGCTGTTGCAGTGCAGAAACTTGGCACTCACATGGCTCTGTGGCCTTCGTGCTTTGATTAAGTGCTGCCAAGTCACTTGATGCTGACAGATGCGACTCCTAAAAGTCTGGCTTTCTCACTGGGATCTTTGGCAAATGAGTCTGGAGATAGTTTAGACTGGTACTAGGTGCAGTGCATTTATTGACTCCAAAAGATACTAATCAGCCCCCAAACTCAAAAAAGATAATGGGTAGGCAAGCATGCCACGACAATGTCATTATCTGGTCTTCAGCAAATTGTTGAAAGTGTTATTTTATATTTATATGGCATGCTGGTTTTATAAGCATGTGTTCAGAAGAAAAAATGTGCTGATTCCAGAAACATGTTGATGAAGATATACAATCAGTGTTAATGAATGAACAAGGGAGTAAGGAAGAAAGGAAATAAAATTGCTCCCTCAGGAGTGGTAAGATGTTTGGATTCTTGAATATATGAAGCACAGACAGAAACAGAATTAAAAATTACTGGGGTCCCTGGGATGTGTAATTTTGCTGTAAAAACAGCTAATGGATTTGTGAATAGAGGATGGGGGCCTGTGCTGCCCTTTTTTGTTAAATAGCTGCTGAGTTCTGGGCACAGGCAACAATTGCCCAACCAAGTTCTTGGAATTCTTGGAATTGTTCATTGCTAGAGAACCTCCAAATATTTACAATCTCTGAAGTTCTTTCAAATGTGAAAGAGACTGGAGAAGGAGACGTTTGTATTCCTTAGGTTACACAGGTGTACCCAGAAGCTGAACCATGCAGACTCTTGCTGATGCAGGATGGAATCTTGTTTCTTTGTTTCTGCTGCCTCTGGTTATCTATTTTCTAAAAACCTATCCAAAAGTCTGTTCCAGCTCCTGTGTGGCTTCATCGTTGCACAACTTCTGCTTTCCCCTCAGATGTCACTTCAGGATACTTTTTTGTTTTCTTGGCAGCTTCATTTTCCACATAACCAAGAATTTTGAGAAGGTGAGTGAATCATCAGACTTCTCCATGTCTGAAAGTCAATGAAAAGTATTCATTATTTATTCTGAAATTTAAGGTGGAAAGTCTGTCAGATGGCAAAAGCTGATTATGTATTTTTGCATGAAAATAAAAACAAGCCTCTCATAATTAAAATCCACATGCATGCTTTTGTTGTTTGTGGTATGTATTAACAAGCTAAAATACAAACTTGGAAAGTGAATAAACTTTAAAAAATTGTGGGTTAGAAAAACAAATTCAGTTAGGTGGTTATGATGTTGAAACTGTGTAAGATGGGACTTTTTGTGCTAGGTGTTACTTTCACAGACTTTCACAAACAACAACGAGGTGTCACAGTTATGAGATAATGGATGTAGCAGCTGTTACAGAGAAACTACAATTTCTGCTTCACTGCAGAGTTGTAAAGAAGGTGGAAAATATTGCCTCCAGTCAGGGAAGAATGTCAAGAAGGTTAATTTTATGTATTTTAAAAGGAAGCTGAAACAGACAGTAGGTGATTTAATTCTTACTTTATTTTGCAACAAGACAGGAAAAGAAGTACACATTTGAGAAAAATGCTTTACAGTTTTGTAAACTGATGGGCTCTGGGTAGGCCAAGTAAATCTCTGCCTAACAGCCCTCCTGTACATCTCACTCTGGCACATCCCCTGTGGAGAAGTGTAAAAGGAAAGCCAGTGTCTGCTCATGGGGAGGGTGGGAATAGCCTAACAGCAAAGGCAGTACTGGTACTGCAGTTGTGGAGTAAGGGATGAAGAAAAAAGGGCAGTGTTGAAGCTGTGTGCTTACTGTGCTTTTGAAGTCTTTGAAGTGCCACAACCCTGTGTAGCAATTGGTAGGTTAGTTTAACAAAGCCATCTGATTTTCTGTGCAATAGCAACACCGATAGCAGGTATCACTTACCAGACTGTTACATCAGCTTTTCCACATTTGTAGATAAGAACATCACTAAAACCATCTTCAGATAACTTTTCAAGGATGTCCCTGGGATCTGCTTCCTCAAACCAGCTAACCATCAGCTGCAGGCTCTCTGCAGGTGGATTTTCATTCTGACTTCTGTTGCCAGTGTACAAATCCATCCGGCTCTTTTACGATGATCTGCTCCTCCTCAGCGCTGCAATACCTCCAGGCTTTGTGAGTACACACAAATCTAGTTTCCTGCATTCAGTTAAGGATCATTGCCAACTAAATTCCAAAAATGCCTGAGCTGTTCCAGAGAAACCTGACAGCCTCGCTAAGACCAACTGATGACAGGCTGAGGCGTGTTTTGTTTGTCTTGTCAAAGCTGCTTTCTTCCCTAAGACATTGCGCCAAGCTCTTACAGTCCTGTCTGGCCCTTCAAAAATGTAGGTGAATATCCTGATCTTCTGTAAAAACCAAGCTTGTCCTTGAGCTCTGAGAGCATTTAGATGGGTGTCTGTGCCACTGGGCTTGTAGAAAGAGGGATAGAACAGTGTCTCATCTGAGTTTTCTCTTGCTCTTGTTCCTTTCCAGCCTGGCATGTAAAGTACCTCTGAGCTTCTTGATTTATGTTTTCTTTAATATCTGTGTTCTTGTTGTAGGAAAGGAAAGGAAAAATCCAGTGCTCCTGTGTTTGAGGCATGGCTGTGGCTATGGAGGCAGCAGATGCTCGAGAATGTGTCAGTGACTACTGCTTTTCCTCCTCTACACCCACCACTTCATGGAGCTTTTTAGCCATGAAGGCAGAGTTGTGAGGAGCCTTTAGTGGATAGCAGCCACTTAGTGGGACAGTTTGTGTTTGCATTTGGGAATGCTGCCAAGGACAGTGTAGGAAAGGTGCTTCTGAAATGGCCAGCATGTGGAGGGATCTGAAACTCCTGTCCATATGAGAAGTTAAGAAAAATGGGAGAGGGGCTGTTCTCCAGCAGTTCTGTCTTTTAGGAAGAGATAAGGGGGAGGGGAGAAATGCTATGAAGAAACAGGGGAAAATTACTTTGAACCTTCAAAAAAATCACTTTCCAGTGTAAATCCTCAGTTGTTCTCTGTGTGAATTCTTAAAAGATTAAAGCTGTGTAAATTCTGTAGCAGTGGCAGGGAAATCCCATCTTTCTCCTGTACTTGTGAAGTACATCAGTTTCACTTACACATTAAAGACTGAGGCACCCATAACATTCTTAAACTTAATTTTCCAGTATTTTCTTACAGGCTTACTACTGAACTGTTAAATTCTTTGCTGCTTCTTGTAAAAATATATTAAAATAATTGTCACTTCATCTCAGAAAAACGAGCTTAGCTGAGCTCTTGGATAGACATCTAAACCAGGAGTTGTTGGAAAATGGTATGAAATCTGAGCAGGAGTAAAAGGAAAATTAATACTGATACTTACATTAGGGGTGAAGAGGTAAATCAGACCTTCAGTGGCTCCTGGTAGAGTGAGTCCTTGAATAAGGAATATAGTCAGGACCAGATATGGAAATATTGCTGTGACATAAATTGCCTAAAGTAAGGAGGTCAGAAGACAGAGAGTTACTGGCAGTAAATTCAGTCAATCCTATTTAAATTATTGCAACATACAATAATAATAATATTAGATCAGACAGCTACAGATGAATACGGCCATCTTTCAAATAAACAGGGTGTACTTTTGCAGAATATATTTGTAACAAAATGGCTCTTAAAACTGTGTGAAGGAAGGCTGGTAAGGCAGAAGTGTTTGCAATGGAAAAAGAGAGAAGCATCATTTTAAACCACTTATACTGCTGTTCTCAATTTGTTGGACAGGGAGCATACTGAATGGTGCCAGTGTGGTAAATGTGGTTTCCCTTGTGGTAAAAACTCAGTGTTTGGAGGGCAAGATTTCAGACTGCAGGATGATCAGTTCTCTACCTTTCCATACCTTCCCTGTGGTTTCAATTCCTCGGATGGTGCAGAGATAGACAAGTGCCCAGCAAGCTGCTAAGCACAAAATGAGCCACCACTGGAACGTGCCACTCTCAGCAATATCAGGTGTTATGTTCAAGGTTTTCCTGTACCAAAAATAATTTACTGCAGTGCTTTCATAACATTCTTCATTAAACCCTGAAAAGAAGAGTGGAAAGTGTTAGAATAAATTGTGGGCTGCAAAATCTAATACAGAGATGGACTTTCTGCACTTTCTGTAATGTGCAGCAAGACAAACTCTCACAGCAGGCTGAGACTATGAGACTTAGGAGAGACCTTTACCAGAACACCGCCAGCTTTTTATCCAGGGGATAACTTCCTGTTGAAAAGCAGTCTTGTACTCAGTGCAAGGTAAAATCTAAACTAATTGTAATGAAAATTACGACATTTTTTAGCTGTACAGCTACAGGTTGGTGGAGCCATAACAAACTTCAGGCACCTGAGAATACATCTAAGTCCAGGCTCCCCTGGCGATATCATGGCCCTGTGGTGGGGAAAGACCCAGGCATTGACCTCTTTGGTTTGAGTTTCCAGGACTTCTGTGAACAGGAACTTCAGGCAGGGGAGTGGGCATTCCCCAGCCAGAAGAAAAGGGAACTGGCAATGTGGTGTATACCACAACCTGTGATGTCTATTTGTCTTCCTACTCCAGAACAGTCCCTAAGGCCTCCAAAAGAAAGTTTAATTCAACTATGTTTTGTCTTTTTTCTTAGCCTTTTACTCAGGTGGTATTTCTTGCTGTGCCCTGGGACATGTTCTCTCTCATGCTCTGAGAAAAAACAGAAGCTGAAAAATAGTTTTAAGAACTGGAGAGCATTCTTCCTTATTCTGCTTGTGTACACTGTCTCTCTTTAGTCTTAGTAAAGGTTTTGTAATGGATAACAGGACTTGTTCTTTATTTTGTTTCCCATTTTAAAGTCAAGCAAAAGGACTCATGGACTTTCTGGCTATTGTTGTTCCTGTGGGGATGATTAATTTGAGCAAGCCAGCATGACTCTTTTACCTTTTTAACAAGAAATCAAACCAGGACTTCAGGGCAAAATAAAGTGTGGTTTCTTGATTAGCCCAGAGTCTGATGTTTTGCTAGCAGTGCTTATGGAGGTGTACTTACCTGTTCTATTTTCATTTAGAGGACAAACACTCCAAGGAAGAGGTTCTTGGAAGGAGTTTATGAAATACCACATCACCCAAGTTAAAACAGTGTTGTAGTATAAGCTCACCAGAACCGACACCATCCATGAACCAACTCCTACGGAAAGCACAAAATCTCACTTCAGCAAAGTTTTGGAAAAAGTTATCAGTCAATCACTGCACTAGCTGTTGGAAGCTCTCATTTCCTAGTTTTTCAAGATTTTCTTCTCCATCCCCCCAAACCCATCCTGAGATTTTCCAATGAAAATGGGCATTTGTGTCCTCAGTAGCCAAACACTGGCGCACAATCCCCCAGCTCACCAGCCCTGCTCCAAGAAAGCTGAGACTCTCTACTTAGAAGGTTAGGGTTGAAATCTTTGCTCTAGTATGTAGTTCATTGTTTTCTACAATACTGAACAACTGTAATAGCAGAGAGCAAAAGAGATCACAGTTTTATAGTGTGCTGTAGCTGCATGAGGCCACTCTTGTCCCAGATCATGCACAGGTGTCCTAAATTGGGCACTGTTTTACTCCTTTGATGAGGGAAGAATGTCAACACCACAGTTTCTGCTTGCTTGCATTTTTGCAAGGGTGTATGAACATGCCTGGTTGTAGGAGATGGGTTTAACTGGAAGCACCACCTGCAGCTTGGTTTTTCTTTCTTGTTGCCCTCCAGCCCTTAGATGACTCCTCTTACCCTCCCCTTCTCCTCCCACACAGGCCCACAGGGAGGGCCATCAGCGCCAAGCCCATTTCAGGCACCTGTTTAAAGCAGGTCATGATCCAGGAGAGCTGGCTGAAGCATGCAGGAGTTTCCCCTTACTGTGCAGGCACAAGGGTGTTATCACAAATACCCAGGAGAATCAATGCCTTAACCTCCTCCTGGTGGCTATTCTGGATCACTATTTGCAGCCTAACAATGGTGGACACAGGGCACCAGATGTGTTTTTCATTTACTAAATAAACAGAAAAGAGCTGATAGTACAGGACTGCACACCAGTCTGACGCACAATGCCATGTGGATTGTCCCTCATGCCCAGCTGTGTTGACAAAATGCCTTTAGAAGTCCCACCCTCTGATGGAGGAGAGCCTTCCCATGTGCTTTGGACTCATTAGGAGGTACCAGGATCCTTGATTTCTTCTCTTTCTCTCCTTCCTCAAGTCTAGCTATTCATGGACAGAGAAGACTGGGTCCTTTAGGGGCTGTGAGGGAGGAGCAAGAAGCACTGTGGGCAGGCAGCTCTTTTTGAGCACCAGGGTATGGCTGGAATGGGGCAGTGTTGAGTAGCAGAGCCTATGTTCATTATGCTCCCCACAGCAAAAGTTATTAGGTTTGCATTTTAGGCTCCTAAAATGAGACTAAAATGTGCCTGGAGGAACACCTGGTGAGAGCAATACACAGTTACAGAATCACAGAAGAGTTTGGGTTGGAAGGGATGTTAAAGATCATTTAGTGATGCCCCCCTGCCATGGACGGGAACATTTCAACTAGACCAGGTTGCTCAGAACCCCATCCAACATGGCCTTGAATGTTTCTAGGGAAACCATCCCTAAATATCTCACTACCCTCATTACAAAATACTCCTTTTTAACCCTAACACTCATTTCTTTTTATATACTAAAACACATCAGACACAAGTCTGTGGGAAGTTAGTGCTGGGTGGGAGCTGTCTGCAGTTTCTTGAGCTGGGACTGAAGGGACGTACCAACGCCTCCAAGGTAAGGAGAGATGGTGTTCCAGGCTCCAATGCTGCCTTTCCTCAGGCACTGCCCAAGGGCCAGCTCGAGGTGTAGCAGTGGGATTCCTTCAAAGAGAAGAGCGATGAAGTATGGTATCAGGAAAGCCCCTGAAAAGACATTTCAGTGTGATTAAGCCACAAGATATTTCTGCATCTCACTGAAATTATTGGTTTATAATTAATCCGCTTTATGAGCCTAACAAAGTCCTTGTAGGATGTGTTGAGAGAGGGATCATTGCTAGGGACACGGACAAGTAATACCTGTTGCTGGTAATTTTGGTAGTGAAGATGGAGGAGGAGGGGCTGGGATGCTTAGTGCTGCAGGACACTTCCCTCAGGCATTGCTACAGCCCATTATAAGTAACCTCACTATTTCGTCCATTTCCCTTTCTTCTAAGCATCTTCTTTTGTCCTCCTTCTCATAAAGCACAGGGGTTTGCCTGTCCCCTATTCCATCTGTTTTCCCTTCAGTTTATTGTCTCATTTCATTTCTTAAAGCTCTCAGGCCTGTGCTCCTCCATCCTGCACTGGAAAAGCAGGATTATGTGTTGTGTACCCCCAAGGGGCCAGGTTATTTTATTGCATGAAGCTCTGCTCAGACCAGCTCAGCTCTAGCTAATGAAAAACTGAAAGCAAGGCTGAAGTTGTTCTCTGAGACATGTGAGCCATGAAACTTCATTTCTTCCCCTTTACATCTTTTCTGTTTTCCTCTCAACATCTCCCTTGGGCCAGAAGCAGCATGTCCTGTTGGTTGCCTGTGGGAAGGGACCAAGAGCCTGGCTGATTCCTGCTAAACTGTGTGCAATGCCTCTCTTCCCCCACCTTCCCCCAGAAGGGACACACATTTGAGTCTCCCTCCTTTTGCGCAGATGCTGATTTTCATGAGACCAGAAGTTTCATCAGTATGTTTGTACCACCTGCCCAAATGTCCAGTTAAATTGAACTGGTGGAATAGATTGAAGTTTATTGCCATTGCCTCTTTTCTCCAGGGAGACAAAGACAGAAATCCTGCCTTAGCCACCTCCCCATCCTCCTACAAATGTGAACAGATTCTCTGTTCCTCAGCTTTGTCAATAAACTTGTGCCTTGTTCTATAATTTCTAATTTGCCTTCAGACCTCATATCTGGGTCTGCTCAGTTCTGCTCTTCCAGCTCAGGAAACTTTCTTTATGCTCTGTCTTCAGCCCTGAGAGAGAGGTGAGGGAATGCACAAGGATTTCTGGTCTCCACCTGGAATGGCGCCTGGGTTCTGCAATCACTGGCTATTTAGAAAGGCTTGGGCAGATAAAGTCTAATCTCTTGAGCTAGTGTTGTATTGCAATAACTTTGCTACCTCTTGTTATGTGCTGCAATAAACACATACAGCACCCAGAGAAGGTGTGTTGTTGGATGGTTTAGCCTTCTATCAAGTTATACGTAGAAAGAAAAATCACAAAACTCTTCTCAGCAAAGAACTGTTCATAAACTGCCAAACCTGGAAATAAATGTCTCACCTTAAGATCTCTATTCTTGAAATGCACTTAACTGCTAAGCAGATTTAAAAAACGAACCTCACAGTTAATACCCAGTATGTTAAATCCTCAGTTTGAGGTCCCTCCAAGAAGAACCGAGTAGCCTCTTGCCGTGCTCAGTCCTGTGGTCTGTTTCAAGCCTGCTGCAGTATTCCTCTCCACAGCACATCTGAGGGTGCCAGCCCAGCCCTTCTGACAGTCTGATGCCTTGGACTGTCTCCTGAGAAGAGCAGACTATTGAGGCAAGTGACCAGAGCACTGCAGTATGGAGTGCTCCTTCATCCATCTGCCTGGCCATCCACCAGCTCTGGGCAGCAGCTGCAATCCATGCTGCAATCCCTGCTGGGCCCTCACTAGCAGAGCACTCCATAAGGGACCAGCCTATCTCCCATATCATATCTCCTGGGAAATAACTGAGTAATAATTAGCGCAAACTGTTATCTCTCTCCCCTTCTCTGTTTGCTAGTTGAACCACTGGCAGCAGGGCGTGTTTAGACATTCTGCTGATAAAAGCATGTTTACTTTGTGCTGGCGTGTGTGTATCTTCAGGCATATTTACAGCATGGCAAAACATAATGTCACACTTGGAAAAAAAATGAGAATTATATAAAATAATCTGCTATCTGCAAATATGAAAATATGGCAAAGGAATGGGTTCAAAAGAAATAGTTTATGAATCTACTCTTTCTCAAACCTAATTCAAGTAAATGGCTTGTAGTGAAAAGTAAGTTTTTACTTATTCATTCCTTTGCATTACAACATTTTTAGTCAAATAGAAAAGAGGAAAAGAACAGACAGTCTGCTGAAGTACTTGAAGCTTACTCTTTTCCACAAAAATATCCCCCACCTATAGAAAAACATGGAGAAATATTATCAGATACAGAATAGTGAGTAGGAAGCCTCTAGCACTGATTAATAGATAGAGGAGGATGTCCAAGAAGGCAAAAAAAAGTACTTATTTTAAAAAATGCCATGAGAAATCTAGCTATGGAGAAAGTAAGCAGTAAATCCAAGAAGCAAAGAACTTAATACACAGCAGGTACCACAAACCAGAGCATTCAAACATAAGCACAGCAAACCCTCAGCAGAACCCATGTGATGTTAAGCCCAGGCACAGCAGAACTCTGTAGATCTGGCTTCCATGGGGCATGGGAAAAGGAAGCTAAACCAGGAAAAATCATTAAGCACAAGAAACAAATTATCTTGTATCTGTACATTCTACCTAAAAAAAAAAAAAAAATAGTTTAGGGGTTTTTTTCCTCTCAAAAAGTGAAAAAGGAAAATTATAGTAGTGAAGCATTTTTAAATACTTTAAAAGCCTGGAAAAATGCCCATAAAAATAAAAAGTATTGCCAAAGCATGATTTAGTTGCATCCCTGGGGTGTGACTTAGGAAAATTTTTGTTTACAACATTCCTTCTGTCAGAAAGACACTGAAGATTCATAAAGCATTGATCCTGCAAGTAGAAACACGTGGTACTAAAAGAAGGCTGAGGGAAAAATACCCCAAAACTCTTCAAAACTTGCAAGAGTCAAAAGTTATTTTGGAAGGAATCCTGCACAAGGATATCACAAAACCATGGAGCAATCCCCGTGCACATGAGAGAGCGCAGAAGGCTACAAAAGCTTTTTCAAATCAGGCCATCAAAAACTGCAACTGCTGCACTACTGGTGAGCTGGTGTCTTTTACAAGAGTCCCAAGTGTCCAGGTGCACCAGTGTGTGACAGGATTGCTGAAGAACCATTGGAGTGGAGACAGCTCCACACCACAGCAGTAGGAAAGGAAGGAGCAGGTGCACTCAGATACACAGAGGGTTTTTAACACCTGACCCCGTGAGTTCAGTGCATGGGCAAGTCAGGTCAGGACAGCGACTGCCCAACCATATCCAGCAGAAGGGCACAACCTTTGTGGTGTCCCCTGCACGTGACAGTCTGGGGGGAAGTGCATGAACCTCTAGGCAGCCTGGGGTGAGCTGCCGGCGCTCCACGGGACAGAGAGGCAGGAAGCTCCAGAGGAGCGCAGTCTAAAGTTGGCTCTCAGCAGCCAGCAAAGCAGAGTGAAACAAGCAAATTGGGTTTGTCACTTGGAAAGAGAGACCAACAGACTGGGCTAGTGGAAATGCAGTTTGAAGTGTCAGCTGTGCAACCTCCTAATCTATATGTACTAAGACCTGCAGAAATCAGTGTGGCTCAGTGAGAAGCAGAGAAAAAGACCCAGTAGGTTTACTTGATATTGGGATACTAAGACTTCCTAAATGGTGGAGAAAAACTGATCAAAAATCAGGGAGGACTGATCCATGATTCAGTCTTGCGTCTTACCGGTGCCTGTGAATCAGCTAGCAAAGAAAAGCAAGTGACTTGAAATGGTGATTCAAAGACACAACAGCATTTGAAGTACCAGAACATGAATAATATTTTTCCTTCAGATAGAGATTTGGGAGTACAAAAATAATTATAATAAAGACTGAAATGACCTGGAAAGTGGCAGAATAGTAGTTTTGAAGGAAATGCATCTGTAGGGTCTGAAAAATTCAGAAAGCACATCTCAATGTGATAAAATGCAGCAAGCATTTGGAGATCCACTTCATCAGTTCTGTTGGTACATAGGAGGAATGGGGATGGGTGCACTTTTCCAAAAGACTAAGAACTTAATGGCAAGATAGCTGAGATAATTTATGCAATTTTATGCAATAGTGGGAACTACTTGTTCAGATTCAGAGAAAAAGATGCTAGCTATTGAAAGGGGATTTTCAGACCTGTCCCATTCTCTTCATGGCAGTTCAGTGGCTAAGCAGTGTGGTATAGTCAACACAGCAAGGAATTATGTCAAGACATCAGAGAGGAAAAAAAGCAACTCAATCACACTCACCCCTCTCTCTAGAAAATAGCACTCCATGACCTCTTTTATGTCTTCTCACATGCCTCAATCCAGATGAAAAGTATGAGCTACTCTAAGCATTGTGTTTGTGCAGCACACTTATGATGGTGCAACACACCTTACTGACTGGAACTTGGCAGGGTTGAATTTCCCATGTAAATGACTATATCTTCTTGAGAGACAGTGAGGGAGCCAAGGCCATGTCCAGAAAACCAAAGGGACAATCAATGGCCATTTTGATGAAGATGGGTAACACCCACAGATAACTCATCAAATAAGCTTGGCGATCTCCCCTGTGAAATGTGAAGGATGCAAGCAGGCAGCTTTCAAATACAAGCATGCACCAACCTGAGATGTAAAGGGTAATCAAATACAACAAATTATGAAAGGATTGACTCCACATGTCACAGCTTTTCACCAAGGATTTAAGCAGGATATGGCAATAAACGGGAAAATTAAGTTTGTTACTAGCGGTAATCCAATTTTTCTGTCAGGCAGTGAATAGTTCTGCTCTTCCCAACATACTATGTTTGTTTGGGTTGGTTTTGGGTTTTGCTTTTTTTTTTTTTTTTTCTTCTTTTTCTTAACAGTATCTTTCAGTTATACAATTTGTTCCTCTTAGGTATTGTTTTCTTTTTGAGGACACAGTGAACCAGGCATTTCACAGCACGTTGTAGTTCAAATTTGAGCAAAAGGTCAAGTAGGCCACAGGTTAAGAAAGTCTGTAAATGGTTGTCCCAGAAGTAAACAGTTCTCCTTTTGTAGCATGACTGTAGTGTGTAGCAGCGTGGGGTTTAGATGGTGGTTGCTGCTACCTATAGTAGTGTTTATGTGTATTTCTTTTCCTAGAAAGAAACTGTATTTTATATCACAGATAGTTTTCAGTAATTTTGTAGGCTCAGGCACTATACACATATTTAATACCCATGGGTTAAGCAAGCATGTATACATAAGACATATATATATATATATATATATACACACTAACTATAATCCAAAGTAAGCCATTGAAGTCAGTTCTAGTTAGAACTGAGTTGGTTTCTTTAAGTATACTCAGATGGCTCCCTGTGTAAACATATAGATGTATGACTTGTTAGTGTCTCAGTTTGAAGTGACAAACTCTGTACTGGGCTATTTAGAGAATTCTTTTCAATCCCAGTTGCCTGGGAACATTTGTGTTTGTCTCTACCAACTGTGGCAAACAACCTTCATACCCATTAGTCATGAAAAGTAAATAGCTAACTTGACTCAGGCAATAAACCCAAATAATCAGTAACGGCAGCAGTGATAAATGTCAGCAGAACTGACATTATATTAGATCCAAGTTACTGAGTAACACTAATGTGCAATGAATCAGGGCCAGAGGTCTGACGGGAACAGCTGACATGAGACAAATGTACAAGCACCTGTTTTCATCTCTTGTTTTTGAAGAGATGCAGAAACGGGGATATCACCTGAACCAGCTGTAAAACTACCCCAGAAGCCATCCAGCCTTCAAGCATGTCTGTGCCATATCCATACCTGGTTTCTCCTTGCTTGTGATTATGGCTGCATTCAGAAAGCCATGGCACCTCTCAGGGCTCCCAGTTAAACACAGTGCTGCTGGTCTCTCCCATGTACCCATCTTCACATGCACACACGCAGGATTTATGCTCCAGTACCCCTGAAAATCTGTTGGGCTTTTGCACCTGAGTTGTTTGCTTTCAAAAATGCAAACCCAAACCATGTCACTGCTTTAAATTAACAGAAGAAAAATGCAGCTACCTTACGCACAGATGCAAATGCAAGACCTCTGTTTTCTCAGTGATCATCATAACTCACTCAACTTCTCCAGTGCCAGCTTTCTATGATAAATTATTCACAAACCTCACAGCATTCTTTTACAGAGCCCATCCGGCTATTGAGCTCTTTGAGCTCTTTGTTGAAGGGGCCAGTAATGACCAAACACTGGCTGCCCATCCATACATTGACCTTAATTCACCACTCTTGTGCCACTGTTGGTGGTGATGCAAAGTGGCTGCTTGCCATTGCTGAGTCTGGTGCCTATTTTCAGCTGGTCTCTCACTGGCAGCATTACTGCTCAGGGAGCAAAGGAGCAACTCAGCCCTTGCCCCTGCAGCATTTCCCTATTTTTACTCTCTTTAAACCTGCTGTACCCCCTGTCTTTTTTTTTGTCCCTAGAAGTTCCTGTAGGAAATAGCAGAGTTCTGGAGCTGGAGGCACAAGCAAGCAGACTTTCTGAGCACTGCTAAGTCCATAAGACAGGTGACCTCCTTGCAGTCTTGCTTCTCTTGGGGCAGTGAGGACAGGGTGCAGGGGAGCCTGGAAGGGAGGATGGAGGGGAGAGATCGAACCTCAGGAGCAGATGAGCATTGCTACCTTTTGAAGTGAGGCTGGGATCTGAAACACCACTGGCCGCAGCTGGCCATGGAGAAGCAACAATTGGTGCTTCATAGGAAAGTGTGAGAGCCTTTTTATGGCCAGTAGAACAATATTTCATCTTAATCCCAACTTTGCACAAATTTTGTGCAGCCTCTTGCAGCTGGTGGCTCCAGAAGCTGCTCTGTGCAATGAAATGTGTGGAAGAGCTGCATCTTGCTATGGCCCTGCCTGGGATTTTCAAACTTTCCACTGAGCACTTTGTGTTAATCATTCACTACATTATAAAAACTTCACATTATGCTTGCTTTATTATGTTATTTGTTAATCCTGAATGCTTTTCCCCTTGCTTTCCAAGATAGAAAGATCACCTGAGATGCTGTAGAAGATTTGACCTACAGGTCCTGCTCCACAAGAGTATTTTCCTTGCAGGTCTCATGCCATATCTGCTATAGGGATGTCTCTCAAAAAATGTTCATCATGTCTCATAAATGCCAGTATCATTACATTAATTGACAGGGTTTTTTCCCAGTAATTTCCATGGACAAACACAGAGAAACAGTATGTACTCCTGGCTTTCTAGCCACCCAGTGATGGTACTTTTCTGCAGGAGTTTCACTGGGTGTCACATTTTTTAAATAAATAATAGAAGCCATCTAGTGTCCTGGGAGGAATCTAACCTACTGCTTCTTGTCTTATCTCTATTTGTGTAACTCTCAGCTGTTGCGTATTCAGCATTAAAAAGTTCCTTCCAACCTAAATAATTTTCATTTTCTTGTTTATAGGCTATGATAAACATACTCTTTAATTTTCAACTTCCTTACCTAAATAGATTGCATTTTTAAGTTGTTTGTGTCACAGAAGTTTTCTAACCCTTGAATAATTACTGGGACTTTTCTCTATTTTGTCTTTAAAAATTTTGTCTAATTTTTAAATTTGACTTCAAAAAGTGGACTTCCAGAAAAAGTCAGAGACTCAGAAGCTGTCTTACCATAGGCAGCAATAACTCTGCCTAATTCCTAGCGTTCTGCTTACACCTGCCAAGGTTCTTTCTCTTGATACAACCTGCTATAGCTCATTCATTGAGCTACTCACCACAGTCCCTAAGTGTCTACTTCTCTCTGAAATACCTTCCTTTACAGGCTACATCCATTCTTGGTTCCTTGGTTGATTGAAATAGATGTATTTCATCAATACAGACACCTCAGTAAAACAAACTTGGATGGGATAAAATTTTCTGTTATTTGGCATTTTCTCCAGGTGTGAATTTTTGGTTTCTCCAGTTAATTGAAAGATAACAAATAATACCGGGCTGAAACAATTTGCTCACTCTTCTTTAGGCAGCTTACTGTGGCAGATTTCAAAAGCTTCTGTGAATGGTGAGTTACCAAGTACTCTTTTCAGATCCATTTGTATTTACCAAATTGTCTGCTTCCAAAGCAACTCTTTGTGGAACTGGTGCCCAGGCACAGGCTTAGGCAGCTGTCCATGACACCTGGCAGGCTCCTGTTGCTGCTCCATCAGCTGAGCATTTTAAACAGCCTCACAGACAGCCAAAAGCACAATTTAGTTTTGTGCAGGGACAATGCCAGATGATGGGTTGCTCCTAAGAGCACGGGTGGGGAATGGCTCACTCACCATCCCAAAGGGAAGTCCAGTGGCCATTTGTCTACAGGCCAGTTCCCTCAGGCCTCCTCATATCTCCTTAAGATAGCCAGCTGCAGGTTCAGTTTCCTGCTTCCACTGGGACCTTAGTAGCAGTATAAAAACTTCAGCATAGATTTATTCTATCATCAGCCAGGTCACCATCAGTCTGGTCTTCCTAACCGAACGTATCATTTTATGATTAAATACATTTCTATGGAAAGAGTTAACTGATACAAGACATTGATGACAACCAGTGTTTTTTAAGAAGGGAGTTAACTGATATAAATTATGTCATTCCATGCCCATCAGAGGTTAGTATAGTTTGAGAATTGCAGTTCAGCAATTTGGCAAAGTCCCGTTCCAGTCTTACCGCCTCCGTGTATCTGGCACAGGTATGGAAACCGCCACACGTTCCCCAGGCCAACGGCAAATCCGATACAGCTTAAAATGTACTGGAACTTATTGTCCCACTTGGGCCTGCCATCTTCTTTGGGAGTTTCAGGTGCTGCTGATAAATCTTGTGACATTATAATGAAATATCCGTGGCTCCTTAGCCCCTTTCCCTAAAAATGGGAAGATGCTTCAAAACCTGTCTCTCCTACAGATTTTATGCAGGGTGAGAGAAGGATCTTGGAAGAGAGGTGGAGCTTTCTTTTTATCTGATGCAAAGGGCTGTGTCATTGCCAAGGCTGCAGTTTAAAGACAAAACCAGGAATTATTATTATATGGAGAGTTACCACTCTTGCCTTTTTTGCAGCTCCTTCTATAGTTAGACAGCTTGGGAATATGTTGTTAATAGGTAACTCAGGATCAAACAGGTTTTTATTTTCTGTTCTCCTTATGTTCTCAGACTCTCTCAGAGAAGTGTGACACTGAATATAATTACAAAGAAACCTTTGCAGCGGACTAATTAAAATTGCAAAATACCTGTAAAAATCTGTGAATAAAACATTGGCATTTCCTGTCTTAGTTTATTAATAGAGGTAAATAAATGAAGTCATCTTTTCCAAATACTAAAATTCAATTGGAAAAAAAAGCCAAGAAAAATTAGACCTTGTATGTTCAGACATTAGAATTTGATCCATTTTCACAATAGTTGCTAGAAGTTAATCACTTGCCATCTGTCAATGAATCCCCAGTGACTATTTTTATTATTCATTAAATAGTTACTGATGAATGCAAGAGCTGAATGCTTTCCTTCAATTAAAAGTATGTGAGAATATTTTTCTTTTTTCTTTCAGTCATACCAGGGTTTTGCTGGTGTGCATGCCAAATCAGTTCACTCCACACTAAACAGAGCAGCCAGTCCACTTGCTTGCCTCAATAAATCAGCAAAGAGTTTATGCTTGGATTCTCCTCTCTAAATGGGAAGAGTTTCTAAGTGAAGGTGAATTGTTTTCCCCAAAATTTCCCTGCTCTGCTGCTAAGCACACAAACAGGATCAGGTTGCAGATCACCCAGCCAGAAGCCAGTTTGAGATCAAGGCTGCATGATTCTCCTTGGGCTGTCACAGCTCATCTGCTTACACCTCTGCAAATATCCAGGCTCACAGATGGAGCAACTCAGCTTCCCAGTGTTTGTCGGGGCTGTCTCAGAGGGCACACACGAGCTGGACACACAGGGTGGTTTGGCAGCCCTTGCACAATGTCAGTGGTCCCAGGGCACACACCACCACCATCACTCCTTTCCCTGATGCTCTTCTGATCAGGAGATGCCTTGGGCCCTTCCAGCAACTCTCCAAATTCCACACCTGGCACTGCAGCCACCCTCTTCACACGTGGTGTTACTCATTTCTGGTTGCTGAGCTTTTTATCAGCAGAAAAATCTGACAAAAAATGTTCTTCCTATTAAAGAGTAGCACCTTCTACTGCTACTCCTTAAATAGTTTAAGTAGTTACATTAATGTAATTTTAAAAATTGAAAATGGAATGTAAATTAATTTAATCATTCAGATTCTGTGGAATGGGTTGCCCAGAGAAGCTGTGGATGCCCCATCCCTGCGTGTCCAGGTTGGATGGGGCTTGGAGAAACCTGGCCAAGTGGAAGGTGTCCCTGCCCATGGCAGGGAGGGTGGAACTGGATAATCTTCAAGTTCATTTCCACCCCAAACCATTGATTCTATGATTCCATGAAGTACACATGCAACGTCTGGCACTTTACTCTCAATTTAGAGGAGATAGACGACTCTAAAGATACATTCTGTAAATATACCCTAAGTGCACCTATTCCTTTTAAGAGAGTACTTTGACTACAACCAGTATGGGGATCTAAATCCGATCCATTCTTGTTTCAAAAGGTGGGTGTAGGAATTGCTGGAAGGTGGTACAAGTGTATCTCTGTCCATATACACAGACAGCTGGATGAAGAGGATCACCCATCCAGAGGGGACATGGACACTGCTCCAGGCACTCTGCCTGGGTGCTCTAACAGTGCCCCTTTCCCTCTCTGGTGGCCACATGAGGATTGGGACTCCTCACCCAGCTCCACTGGGTCACATAGAAGTTAAAAATGCAAATAGTTGTCAGCTGTGTGTGTGTGTACATGAACCAGAGCCACCTACCTTGATGGCAACAGAGGAGAGCAAGATTTGCACCTTGGTGTGCCCTGGATCTCCCATCAGCACGGATCCCCCAGGCAAGTGGTGCACCCCTTGCTCATGGGTGCCACAGAAGACAGATTTTGCTCTTTCCTGAGCTGCTGCTGCCCCATTCAAGATTACCTCTCCTGTCATCAGCAAAAACAGCACTCTCTGCTAGGAACTTGGAAGTTATAGGCAATTTATAAAATACATAGAATTCTAAATTAATCAAGTTGTCATTCTCATACTTAGAAATGTTTTTATTAAATATTTAAACTTCTCTATGAGACAAATAACATTAGTGGCTTTGTGCAACACGGTGGCATATAAAGTAAAAACAATTTAGTGTGCAAGAGAGGACAGCATTGTTACCCTTCATATTGGCCACCCAACCAGAATGATTACACATGGAAGAGTCACTTCATGCACAGTGCATCCTCAAGCAGAGGCAATAGAAGCCAGTTTCAAACAAGCTGGCTTCAGAACCAGAAAGAGGACAAATTATTTGGCCTGCTGCCCCAATCACTTGCAAATGTCACTTTTTTTGCTTCCAGGAGCTAGCCCATCAACTCTTCACAGTGCATTGCAATCTTATGCAAATCTTTACCTGGAAACAACACATGGCTACCCTTCAATGAAAATAAAATTAACTCCACATTCTTAAAAAATATATTTTTTTACTTTCCTCACTGGCAGGGCATCCTCCCACATTTGAAAAATAAAAGGGTTTATGATGAATACTTTAAGTTTCCATTGATGGAAGTCTCAGATGTAGCAATAAGGCCAGCACGATCATTTTTTTTCTGACAGCGGCTCCTGATGGCTTTGTAGATGGCAAAGGTCGGGATGGTCAAACTGGGCACTCCGGCGAGGATTACAATGATAGCGTACACCCAGGGGGGATATTCAACCTTCTCTGTTTTGGGGAACTCCTCCTGAAAGAGCAAACAACCAAGTTGTACAAAGTCATGAGGAGCAAATACCTGGGACCATGCACACATTCAGTAATTCAGCAGATCAAAAATGGGATCAGAATGATGGCACATACTGGCACGGCAGTTTGCCAATTCCACAGCAGCTTTCAGCTCAAGGGTTTCCAGCCTCGGCTGTTTTGGGCTTAGTTTTACTTTAAAATGATGTAAAGGAAATGGCATGAAAGCAGTAAGAGCCAGGAAGGGAGACTGGGGGTCTGGAATACTTAAAATTATTATAAATAAATATTTTGGCTTACACACTTACATAGCTAGGGTCCCAAACACTGTAGAGCAGTTCTTGGTTGACTTTCACCACAAAATAAAAGAAAAAGATAACTAACATAATGAGAGGACTGATGAGTCTCCAGGTAACCTGCCAGAAAATGTTGGGCTTGTGTCCAATCATGAACTCAATATCCTTGTTAAACCTAGAAACGAAAAGCAGGAGGTTCAGACTTAAAAGCTGGCCAGGATAAAAGAATGCCTGCTTAAAAGCAGGGAAATCCAAACTACCCCGAACTGTGGTTCCCAAGAACTTGCTAATGTCAGTTTGAGATCAGAATTGACAAGATCGGGAGTTGGACCTCAGTAGTTCAAATTAAGGCACATATCATTGCAAGTCTGGAGAATTATTTTTGGAGATGTATTATCTTGAAGATGTCCATGAGGCATATGTGAAATAGCTTCAACAGAAAAGAGCCAGTGCAGATGGATTTTCCCCAGAACATATTGCAGTATTGCTTCACAATTTTTTGATAAGTATCTCAGTACTGCATAGATTAAAGGGAGGGATACAATATTTAAAAACAACAAAAGCAAATAGAAGTATTATAATAATTAGATTATAATATGTTTGCCTAATTTGGACATCTACCAGTTTTCTCAGGCTGAATAATGAAACAATATTTAACTTTACACATTGTTAAAAACATCTCCATTGTGTTATTTGGATTATTCATGCAGTGGTCAGTGGGGCAAAAATATTTCTACAAGAAGAAACAAGCCCTGCATTGAGAGTGGTAATGTCTGCATCAGTCCTGAAGCAATTTATGGCTTCTACATATAGTGCCACACCTTGGGCACACAATTCTTTAAAAATAGTTTGGAAGTTTGAGGTTTCTTCTTTAGTCCTTTTGTCTGGATTTCCTGCATATCCTATGGAAATAACCCTGAGGGGACCATTCAGTTGGTCCTTCAACTATGAACTACACACTGAATCCACTAGAATCTCAATTACTATGGAAATTTATTTTATCTTTTCATCCCTAACTGCTGAGATTTAGGTGTCTTACAAGGATATGGAGTCCTGACTGCAGCACATGTTCAGGTGTAGTTCATGTGTGTCATGGATAACACACATGTTCTCCTTCAAGCAACAGAGCCATCTTTCTACTAATAACCCTTTCTCAGAGAAAGGTCACAGAAA
The DNA here is from genome assembly GCF_963513975.1 of Fringilla coelebs. Taxonomy (NCBI): domain Eukaryota; kingdom Metazoa; phylum Chordata; class Aves; order Passeriformes; family Fringillidae; genus Fringilla; species Fringilla coelebs. The sequence continues at coordinate 65,521,630 of NC_140028.1, forward strand.
CTCATCTGGAACAGATAACACCACTTTTTGGGCAGTCCTGAAAAGCTCTGTTCTCAAAGAGGGCTGCAGTGGTGTGAACTGGCCAGGAACATTAAAGTTTGGTATGAGGCTCTTTTCTGAAATAGACACAAACACAAACACACACACACACACACCTTGTGCCCCCACTTTATGGATTCAACCCATGCTTGTGTCCTGGGAATTATTTTAATTTATTTAAAGGAGTTCTGAGATCTCAAAGGGAAGGAAAAGTGATCAACATTGCCTTTTCTGTCCTTAATTAAGCAAATTAAAATAAGCCTTCTTTCTCAAGGGTACACCATCTAATTTACCTAACCTGATTCATGCTTCCTCGAGTAGCATAAAAGTATGGGAAAGTGGGTCACAAGGGCATTCACCCCACTGCCAGGAGCAGCAGCTGAATCTGGCACAAGTTCAAGTAAAACTTGTGGGTGATTGAATTCCCTGCACTTTATTTCACATTTCTTCTGTATTTATTACAAACATGAAGATGTTGAAACTTGATTTATTACATCTGTAGAAAGTTGAGAGGATAATTACTCACTGCTGCAACTGATAAAGTCCTGGATTTATTAGCTTAGAACGTATCTCAGTAGCCTGGATTTGCAAGCTGCTGTAAACTAGTATCTGCAGCCTGCCTGGAGATCCCTGTGTTGGAGAGCATCGTTTAGCACTCCCTGTAAACACTCCTGGGATATAACTCTGTGTTTAACTTTCAGCTTGGTGCCAGTGTGCGTGTACTTTGCTTCTGCTAATTAAACATTTAATGCAATTATCCTGAAGAAGAGTTATTATAAATGTCACCATATTTAAAAGGCAAATGATTTATAGTGGCTCTAATGTAACTGTTGCAAATATCTACATTCTGATACCTACTTTAAAAAGAAATTATTTGCATTCATATTAATGCACTCTAGGGCTCTTGTTGATTTCTAATATTCTCTTGCAATATCTTAGGGATATCTTTATTTGAACTAGTTGTTCAAGAGCATTTTTTATTATAATGTATTAATAAAGCGGAAAGCTTTCACATACAAATACTTAACAAGCATTATTTCTTTTTGCTGAGAACTCTTTAAAAAACCTGAAACATATAAGGAACCCTAAATGATAGCTGCATAATTTCATTGATTTCTATAACAGCAGTTCTGTGCACAGAGATGCAGCAAGATTGTAGCTATACAACAACAATCACTTTATGCATTGGTATCAAGTAATGCTTAAGCTGTATTTCATACCTGTCTATTCCATAAATGTAGACGACTGAAAACATCTCACAAAATGCAATTATCAGCAGGGGAATAGAGCCAGCATAACCATCAAATAGACTCAGCCAGTAATTACCAGAATTCAGCACAAAAATGAAAGCTATCAAATAACACACCAAACAAACGAGACCTGTGGGAAAAAAACCACAAACAACAGCACATTTAGGCAAAGAAAGTGAAAGCAAAATGGGAAATAAAAGTATTTCCCCAGCAGCTATAAAGCTTAAAAAGTAACTCTTGCAGCCTGAAGGCCACAACTTTATTTTTTAATGTCACTCTGGGGAGGCTGGCTTCTGTTTGGGTAAAACTCTCCTGACATTACCCAGGTGGCAGATGTGGCAAACAAAAAGGGAGACAGCTGAGGAGAGAAAACAGGTCCTCTTCTCCATAGATGACGGGATAATGTTGTTCTGAGAGAAATTCTGCCTGAGTGAAGGATTCAGGTCCTCCAGCTTCCCAATGGAGGAGACAGTGGTCATCACGAGCAGGCTGGTGGGCAGGTCTAAGGGTTAACAGCTGCCTGCAGGCTCAGAAGGAACCTCAGGAGCTGCCCCATTGGGGAACATGAGAAAATCTTCAGTAGGTTATCTGGGGGTCTTATGCCATTCCAGATCAGAAGGTAGAAGCGGGGTGGGCTGCTTTTTCACACACAAGCTGCTCTCTGGGGAGGGTGGGGAGGTCACTAATCTCTAAAAATGCACTTACCAGTTATAAGTTCCTTAGGCACTCTGGAGGGTATAATCTTGAGATCTTGTAAAGGTACAAGCACACCTTCCATATTTCCAAACATAGATGACAAGCCCAAGCAGAAGAGCATGATGAAGAAGAGGATGGACCACAAAGGCGAGACGGGCATTTTGGTGATTGCTTCAGTGAAGACAATAAAGGCTAGGCCAGTTCCTTCAGCTCCCTGGGGAAGATTTAGGATTATTAACATCACACGGCACTTAAATTTACATGGGTAGTCACTACACTTGGCAATTAAATAGTTGCTATGCATTCCTATTGTATTTAAGGTATCATTATGTTGAGGGTGTTAAACTTACATCATTCAGGAAAGTCTCCAGATCACAGGTTTCAAACTTGAGGGTTGCAAAAGTTGCTGGATCAGTCATGTTGCACAGCTGCTGCATTTGTTCAAAGTTATCTTGGGTTACGTTACCTTCTGGCAAATCGAATGCATTCATCAGAGTAAGAATATTTCTGAAAAGGTGAAATGGAAGTAATTAGAAATTATTAATTTGTAAGCATCGGGATTTGTTTACATCATCAAACAAGTTATTAAGAGTACAAGATCGAGATCGGATTTGCATTGGAAAGTCCAGCAGATGTGCACGTGCGATTTTCTTTCTTCCAAGGTGAATATAACACTGTCTTTCATGGCAGAGATGACTCTACATGGATGGACGCTCTAGAAACCCGTGCAGGATTTGGGTGCTTGTCTTAGCCTTGCAGACTAAACACCAGTCCCCAGACTGGGTGGCTTATGGGAATGTGTAAGTTGTCTGCAGCTGTGAATCATGCAGTTTCACAGCTGAATGTGGAGGAACTAGACTGGAAAGCACAGAATCTCAGAATCTGACTGCCTGGGTAAAATGAGGCACCTCTGAGACCTGAGCTTTTGAGCTCTCCAGGAGGAAACCTAAACATGTAGCTAACACAGGAACAGGGAATATTGCATTCGTGCCCTATGTCAGCATGGAGAATAATGTAAAATATATTTATGTAGGAAATAAGGTGACTTAAACAATTATCACTTTCTATGGGATTTGTTCCACAAGATTCCATATTTTTATGAGTAATGAGTGGTTCTGATGCCATGTGAGTCAAGAGCTGCAATTTTTCATAAATGATGAATCCATTGTCAGCAGGCTAACAGAGCTGCCTCAGCCAAACCAACACCTGCATATTCTGTGGGGGTTTTTTTCCCCAATAACTCACTTGTCAAAACAGTCATCATATCTTGCTGTGGCTCTGAATCCAATGATGGTGTATATGACAGTGGCAGCGTAGATGGAAGTGAAGCCATTGATCACCGAAACGATCACAGCATCTTTCTCACAGTTGTTGCTGCAATTCAAAGAGAAGAAACAATGGATGCCAATCATATTCCTAAAATAATAGTAAAACTGGCTACCAAGACTAAGAAAAAATAGTCTAGGATGCATAGGTCCATCAGTGTACTCTCTAAAAGCACACAAGTAGTGCTGTTAGATTTAATAAATTAAAACTTGGTGCCTTAAGCAATTTAATAGCTATGGGTTTGGTTTCTTTTGGTGTTTCTTTCCCCTTCAAATAACCTGTTCATAGGGAATAATTGCCTGAGCTGTTTTCATGTTTGGTTCATGGGAAGTAAAGTATGAGGGGCAAAAGAGTCCCCTCCTTTTCAAGCTTGTCATGGATATGTGCAGAAACGTTGCCATGGGCTGTGCCTTCACTGCTGGTGTATTGTGCTGTAAGGTGAAAGGTTTGGGCTTGAATTCAAATATTCAGACACAAAAAGTGAGCACAAGTTCACTTCTCATAGCACTTGGGTTTGGTGAAATTGCAGTAGCCAGAAGCACTTGGGAACAGTTCTGTTTGTTGAACAAAAGACGGTTCAAAATGTTCCCAAGTTTTGGAAGAACAATGTGATGCTATGCTAAAAAGATAGGACAGAAAACTCTTTATAGAAATGCCTCTGCTGCAGGCATTTCTTGCTAGTGTGCTTGTGCTAATGCAAAGAATTTGCAGAGCCAGAAACAGACTTTCATCTGAGGAACAAGATAAAATATCAATATTAAATTAGTTAGTCATTGTAAGAGAAGGCCGTAAAACTGTAGATAACTCATTTCTCCTGGGCAAGAGAGGGGTATTGAGATAAACTTGATGTTGTCATATTTAATTTTCTGAACATGTTCAAGAGGAGAGACAAGCTTGTCCAACCAAGACCTGTCACACTGTGTCCTTTCCCCATTTATAGCATTGGAAATAGGCATCTGCTGGATGTAGGGCATTGAATGGAAATTCCTTGCTGTAGTCCTGTGTCAGTTTTTGCAATGTAACATGAGATTCTCAAATGTTGAAAAACATTTCTTCCTTTTAGAGAAAGTAAAATGCTCAAGCTCCTTCTCATTATGAATTAGTGAATCCTTGACAGCATTGAAACCTTATTGTATTTTCTCATGTTTTTGTATTCCCAAACCATCCAGGGGCAGACTCACTGACACCTGGTCCAGCTGGTGCTGGATTGCAGGTGGCCCAACACCACAGTGTAACACTGTGGAATTTGCATGGGGATGTTTTTACTTATATTCCTTGGGAGTTTGGTGACTTTGTTCAGCTCCCTCCTTAAGTCATGAATCACTGAGCATTGAATATGGCCTGAATGCAACTGCCCCATTTGTTGGAAAACCCAGAGGACACTGCTCCTTTTCTTTGCGTTTTTTGGAAAGGTGGATGCTCCCAGTTCTGACCCCATGGCCATGGGACATTGCCTTGGACCTTAAGCAGGGCTTAACGCCTCACATGGAGACTTGCAGACACCAAAAATTCCAGGTGATCTTTTCAAAAGCACTTGAAATCAAGAGTGGTGGCAAGGAACTTCCTCAGGGACTGAAATGCTGCTGTGTTGTAATTGAATCCAAGATAAAACTGAAACACAGATCTCTGAATGCATGACCAAACCACATATCCAAAACTTAATTCAGAGATGTTTATCAAAAATATTACATTTATTGAATGCCAGACAGTTTTCCTTTCAAAAGTTCTGAAGGGATGGCAGGCACCAAGAGGCATTGGTGGTTGCTGCAATATTTTATGAGGGAGAGGGTAGAATATAGCACTACATCATAATTTGCAGGCTGGGTCAGTCTCTGGATGATGGATTTCTCACTCCCTGGCCCCAAAGCACACATATAAAGGAACTGAATTAAAATTTCAGGATTAGATATATCTCTTCATCACAAAGCTAAAGTTTTAAACTGTGTTCTGTGAATTGTTTTGAAAGATGTGCTTTGCCACCTGCTCTGAGACTGAGGAAATCACCCAGAGAGGAAACTCCTGCTCATCAGCTGGTGTTGGGCAGCCAGTCCCCTTCTTCCTATCCTGCATCACCACAGCTTTCTCTAGGAAGTCAGCCAGAGCAGGGACCTGAAATCTTGTTTTGGGAGGGCTAGGAGCAGTCAGAGGGGATGCACCTTACCTGTCTGAGGGGAGCCTGTCCCAGTCCCAAGAGCACAACAGCAGGGCAAAATAGAGATGTTTCATTTGAAAGAATGAAATATTAACATGAAATTTGGGTTTTGACTGGTTACTTACTGAACAGAGTTGTAACTGGAGAATGAAATGAGGCCTCCAAAGGCCAGGGAGAAGGAGTAAAACACCTGAGCTCCTGCATCCAGCCACGTCACCGGGTTCGCCAGCTCGCTAACCTGAGGCATCAGACACGCAGCTTTAAGCACATCCAACATTGATATTTAAACTGAGTATGAGAGATTTAAAACAATTAAAGCAAGAACATTAACCATGCAAAACTTGCTGTTCTTGAGGAATTTCAGCAAATAGGTCAATATTTTCGTCAAACTTTTTTTTTTTTAATAAAAGAAAACCTATCTGAAGTTTTTATGCAAGTATTTTGAAAATTGATTTAAAAAATGCTTCGCATAGCTGACAGATGCCATGCCTGTTTTCAGAAAAGGTGTTTATTACTTAGCATTTATAATGATCATTCCGAGATCTGCTTGTGGAAATGATCCCTCTTTTAATTTTGTTTAAATACTGTTATATTATTAAACTATTTGTTCATATGGCAATTAGGTGGGTTCTACTCCCAAATACATGATGTATGCTTTAAATTTAGGCTGGTTCTTAGGTAGAATACAAGAAAATAAATCAAGCCAAATAAATGACACACTGCTGTGTGATGGTCATTCAACTCGTTAGAACAGCTTTTGATGGAGGATGGAGAGAGAGAGAAAATATTTGTGTATATGTACACTCTTTATATCCAATGCAGAGGATTCACCTCAGAGAATCAAGATTTTTTAAGGTGCCTGAGGGGTAGTTAGAAAGGCACCAGTGGGGAGGACTAATTTTCAGTCAGTTGTTAATCACAGAGAGGACTCCACCCTGTTTCCCTGGCCCAAGCAGTGGCTTACATTAGGGGTGAAGAGATACACAATTCCGTTGGTCGATCCTTTCAGCGTCAAGCCGCGGATCAGGAAAATGGTCAGCACCAGGTACGGGAGAGTTGATGTCACATACACAGCCTGCACCAAAAAAAAATGTCAATAAACCGCTCAAATGAAACAAAACACTTCAATTTTTTTAAAAAGTGAAGAAAATAGGTAAATAATCAAGGTTTGCTCATTAACAATAGTGGCAAGTTTCAAGTGAGTCACAATTAGCATACTACAGTAATTAGAGTTCAGTGAAATAGTATTTGTGGAACATTTGGATAATAAATACTTTTTTTAGCAATAGTGGCCTATTCAAGAGAAATTGTCATTGTTGAAATTCAACTCAGATCGTTCAAAAGCAGCACCAAAAATAATGTGCACCCTGAGACCAGGGGTGAGCACTCAGGACTTTGCAGGGAAGAAAATGTTGGTCACTCTTTTGTAGAGATAATATTTAGGACTTGCAGAAAACCCAATCTGTAAAGGTATGTTTTGAAGAGAATAGCCATCATAAAAAGAGAGTCCTTTTATCTTGCATTAAAGATTAATATTAGTGTTCAGGTGATAATACCTAGAAATCTGTTACTAGAACCTGTAAGGACAAGGAAGACTCACAAAAAGTTGATCACAAAAATCTCCACATAAATCAAATCAAGCCAGTCCCAGTGATGACAAAAAATTTTGGACATGCTTTCACTCAAAAACCAAACAGCTTCTACAGCATTATTAATTCTGTATAAATTAGGGATCACAACAGCATGATTAATATCATCTCATAAGAAGTTGCCCCAGGACAGAGTACCTTTCCTGTTGTTTCAATGCCTCTGATTGTGCACACGTACAGCACACCCCATGCACATGTTAAACACAGCAATAGCCACCACTGGATACTGCCAGAATCCTCAATGGAAGTGGAGATGTTCAGTGTTTCTCTGTACCAGAAGTAATCTACAGGAGAGCTCTTGGCACACTCTTCTACATAATCTGTAACCACAAAAAGGTTGTCATTCTGTGTGTCTTTGATTTACCTGGAAAAAAGGAAGCTAAATAATTAACATCAGCATTTTAAATTGTTCCACTTAATGCCAGTGGATTTGTTGTTGGCAAATTTTCAGATTTTTGGAGGCTAGTTTCACAGCAAAATAAGAGATTTAAAAGACAGGTATTTTGATACAATGGCTCTTCTCCTCCCACACCTCCTTCAGCAATATTTTTTCTTTTCTTCTTTGAGACATTGTTCAAGGCCTTGTCAGCTCAAGTTGAATCCCCCCAGCTCCCTGCACTGTGCTGGCCTGTGCAATTTCTGTCCTGGCCTGCCCTTATATGAGGTTTTCCATTCCTATTCTGGGAGGAGAGGAGCAGAGCACTCTGAACAGCTGTTCACAGACCCAGCAGAAAAACCTGCTTCACACAGTGTCATGCAGGGCTGAGCATGGAAAAAAAAGCTGCTGTCACCAAGCAGTCTCCAAGGAGCTGTAGACTTGTCACACTGAGAGGTTCAGGTGTTTCAAATGGATTATGCTTTTTTTTTTTTCCCTTTTCAATGTGCTAATGGAGGGCTGTTGAAGAGATGGATGAAAAACATTGCTTCAATCTGGAAAATGTTAGTGTTTATTCTAGATCGGCACTTAGTGAATCTTCTGTATATGAACACATCTGTCAAAATCAACCACGAGGTTTCATATGAGGCAAAATTTGCCTCAAAGATTAAGTGCTGGCCACACTTTATGTAACATGAATTTGTACAAACTCAAGTATCAAATAGTGCAATGTGCCTGACAGGACTGCCAAGCCTTACTGCTGTTTCACAGAAAGGCTCATTCAGGGTAACTGTTAGAAACAGAAATCTGCGCTGTGCAACAAAATAAAATGTTTCATAAAATATACCTGTTCTGTTGTCATTGAGAGGACAGTTATTCCATGGCAGGGGTTCCTGGAAAGAGTTGAAGAAGTACCACATCACCCAGGCAATAATAGTATTATAATATAAGCCCACCAGGAAAGACACAAACATTGATGCTATGCCTGAAAAAAAAAATCAGAACACTGTGTAAATTGCAACACTCTTGTCTTCAAGATTATCAAAGTACACGGTATCAAACCCAACCTTTCCTTTCTCATTTTGGATGGAAAAAATCCTCCACAGTTTGGATGTAGGTTTATCACTGTGAAATTTTTTGCCTAAAGGTTGGACAGGTGAGTCCTACATAGAGTTACATCCTAAAAACTCTCTGAGACTGAAGGTGATGCCCACTTAGGAGCCAACTTTATGAGAGGAGTAATTCCCTACAGGAACCACACAATCCTGTTCACAGCCTTGCCAGCTGATATCCAGGGAGTTTGGGATGCTGGACACATGTAAAGCTCAACTGACTTGGGATTTTGGTTAAATGAGACTGAAATATCTCCTTCTTCCACAAGGTCCCTGCAAAGTCAGCAGAGGTCGTGTTGTACAGGGTGGGGAGCTGCCAGGAGGCACAGTCTGTGACCAGGTACAGAATTCACACTGCTATCTGTCCTCCTCTTCCTGTTCCCAAGTAATCACCCTCTGATGACTTCTCTGGCAGACAGTGAATGCTAATCATTAGCTCCTGAGAGCTCCTACCTTCTAAAGAATCTTGAAAAATTCCAGATGCAATGAACAATTATCTTTTGTAACTGATTTACAAATGCAGTGGGTGCCAAAGCAGCCCTGCTTCTTCCCTTTCCAGTGTGTGGTTGAGGCTGGAAGGGATCTCTGGAGGTCACCTGGTCCAAACCCCTGCTGCAGCCCTGGCACCCACAGTTGGTTGCCCAGGACCATGTCCAGGCTTTGAGTATCTCTGAGGCTGGAGAGCCCAGAGCCTCCCTGGGCAGCCTGTGCCAGTGTCTGCTCACCCTCACCATATTTCCTGATGTTCAGAGGCACCTCCTGTGTAAGAAGGCAGCTGTGGAGGTTTTTATGTTCTGTGCATAATGCTGCTTTTGCAACATTTTCAAATAGACTGTTATACTCAGAAGTTTGGTACAGTGGGGAGGAAGGGTCTTCTGCAAAATACTGTTTCTATGGTTCATGGAATGGCAACTCTCAGATGCAAAAAGGTAAAATTACGTGGAGCTGAGGTCCATCAGATAAAGATTCAACTAATATTTATCCACAGAACAGTTACAGAACAATTTTAGGCACATCTAAAGATTCATCCTTTTGGTAAAAACATCCAGTATGAATAATTCAGAAAATATATCTGAGGCCTGAAATTTGCCTCAGATTAGGGAAAGGTTTTAACAGGACCCACAGTACTTGGGAATGTGAACACAAAATTGTCATTGTGCTTTATTGTGATTAGTTTGACCTCTCAATGGAGAGTTAGGAAGAAGGGAAAACTAATAGATCCTGAAATCTCTTTTGGCACATAAGAATAAAACCCAGAAGATTTGTTTTTCAGATCATCAGTCCAGAGACTTGTGCTTTCTCAGGCAGCTTTTTGACTTACCAACCCCTTTCAGGGTGGGGTGGATGGAACTCCATACGCCCACACTGCCTTTCCTCAGCCTTTGACCAATGGCAAACTCAAGATGAAGCAGGGGGATGCCCTCCAGGACTAGCAAAATCAGGAAAGGGATCATAAAAGCTCCTGGAATGGATAAGAAAAAGAACAATTCCAATCAGTGAAGTACTAAAACAAAACAAAACCATTAGGCTTGTGAGACGTGATAAGCAGACCTTTTGACATGATTAGCAACTGTAAGCACCTTTGTGGAAACCCTTCCCTGTTTTCTGAGCAATGCTTTTCCTGATTGCCCAGGCAGGGAACTCAGTTACATGTGTCGTTTCAGGAAGGAATTCTTATTCTTTCCAAGAGACACACATAAATAGAAATCATACACTCTCAAGGTTAAAATTGGAAAAAGCTACCTTTGTATTGCAAGTGAAGGAAAGATAGCTACTCTCCCGGAATGACTCCCCCCCTTTTTTTTCCCCTGCAAAAAAATATGGTTTTATAGCTGTGACTCATGCAAAGTGTATGAAATAGTTGAATGAACTAAGGAAAGTACCCCTAAATATTAGGCAGGAGCCTTGGGCTGTCTGCCTGAAACAACAAGAAGTTCTTGGCATGTGTCCAACAATGTTCTTCTTTGATTAGAAGACATCTGAAGCACAGGGTTCAAGCCCAGTTAATGACAATAAAGTTGGTTAGTATAGGACAAGTATTCTTAACTAATTTTTCCTGAACAAGGTGTACCTTGGATATGGGAGGTACCCCACTGCACACTGCACTGTAAAAGTACAGAGTCAAATGCTTGAATATTGTTATACATTAGAATTATGGTCATCTGTCATCACAGAATGGCTTTATCTTCCTATCTAAATAGTAGCAATTAATCTGAAAGCAATGAAAAGAATGCAGACCAGAATGTTAAGGGTTCAGGTCTGAGTATTTACTGACTTTTTCTTCATGTGTGCAATGAAAATCAGATAGCAAGTGAAAGAAGAAATCTGAAGAATGAAAGCCATTCCAGAAATGGAAATTTACTTCCTGGGGATTCCGAGCTATCAAGAAAGCTGGAGAGCTGTGAGCTCACAACACACCTTTTTGGCTTTTTTCCTTTCTTCTTTTTGTGTCTATGCAAAGGCAGTCATGGGACCCCTTTATCTAACTGCTCTGTCATAGATATGTTATAATTAAAGACTTCTTCTACAGCATCTTAATAAAGAGAACTCCGAAGGCGTCTGGAGGAAATTCCCCGAGGCTGATAGAACACTCTTGCCATGTCTACCACATAAGATGGTTCAACTCTGAGAGTCCTGCAGCAGATTTTACCCACTGTGCTGTCATCAGGGAAGCTGTGGTGTTGGGACTGTGCTGCTGCTGAATCTCCCCGTCTTGGAGGGAAAGCCATGTCTGGCCAGACTGCCAGAACTGTGTGAGTGGAGGTGAACTGGGCACTTTAGATTAATGAGAAAAAATGGATCCTAAATCAGAATATCAGTCTGCCTGCTGTCTGCTGAAAGCATAAGGTTCAGACTGCCTTTGAATGCTTTCTAAAGCTGCTTAGAAACAGCCTGATCTTCTCCCCCTTCTGCCAACAGAGATGACAGCTATCAAAAAAGCTTTTTCTTTGGTAGGTATGGTAAGGAGCAATTGGTCATAGCTTGAAAAGACTATAAAGGTTGTACATTTCCTTATTCAATAAGATCTTTGACCAGGCACATAATTTCTAATCAAGTCCTCAAGTGATCTTACTGTGCCTGACTAAAAAAGGTGATGTGTCTCCATTAGGAGCACCTCAGCTGAACTACCAGCCAGTCCATGCTTAAGTATCAAGGCGTGATCTAAAATCACTGCAAGCTGAGTTTCAAAGGGTGACAAGGACTTATCCTCAGTGCAGATGGGGAGTGTTTGGATCATACAGATCCATCTTCTGGGCTTGGCTGTTACTGCTGCTCAAGAAGGGCTTTGCCAGAGAGAATTGAGAGTGTGGTATAGCAGAGACCCATATGGCATCCAAAAGAGCAGGTAACAAGAAAAGATCCAGATGAGGCACCCGTACAAACTCTGCAGGGTCAAGTTTCAGACTCTTATGAGGTGTCTTGCTTGAGACAGAGAGAATACTCTGGAATTTAAAACTGCTGGTATAAACACAATGATTGTGTCCCTCTCTGATCTTACCCTCATGAGAGCTCCTGGTCAGAGTGTGACACAAAGGAAACTGTCAGGTTGACATGGGGCTGGAGCACAGGACACATTTATGGCTCCTTGCACTTCCATGCACTGTAAGCTTTGTGAAAGGCCAGACTCCATGTGTGGAGGTTGTCCCACTGAGCCTTCCATCAGGAGGGGGAGGATGGGTTCCTCCCATCAGGAAAGGAAGCCATTAGGATGTAAGGGGATGGAATGCAACAGTAAGGGAGATCTCATTGCATACACTGCAAAAATCTTGCTTACTATGAAAACAAAAGTAAAACAGTTATGAGAAGTGTTATTCACAGAAAGAGGGTGGAGAATCAGCAGAGAACAAACTATCTGAAGGCAAATTTGCATGCACTGCATGTCTAATCAGATGAAGAGGGCCCTTACGTGCACACCACTGCCTGTTCCAGCACAGCTAAGGAAGTCCATAAAGACAAAATGGGACAAGCCTTTAGAAACTGAAAGGACAGACAGTCAGCTCTTTGCAGTGACTGAGTCTGACACAGTTTCCATGAGTCCCAGAACTTCTGCCAACCTGGGCAAAACCTTTGTGCTGTCAGCAGCGATGCCAGGCACAGCTGGATGAGGAGTCCATTGCCATTTCTGGCTTGATGTCTTTCAGGGGACAGTCAACAAAGCATGGAGAGAGGGCTGCCCTGTTACATCCCACAGTAGTACCTCCTGCAGTCAGTAAATTTGTAGCAGTCCCTGGAGTGGTGAGAAACAGAGGAAAGAACCTGGTTTTGAAAGAGATCCTAGGTACTCAAAAATTGGAATAAGCCCTGTATGTTTCACAGTTTTTTGCCATGGAAATACACAGTCACAAAGCCATGAGGCAGGAATTGCCTGCTTTAGCACTGACACCGTTTGTAACAATATCTCAACTAAGACCACAATGCTAAATTTGAATCTGCAACTAGGGGAGTTCCCTTTCCTCAAAACTAAAGTGGATCATCATAGTCTGCTCTTTCCTGGCATTACAAAGTGGCCCCTTTTCCCCAAAGTGAGACAGCAGCAGCCTGAGGCTGCTAGATCCACCACAGAGCTGCCCCATGCTAATGCAAGGCTGCTCTTGCCAGGACTAAATGGTCTCCTGAGAAGGGGATGTAGCTGAGATGGGAGAAGTGAGGAAGAAAACAAATGAGATGCTCTCCTTCTTGGAGTGATGTCCACATAATCCTTTTCCTGAAGAGATACACCGACACAGAAGAAAGAGAGGAACAGTCAGTAAAGCGGGAAGTTTAACAAACATCTCTACAAATAAATAATAATGAGTCCTTCAGTCTTTGACTAACAAAAACTATGTCTCAGTTTTTCTTCTGGCTTTCCTCTGAGATGTTTTCAGTGTGTGAGTCTACATTTTTACGGTAGTAACTAGGTTTTAATGCAAGCAAGATAGACCACACTGATTTTAAAAATTGATAATTTTTTAGTAAGAAGTTTTTTGTGCGTGGCTAAATGACCTGCTGTATAGAAGTCTGAGGGTACTGTGTCTGCAAAGCTACCTTTGGCAACTGGCTTCAATAAAAATATCTTTTCTGGTACACTAATCCCTTTTCAGTGATTAGTCATTCACCCTGATGTGTGGCATGTGCCACAAAGGACTCCACATTTTGAATAGCATTTTATGTATTTGAAACTACCAATATTTAGCTGTAGGAATATTATTATATTTTCAAAAGAAATAAAATTATAGCTCTCAATGATATATGACACTTCTCTTTCTTGGGTTCTTGGTTTCTAGGGTTCAATTCTAGCAGCCAGCTCAGAAATCCATCTCTGCTGCATTTTCCCTTTCTCTCAATTTCTCCTCAACCTTTCTGAAAGAAGCTATAATTGAAAAACAATAATTTGGTTTGGCAAGCTGCCATATAGAATCATAGAGTCATCATGGCTGGAAAAGACCTCTAAGATCATGGAGTCCAATCACTAACCACAGTGCTCACCACTACACCCTGTTCCCAGGTGCCTCACCCACACACCTTTAGAACACTTTCAGGTTCACATGGGACACAAAAAAATAAACCAATACTTTTTATGATCCTAATACAATACAATTTTATGATCCTAACAAATGAACCAATGATCTGAAAACAGACATTGTATATATGTACACAAACAATGATTGATATTCTACAACTGAGATATTAGATTCAACTGATATATTATATTACAACATAGATATTAGATTCTCATCCTGTTTTGATACTGTATTTCAAAACAAATAATACTTGGTTTGAACACCTGTATAGCTGTTATTTCCTCTCTAAAAACTGCTTATGTCAAATTGAAAAAAAATCATTATTTCTTGCACACAGTTCATCACAAAGGGAAGGCAGGCAGACTTCAGATGGAGATGTTTTACTGTACTAACATGTTCTCAGACCTCAGCTGTAACAACGTGTTATTTCATCAACTGCTAGGTGAGGAATTGCTGACGTCATTGCTGTCCCTTCTTTCAGGGTGGCATGCAGAGAGATAAAATTGTTCTGCTCATGCAGTGGCAAGGTTTCCATATGCGAGATGTAGAGTTGGAGACTTTTTTAAAATCAATGGTTTAAGCATTAAATATGCATCCTCTTTTTTATAATGGTCATCAGGGATAAAATGAAAACATTTAACAGTTGATTAAATGACATGTTGCTCAATAAAGATCAAACAAAAGCTATGAGCGATGTCAGAGACAACTATCAAATGAAGGGAAATTTCAATCTCATTAAGCTGGTGAAATCACTGAGGCAAACACCACACCTTTTACATTGTGTGCATATTGAACTCTATTTCGCCTTTGGTAATGATGGATTTGACAACTTTTAAGACATTAAAGGATAAAATGTGCTTTGCTCTACCAAATTTCACTGGAGTAAATATCCCATTTTAAAAAATATAGCCTCATTATCTATGACAACAAAACTAAGTAAATGATGTAACCACCAATTTATTCTTGTGTATTTGGGTATCTCAGTGTGAAAGCACTATCATAGTGCTGTGCTTAGGAAGAAGCAGCTCTTAAATAATTCCAGATTTAAGTCCAACATCTGGAAATAAGCATTACTTATAAACTCAGTGTTCCTGACTACCTTCACTGCAGACAATTTGCAGAGAATAAATCCACCTTTATTGAGGTCCAAGTACCACACAGGGGTAAATTGTATGCTTTACTGTGGTCCATTGATGTTTCATCAGGGATGTTACACGTACAACCATTGGTTCACAAAGTAGATGGACATCCACTCTCATTCAGGAGTGTCCTAGGCTGAAATACTCTCCACACCATTGCTGCCAGACCTCACCCATCCAACATGATCCAAACATTCATCCATATAGTCAATAAGAAAGAAGCCAATCTTTAGAAATTAGAAACAATTTTCAGGAGACAGTCTATGTAACCTTGAGTAACTTTTTCACATCCAGTGCAGATATTTCCTGCATGAAATATAGCTGGTTGGTTTGGTTTGGGGATTTTTTAAAATTTAATCTCTTAATTGGCAACCATAATCCACCATAATATCCAATGTGACCTTTAGGACTCTAAAATAATCATTCCAGGAACAATCCAAGGAGGAACATAATCTCTGTTTCCAGTGGGAGAGCAGGAACAGGAATTCCTGCTGCTCTGCACTCAGGATTCAGTGAAGACATATCTTGAAGACACAAAGCATGAAGACAAACACCATCCAGGGTCAAGGCACTTGAACTACTGGGGAAGAATGGAGTTTCCTCAGTGAACCTATGTTTGCTTTCTAGTGGATAATTTGGAAAAAGGTGCATCATGTTACAGTTTTATCCTACTCTGTTATAGAGGCACATCTGTGCCCCTAGTGGACCACACAAATCCAAAGATGAATGAATCACCTTAGCCAACATGTTGAGGGGCAAAGACTAAGGGAAAACTTGCCCAAAATGTCCAGTAAATAGCATTTTCAACTGGATGTAGGTGAAGCTGCTCAGAGGGAGCACAACTGAGTCTGGATGTCGTACACAGTGACTACCAGAAGCATCCTGTGCTGGAGTGGTTTTATGGTGTCAGGGAGTTTCCTTCAGCAATCTGACAGCTGCAATCCCAGGTGTTGCAGTGCTGCCTCCATTGGGTGCTTGGTGAGCACGGCTGAATGGGAATTAGAGATGCAGGAGCCTCAAAACCTCATGAGGCAGAAATTGTCTCAACACCAAAATATCTTCAGAAATAAGAACTTTGAGGTCTGTTTTTACAATACAAATAATCACGTGTTCAAATTCAAAGGCACCCGTCCAAAAAGTCTTTTTCTTTTTTTATACTGATTTAAGGCAGAAGTTGGAGAAGAGAAGCTGCAATGGGAGGAGGACAGTGGTGGCAAGAGCTGGATTTAGACCTACCATGAGAGGCTGAGGTGCACTGTACAGCAGAGGAGGAGGAGGAGGAGTAGGGAAAGGGATTGCACAACTGCTCTCCATCCTTATGTGTGATGAAATTAGGAAATGCTTTCTAAGAAGTCACGGGAAGGCATTACTTGTGTTTATTGATATGAGTCACATAATTTTGTTCTGTGCAGAAGAATATTAGAGAAGGTGGCAAGTCTAGCTAGAAGGACACATAGCTGGGTATTAGCTTATAATTCCTTTGCTATGTGCTCCCTTTCAAATTCTTCCTAAAATTTGAGTGAGAGAGTCCCAGGGGGAAAAGAACCCAGGGTAACTGCTGTCAGTGTTCCTGACAGTGTTTCCTGAGAAAGAGCAAGTTACAGGATGATGAGAAAGAAAGAGAATCGCTGCCAGAGGACTGACACACACACAAGCAATTCATAAACCTTCACTGACATCAGTGATAAAACCATGATCCATACCAAGTTCTTTGCATTTGTTGGGTGCTTGCTTTTCAGTTGCATTTCACATGACTAAAACACAAGGGAAATAAAGACCAAAAAGCAAGGAAGTGCCTATAAATGTACCCTGGAAAGCAGGGCATGTCTACTTTCTAAAATAAGTTTTAAAACCTGAGAAGCCAAAGAGTGCGATCAGTTTTGGAGATATACATCCACTTTTTTTCAAATTAAAATTGTCAAATATAGAAACACTCCTGATTGTGTGTGTGCTGTAACATTTTTACTACAAAACCTGACTCTGCTGCAAATGACCTCAGTTTGTGCTGCAAACTTTAAATATCAGCCCATGTTAGAGAAATCTTAATGATAAAAGAATCTCTTCTTGCAACCGTTGTTGCACGTCCCTGAGTCTGTGTGAGCAACTCCCCACAGAGCCCTCAGTTGTCCCTACTCTAACAAGGAAAGCAATTTTTAAATATCTCACCATGTATGTGTAAAAGAATATTACTTCGAAATGCTGTTCCTTGAGCCAATTTTTTTCTTTCAAGACCAAATATAACAAAGGAACAAACACATTTTACATATATCCCAGAGAGAAAAATTACAATAATCAGATAGCAGACAAAAAAGTCAGTAAGAAAATGAAAAATGTATGTTGTTGTATAATATTTAAGCAATGGTTCAGCTCAAAGTTACCTTTCAAAACAAACAGCAAAAGAAAACTAAATTTCTAACATGGCCATTCAGTCCTTACCTAAACCTTAAGGAGTTCCAGTAAATTATACAGTAAATAATATATGCTTGGTTTTAAGTGACTTAATAACACCAACTGCTAAACAAATATTTTTAATGTTGACTTCGTTTATGCTGTTAATCCTGGCACAAATTATACAAACACTCACTCTACAGGGGCTGCATGGATCAGTCCAAGCCCAATGAAAAACCTATTCTAAAAAGATCATTTGGGATCATGAGCAGAATCATAGTCCCAAGTAGTTTATAAATATTTTAAATACACACACTATATATATATATGGAAAGAAACATTGGTTTTAGGTTGAGAAACTAAACTATGTACATGACAGTGGAAGACTCACTTGTTCAATCCTGTGTCCTGAAATAAAAACAGACCCTTCCTTTTCTTCCATCAGTAATGTGACTTCAGTGTGTGATCATGACCTGTGAAATTACCTTCTCTGTTATGCAGTCTTCTAGAGAGATCATCACTGTTTTCACAGCACCTGAACAGTTCTAAACATATCCCATTATTTGCTTGCCAAAAGAGAGATTAAACCTGGTTTATACCCAAAGTGAAGTTAGTTAAAGTGTATTAAAGACATACCTCCTCCATGGCTCTGACAGAGATACGGGAACCTCCAGACATTTCCCAAGCCCACACAAAACCCTACACAGGTCAGCATATACTGTGCCTTGTTGTCCCATTTTGGTCTGGAGTCTGCCTCTTCTTTCTCCAGGACCTCAAGTTCAGCATGGGAAGGTATCCTATCCTCCAGGCCAGGATTGGGCAGCTTCAGCTTTACCATGTTTTAAATTTCCTGCCTGAGAGCGCTGCCAGTGAGGGCTAGTGAGAAAGGCAGCTTGTCAGAACCCTGCTCAAAAAGAGAGCATCTATTTGCTGTCTTCAGCTATATATACTGAACCTTTGGCACTGGACTTGTAAGTGCAGGCTTGTGGTAAAAAGAAGCGTCAGCAAATCATTCAATTGACCAAGTCAGCTCTGACACTTATTAATGCTTTATCTGCCAAGGTTTTATGGAACAGTCTGCTCATCCAGTAGAATACATTGATTTCAGCTAATGTAATTCAGGAGATAATTTGGCTATAAACCCTAATCACCTGTAAGGAAATGTAACACCCCTTGCCACTCCCCTGTTTAAACTCACTTAAATACAAATATAGCCCTAGCAAATGAGGAATAGTAGGATTCCACTGGCCTCAGAATAATATGGAGATTTCATATCATTTTTTATTGGGAAGATAAACTGATTGTGACTCATCATCACGTTCCGTTTCCAATTGTGTGTGCCTACAAAATTGTATGTTTCATAATGAATGTTTCTCTGTAACAGATTGTACCCTACTAAGTGTTCTGACCAAAAGGATGGAGAATGAAAGGGATTATAAAATCTGACCTTTAAAGTCATAAACATAATCTGCTTACCCCAACACCTCTAATCAGTACAGAACAAGGTCTGAAGAACATGTCTTTTTTATAAATGGGATTGAAATCAAAGGTCCCTTCACCTTTTCAGTGACCCTAGATATAGTGGTCAAAAATAAAAAAACCCCACTGGTTAACAAATATAACAGATACTACTCCTATCCTCATTATTTCAGCACAATCATAACAACACTGTTCCCTTTGAACCTTGTTGTTTTCAAAAGATAAGTTACTTGTCACTGAAGACTATATGTAAAATCTAACACTGTATATGTAATAAGAAATGTTGCCAGCTGCAGGCTCATTGCAGTGATACAGGGTGGTCAAAGTAAAGAATTAGGAGAGATCTTGTAAGTCCAGCCCCTGGAAAAAGAGGTGAACACATCGTAGCATCCCTTTGCAGCCATATAATGTTTGTTCAAAGTTGATTCCAGAGGCTGTTCAATATCTTTCAATAGAAAAGCTACAAAAAAATAAAAAGTCATCCTTCACAAGGCCAACTGTATACATATATAGCCCATACGGATTTTCCCTGGGTCTTGTAATAGGTATCAATATTTCCCTAAAGGGTCTTGAAATGTGTCTCAGTCTGTCTAGTGATAGCACTTGCCTTTTTCATGACCCTGTAGGGTCTGTGGAGGTGCTATCTCCTGATCAACCACTGGAGCAGCAGCCTTCTTGTCCTTTACTGATTCCAACTAAGGACTTCCTAGCTTGTGGCAGAGCTTCCTTTTATAAGTTGCTGAAAGCATATGTTCAATTTCACTTTGTTTCTGCTACTCCAGCGCATTGAGCCGCACAGCTCTTCCTGAATGATACAATTACAGCATTCCCAATCCTTCTGAGAATGTGCCAGGAACATTTCATTATCAGGCTACTATTTTTTGTCCTTAGTCATTAGTAGAAGAATGACAAAACATTGTTCCTAAACTGATCCTTCAGGATCTGCCTCAGCAACCTCCCCTTAGACCACCATTTCTTCTTCCAAGCACAGCTCACTATCATAATTAGATTTTTACCTAGCTCTTTGTTCCCAGAGTCATCACAGAATCACAGAATGCTTTGGAAGGGACCTTAAAGGTCATTTAGTTCCAGCCTCCCAGCCACTGGCAGGGGATATTCCACTGGACCAAGCCGCTCAAAGTCCCCACCCAGCTTGTGGAGGGGTCATCCACAACTTCTCTGTGCAACCTGTTCCAGGGCCTTGCCACCTTTGTAGTGAAGATTTTCTTCCTATTATCTAATCCATACCCACTCTCTTTAATTTTGAAGCCATTGCCACTTGTCCTATCACTGCATGCCCTGACAAAAGCCCTGGCTTCCTTGTAGTCCCTTCAGGTACTGCAAGGTGCTCTAAGGTCTCCCTGGAGCCTGCTCTTCTCCAAGCTGAACAGTCCCAACTCTCTCAGCCTGTCTTCATAGGAGAGGTGCTCCAGCTCTCTGATCATCTTTGTGGACACCTCTGGACTTGCTCCAAGTGGTCCACATCTTCCTTGTGCAGAGTGCCCCAGAGCTGGATGCAGTACTCCAGGTGGTGACTTACGAGCGCAGAGTACAGGGGAGAATCACCTCCCTTGGCCTGCTGGTCACGCTTTTTTTGATGCAGAATTTGGTTGGTTCATCTTCTGGGCTGTAAATACACATTGTTGGTTCACATCCAGGTTTTTGTCCATCAACATCCCTACAGCCCTTCTCTGCAGGGGTGCTCCCAGTCCATTCGTCGCCCAGCCTTATCTGTGCTTGGAACTGCCCTGATCCAGGTGCAGCACCTTTCTCTTGGACTAATTGAACCCCATTATGCTCCTGTCTGCCCACTTCTCAAGCTTGTCCAGGTCCCCATGGATGACATCCCTTCCTTCTGTTGTGTCAACTGCAACACCGTGTTCATGTTCTATCTCCTATTTCGTTCAATTAACACATCTAGTTGTGGTCACGTGGCAACTGGTCTACTGAAAATTTCTCTCTTCTAAGTTTCATGACCAAGCAGCTTCTATCAGGATGCACAAATACAGTCCTGATTGCCTTACATTGAGAAAATCTTTTTTTGAAGAATTTTATCTTGCTCTGGTAATGATGCAAGGTGCCAGTGGTTAGTTATCTATCAGTTGTTAAATATTTGCAGAACCAAATACGCTGGTCCAGCATCTAGCTCAGATGTCTTTATCAGTGCAATAGCATGGCTAATGACCTTGGAAGGCACTGTGCCTTTTTCTGAAGGACTTACAGTACCAGCTCCAGCGTGATCCTCAGGTGCTCAGAGGTGCTGTCTATATTGCCACCCTGTGGACTGGAACAGGCAAGCTGGGGGTGCCCTTCCCTAAGTGTCACAGTCATTTATTCAACAGAGCCCTTTCCTCTGCTCTAAGGTAAACTCCTCCTTCAAGAGATGTTAGGCTGATGTTTGGCAGGTCTGTTAGGACCAATAAATCTCTACCAAATTCATCCTTTCATGATATAGGCCAGTACACAAGAAATGTATTGCATACTGCTAATTATAAATGTAGGAGAAAACGGATCTTGCATTTAGATTGGATTACTTGTGATAAAACATTTCTAATGACACATTTGGTTTTTTGTCTCCTATTCCCATATTTTTAATGTACCACTTTTTTCAAAGTTAAAAAGGGCTATAAAAAAAAGTAAGCCAACTTGTCTATAAATAACACACAACTTTACAAAAACCCAATTAAAAGAGAAATGTTATAAAAATGTTATAAAAATCCTATATTTTGCTGGAACATACACACATAGGCATTTGTGGGAGAATAGGGGCATAGTCCTTTTCTTAGATGAACATGTGCTTCATCTCTCAGGATAATGATGATGATGATGGTATGAAAGAGTATGACACAGGGTGGCAATAAAGAAAAGAAATGGTAGCAGAAAGTTATTTGGGATATAAATTAAGGCCACAGGAAGGATGGAGCCACTGGTTTCCTTTTGTGGGGCCAGGTCTGGTCATGGTGTGGTACCAGGTGGGCTAAGGGACTCCTGGCTATGGGCAGCCCTCGGAATGTCACGGCAGCCTGGCTCCACAGGGATGTTCCCAGCTGGGAGAGAAGCTGTCCCCCCCTGTAGCTCAGGTGCAGCCTGACACACTTTACCTGCTGGGCAGCTGCTCCTGCTGTGACCTCCCTGTGCCAGCACAGGCACCCCTGGGCCAGCACAGCTTCCTTCCAGCCCTTCAGGAAGCCCCATATGGAGAAGGACTGAAAGGCACTTGTAATGGGGTAGGAGGTGGTCTCTTCTTCCAGGGAACAAGTCCAGGACCCAGAGGAAATGGACTCAAGTTATGCCAGAGGAGTTTTGGATTAGATAGTAGGGAAAATTGCTTCCTGGAGAGGGTGGTCAGGCTTTGGAACAGGCTTCCCTGGGAAGTGGTGAAATTGCCAGCCTTGGAAGTGTTCAAAAGGAGTGTGGATGTGGCACTTGGGGACATGGTGAGGTGGTGAACCTGTTTGGGAGAATGATTGGACTCAACAATCACAAGGGTCTTTTCCAACCTCAGTGATTCCACGATTCTGTGATTTCAAGGATGGGTTCTTCTCTTCCATGAGAGAGTGGAGGCAGCAGGCTGATGGACCTGGCTGAAGTGCTTGACCCTCTCCTCCTTCACCATGGAAGGAGCCACAGCCACCTCCAGGACATGCACTGTGCCAAGGGTGCCAGGGCCCCTGCAGGTGCTGGCAGAGCTGAGCCAAGCCAGACTGGGGCTGGCCAGAACTATGGCAGCAGCTGGACTTGGTGTGGCAACTGTTGTGTGTCCAGTTTCTACCTTTGGAACTTGTAGCATTTCATCGTACTGTAAAGGAGGATTTGAGCAGAAAACAAGTGCTCAAGCAGCTTGTCTTCTTTTAGATGTAAGTCCATCTGGTGACAAAGACAAAATCAGAACAGCTGACAGAATTAGCAGGATTTTGAAACATCCTGATAAACGTGGATCACCAGACTTAGCAGCAAAAATAAATTAAGCAAAAGACTGGAATCCAGTTCTAAAAACTGAAGTTTGAAGCCTTGGGTCCTAAAAAATTCAGCAGATTCCTTGTGCAACAGCTTTCAGATTAACTTCCTCTGCACAATTTCATAATAGTGTATTAATTGTTCCTATTTATTGTCACAATAAAACATTTGAGATAATTTAAAGGAAAACTGAAATCTTTTACAGTTACATAAAACTGTGTGCAGCTATGCTCCTGTAAGGAGCAGGGAGATGGAACTGGTTCTGTGTTCCTTCCAATTCAAGATATTCTATGATTCTGTGACTTTTCTGCCCTCCATCACAGGCTGGAGAAGACTGCCTTGGGGCAAGCTTTTAATCTGGATCCTGTGAAGGGGAGGACAAATAGAAAGAAGAAGGACAGGACCATGTTTTTGAAAAAGCAATTCCTTTCATGTAAACCCACTGAGAAAAGCAGAGGCCGCTGGCAATATACATTGTTTGCAACTAGGTTTCAGGTTGCAATCAACAGTTTCAGGCATGAAATGCAATATGACCCTTTCATTGTGAGTCTGTCATGCCTGCTATGACATAGGACAAATCTGTAATGCTCCAGACATTTTCATTGTTCCTTGTAATATACCAGGCTATTAGGATTAACTACATTATTTTCTGACCCTTTCAGTACTGCAGCAGATACTGGAGTGAAATCTCTTACTCTTAATTCTATAGCAATATCTTACTAACCCTATCCCATTTTCTTTCCAGTCAGCTTCTACTTAGTAGTTAAAGCATTATATAAAGCAATACAATTACTCTTGCTTGTGTAATGAGCCTAAACTGGAAAAGGATGGAAATGTAAAGATGGTGGAGAAGGAGAAGGAGAAGGAGAAGGAGAAGGAGAAGGAGAAGGAGAAGGAGAAGGAGAAGGAGAAGGAGAAGGAGAAGGAGAAGAAATTAAAAGAAATAGTGTCTGTGACAGCCCATCCTTTAAAATAGGTGGTGAAAACAAAAAACCCTTTTACAAGCTGCCAGTGGGTAACATCCTTGACCAGGTGTGCAAAAAAGGGGCCCCAGGCTCAAGAGCAGACTCAAAATCTGCAGCCTAGGGGATGATAATGACCATCTTAGAAAGGGAGGTACACAGGCAAGATATTCCAGAGTTGATTAGTTTTAAGGGTAATAAACAATTGCAGGTGGTCATGCAGTTTACCTTGCCAATAAATGATCTGTAGATATTTAACTGGATCTAAGTTTTATGCTCCGTTGTTCTCAAACTCTACCTGATAAGTAACCAAAAGGCACAGCTCTCACAGCTCCTCAGCTGGCATGATTGGATTTCCTGTGTCAGCGCTTGAAAGCCGCTACCAGCAGCCCACAGCTGTTCAAGCAGGGATACATAAAGACTGTGGAGACATCCAATAAACTTTGGAGCCTAAATTTCTTCCCATGAGATGATAAACTTCTACAGATTGGAGAGGAGTTTCAACTTGGGCCAACAAGTATTACTGCAAGGGAGAAATAAGGCAGCACTGAGCTGTTGGAACTCTGTCCCAGACAACTGAGAACACAGCAGAGGTAGGATGTCACACACAGTGACTTCCACATGCATCCTATTCTGGAATAGTTTTATGGTGTCAAAAAGTTTCCTTCAGCAATCTGACATTTCAGTTTATTGTGGAAGTGGCAGTGTCCCTAGCCACAGAAAAATAAAAGGGAACAAGCTATGAACAGCATGTCTGGTGTAGTTCATCCAGAACTGAGCTGACACTGATGCCCACGTGGCTTCTTTCTCCTTTTTATCTCCCAGAAAGAGGCACAATCTTTGTCTGTCTATACTGGTAGTTTGCCTACTATTTACTTCAGTTTGTATATAAATATTTAACTGAAGCAATGTCAGCTCCAGCAGCAGCATGCTTTGTTGCTTTGTTCTTCTTTTTGACATCAGGGACATAGATGTGCTGTCTTAAATATCTCACTATATACAGACAGAAGATCACCAAAATATTGTTTCCATCTTTGGACATGTCTCACCTTTGGAATAACTTCAGGGGGAAATACAGGTGAGGAGCAGAGGGGTAGAAATTATTCTGTGATTAGCACCAAATTGATCTCATGATGGGAGGGCTGGAATGCTTCCATGAAGACAGGCTGAGAGAACTGGGGTTGTTCAGCCTGGAGAAGAAAAGATTTGGGGAGACCTTACTCTAGCCTTTCAGTACTTCAAGGGAGCCCATTATGAATAAGAATAAATTCTTAGCATGGCCTGTTGTGATAGGACAAGGGATAATGGTGTTAAACGAAAAAAGAGTTGGTTTGGACTAGACATAAGTTAGAATTCTTTTACAACAAGGGTTTTGAAACACCGGCAGAGGTTGCCCAGAGAGGTGGTAGGTATTTCATCCCTGGAAATATTCAAGGTCAGGCTGGATCGGGCTCTGAGCAACCTGGTCTGTTTGGAGATGTCCTTGCTCATTGCAGGTGGGTTGGACTCGATAAGTTTTCAGGGTTGTGCTTCCAACCCAAACCATTCTGTAGTGGTCAGCGTTCCCCTAAATTTCTTAGTCAGTGAAGTGCTATTACTTGGGATCTGTCACACCACAAGTTTCTCTCCTCCAGCAGGCAGCAGAACATGTTGACAGTTGTAGATTGCTTCTTGCCATCTTCATTAAACAATGGACAGCGTGCTTTAATCGAGTTTGTCACGGTTTTCTTTTCCAGTGCTGCAATATACGATGAGGTGCTAATAGGTTGCTGAACTACACCAAACCCCCTGTGCCTGCCGCCTTTGCACAGAGGCCTGCCACAGCACCCACCTCAGTGGAGACAAGTTCATTCCTTTGGTCACCGAGCACCACGGTTTTGCTCACCTTTCTTGTTATTATCCGCGGAGGTGTTTGGGCCAGAGAGCTCTGAGGGTGTAGCATTAGGAGATGCGCTCCAGCGGAGCTCACGGGAGCAGAGGATGCGGCTGTGCCTGCCGGCTGGAAGAGCCATCAGCCACAAGGGGGAAGCAGCATCCAGTGACACGAACACCGACCACAGAAGCCGAGGATTTTGCTCTGATTGCGATAAGTGTAGAGGTGAGGTGTCTCAGAAATACAAACCTGTTATGAACACAAGAGTGAAGAGGCATTTTCCCAGAAACAGCTGGATCTCAGCACAGGGCTGTTGGGGTGCATGACTGTGAACAGCTGACACCGCTAGTCTCACAATCCACCAGCTCTCTTCAAACTCTTCCATCCACAGACTCCTTGTTTCTAGAAGCACATTTACTTTCAGTTTACTTCAGTTTACTTTCAGGTTACCTCAGTTTACTTTCATGTTTTGTTGCAGCAATCAGCTGTTGTGCTGTGAAGTGGCCATTGCCTCATTGCTGAGCTACACTAAATTTCAGTGAAATACCTCTTTGCAGCTCCATCTGCTGTCTCAGATATTCAGTGATCAGAGAAAGCTCCAAGACCAGTGTCATGGTTTGACCCGGAAGAGAGTTTTTTTTTTGGAAAATTATGGTCAAACCAATCAGTGGCCAGATGTGAAATTGGCATTTGGTGTGGCCACTGAGGATTTGGGTACGCCTCCGAGAACACACTCAGTGGGTTGAAAAGCAGAGGATTTAGAGAAGACCTGCCTCTTTGGAGTCCGGCCGGTGAGTTGCTCTGACCTCTCCCCTGCCCAGCGGCGTCTGGGCGGGGGAGGGGAGGCCATGCGGCCTGGGAAGGAAGGCCGGAGCCCCGGCAAGGTGCAGGGGTGGAGGAGTCCTGGGATGGTTTGGGCAGCCCCCCCTGGGAGAGAGAATGACAGAGACTGTGCAGGCTGGAAATTTGTTATCTGGTGCCGGGAGCACAGCCAGGAGGAGAAAGTGGGGGGGGGCAAGGTGCCCAGCCGTCAGCAGACCAGGCCGAGCTTGTAACCTTTTTGAACCTTTGGAAGCTTTAAAAACACTGATCCTCCCCAGCTGAGGAGTGAGAGGAGAAAGAGGATGGGAAAGAAGAAGAAGTTTGACTAGGTGAAGAAATGCTTGTAGATGAGAGTGCCCTAGGTGGAGGAGATGAGTGGAGTGGCTTTGGCTGGACTTTTCTCTTACACAGCCACGGGCGAAACCAAGTTCTTCTGATAATACAGAGACTGCTCCTTGGGGGAGGCGGTTGGCTAGAAGCCAGGAGTGACAAGGCCGCGAAGAGAAGCGGAGAGAACAGAGACTGAGGGGGAGGGTGTGGTGGAGCCCTCTGCCTCCAGGGAAGGATCTCTGTTCCTGAGAGCCCCAGGCCCCAGGGGAAATAATATGGGGGGGACAGGTGTCCCAAATGGTGAGAGGCGGCCACTTCTTGGAACTAGGCAAAGCATTCTTAAAAGGACCTAAGGAGCAGTTTGGATCCATGGACAGTGGTGAGAGCGCTGGACATGGAAGGAAGAATGGTCACCGCTACAGATTTTCTTCGGGCGGCTGCAGTGTGTGACGTGGAAGCACTGGGGACTTTGCAGTGTTTTCCTGGGGAGGCCCATGGTGTGAGAGGAAGACTCCTCTCTCCTGATGAACTGGGGAGAGTGTGTGTGAAGGAGGGTATTGGAATTGAGAATTGATGTGTTAGAGGGGATTTGTTTGTTGGAGAGGTGGGGGGAGGAGAAGTGTTTTTGAAGATGTTCTATTGTGGATTGTTGTGTGTAGTTTTTTCCTTTTCCCTTTTGTGTCTATGTGGATTAATAAAATGTTTTTTTTTTTCCTCCATTCCCAAGTTGGAGCCTGTTTTGTTCTGTTCCTGGGTCACATCTCACGGTAACCATCTTGGAAAATCCACCTTTCATGGGGGCGCTGGCACTGTGCCAGGGTCAACCCATGACATTATTGGTTCCCTGACCGGGAAATCAAATGGAGAAGATGGAAACTGTGAGATGGATCAAAAGGAATAAGAGCAAAGCATGTAAATAGATTGATTATAAAATTTAGGGATGGAGGTTTGGTGTATGTCAATTGAATGTAGTTTTGTTAATATGTTGGAGTGAAATGTGTGTTCTCGGAGGCGAGAGGTGGATTGTCATGGTTTGACCCGGAAGAGAGTTTTTTTTTTGGAAAATTATGGTCAAACCAATCAGTGGCCAGATGTGAAATTGGCATTTGGTGTGGCCACTGAGGATTTGGGTACGCCTCCGAGAACACACTCAGTGGGTTGAAAAGCAGAGGATTTAGAGAAGACCTGCCTCTTTGGAGTCCGGCCGGTGAGTTGCTCTGACCTCTCCCCTGCCCAGCGGCGTCTGGGCGGGGGAGGGGAGGCCATGCGGCCTGGGAAGGAAGGCCGGAGCCCCGGCAAGGTGCAGGGGTGGAGGAGTCCTGGGATGGTTTGGGCAGCCCCCCCTGGGAGAGAGAATGACAGAGACTGTGCAGGCTGGAAATTTGTTATCTGGTGCCGGGAGCACAGCCAGGAGGAGAAAGTGGGGGGGGGCAAGGTGCCCAGCCGTCAGCAGACCAGGCCGAGCTTGTAACCTTTTTGAACCTTTGGAAGCTTTAAAAACACTGATCCTCCCCAGCTGAGGAGTGAGAGGAGAAAGAGGATGGGAAAGAAGAAGAAGTTTGACTAGGTGAAGAAATGCTTGTAGATGAGAGTGCCCTAGGTGGAGGAGATGAGTGGAGTGGCTTTGGCTGGACTTTTCTCTTACACAGCCACGGGCGAAACCAAGTTCTTCTGATAATACAGAGACTGCTCCTTGGGGGAGGCGGTTGGCTAGAAGCCAGGAGTGACAAGGCCGCGAAGAGAAGCGGAGAGAACAGAGACTGAGGGGGAGGGTGTGGTGGAGCCCTCTGCCTCCAGGGAAGGATCTCTGTTCCTGAGAGCCCCAGGCCCCAGGGGAAATAATATGGGGGGGACAGGTGTCCCAAATGGTGAGAGGCGGCCACTTCTTGGAACTAGGCAAAGCATTCTTAAAAGGACCTAAGGAGCAGTTTGGATCCATGGACAGTGGTGAGAGCGCTGGACATGGAAGGAAGAATGGTCACCGCTACAGATTTTCTTCGGGCGGCTGCAGTGTGTGACGTGGAAGCACTGGGGACTTTGCAGTGTTTTCCTGGGGAGGCCCATGGTGTGAGAGGAAGACTCCTCTCTCCTGATGAACTGGGGAGAGTGTGTGTGAAGGAGGGTATTGGAATTGAGAATTGATGTGTTAGAGGGGATTTGTTTGTTGGAGAGGTGGGGGGAGGAGAAGTGTTTTTGAAGATGTTCTATTGTGGATTGTTGTGTGTAGTTTTTTCCTTTTCCCTTTTGTGTCTATGTGGATTAATAAAATGTTTTTTTTTTCCTCCATTCCCAAGTTGGAGCCTGTTTTGTTCTGTTCCTGGGTCACATCTCACGGTAACCATCTTGGAAAATCCACCTTTCATGGGGGCGCTGGCACTGTGCCAGGGTCAACCCATGACAACCAGGTAGGAAATTAATGACCAATAAATGTGGGCATTGACATGCGAACCAGCAAAGCCTTCATATCCAGCTGCGCCACAACTGCAACTGTAACCTTGCTTTTCATTCTATTTGAGCAATAACTCAAATATTTTTGATTTCACCACAGTAACCGAACCCTTGACCACTGTTTCTGCCTTGTATCCTCCACAGAGGAGCACTCAGTTTTCTCACCCTCACACAGGAGTGCTCAAACCCATGCTTTATAGAGGCAGAGGATGGTGAAGGACTGTGTCAAATACAAATAGACTGAGGAACCTTTATTGCAGGAATAAGGATTTCCTGAGAGTCTGAACACTGTCCTAGAGCAGCTGGATTGCAGTTCTTCACAGAGAGCAGGAAGATGAGGGCAATGAAAAGCAGCTGACAGGCAGAATGAGACATCTGAGGGATTCTGGAGGAGGGCAGAATATCCTACACAACATTCTGTTGAAGGAATGTCCCCAGTCTTTCAGAGGGATGGTCAGCTTTAACCCCACATCTTTAGTTAATGCTCAGCACTTACCTGTTTAACAGCGCCCTTTCCTAAGAAAAAAAATTTGTAACATATTCTTTTCTCAGCACCAAGACCAAAACTTTTTACATGCCAATTAAAAAAATTTACAAGTTGGAAAGTCTGAATAAAGTAGCAAATTCCAGTTCCCCCACCCACCTTGCCCAAGTTACAAAACAGTGCAGAAATATGTAAAGGTTTTTATTAATTGTTATTGTTTAATAGCTGAGTGGCAATTTAATAATAAAAATAAGTTCATTAAATACTTTGAAAACAAATTATTCTTGCATTCTACACATGTATATGGGCAGTTCCAAACAATTAGCCAATTCAGAACAAGTGCTGGGCAAGATGAAACTTACATTAAAATTTTCAGAATAACAACCTACAAAGGGGGAACATTTCAAAAATACATTGCATATCCACAAACATGAGTTTTGGAAGAAACTAAAAGGACCAGTGATTCTAAATCAGTTATACACTTTTAAAAAGCCTTTTGAAATACCCCTTCTGTCTTGAGACAATGATCTTCGAAGTGTCCATGAACAATAGTTCAATTAGCTGTACAAATAAATTACACTTTAAAAAAGAGAAAGTGAATACCAAACCTTTACTACATTGCATCCAAACCTGTACATTCAAGTGTGTAAGGCTTGAATGTACATATTCATACTGAAAAAATAGTATTTTACCCTTGATTACGTTTTCTTTAAACATTTTGAGTGATATAAATAACAAACTATGAAAAAATGAAGAAGCATAAAACCTTTCTCTTTTAAGGCTAACTTATACAAATTCAAGGCTTGAATCTCCAATACACTGGCACTGATTCACTGTCTGCTCTTAGTCAGCTGAGCAGCTTAACTGCCTGCAGGAATGTGTGAAGTGTGCCACAGCTGGACAGTCACTTTTCACATCCTGAAGGAATTACACACAGACTTGGCTCAGGGCATCACACATGATTAGCAACTCAATTGTGTTCTCATCTCCCAATGCAAATATGCTTGGCACCCTGACAAACTGTGGCCCTTCTGGTGTTTGTGATCTCTCTTTTTTCCTCCAAGTTCGTCTACTAAAACTTTATTTAATTTATTCATTTATTTCAAATCAAAGGATTAATAAGTCAATACAGCAGCATAATTAGTACTATAAAGGTGAGCTAAATCTCAACTGGAAAACCGAGTAGTGGGGAAACATCTATTCTGCTCAGGAATTTTGTTTCATGTTAGATATTTCTACTTATTAACAGGATTAAGTTGTACATATTGTTTCAAAAGATTTACATGCTGTCTTCTGTGCTCAGACTAAAATGAAACCAGGAGAAAATAGTAAGAGAAAAACCCTACATCTGCAGGAAGATGGGCATTCACTTAGCTTGGATTGCTTCCAAGCCATGGTTCTACATGATTGCCTAGTGCAAACAACACATTTGTCAAGTCTAGCCCTCAGTAAATAATAAACTGCTAATTAATGAACTGACAACCTACCAGCACTAATCAAGGTCAAGTAACAGAGAAGACTAGATGTTACAAACACAAGGGTAAACACTGCCCCTTTGAGGTCTAAGGCTGGATTAGAAAGGGGGAAGAAAAAAGTTCTTATTATTTTAAATGTAGGGCACATTTGAAAAAAGGTGGTTCCTACTGCTAAAAGGACCCAAAGTATACTCAAAGTTCTAAGAAACTGAAATGCACCGGGTTTTAAAGTTTTGTTTGTTGCTGGATTTTTTTAATCTGGATGTTTATTTTTGTATTTATTATTCCACTTATTATTTTATTTTTTACCAAATCTCTTTTTTTTTACTAGCTAAATTAAAAAGCCCCCTTTCTTAAAAGTTCGCAAGGCCTATATATCTGTAGGCTTTCATGGTCATGCGTATGTAAAGTGGTGAACAACAAGCACAAAATTTCAGAGCTGCAGAAAAGAGTATGTACTCCAGTTCTGGGAGAAGGGAGATAGGTGGAGAGAGAGCAGTGGCTACCAGTGCAGGCTGCATTTATGTTCCCATCTGCAAGTAACAAACAGGACCAGTCCAAGGAGCAGAGCCAGGTGCAATGGCAAGGAGGTTCCTGCAAGCAACCCAGGAGGCAGTCAATGCCCTGAGAGGCAGAAGCAGCAGCATGGGGACATCCATAATGGTGGCACATTGTTGGGTTACAACTAAAACCTTGAATGAGAAAAAAACCAAGAAATATTACAATATCTCCAATATGTGAAAATATAACTTCCAGTTTATACATTCCCTAGAATTTGATAATGGATCCCAAGTGCCAATGAGACATCAATCTGTTTCTTTATGTGTGATTTGGATTAGCATCTTTTGGATGTTTCATTCATAAAGAATTATTTGTATATTAAGCTGGAAGACAATGCAAGACTGACTAATCTGAAACATGATCAATCTATTACACCCTCAGAATACTTTCACATACACTTACACAAGCACATACATCCACACACACACACACACACATATATATATATACATATATATATATATTTATATATTTGAACACAAAGACACCTAAGATTTACGTGTCAAACAGCTGGCTCCAGCACCATCTCTCCCAAACACATGCCTGAAAATCAGTCTTGCCTAGACATACTTTTAAAAAATAATAGTAATAAAAAAAGACATTGTTGAGACACCATGTAGAATGTCAAGGACAAGGAGCACAATGTGCTACCACACCTGGGGGAGACAAACAACCATTCTCTGTTGCTGGAGAGTGACCATCAATGAGGCAAATCCCTCTAAACTGAGTTCTGTTTTGCTGCTTCTGACACCTGGGGAGTTGGCATATCTCTATACTGCAACACACAAACACACTCACGGAGTTCAGGAGCATGCACAGCTCAGCAGAGCATCGCCTGTTAGTGAGAGGAAAGGCACCGGCACTGCACATGTCCCATGCAAACACAAGTGCAAGGAGGAGGAGACACGGCAACACAGCAGAAGAATTTAACAGCTTCGGACTACAACTGTGATTGTCCCTACCATGCGTGGTGGATCACACAGAATCCCACTGCTTCCCCTCCTTAGCGTTTTCCTAACATGGCCTTTTCTACCCTCTTGAATTTCTGCAGTTCAACAGCTAGTTCCCAGTATCTCAGATACAGCCACATAAGCTTTCCATTTTGACTTCTAGTTCTGTTCAGCACATTGCTACAGTAGTTATCATGTTTGAAAATATCTTTTAAGCCACTCTCCACATGTAAAGCCAAAGCAACAGGATTAGTTGCTGCTTTAACCAGCAGATTTTTCTCTATTTCTAGTCTCTGACTTCTGGGTATTACAAGACTGCAGTAGATGTCCTGTCTTTCCTTCAGTCCCTCTTCCAATTCTTTTAGTAAAATATTGGCTCTCTGTTGCCACTCTTCTTCCTTCGCCAGGCAACTCTGGTACAAGGTACCTTCTGCTCCAGACTGCAGAAAGACTTGTTTTTCTCGCTCCAGCTTCTCCTGCTCCTGTTCTAGGAGCTTCCTCTCCTCCACTAGTTTGCGGCTCTGGGACACGAGGGCTTCACGGTAACTCAGGGTCCTGTTGCGCTCCTTTTCCAGCTCCACCTCCAGATGAGCAACAGCGCGACGATTCTCCGTGATTATATCCCGGTATTTGCCTTCCAGGTCTTTTTGTAAAGTCGACTCTTTTCTGTAGTACTCTTGTTTTTCTTTTTCTATTTCTTTCTGACATTCTCTGGTCCAGATCCAACCTATCACACATAAATGAGACTTCAGATGCAAGTATAACATGGAACAGTGAGGGCTATGATTAATTAGCTATGCCTGAAACAAAGCTACTAAGTGGTGAAAAACTTTCTTTCCCACCCTTCACTTCAATTTACGTGTCCCCACACAATGTATTTCTGTGGTCCTTATGTCACAGTGAGTCACTTTAAATGATCATGCTTTCTCTGAAATAAAATACCCCTATTCGTTTATTGTCTGTAGTAGCACTACTTAGATTAGAGAAGGAAAATAAAGTCATGGAGAAACAAACTGGAGGTTTCTGATGTGGATACTGCACGGAGAACTTTCTAGGCCCAGTAAATAAATACATCAGCAACATCTGCGTTGTTACCTCTGGGCTCTCCAGCACATCCTCTGTCCATTTTTCTTGAGAGAGCTTTGTAAATTGGAGCTTATTAAATATGGATTCGTGTCCGTGTGTGCAAAGTGGTCTTTGCCTTAGCGATACCATCAGCGCTGGTTGTTTACAGCGCTATAAACAAGGAGGTCCGGGGAAGTCCCCAGGCGGGGCATGGCTATCCCCGCGCCGCTCCAGGAGCTCCCCTCGGGCCGGGGGCCCAGCGCTACTCACGGAAGGCGGCCAGGCCCAGCATGGGCACCAGCAGGGCGTAATTCCACCGGCTGCCGTCATCGCCGGGATCGCGCCGATTGGGCAGGATGTTCCAGTGGGGAGGGTCATTTAAGTTATTCATGAAGGCACCTGCGATGCACAGAGGGAAGACGCGGCCTCAGCAGCGCGGAGAGGGGCCGGGGCCGCTCCCGCCGCCACTGTCACCTCCCGCTGGGGGACTGGGAATTCTGTCCGAGCCCCTCGAACAGCGGCCCCGACACTTGGGGGCTTGGCCGCGCCACGATGTGCTGGGCCCATCCCCGCTCCCACTCCCATTCCCATCCCCATCCCCGCTCCCACTCTCATCCCCGTCCCCGCTCCCATCCCCATTCCCGTTCCCCCCACGGCGGGACCCCCACGCACGAGCCCGGGAGCGCGCGAGCCCCTGGCGCTGCCACTCACCTGCCGGCCCCGCCCCCTCCCGGTCCGGCCCATCAGCCGGGAGGAAAAGGGGGTGGACAACAACAGGGCTCGCCCGGGCCTGGAGCGCTGCCGGACGGCCGTCCCCGCCCCTGACGGGCCCTTTTTATTCCATTAACGCCGAGGGCCAGAGGCAGCCGTGAGCGGCATCTGAATGCCACCGTCTGGAGCTCCCGAGCCTGCTTTCTGTCCTAGAGGGACAGTGCGGTCTTTCCTTCATCCTTGTGTCCGAAACTCGTGTCTACGAAATGGTCTTTCCCACAACTTCAAAACATGAGTCTGGCCTGTTTATTACGCAAACTTTGAGGCGCTGTCAGAGAGACAAAAAAGGCTGAATCTTATAGTATTGGAGTTCACCAGGGAAAAATAACGGCAGTAACACAATTCTAGTTTTCGATTTTTTTAAATGTTCTTTACGCTCGAAAGAGGAGCTGTTTAGAACTCTTCCATCACGCAGCTCTAGGGCGGGGTGGGGCCGCTCTGCGGGCCTCCCCCTCGCGGCACTGTTGGTCTGTCCCGCCGAGCCCCGCGCGTGCGCCTTTCACGCCCGCTCCCCCCTCCCCACCCCAAGTCTGCGGTGCGTGATGGCGGCAGCGGCGGCGGCTGCGCGGGGGCTGGCGAAACGCTGGCTGCGCCCGGCCGCGGCTTCCCGGGCGGTGAGTCCCTGCGCCTGCCCTTTTCCCAGTCCTTGCTCTTGCCCTTGCCCCTGTTCATGTCCTTGTCCCTGTCGTTTCCCTTGTTCCTGCCCTGCTTTCCCTCCGGCGGCGGCCCTCCGTGACCTTGACTCGCCCGGTGATCTTCCCACCCCCGGCAGGTTCGGTTCCTCCTGCGCTGTTTTGGAGCGGCACCGACCGCGCAACTTGTGTCCCGGGGGCAGGTTCCTGGGAGTAGGTGGCTGTGGGCACGGCTGGGCCGCGCCTCCCCGCTCGGGAAGCGAGCGCCGTAGCCTGAGGCCCTGAGCAGGGTTTTGAGGGAGGCAGCGGGAATGGGATGTGCTGGGGAAAGGCCCTGGAGGAGCCTGGCAGGTGCTGCCCGAGCACCGCGATAGAAAGCTCGCCGCAGACTTGTTCTGTATCAGCAAAAGTGTGCGCAGGAAGACCAGGGTGCTGAGGCCGCACCTCGATTGCTATGTTCAGTTCTGGGCTTGTCACTTCAGGAAGGACTTTGAAGTGCTGCAGCGAGTCTGGAGAAGGGCAGCAGAGCTGTGAAGGCTCGGGGCACGAGTGAGAAGCAGCTGAGGAAGCTGGGGGTGTTAATCCTGGAAAGAGGGAGGTTTAGCGGGGATTTTATCACTCTCTACAACTGCCTGAAAGAGGTGACAGGAAGGGAGTAAACGGCCTCAAGCTGCACCAGGGGACGTTCAGGTTAGACATCAGGAAGAATTTTTTCACAGCAAGGGTGATTAGACATTGGAATGGACTGCCCAGGAACGAGGTGGAGTTACCGTTCCTGGAAGTGTTTGAGGAAAGGCTGGGTGTGACACTTAGTGCCATGGGCTAGTTGAGACGGTGGTGTTTGGTCATTGGTTGGACTCGATGGTCTCAGAGGCCTTTTCCAGCCTAATGCATTCTGTGATTCTGGACGTGTGTGGGAAGCCGGTGTATATCTGAGTTGCTTGAACCTGGCTGGTGATTGTGCCCAGAAAGGGCTGCTGAGGAGTCTGGCAGGTTTGTGTTAGGGAGCTGTAAGTTGTGCGTGAAGGCTTGTGGTGAGGTGGGAGTTTTCAGTGTCTTCCCACTGTTCCCATCCTGCATGCTCATAACAAACTTGGCATTACAAAAATGGCCTGTAGTTATAGTTGTGTTACAAAGCAAGTGCAGAAAAGACAACTCTAGAGAGAGGGAAAGGTTTGAAAAGTGCCATGATCTTCCTGGTGGCATAAAAATTCAGGATTACTGCAGTCAGTGTTTCCTTCAGACTTAGTGTGACATCTTTTTCTGCTTTGTGGGCTTTTGTTTGAGCTCAAAGCCTGGCAACAGCTGTGTGGAACCAGGGAGAGAGGAGCTGAAGGAGAATACTGGTGGAACTCCTTATGAATAGGTGATAGGAACTGATCTCATTCCAAGATGATTGCAGAAACCAGAGATAGCAAGTGTAATGACGCAGTAGATTTGCTGTTATGCAAGAAGATAATTTGAGGAAACTGGTATGAGAAATTATAAAACTAGGTTGAGGAAAGTGTACTGGAGTTCACTTCAGAGGTGGGGGAAGAGCTGCTTGTTAGCATATTGTAGAGTGGTGGGACCATGAATGTAACAGCTGCAGATATCACTCCAGTGCATTTTAGGTTATATTTCAAATAGGGAAATGCTGATGTCACTGGACAGGTTCCTGATGTGGCTTTGTGTTGCTGTTCTCAACAATCATACATGCTGAGTTAGGCTTATTTTTTGAACTGTGCAAAGAAGGAATACCAGATTCTGATACCTTGGCCAGGTGGAGACTAACATTCTGACTGTATTAATCTTATCAAAGCAAAGACTGCATACTGAGTAGGTTTGGGTGTGGTGTTTGTTGTTTTGGTTTTGAACAAGTCAGGGGGTAGGGAGTGAGGTTGCAGAAGGGTAAGATTTGCATCCTTGTGCTAAGTTTATGTATTAATAAATGGTTCTAAATTGGTCACTAGTTTCATAAAGACTAAGAGAAATATCTCAGACTTTTGAAGCAATACTCAGCTGGAAGAGCATTCCCTACAACCTTTTTTAATTTTCAATACTATGACCACCTGAAATAAATTCTGAGGATTACTTGGCAGGAGAGTAATTTTCCATTACTTCCCATGGATCCCACAAAGCTTCATCTTTGCTTAATTATGAAAGAACTGCAAGAATACTTCAGCATTAATTGCGGACATATTCTTCTGTCGGTGCAGCCTCAGACAGGTTTGAGAGGCTGGTCACTGTTGCTGAAGTCCATACTGGATAGTCTGGGACACCCTGTTGACTGCAGGATATTCTCTCATCAGTCAAACCTTTTTTGATTATATAGCATGATTATAGGATAGCCAGAACTTCAGTATAGGTAGTTCTAAAATACATTAATGCTCTTGGATATGTGCTACCAGTGGTGAGTGAAGATTTGTTATAAATGTGGGGTAGCTGAGAGTGCTGTAAGTCTATCCTGTAGAAACATTTGTTCCATAATAGTTGTCTCGGCTTCTTTCCGTAGTGGCCAGCAGCGTGCCAGGTTCCCGCACGGAACTTACACTTCGTAGTCTATGGAAAGAAAAATGCCTCCACGAAGGTGTCTGACTCGGTATGTCTGTATTTTTTATGTTGTGATTCAGTCAAGCACTTAATGCTTGACAGGCATGAAGCATTCAGGCTTTTACTGGAGCGCTGTGTTCAAGTGCTTTGTGAGACTGAGTTGCTGAAGCGTGGGGCTCTTTTTAATGGCAGTTTCCAAGCAAGAGAGTATAACAGATGTAGCAGTTGCTACAAAAGTCTATTGAGAACATTTTACCTATCCTGCTTGTGTTTTTATGAAACTTTTTTGACTTATCTTGAACTATTTGTGATCATAACCAAGTGATTTGCTTTTCCAGATCTCTACACAATACCCAGTAGTGGACCATGAGTTTGATGCAGTTGTTGTGGGTGCAGGAGGAGCAGGTCTGCGGGCTGCCTTTGGTTTGTCAGAAGCTGGGTTTAACACAGCCTGTGTTACCAAGCTGTTCCCCACCCGCTCTCATACTGTTGCTGCACAGGTGAGAAATGAGGCAGAACAAATGTTTAAAGAATGCCTGCTGTCAGAAAGCTGATTTGGATGCAGAATAATCATAAAATGGTTTGGGTTGGAAGGGACCTTAGGAGTTACCTGGTTCCAATGGCCTTGCCACGGGCAGGGATTCCACAAATTAGATTAGATTGCTCAGGATCCCATCCAACCTGGCTTTGAACACTTCTAGGAATGGGGCCCTTGAACATCTTTTTTCAAGGCCATGCTTCTTTTTATAAACATTGCATATTTAGTTGAAATTTTTTTAGAGGGTAGTATATAATAAAATCACAGGATCAGTAAGTTTGGGAAAGACCTCTAAGATCATAGGAGCTTAACCATGAACTTACCACTGACAGACTTTATATAAAGTAACAGGTACATTTCATTTTGCTTCTGAGCTAATGACATTGCAAGACACATTTTTTTAATCTCAGTTGCAGTTGCTGTTAAAACCCTTATTTCCCCGTATGTTTTTATTTCATTGTACTGCCCCTTTTTTCTTCCCCATTTCTAAATATTATCAAAATGCAGTGCTGCTTCTCTGCCTGTAGTGTACCTGCGATTTACTGCATTACAGAAAAAAGCAGGACAAGTCATTATGAAACTGAGGAGTTTCACAGCCACATTAAATATGGCTTGACTATATTTCTTGCACACAGGGTACACATATCTGGTATGTGATTTTTAATAGAAATGAGGTAAACCATTGAAGCTGTGTTTGGGTAATGTAATTCCAGGAAAATGGATTTTCATTTTCAGGGAGGTATCAATGCTGCTCTGGGGAACATGGAGGATGATAACTGGAGGTGGCATTTCTATGACACAGTGAAAGGGTCGGACTGGCTGGGTGACCAGGATGCCATACACTACATGACTGAGCAAGCCCCAGCTGCGGTGATAGAGGTGAGACTCATGGGATTTGATGTCAGCTGTAGTTATAAATAACACAGGCTAGCTTCCAAGGAGATCTCCTTAAAATAACTCGTCATGTTGTGATGCACAAGAGTTTCTGATGCTTGTATTTGGGTTCATCAGCTGGAAAATTACGGGATGCCGTTCAGCAGAACTGAAGAAGGAAAAATCTATCAGCGTGCATTTGGTGGACAGAGTCTTCAGTTTGGAAAAGGAGGACAGGCCCACAGATGCTGTTGTGTTGCAGACAGGACTGGACATTCACTCCTACATACTCTGTATGGCAGGGTAAGCAGTTGTGAAGTTAACCTGGTTTGGGTTTTTTTGTTTACATTTACTGATTTTTTTTTCCTTTTTCCCCCCAGAGATTGAAAAAAAGATAATCAAACCCAAACCAAACAAACATGTACTGGTCACATACAAATGAGGATTCCAGGGGAATGGCTTATAGCGCTTCTGTGTTATCTTCCTTCCTGAGGCAGTTTGGAGGGATGAAGACAATAGATGCTAATTATTGTACATTGTCAGATTTGTGGTCTGGACTAGTTCTGCACTGTTAGTACTTTTGTGTCTGTAAACTAGACCCAAAGAGAATTTATGTAAACTTCTCCCCAAAAGCCCTTTTTTTTCCAAAAATTTCACACAGCAGCATTGGGGAACTCTGAAAGTGGTACAAGCCAGCATTTTTTTTTTCACTCATCTTCAAACTGGGAGGAGGGGGAAACAAGCTGTAAATGAAATAAGGCCTACTGTGCATTCCTGATCTTGTTCTATGGCAAGTAAGTGACTGGTGTTCCAGCATGTCTGCCTATAAATTCTACAAACCATAATTGAAGGAAGTGCTGGCTGTTTGAAGATGGTAGTGAGCTACTTGAAACCAGAAATCCAAGTACCTGGTAGCTACTGTTTTTTATTTACTTGGTAGCCAGCTAATTGCTTTCCTCCAGGTTCGAAGTGTGTGTGCTTCTGCAATACAAATGCTCTGTGCTGCCAAACACTGCTCTGATCCCTGAGGGCATGAAAGAATGCT
The DNA here is from genome assembly GCF_963513975.1 of Fringilla coelebs. Lineage (NCBI taxonomy): Eukaryota > Metazoa > Chordata > Aves > Passeriformes > Fringillidae > Fringilla > Fringilla coelebs. Next base: position 65,562,055 of record NC_140028.1, read on the forward strand.
TGACTGTGTGCCTGCTGCTCCTGCTGGTTAATTGGGCTCCTGGAGGTGTTTCTCATTTCTCTGGGAGAGCTTAAGTGCAGCGTGCTTCTACATGTATAGAGCAATGCAGCTGGCCAACGTGTTGTCAAGTGCAGACTGAAATGACAAGTCCTGCTGCCTAGCTCCTGACTGCTCAGAATTAAGTGCTTTTGCCGCTACTTGTGTCATTTAAAGCTAGAATAGATTAATTAGCAAGTTCTTTAATAAATAGTTATGAGGAAACAGTCTTCCCTGAGAGTTGGTGGGGATGTTTTTTTATCCTGATAGAGCCCATGTGCATGGACAGTTCTAAAGAGAGGTTTCTTCAGTAAAAGTTCCTTTTGTAATTTTCCTCCAGTCTCTACGATACGATACAAGCTACTTTGTTGAATATTTTGCCTTGGACTTACTTATGGAGAATGGAGAATGCCGTGGTGTTATTGCCCTCTGCATTGAAGATGGAACCATACATCGTTTTAGAGCAAAGAACACAGTCATTGCCACTGGGTAATGTAATGTTTGTAATGAAGGACCAAAACTTGGGAATGTTACCAGCTGGAAGTTTGTGTGCTTTTACATATATTTGAATCCACAGTGTGGAGAAGATACCTTGACCAACAGGACATAATTTATAGGTTCATTCCCCCCACTCTTAAGAGCAATACAACTGAATTCAGTCATTCCCTCTGAAAAAAGGCACGTGCTAATTTTGTGACCAAGTATAAATTTGGTATGAAGTCTAACTTTGAATTCTAGAACAATAACATAAAGTAAGAGTGTTTAAGAGTGATATATATGATTCAGATGGTCTTTGATTTTTAAAACATGCTGTTTAAAACAGACATTTTTGCAATGCTGCCAACATGTCTGTCTGTAGACTTCTGAATTTCCTGTAGGAAACAGCTTTTGTCAAAATTCCAGAGATTGTATTTCCTTAAGATACTGCCACTGTAATTCTAACTGTTCTAAGATAAAATTATCATATTATGAGTGTAACTTAACATTACTTGGTTGCAAAGTTTGTATATGTTTATTAGAATGCTATTTGCATTAGTCTTTTGCTTCTTATGGCACTCTCTTATCTATTTCAATGTGAAAAATATTTATAAATGTATCTGTGAAAGATACATTTTGAAATTAATTTATAAAAGGTTGCCTGCATAATTTGTCTTTCTTAAGCATTTTTTCGTGGTTGTGTACCTTGAGGTACATGGAATATGTACATTGCTACTTCTCCTGAGAGTTTGTCCTGAAATTGGGCTGATTGGCTGTTCTCAATAATGTTGGAGGTTAACCTAGATGTTTGCAGCATAATAATTCATGTTTAATAAGTGGACAACCGAGTTTTAAAATCTGAGAAAATAAAACCAGGACCATATGGGCAATCTAAACCATCATTATATGCTATTTTTTATAAAACTGCTAGTGATAGTTCCAATGAAACTGAATGGTATGGATTGAGAGAACTTTCTGAAATAACCTTTTTTTTTCCTGGCAGAAAGGCTTCTGATATTAACCTAACAATCCTGCTTTGGAACTGGTTTTCTTTTTCTTCAGTCTTCTGTCACCAGTCATTTTTCAAGTATGGTTGAGCAAAACTGGGCTAAACCAGTTTTGTTTTCTTTTGGTTGAAATAGTACAGGAGATGGTAAAACTTAAGCATTTTTCTTATTAACCCTTTTCACTGTTGCGCAAACAGCATAGTTAGTGGTATGTTGTAGCATCGTTTTAATTTTTCTTCCTGTTAATTCTGTTAACTTTTGTGTTCTGCAGTGGGTATGGCCGCACTTACTTCAGCTGCACATCTGCTCATACCAGTACTGGTGACGGCACTGCCATGGTCACACGAGCTGGGCTCCCTTGCCAGGACTTAGAATTTGTGCAGTTTCACCCTACAGGTACCGAATATGAAATAGTGCTTACAACATTATTTTTAATGAGTTGAACAGATTTTTATGTTGTTTTAAAATGTCATAGAATTACACAATAATTGTTGTGGAAGGGACCCATCAGGTGCATTGAGTCCAGCTCCTGGCCCTGCACAGGACACCCCAAGAGTCACACCATGTGCCTGAGAGCAGTGTCCAAACACTTCTTGAACTTCACCAGGCTTGGTGCTGTAACCACTCCCTTAGGGAGCCTGTTCCAGTATCTACCCACCCTCTGGGTGAAGAACCTTTTCCTGATAGCCAACCTAAACCTCCCCTGACACAACTTCAGGTCATTCCCTTGGGTCCTGTCACTGATCACCACAGAGAAGACATGAGTGCCTGCCCCTCTTTCCCTCACAAGGAAGTTGCAGACTGCATGGAGGTCTCATTCAGTCTCCTCCAGGCTGGACAGACCAAGTGACCTCAGCTGCTTCTCATTCAACTCCCCTCAAGGCTCTTTACCATCTTTGTTGCTTTCCTTTGGATACTCTCCAGTAGTTTAATGTCTTATATTGTGGCACCCAAAAACACCCGCAGCACTTGAGATGAGGCCACCCCAGTGCAGAGCAGAGTGGGACAATCCCCTCCCTTCCCCGGTGATGCTGTGCCTGATGCCCTCCAGGACAGGGTTGGCCCTCCTGGCTGCCAGGGCACGGCTGGCTCATGGTCAATTTGCCATTGATCAGGACCCCCAGGTCCCTCTCCATGGCTCTGCTTCCCAGCATCTCCTTCTCCAGTCTGTCCATGCATCCAGGGTTGCTCCATCCCAGGTGCAGAATCCAGCAGTTCCCTTGTTGTACTTCATACAGTTGGTGATAGTCCAGCCCTCTTAGTTTGTTGGGGTCTCCCTGCTGGGCCTCCCTGCCTCAGGAAATCAACAGCTTCTCCCAGTTTTTCAGTGTCTGCAAACTTGCTCAGTATCCCTTACAGTCCTGTGTCCAAGTGAAGGTGTTGAAGAGAGCAGGCCCTAAGACAAAGCCCTGTGGAACCCCACTAGTGACAGGGCACCAGCATGATGTCACCTCAAGCATGATGTGCTCAAGTCAGTTTCCACTTTTCTGCAGCATTTGAGAAGTTGCTTGTGACATGTGTTTAGACTTGCCTGCAGCTGTTGTTGAATATAAATTTGAGAGTAAGACATATAATGTGAGAAAGGTCTCAGCTGTTCTAATTTAAAGAGCAGTACTTAATATTTTGAGGTTCTGTCCTTACAATACTAAGTAAGAAGTTTTATGAATTACAAGCTAAAACTACCTCTTAAACTTATATTTCCATTGTCCTTAATATTTTAAGGGGTTTCATATTAGATACAAGAGCAATGGGACAGGTGCAAATGTTAGGGAATTATATACTAGCATCTTCAATGAAGTGGGGTAGTTGAAGTAAAGGTATATATATAGCACTGTGGTTTTCTAGCACGTGATCAGTATCTAAACTGTGGACAACAATGATCACAAACTAGATTTGTAGCTAATTAAATGCTTCATTTTAACTCATGCGATTTTTGTAAATGGTTTGTATAATTTTACAAGTTTATATCATAGAGATCCAATGTTTCTTTGACTTAAAGTTTTTCTAGTTAAAGAAGCTTCACTGCTTGTATGATAATTCTGTAGCTTTTAAGATAATTATCAAGTGAAGTGCATGAGTTAATTTGCAAGTAAGCTTTTTTGTTCCACAGGATTTGAAGCCATCTTGTACTGCTTCAGCACAGAAGATGGAACAAAAATGAGCAAATGGACCTTGAAAGAGTTAACTTCTGGTTTATTAAAAATCTTAAAATAATTGGTGAAGGTCTACAAGGTCTTTATAAAATTCTCCTGATGTATTGATAGGTGCAGATCACTTCCAGTTTTAATATTTGAAATATTGTGGGTGTTTCAAATCAACTTGCTCATGTTTTGGAAAGAGTGTTTAAAAGGAATAACAACATTTTAGGGACAGTTCCTAGAGGTATGATTAGGATGGAATAAAATCCACACCTCTGATTATTTTGAGAAGACCTTGTTTATTCCGTGTTCATCCTGATTATGAAGCTGTGTGGAGAAATCTCCTTTGATGGTGTTTTCATTCTTGAACAGGTATCTATGGGGCTGGCTGCCTTATCACAGAAGGATGTCGTGGAGAGGGAGGTATTCTGATCAACAGTCAAGGTGAAAGATTCATGGAGAGATACGCCCCTGTTGCCAAGGATCTGGCTTCCAGGGATGTAGTGTCTCGTTCTATGACCATAGAAATCCGTGAAGGAAGGTTAGTTCAATGCTCTTCACAAAGCTGCAGAACAAACTCTGAATCGTGCTAGACTGTGAAGTGCAGTACTTCATTTGATATGCACATGTAATTCATGAGAGTGAGCTTTAATGACTGTTAAGCTGATCTCTGTGTGTAAGGCAGAAAATCTTGTTAATTCCTAGTGATAGTGACAGAAAACAGATGATGTTAAGAGTCTCCTGTTTGAATTCAGTGTGTCTAGAGACACTTGCTCAAACAAGCTTAATATATATGCTCTTACTACAAACAAAACAATTTTGTGCTGTTCTCTTGGCTGATTACCAAGTTTTATATATTTCTGCAGAGATGTAATAGTTGAAAATCTTAAATAATGTGAATTACTGTGAAAAGAAAGCTGGGAGTAGGAAAATGGCCTCAATTCATCCAAGTGCCACAGTCTTATTAAATATGCTAGATATTAATTTTTGTCAGCTGACATTTGAAAAAGAACCTGTTTATTTTCACAAATGAAGCAAACTGGATTAGAAATGTTACTAGTGTTTGTAAATTCCTGTTATGTATTCCAATTTTTTTTTTTTTTCTAGGGGTTGTGGTCCTGAAAAAGACCATGTGTATTTGCAGTTGCACCACTTGCCACCACAGCAGCTGGCCACCCGTCTCCCAGGGATTTCCGAAACAGCCATGATATTTGCTGGGGTTGATGTCACTAAAGAGCCTATCCCTGTCCTGCCTACTGTGCATTACAATATGGGAGGTATTCCTACTAACTACAAGGGACAGGTGAGGAATACACATCACTTTTGGGCTGTATTTTCATCATCATACTAGGAAATTATTTTCCAAATAGAAAAGCATTAAAAATGTATTTTATAAATGTAAGGATGATAATAATACAATTTTTAATAATATTTATATAATAATGATGTCAGAGTACTTAAAACACACAATCTTTTTGGTTTTTTAAAATAACTTGATAACAATGTTCCAGTCCATCTAGAGATGGTAGTTCCAAGAAACATCGAAAATGAAATTACTGTCAGGTCTGACAACAATTCTCTGTTAGTTGAGCTGAGGATAATATAATTGAACAAAGATCAAAGTAGGCCTCTGTTGCATTCTGTAGCATGAATTAATGTGTATTATTCCTCTGTAGTTCATGTAATCTAAACACCAAAGCAGATCCTCCAACTGACACTACTTGGAAATCAATGTGATGGTGTCACCTGAATCCTTCTCTTCGTGTACTTGTTAAATTTCAGTGTAAAATTTTGCCTTAGAAGCATGTGTAGATCAGGCTTTATTCCTGTGCATTTCTGAATTGTGGTGAAACAGAATTATGTGCTCTTCATAAGAATATGTAAGGAAATCTTGGGGTTTAGTCCTGTCTGTATTTACATACAGATGTAAATGTATGTATTTGCATACATTTCTACTTGCCCTTCAGAGCTAACATAATTCCGTGTTTAGAGGCGGAGGGAACTTTAGGTTGCTGTGTTCCAGCATTACATGCACATGGCCTTTGCAGATAGGCAGGTTAGCACTGAGTATTTTCAGTGGCTGAGTATTCATGGAGTGTGTGCCCTGGCAGGTGATCACACACGTGAATGGTGAGGATAAGGTGGTGCCCGGCTTGTACGCCTGCGGGGAAGCGGCCTCTGCATCCGTCCATGGCGCAAATCGACTCGGAGCAAACTCCCTTCTGGATTTGGTGGTCTTCGGTCGTGCATGTGCCCTGACTATTGCAAGTACATGCAAGCCTGGTAAGTCTCACTTTTCTAGAGATATTTGCGTTTATGATGTAAATTCTGCCCAACAAAGAGTTGTTGCTACCTAATTCAAATTTAGAATGATACTCATAGGCTCTTATTTGTTAGAAAAGGAAGAAAATCAGTGTTTATGCTTTTGGTAGGCATATTCTGTGCTAGGCGAATGTTTTCATGTTACTATTTGCTTTGTAATTGATCCTTTGATAACAAGAATTGGGCCAATGCTATAGGCAAGAGCAGTTAGGATTTTTGACAAATTAACACAGACTATTGAATGTGAAGACTGTATTTTCTACAAACTGCAGCATCTTCTACATCAAAATGTAATCTGTCTTACACTTGGCACTTTTGGATAGGGGAATTTGCTGCCACTGTGCTGATTTATTTATAAGAAGGACTGATGGGCAAGTGGTGAGAGAGATATTGCAGTTTTTACTATCTCATTCACTGGGTCCTCACTGCTGAATCTTATGTATTTTAAAATAATCTGGTTCAGACACAGTTGTTGACCTGAGAAAACAAAAAAGCAAGCCCTCCCTTTCAACCCCCAACAAAATACTGAATGTGGCAGTTACAGTGCCAGAGCAGCTGGAGTCCACAAGTAGTCATCTGTTTTCTTACTGCTTAATGTCCAGACTGCTGAGACTGATGATTCCTCATGGAATCAGCCTAGATCTTGTGGTGCCTATTTGGTCTGGCTTTGTGCCAGTATTTTTTTGAATTCTTCTGTGGCTCTTTAGAGTTAAAAATTGTAGAAGGGGGTTTATTAATCTGAATGCAAAGCTACATGTGAGATAAACCGTGCTGGTAAGATGCTGTGTTTGCTTTGTTGACCAATAACATGTGGCTTCCAGTATTAGAGGCAAGAAGCAGAGCTCATGTCTAACTGCCAGACTTATTGACTGCTTGTGGTCCCTTACACATCCAAGAAAAGGTGGGAGGTTTGGGACTGAGGAGACAAGGAAAGCATAGCAGTAGGTGGTAAGGACCACGGGCGTATTCCATAGTGTAGAAGAATTTTCATCAAGTGCTGCTTTGGAGGAATGAACAGCAGAATTTTATCAAACCTATAAAATCTTTATTAATTGTTGTAGGAAAGAATGGGTTTCATATTCCACTGAGAACTTTAAATACATGGATACAATTGGTGGGACTTCAGGAAAGTTATACTTAGTGGGCACCTCAAAGGAAGAAAACAGATTGTTTTACTTAAATCTGATTTTTAGTAATTGATAGTCTCTGAAACTGCCAGAAACCAAACCCAAGCCTGACTACCAAATTTACTAAAATTTTCTTATTAGGAGAGACAGTTCCCTCCATTAAACCAAATGCTGGTGAAGAGTCAGTTGCTAATCTTGACAAGTTAAGGTTTGCTAATGGAAGCATAAGGACTTCAGAAGTGCGACTTAATATGCAGAAGGTAAGCCTGGGGAAGCTCTCAGGGATAGGGTGGGATAAGCTGCAAGCAACTGTGGGGTTTGGTGACTTGGCAAAGTGCACTTCAGGATTTGTCATGCAGAAGAAAAAGTGGGTCAGAAGAGTGTGTCTTAAGCAAAGGTTGTATCACTTGTTGATTGCTTCTTTCCTTCATGGTCATTCCCTTGTGTAGTTTACCTGCTGTATAATAGAATGGGGTTTCAGTTGTTTGGGGTGAATGTGGGGTCTTTCAGGCTGCAGACAAGTTTGAACTCAGAACAGCTCTGTATCAAGCTCTTCTGGAGCTAAGGAAGTTACATGCTTTCATATGCAGCATATCAAACTGATTTCGTTTTACTGTGTTGCAGACAATGCAAAACCATGCTGCTGTATTTCGTACCGGTTCTGTACTCCAAGAAGGCTGTAAGAAGATTAGCCAGATTTATGGTGATCTGGCTCATCTAAAGACTTTTGACAGAGGTATTTTGATAGCAAAGAACACATCTTGCCCAGAGTACTCCGGGAAGAGTGTTGGTGGCTTTGTTTTTGCCTTTTTTTTTTTTCTGTAAACCTAATGTTTCTCTTGAATTTTTGGCTGAAGATTTTGATAATTTTGAATCTTTCAAAATATTTTGTAGAGCCCTATCTACTAAACATGGTAATCAGGTAAAATACTTAACCTTTGCAGTTGTTTTCTGGTTGAAAAATCTTTCAAATCTTTCAAAGAAGCAGAGACTGAAATTGGATTTACATGTGTAAGGTACAAACTGCCCTCAGAACATGATGTGAACTTGTCCAAATACTAAGATGAACTGATTTTAAGATTCTGACTGACTTTGTCAGAATCTTGTGAAAGTTGGGAGTTGCAGAGAGGTAGCAAGACTATTCATAGGCTGAACACTCAGTTTTCATTGTCCAGCTGAGCAGATATCACAATGCAGACAGATACTGCCATGCCTTGTGGTATATCTTAAGAGAACTTGGTTATTTAAGTGCAACTGATGATGCACCTTTGGTTCACTCAAACGTATTTCTCTTGTTTGTAGACCATCTTCCATAGTATTTTAATATTTTACCAGGTATTGTGTGGAACACTGACTTGGTGGAAACCCTTGAACTGCAGAACCTGATGCTTTGTGCTCTACAAACCATTTATGGTGCTGAGGCTCGCAAAGAGTCCCGGGGTGCCCATGCCAGAGAGGATTATAAGGTATAAATGTTTTCTGTGACCTGAATGTAGGATTGAATCTCCTTGTTATGTGCCCTCAGATGGATTATTTTAAAGTTGTAACATCTTCAAATGCAGTCTTGAGTGTTACAATTAGTGTAGTATTTGTTTGGGGTCCTATTTTTTCTGCTCTGTCTCTTTGTTATTTATAAAAGGACCAATACATGGAACACTGGGAATGATCTTGAAAAGAGTTGCTCCATGTGCACATCTGAGTGATTAGAGACCTCTAAACCAGGACTATAGTAATAATATCATGGATGCAGAAGCAGGACATAAAGATGCATAAACAGAATAATCATCCTATGCAAGGAAAGTTACCTTAGAGCCCTTGTTAAGCCTGAGCATTTCAAATTGGACATGGGCAATGTTAAGAGAAAGCTTGCTGTCTGTTCAGAGACATGCTGGGTTACAGGTGTAAGTGAAATGCAGCTGATCTCGTGGTTGTAAAGTGATTTGCAGATACAGCTTCTGGTCTGTACTAATCTAATTTTCTCCCTAGTTACGGGTGGATGAGTTTGACTATTCTAAGCCACTCCAAGGCCAACAGCGGAAGCCATTTGAGGAGCACTGGAGAAAGCACACCCTGTCATATGTGGATATCCCAACTGGGAAGGTACTTTGAGCTTGGTGCTTGAGGATCTTTTTTGCTGTTAACAGCCGTTCTTGTAAACAGCCTTGGAAAGTGTGATAATCCTGCACTGTTGATCTTTGGGAAGTGACTTTGCTATTTGAGCTGGAATTGTGTTTCCCCTTGTGTCAGACTAGTTCAAAAGCTTTTTTCTTCTAATGGTGAAAAAATGTGCTGTTGGGTGTTCAGTAGAACAGCTTTATGGGATCTCAAAGATAGAACTGAATTCTGACCCTATAAAAATCTTAACTGTTGGGGTTTTTTGGATCTCATTCTTTAATCCTGTTGTCCTGAAGTTCTTTGTTCCCTCTTACTTTAGGTTACCTTGAAGTACAGACCAGTGATCGACAAGACTTTGAATGAGGAAGATTGCCAGACCGTCCCACCAGCGATCCGCTCATACTAGCAGCTTCCATCTCACTTGAAGCCCTCTCCCAGAGGGGCCAGTGTACATAAGCATAGCACAAGCAAACCAAAATAGTGTTGGCACTTAGCATTGAATGGAAAATGCTGACAAAACTTTTCTCCAGCTTGTATTCTGCTGTGGCTTACTGTACATTTATTAAGTGGAATGTAGAACAGTTTATGTTCTTTCACTCATCTGTCAAAAGGGACAGCACAAACACAAAATGTGTCTAAATAAAGTCATTACAAGTTCTAAATAAAGTCATTACAAGTTCTAAATAAAGTCATTACAAGTCTCGTATGTTTGAATATGCTGATTTGTATATAATTACAAAGCTCTTATTGTGAATGTGTAGTTATTTCCATATTTTAAGAGCAAGAAATGTGCTCAGTGGCAGGGCAAGAGGCAGTGGGCACAAACTGAAGCACAGAAACTTCCTTCTAATTCTGAGGAAGATGATCTTTACTTTGAGAGTGGTGGAGCACTGGAACAGGCTGTCCAGAAAGGTTGTGGAATCTCCTTCTTTGGAGATACTAAAAGCCTGCCTAGATGTGATCCTGTGATCCTGCAGGTGAACCTGCTGGCACAGGGTGACTGGACTAGATAGGCTCCAGAGATGCCTTCCAACTCCAGCTATTCATTGCAAAAGTTTTAGACAAGATGGAGATGCTGAATTTTGTGATCTGGGGACTTAAGCATAATACATGAAGAAGATGATGTTGTAGTTATAGCTGTGTATTGTCATACTGTTTTATTGACTGAAAAAAGAGACTTTCACTTACTTCCTCTGATACAGAAGAATATAGATAATAATATCATTACCCAATTTTTATTGTCTCTGGAACTTCTGAAGCCATTTTAGTAGCATGCCCTGTGTATTTCCTAGACTGTCTCTTCTCAGAGGAGCCAAGGGGCAGAAGATTTGCCTAAATATTAAAGCTTGCAAGACTGGAATTCAATGTGCTTTTAGTGCCAGGATGTAACTCGTAAGGCATTAATAGAGCAGCTTCTGGCAGCATTTCTGTGAATAACACAGTTCTTGTAGGACTGAAGGGTACTTATGCAGGTTGCAATAGAATGAAGTGTTCTCCATGTTAGAAAAAAAAATCGTTTTATTAACGGCTGAATGTTGGCTGCTTTTGGAAAAAAAATCATAATGTTGGAAAACCTGAACTGTTGGAATGTTGCTGCTGGTGGGTAGAATGGAACATACTTTCTTTCACTCTCGAAAGGTTTCTGCACTTTGCACCTGGGAGCGGTGTAGCACGTCGGAGCGCTCTGCCTTCTTAGGCCGGAAGTAAGGAGGGGGTTGCACCTAGACTTAGCTTTTTTTTCATTAAAGGAGCCTTGTCTGTCCTTAGGAAGGAGGGAATATAATCTTTAAAAAGACTACAGTAAACCAGAACAAGCTCATCCTTCTCCCGCCCCCCGCGGAGAAATCGCTGCTCCAGCGCTTTTCCCGCTGCCCTTCGCCCGGGGCAGGCGGGTTTTCCCGGGTTTTCCCAGGCCGGGCGGACCCGCCCCGGGGCCGCACTCAGAGCCCGCCGCTGCTCCGATTGGCGCGGCGGAGCCTCCGGGGCCGGGTGCTACCGGCACCGTGACGCTCGTCCGGGGCGGTCCCGCCGCGCCTCCCGCCCCCGCGGTGCTCCCGGCCCCCGCCACCATGCATCGCTCACTCCGCGCCTGCCGCCGCCTCGGCCGCTCCGCCGGTCTCCTCCTCTCCCGCCCGCCGCCCCCGCTGCCTCCCGCCACCCCCGGCCGCTGGATCCCGGCGCCGCCCCGCGCCGCCATGGTGAGCCCGGGGAGGGGAGCGGGGAGCCGTGACCTCTAAGTGCCACCGCCGGCCGCCGCCGCCCTCGCTCCGCCCCCGCCCCGCGGGGAACGGGGAGCGGGCGGTGACAGCGGGAGCGGGGGCCGCCGGCTGCGTCGGGGCTTTAATCCCGTGTGTTGTTCCATCGGGAGCAAGCCGGCACTGGGAAGACGAGTCCGCCATCCTCTGCCGGGCTTTTGCGGCCATTTCCTGTATGCTTCCTGCGGCCCGGCCCGGCCTGGCCCGGCCCCGCTGGGCAGCCGCTACCGGGCAGACCGGGATGTGCAGAGCGCAACTCTCCCGTGGCGCTGCCCCGGGTGAGATTCACGCCCTGAGCACGGCCCTGAGCCCCGCAGTGTGGCCGGGCAGGGCGGGCATCCTCCCGGGCAGGAAAGGTGCTGGTGCGGGACCCGCTTCGCAGAGCCGCACTGCGCGGCAGCTGCTTCCTCGGGAATTCTTGGCGCTTTCTTGGAGCTGTTGAGGTGCAGATAATAAACAGCTGTATCCTCACAGGAATGGGAATAGGGATATTCGTCACTGGAATAGCTTTGGGGCTGCCTGAAAACTAGGGAGCTTTCAGCTGAAAACTGCCCGGTGCTTCTAGCGGGCATCGTCGGGAGGTATTCGTGTACAATCACTTGATTGTCGGGCTCAGACGCGAGTGGGACTTGATTGTTGCAAGCGGTTCAGCATTGAAACAGAAACACTATCTGGATACAGAAGTTCAACTCTCAGTTCTAACGTGTTGAATGTTGCATGGAAGCCTTAGTCTCAGGTGTATCTTTGTGAGTTCAGTCCTTAAAAAGAGGTAATGTAGACTGTGAGAAGAATTTCAGCAGAAGATGTGAGAAGAATTTCAGCAGAAGATGTGTTAAGGATTTTATCGATTCCTTAGTTTACTAAATTTACTAAATTAGTTAATAAATTTATCTAGAACAGCAGTTTCCAATCTGTAAAATTGATGAAGTTGTAAAAAGTAGCATTTAATAATTTTCCAGTGAGTGAAAAAACTTCATGGTGGGTGAAACTTAACTGCATAAGAAAACTGGAGTCAAACCACTGGCCTGTTGGATGGTTCCCTTTTTCTATTTTGCCATTTGTCATTGTCTGAGAAAAACATTGTAAATCGTGGCCTTCATTCATTTGCTGAAAACCTGGTGTTTACGAGTCTGGTCTGCAATCTTACAAGAATGAGATATGTTTTGCTCTTTGAGGGTCAGAAATATGACTAGTCCTGTGTGTTGTGAGTTCCTGAAGTTTAAATATCAGCACTACTTAAAACATCCCTCAGTGCGCTTGGAAGTCAAGCAGCTATTGAATTCTTACAGGAAAGGTTCTGTATGTTTTTATGTAAAAGAGGAACGGCCAAAAGATGTACTAACCAATATTTAAATTAAAAAAAACAGCCCCCCAACAAACCCAAGCCATCACTTTTTGATGTTTGTAGAGATTTTCCCAGTAGGAAGAGTTGTTTTAAAACACATTGTGTATGTAGATGCAACCAAATAGTCATGCTGTCCTGGTATATTTATTGTGTTGCTTTTACTTAGAGGTAAATTGCACAAGGTGTTGGAAATGGAATGGTCATAGTGGTCCTTCTGTAGCTGAACATTGTAAAATACTTAGGTTTGGGTTCTAAAGGGTATATTTCAGAATTTGTGACTCAAATTATGTTGTAAAAGAGAGACAATACTTAAACATGGAAACGTTCATCTGCTAAAGGAGAACAGTAAAACATAAATTGCACATGCTGATGGCCTCGAAAGACTGCTTTTAACATGCTAAAAATGATGGCTCTTTGGATTGAAATACTTACATGCAAAAGTTGCTGCATCCATAAATGAGTGTAATTTTCCACAGGAAGCATTACTGCAGTGGTTCTGCTGTTTGAGTATCTCTGCTGTGTTATGGTGCAATCAGTTCTGCAGGTTCCCTGCAACAAGGCAAAAGTACAGTTCTGTTTGCCTGACTGTAAGCTTTGGACTGTGTTTGGGTTCTGGGGATTTTGGAGGGCTGACCACACCTTCTCAGGCCTTCTAAGGGGAAAAAAAAATGTTTTGTAAATGTGATGAATAGTAATTGTGAGCAGAGCCTTGCTCGTAGCTAGGTTAGAAATTAGGTGAGCACAGGAGTTCGCTTTGGCTACTGGCAGAGTTTCCAAGTCTCCTTTTGGCTTCTGAGGCCCAGGGATGATGGAGTGTGCCACTGATGCACCATATTACTGCTGGTCCTCTGGGTCAGGGGGTGACTTCAGAAACCTCTTTACATACAGGAGCTGGGACCTTCAGCTCATAAAGCTGCTCAAGGGGTTGAATTCTGGCTGAGGGAATCATGGTTGTTACAGTCACACTCAAACAGTGCCTGCTGCAGGCTGAGCGAAATGCTGCAGCTCAGTTCCTTCAGTCTGCTTGAAAAACATAATTTTGCTCTTTTGCCTAACGGCACCTGTTGCACTAGGAATCAGCAAATGACATTCTTCTTAAAGCACCTTGCCCTGTTAACTTCATTGCAATTTATGAGTGTGGAATTGACTCGGAAAGTTGGTTTTGTTTTTTCTTTTAATAATGATTTCAATGTTGAAAGGTACAAGGATGTACTGATCATATTTATCTTTGTTTCATCATTGTTGACATTGGAATTATGTAAATTTGAGTTGTGCAACTGCTAGCTTTTTTGTCTAAAAGGTTACAGTGGTTTAACTTTTTATATTGTTTGAGGGTGAATGCTTTCAGTTATTATACCACTGATGATATTGAGAGCTGGGCTTGGAGCTGAATGGCTTCTGCTTATCCAGCTCTGTGAAAGCTTTGCATTGTGTGCTTTCACAAGGTGTCCAAATGTCAAAAGCAGGGATTTTGAAGACAGTGAGTCAGTGATCCCAGCCAATGGAATATTAATGTGCGCACATGTCCGGTAAGACCTGCAAGCATCCCGATTAAATGTTTTTGGTAGTGATATACTAAAGGAACATTTACTGTATTCTGTTTCTTGTTAGCATGTAAATGAATGCTAAGTGACTCAAGCAGGACAAAGAGGATTAAATAACATAGGAATTACTTACTCTTCCACAGTAAGCTTTCTATTCTTGAGGAGTCAGTGCCTGGGAGAGCATCAGCCAAAACACAAGATGTGGGGAGCGGGATAGCCATGTGAGAGCTAACCCTTGTTGTGGGCTCGGCTGCAATTTCCTCCAGTTCACAGGCACCACCTCCTCTGAAGTACTCAACCTGAGCAGGCCTGGTGTCTCTGGTATGTGGCTGATGGTACCTGATGGCAGAGTGTCTCCATCTGGCTGGGAATGAGAGTAGAGATGTTGGGACACTACCCTCTCTCTGCTGCAGCTTGCCATCCATGATGATGCAAACCTGGGCAGGCAGAAGGTCAGGGCTGCTGGAGAGGGTGTTCTGGCCAATACCCAGCTGTGCTTCTGTCCAAGAGCACTGAGAGGGTGTTCTCTAAAGTGTTCACTAGAGAAGGAGGAAGTAAAATGAACAAAGAAGAGAGAGGAACAGTCTGACTTCAGAAGTGGACTCCTAGGGAAGAGTAAGAACTGTGTGAACATAAACGATGCTTTCCCCATTTTCTCACCCAAACTCTTTATGTACTCAGCACTGCTGAGGCCACACCTCGAGTCCTGTGTCCAGTTCTGGGCCTCTCAATTCTGGAAGGACATTGAGGTGCTGGAGTGAGTCCAGAGAAGGGTGATGAAGCTGGTGAAAGGTGAGGAGTCACAAGTCCTGTGAGGAGCAGCTGAGGGAGCCGGGGGTGTTGAACCTGGAGAAATGGGGTCTTGGGGGGGACCTTATTACTCTGTACAACTCCTGAAAGGAGGCTGTAGCTAGGTGGGGATTGGCCTCATCTCCCAAGATGGGAGGAATTGGCCTCAGGCTGCACCCCAGGGAAGGTTCATGTTGGACATCTGGAAGAACTTGTTCACTGGAACAGTGATCAGACATTGGAGCAGGCTGCCCAGGAAGCGGCAGAATCACTGTCCCTGGAATTGTTTATGAAATAAGTGAATGTGGCTCTTAGTGCTGTGGTTTAGTTGACATGGGCATGTTTGGTCAGAGGTTGGACTTAATGATATTGGAGGACTTTTCCCACCTTAATGATTCTATGATTTTCACATCAGGGAGTTCCCTGAGTCCGTGGTTTGTCTGTGTAATAACCCAGTTTAGATCTTTCTTCTGAAGGCTTATGTCATCTTCCCTGAAGTGTGGTGGACTTCTTGCATCCTTAGCATCAGCTGGCAAGGAGTTTTGTCAGTCTGTGACTTGTGTGAAGAGCTGCTTCCTGTCCCTTGCTTTGAATCTGACTCCTGCAAACATGTCATGGCTCCTGTGTCTTGTATTGGGAGAGACAGTGAGCAGTTAATACAGGTTATACCTGTTTTCCTTCAGTCCCCAGGTTACCTTTTTTTCTGAACAAAAAATCACTTGTCTTAAGAAAGCTGTTCCCTACCTTTTGTCAATTTTATTGCCTTTGAACTGTTTCCAGTAATACATATTTTGGGGATGAAAGAACCAAATCTACCCAAAGACCTCAGACTGCCAATGAATCATGGTGGCACAGGAGTGTTTCTGTTTGTATCCTCTGCTTTTCTTGATAGTTCCTGGCATTTGATTTTCTGCTTTCACTGCACTACAAGACTGACTTGACTTTATTGATAAGAGGTTTGTTTCCCAAAGACTCACCCCTGAGGGTTGTGGTTATGTCAGGAACCCAGCATTGTAAATGTATATTCCCTGCCTACAGGGCTGAGATTGTTTTACTCTCTCCATGATAAAGAAATAAAAAAGACTTCTTCCCCTTCCTGAGGACTCTGAAAGAAGGTAATTTCCTCTCCTGGGGAAGGATGAATACCTTTCTCACAGAAAATTGGGACTTTGCTGACCAAGGTGTGGCAAGAGAAAGAGTAAACAGTTCTTGCTTCCTGCCAGTTCCATAATCTTTGCAGAGCTGTATATGAATTGATCACATCATCACAAGCTACTGGTCTGTTCTACAAAAACTAAAAAATTATTGTCAGCTAAAATGAATTTAGCCATGCCTGTGTTAGATAATAACAGATGCTAGGTGGATACACGACATAGAAATGTTACCATAGATAAATATTACATAAAATACACCTAGATATAATATATCCACCATACCTATAGGTGTAGTAGATATATATCAGGACAGGTGATAATATAGAATACTTGAAAGGCTGTTAAAGGGGAGAGAAAGGGAGCAGAAAGGAGAAAGGGGGACGGTGAGAGTAAGCAAAAAGGAAAAGGAGTGGTTTACTAAGAATAAGGGTATTGAGAGCAGAGAGTTGAAAGAAAGGCTTTAATTAAGTGTTGCATTAATCGTTATGTTAAACTTACTTTTACCTATACCTTCTACTCTTTACATATGTTAAAATTAATTTCTTATGTGTGTCCCTTTCACATTTAATCTTCCCATTGAGGTTGTTTGTTGTCACAAGTTTAGCTAAAGTTAATAGTTCTGTAATTGTCCTTGTTATGTTAATTGTATTTTACTCTTTGTTATTATGTCTCTGGGAGCTCCTTTATGAGTTGTCATAATCCTTCTATAAGTTATCCCATAAGTATTAAGTAATTTAATTTTAAGAATATTCTAGGGCCCTACCTTAAAGATTATTCCCTGTTTCAAAAAGAAATAAAAAAGGGGGAATTGTGGAGTGTCCCCACCCCAGGAGGCGAGGATTCTACCCAGACAGACAGCATCGGGCAAAGGGCGTGACTTAAAGAAGACTTAAAGAAGATCCCGCCCCTCCACCCTTGGGGTGTGCCCCCACAAGCCCGGGAAAAGACACTCCACCCCATTTTGTCAAATGAGGAATGGCCCAGAATGTTCTTCTTTTCCTGGACCCTCATTGGTTTCAATTCTGCTGCAATGTTCCCGCCTTAGCTTTTTGCATTGGTTGTCTTCCTCGATCCACCCCTTTGGAATCGCCTGCCCCTTACTATTGGACCCCGGCCCTAGACTCCACCCAGATAAATCCATGGCCCTGCCTCCTGGTTCCTTGTCTTGGGCCCTGGCACAACAAAGGCTGCTGGGTTTTGGTGCACCAGGACCTGTCCTGCTGCCTTCCTTTCCGTGTTGGTGGCCGCCGGGGTCTGGGGCTCCGGGCGCTGGGAGTTGTTGTCCCCGGCTGCAGCAGCCGCAGCCATGGTACATGGTTTGTGCTTGTGCCTTCTGGTGGGACAGCTGCGCAAACCAGAACGATGTCTCCGCTCTCCAGATGCAGTTAGAAACACCTGTGACTAGCTGCATGTCTTGGCTTTGTATTTTTTTTCCATCTTCTTTCTCTTGACTACTTGCTTTCAAGAAGAATATACTGATTGCCAGTGTTTGAATTTTTTTTTTTTTTTTCTTTCCTATAGTCTTCTCAAGAGGCTTTCAGGATAGAATTTGATACCTTTGGGGAGCTGAAGGTCCCAAGTGACAAATACTATGGTGCTCAAACTGTAAGATCTACAATGAACTTCAAGATTGGAGGTGTTTCAGAAAGGATGCCAGTAAGTAATTCAAATCTGTGTTCTCTTCTTCTCTAGAGTATGTTTTGTATGTGAAAGTGAATACCTTCTGAATACCTTCTTCTTAGGCCTTTGCTGGAAGTGTGAACAACTTTGAATTTTTATTAAAGGTAGAAATTTTATGGTAATATATTATTTTGGTGGAAATATTTTTTGTTGTGTTAAAATAAATTGAATATTGCTTTTGAATAATTTTATGGTGTTGCTTTATTTTTTAATAACCATGATGAATAGAAATCTGTTGTTCATCTTTACAAAGATGAAAAAGCGAATGGAATAATTTGATGTAGCATTTATCTAGTTTGTGATTGAAGTAGTCTAGTATAGCACGAGTTGATATAAAAGTTAATTTGTCATGTGTAGCTGTGCATAGGCCATTAATGTGCACATGCTCTGTCATATACTGACTCTCCATGTACTGAAATTTGTCAGTTTCCCCTCAAAAGGCTGTTTTAGAAATGGAACCACTTCAATTCTAATGCACATAACTTTTGATACACAGAGCATACCTGGGCTTGCAAAAACAGCTGTGTGCTGCCCTCTGGGCTGCTTGGGTGAATGTTACTATTACTGGGAACTTACTCCCAGATGAGCTGATCGCTCTAAGGTTTGGCTGATGGACTGCTGCTGGGTTTAAGATCAGCAGCAGTTTGGTTTTGAACTAGACATGCACTGTAAATTGATGGTATGTCCTTTGGGAGGAAGAAATTGTGTGTTTGAACTTACCCTTGTGTCTCAGGTCCAGGTCATAAGGGCTTTTGGCATCTTGAAGAGAGCAGCTGCTGAAGTAAATCAAGACTATGGTCTCGACCCCAAGATTGCTGAAGCCATTGTACAGGCAGCAAATGAGGTAGGAACGAGCTGTTCAAAATACTGCGACTGTCACTGTGTTTTTGTTAAGCTTTTCACAGGAGTGTGGGGGATTGCATTTCTCAGATTGTTAGAGGAAAGCACTTCCTGTTAGTAAATCTTGTTCTCCAGAGATCATTTACTTAATATGTTACTATTTTCTTTCTTGCATGTAAAGAAATGATAGAATGTTCAAATGCATGTTGATAAATGGCACCCAAGTGCAGAATTGCGAGTGACCAGAATTGCGAGGTGTGATAATCCCAGGTGTTTTGCTTTGAATAAATCAACAGATTTGTTTATCTAGAAGCATTTTTACAGAGTTTTTTTGTCCTGACTAGCTTAAAAATATTTCAGTGGTGGCAGAGGCTGTATCCTCTTCCTACCAAGCTGTAACACCTAAAGTCCTAAGACCCAATAGCTTTGGAGAACTTCTTCTGGTTTCACTTGAAACTTCTTCTGGTTTCAAGGGTTCTCCTAGTTAAAGGTGCATTAGAAGATTTGGTGGATTAAGGCTCCTTAGTTTAGATTCATAAATTCTGAAAGTTGTTTGTGGCTTTCTTTATTGTATTATAAAAACACCCCTGCTATGATACCCTTTCCCTCACCTCCAAAATAATTTTCTAATACAACTTAAATAAAAAGAGGAGTCAAGCTACTCTTGGAGGTGGGGACATGGCCCCTGTATAAGATGGGAAATACAGAAGATCCTTTCTTGAACAGCATGATTCCAGGAGGACTGCTGTATCCTGGTAATCTGATTGTCTAGTCTCAGAGTTGTGACAACAGCTCCTTTTTCTGAGTCTAATATGTGTGGGGAGATACTTCTGAGCGCAGGTTTTGATTCTACTACAAACAATGTTTAGAAAACTCTGAAGGTGTCTTAAGATTCAACAGGCTTCAAAATATGTTGATCAAAGACGAGAATGCCTTACAGGAAGGATGTGTTTGAGACTGACAGCCGTCTGCTGGCTTCATTGATGCAACATGTAATTTCTTCAGGTGTGAGAGGTCTGGAACTTCCCTGCATGAAATTCCTATATTGAGAGGTATCAGAGTCCAGTTACACAGAGAGAAGATGTTAACCTAAAGTACCTTTTAAAAATATTTTCTGTCTATGTCTGTAGAACATGAAGTCAAATTCTGTATATCTCTGTATTTCACAATTCAGTCTTTAAAAAGCATAGCAAGTGTTTTTTTTCTCTTTTAATATCTGGTATTACATAAAAACATCTTAATTATTCTAATGTAAATTCACTAATTGCTGTATGTAAATTTTAAAATGCAATGGAGAGCATAGCTGTTTTTTTTTTTTTCCTGGTGGAGCAATTTTTTCTGTTTTTTCCATTATAGGTAGCTGAAGGAAAATTAAATGATCACTTCCCTTTGGTGGTGTGGCAGACTGGGTCTGGAACTCAAACCAATATGAATGTCAATGAAGTCATCAGCAACAGAGCTATTGAGATAATGGGAGGGACACTGGGAAGCA
The DNA here is from genome assembly GCF_963513975.1 of Fringilla coelebs. Taxonomy (NCBI): domain Eukaryota; kingdom Metazoa; phylum Chordata; class Aves; order Passeriformes; family Fringillidae; genus Fringilla; species Fringilla coelebs. The sequence continues at coordinate 65,582,376 of NC_140028.1, forward strand.
AAAAGCCAGTGCATCCAAATGATCATGTTAACAAAAGCCAGGTTGTTAGATTTCTTTTATACTGCTTTTAATTTCAAAAGTTTTGTGTCTTTGAATTGTGAATTTTGAGCTTTCTTGTATCCACTGTTTAGGTTAAAAAAATGTTTTGAGGACAACTTTGGTAACAATTTTCTGGTTTTTTCAGTTCAAATGAACTTTAGGATGTTTTTCAGTGAAAGTATGAGCTTTTCAGATTAAAAACTTTGAATTCATTCATGATAGATAAATTCATACATAATTATTAGACAGTGATGGCTTTGTGACAGCCATTGCTGCAGTCTTAAAGATGTTAAATATGGCTCCAATTTCTAAAGCTGGATCATGGTAGGCAATTTATTATGCTTCTCTCTTAAACTTCACCTACGTTGAAGGAAAGATTAAGCCATTGATTTAGTTGTTTCCCTTCCTGATCCTTTGTGCTTACTCAGTATTCTGTGAACTATGGATTTAACATTATCAAAGCAACATGTGTGTTTTAAAGTCACCTACAACTCCTTTAAAATCGTCTATCCATTTGTTAGTCATCTCTCATAACTACTGTAGAAATTCTTTTTTTTGTCTCAAGTTTGTTATGAACAATCTATTAAATTTAACTTTCTGTGGGTGTAGGCATAAAAAGTCGATTTATCAAGAAGGAACTGACATTGTGGAACACTCCTAAGTTGCTTACTCTTAGTTCAGTTACTAATAGTTTATGAGATAAAGAGAATAAAGCCACTCATGTACATCTTACAGCAGCAATGGTGAGAAAAGCTTGTAAATTAATATTCTTGATTTTTTTTTTTTCCCACAGAGTTCAAATGACACTTTCCCAACAGCAATGCATATTGCTGCTGCCCAGGAGGTTAACGAGGTCTTGTTACCTGGACTAAAGAAGCTACAGAACGCACTTGAAGCGAAATCCAAAGAGTTTTCCCAAATCATAAAAATAGGGCGCACTCATACGCAAGATGCTGTTCCACTTACACTTGGGCAGGTAAAAAAAAAAAAAAATTTAAAAATTATGCCTTTCTTTGGAAAATTCAAACTTAAGTCAAACTTAAGAACACCTAAATTAAATTGATAGTTTAGAGTAAAATATAGGAAAATGGCTGAATCTTACCCTGAGTATTTTCACTGGAGTCTGTACTGGAGTTTGCTGGATATACTGTACTGTAATACATGCTTCATAATTTTTATTAGTTTTTTTCCCCCATATGTATTTTGTTTCTAACAGTAATAAAATAGAAATTATTTTTAAATGATGTTTCATTACCAGATAGCACAGCACAGTTTTTCTGTTGCATTGCAGAGAAGAGGTAGTTGTTTGTAATCCGTAAATTTATGTAAGTTATGTTTTGCCAACACACAAAACTACTAAATATCGTGAATGAAAAATTTCAGTACATAATCTTGTGTGGATAAATGTTTGTGTATATATATATATATATATATATATATATATGTAAAAAAGATGGTGCAAGTGTTATCATATTGTCAGGAATGGCTTATATTTCAGTAATTTATTAATAAATTATACTGAATTGATAGAACAGCAGGTAGAATTTATGGACTTTTCCCAAAAATGCAGAGGTGGAGTTTTTCCTAACTAAAGTTAAGCGGGCAAAGCCCAAGATCCATTTCTCTATTTGTTCTTTGAGAACATTAATGTAATCTTGGAGCTGATTTACTATGGAATCAGATCCTGCTAGAGTACTCAACTAAGATAAAAGGTGAGAGAAAGATGCATTATGTATAATTATGTATATTATGTCTTTGTGTATTAAGATTGGTTTAATGTATAATTTTTGTGCATGGGAGCAGTCCTTTAATAGATGTATACTTCCCTTCTTAATGGAAACATGCTTAGATTTAGCATTTGTGTGAAGTTCAGTGCCTTCAGGTTTTTAAAGGAATTAGTCAAATCTTGTTAAAAATTTGAATAATCTGGATGCTTACTCTTGCTTGTTGTCTTTGTTCCTTTAATTTGTCCTCCTTTCTTTCAAAGGAATTTAGTGGCTATGTGCAGCAAATCAAATACGGTGTGGCCAGGATTGAATCCAGCATGCCAAGGGTGTATCAGCTGGCAGCTGGCGGGACTGCGGTCGGCACGGGATTGAACACAAGGGTTGGCTTTGCTGAGAAAGTTGCTGCTAAAGTGGCTGAACTGACGGGTGAGAAATGATATGTGGGAGTGAGGTATCAGTAAAGCAGTGTATGTGACATGCAGTCAGATTCAAACTAAATCTGTCCAGTTTCCATACTTCTCATAAACTTAAACTGTATTTATATTTTAATGTGAAGCTTTTGTTAATGCCATGTGTTATATGCCTTCTACTTTGCATTTTTTGTGCAATTTATTTTTAAAAGTATACTCAGTGCATTGAAAGTGATTGAAATGATGGTGTTTATCCAAGCAAGGCTCTTTGGATATGGATACAGTTTCAGACTTCTATTATTAGCCCAACTATAATGCTTCTGTCTTGATCTTTGCTCCTTTGGCTCTCCTAATTTGCAGCAACTTGGCACAAAAGAAGGAAAAAAATGCTTCCAAAGCCACTGTTTTTTTCATATAAAAGAGTAAAAGATAACTGAATTTTTTTTTTAATCCTGTCTTTATAGATCTTAACTCAACTACACTGTAAATTAAGTTTTTTCTGATCTGTAAACCAGATCTTTTGTGTCAGTATCAGTTTTCAAAATGCCCCCCCAACAAATGTGTACATCTGTCATTTACATTTGCTGTAAAATCTGAAATTGCTTAGTCACAGTATTTTTGTTTTAATGGATTGGTTATTCACTGTGTTTCAGAGGGTCAAGACTGTCTTGTACCCTGAAAGAGAAGTAACTTGCTGTAAACAACAGCTGCCAGGAGCAGTACAGGGCATGTTTTGGTGGTGTTAGGAAGCTCTCCCGTGTCAGTGGATGTTTTGGATCCTGTATGGGCAAATTGTATGAGTAGGGCAGACTCCTGAAGTTCCTTATGCTCTTATAGAGCGTGGTTATTGGCAAAAACAAAAGGAGAAGTTTGGATAGACCTCTCTAACAGAAGGCAACTGTGTGGTTCACAAGTCCATGCAAATTGGATGGGATTTGGTGTTTGTCAGGAAGTGCAAAACACTGGAAGTTACAGGAATCACACAACTCTCCTTTGAACTGGTGCTGAAAACTCAGATGAGTTGTTCTGGGGGGCAGAAATCCAGCCCACAGTCAGTCCTCAGTGATGTCTGTAATTTTTTACAGTCCCATTCTGCTGGGACTGCCCCTTCAGGGCAAAGTCCTGAAGGAGTGTTTTTAATCATGGAACCTAGGCATTACATCTCAGGCATTTAATTAACAGAAACAGAGCTGTTCCTTCCATTGCTCCTTTGTTCTTGCTGTTGGCAGGCATCCTCCGAAGTCGGATCCAGCTTTCCCATGTTCTGGCTGGCTTATTGTTCCCTTCCATTGTGATTACTTCTTACTTACCCTAATGCCTTCACTATGCTGCAGAAGCATTTTTTATAACTGAAAGCATGACAGCAATTGACAATCTAAAGTATCTAACTTGATTTCATGCAATAAATGCCTAACTTGGGCTGACTTTTGAAAGATGATTGACATTAACAAAACACTGTGGTGCAGAAGCAGTGCTTCGAATGCAACTCAACTACGAAGGGTTGAAATTTATACCTTTGTTGTAGGTGGATGCTCAAATTTTATACTCTTCTGTATTTTAGTGACTTTCATTATGTCTTTTTGTATTTACTTTAAGAAATATGTTTGTGAAGAAAGCTCTCAAGGAAAGAGATGATCTCACAGGATTGTTAATTTTTAATTCTTTATTGAGCTAGTTATGTGTTTGATTGTCTGATTTATGTCTGCAAGGAAGTGCTTCACTGGTTTAATGTATACCCCCTCTCTCTTCCTGCAGGTTTGCCTTTTGTCACTGCTCCAAATAAGTTTGAAGCTCTTGCAGCTCACGATGCTTTGGTGGAGCTCAGTGGAGCCATGAACACAGTGGCGTGCAGTCTGATGAAAATAGCTAATGATATTCGCTTCCTGGGCTCTGGGCCACGCTCTGGGCTGGGAGAGCTCATCCTGCCTGAAAATGAACCAGGGAGCAGCATCATGCCAGGTACAGAGAATACATGCAGAGAAAAATGACCTGGGGTTTGGTTTGGTTTTTTGACCACTGTCTTTTAAGAGGTGTTTACTAAACACTGTCACAAATGTCAGTAAGTCTGTGTGTGATTCTCTCAGGTTTTATCTACTGCCCTATTTTACCAAAATGCTTGCACAGCTGTGTGTCAGCTAGGGTATGGGGGAGTGTAGTATCTGTAAGAATATGGCTTTATTAACACAAACTTACTTCTCAAAGCTTTATTTTAGAATTGCAAGATGTCTACAATTTCTAGGTAAAGGCTTTTCTGAAATAATTTTTAATCTGTGAATTGTAGCAATACTGTTGTGTAACTTGACTTTGGTCTCTGCTTCTTGGCATGATTAGCGTTATGCACTCATGCTTTCCCTTCTGCAACGATCTCATTGTTTGGGAGGATAAGGAAGAAAGGAATAATACTAGTAATCATTCCTTTCCTCTCCTAAAAAAGTATGTACATATGAATATTGTATATCCAGAACTATTCTAAGTTGTTCCTCCTGTATCATAAACTATTAAAGAAATAGGTCATGAACATATCTGGCTCTAAAAAGGCAAACAATGAATGTTCTTACTAGGATTATGTCTAAAAATTAAATGATAAAACCATAAAACAAACTTGCTTGGAGACCACTCTAACTTGCTGTGTTTGTTTTGTTTGGCAGGGGGTTGTTTTTTTGGGTTTTTCTGTTTTGCCTTTTTTTTTCTGACAGTGTACTAACTTTATCACAAAGTAACACATCAGTAATACTTTCCTTGAGCTTATTAAGATTTGGTAGGGGTCTCCCAGAAATGCCAACTTGCACATTTAAAGACAGGTCTTGACTATATATAATCTCTTGACTATTAAGAACTGTGGTAATGAACAGCTCTTTAGCTCATGCACATGTTGAGCTCATCCTCAAGCTTTGAGTCTTGGGAGACTGCTGAAGCAGCCACAGCTGTTTTACAAATCCTCACTGAAAGTACTGGCACAGTAAATTCCATTTAATATCATTTGTGGAAATAACCTTATTTTCTGTGGTGCGCAGATACAGATGAGTAAGACAAGTTACCTTTTACAAATGTTTTCTATTGAATGTGATTTATTAAAAGGCTGCTGGCTGGTTGGTTGGTTGTTTTTTCCCCCTTCCTTCTCCTTTGGTAACCTTTTTCTCTCCCTTTCACAACCAGGAAAAGTGAACCCTACCCAGTGTGAAGCTGTGACCATGGTGGCAGCCCAAGTTATGGGAAATCATGTTGCCGTTACTGTAGGAGGAAGCAATGGACACTTTGAACTAAATGTCTTTAAGCCTATGATGGTAAGTTCATAAAGTTTTACATATCTAGGACTTTTTAAGTAATTGTACAGGCAGATAACTTACAGTGAACACTTGAACACTGCCAAGGTTGGAGCATCTGCAGCATCCCTCAGATACTGTTCCAGTATCTCACCACCCTCACAGTAAAGAATTTCTTCCTGATATTGAGCCTAAATTCCCCCTCTTCCAGTCTATATCCATTGCTCCTTGTGCTATCGCTACAGGTTCCAACAAAGAGTCCCTCTCTGCCTTCCCTGTAGGCCCCCTTCAGATACTGGAACGAAAATAGCCTGTTAAATAGACTGAAATTGCAGGGAGGGCACTGGTTATGAACAAAGGTGCTGGAATGTACAACTGGTAATATCTGAATGAAATAATTGGTATTTCTTTCTTTGTCTTGTTAGATTAAAAATGTTTTAAACTCTGCAAGACTTCTAGGAGATGTGTGTGTTTCTTTCACTGACAACTGTGTAGTTGGAATCCAAGCCAATACGGATAGGATCAACAAACTGATGAATGAATCTCTGATGTTGGTAACAGCACTGAACCCACATATAGGTAGGTTGAAGGCTCAAAAACTTCTCAGAACATACCAAAATATTTTGTGGTAACATTATTTTGTATGCTTCATTTGTGTTGTCACAATGTTTGTAAGGCCAAGTCAGGTCAAAAGTTAACTTACTTCAGCATCACCAGTTGCTGTTGTAAAACCTGTGTTCTCCTTGCAGTGGCCATGCCAGGGTATTAGAAAAATACCTGATTAGAGTCAAAAGGAGATTGGAAGAATTTATGTACCCATTTTCCTAAATTATCACTATTAGAGGTCGAGTGAAAGATTACAATATGAGGTTTTTTTAAAGGAGAGTTCCCATAAATCTTTGATATAAATTAATTAAGACAAGAATAACAAGATTTACTTCCAGTTCAGTTAAGGAGTAAAGATTTGGTGTGCATTTCCTGCAAATTGAGTTAAGCAGCAATAGTAATAACCTAGCAAATAATTTTCCAAAGACCGTGTCCCACTTCTCACGTCTGATGAATCATCTAAAATTGCAAATGGATAACTTGTTGGTTTTGTTTTGTAACAGGATATGATAAAGCAGCCAAGATTGCCAAAACAGCGCACAAAGAAGGGACAACGTTAAAAGAAGCTGCTATAAAGCTGGGGTTCCTTACGTCAGAGCAGTTTGATCAGTGGGTGAAGCCTAAAGACATGTTAGGTCCTCAGTAACTTCTGTAAAAAAAAAGTGTTCTTAATATAAAAAAATAAATAAAACAAATATGATATAATATAATCCATTAGTTGGAAAAGTCCTCTGAGATCACTGAGCCCAACCTATGACTGAACACCAGTGTGTCAACTAGACCATGGCACTGAGTGCCACATCCCATCTTTCCTTAAACACCGCCATGGACAGTGACTGAAATGATGCCTAAAGAGGCTCACCTGGAACAGAAGCTAGACAGAGCTAAGAAGGAATAAAGTAGGTAATTATTAAAAGGCCTTCAGAGGATACACCTTGGGCAGTACAAGACCCTGGCTGTGGCTCTGCCCAAGATTGACACAAGAGGGATGACTGATCATGAGTTTTCACACTTCTATAAGTTTTGGTCCATTTACACATTGGGGTCAATTGTCCAATTACACCTTCAGGTTATGAAGTCCCTTCCTCCCAGATTGCTCTCAGGTCACTGTTGTTAGTGCTTTTTGGGTCGGAAGCTGCAACAGTGTCTTTGGTTGTCAGGCTGGAAGAGGATTGTTTTGTCTAACTAAGCTGTGAAGAGAACTTATTAACACACTTTATATGAAGTTGAGAATTATATGCTAAGGCAGTACAGCATCTGAAAAATACGAAAGCTAAAACTTAAGGCATCACTACCCCCTCCCTGGGTGGTCCATTCCCATGTCTAAGCACCCTTTCGGTGAAGATACCATTTAATGTCCAGCCTACACCTCCCCTGGTGCACCTTAAGACTTTGTCCTTTTGTCCTGTCACTTCTTACCTGGGAGAAGAGCCCAACCCCCACCTGGCTACACCCTCCTTTCAGGCACTTGAAGAGAAGCGATAAAGGTCTCTCCTGCGCCTCCTTTTTGCCAGGCTCAACACCCCTAGCTCCCTCAGCTCGTGGGATCTGTACTCCAGACCCTTCATCAGCATTGTTGCCTTTCTGTGGGCTTGCTCCAGCACCTCCATGTCATTCCTGACTTGAGCGCCTCCGAACTGGACACAGCACTCGAGGTGTGGCCTCAGCAGTGCCGAGTACAGGGGGACAATCCCTGCCCTTACCCTGCTGGCCCCACTATTCCCGATTCATGGCGCGGTTTTGGTACACTTTATGGTTCCCTGGCGTTTCTGACCGATCAGCTGAACTGAGTTGTGGGGTTATCCTCCCCTGCCAGCAGGCGATGCAGGCCCAGCAGCTGCCTGCGGGCTGTGTCGAGGGAGGACAGCGTGCCCATGCGCGGGGCCGCTGAGGCTCGCTGCGGCCTAGGGCCGCTGCCGGGACGGCGCTTCCTGCTTCCCGCGGCCCTTCCTCCGCGGGGCGGGGCTGGCCGTGGGGTTCCGGGTCGGCCGGGAGCGCTGCCGCCGCCGCTGTTGCCGGGGTCGGGAGCGATTCGGAGGCACCGCCGCCATGAACCGCTTCTTCGGCAAGGCGAAGCCGAAGGAGCCCCCGCCCAGCCTCACCGACTGCATCGGGAAGGTGAGCGCCCGGCCCGGGCAGCCGGGCCCGCTGAGCGCTGCGCTGCGCGGCCCAGCCGCCGCCTCGGCAGAGGTGGCCCTAGGGACAGCAGCGGTGTGTAGGTGTGTGTGAGTGTGTGGGGGGACACTGCCCTGCGTGTGTGTCCGTGTGTGGGTATGTATACTGTAGAACCACGGAAGGGCTTGGGTTGGAGAGGATCTGAAAGATCGCGCAGCTCCCAGCCCCTGCCGTGGGCAGGGACACCTTCCACTAGAGCAGGTTACTCAGAGCCACACCCGGCCGGTCCCTGAGCGCTGTGATGTGCGGGGATACGCGGGGTGTTTCGGCGAGCGTGTTGGGGTGTCCTTACACGTACACAGCGATGTGCCTTGGTATGCACCTCCGTACACCCACACCTGCGTTTGTGTCCTGTGCCTGGGAGCGCATCCCATAAACGTGTAAATCCCATAAATGAGCGCTCACTGTGTACACAGTGAGCCTGCGGAAGGCATGGCTCTCCTTACATCTCATGGTTCTCAGCGTTTCCACCTGAGGACTTCTCTGGTTGCACTAGCTAACTCCTGCCGTGACAAGTTGTAGCAAGGCAGGGGCAGGAACAAGATCGGTTTCCTTGTCCAATATAGAAGAGTGTTGTGTCTCTTCAGGGTGAGAAGGGTTGTTCTAGGGTCCATGCCAAAGGTGTGTGCGGATGGACGCATGAGCAGGCTCAGACCGAGTAAGAAATGCTCAGGAAACACGTGGCAAAGCATTTTACAACTGTTGTTGTGTTGGCCTGCCTGCAAAGAGGGTTAAGGAAATGTATTAAGATTTACCGTAATTTCATAGTCTTTTTTTGACTTTAAAGTTTATGAAGAAAACTGTAGCATGGTTTTGCAGCTCCTTTTGTTATACGCTAATTTTAAGAAATGAAGAAAGAAAATGGAATTTCTTGTGTATTTCTGTCAGTAAACAAAGTTCAGTAAATGTTGTGTGACTAAGCTTTGTCATTGGAACCTGACAACAAACAGTTTCCATGGAAAAATCACAGTTTTCCTCTCAGAGGATTTATTTGCTGCTCAGTGGAGAGACTCTTTAAATGAAATACCTAGTATTTGTCAGTGCTACCTACACATCAGTGTCTTGTGTATGCCACTGGCTGGTATGGGGAAAGAGAAGTGTTCATAATGTTTGTCCCAGTACTTTATCTTACTGACAAAAATCTGTATTGCTTTTTAGCAGTATTAAGCCCTAAACTCTAAATATATTTTGTTAGAACAGTGAATAAAGCATCTGATTGAAAATCAGGATTAATTTTCCCATTGTTGCCAGTAAACAACAGTAAATTTGGTGGATGACTTGAACTCCAAAATGCATCTGAGATACCAAATGCTTAAATTTGCTATTTTGGCAATGTAAGTGGAAGAGCAGGAAGCCTTGTTTCCCTCACAACAGCTGAGACTTATTAGTCTGTTAGATTTTTCAAGCTGCTTTTGCCAGTTCCAAGTTAATGTCCATTTTCTAATGGGCAGGTAAGTCAAAAGAAAATTTACATTGGCCAGCAGTATGTCTTCTGCTAAGAGCTTGTTCAATCTTAGAGAGTTTTGGGATATAAAAGTGTAATTTAAACAGATGTTTTGATTGGTAACACCAGGGATTTTTTTTTTCCCAAAAAATCTTGCTGAATGCAGTTTTGATCCTCTTCTAGTTGTTTGTAATTGCACTGTCTGGAAGTTTGACTATGCAAGACAGCAGATTAACCGAAAAGAAGAATTTTGTATTTATTTTATCCATGTGATGACTTTGGCAACCAATGACGAGTTACTAGTGGTTACTAGTAAGCATGGGGAGAAATGCTTTCTTTTAGTAGTTTGAAGTTTATGAATTAACTTTTTGTGCCAAGGTATATATAGTAATCTGTCTGATTTGTGAAAAACTTTTCACAATAGTGGAGTCTCTAGGATAGGTCCTGCTAAAACTACAGACACGATTAGGTTGTTTATTTTAAATTGCACGTGAATTATTATTGAAGAGAGCTGTGTGAGATATTAAAAAACTTCTATTATTTCTTTACAATGTTAAATCCAACAGTTTGGAGGCTCAACTACTGTTGCTTCTGGGGTGTCTTCTGTCTTAGGCACATTTTGTTCTACCTTTTGAAAGAGTCAAATTGCTTTCTAAGGTTTCTTAACCATGTTAGTTCAGTGGTAATTAGCTATTAAAGAGCAGTTTGGAAATTTATTAGGTGAGCAGTGATTAATGCAGCATTTGTTAAAAACATAGACAACTCTTAGGCAGTAATCATGCCTGTGTTTTGGATGTTCTTTCCTGTGTAGAAAAGTTTAGTTATCTAAAATTCATTGTATTTAAAGGCAGGGGTTTTATGCTTGCTGGCTGAGCACAGTGAGATGACTCAAAGCTGTCACAAGGCTTGTAGGAGGAAGGATGCACCAGGAAGTGAAGCATTAATACTGTTTTTAAATTTTCTTCTTTGAAAAAACAATCTAAACTTAGGGTTTTTTTCAGTGTAGTAAATAGGAAACATAGGAACAAAAGGGTAATAGTTATGACAGCTGTGTAAAAACTCAAATTCCCTTTCTTTTGTGTAAGTTGGGGTCCTTCTGTAGCAATGAAAGGTTCCTCAGTGTGCCTTATTTGTGAGTAATAGACAGAAGCTCTTCAGGTCCTAATGCAGTCTTGTTTTTTGGATAAATTAGATCCATTCTCCCCTCTTCTGACCAGTCTCATTTTTAAGAGCTGAGGTCCCGTGTTGTGTGTGTGAAACTTTTACATAGTTAGTCAGTGTGGGAGGTTCTGTCTCTGTTTCCTGCTAATGCTGCTTGAAAGAATCATTATATAAATAAACCAAATAATTTTTTTCCCTGTGGAGGTTGACCTCAAAGATGTAGTTAGCTGATAAAGATCTCGAGGAGGTGCCATGCTTTAAACATAGAGGAGTCCTAACATCACAAATTTTTCTCTTTCTTGTTGTTAGTAAAATATTTGGATAATAGAAAGCTTAATACAAATTTTTCACTGCCAGCTGTGCCCAGGCACTTTAAAGTCTTGTGAAATGTTCATATCAGATGATCCACTCAGGATGCCTCTGGCAAATGCATGTTGCTGTCATAGAGCAGGGTTTTAAAAGGGTCACTGAACCACTGAAATCAAAATGCACATAATTGTGCATGCTTAGCCACACCATTAACAAGGCAGCATTGTAAATTTGCACTGATCTGTCTTATGCTATAATTGGAATGTCATTATAATCTAATCCCTAGGGAGGCTTCTTGGAATGAGAAGTTAATAAGCTTTATTTTGTTGTTTCCAGAGAAATGCTAGGGTAGTCAGTTCATTTTAAAAAGGCTTTTTATGAATTTGTTTATTCTCTTAGAACTACCTGTGCCTGTCATATTTAACCCACTTATGGTGAAGGGTTAAATTATATCCCAAATGAGAGCTCTGTGGAATGCCAGGAGGGTACAACTAGAAGTTTTCCATTCCACTTTAGTCCCTGGCACTGCGTATGACCAGAAGTTTTGGAATGGAGAACTGCCTTGAGTGGCTTTGCAAGGGAGCATCTCAAAATGATGAGAACATGTCACAATGGCAGAGCTTCCTGCAGCCTCAGTCTTGTTTCTTATGCTCCTTGTAGAAGTTGTTTCACTTGATTCTGGCTCTGGATTCTCGCAAAATCTAAACTGTTTATAAAACCAATGAGTGAAGAAACAATTCAGTTAGAAACACAACAAAACAGAGGCTGTTCTTTTTTTGTCCCAGACCTCAATAATACCTCAATGAATGTTGTTTTCTTTGTTTTCCCCCTCCTATATTAAAGGTGGATAGCAGAGCTGAATCAATTGACAAGAAAATTGCTAGGCTTGATGCAGAATTAGTGAAGTATAAGGATCAAATGAAGAAAATGAGAGAGGGACCTGCAAAGGTAAGAATCTTCTGCGGAATTTGAACATGCTCACATGAGGATGTGACTCACACTTCTTGTCATGTGATTCAGCCAGTTCATCAGGTTCTTAAAACTGCATCTTGCCCCACGGATGAGAGATAAGATCCTGCAGGATTATTTTTATTAAACGTACATCTTTGAACAGTGTTTTATTGGTTTTTATTTGTTCCAGAGTGTAATGTAATTCCTCTGTGAGAAGTAACTTGTTTCCCTTCTTCCTCATTACCTGAATTAAGTCTGGCAGAGAGGCTGTTTAGTTTCTCATCCAAAATAAAAAGCTCCACACTATGCCTAAAGGGAGCAAGGCAACCTGTTTTTTAAGGGGATAAACTTACAATATAAAATGTATCTGAAAATAAACATATATGATATAAATAGTATTGTTCAAGTACCTGTTGCAGTATTATATTATGCTGACCATTAAAATGTGTTAATGAAAGACAGTTCTGATGGACTAAGTTTGATGCTTCATTCTCCTTACTGAAAACATATATCAGAAGCTAGAAACTGAAAGTATTTTCTATGAGAAGCTTTGTGTACTCTCCTGTTTTGTTAATCATTAGTGCGGGCCAAATGCTGAATGTAACTATTGTTAAACTCTTGGGACTAGTAACTGAGGAATCTTTTGGAAAACTTAAATCCAATGCATTAGGTTTAAACAGCATAATCAAGTGTAAAGTCAGGTATTTTATCTAATGTAACACTATTGTGTTTTTCAGAATACAGTAAAGCAGAAAGCATTAAGAGTGTTAAAGCAGAAGCGAATGTAAGTTGAAATCTTTCCCAGTTTGTGGTTAATAAAAGGTTGTTTTCTTTAGGGGGTGGTGGCACACTTTAATTTCTCTTTCCAGTACTCTCCTGAGCACTCTTTAAAGCAAAATGTTGAAGAGCCCTTTCAGAAGTATCTCCTTACATATTTTGCACCAGGATATTTATGATTGATACTCCAATATCTAAATTTGGATTGATACCAGATGACCTGAATCTGCTCATTATTACAAATATGTTTGGCTCCTAAGCTTTCTGAGAGATTGTCTCATTTTATATTATTAATTGATTACTGTAAATTTTGTATTTGATAACCTTGCTCTGGTTTACTGGAAATTTACCTGTTCTCTATGGGCACCTTTGAGGACTTGAGTGGATGTAGTGCAGGTAATTGTGTCTATGCAGAAACCCCCAAATGGACAGGATAGATGATCCTGTGGTCTGGTCTTGTCTAGTGTACTATCTTGAAAGTGTCCAGCAACAGATCCAAAGGAAAGAATATCAGAACATGGCAAGTGTTCAGGAATGTTTCATTAGAATATCTTGTAGTCTATGAACTGCAAATTTTAGAAGCTGTCTGAGCCAAAGCTCCCATCATCTTGTATTTCATATCCCTCAGATGAATTGTACCTTTATGGACTCACTCAATTACTTGTTAAGTATTAGTAAAATCTTACAATCCAAAATATCATATGGCAAGGAATGATACTTGGTCTTGGGTTAGATGTTGTGAGGAGGTCTGCTTGATTCTGGCTTTAGGGGTTTTTTACAGGTTTTTGACTATACTGCCTGCTAATCTTCATTGGTGGGATTACTGGGCCCCGCATAATGGGCTATTGTCATGTCCCTCAGTCATTTCTTTCTGACTTTGTGGAACAGTAATAGATGCAGTCATTAGTTGTCCGGAAGGTTTTGCATGTGGATCCTCCTTGTCTTTCAGACCTCCTGCTTTGCATGTTAGAAGGACTCACATGCAGTGAGTTCTTCTTACAAGTGCAAAAGGTTCATTTTTATGCTTTCATTATTTTGCTTAACTTGACATAGTTTACATTCTTGATTTGATACAAGTTTAGCTTTGAGAAAGATGATTTATTAATTTTTAAAGTCTCTCTTTTCTCTGTGGTTAGTCTTAAAGGTTTCCTTTAAGGTAACCTATCCTTCTCCTCCTCCCTGTCCTGAAAAACTCCATTGTGGAGCCATTGTGGTTTGGATAATCTGCCAGCTCTTCCATTCTCTTTACAACATTAGTGAGCATGGCATGCATGTCTGCCTTACGGTGATTAAACTGTTGCTGTATCCTCACCTACTTTGTTAGTCTAGGCAAATATGGTGTTGCTGTCATTTAAAACAAAACTTAGTTGAGGAATAGCTTTGTCAGCTTCAAGTACACAGAAATGCATAATAGCTGGATTTTTATGAAGCTGTTTATTCTACAGTTGTGTATAATAAGTGATAAAACAATCCAGCAAATCTGTTCCTTTCTTTAGATTACTACTAAGACTGTTTGTGGTGATAAATAGTGTAGTGTTTTAAAGCCATTATTTGCCTTTTTTTTAAACAGGTATGAACAACAGAGGGATAATCTGTCGCAGCAGTCTTTTAATATGGAACAAGCTAATTACACTATTCAGGCATTGAAGGATACAAAGACAACGGTACCAGTTTTTTTATCTCAACACTTGTTTAATTTGTTTTAATCTGTGCTACATCAGATACAAGCATGATGTTTGACTCTTCTAGGTGGATGCAATGAAACTGGGGGTGAAAGAAATGAAGAAAGCTTACAAGCAAGTCAAGATTGATCAAATTGAGGTGAGCTTTTATAGTTAAATAAATAAAGAACAAAAATAATGTACTGAAATAATGGTGAGTGGACTATGAACTTCAAGGCAAGGTGACTATTTTTGTTTACATGAGTTTGTCTGCCTTTTTATGGGACCACCATCAGAATTCCTTCCTGATTTTTCTGGTACTGCACAATTAGTGGTTTTCCTTATTGTAGTGATTATTGTTTCCTTGCTGAGTTAATCTTTAAACTCTCCTTTCCTTGCACTTCAGCATAAATGTTAGTGGATACTTCCTGCTATGGCTTTTTTTGTTCTTTTTTGTTTCCTTATATAAGTAATATGCAGATTAGTCCTTTAACCCACCCCCCACCCCCCCCGCCCCATTCAAGGTAGTGCCTGATGAAAAAGAACGAAACCTAAAAAAAAACCCACAAAAAACCACCAACCAACCAACCAAAAAAAAACCACCCCAGACAACAGCAACAAACAACAACAAAACAAACAAAAAAACCAAGCCACTAACTAACCATCAGCAAGGGCTGGCTCTGGCTTCAGAAAATGCATTAAAAAATCTCCCATAAGATCTCTAAATATAATTTCAAGTATGCTGCACTTAATTTCTTACCCAATGCCAGTCCTGATTCCTTTAAGTTCTCTTTCCTCTTCTGTCTTTTATAAATGGCCTGCATTGTAAACCCTTAGGCAAGTATTGTTTCCTTACCTGTACTCAAGTACAGTGCCAGTAAATAGGCTAATGTATCCTCTAAATTCTGCTGTGGCACAACTCAGCTTAGTGCTTATTTTCCAGATGGTAGGTTTGTCTAAATTTCATACATTTTCTGCTTTTCAAGTACTCCTGTCCTGAATGTGTGTGCTTTGACCTATATTAATACTGCTTCAAAAAATGGTTTATTAAATAATAATTAAAAGAACTGAGTGCTTTGTATGTTGGAATTACTAAACTGAATTTGAGTAAATTCAGAACGAATTGAACGAATTTAAAATAATTCTTGCTTCAGGACATACAAGATCAGTTGGAAGATATGATGGAAGAAGCCAATGAAGTCCAGGAGGCACTGAGTCGTAGCTATGGAACACCAGAGATTGATGAAGATGATTTGGAAGCAGGTTAGGAAGGGGGAAGATGATTTTTTAATGGTACTGGTTATAAAAATCATAATACTGTCATACAGTGATTTTTTATTTTCTTGGTCAAATGCTTTAAATGTGTTTTTAAAAGCTTCGATAGCTTTTTTTAAACATCAAAGCTGCATTTCCTTTAAGAGAAGTAACAAGAGCATAGACAAACATGAGATTCCAGTGGAATTCCCTGCTACAAGGCAGGGAAGAAGGTTCTGTCGAGTGTGTGTGTGTGTGTATTTCTGACTGATGACTGACGTGAGGTGAATCTGAATGTAAGCATTCAGTAAGAATCCTGAGTTTCTGTATGAGCAGCTTTTCTCTTGCAAAAGGAACTTCTTGCATAATGTTTCAGCCAACATAATTCAATTTCAGAACTGGATGCATTAGGTGATGAGCTTTTAGCTGATGAAGACAATTCCTACTTAGATGAAGCTGCATCCGCTCCAGCAATCCCAGAGGTCACTCCTACGGACACAAAAAACAAAGTGAGTCCTTTGCTCTTTAACAGCAAAATACATTTTTGTTTGGTTTGGGTTAATCACATTTGTGTTGGTTGCTTGATATTTAGGATCCTTAATATTTTGAATAAAAAAATGTGCTTAATGTTATGTATGCTATTTATGTATTGTATGTATGGATTCTAAATACAGAGAATTTGAGAATACAGTGTACAGTGTACTGAATGCTCTTAACTATGTTTAAAATCACTAGAATGGCATTTTATCACTCCTATCAAGCACTGTCAGACTGCCAGTAGAATTTAAGTGTACCATTACAACTCTAGTCTTAAAACCATAAGAAAAGCTTCTGTATGATTGCTTTTGGAGCTTTAATAGAGCTTTGTAGTGAGGGAGAACTGATACTCTTGTTTTGATTCCAGCTGTCACACAGTGGCAATTGCAGATAGACACTTTATAGAAGTAGTAAGGAAGATTCTGTAAAATGTTCTGGTTGTTGAAGAGTTGGTAACTCATTGCTTCTATTTCTTTCCTACAGGATGGCGTACTGGTGGATGAATTTGGGTTGCCAAAGATCCCTGCAACATAAACGTTTCAAAAGCACAATGGAACTATACTTTTCAAATTGTATTAAGAATCTTTTTTATTTTAAAATTCTGGAGAACTTGTCTTTCCAGTGTAACCTTAATATCACTACATCCTAGAATGCAATATGAGTGGCTGGTGGTGTTCTTTCTTTGGAGAAAGTTGTTTTACTACTGAATTCTGTTAATGGAAAATTCTTCCCAGTTCCCTTCAGTGGAAGCAGTCTGATAGGTTTTGATTTCCGTATCTTATGGACAAAGTAAAACGTGAAGACTAGTGGTGGCTGTCGATAGCTGAGGTTTATTTTGACTTTGTATTATGTTTCTCTTTCTTGAAACTAAGACTATACGTTGCTGCTTACTCTCTGTAAAATAGCTCCCTTATTACTACGCCTGTTTGATAAAAGAACTGAAAGCAATTTTTAAACTACTGCAGTCCTGAGACTTTTATGCGATTGTACTTGTAACCTTCTTGAAAACTGCTCGGGTTATCGTTAACTTTATGTATTCCATGGAGACATAAAATCACGTAGATTAGCAGATCCCTTTGTGTGGAGTTTTTGGCGATTAATTGGGTCCGAAGCACGGGGCAGGTTATCAGCGTCACGGGCACGGGGTTCGCCAGAGGCGGAGCCTGGTTGGGGACGGAGAAGAGCCGGTCCCGTTCACGCCTCGGCCGCGTCTCTCCTGCTGCTGCTGCCGGCAGAGCAGCCCGGGAGAGCGGCATTCCCGTGTTCCTGCTGCGGAAGTGACGCGCTCCGGGCGCGCCCCGCCAGCGCCGCCGACGGTTCCTGTGGCGGGGCGAGATGGCGGCGCCCGGAGCCCCGGTGACCGTCACCGTCACTTACAGTAAGCGTCCGGGGCAGAGGCAGCGGGCGGGAGCGCAGCGGGGGCCCCTCCCGGCCCTTCCCCGCCCCTCTGCCCGCCATCCCGGCCCGGCCCGGAGCGGCACCGGGCGCTGCGGGGCGGGCGGGCCGCGGCTGCACCGGCGGTGGGGGCGGGCGGGGGTGGCCTCGGCGGGGCGCGGCCCGGCCGCCGCTCAAGCCGGGGTCCATCCCGGCTGCTGCCGTGAGGCTTCGCTCCGTACTGGCCACGGCTTGCCAGGGTCTCCTCCAGCTGGATCGCGGGCGTAGGTGTGCTGCAGGGGTGGTAGTGGGAACAGGTGACACGGCGGCCTTCGCAGAGGTCGTTGCGGGGCGACGAGGATCTTGGGGTGACTGGAGCATCTCTCTTAAAAGGAGGAGGTGAGAGAGCTGGGCCTGTTCAGCTTCGAGGAGAGATGGCAGAGAGCACCTCATTGATGTGAATGAGCATCTGAAGGGGGGATGGCGAGAAGATGGAGTCAGGCTCTTCTCAGTGGTGCTCAGCAATAGCACAAGAGGCAATGGGCAGAAACTGATGCCCAGGAAGTTCCACCTGAATATGAGAAAGAACTTCTTTATTGTAGGAGTGACTGTGCCTTGGTACAACTTGCCAAGAAAGGTTGTGCAGTGTCCCTCACTGGAGGTATTCAGGAGCTGTCTGGACACAATCCTGTGCCACGTGCTCTAGGATGACCCTGCTTGGGCAGGGAAGTTGGACCGGATGACCCCCTGTGGTCCCTTCAAGCTGATCCATTCTCTGATTCTGCTGTTTGGGTAATCTTCATTTAGATGAAATATATTGCCGAAGTCAGCACTGCGTGTTAAAAGCAGGTGCTACCCAGTAGGCTTTCTTCTGGTTTGTTGAAGAGGCTTGGATATTGACACCTAGTGAGCTGCAAGGCTGCAACAGAGAGTGGTTTCTTTGTTTCTTCGGTAGGACAGATGGGTGCTGACCTGATGGAATGGGTCACTCAAAGGCCAGCTGAGTTGGGCTTTTCCTCCCTGGAAAAGAAAAACCAGAGGAGGAAGAAGAAGGTGGAGGGGAAGATGTGTCTATAAACAAATATAAAACCTTGCTGTAAAGGGGTGAGAATAGCTTGGACACTGCAGTTCTTAAAAATAAGATGGGAAACACCATGGTTAAATTGTGAAGTGGATCTAAGTGAGACAGTAGGAGGAATGAAGAAGACAGTAAGCAAGATATTCTGCTGAGTTTTGATAGCAAAACTTAGTAATTTTTAATTGTATTTTTGAAAATAAAATTGAATAATTAATTCTGCCTTTGGTTCTTTTGCCCTATGTTGGAAATGTTGTTTCCATCTCTTAAGCCTATTGTTTATTTCTGATTGCTCATTCATGTTTTCAAATTGTGTTTCAAATTATTTTGTTAAAATGTTTCCTTTATCACCTGGTCATTTTATTTAAGAGTCTTTGGTGAGGAATTTTGTGGAATAATTTGTTTGAGCCATCGTCATTCATGTGCTCACTGGTGCCTTCAGAGAGTTCCATTTGATCTGGGGGGTTTTTATTTTGAAATGTAAGCAGTTCAATAATTTGACATATTTATAATTACAACATCTTGCTGTTTGGCAGCAGCCTGCTTGTCTGAGAATGTTTTCATCCAATTCCAATTGTTTTCTTACCTGATAATGACTTTGTTTTTAACAGATAGCAAATAGAAGCCTTTGTTCAGCTTGGGCTTCATCTGTGTGATTTACACCTACAGCTGTCAGATCCGGCTTGGCCACTTTGCACAGAACATTTTTAGTAAAGTTTTGTGTGCGTGAGTGAAAGTGGGGAAAGATGGAAATTCGGGCTGAAAAACAGAGCAGTAGACCCACATGTGTGACTTGACAATCTGCAAGTGTGGTGGGCAGACCCTGGCTGGACATCAGGTGCCCACCAAAGCCATTCTGTCACTCCCCCCCTCAGCTGGGCAGGGGACAGGAAAGACAACAAAAGGCGCGTGGCTTGAGAGAAGGGCAGGGAGAGAGCATTCACCAGGTCATGGGCAGAACAGACTTAACTTGGGGATGTGTAGTTTATTAACATTGAAATCAGAGTAGAACAATGAGAACTAAAAGAGAAAAAACAACTTTTCCCCCGGGCTTAACTTTCCTCCTGAATTCTCTAATTCCTTCTGCCTGAGCAGTGCAGGGGAATGGGGGCTTTGGTCAATTTATCACACTTTGTCTCTGCTGCTCCTTCCTCCCCAGGGGGAGGACTCCTCACACTCTTCCCCTGCTCCAGCATGGGTTCCTCTTATGGAGTGCAGTCCTTCAGGAGCAGACTGCTCCAGTGTGCATCCCTCACAGGGTGACAAGTCCTGCTAGCAAACCTGCTCCAGAATGGGCTCCTTTCTCCATGGGTCTGCAGGAGCTGCCAGGAGCCTGCCCCAGCATGGGCTTCCCACAGGGTCACAGCCTCCTTCAGGCATCCTCCTGCTCTGGTATGGGAGGTGTGAGAATAAGTTTTTCTTTTGGTATGTGTTCTCTCTTCCTGCAGAGTAAAAAATGCCTGTTTTGATTTCTGTTAGCCAGAGGTGGTTGATTCCTGTGGGTGCTTTCAGATTGACAGACTTTATGTGTGTGGGAGCAGATGGTTGTAGAAAAGGTCTGTTGCAAAGTGGAGATTAATAGGCATACTCCCTTTTTCCCCTTAGAACTACCTCCTGATTGCATGCAAGTAATCTTAGGGAGTCTGAATAGGAAGTGGAAGGTGACAGATAAGCTGGGACTCCTCCAAATGGTTATGTCTGCTTATCAGTACTATATGGGGAGAAGTAGTTTTTGTACTCAGAGAATTCTCTCTGGTTGGTGGTGGAGATGGAACAGGGTAGACGGTGATCTCTTGTTTCTCATGTTTGGGAAGAAGGGAGTAAAAGAAGTGATAATTGTCTCAGATACCAAAGATTCATGTCATTAGAAGTTCATACAAGTAGGAAATAGAATACGTCAGGAAGGTGTGGGTTTTCATGCTTTAGCTTGTGGGATGTCTGGACACCATCTGTACTCTTAAAAAGAGATAGGGAATAATATTTAGCAGGAGGTAAATTATGTCAGTAAAATACACCCCGTCGAACTCTTCAGTTTATTCCAATGTAAACCAAAATTTTCAGCTGAGGTTGGTTACTTCAAGAGGAAGGAAGTGTGGTAGAATAATTTGATTGAAAATTATGAGTCTACATAAGAACCTGTCATTTGAGAACTTTCTGCTTTAATAGTAATAAGTATTAGAGATGGATTCTCTCTGTAATATTTTCTAGGTTACAATAAGTGTTACTGTTAGTCTGTTTTTCTACTAGGTAATGAAAAGCACAGTATTCAAGTTGCTTCCCAACGAGAAGATGGTGAACCTACACTACAAGACATGGCTGTACTTATTGAACAAGTCACTGGAGTTCCAGTTCCTTTTCAGAAACTGATATACAAAGGTAACTTATAAATCTGCCATCTTTCTTATAGATGATGAACTTTCATCAGGTGTTCATGTTTCGAATATCTTCAAAAAGAAATTCTTATGCCACCAACTGTACTTAAGCTGTTTTTTTCCTCTCTTGGTCTTTGTTTAGGAAGGTCTCTGAGAGAATTGGAACAACCATTATCAGCACTTGGTGTTAAAAATGGTTGCAAAGTCATGTTGATTGGGAAAAGGGTAAGCATTGCTTTGGATCTTTTTTCCCCTTAAACTATCATCATTTTTGTCACTAAGTCAGCTGCTGGACCCAGAAACAAGCTGGAGCATTAACTTAATTTTGTATATCTATCCACAGAGTTGAGTTCAGTCTCATTTACACTGCAAATGACTGCAGTTTGTATTTTCTGAAATTACATTATTGACTGGCTTCTGCTTTACATTATTGACAGGACTCTGCCTAATCTGTGGTCAGTGCTCATGAACTTTCTGTGCACTGATGACATTATCCGCTCATCTTATTTGTCTGGTTTAAAAAAAACTTTTGCAGCTGTAGCTACTGAGCCTTGATCATCTAGATTATTTCTGGTGAAATGATTTGTGGCTGGTTTTGCAATTTGAGGATGAGGTAATAATTTTATGATGTAAATATTGCTATACTTTAGAAATGATAAATTGACAAAAAGAAAAAAAAATTGCACTTTTTCTTTTCCCCTCAAATTAATCTCATTAGTTTTGTTTGTATACATTGCTGATTTAAATATATTTGTAATTAAGCTTTGGAAGAAGCTGATTTGGTAGTTATTGAAATATGGAACTAATAGCCACAGTGTAGTGTGTATTCTAAACCCTCAGAAGCCTTTATGTCTGTATCAGCACTGCTGCTTTTTAGCTGCATTGTATCTTTATTTGTTCCTTAGTTGTGAATGTTGTACTTTTGAATACACAGAATAGTCCAGAAGAAGAGGCTGAATTAAAGAAGTTAAAAGATTTGGAGAAGTCAGTGGAGCAAATAGCTAATAAGTTAGAGGAAGTTAATAAAGAGTTCACAAGTATCCAGAAGGTATGCCAGTTTTGTATCACTTCGTATCTTTGCAAAGCATTTTTGAAGGTACTTCTATGTAAAAAAACCCCAAACAAAACAGTTTGGAGGTTTTGAGTAGTCAGTAATAGCTGCCCCTCCTAAATGCCCAAGAGTCAGTAATAATTCTTAGTGAATTCCAAATGCCATTTGCGAAATAGAGACATGGCAATGTTTGGAAAAAGGTAAATATTGTTTCATATGGGATAGCTTACATTCTTTATATCTGGAAGAAGAAGGTCTATTACATGTTTATCATTTTAGTAAACCTTACAGATCTTACATTTACCATGTCAAGAATTGATCAAACACAGAAGAATACAGATTAAGATTGGAGTCCCTATCATGCTTGAAAATACAGAAATAGTAAAAGATGTTGTCTGCTGTTGTGGATTGACAGATTTTCTAAGGTGAGTATTGTGTAGGGTATAGAATAATTTTGTTTTTTCTTCTTCAGGGATTTTTAGCAAAGGATCTCCAAGCAGAAGCACTAAAACAGCTGGACAAGAGGATAAAAGGAACTGCAGAGCAGTTCATGAAGACCCTTGAACAGATTGATGCCATTGTAAGTAACTAACCACAGAAGAGGGTCAAATCCCAACAGAAACATATTTGATATTTTAATGTACTAAGAAATTTCTGTTTTGCTATCCAAGTGCTTCAGTCAGTAGTGGATCATAACCTTACATTACATTTCTAGAGTATAATATACATCTTCCTGTATGATGTAGTAGCTCAGAGCTAGATGAGAATAAGGGTCTTGTACAGAGATAATAGAAAATTGCCCCAACCTGAGTATTTCCTTACTCTGTTTCACTGTCTGCTGGTTGTTCTCTGTAAGCCTCATTATATAATTATGTTGCATATCAAGATTATAATAGCCTGCTCTGAAGGAAAAATGCTGCTTTTCTGTGGTAGTGGGGTCTTTGGGTCTCCTCCTTGGTACAGTGACCTTCTATTGGATTTTTTTTTTTTTTTCAGAAATATGCCATGCAAATACCTATAAGTGGTGAAACAAATGTAGTTTAATTTGATGGACTCTTTGTAAAAGTTCAGCAGTGGACCAAATCAGAGTAATAATTTGAACTGGCCATCATCAAATGCTATGTAGTATGGATGTGTTCCTGGGAATGGTGGGAAGCTTACCAACTAATTTCCTGCTTTTGTATTGTGAACCAATGATGATAATGTAGTCTTTGCTGCTTGTCATAGCCAACAGTTCTAAATGCTTCTTTTAAAAATTGCTGTATTCTAAGTATTTTGAAGTCTTCAAATTTCTGTTTCCTTTTGTGCCTCATATAAAGGAGAATATTGTGCTGACAATTATTGAAAGCTGTTAGACATAGAGACTTCATATAACTGATTTCCTGATTGAAGTGGAAGATTTACTACATGTTGTCGTGAAAATATCAGTAAGGTGACAACAGCTGTCTCAATTGGATGAGGTTAAAGCTTATTTCTGACCCCTTCAAGGTTTGATACCAAATCCTATTTGGAAAAAAACCTCAGTACTTGTATTCTGGGTACAGTTCTGGAACCCAGCAGGCAGCCTTGTAAAACTGCTTCACTGCTTCTGGAATAATTCAAATTCCCCAAGTTTACTTTTAATTCTGTTACTTTTTGTGTGGTTTAGAAAGAAAGCATGCTGTGCTGTTATCTCCTTATCCAAAATCCTCTAAATAGTACTGGACAAGGGATTTTAGGTCTAGTACAATATTTTAGAAGACTTACAATCAGTGACTTGGTGTTTAGATTTGGGAAATAATGGAGTCCCTGTATTTTGTTTCTTGAGAAAGTGGAGCAGCCAGAGCTAAGACTAATTACAATTAATTTCTTCCAAAATCTGTAGTAACTGTTTGTTACTTTATTGAATAAGAGCCTATGACATTGAAAAGTTGTTTTTTGGGTTGTTTTTTTTTTTTTTTAATATGTGAGGGCTTGGATTGCCAGTGATTGCAGGTACATTGCACATATTTGTTTCTTTTAATATACAAAGCTGGCTGTGAGATTTGTAATGAAAACTGGACTACTGTGCAATCTTGCAGATGAAATACATGTAGGTGGGTGGAATCTTTACATAAAATGTGGGAGTTCAGAGTGTTGGTATCACACCAGGTCAAATGTACAAGCCACCAACTTATGAGGCAGCACTCAGCGGTACTGTGGTTGTGCACTGTATGGAGGCATCAGTACAGACTGGTAGTGAGGGATGTGTATGAGCAATAAATGAGTTCCACTGGAGTAGAAAATGGCAAATAGAAATGCAAAGCAGTGAAGTATTTTATCTTGTTGTAGGATTGGTTTATGCAAGTAATTAGCATTCTTTTCAGCAGCCAAGTAAAAAGCTAGTTGTGACACATCTGTTAAATGCTATTGAACGTGTAGAGGTGCTGTTGATTGAGTCAACAGCATGTTAAAAAATTCAGAGGGGAAAAATGTGACTGAGAAGAATGAATGATGCATTGTAGAAGTCAAACATATCAGCAAGCTCACACTATAAATATTCCAGCTTTTTCCTTTGGCAGAATTGTCACAACTCATTAAGGTGTCTCAGCTGCTGTGTGTTATTTGGATCACTCATATAGGCAAAATGAGATAAGGGTGAGGAAGCCTGCATACTATTTTCTTTCTATTCTAGGAATATGACTCTCTTACAGGTAGCAGACAAGCTCATTAATTAGAGGAGCTGAGTTTGGAACTAAATACTTTTACTAGACACCATGCATTCAACAATTGTGAATTTAAAAGATGGGATTTGGAAGGTGGAGAAGTAAGTTTATAATCATACAGTAGTGGGGTGTGAGAGAAAAAATACAGTGTTGTCACTGGCAGAGGTGTGAAAGAAAAATCATGAAGGGATGCTTTTGGGTAGAGCATCTGTAACTTAAGCATTGTAACATAAATGTGTTTAAATAGCTACTGCTTTCACAGCATCTTACAAAATTTTAATTTGTCTGACACAGTCAGACATTGCCATAAGCCAAGATCTTAAAAGTTTTCTTCAGGAAGAAGGCGGTTGAGTCTTGTTCAATACTTGAAAATTTGTGTGTGTTCATTCTCAGATGTGCTATTTATTTCATCAGTTAAAACAATTGGTCCAGGAATAGAAGTCAAAATACACTATTACAAATCTCAGTGAGAACAATACAGGAAATGCTTTACTTGGTCATCTGGATCAGTTTTTTAAATATCTGAAAGGCTTTTTCAAGAAAAAGCAAAGTTTTTCTGAGATCAGTAGGAAGATTTGAATCCACAGTCATGACAGTAGGTACCTGTGAACCAGCTCTGTTTTCACCAATATTGCAGTGTGAGCACTCACTTTGTCCTCAAGATGGTCTCCTATTAAATGGCAGATTTTTTAATTTAGAAAGACAATATTGCAGAGAACAGATTGTTCTAAGAATTGAAAAAAGCTTTCTCTTCTGAAATACCAGTCACTGATTTTGTTAGCATAAATTCACAACAAATCTGTCAAATTGCATCTATCAGTATTGAGAACTTTGATAGTGCTACTGACTCATAGTTATGCTCTGGTGGCCCATCCTCCTTTCCTGAAGATTTTTTAAAATTGTATTTCCACTGTAGAACTTACTTAAATTAACAAGCTGTTCTGATGAAATGTAGCTGTCTTCTTGTCTCTGCTATACCTGTCATTCAATAAATCCATACGAAATTAACATTTCAAGGATTAAAAGAAAGAAGTATTTTGAAAAAACCCCACCACTGTTCCTGTAACAAATATTTTCCAGACATCTGGGAAATTTTTCCACTATTACTGAACTTTTTGAATTTATCTGTATCAATAAAAATGTGATTAGCATTTCTTACTGTAATTCTTTAATCTCTTAGCATGAATTGTAAACATGAAATCAGACCTTCAGAGAAAGGTATTTCTAAACCTCAAGGAGCGTTGTCACGTGAAAGGGGAGGTTTTTTCCAGCCCTTTCTGTTTGATTTGTGTGTCAGTGCCCCAGGTCAACTGAGACCCTTGTGCCCCCAGTCTGCCAGTGTCCTGTTACCCTTCCCTGAGCAGCCCACTTGATGCCAGGGTGGTTCATCTGACCTGCTTGGGGTCACATGCAAACAGAGAGGCCCCTCCTGGACCTCCACACCTTTAATTGATCTGTTGGTGCCCCAGGCAAGATTCAGGGACAAATTCAGGACACAACAGCATAACAGGGGCCCCCTCCTGGGTATCCACAGTCAAATATGTTACCTGCTGCCAGTGACTCTTAAGTGCCCTTGAAGGACTCACTTTACCAGTTTATGGAATAGCACTCCTTTGTTAATACAATAGAAAACTCTTGACAGGATTGCTGGTGGTAGTATCTGGCTGCAAAAATGTACTTAAAGCAATATACTAACCAGCTCTAATCCCTAATAAGGGAGTCTTCCCTATATTTATGCCATTTTTAACTTACTCTTATACTATTTTTACATTTAGGTGGAGCTAGAGTGACTATAGTTGTGCATCATGTTCAGTGGGGGGTGGTTGTACTTTGGAGGTGGGTAATGTCGGTGTTACATCTGAGGTGACCTTTGAGGCTGGAGCCATACATCAGTGTTGCATCCAAGGTAAACTTTGGCATGGAGGTGGGCATCTGTGATTTTGCCACAGTTGCTGGTTCAACAGCAGGAAATCTTTTTCCTTCCTTGGCTGACAGCTGTTATGTGGCTTATCAGCTACAAGGTATCACCATGTTCCCCCTCTTGCCTCCAAGTGCTCTCTTCCCCCAAAATCCTTTTGGACAGACTCTGGCCATGGTGTCTCCAGTCCACCCTCTCTTTAGGTCCTCTTAGTGTGTATTGTATGTGGGAAGTTGGGCATGCTGTCCACATTCCAGCACCAACTGCACTTTTTCCCTATAATTTTCCATACTTTCCACCCTGCTCCATCCTCCACTTCATCCCCCCTTAGCCTCTGTGCTGACTACAGTTTTTTGTTACTTTTCTACCAAGTTTCAGTAATGGAAACTGGGCGGTAGCTTTCTACTCTAGCCATCATGCTGTTAGGGCTCAAGAGGGAAACACCAGTGAAATACCTCTGAGGAGATAAGGAGTGTTCTGTAGGGAGGTGACACAGCCCACAGCTCAGCTGAAGTGCCTCACACCAGTGCACACAGCATGGGCAACAAACAGGGAGAGTAGAATCCATTTGTCTGAACAATAAAAGTGCACCTTTTTTTTTTGTTGTTGATGTTGTTTGTATTTTGATTTTTACAAAAGTTTATGTATCTAAACCTCCCAGCTGTGCTCACATTTTGGCTGAAATGAAGTAGATTAGGTTAGGGAAACCTGTGTTCTTAGCCTGGAGTTAGGGTGAAATATAAAAGGTAAACTAGTGAGAAACTCCCAAGATTTTTATACATTTTCACCAGTGGGAACACAGTGTTTTTAAGAATGTTCACATAATGATATTCATCTGTACAGGTGTTTTACCCATTAAGAAAAAAATCATAAACCTGAGCACCATTCCTTAGCAACATTCCAATTTCACATAGCTCGAAAAGGACACAGCATGTAGCGCTTGCAGGACGACATATATGAGATATATATGAACGTAATGGGTGGCAGGAATGATGCAGTTTGAATGAAATGGAAAGCTGACATCGTGTAACACTTCACATCTGTTGCCTTCCATGAGTACATTGCAGAGATGATCAGATGTACAGCTTAGACTGGCAATGACTGCATTACTAATTACAGTCTAATGATGGCAAGTAATTGAGTTAATGTATTTGTAAGAAATGTTATAAACTCTGAAAAAGCTCTGAAGAACAGTTAACACACACCAGAGCAGAAAAAGCAGTGTGTGTAGTCTGTTGCTGTATATTCCCTAAAGACACATGGTAGGTTTGCTGTCTCTGTTCTTTGCAGTCAGCATGCTGCATCCCTGGCTTTTTAATAACTTTTTCTTATATATTCTTTCTTGTGTAATCATCCTTACTGAGCAGGCATGACATTTTCTGAATGCCTAGTTAGAGGATTCTTTGATAATTCCAGTTTTTGCTGCAAGTCTAATATGTTCATTTCAGCATTAACCTGCATCAACTTATTTGCTTATTTTACTGCAGAATCTGCCAGAGAATTTCAGTGACTGCAAACTGAAAAAGAAGGGGTTAGTGAAGAGGGTCCAGGTGAGTTTTCTTTCTTTTTTTTTTCTTCCATAAATGCTGAGCAGTTGATACAAAGAGTTTGGGAAAATGAGCTGTTTAGATTTTATCAGTGTTTGTTCTTATATTGGTATTTTGTAGGACCTCACTTTGAGAGGTATTTAATAGCTTTATAAAATAGCACACAAAGTACAGATTTTCATAGGTCATGCTGTTTTCAGATAATGTTTGTCATTTCCATTAATGGTTTGTCTTATGGCTGCCTGATGATGTGAAGTAATCCTGATAACTTGTAAAGACAGTGGGATTGATCATTCCTCCTTTTTTGAATCTTGATGGACCGGAGTAATGACTGAGGTCTGGGCACAAGGATGCAGTTAACTGTAACTCCTGCTGACCTACTCCTGACCTTGCCAGAGGTGTTTTTTGGAAAATTAAGCTTATGCTGCAATGCACCAACTTTCTTTGGAGAGTAGGTCTTTGAGATCTGTACAGCAGAGTAGCTGTGCTGGGGATGGAGGGTTTAATTGCTATACTATGGCATGATGCTTGTAGATTCCTAGGCATTGTTTTTTTAGAGACCTTGAACTGAAGTTTTGTTAGTAAATACTGGAATTCAGCTCCCTGCACTCACACTTAGGTAAATGAAAGGTAATGCTGTTTGTATTATTATTTTTATTTTTATTGTGCTAACTTTAGTGCCAGGTTGGGCTCCTAAAAATTGTTTGTGGAAGTACCTTGCATTCATATATAGAGTTGAATGATTTTGTCTTTTACTGTAACCTTATTAAATACCTCCCATTGATGTTTCACAAGTTATTTAGAATAGCCATCTATTGTAGAGGAAGGCCCACCAAGAACTACTTCATAGGAGAAATGGTTTAGTTACAGCTTTAGGGACAAAGCACTTTGTACTCAGTTATTGAGATAAGTTCAGGTAATGCAGATGGGAATGGAGGTGGTTGCTGGTGTGGCTGTGTTATGTGGGGGGTTCTGAACACACTCTTGATTCCATGTACCTAACCGAGGCAGCAAACTTGCAATGGACTGGTGGCTGCTACTGGATCTCCACTCTTGGGTGAAGTTACAGGAAAAATAAGTGGGGCTTTGTTTAAGAACTGCTGTTTAAGCATAATGGATTCTGTTGAGCAGAGATCAGAATTATTATCCACCATTATGCAGCTGTGGGCTATGAACCCTTTGAGGACTCCAGAAGAATCCTAAGGGGTTTCAGACCATAGCTGTCAACACAATTTGTTTTTCCAGAGCAAGAACAAGAAAACAGTGGCAAGTGATGCTTATTATTCTTAAGTGTCAATGAAAGCAAGGGGGAGCTGTTAACTGCCTTCTACTGCTGGCAGTCACACATCTTCCAGGGTGGGAAGATAAATATGAAAGAGTAGCAGCCCGCAACTGCAGTTGTTACCACCTTCACTTTTTCACCACTCAAGTTCTTACAGACGTGAGTTGATGACAGCTCAAGGGATTGGTTGGAAACAGATGATTCAAAGCAGTGTGACGGTTGAGGAATATTCACATGGCATAACAGTTTGCTGCTCTTAAGGAAAGTGCTTTCGTACTGTCATTTTAATGTAAATAACATGAAATGTCTGGTTTGACTGTCAGAGTCTGGTGCAGACATAGCAAAAACAAAGGCGAGATGTGAAGAGCTAATGGGAGAATCTTTCTCAGGAAGTGCAGTGTACTTGCATATCTTGGGGCTGGCCTAAAACAGGTTGTTGGCTTAAAGTACTGGCATGTTGTGCTGCGTACAGGCTGAGCAAAGTGACCAGGGGCTGCTGGCTGCCAGTTGCTCTCTGTGTGTTACCTGGGAGAACTCGTGGGTACGTTCTAAGAAAGCGTGAGGTGCTGTGGACTGCCCTTTTTGGAATGGAGCCTTCTCTCTTCTTCATCTACTGATGAAGATGAAGGTTCAATGGTGCCTTGTAGTCTTGAGAAGTAGAAAAGATCTTGATTTAATGAAAGCTTGTTTTAAATTTGACTGAGCAGGTTTGTCCCTCCCAGCCTTGGCCTCTGAAGTATGTGTTTTAGAAAGGAGCTTAGAAATCATGTTGCAAACTGAATGAAGCACTGACTTGTCTGAACCTTTGTGTTTCCTATTGTTGTTTATGAACTTTGGATCAACTAAAAATACATCAGCATCAGGACTGGTGATAGTGGGCAGCCATGCTATTATCCTTATCCAATGTCATGTTTCTGTTGGGTTCTGGGTAAATGCAGGTGTGCATAAGCTGTTACCAAAACAACTGGAAAGTGGTTGTTGAGTCGACATCTTCAAATTCACTCTAGAAACTGCACTTTCAGTATTGTAAACTAACAACGACTCCAGCAAAGGGGAGAGTGAATGATGCGTCTGCCTCCATCATCAGAAGGCTAATGAATTACTTTATTATACTATACTATGTACACTTCATCTAAACTGAATCTGCCATGCACTCACTCTTGCTCACAACTGCACAGAACTGCACTCATCTCTCCTTCTCTCGTGACTGTCCCGTGACAATCCCACAAACACACTTCTTGTCCCTGACAGGCCAAGGGAACAAAACATCTTCACTTTGGGTAAGCAATCTCCATATTGCATTCTACTTTAGCACAACACTGGCACAGCAAGCAAGATAAGAACTGTGTTTTCCTTCTTCTCTGCTTGTCTCACAGCTTCTCTCTGTTCAGAGGGCATGTGAGTACCACAGTTCAGTTCTTCAGAAACACCTCCCTGTGCCAAATTGTATCCAATAACATTTGTTTGTTTTTTATTCTCAGGTTTTTCTTGCCCAGTGTGATACCATTGAAGGGAACATTGGTCAAGAAATGGACAAGCTACAGTCAAAGAATTTGGCACTGACAGAATGAGGCATCGCCTTACATAATTAGGAAACATAATTGCTCTATGAGCAAGAAGAAAAGTTTGCTCTTTGTTTTGGAGCACATATCCAGCTTCCTTTTATTTTTTTTTTCCCTCAAAGCCCAGTCTGTTAGACTGGCACCAGTAAATAATTTCTTGCTGGTTGTCTTGTTTGCCGCTTGGTTAGAACTATTATTTTGAAAAGAAATCCTTCCTGAAGAATGGCTGAGCTAATCTTTGTGATTAATTGTGTATCTTATGGACAATAAGATAGTTTAGTTAACTAAGTTATGAAGTTTTCAGTGGTGGGCAATTTTGTCTGATATATCTTTGAATTTATTTACAGCTCAAATCAAAGAAGGTCTATAATCGTACAAGTGCCATAAGTTGCAGTTGTAGGACTACAGCTAGATTGAAAAAGGCAAACTGAGACAACATCTGGGAAAGTTGAACATTCTAGTAGACAGTTCAGAGCAATAAAAACCCCTACGCATTTGTATCTACTTAATGTTTGTATGCATTTATAAATATAAGAAAGCTTGACTATAAGGGAGTTGTACCTATTTTAGCCTTAAATTGTCATAATAAATGGAATGTACTGTAACATGTATGGTACTTAATTTTGAGTGGTGCTTTAAGTTGTTACTGAGCTCCTTGATACAGATGTATGTTTTTTACACAGATTTCTGATGTACTGTGGTTTTTATAGATTATTTGTATTTTGATTATTTGTGTTCTGTCTTGAGTTGAGAAATGAAATGAGATTACTCATGCTGCTCAAATACCAAGGGTTCAGTTCAAGCAAGGTATAACTGAGGAGCTATTTTGAAAGGTTTTTTTAATACTTTTTTCTGAATTTACTGAATTCATGATGCTATATTTAATGGGAAAAGGCAGTGATTATTCCAGTATGTTAAGGCAATCAGTGAATTTTTATAACATGTTGCAAAGAGAGACAGGTTTATTTTAGTAGTGCCATCTGTGTGAGGGTTATGGCTGAGTCTTGCAGTCACATATGTACTGTGCTTAACCTTCTCTGCTAGGTGAGAAGTCAGCTTTTGCAGGAGACACAAACTTTGAGTGGGTGCAGCCAACTTTGCAGTGGTTGCTCAGAGGTTCTGAGTAGACTGTGGAGCGTGTCAGCCTGTAGGTAACATAAATGTACAGGAGCTGCTTTTTCACTGATGCTCCTCATTGGGAGGTCAACTAGATACACAGCAGCCAGCAAAGCAGGGACTGGGAAGGAGCCTCTTTCTGTGCAAGAAATAAACTTTTTATCCCAAATGAGTCAGACTGAGAATGTTTAGAATTGGCCCTTAGGTAGTAAGGCATTATCCATATGTTTTAAGGTTAGCTGTCCTTTCAAGATAAAAATAAGAAATGTGTGTAAAAAGATCTTAACTTCTGATAAGTTATAAAGCTTAAATAATACCTGAAGTGTTATTATTACAGTATTGTCTTTGATGTTCGTAATTGGAGGAACATTTTTTTCGTGAAAAATGCCATTGAAACTGAATGAAGTGATAGCTGTGCATTACAAAGGGTCACTTATATTCTAAAAATGCTGGTTGACCATACTAAGATTTGAGTTGCCATGTTTTTTGCTGTTAACCAGTTACTCCAAGCTTCTATTTTTTCCTTATGAAATTCTCTTATCAGCATCTGTGGAGGATTTTATAGTCTAAACTCCTAGGAACCTTATCTGTCATGTTAGGATTTGGTATGGTAGGACTGCAGAATATTTTTCCCTAGGCTAACTAGTCTGTCATGCTGCATTTCCCCAGCACTTTAAGGTTAAAAGGAGGAAGCATTAGTTGTAGTCATTTTTGTGAAGCCCTGCCTATCCTGTGGCTGCTTCTGGACCAGATTCAGCTGACTCTTAAACCACCAGCAACACTTGCCTAATTCAGGGAATGCAAAATCGACCACTTTCCTATGATGGAAAGGATCCTCACCCTCCCAAATGTGCGTTCTCTAATGCGTTGAGCTTTCACAGGTGCACGTACTTAATAAGCAAGAATCCTCCTGTACCCGTGGAGAGAACTGAGAGCTGTGGTCATGGCTAGGACTGTGTCCATTTCTGCTGTTCCTGTGTAGATTTCTCTCCTGGGTGAGAACATTTACAGGCAGACATCATCTTCCCAACAGTCTTTACCAGAAATTGCTGCTTCCTTAGATGTGCTTGCATGAGTACTTCCTCAGCCTGTCTCAGAGCAAGGTGGATTAACTTCAGGATGCTCCATAGCAGATCTTTTGAGGGTCTGGTGCTTGAGGCAAAGAGAGTGATGGTGAACCTCTCCCACCAGCACATCTGTATTCATCAGAGGGTGGGTGTTCTGAGCCACATTAACCTTGCAGTGCTAAGTGGTTTTGTCTCTAGGACAGATGTGTATGAAGACCACCTTCTGCAGTATAAATTGTTTTGTCTTCCAAATATAAAAATGAGCTGATTTGTTTTGGAAAACAGATGGTTGTATTTAGAGTTGTCCAAGACATTCTATAACGAATTGACTTTTATACTTAGTTTTGGAAAAGGGAGTCGTAAACATTATAGCCTTAAATTCAGTAAAAGCCAGCGTCTGTGCTTTTCAAAAGTGCAGCAGACTGCAATTGTGGGAGGAAGGGGAAGGAAGATGTGATTTTAAATATTCTTCAGAGTTTGTAAATATAAATAATCAAGCTTAAGCTATAGTCTCACTGATTCTGTAGTTCAGGTGTACTGGGATACCTGTTTTGCTACTGAATCGTTTCCTCAGCCCAACGATCTGCCGTGATCATGTCAAAACAGAAGTTACTCCCTTTTGCCTTAGTTGCACTTATCCCATCGTCTTCCTCCGGTTGCTGTGTTGCTCTGGCTGTGTTTACAGACTTTGGATTTGCCGTCCTGGCAAAATGTACCATAGGATTTGTCTTTTATCAAAATGGAAATTGAATTGCACACGCCCTTGGCCCGTTCTCTCTCCCAGATCCCGTGGGCTGGTGTGAGAAGAACCAAACCCGACTCAGGGAAATGTGGAGTCTGGAGCCATGGGATGAGTTGCTCTCTGGAAACAGCACAAAATTATAGTGGCATCCTCCATGACCAAGTCCTCTGGAAGGTAGTGTCACTGTAAGCCTGGAGCAACACTTTTTGACTTCTAATGGACACTCTTGGTTTGGAGTGGAGCAATTGACACCATGGAAGTTGGCACTAGATTTTGTTTTTATTTTTTTGGTTTACTCACATTATTGTACTGTGATAAATGAAGAATAAACCATGGAAAGTTCTCTGCTGTCCTTGGTCATGTTGTAGTCACTAAATTCTGTATTTGGGCTGTATTTTAGTGGAGAAGGCTCTGGCTGGTGCTGCCGTGTGCACCATGCAGGGCAGCAAGTGGGGCCTCCCAGAGGGTGCCTGATTTGGGGCCTCCAGTGTTCCCAGGATTGGCAATGACACAGAATTGTAAAAAAGCTGGGCTGGTTGGTTTAAAAAAAAAAAAAAAAATTAAAGTACTTTACACGGTTGTGTTGCACACCGTGCACTGGAACAGGCTGTCCAGAGAGGCTGTGGAGTCTTCCTGATTGAAGATTTTAAAGAACCATCTGGACACAGTCCTGTGCCAGGCAGGTTGGACCAGCTGACCCTCCGTGATGCCTTCCAACCTGACCCACCCGGTGATTCTGTGTTTTCTGGATCTGACATATGGGCTGTGACGTTTATTATTGTTTTACTTATTTCAGTGGTTTGGCCTGAGGGTTGGGGTACGTTTTATTCAGAGCCGTGTCCCACAGCTGGCCGGCCGTGTCTCTGTGGTGCTCCGAAGGCTGACCTGAAGCTCCCGCCCAGCACGCGGATCCCGGCCCGCCCCTCCCTTCCCGGCGCGCTCCCGCAGCGTCACCGCGCGCGCCGCGCCCGCCCTCGCGCGCCGGGGAAAGATGGCGGCGGCCGGGGCGGGCGCGGGGCGGAAGCAGGTGCGGCAGGAGGAGCTGCGGCGCCTCATGAGGGAAAAGCAGCGCCAGAACGCCGGCAAGAAGCGCATCGACTCGCCCTTCGCCAAATATCCTCGGCACCGGGCTCCCGAGAGCTCGGCAAGGAGGCTGGGAGGGATGGGTGGCGGGAGGGGGTCCGCGTCCCGCACGGTGCTTCCCTTAACGCGGCCGGCACGTACAACAGCCTGGGGCACCTGAGCTGCTCCCTGTGCAACGCGCCCGTGAAGGGCGAGCTGCTGTGGCAGACCCACGTCCTGGGCAAGCAGCACCGGGAGGTGAGCGGCGCCGCGGAGGGTCTCGGCCGGGCTTTGTTGTTGGGGCGCACCGGGACAGCGCTCGGGAAGGGGAGGCGCTGGGGAGAGGCCGCGCCGCCGGAACGGGGGCCTGGGGTTCGCTGCTCCGGGCTCTGTGCGGGAGCGGGAGCGGCGGAGCGCCCGCCGGGATGAGGGTGGGAGCCCGCCTGGCTGTTCCGTCTGGCTGCTGTTCTCTTAAAGCCCATGCGGGGCTTGTAAAGCCAGCCCTTAGAAAGGGGGTCCAGTGTCTTTCAGGGTGCGCTCCTCCGGTGAAGCAGTTCCCACCGTAGCGACAGCTTTTGGCTGTCACTTGTCTGCAGCTCCGACTTGGACCCGGCCCTCCACCCTTCCCGGGCTTGCTCGGGGGTCTGTGAGCTGCCGAGTGACAGCTTATGCGGGGTTAAGGAAATTAACTTTTTTTTCTCTTTGTAATTCAGTAGTAAAGATAAAGAAGTTGTAAAGCAAGTCAGGAAGTTTGTAACTTGGATGCGACCCAGTTTTTTTTTTTTATTATTCTTTTAAGTTCTGCTGCTACTTCTTAGCAAAAACTTAAAGACTCTGTTTAATTTTACAAGTACTCAGGAAAAGACCAAAGGAACAGAGGGGGTTCATTGCCTGCATTCAGACTAGATGACTGTGGCAAGGCAGGGTGATGTCTTTCATGATGTTAAGATGTTAGGTTTTAATTTTAAAATATTCCAGAACCTTAGAATAAATCCAGCCTTCCTGCTCTTCTCTCCAGTACCTTACTGCTGTCAGTGTCACTGCTCTGTCTTTTCTTTCTTACTGTACAGCCTCCCTTGTGTGAGTGTCAGTTCCTCTTTCTCTATGTCACATCATTCCAGAGGCTGGCAGAAACACTGGTCTTGTTTTGGAACCTGTGGTGTCTATTTCAGTGATACAGTTCTAGAAAGGTATCAGCTCACTTTGATGAGCTGTTGTAAAAGTTCTGTGTTTTAAGCTGCAATCCAGAAGTTACTGCTAGTAACGTGTCCCGAATTTTTATTTCTTTACAGAGAGTTGCAGAATTAAAAGGCACAAAGCAGACGGCCACTGGCTCAGCTGCTGGCACATCATCTCATCCTGTCAAGAGAAAAACAGTTGAGACAGAAAATACAGACCTAAAGAGAGTAAAAGGTAATGAGAGGGAAATGCTTGCCAGAATCTGTCCATTTTACATCTTGAATGTTTTTGGTTTGTTTTGTTCCTGTGGAAGCCAGTATGAATACACCAGACTGTTCAGTTAATGTCAGCCCATTGCTGCTGAAAAGGGGAAAAGTTTGCTTGCTCTTTCTCTGTGAGTTCTGTGTCAGGAGAAAACAGTGCTTTTGGAAGTTTACCTGGTTTTCTTCTGTGTTATTGGGTTAAATTAGGTCATGGAATTGTGGGCTTGGCCCAAATAGATCGAGAAGCAGTGTAAATTAAGCAGTAGGAGCACTTGCCTAGAAGTGGTGTTACTCCTTTTCAGTGGAATCAAGTCACTGGTTTTCCTCAAATCATGCACCAAAGTTCTTGCCAAAGGAAAGACAGTTAATTTTTTCTCTTGATGCTACCAGCCATGTAAATATATATGTTAAATATGTATGCATTTGGGGACTTGGTGCTGTCATAGAAGCCTTAGGGATGTTTCTTTTAAAAACATGGATTTTAAGAAGTTTCTTGGCTGTTGTACAGGTACAGATGAAAAGCCGCATGCGTCTTCGTCAGGGTAAGTAGATCTTGTTATTACATAGGAATTTTTTCTAACTAACAGTGGCTGCATTCTCATCTAACTCTTCCATGTCTCTGCTTTCTAGACAAGGGCAAAGGTTCAGAGAGTCAGCAGATCCCTGCTTCTGCCTGTTCTCTAGCAGAGCTGTATAGTCCTGAACATGGCAGCATCTTCCTGGGTGGAGATAATTGTATCAACTCTTAAGATTCTCTGAGAAAACAGGAACTGTTTTACTGTCACTGACAAACTTTAAAGGATTGATATGCGGTGCTATTACACAGCTTGAACAAAACCAGATTGTAGCATGTACTCTAATAATGCTGATGTCCTAAAGAAGAGGTGGCAGTCTGAAATTAAGACAAATTTTCAGTGTATAATTAAATTATATTTATTAACAAAAACTACTAACAAGTGACAGTTCTTCATTAGGATGGTTCTTGTCACCTAAAATTCATGTAGGTGCATATGCTGCAGTTGAACGTGTACAAATATAGGACTCTATTTGACTTCAAGGGGTTGGGTTAAGCATCTCAACTGCCCCTAAAAATTTCTGATGGTATTCAGACATCTTTGTAGGATTGGCAGATGTCAGGTGACACTTGTGGGTCTCCTCTGCACTTCATAGAATAAGTTACTACCTTGCATAGGTACCACATGCTGTTTCCCTGTAGGAATTTGAGTTTGTGTGCAAAGTTAACACTTGAGAAGTTTGTCCATTTTTCAACTTGTTGGTATAATTAGTTTAAAATGTAATGTGGAAAAATGTTTGGCTTGCAGGCTGCAGCTATTCCAGCAAATCTGTGTTTTCTCATTGCTGAGCCTGTGTGGCTCTTCTAAATTGCAGTCCTGGACAGCACTAGGTACCCAAAATCAGTAGCAAATTACTTAGTAGGTGGAAAAAGGATTACTTTAACCACCATTCCAATTTGTTAAGGGTTATTTTTATTAATGTGAATATGCAAATGGATAAATGGATCTCAAATATGTTTTTAGAATGAACCTGTGCATTTCTAGGGAACTTAAAATGAGAGCCCCAAGTGTGTGCTGCCTTCAGACAGTGGCTGTGTTGGCAGCTGTGCAGTTCAGGGCGTTGCTCACAGAGGGACTGGGCTGCTGGTGCTGGACTGGAGTCATTGCTGTGAAGTTTCTAATAGTTGTGTTGTGGGCTCTTTACCAGGCTGCCAGCAGATTTTTTTGATGAAGCAGAGCAAGACAGTGCCAGTGTACGGCTTTCCAAGGGCCCAGGTCCCAGTTTATTGTCAGGGAATTACGATGACGATGATGATGATGAAGAGGACGAACAAGAGCAATCAAGCAAATCTTCTGTTGTGCATAAAACTGAAATTCCGCCTCCAACTCAAGAAGTAATAGCTAATTCTCTGCCTGCAGGTAATGCTGACTGAAATAGCAATTAGTGATTCTTAGTAATTAATAGTAATTCTCTGTAAGGAGAAGCTGTGATTTAACTGATGACGAAAGGTTTTTATTTTATTTTTCTAATTATTGCCATTAGGTGATGGTGAGGGTGTGTAATACTGGAAGTAGAGATATACTATCAAAGAATCTCCTGTTTTTGTGTGGTGATTGCTTATTGATGTTATGTTCTTGTTGTTTGAGGCTGCCAAGGGAAGTAACATCTGGCTGTTCTTCCCTTGATTCAGTAAGGTACTAACTGAAATGCCTGTGTAGTAGGAATTTAGAAAATGCCTCAACAGCTGTTCTTTTTGTCATAGACTTCTGTCCTTTCCTATAGACTTTTTTGACACCAAAACTCCAGCTACTCCTATAGTATCCCATTCAGGATCCATACAGAAAGCAGAGATACAAGAGAAGGTAATTGAAAGGTAAGCAGTCAAATCAAATATTG
Organism: Fringilla coelebs; assembly: GCF_963513975.1. NCBI lineage: Eukaryota > Metazoa > Chordata > Aves > Passeriformes > Fringillidae > Fringilla > Fringilla coelebs. The sequence continues at coordinate 65,621,396 of NC_140028.1, forward strand.
ATAGTCTTAGCAATTGTAAACAAACATTTGTCTTCCAGGAAATAGAGACTGTGATCCCTTAGAACTTACTGTTATGTTACATTCAGAGTAGTTTGTATATATGTGAGGCTCAGGCATTATTTCAGATAGGCATCTTGCACCCTAGGGACAGGAGAAGAGGTGGAGCAATGTCATACAGAGTCTGTTTGACCTCTCTTTGCAAATTTTAACACAGGGTACTGTGGGAGCTTCATGTCAACCACTGCTTTCCACTGTTTAAAGGAAACTGCTTGTTGTGTAGTAATGGTTCAGCTCACTTGAGCACTTCTTTAGACTGTGCTTTAGTCTTTCAGAAGTAGAATCTCTGCTGTTACAATGTTTGGGTGTTCAGCACACTGGAAAGAACAGTTTAAGAAGCATAAGCTACAGTCTTGTTTTAACAGTGAGACTTAAACCTTTCTGTGCAGTTCCTTCAAAGCAAGGAAAGATCAAGCTGAAGGGGGAGGTTTTGATGGTTGTAGATAAAACTAAGGGCTTAAAAAACTTGCTGTGTTTCTACATATTTATACAAAAGATTATGAATTTCGTTCTTGACTATTTTTAACTCTGCAATAAAGCAGATTGTAAAGTGTTAACTTGGGCTGATAGTAATCAAATATTTCAGGAAAGAAAACACTGCTGAAGCTTTGCCAGAAGGTTTCTTTGATGATCCTGAAGTGGATGCAAAAGTAAGCGATCTCCTTGTTTTATGCTACTGGATTTATTTCTGCCAGTTGAAATGATTTGCTGAGTAGTAAGGATGCTTTTCCAGGTAATCAGTCATACTGGAATATAAGAAAGTGACTGAACTATTTAGACTAGAATAGACTATTTCAGTTGGAAGTGACCTATAATAATCATCTAGTCCAACTGCCTGAAAACGTCAGGGTTGAACGGAAGGTAAAACTTGTTCTTAAGGGCTCTGTCCAAATGCCTTTTAAGCACTGACTGGCTTAGGCCATCGGCCACCTCTCCAGGAAGGCTTTTCCAGTGTTTGCCCACCCTCTTGGTAAAGAAATGCTTCTTCCTACTGCCCAGTCTGCCTCCCCTGGTGCAGCTTTAAATATTCATTTGTGCGAATTAGAAAACATGAAAAGGGATGGAGGTGGGCAGGAAGAGCTTGTTAAACCTATCTCTTGGAAAGTATTTTTGATTATGGTTCCTCTGTGACTCTTAAAGAAATGTCATTTGTTGGTTGGAATACTGAACTGAGATTTGGACAATCTACCTTTATTTCTGTGAGTCATCCCAGGAAAAGCAGTTCACTTAATTTGTACGTTCAGTTTTGCCTTGGAATTGGGGATATCACAGTTCTATAATGTCCTTTGTGAGATCCTGCTGAAAAGTGTTGAGTCACTGTGTGACTGATGGGTGCATCCTGTTGGAATGAAAACAGCTCCATTATGGCACATGCTGTCATCTCTAGTGCTGGTTACACCACAAGAGTGAACCTGGTCTTCAGCCCTCTCGTCTTTTACCATTTGGGGTTTTATGATGCTCAGAAAAGAAAAGAAATATGGGTATTCACCTTGTTTCCCCAAAAAAGCCCCACAACTAAAAATCTTGAAATTCAAAAACATTCATACTTCCTTCAGCTTGCATGGTGCCAAAGATGACCAAAATAAACATTGCTATTTGAAATACAAATCTTTTTAGTTTCGTTTTGTCAAATTTGCCACAGATTTGATGGCTTTCTTTATTGAAATATAGTGCTGTAGGCCTAAGTCTTTTTTATTTTCTTTGAGTATGTTTCCTTGTTCACACAGTGGAAGGCTGCTGGTGTATTTAAATGGCATTGTGAGGCCAAGCCATGACATCTAATTTGGAGACCTTCCAAATAACGCTTCTTCATGTTCAGTTAGTCCCACTTACCCAGCTAACAAGCTTAGGTGTTTTATTTGCTCTGGCAAGACTCTTTTGGCACTACACATGCCCAGGTGTTGCCATAAGTGAATAGTTTTGAATAATGATATTTTGAATATTGAAGTATGTAGCTGAAAAAGCCATCCTTTGGCTGTTTTTTTTTGTGGGTTTCTTTTTGTTTGTTTGTTTGTTTTGTTTTGTGTCTAATTGAAGTAGTACATTTTTCAAATACTTTGTTTCGTCACAAGTAGGGAATGCAGGAATGCCTAGCAGGGAAGGGGAATCTGCTTGTATCTGTGAGAACACTGGTTAGTGACCTTTGTTCTGGTTATTGCATCCATGGATAAATTTACAAGTGGTTACTTGTTCCATTGAATTGCTTGGAGAGGCTCTTCCTTTTAATCAGCACTTTCTGAGTGTAAGTAATACTCAGAGGAAGGAAAATGTGACATCACTTATATTGAGGTGGCTGCAGTGGTTCTGTGTTGGAATCATACACAAAATAATTATTTGAAGAATTAACTGGGCATTTGAAAGGGAGATTGTGGGTGTAAAAAATGATTGTTATTTGCATCAGGTACTTGTAGAGCATATACATTTTGGATTAGATAAATATTTCAAGAAAAAATAATAACTTTAGTGTTTAAATTTATTGTAAGAAATACAAATAATTATGAATTACAAAAGACAACCACAATGCATAATAACACAGTACATACACATATGATAGAAATAATAACAGAACAGAAAAATGAAATGATGACTATTACTTCCCATGATGAGTTTGCTTGGAAGCTTCTAATTTATTCTATAAACTTAATTCATACTACTTGATTTTGTATAATCACTCAGGAACAAAACACACCAAACTGTTATCTTTACTAAGGTGATGACTGACATGTCACCAAAAGAGCAGAATGAATAAAGGGAAAATAAAACTAATGCAAAAAGATGGTGTCATGACTTATTATGTTCAAACTGCTTAGTTCTCCTAGCTATATAATTTCTACCCAGTCCTGAGTCAGGCATAATCTGTCCTCTAAAATACATTATATGCCACATCTTCCAGTCTTGAATTGTGTAAGCTTCAATTACACAGGTAGACTACCTTGTTTATTTATTTGCATTAAAAGCACAATCTGGCTTTGATTACCTTGGCTGTAGATCTTAAACACATTCTCACCACGACTATTTTTCAGACTTCATGTCTTAGTACTAAATGCCATCTACCACAGAATAAAAAGCTTTGCATGTCATTAAAATTGGTTTGTAGCTGTACAGTTTCTTCTGTTAGCCAACAAAGTTAGACTAGATTTGAAATACAGTCAGGCTATCTAACACCAGCATACTAATGACTGAAAGGTTTGATATTTTATGTTATGCCAAAGGCAAACAATTCACTGCTTTTTGGCTTGTGAGATGGCTACTGTATGCAATTGTGCAGGCAGCTTACAGAAGAATTTAATAGTTATCACCTAACACAGTGAAATGGCAGACCATCAGACTCTGTAACTTCTGTTACTCCAGACATTCCACACCAGCCACTTTTAGTCAATAATTATTCTTTAATGCTGCAGTCATGGATGTTGGTTAATCCAGGAGTAGAGTCAGATTTTTCTTCTGAAACCATTGTGCAGCTGCACTCTCTCACTCATATCCATTACTTAAACTGAAATTCATCAACCAGACTTCTCTGGTAACACAGCATAATTTTTCATATTTCTCCTGGTTTTTTTACAGTGTCCCAAAGAGTCATTAGACTTAAATTGTTAATTTATAAATTTCCATGTTCTTTAGGTGAGAAAAGTTGATGCTCCAAAGGATCAGATGGACAAAGAATGGGATGAATTTCAAAAGGCAATGCGACAGGTCAACACAGTAAGTAATGGAATCTATATTTATTGATTCTAAATACTATACACAATAAGGAAAACAACAGTTTCATGCAGCTCTGCAGAATGGCTGACATCTGCATTTGTCAGCTGGTTGTTTCAATGCAGTGTGTGGTTAAATGCACTTTATAAATGAGCAAAGGGTTCTTTGTATTTTCCACTTGAATGACATTAAGATGAAAACTTCTAATCAAGTCATATGTATCTAGTTACATTTGTTACACTGTACTTTATTTAAATACTATTTAGCTAGCATATACCTCAGATCAGTGTCCTGTATTCAAACAGGACACAACTGTGGGCTCTTCTTTAGCTCTATATTCATACTTTAACTTCTAAAAACACTACCCATTTGTCTGTCTTTTTATAAAAGTATCTATAAAGTGTAGGTAACCTGGATTTCATGTTTAATTTAAATGCACTGGAAATGAGCTCCAAAATCTGGGAGGGTGACAAAAGTTTTGAGACACGTAAATTGGCCAGGTTTTTTGTACTTCAATTTTTTACTGTTTACCATTGCATGGAAAGTCTTCCTGCAGCAGGTGTTTATCTGCCCTTGTACAATTTAAAGATTACCTGGTGTTCTCAATCTTCCCCTAGAGTATTTGCTATCCTTTTAATTATTTTAATTATTTTAATTGTAAATAGTCAACTGCTGAGAAAAGTGGTGCAGAAAAATGTATCATTGCTCATTTTAAAGCAGTCAGCACTATAAACAGAGCAAATGTTCATACAAAAGCGGTGGTGGATACATTTTGCTAGCATAAGCCATTCAGATAATTCTTCAGCTTAGGAGGAATCTTCTCAGTTATGCGTGGACCATTGATTGCATAGCATCTCCCAGACATTCAGATTTGAGAAAGTATATGCTGAAAAAAATAACAGGTTAGAAACACTTCGGGATCCAGTGCGAATATTTAAACAGTATGTTCAATAAGTGGTGTGTATTTCAGTCCCAAGCACTGGGATAGAGCTCTCATTTCAGCCTCAGACTGTGGGTATGTGTCGTTCGTTTATGCTCACTTTCAAATTGCAGAGTATTGAAAATTTCCAAAGATTAACCCCAAAGCAGTCAAAATTGTTTTGATTTTAAGAAAAAGCATTTCCATTTCAAATTAAACCAGACCATTTTTTTGTCTGTATTTGCCCTTGTAAAGATGGGAATATACATAGAGGAGATTGACACTAACTTCAGGTGGAGGGGAGCAGGGGAGGACACAGACATTGTAAAGGAGTGGAAGTGGAATTCAGGATGAAGGTGAATTTTCTCAGTGCTTTTCTGGTTTAGATTTCAGAAGCAATAGTGGCAGAAGATGATGAGGAGGGACGACTAGATCGCCAGATTGGAGAAATTGATGAGCAGATGTAAGTAGATCAATTTTTCCTCAAATTCTCTGTTCTCTAGCAGTAATGGATTGCTCTTTGACTAGAGGGATAAAAACACTTTTAATCTGCGATACTACCTTTCATTAATTTGAATATTTGAAGGACAGACTCCCTTAAATTGCAGAATGATACCTAATAAAGACATGGATTTGGATACAAACTTTTGTAACTTTCTCCAAAGAGAGAATGCCCTGGAATCACTGAAAGTACAGAAGGCAAATTCTTGGAACACACTGTCCCTCTTCCCCTGTCAGGTGGCTTAATGTCTTAATTTGTATTTCCCTGGGTATTTTGATTGATGTAGAATTTATGTGAACATTTTAAAGAAACATTTCTCTACTGAAAATATCCTGTCCTGTGGCAAACCCTCATTAATTCTAGTAGAAGTTTACTTAAAGGTATTGTGGACTGATGCACTTCATTACATGAAGCAGTTTGTTTGGTTTTGTTTTGCTGAAATGGGAACTGTGGTGGTTGGATGGGCATTGGTTTAAACTCAAGCAACCTGAAATACAGCTCAGTAGAACAGTTTATTACCATTTTCCTGTAGCTCAACAGACTGATAATGGCAATAGTAGCAACTCAGAAAGAAAGACACTAAAAATTAAAGCAACACTTCAACCCTCTGGGCAGATTTCCATACTGCACATAATCAGTGTATGGTAACAACAGCATTGGTTTCAAACTGAACTTTGCTATTACAGGAATGTCTTTTAACAATGTTAGTGTAAGAACTTTGCTATTACAGGAATGTCTTTTAACAATGTTAGTGTAATTCTGCAGAGGGCTTGAGCTAAACCTGCCTCTCTTTGAGGATTTATTTTTCTCACTAACTAAGGCTGCTGTAAGTACATAGAACTAAATTCAGAAATTTGTAGAGTGCTTCAAGTTTTAACTGTAATTATTTTTCCCCAGAATAAAAGTTCCAAAAACATTTTTAAAGACTTTTTGTAACTTTTGACTTCTGAGTGTATTCAAATGCAGGCTATTTCAAATTAAGTTGAAAATGAAATAAATTCCTTGGCCTTCAAATCTTCAGCTATGTAAGAATCATATTGGTAATATGCCAGAGGAAACAGGATGCAGACAGTAACCCCTCCATGTTGACTCTTCTGAGCAACTAAGAATGAAAGGGGCAAAGGAGAATTTAAATCAGGCTGGTACTACTTGGCATTTTCAAAAAAATATTCTGTTTAAAGTGGCTAGAATGACAATTCAAGGAGAGAACTTTTTAAGTTAATGATAACCTGAAACTTTTGGATTGTGCTTACTTAAAATGTTCTGTTACAGCAGAGAGGAAGAAGATAAAGAATCTGAACACTGTGCTGCTTTTTTTATTTTCAGAGATGCCACCACTAAGTTATCAAAATTGATAATTGATGTCACACCTTTCTTTTATGAAAACCATATGTGGAGCAAAGAATGGTGTTCCTTCTTGTGTGGAAGTGGATATTGGTGATGTGCTTTTTGAAAAATGGTTTGTGACTGTATTGCAGTTGTTAAGTATTTGGATTAGGTCTCATTGCTAGAGAATTGACCAAACCTCTCCTCGGTCTGTTTTCACCCGATGAGTACTGAGAAGGTGCACTAGCATCTTGAAAGCTTATTTCTTTTTCACTGTTGGGAAGCTGTAAAGCTTCTTTATCCAAAGTTGTCGAAGCAAAATGCAGCACTGGAGGTGATCACATTAATGTGGAAAGGCCCCAAATGTTAACAGGTGTTTCACTTTCCAACAGTGAATGTTACCGCCGTGTCGAGCATTTGCGGAACCGCCAGGACGAGATAAAGGAGAAGTTAAAGGAAGCCATGAGATTAAGAGCAGCACAAGAGAAAGAGGAGGAGGATGTTGGTAGTGAAGATGAAGAAGAACTGCAGGATTTGCTGTCACAAGACTGGCGGGTGAAAGGGGCTTTGTTGTAGCATTTCTGCAATGTGGTTGACACTCTTTTTATCTGTGGTCTTGGTTCCATTGTTAGAAGGGAGATTCTTTTGTTAAATATTTATTTAAAGAGGATTGTGAGGTAAAGAGCCAAGCTTATTAAAAAAAAATTTTGTAGATCTACAGTAGTGTATTACTTGTTGTAAAAACTGTATATTGCATATGTTTTACAATACTGAATGCACCTTTCTTATTAAAATGACTGGTTTCCTACCAGAAGTATTTTAGTGGGATTAATAAATCTGTAAAGAATCTCTAGGCTTTGGAAGCATTTGCTCAGTTTGGTAATTTTGAGAGTTGGCTTATTGTCTATATTAGTCCATAGTCTACAAAGTTTTCCCAGATTGAGGGTTTAGTGAAAGGGAAATATTGTGCATTTATGTTTTCTTAAAATTTGTAGGTGCCCTTCTGTCCATTGCCCCAGTTCCCAATAAAACGTGTACTTTTTTTTTTAGGGTCTGTTACAGTTTCTCTGTGTATATAACAACAAAGCTCAGAAATGCTGAGCTACAGTTTCTCCACAGTGCATAGCCTGTAATGTGCCATAGCACTGCTGGATATTTTTCTTTATAGTCTCCTGTTTTGCTTAGTGCAGCCACCATGTAGCATATCTCACACTTCTTGAACCAGAGGGATGAGAACGCAGTGGTTACATATCTGCATCACTTAATGAAAGGGTGACAAAATGCCTGAGAGGAACGTACTGCCCTGGAAACTGAGGAGGTAAAATAATAACTGCAAATACTGGAAATTTTCTTAAAATAATATCTTAGGCACAGAAAGCATCTAAAATTGATTCTGTTCTGATAAACACAGATTAGGTAAAACCAAGAACCAACAAACTTGACAAGACTGGGACATGGAAGGCAGAGCTACCTTTGGTAAGTGTCTATTTTTCTTTTTTTTTTTTTTTTTTTTTACTTTTGTAAATCTTCCAATACTTCAAATTTGCTGAGGACTTTTTAAAAATAAGAGGGATGTGTGGCTTGATTGATATCAAAAAGTAAAGTTGTTACGAAATTCCAGTTCCTTGCCTGAGAGATGAATATCAACCAAGCAATAACGATTAGAACAAAACTTAGATGTTTTATTTGCCTGTTTTGGGGGAAATATTTGATATGGCAGAAGCCCTTTCCTTATAGTGAGATGCTTTTTTATCACTCCCAATTTCTGTGATCCTTGGGTTCAGCTCTTCCTGTTTATAAACCTGTCAAAATTCAGGCAATGGTCCCTAGCAGTTTATTGCATCCACACTTTCCTGCTCACACGTGCTGGCTTACAGCTGTTAGTAAGAGGAAGTGTAAGTAGCTGTTGCTGCTGAAATGTTTGATGTGACACTGAAGTCCTACATGAATTAGAACTGTCACTGAGATAGCAACATTCAGAGAGTATTGAAATACAGAGTAAGTGTTCAGAGAATATTGAAATAAATAACGTTTGGACAAGTTGGAGAAAAATTAGTTGGACCAAAACTGAAATAAAATGTCTTTGTGTAGCATGAAACATTCAAACATCAATGTCTAAGGTGCCTGTCATGCTGCAGTAGAAGATCTCTAGATCCATTTATCCCTGCAAAGAGAACTTCCAGCTGAGAGCATGGTGCAGTATTAACAGGACAGTTTTCTCAAAACAAACCAAAACACATTCCCCCAGTTTCCCTCTGAGAAAAGCTAAGCTAAGTTTGTGATTGTTCTGTTTATCTTTGCTTTTCACTGACCCCACACACCAAAGCACACAAGCTGGTTAACATTTAAACTTCAGAACCACTCTGCATTTGGCTTAATTTCAGAGAAACAGATGTAATGAATGTCAGGTTACACTGAACATCATGGATATGCGTGTTTTGACAGTATAAAAATGCTAATCTCTGAGTCTGTAAATTACACTTCCTTTTTGTACATTTTTCTGTAATTTTACTTTCATCTTGCACAGAAATCTGCAAATCGTGGTTTCAGCTGTGGAAGAGTAGGAAATTAACTGAGCATTAAAACACTTCATCTGTTTTAGTCCAGTTGCCTTCATCTTTAGAGGTATCTTGGGGTAAGAAGCTAAAAGCAGTGAGTTTAGTTACAATGCAGGATCTTGAACATTCAAATCCAAACCAGTGCACCCCATTGTTACTAGGAGGGAGAAGAGGCAGGAATAAACACCAGATCACTCATCATTCTATTTGTTCTCCTTGCATAACTTGCTGAAAGGGAAACATGGACCAGCGAGGGGGTGTTTGCATTGCTGGGGAAGTGGCAGCATCCATCCTTCTTGGTTGTGTTTTGTTTAGGAGTTGGTGCTCTTTTCCTTGGAGGAATCTCACAGATCTCCAAACAGTGTTTTATCCAAGTTTTTTACAGCTTACTGCATACAACTGTACCTTTCTTCAGCATTTGGAACAAAGCTTTTAGAGAGCTTTGTGAAGATGATGGGAGTGTCTTTGTCCCTTGTGACCACTGACATGCATGTGCTGTCATAGCAAGAGGGCAAGAAATCCTCCCGCTTTTTAGCAATGAAAGTAGCATGGCTATAAGAGAGAAGTATCGTAACCTCCTTTAGTAGTCAAGCTAATTTATTAAGGGGAATAATCTCCTGTATCTTAGAAAAACATAGGGATAATTAGTTTCTAATCTTAAATATGTCTTCAGTTTTAGAAAACAATTTTATGTACTTCTGATGAGCTATTCAGATAGATAATTAACCAGAGGAAATGATTGTTTTTAAAAATATGTACTTAATTTCTTTCTCACTTCTTAACTTCCTTTAATTCTGTTTCTTAACAATAAAGATGAAAGTAATCCTAATAACTAGCTATGTCAATAAGCACTAATAAAAATGAAAATTTAATTGGAATTAGGAAGATTGTTTTAATTCTCTGATCTGCAGGACTTGCAGAAAACTGAAATATTTGAGTTAGGGAGGAAGACATTTGTAATCCTTATTTACTCAAATAATAATGGAAAGCTGTCCAAACTTAGGAACTGTGGAATTTCATGCCACCAAAAAGTAGTTGAGATTCCCCAGCTCGGTGGTTTTGGAGCTGGTAAGTGACTTCCAGGGGCAGAATGCGTGTGTCTGCATGTTTGAAATGGAGTTCCAGGGAGCAGCTCACTGTAGCTACAGCTGCTGGTAGTGAGCTCTCCTCTGGCAAGGCAAGTAGTCACCTATGGTACCTGCTGTGGTAATTGCTGTGTTAACTTCCCTTCTGCCCTGAAGAAATAAGCTGCTGCTGTCATGGCTTACATGTGGAACGAGGTCTGTATTTGGTACAGAGGAGCCCAAAAGTGACCATACAAAACCAACAAACCCAAATAACAGCAAACCAATGTTCTCATTTGCTAACATGATTGTTCTTCCTCTACTACAGCATTTAATTTTAAAATTTGCTTCAAATTGCAAATACTGATTGAAAAGAACATTGATGTTAGCTTTGGCCAGGCCCCCTGCCAATAAATCCAATTTGAAGAGAGACAAATTTTGCTTATTACATTCCACTGTAATTAGATTCGCTGCATTTTATCATCTTAAAAACACTGAGCTAGAAATTAGAAAAGCCATATTACTAAAATATTTTCAGCAGTTAAAAATACTTTTTTTCTTATAATCCATAAAGGTTGCCTTAGAAAATCTGACATTCAGCCTGCATGAATCATCTTGTAGGTGTCATTAGAAACCTCAGTGTGAGTATGTAATGTTACAGAAATTCCCTTTTGTTAGGTACCATCAAATGACTTTGAATCTTTAATTTCAGTTACTGTCATAAGACACATGCCAGTCTGTAGGGGGACAGGACACTGATGCAGAAACTGATTTAATCAACATTACTGCTTTCCTTCCTGGAACCAAGGAATTAAGTACACTTCAGTGCCAAGAAGGGCAGTGTGTACTTACATCCCTAGAAAGTGTTGCTTGGCCCAAGAGATGGAAATTTCAGGTGTGAAGCAGTTTTTCAGTATCTGCCTTCATTTGATCTTCACCAGTTCATTAGAATTATCCTGGCCTGATAGCTGGGAAAAGAAATGCAAGCAGTTCCTTTGTGTAGACATCTAAACCAGGTCTTTCTTCCAAAAATACAGTGGAGGTACTAATGCCTTGCACCATTGGTGGCTGCAGAAGTTACAGGGGATAGAAGAGGTCTCTGTTCAAATCCTTCCTTTCGATGCTGTACTTTGAATACTCACTTTGTGTCACCTGACAATGACAGTCTTCCCTGCAGAAGCTTGCCACTGTTGAGCTACTGGATCTGTGAGCACTGTGCCTTTCAGATAATCATGACACTCACTCTAGAAGGGGAAGGTCCTGTCCCAAGAATACAATGCTGAATACAGTGCTGAAATACATTCAGCTGGTATTAAGGCTGTGGTAGAAATTGGATTTTCAGACTGTTTTGTGAAACTTGACAAACAGCACCTTGCCTGTGCAGCCTTCTGAAGCTGAGGCACTTCCCAGGTGTTTCTGTTCATGGCACCAGTGAGACACTGCTGCTTCCTAGGAGCTTGCCTGGCCCAAATGTGAACCTTGGGGTCCACAGATGCCTTCTGGCTATGCCTGAGAACAGAAATCACTCTGTATTAGCAGAGCTCTAACTTTGTTTATTTTCCTTCTGGTTTCGGCTAGCATTCATGCTGTCAGTGCTTTTTCACTCGAGAAACACAACAGAGCTGCTTGAATTAATTTGAGATGTTTCCAGAAACCTAATTCCAATTTGATGACGCAAAAGCTGCGGAATTTGTGCTGTCTTTCATATGGAAACTCACATTTGTGTGGGCAGTGACCTTTTCACAGCGAGTACATGCTTCCTCTTATCTACCTTTGGGCATGAGTGGTTTACTTTTCCATTTCTACTTTTCATACTATTATTCTTTACCCTTTCCCTCCCCCTTTTTTCTTTACCATCTTGTCTTTTTTTTGCCTGTTTTACATATTAAAGATATTAGGAGCTTTTTCTTGCCATTCAGAAATATTTTCCAACTAAACTAATGAAATTAAAACAAGCTTAGATTTTATCACATTTCTGCCTGTATTTTTGCAAAAACTCTCTCAGAATACTTCCTTCTTAGTATATGTGTCTTTATTTTACCTCTCCTCATTCCTCACACAAAGTGCCCCTGCACTAGTTTGTTTAAATCTTTCAATTCTGCAAGCCACATGTGAATTATTAATGTGAGAGATACTATATACCCCAGAGCTACTGCTGCCCTTTGCCTGGCAGCTTTACTGGGAGAGCAAAGCTTTGACCTACTTAGTGTTGAGCTGCAATAATATATATTTTTTTTCATTTACAGTAGCCAGGCTAGCCAGAGAAATAGCTTTTGCTGTTGAAGAAATGAAGACTTATGGAGGTCTCTGCTGTGAAAGCCACTTTAGCTCTCCTTTCAAGAATGAGAAGGTTAATACGTTTTAAGTAATAAAAATATATTTTAAGTAATAATAACAGAGAACTTTATCAAATTAGTATTACAGCCTATAGTTTTTTAAGAGTTGGAATAGCTATTTGTCAACATGGGTAAGGCCTCCTGGGTGCTGGGGTGCAGTGAGCTGTTCTGTAAGGGTGCCCCTTGGCACCCTTCATCATCAGGGGTTGTTGTGTAGCTGCAGCTGTATTGAGAAAGCTGTTGATTTCTACAGGTCTCCAAGTCTGCATGCATGTCCTGGTCGTGCCCTGGTTCCAGGCACTCGAGAGCTCTCTGTACCCTGGAGACCACGGAGGATAATCACTGGATGTCCCAGAAGCTCAGAGGGGCAGGGAGGGGAAGCAGGACCCCAAGCTCAATCCCTGAAGGCAGGTAGAGACCTTTACCAGAGTAGGGGGATGGAGGTTGTACAGTCTTGTGTCATTAAGGATGCTGCTCTTGCACTGCCAGAAAAGCTGCTTTCTCATGAGGCCAGAGCAGTACCTGTGACAGTACTGCCAGTGCCCTAAGAGCAGAGGTAGGCAGAGCAAAGCCAGGGATGCTGTAAGGCAGCAAGAGCTCAGGGCCAGCCCCTTTCTTTTGCTTGTGTGTGAAGAGTGAACTCAGGGCTGTGACTGCAGTGCTTCAGCAGATCCAAAGGAGGGTTTGAACGGCTGGAGCAGTGTCAGGGCAGCAGGAGACAGCTCCTGGGCCTGCTCAGCTCTCCATTCCCCATCCTACTGCACATTGCTGTGCTCCTCCCAGCGGCTGGGCTGGCTCCTGGCAGGGTGGAAGGTGCTGACTGGAAGCCTCGCCACTGGGCAGTGCTGCTGGGAATGTATTACGAAGGGCCTCAGTAATACAGTACTCAGCATCCAAGTTCATTCTTTTGTTCCTGTTTTCCTTTTCCCAGTATCTGATCTATAGCTAAGTCTGGGAAAAGACCAGAGACACAAATCAGTGGCTGCTTGTAACATGTAGCCAAATTTGTCTATTCTATGCAGTGTGAGAAGTTCTCAATGAGCAGCTTTGTTAAAAACCGAATTGAGTTTTGTAGAAATACTGCTGACTCTACTAATTGCACAATCTGGCTCCCTCTAGTCCTGAAGAGACTCATCATGCCTGACAGTGGGCTAACATCCTTACTAAGGTTGCCAGTCTTGCACAGATGTTACACTGTTTCCCAATGAGCACTGGGACCTTAAGCGTGATGATATGAAACCTTTAATCATTAATTGAAAACAAGCAATTTGTCTGTGATCTTAGTTTGACAATCCATAAAATAATGCTTCTTCAATGACAAGTTAGCAACTCGGTTACAAAGAACAAAGTTTAAACAACACAACAGTTGTATGCACAAAGCTACCACGTCTTTTTTGTTTGTTTTTTAATCAGGAAAAAAATTTATTTATAAAAACGTCTCATTTAACTTACTGTCGAGTCTCTAGCTGAATAATACAGTGGTTTAGAACACTAACGGCCCATGCTTGTATACAGATTAGCCAAAGCATGAACATCAATGAAAATCAACCCCCGAAAATAACTTGTCTCTGCTTTATGTTATGAGCCACAACAGTGTTAAAACTGGAACAGTAATGAAAGCAACACAAGAGTTAGGAAGCACAGTTGCTTAAAGAGTAAAGGAAGTGTTTTCTTTTGATGTCTCAGAATAATAAGAAAGTTAGAAATGGCAGAAAATCCTCTGTAGATTAGTCCATAGAAAGCATTGTCTCATGGGGCTTTGGAAAAGTCCTGTCTGGTGGCTAATGCACTAGGGCATGATGAGATACATTACAGAGCCCCCAGGCCAGTAACTTCTGAAGACAGCCTAAAATGTAGGAACAAAAACGAGGAAAAGAACAGAAAAAAAAAAGGCAAAAAAAAAAGAAAAAAAAATCTTCTCACTATTAAAAAAATACCACTTGAGTACAACCAGCATAGAACAGCATTTCAGTGCAGGCAAGTTTTCTCACACAGAGGTTGGTGGATTTTTTTTTCTTAAATGTCAATTATTGAAACAGTTACAATAATCCAGAACAATTTTACAGCAGTTTTCTAGAGCTTTTGAATAGCTGCGGTACCTTGACATTATTCCCAGTTTTTCCTTCATTATATGCAACCAGAAAAAAAAAGAAGAGGGGAAAAAAAAAAAAAAAAGAAGAAAGGAAGCCACAAATGAACAAAAAAACCCACAAAACCAAAAACAACCCAACAAAACCAACCAAAAACCCCATTTGGATAAGTGCGAATTGTAACAATGGCAGTTCTACAAATGGTTACAGTGACAAAACTTAGTGCAAAGGTGCTAAGGTGAAGAAAAGCCCACAGAATACAGAAATGACACAAAATACTGAGATAGTACTTAGCCCTATACAATAACACACTTTGAAATACCATGTTTTAAAAAGTATTGCATTTGCATTGTGTTTTTAGTTTATATTAAAATGCACTGAATACAGTTCAATTGTTAAAGCTTTGTGTCCAAGGAGTGCAGAGTGGATGAACATGGCGGGCTAATGGGATTCTGGATTTGGAAGTGGTGAGGAAAGCAATATTGCATTACTGAGTTATGCAACAGAAATTAAAAAGAAGGTGGATGGACAAACATAAAATGCAGTTAAGAACTAGTTCCAACAGCTGGCAACCAGCCACTCCATTCCCCAGCTCTCTTGGCTTTGGCTGCCATTACTTGTCTCGTTTTAGTTAATCTGAACATCCTGAAGGGCTTGGTAAAGGGATGGGATCTGTCCAGGCAGCAGCCTTTGAATGGCCTCTAAAATGCTGCATGTTTTTCATGATTACCATACAACCTGACTGCATGATTAGTGGGGAGTTCAACACGGATGTATTTTGTAGAGAAACCTAATGAAAAATGGTCATTTTGGCTGAATAAACCATACACGAAAGGAAATACAAGATAGTGACGGCATCTGGCTTGTACTTGCTCTGAAGTACTTAGAGGAATAATTACTGTGTTGGTGTATGTAAAACATCTGAGTGCAAAAGGAGGGGCCTGCTCTCTCTCTCTCTCTCTCTCTCTCTCCTCTCTTTCTCCCTCTCTCTCTCTCTCCCTCCCTGAAGCAGAGTTCTTAAAATTATGTTTTTAGAAAGTGGAGAAAAATGGTTGCACCTTTTAAAAGAATCATGTAGAAAGGCACAGGTACCTGGTATTTTTTCCTTACTGTTTTACAGTCATTTTAATTTAGCAGTTTTTCTCAGACCAGGAAGCTTCATTTGTTGTATGCACAAGTACCTGAAGTTGGTACCTCCTAACCGCCATCTCCTGCTCATAGGCGGATTTTGGGATGGGGGTCTCCAGGCCTTTTGGGAGCAGCAGAATGACTGAGGGGGCCAGTAGCACTTCACAGGGCATTGCAGTGGCACTGATCATCAGAAGTGCCAGATTTGCACGTTCTAGCAATATAAGAAATACATCAGAGATGCCAGTTTGCCATAAGGAATTATTCTGCAGTTGGAGGGATCCCTGCAAATGGATCTAAGTATATTTTTATGCCGGGCAGTATTGCCGGAGCAGGACCCGGCTGTCACCATTTTGCCTCATTTACCTTTTCTCCCTTCTCTTCACTGTATCTCCCTTGCTGGGCTGGGGGCAGCCCTGCCTTGCTGCGGGGCTGCCGAGGGCCAGCCCTGGGCGCAGCCCCGTCGGAGGGACGGCGTCCGGGGAGAAGGAGCCCGGGCTGGCACCTGCTGGCTGTTGGAACTAGTTGGTAGGTGGTGCCTGGTGTTAGGTGTTATGGAGAGCGGAAGACGACTTGAGTCGGCAACAGTTAACACTAGCAATTGAACAGAAAATAAAAGATGCCGTATTGTTTCCTTGATAACTAGGATCTACCACAGACTCTTGGCAGAGCTGGCAAAGCTTGCATTGTGTCTCATCCCTTCAATATGGAGCAAACTTCTGGCGGTCAGATTTCTTAACCCCGCTCGTCGAAGGAATTTTGGCAGTGTAAGCGGACAAACTCCCCGTGGCCCCCGCGGCGGCCGCGGCATTTAGTGCCAGGAGTGGGACAGTTTTCATGCCAAGCAGACTGGAGACAGGAACGGCATAGTGGGTGGTTGGCAGAGTTGGTAGGGGAGGGGGGGTACTGACGGTAGCGGCGGAGGCGGCCGCCAGCACGGCCATGGAGGTGGGGGTGGAGGTAGGGGTGGCAGACTGAGAGAGGTTCATGTTGAGGTCAACAGGGGTCGTGACGGAAGCGGTCTGGGTGCTGACTTTAGCCATCTCTAAGCTGCAAACGAAGAGAGGAAGAGGAACAAACAGGTTGGGAGGGTTCAGCCAGGGCGGTGGGGCCGGGAGAAGGAGGAGGAGGGAAGGAGGGAAGGAAGGAAGGAAGGACAGCAACCACGAAAGGGCAGGATCCAGGATTAGATCGGTGGACGAGGGGGACAGACGAGTGGGAGGGAGAAGGGGGAGAGAGAGAAAAAAAGGGAAAATGAGGGTCAAAGGAGGAACATGTTATGTGTTAAAGAAGAGAAATAACAAAAGGGTTTTCCATGATTTGATGGGGAAAACATTACTGAGACTCTAAAGTTCTTTCAGAACAGAAAAAAAAAAGAAAAAGGAAGAGGGTATGGGGGTGTTGCTAATTCATTTTACATATGAAAAAAAGAAATCTAAAGAATGCAGGTAATGGCAAAAAGATGGAAAAAATGAAACTTAAAAGAAAACTTAAAATAACTATGAGGTTTACTCCCCAGCACTGGTATGGTGAATTTTGCTTTTCAAAATTAGGGTATTTTTGAAAGGGGGACGCGGGGGGTTTTGGTAATTTTTTTCAATTTGTCAGTTTTGTGACACAAATAGTACCCTTAATCATTTTGCTAGGATGAGAGGAGACTGAGCAACAATGTGCTGCTTCCATTTAAGGCGTAAAGTTTTGGTTGTTTTTTTTTTTAAGTGAGTTAGTTTTTCATTTCATTCACTGTGAGGTCAATGTGCATTTTTCATATAAAACAAACCAGATTAGCCAGTGTGTTCATGTCACTTTATACTTTCCCCAGACTTTTTTTTTTAAAATATCACAACAAAATATTTATGCAATCTAATTATAAGTAAATTAGTAAAAAGGAACACTGGAGAACACCCTGGCTTGCACAGCAGTGATACCATCCTTTCTGAGCCTGCACAGTGGTTACAGTGAACATGACAAAGCTTTCCAGCTGACACACAAGGTACCACATGGATACAACAGACACATCCTCAGACAGACCCCACCAGCACCAGCAACTTCCAGACTGACCTGACCTCCGAGCCCAGGGCAGTGATGGGCTCTTGGGAGGGTATAGGAATCAAACCACCTTCACTTTAATCTAACACCACCCATCAGCAGGCAAGATGAGTTTGGCCCATATACTTCTGCTTTTCTGTACATTTTCAGACATTAAAATACAATAATTCCAAGGACACACTGTTTTCTTTGTATGCCAAAATGTTTGCCTAGATACTCCCTCTGCCCATTTGCTTGTTGCAGCTTGTGCACTGGCTTTTGGGTTGGCAAAGAACACAAATACTAATATCAGGATGCTTTTTGCAGGTGACCAGCTGGGAGCTATGGCAGCCCTAGCATGGAAATAGGACTATGGGTTAGAAAATCTTTGCTAGCTATGGTTGCATGTGTATTCCTAGTCAATTTGGGCTTGTCTTTTTGGCAATTACTAACTTGTCAGGCTCCTGGGCTTTCTCCTGAGGTGAGCTGAGGAGCTGTAGCAGCTCCTTGCTTCCAGAGTGAAGTGCCAGCAAGCTACTGGCTGGCCATGCAGAGGACTGGGTGCTTTCTTCCCACACCCCATCAGGCTCAGGAAGGCTTCCCAGCACAGGGTTTGTGCTGGTCCCTGTTGAGGACTGGGTAAGCAGGCTCGGAGAGCAGCTGTAGCCACACTGCAGGCTGGGAAGGAAACATGGTCACCCCCCACAGGGCTTGGAAAAGCATCTGTTTTCCTCACCTTAGACACAGTTTGGAGAGTAACAGCCCCATGGCCATCCACTGCCAGAGAAAAGCAATGACCAGCACACTGCCTGCCTCGTGCAAGGATGCAAGGATCTACCAGGGTACGCAGGCAATGGGAACACTGGACTTCCCAAAGCACTGCTGCTGATGGCGAGTCTGAAGGACACCTGAAGTGGGTCTGAGCTGGGGAAAGGAGTGTGGAGGAGAGAGGGAAATGTTTGAGCACCGGGCTCCTCTCTTCTCCGCAAAGAAAAGAGGGCTCTTGGAGCATAAACACCTCAGCAGCTTTTGCTGGGAAGCTGGAAGGAGTGCATCTTCTGTGAGGAGCTGGGAGGGAAGGAGAGCGAGTGCATGAAATTCAGACTCCTTTGAGGGAGGTGAAGTTTTGATTTTTCTACCCCAAAGTCTTTATCTGTCCCCATGGATGAGAAACTCAGACTTTCTAAGCAGAGAGAAGTGCACCCTTGTGCTGCTCACCATCTACTCACACAGAGGGGCTTATGTCAAGACCACTGAATCAGAGACTCCAATTCCACTGTACATCCTCAGCTTGGGGGTGTAGGAACTACATGTGATACCTCAGTATGTTTTGAAAAACTCAGTTTATTCAGTTGGATTTTTTAGTATTACTCAGTATTATTTTGGGATGGAGGTCCATAGAAAGGGACTGCAGGACTCAGTGTTTCAGTGACTCCAAATTTGTCTACAGTGCATTTAAAAAAAAAACAAAAAAAATCCTTACTGATATGGATGGGGGCTGTGTTTGAGCCTAAGCTTTTTCCCGCACCAGCACCACCACAGATCCCACAGGCCAAAATGCTAGTGTTGGTAGCAGCCATTCCAACTCCCTGTCTCTGGTTTACTCTCATAGGTACGACTGTAGCAGTAATTTGCCCTCTTTCCCATTTATGGAGAACTAGTGGCAACTCATAAGGTGGGAGTTCATCAGGTTAGCTATCAGCTGTCCCACAGCAGTGGTAGTTTCCCAAACCAACTGTGGATGCAACAATGTTGCACGTGAAAGGGGATGAGGCAGCCATCATACAAAATTTCACAGCGACAATTTTACACTGTCCCTTTGCAGGCCTGCACCTGCTGAATATATACACTAAAGGCCACATCCTGCATTACCTGAAACTGGCGAAGAGAAGAGAGCAGGTGTGGCTTTGGCAGTCCCGTTGGGTCTGTGAATGAACTTCTCATAAAAAAATACCTTCAGGAAACTGCCCTTCAACAAGGAGCAAGTGCTGCTGGCTAAATTCATTTATAATCCAAAGTCAGATATTACACAGAAAAACTAAACTGCAGTTCAATCTTAATAAAAGCAAGAAGATGGAATTGGGTAATGAAAATCTTGTTACTACAGTGGAGACCAGTTAAAGAGACAGAAGGCTTTACAGAAAAAAAGACATTTCAACTGCAAACAAGCTAAGACACGCTCTATTCATACAGAGGCCAGCGCTCGGGTAAGCAATACAGAATCAAACCAATACTTTATAGGATTTAGATCTCTGTCTTGATATCAATATATTTATATATCTATAATTTAGAATATACTATGTACATATCCAACACCAGATTGCAATAAAAGTCTTAAAGCAAGCTGATAAATTATTCTATAGACAGCAACTTTGGTTGGAGGATAGCTTAAAGATACACGCAATATGTTTCAGGAACACTGTAAATAGATAATTTTGGTTTTTTACATCTTATGTTGCTGAAAGACATGGGTTTATGCAGAAATACTGGCCCTGGAAACCGATTCCTGTGAACAATAGATCTTGTAGGGGAGAAAAAGATCTACCTTATGCTGAATGCTTATATGGCTGTTATTTCTTGTAATTATTATTTTCACATACCAGGCCACACTTGGACAGTCTGGGTGCTGTACTCATCGCTTCCCCAAAGCTGTTTTATGCCACTGTCTTTAAAAGAGTCAGCATCACCTGTGGCAGGTTTAGGAGGTGGCTCCCAGCACACAGAGGCAGCAGCAGCAGTAGCAGCAGCAGCAGCAGCAGCAGCAGCAGCAGCCTGGCTCTGCACCTCTGTCCTGCCCCAGCACCTAGACCTCACTAGAGCAAACCTCCCACCAGCCTCACAGCTTCTGAGTCCTATCCCAGTGTGAACTGGGGGTACTCGCACTGCTGCTGTGGTGGCACCTGGCTGGAGAGCAATGTCTCATGTGAAAGGAGAGGTCTGGAACACTGTTGCTTTTTAAAATGAAAAAACCACCTTAATTGCCTATGTTACCTTACAGCTTAATATAGTACACATTACTTTAAGAGTCTTCATTTACAAATGAAGTCACTTCATCTAAATACAGTTCCAACACATGGTACATAATAATATATGATGGTTTATTGTAGATGATGGTAACAAATGACTTCTATCTAGAAATTTAACAGGAACAAAATACTTTGTTTCTGGTTTCACAGGGTATAGATAGAGATCCATGGTATATGACTGCTGAGGAGTTTTCTTCTTTGCGAAAGTATGTTAAAAGACCTCATATAGATCCCATTGCACCACAAGAACCATTAAACAGAAATCAACAGAAGTGTGAGAGTTCACAGATTTTTCTAAAGTGAGTCAAACAGTTTTGTTCACTAGAGTTTCTGTCTCTGGTGAGCAGCTCACTGCAACTCCATTAATAAGTACATTATTTTATTTGCATGCTTTAGCTGTCTTCAAGATCCTAAATTGTTATCTTCCGAGATCCAGATGCATGCCATATGGTGTTTGTGCAACTAAAAATGAAGGGGTCTATTCTCGTCTCGATGTGTGGGGAATCCCTGAACACCAAGAGAAGAACATATCCTTAAGGGTTAAAGGAGGGAACACATTTTTATTTGATTACAGGGCTTACGGAAGTGACTTATATTTGCTACAAAGAATATAAATCAAAAGAGCTGTAGGTTGTTTAAAGATTCTGGAAATGGTTTATCTTAGTTTTCACAATGCCACCCCTACATGTATCTTTCCCTAGAAAGCTGCTTTCAGACTAAATTATGAAAAGCAGTGTTTTTGTCTGCTATAACACAGAGCTGCACAAACATCCCATTCCTCCACTCCAACCATTGCATTGGTGCTCTACAAAACTGGGATGGAGAGGAGGCTGGACCACAGGGAGCCATAGACCTGCTGTGACTGCAGCTCCCACATAAATCACATACTTTGTACTACCTTAACAGCAAACACAGGTAAACACAAAAGCTTGATTCATATCACAGTAATTGGGGGGGGAAGAAAATAAAAGAAAAAAAGTCATAAAATACATAGCTATTCCCCTCCCCCACCATATATTGCTTCAGTCCAGCATTTACAAGGAGATCCACGAGATAGCACTATATCCATTGCACTTTGTTCTCCTCATAATTGCAAATAAAAGTGGGCTCAATTTTAATATTTTTCTAAATAATCATATAAGAACTGTTAAGAGACCTAAGCCATCACCATGGCTTAAGTAAACAGCCAGTGCTTCCATTAATTCTGGGTCCAGGAAGTGGAGAAGCAGATAGTCTCACCCTGTTTCATTAGGGAATGCTTCTGATTTGTGGTGCTGTCTCTGAAGAAGTAAATCCTGTGCTTCTTCAGCAACCTAATGTCAGTTTATGAACTCTGAATGGCAATTTCTACTTGGTAAATTAAATCTATTTTGCAATCTGTTTCACTATATTTGCCATTCAGGATAGTAAAATGGGTCTGTGAAAAGTGTTTTCCCTCTAAACAATTTATGATTTTCATTTAATTTAATTTACGCACTGATATTTTAGGTGGATGCTAATATGAGTATTCAGATTTTGCAGCTTTTTCATTCAACATATAGCTGGAATTGCACTGGATTAAGCTCCTTTTTATGTAAGCCAACAGCAAACCCAGGTTCTAATGATACAGGCTTTACAAACCATTAGGAATTGAGTGATACTACGCAAAATGGACACTGCAAAGCAACTTTCTGGATCTACCCAGGACAGACATTTGCCGGAGAGCAGACAGAGCAATCTCGCAGAAGCATGATCACTTACAAAGCCAACTTACCTTGCATTAATGAGGTACTGTGCTAAGCTGATGTTTGCAGGGGATCCTGTGATTGTAACTTGTCGTTCTGCGGAGCCTTCTGTGGCATTAGCAATCTTGATCTGCGCTCCTGACATCTGCCTGATTTCATTTATCTTACTGCCTTGTCTGCCAATAATGCAGCCTATTAACTGGAGCGGGACAAAGACTGAGATTAGTGCCACAGACACAAGCAAAAACCACTTAACTGCAATCTGTAGTATTGCTAAAAAGATGGTTATGAGCAGCTTAGCAGCAAAACAAAAAGATTCTTGCTCTGCTGTTTGGAAGGAATCTCTAGTGCAGTCTAGTGTCTCTACGGTCATATGCCTCTAGATCCAGTTTTGCTGCTACATGGTTAAGTCAGGATCTTATTTCTGGTGTTTCAAGACTATTTCATTGTCTCCATGGCAGAAAATGACAGCGTGCTGTGATGTTGAGAAAACCAAACCACTTGCCAGTGGCAGCAGCAAGCCAAAAGCAGCAGCCAGAAGTCAGGCTGACCATCCACAGCTGCTGTGTGTGGCTCTGCACCTTTCCAGAGTGCTGACAGCCCTACACCTCCCTGGGCACACATGGTTCTTGCTTGGAGAGGTACTGTGCATTAAAGTCAGTGGGATTTACAGCTCTCTGACTACAGGCAGAAAAAGGCATAGGAAGATACTGAAATTTGTCTGCCTTCCGTTACAGAAACTTACCAAAACTCTCATTTTGTGAATAGAACAGAGCCTGAGCTCTGTGTATGTGTGCCAGGGTGTTTTTCCTCCAGCATGGAGAGCCTCCAGGAGCAAGTGGGCACGGAGCCAGCACCTGAGGCTGAGATGTTTTGGTTTCTGTAAGGGTGAGGAGTGGGGGTTTTGTTCTGTGTTAAGGAAGGATGGGTGCTGAGAAGCTCAGCCATGGCCAGAATGAGTAGAAAACAGAAACTTTGCTCTACAGGTCTGTTGATGCTGGGATAATGTTGCCAGTTTTGCAGAAGGATATGCCAAGATACAGAGACTGCCCTTCCCCTCCCACTCTTCCTGCTGCTTCAGGCTCTGATGTGTTACCCTTTGTGGTACTGTAGTACTTGGAGTAACTGGCCAGAAACAGATTCACGTTGTCCACATGTTTTATCAACAGAAGAAAAACCTCCCAACGCAATCCTTGCTTCACACTCAGGGACAAACAGAAAGCCAAAGTGGATACCCAGGTAGCTGAAACAAAGACCAAGTTTTGACGAGCACAAGAGGAGCAACCACGAGGGGGAAAAATGGGGTGGCAGGAAACGCACACAGGATTTCCCATCCTGTTACAACAGGAGGGCCTTGCTGAGCTCCCTGTCCTAATCCCAGGGAATCTCTCTGGGTGTGTGACTACATGCTAGTGCAGAGGACTGGTGTGTGCTTCACCAGGAAGCCTCTGGCCTGTCTGTGTGCACACCAGTGTGTCTGCACTGGCTACCTGTGGGCAGCACAGGGATCCCTAAGCCTCTGCTTCTGATGCCTCAGTCTCACTGGCCTCCAGGGAGTGAAGCTGGGGCAGGAGAGGAGAGCACCAGAGCAGGCACCTGCTGGGGTCACTCAGCAAGCTGCCACCTGTAGGTGCTGTGGGTCCACAGTGATGCCCAGCTTGTCACCCAGGTGGGTCAGTGCAAAGAATGTGACATCTCCTAGCTGAGTTTGAGTTAGGTAGTGAGGATTCAGTCCACACAGGTCAAGGACACTGGTGATGCTGGTGTCTGGAAGAGAGGTTTGGTAGCCTTTGGCCTGAAGCTCTCCAAAGTCACCCTTCATTGCTGAGGCAACCCTCTTTAAGCTGTGACATGGCCTGCGGCTCATGCAGAACACACAACTCCATCTGCCATGCAGGAAGGATAATAGTGCTGAGGGCTTAGGCTCTCTCTGGGATGCCTTTCTCATTACATGTTACTTACACTGAAATCTGAGCAGCATCTGAGTATTCAAGAGCTGATGTGTTCTAGAAGTTCAAGGGACATTCAGTTATGGGCATTTTGTTTTACATAAAGAGACGTTCCTGAGATGCCTTGCACTGAGATGGAATCATGTCAAACTGCATCCAAACATGTCTGGCCCATTTGGAAGAGGAGCCAAACCCACCACAGACTATACCAAGCCTACTATACACTGTAGTCTAATACTGTACTTACTAATAAATATAATCATCTGTGGCACAGGGTCCTGTTGAAGGCCTGTCACTTGTGGTGTCCCCCCAGGTTCAATACTGGACCCAGTGTTAACTTGCTCATCAATGACTCAGAGGAAGGGGCAGAGTTCTGCTCAGCAAGTTCCCTGATGACACAGAGCTGGGAGGAGAGGTGATACCCCAGAGGGCTGTGCAGCCTTTCAGAGGGACCTCGACACGGTGGAGATGGGCAGAGAGGAACTGTCTGAAATTCAACAAATGTGGGAGCTGACCTGCAGCTCTGTGGTGAAGGACCCAGGGGTCTGGGGGACAACAAGCTGTCCATGATCTAGCAGTGTACCCTAGGGGCCAAGAAGGACAATGAGATCCTGGGGAGCATTAGGAATAAATAACTGCCCAGATCAAATTAAGCCATCCTGCCCTCTACTCAGCCCTGGTGAGGCCACGTCTGGAGTGCTGTGTCCAGTTCTGGGCTACTCTGGACAGGAGAGACACGGAGCTCCTGGAGCAGGTCCAGTGCAGGGCCACAAAGACGAGTAAAGGACTGAAGCACCTCTCTTATGAGGAAAGGGTGAGGGAACTCAGCCTGTTCAGCCTTGAGAAGAGACAACTGAGAGGGGACCTCATGAATATCAGAATCTGAAGGGAGGGTGCCAAGAGGGTGGATCCAGGCTTTTCTTGGTGGTGCCGAGCAATAGGACAAGAGGCAATCAATAGGCAAAAACTGATGCACAGGAAGTTCCACCTGGATGTGAGGAAGAACTTTTTCACTGTGTGGATGACCAAGCACTGGCACAGGTTGTCCAGAGTGGTTGTGGAGTCTCCCTCACTGAAGATGTTCATGAACCATCTGGACATGATCCTGTGCCATGTGCTCTAAGATGACCCTGCTGGAGCAGGGAGGTTGGACCAGATGGCCCTGTGGTCCCTGCAACCTGACCCACTCTGTGATTCATCCACTCTATGAATAGTTGCATTTTAAGTATCTATAATATACACACATGTAAATACACACACACACACAGTATGTACATGTATATGCATAGATATTTTGACTCTCTCAAGACTTGGCTGAACAGCTCACAACAAATGAGCAACAAGCCCAGCAGTCTGTGTGAGGCGTAAAATAAAATTTCTGCTGGCATTTCCAATTCTCTCCTAAGGCTTACAAACCACCTGAGCAGTAGCTGCTATCTCTGCCTTTATGCTCCATAGTCAATCTGCCTTTTTGAACCTGTTTCTCCTTTTGCTGTCCAAGGGCCATGGCAGTGACTTGCAGAGCTTGCTGATGTCTTAATTATCACCATTTGTTTGCACACCTGAAAATTTCAGCTGGTGTACCCTCCTTCTTGATCTGTGAGCATCAAGTAAAAATGGTTTCCTTTCCACCTTCTCTACACCACCTCTGTCTGTCTTCCTCAACCTCAACATACCTCATTTCTCCTTGAGCCAAAAAAACCCCAAACAAGCCAACCCTAAAACACATGTTCTGCTTTTTGCCCTTTTCTAGCTTTACTCTGTTCTTTGATAAAGTTCTGCTGGCACGAATGGAAACAGAACTGAGTTAGGAGTCTGGACTCTTAAAGGCTGGGATTTGAAGGTCTCCTCTAATTCCCCCCACCTCCAAATTACTGATGCTGGTTGTTTCTCCCAATATGCTATGGCATGTCTGGTTCAGCTACCTCTCTTCCATTATTTTATTTTCCCCATAATGCTAAATATAAATGCTTGATATATATATATATATATATATATATATATATATATATATATATATATAAAAATTTCCTGTAATGCTGAAGCACTGACAGAGTCTAATAAAAGGGTTCAATGCTGCAGAGCATTGATTGCCACAGGAAATGTCATGGAGATTTTAAACACTGGTGAAAAAGAATAAGTTTCCTTTCTTATAATGTAGTGCTTGTAAAAAGGGCCAAGAATTAGCCTCTACAACTTGGTATCTGCTGTCAGGAGCAGAGGGTTTGACAGGTATTCGTGGTTCCTCCTGTTTCCCAGCTGCCAACACAGCCAGTCTATTTGCTTTGGCAAAGCCTCTGCATTAGTTGAGCAAGCAGGTGCTCATCATGAATGAGGCTCTTCATTCTCTTTTCAGAAAGATACAGGCTGAAACTCTTAGTTTCAGGTTTGGGTCGGTCTGTTTTGTGTTTTTTAACTAGAAGGTCTAGGGCAGAGTACTCTATAGAGGGAAATATCTCCTGAGGCAGATTATAGTTCTTTACAAACTTGCAGCAGGGCCTGGAAAAAAGATGCCTAACTACTCTATCTCTTAAGAACAACACAATAATAATGTCATGAAATTGCCTTGCCACAACAATGCAAAATCTGGACCATAATAATTGCACAGACTTTGCAATAAGCCATATAGAAAACTGAGAAAATGTGGGCTGCTCTGAGAACATTTTGCACATGTGGGTTGGGAATTATTGGCAGGGAATTATTTGAGGTACCATAGGGAAATCAAGGCAATTCTTCAAGTCCATCTTGGATGGATTGACACTTCTGTTGCTATGGAGTAGTGATCAGATTTACAGCTGCCTTAAAATGTTCCTGGTGCTTTCTGTGGGGTAAGTTGCTTGTCCCTGCCTCTCCCACATATATGCAAAATATGCCTAATTTTTATGAGATGGATTTTTAAATTATTATTGGTCTGTTCATTTATTCTCAATGGATTTTTTGGGGTATTGAATTACAAAATCTTAAATCATCTGTTATCTACACCCAAGGGTGCCATCTCTTCTTCCTTTTAAGGTTCTTTTAAGGACCTGTTTATGCCACTTTATTCTGAGATTTAGGTAAAACACACTTATACTGTGTAACTTGACCAGCAGTGGAAGGACAGACAAGATCCCAGCAAGAAAAGAAAGACAATCAAATGCCCCTGTAAGAGACTTTGATGATCAAAATGAGATACTATAAAGGCCAAGGTGACTTCTGAGATGGACTGGGAGAAGTGTCCTCTTTGTTGTCTTTTTGGAGTTACGCAGAAGTTATGAAAAAACCTAGAAAAGCAAATCTTCTGAATTCATTACCTGGAGAGGAAGGCTCAGCTTTTGGCATGTGAAAAATAACTTTCTGTAAATTTTTTTTGTTCTCCAGTATCTCTTTGTTATTGAGCAACAGGTTAATTGCAATTGTCAGCATATTGTATGAAGGCAGCATGATGTTTTTACAGAAATTATTAATAACAGAAAAATAAATTTCTGTCACTGCCTAAATGCCAGAGGGAATGAGGAAAATTTATTTTAATATGAAGAAATGCAATTTGTAAAAGGGTATTAATATCTATGTGCTGTAGACTAGGCTAAACTCTCATCTCCTCATTGTCTTTGTATCTGGTTTTGCTCAGTCATGTATGTTCTTACTGAGGTATGCTTATCATTATCTTGGTCTTTAAAAGTATATAAAAGTATGTAGCACGTGTAGCTATACACTGATTTCTCTGGTAGTTGCAAAGCATGTGGGTATTTGCAGGTCTCATGGTGCTCTCATGTGTGCTGGACTTTTACACAGATAAGCACAAATGTTAAGAAAGCTGTGGAACTCGTGCAGCACAGGGGATCCCTGGAGCTGGAGCAGGCAGAGGACAAACCCTGGGCAGCTTCAGGGCTGCACTGCAGCTCCATGCCAGGGCCTACAGCTTCCTTCACCTTCAGCCAGACAAACAATCCCTGTGCCATGCCGACAGCCTGCCCATCAAAACTGGGACTAGGAGATGCTTATCAGGAAAGCAAAGTCAAATTGCCCATGCAGGCTTTGCTGCACAGCTGCTGCTGCCTCTCCCACCCTGACCTCCCTCCACACACAGCATCTGATTGATGGTGCCTGTGCCTTCCCACCCTGCTCCCGCACTGCCTCATTTCTCTCTGTCTCCCTCATATCCTCATTTCTCCTTGAATCATTAAGGTTGCAAAAGACCTCTAACATCATGGAGCCCAATGATTAACCCAGCACCATCATTTCACCCCTAAACCAAGTCCTCAAGTACCACATCCACAGTGTCCATCTGAACACTTCCAGATATCCTTTTGAAAACTTCCAGGGATGGTGATTCCACCACTTCCCTGGGCAGCCTGTTCCAATGTCTGGGACCACCCCTGCAGTGAAGACATTTCTCCTAATAGCCAATCTAAACCTCCTCTGGTGCAACATCCTAAGACCACTTCCTCTTTTCCTATCATTCACTTGGGAGAAGAGAACAACCTCCACCCACCTACAGTCTCATCTCAAGTAGTTACAGAGAACAATAAGGTCCCTTCTGAGCCTCCTCTCTTCAGGCTAAACAACCCCAGCTCCATCAGCAGCTCCTCATGGGACTTGTGCTCAGACCCTTCACTGCCCTTCTCTGGACTTGCTCCAGCACCTCAGTGTCTTTCCTGAACTGTGGGGTCCAAAATTGCACACAGCATTTGAGGTGCAGCTTCACCAGAGCCAAGCACAGGGGGACATTCACCGCCCTGGTCCTGCTGGTCACACCACTGCTGACAAAAACAAATACATTTTTAGCACTGGGCTGCCTGGAGAGCAGCCCTAGTGCAGCTGTGATGGGGACATGGGACACCAGTACGCATGGTCACACTGGGAGACCCCAGGGAAGGCACCTGTGAAATTGCCAAGCAGCTCCTGCTACCCAACAGGACAAGAGCCAGTTCTTCCCTCTGCTCTGCAGCCCTGGATATGCACACGCAGACAGGAGCACACAGAGCTCAGGTGGGCAGCACAGCCCTTTTGTTCCTCTATTGCACACCTTGACACCATACACACAGCAGAACTCCCTCTCACCACCTGGAGAGCTCCTGCAGGCTCTTCCTAAGCCTTACCCCATTTTAGCCTTGGCTTTGCTCCTTTAGCAGCAACAGCAAGACACACGCTGCGTAGCCAGAAAAGCCTTCTGTGAGAATCATCAGGCAGATACGTGTTTGCTGTGCATGGACAGTGCTGAGCTGGGGCATTTCCCACCGTGTGGAGGAGAAACTGATGGTTTTTAAAAATTTTGTATGGCACTACAGGACCCAGGGCCAACTTTCTCCCTCCCTTTCTCTGCCATGAACCCCAAAACAAGATAAGTCAGAAGAGTGACCATGGATTTACAACTCTGATGGCAAGAACAACATTTGTCCGAAAGGGAAATTAAGAAACTTGTGCTGTAAGGATAAAGAAGGTGCTCCTAAAAAATTCTCAACTTAATATGAATTTGGTTGCAAATACTGATAAATCAGCAGGGATTTTTTTATGTAACAGAAAGCTTAATGAATCACAGCACTCACACCTCCACTTTGTGGTTCTCTATCTTTTTCTTACTGTAAATCATTGCCACTGAGTTTAATAGGGCTTGCACAATATTGTATCTCTTAAGTAATGTAATTTCTATTTGTGATCCCCTCATGCTTCAAAGCTTTTTTTACTGGAGGGGAATACTTCCATTTTCCAAGTGACTCATTTGTAATGAAAGGTGAAAAAAGACCCCAACCCTGTCTGCAATGAAATCAAATTAAAGGGGAAGGCATTTTTATGTGATGCCCAGCATATCAGTTGGGCATTTTGAACGGTTTAAGATTCAGCACCATGTTGCTCACGGACACTGGGCCTGTTGATCCCAACCAACCCAGAGCTGCTGGAGCAGGAGTGTTCCTAGTCCTTGTTTTTTAAAGAAACCCTTATACTGCACCTTTACATTTCCAAAGTAGCTTTTTGGCTCAGGAAAAATGCCATCTTGGGTAAATGTGGGATTCAGTGGAGCTGGACATGGAGGACTCCAACCCAACACACAGCACACGGGGCTGCACATTCTTCCACCCCTTTGGCCCCTCTGCTGAGACCACCCGTGCCAGTGCCACCTGAGAGATGAGTTTTGGGAGCCCAGGCTTTCATGAAGCCAGTGAAGCCCCGTGGCACTGTCACCAGGGGGCGCAAGAGGGGACAGTCACTCCTGCCGCTGCCATCCAGTATTTCACCAACCCCTCACGCCCCTCCCCACAGACTGAGTGCTGCACAATTTGTTTGGGGGCTGCCGTTTACAGGTCAGCCAAAGGTCAGAGGTGTCCCCTCTGGTGGCAGAGGAGCGAGAGAAGAGAAAGAGATACGGACTATTGGTCCACTTACATCATTGGGAATAGTAAGTTCATGGGAACTGGTTGGAGTAGTGGCATCCAGTCCTATTCAGGGGACAGAGGGAAAATGTTACGCCAGCTGTTTGCAAGAAGGGCAAGACACAACAAATGAAATTTTAGAGAAGGAAACATACAGAAAGGAGAGAAAAAAAAAGAGAAAAGAAAGGAGCAAAGAAAAATAGAGAACTGATAGTGAAACAGAAAAGAAAGCAAAGGATGCAAAACTCAGAGGGCTGGGCTAATTTTAAATGAGTCTTATTTTAATTAACCTTTAACCCATCAAAGCAACAAATGTCACAGGGCAGATTCCACAGGGTCATCATAAAAAGCTTCTAGAAAATGAAGAGTTTCCTCTAAAAATAAGTCTCTGAAGCTTGTTCTAAACACATCAATTGAGAAATTAATGTATGGCTGAAATTGGACCTGTCTACTAGGAATTCTAGAATATGGAAAATTAAAGTGGATGTCAAATGAACAATTAGCTGAACAAAATACATGTTTATGAAAAATTACAAAAAAAATAAAATAGGGACAAAGACATTAACCTAAGAAAATCTGAAAATTATATGTGGGATTAGTTGCTAAAGAAATGTTGGGGAGGGTAATTTTGGAAGGGCAATGGACAAAGTACTCTAAGCTGCATACATTTGTTTGTAAATTGGGTGGACAAAAGGAAAATGCTCAGGAAAAATGGAATTACTGTTCTAACATACAGTAACATTACAGAAATGTACATCTCACAAATATAACCAGGAAAAGATTAAGGAGCAGGATGTTAATGACAAGAATAAGGAAAACACAAAGCTAGGAAAAGCCATTTAGTATTACTTGTAGGTATTTTATCAGATATATCACAAAGAAACAAAAGTATGTTTTGATGTCATGAATCTTTCTCTTATTTTCTCTTTTTTTGGTGCTTATTGTATAATCTTTAAAGACATGCCAAAAATAGTAATTTCTAACTAGAATATACAAAAAATAAATATTCTATTAAAAAGTGACTAATTTTATTTGTTTATATTCAATTATGAATTGCACAAGCTTATTTCACACTGAGTATCAAGCAGTCAAGTTGCTCACAGGATTTGTGATGTATGTGATAAAATGTTATTTGCCATACAAAGCATGTACCAGTACAGATGCACTTCTGTGAAGTTTTTAGATGCCAAGCATGTGTGTTGTGAAGCACAGTAAAAATGTTCATTTGCAGGCTTGCACTCTTCAGTCAATAATTCAGCCTCAGCTTTATTAAGTAGGGAGCAAATTTTTATGTCCTTAACTAAATTTCCATTGCATTTTGTAGCTGTATCTGCGTTATCTAGTAGGAAGTGAGGCACTTGTCCCAGCAATGGTGACTACAGATGCTCTCTTGAGAGCTCTGGCTCTACAAGAATTCAACTCTCAGCAATGCCATAGTTTCTTTAATTGGTGTTTCTGTGCCCTGAGCACAAACTGTTCTCCCATGTTTGCTTCTCTCTGATCCATGTCGCCAAAGCATGGACAACAAGCATGCCCAAGCACTTCCCTCAGAACCAACTGGTACATACTGTATGGTCCACAATAACTTTGCAAGGACCGAACAGAAGAAATTCAGGGCTTTTAGCCAAGGGCACAAATGAAGCAGTTGTGATTAATAAAAGTAACAAACAAAGCACATTTTAGTAATGATGAAAGGAACTGTAACAGAGGTACGGGAGGGAAGAAGAGAGATTAATGTGTAAAAACAGAAGGATTGCTGGTCATTGACCACATTTATTATTAAAATGATGTAATGACCACGGGAAACAAAGCTGTTAAGAAGAAGGTCATCCCCAGGGGGTCATGGGTACGTACCAGGGAAACCAGGGGTGGTCTGCCCAAGGGGAGTAAAGGGGGGATGCTGCATAGCCAACTGGTGAAGCTTGGTCAACTGCAGGGCAGGATGGGAAATTAGAACTAACCAATCAAATGGAATTATTTCAGAGCAGAGAAACCATCTTACGTGTTCTAAAACTGGATTAATTAAAATTATATTGAAAAATAAAAGGTTTAATCATTAATTCTAATCTACTGTAGAGAAAAAAAAAAAACCAAACTGGTTATAAATGACATCTCTACTGTTATTACATGTAATGGCTATTGTTAATATTAACTAATTACTGTAGAATTACATATTAAAAGAACTCAAATATATCACATGCAAAAAGATCAAGATAACTGTCATTTGTTCCTGGGCCATTGTACTTTCTAGCAATTATTACACAAGGTAAGAGATGTAGCCGGGCTTACACTTGGCTATAGACCATGTTGGTCAGGAAAGGTGTTCTTAGGCCATGTCTTTATTGCTAACTGTAGAAAGCAAATGCTGCCCAGAACAAATAAGAGGGAGAGGAACAAAAAGGGAATAATTTACATGTGCTGGACTCACGTCTGGATGAGGGATGGCATACTGCCCCTGAATCGTGAATGCCTGGGAACAACAAGCACAGTTAAGACACGCGTTAGTCAGGTGGGACAAGCAGCACTCCTGTTCTCATCAGAAAAGCTTCTCACGCCCCCCCCCCCAGCAAATGCCACCTGCATTGCTTTCCACACTGAGTGAGGTTTAATTTTCTTGTGCTGCTTGATAACCCTCGGCACGGTACAGAAAGGTCTCTGTCAGGCTGCCCATGTACCCCTTGCAAGCAGAGAACCCCAAGTGCCACTGCCGAGCTCTGAGGCTCTTGGCCCTCAGGAGCTCTCTTTAGTCCAGCTCTGTCTGCCAGGAGCAGAGCTGAGGACACTGAGAGGGTCAAGGAGCAAGGGGGGTGGCGAGTGAGACACCAAGGCACCTAGGAGATGCTGATGCCAGAGCAGCAAGAGGCACAGTGAGGAGGGGACAGGCCTGCTCAGGGGACGCCCTTCCCTGTCCTCCAGCTCCTGAGTGCTACATGTCTGCAGGGCCATGTGCCAGCCAGCTCTGAGCCACCTCATCTGACAGCCACAGATACCTCATGGGGCATCTCATGGAGTTCATGCCCAGGCTGCCGTGCCAGTGGGTAGCTGAGCCTGTGTGCTGATGGCAGCCTGTCCTGCAGCGCCTGGGCACAGGGCCAGCAGGCCAGTTTGGAGACAGGAGCATCATGGAGACCCCCAGCATGGTGGTGGTCTTATCTTCCACAACAAGCCAGATATCCTCTCTCCAAATCCAGCCACTCTGCGCTGCAGAAGCAGTGCAAGGGATGTAGTTTCTGGCATAATTTCTGGCAGTACTGGGGTGAGATGTGGGGGCAAAAAAGCACATGAGTGAGGAGGGATATGGTGGCATGCCTGGCACCAGTTAGCACAGCCCTTTGTCTCTCCTGCTGGTCCTGTTCAACTCTCTGCAGTGGCCTACAAAAAAAACTACAGAGAGTTTATGATTTTCTATTATGTATGAAAGGAATGGCATGTCGGAAAAAAATTAATATGCTTGTGCTTAGACAGGCAGGAAAGCAGAAGGACAAATTATAACATAAATATTTGTAGTGGGAGATTTATAAACAGGAACAGAGCTGATTAGCTTAGTTTGCAAAATGCTTGTTTGACAAAAGGCCTCTTAGAAAGTAATGAATCCTCTGCAAATGATAAAACAATTCATTTAATGGAGTTCAGATATTAAAACCTTTAATGTCTCAACCGCATGATGCACATTTCTGTAGCAGAATTTCCCTTCTGGAGAAGAAACATTTAATTTAGTTTTTAAATTAGTTACAAAGCCAGGCCATAATCTGGAAAACATTATGCACATGAGCAGTTTTCAGGGAGAAAACTGTGTGTACCAGGCTCAGTGGGAGGCTCATGGGCAAACATGCATGCGTATCTATACGGGATGGCCATCACTGATGAGTTATATATCACAAGAAAAGGTTCCATTCCACAAAAACAAGTGATCACTGTCATCAGTGGGTCTAAAGGAAACATGTATTCAAGCAAGTGAAACTTGTTTAACTGTTTCACTAAATGAGGACAACCTCAGTGGGAAGGGGCGAGGGGAGGGGTGCTCTGTGCTCAGCCAAGCACAGCAGCAGCTTCAGGGAGGTTGCAGCTGGGTCTGTGAGCAAACAGTGGGTTTGGAAACCACGCTTCAGTGTCTGAGCCTCTGTGCTGGGTCTCAAGTGTCTTTTCTGGTCTCAGCCATACTTCAAACCCAGCTGAGAGAACATATTTGCATGGCTGTTTTCCAAGCAATGGTCTGCAAACCAGGAAGAACTCATGACAAAAAAGTCAGCAGCAAACCTAATAGAGGCCACCCCTTCCCTCATCATTCTGCTCCCTCATACTTCCATGTGTACATAGAAGAAGCAAACAAACTGGAGAAGTAACAAAACCAATGAACATTCAGTGCTCAGACCAGGATTACTTGTAGTTTACAGGTAGCCCATGAAAACCATCAAACCAGAATGGACATGATGGGCCCCACTAAAAAAAAAAAAACAAAAAGAAAAACCCATACCCCCCCCCCCAAAAAAAAAAAAACCTGAGAAAGAAAGGTTTTAACTTCTTAGGCTGCCAAAAGGTCATTTGATTGATTTAGCTTGAGTCTCTGTCTGCTTTAGCCCTTGTCAGGGGAACCATGTGTTTTTGGGGCTAAGGGCTGGGGCTTGCTGAACTCAAGCCTGATTAGAGGCTACTGAGGCATCTGTCCTGTAATGTTCCACTGAGCACATGGGCTATGGATCTGCTTCCATCACAGTCAAGGGCAACTTCCCTACTGATGTAAGTAACAGCAGGGATCACCTGGTCTGCACATCTCCCTCACTTTAGACCATCATAATGGTGAGAGACTTAAAGCAAAGCTGCACCCTCTGAGTACCCATTTAAACACCAGTGTAGCACACAGGGTAGAAATTTCCAATTTAACCATTGCACATGCTAAATAACAATAGGGGAAGAGCAGGGCAGTGTTCAGTTTCCTTTTAGTTTTGTTATGCCATGCAGTATCAAAGAAGCACAAGAGAATTAAAAACAATACTTAGAGTGGAAGAACCCCAACTTCTTAAGGAAAACGAGAGATTATATTTTGTGAATGTTACTTATTTTACTAAGCGTTAAACAAACAAAATTCTTTCAAGATAGCTATGATATAATTTAGAATAGAAAAATAACTTCTGATAGCTTAGCTGAAATGTTGAATGGAACTAACACTGCTAATAAAATTTTATTTTTGGTATTAATTTCCACTTATGAAACCTGGTTAAAGTGGCTTTCCAAACTGGTGTCCAAACACACCTTAAGCATTTTCTTAAAAATTTTGCTTAGTCAGAGCACACAGAAATTCAAAGCACACAGAAGGTGTCTGCCTCTTACATTCTTTCTCACACCAACAAGGTTGCATTAGAAAAGTGAGAACACTTTTTTAACTGATAAAACTGAAGATGACAAGAGCTATTAGACCTGAAAATAGGATACTTTCGATTATTTATGCAAACTGCTCAGCACCCTCTAGCAAACAGTTTCAGTGCTTTTGAGAAACCATATACAGTCCTTGAAGGCAGTTTACAGGCAATTACAACACTGATAGAATGGGCTGCTGCATATATATACACACACATGTTTCTTAAAGGACAGCACTGCAGTGTAAACTTACATACATGGAGTAAATTATTCTGAACTTTCAGTCACAGACCAGTTTCTGGAATGTTATTTTACATTTCAATTTAGCTTTGGTCACTAAGGAAGCAGATTTCTTATTTTGATGACAACAAGTAACAGAAGTAGGCTCAAACATGATGAAAGCTACTACATCCAGATTATAAAAATCTAGATATACATCAGAACAAATCATTAGAAAACTGAAAGTAAAACTCTGAGACAAAAAAAAAAGCAGAGACAGTTCATGACAAGGGCTGTCAGAAGCATTTTGGCATATGCTTGGGAGGTGTGTGCTCTTGTGCAAGAGCTTCTTTAAACACCTGCAGATTGTGGTGGCAGGGGTTGTCACACCAACAATGCCAGCAGCACCTTGGGCACTCAGCCCCACCAGGAACTCCATGTCCAACTTCTCATGATCTCCAGCTTTCCTAAGGTGGGACACAGACTGTGCCATCAGCCCACACCCTGTGACAGGGTGATGACCTCGGATGGGCTGATGGGGTGGGAGGGGGACCCTGCCTGCAGATGTTCCACCATGCAGGTAATTGGTTAATGCTTGAAAAGAGACCTTGGCATCACCTTGGGGAAAAGATCTGGTTGGGTGTGGGTGCCTTGCTGCCAGAGGGGCTTTACATATGTTAATCCTGAGTAGAGAGATGTCTGCCTGCCTCTAGGCTGGGTTTATGGGGTCGATTTCCCCTTGAGTTAGGCAGGGCTTGCGGCATCTCACTCCTCTACCACTACACAGGTCCCCTTGTGACCTTCCCATGGTGTTTTTAGGGTATTTATCAGCTCTGTTCATCACTGGCTTTTCAGTGAAAGCTGCATTCCCCCTGCAGTGGATGATGGCAGAGCATTCCTGCTATGCCTCTGTCACACACTGCAGACCCATTTCAGACATTACTAAAAGACACAGAAAAACCAATTGCAAGTGGGTTTTTTAAGGCAGATGAGATACACCCTGAATGATACAGCTTAAGGTGAAGGAGGAATCATCAACTTCTTTACATAAAAAAGAAACAGGAATGCTGTTCTTGTGTTATCAATCAGGCTGTTCCACACCATGGCTGGGAAGGTCTACACTTGCATGTAAGTAGATGCAGCCACCTCAGAATTCCATTGCTACTTGGTAGCAAGCTGCAAGATAAGGGAAAAAAAACCCCAACCACTACAATAGGCAGGGCTGTCCCCCTCAATGAGCTCCTGATCTGGACACCTCTCAATCTGCAGAAGGGAAAACCTTTCTTAATTAGAGAAGTCAATGCTAAATTTTGGTAAAATACCAGGTCGTCACAATTTTGTGTAAAGTTTGCAATGCAGCGTTCTCCTGTCCCGCAAACTGCAAGCACACACAGTAGACAGAGCACATCAATACTATACCAGGCAAGAAAGAGTAAAAGTTGAAAACTAACAGGCGCTGGCTGAGGCTGGGCCAGGACGGTGTGGTTTCCAGCTGAAGCCAAAATGGTGTCTGCTCTTACCTGGCCACCTGCAAAAATGATAGGTGCAGAGGCAGGTTTGGGACGGTAGGGGATGGTGGCACCTTTGGGTGGGGACTGCAGACAAAAACACAAAGCGGTCAAAATGTAAAACGAAGCAGAGTTTGTATTAAAAAGATGTCTCTTTTTATATAAATAGTGGTCGCCTCAGACAACAAGGCATGCAGGAAACCCAGCCCAGCCCACCCTGCCCTCCACCCCACGAGACCAAAAGCATGCCTCCTGTCGGGGCTTCAAGGGAGGAGCTGAGGACCTGAGTGCATGGCCAAAACAGGCAATGGTGACACCCGTGGTTTCTTTACTGCCACTGTCAGATGAAGCTATGAAGCTTCATTAAGCATGTTAAGGCATTTCATGAAACAGGGGCACAATTTTGAAAATGGTCGATGGCTTGGAAATTATGGGCATTTTCAGCAAGGGTTAAAAGGCCCAGATTTTTATATACATTTATTTTGTGTATCATTTAATCTAAGGGCTAAAAAATTGCCATCAAAATGAAACTTACTGGTCTGATGCAATGACCTGACCCTAAGGAAACAAAAAGTCCTGGCTGGTCAGAATTATTTCTACTTTAAACAAGACCTGGATGTTTTCTGCCCTATTCTACATCAGAATAAAATGTGTTTCTTTCAGAATGACTGCAGCTCTGTTCTGGACTTGGCTGTTGTTTGACAATGTCATTACAGCCCTTGACTGCTAAACCTTGCTGCAAGAGGCTCTCAAACACCAGGAAAAGCTGAGTTTAACAGAGTCTCTGGAAATCCCTGGCACACGAAGGGCAGGCAGCACCCCAGGGGAACCCATGGCAATTGACAATTATTAATAATGTGTTTGAGCATCTCCTGAGTGAGAAGGGACAGGCAGGGTGCCCGCTCACCTCCAGCATCACCACGCAGATCTGCTTCACACACTGGATGATGGCGTCGGGAGTGCCGGATATGGTCACCGCGCGCTCCGTCGAGTTGGGCAGCATGTCCCCTGCCACCTGCACCTGGGCTCCTGTGGACTTCAGCAGAGACACAACAAAGACACTGTCACTGCCATGCAGGCAATGGCACCTCTCCAGTCTTTCACTAAACTTTCTGTCCTTTCTTTGCTGGATGTGCTGGAGCATGTTTGGAAACTCCTGGACATGGATTCGGCTGTTCAAGCCAGTTTGCCAACACTCCCACCCCGGGGAGGTTAGTCCTCAGTAGCTGAGGCCTGAACTTCAGGAGAAGCATTTTAACCCTCTCAAAGACAGACAGTTGCAATGCTGACTAAAAAGAGAAAAGCGTGAAATGAAGTGTTCTTCAATAATAAAAAAATAAGAAGAAAAATCCCCAATAATTGAAGAAGCTCAGCTAATCAAATGAGTCACTCTTTAATCTACTGATAAATGCCTCTTTAATCTACTGATGGCTGACTTGTGTCTCTTGTTGAAATTCAGGGCTTCCTTATGCTATATGGTACAGAAGCACTTCTAAATCATAATTAGTGTTGATTAAATTAACTTTTAGCTCATTAATGAAACCAAGAAAGTAATGAGCCACTTTTAGGGTTTTTTTGCACTGTTTTTTAAATTTCATCTTGGCACTAGTATGTTTTAGATTAAAAAAAAAATTAGGCCCAAACAACCCTTGACATTATTACATGAACACAGAAGACCTTTTCAGTCAACAGAGAAAAACCCAGGCATTTGATGCTGAATAAGCTCTTCAACATATTGCACAAAAGATCTATTCCTGAGTGTTATTGCAATGCAGCATTTGGGCTTTAAAATACAAGTATTTTCAGTAACCATTGACTTTGTATCAGCTAGCAAGGAGTTAATTTGTTTTCCTGCTAGTTATACACAATATGGGTTTTCCTTCTTTCCAAAGACTGATTAATATACTGATTTCATCTTCTGTTCACTAGTGCTGTTTAAGGCCAAAGTACCAGTTCCATGCCCCATAACAGACTTTGGAATTTTACCATAACTTGATCAATCCCTTATGCTTT
Source organism: Fringilla coelebs (assembly GCF_963513975.1). NCBI lineage: Eukaryota > Metazoa > Chordata > Aves > Passeriformes > Fringillidae > Fringilla > Fringilla coelebs. Next base: position 65,661,247 of record NC_140028.1, read on the forward strand.
TACTTTCTTTTTTTTCATACTCTTATCTCAATAATAGTACTGCAACCCTACATACTGTTCCTGGGTGCATGACTGAACACAAAAGACCCTTCCTTTTGCAACTGCTCAGTGTGTTGTGTGATGATGAAATTAGACCACATCTTGGTCTGGATGCTCCTTGATTTTCCCCTCTTTCCTGTTATTTGCTTTTTAATGTACATTCCTGGGTATCCGTACATGCAGCACAAAAGACTGCCAAGTACCAGAGCATTTACTCCCAGTGCTAATCTTGTTTATTCTCTGACTTTGGTCATTTATCAGTAGCAAAAAACAAGTAATTTTTTGTCCATTATCCTTATGCATAGGAATAAGGATAATGTGCAGTGTGACTTCTTGCTACAGCAACCTTATCAAAACACCTATTTGGCCAAAAACTATCCTTTTACTTCCTTGTACCAGACTACAGGCAATTGCTTCTGAAACTATGCTCACCAGGATAATCACTTCAGTCACTTAATTTAACCAACAGACCAATCTCACCTTTAAAAACATATGTCTTGGCCACATTCCCACAGTGCCCTGAGTGAAGGGACCAATATTTAATACAAAAACCAAAGTATGGACAGCTGTAAAATCTAGAGCTAAGCAATCACTAGCACACAGTTCACACTCATGCCTGCTTCTATTTTAACACAAGAAATCAACTTAAAAGCTCCTTAAAACCTACTGTCTTGGATCCACATTTTAGATTAAAAAAACCAAAGTCTCAGCTTCATAGAGCCTATCAAAAGCCTTTTGTTTTGACACGGGCAAATTAAAAAAATTTATCAACATGTTATCTTAGTATTCAACACTTCAAATTCAAATTTAGAAGGAATATTGTCATTTCCTCCAGAATAACAATCCATTTTTCTGAAATGTCCTGTTCAGATTTTCTCTGTATAACTGAGCATGCACCTGATTTTCTTGTACGAGCGGTTACAAACACCAGATCCTTGGTTTGGCATGCGCTATATTGTTAACAGTCATGCATGGAAGAGTTAAAACAGACATTGTATGGTACTTTTTGCACTTTTTGGTTAGACAAAAATGTGGCTCCTAGCACATTGGATGAATACCTCTAGATAAAATCTAGACTAATAAAAATTCTGCATGTATTTGGAATGCATCAAATCAGGTCACCTGTGTCCCGTGACATTAAGGTGAAACAGAGAAGGAGCATGAAAATCACACTTTTCTAGAAAGTAGATCTACTAGCCTGGAATCTCCAGTGCTGCTTGGGCTTTTCTCTGACTGTAAGGGTGGTAACTAATTTGGAAATGGCTACAACTCTGTGACTTAGGGTCTCTTGAGTATTGCTGGGCAGGGGTCTGTGCTGGAAAAGAAACTTGAAGAGCCATTAGTCACTGTTGCTTTGCTTAATTGTGCATGAAAGACTTTATACACTGTAAAGTTGTTTCTCTATTTCACAGTTGGTCTTTAGTGTCAAGAAAAGTACAAGTGCAGCTGTGCTGGACCCCCTGCTTCTCTCAGACCAAGGCTTTTCCAGGGTTTTTAGTCGACACATGCTGATGTTGGTGTGATCAGCAAAGTGCAGTGGGTGATGCTGGCAGGGCACACTGCAGTAGGATGCTGAGCTAGCCAGTGTCCCCAGCACACATCCCAAGACTTACCTCCCTGATTTCTTTGATTTTGGAGCCTCCTTTTCCTATGAGGGATCCACACTGACTTGCTGGGACCACGAGCCTCAGTGTTACGGGCGGTTTGCTTGTCACCGAGCTGTTTGTCATCGAAGCGTTGATGTCCTGCAATCACAGTGTCAGCGAGCATTAGTGGGGATTTGTCACTCCTGGTGAGCACTGAAGGGCTCAGAGCAAATGCCCAGGCTGTCTGTGGAGACCTGGGGAGTGTGCAACCAGCATGGCTGGCTTTTGTGGTAAGGAAAGCACACCACAGCTCTGCCGGTGATACACTGTAAGCATGAAGGCGCTTGTGCCAGAGGAACCCTTCAGATGTCTGGCATTGCAAGTTCCATGCTGTGGGACCAGAGTTCAGGACTTGGAGGAGAAGGTGGTGTCTGCCATGAAACCAGCCAAAACAGATGGAAAAGGCAAAGAGGCTTTTGGATTCACAGGCTTCCAAAACTTGTTTCAGTCTGTTTTGGTCTCTTTTCCATCACCTCAGTTAGAAAATTTATACATCTCTACATTTCACATCTCTTCCCAGATTGGATTCACAGGAAAATGGTTAAAAAACGGAATGACAAAGAACATGTGAATAATCTGAAGCAGAGAAAATCAGATGATTTTGATAAGTCTTCTGCCACCCTCCAGATTTAATTTCTCTTTTGTAGCAGGTCCATAAATGTTTGTAGCACTACACAATTTCTAAAATCTTTTCCCTCATGGTTATGTAACCAAAGTACAAAAAGTTCAGCAGAAAAGTAATTGCCTGTGTCCAGGTAATGAAACACATCTATGTATCCCACTGTTTGATGAGACTACATTACACACTCCCATAAGCACTTGTTTTAAATATATTTTGTTTGTTCAAAATCTTGTAGGCAAGACAAAACAATCCCTCTAAAGACTTCATCACAGAGGAAAAGCTAAAGCTTATCTTCCCACTGATCTGTGGGATGCTTTGAAGGAACTTAGGATGAAAAAATAAAAAGCCGTAAGCTGCACTGCCGCTGCTCAACAACTCATGAGAATTGCAGAGAATTTTGGTAACACTAGCTATGAGCTGAGAAGACTCATCTGTGAGGTGGCATGGCACAGCTATTATACTCTCCACACTAATGTTACCAAAGATTAGGACAGGAATGAGAAAACATGCATTTCCTTTAAGTCACTTATGATGCAACAAGAGCTCTGTCAGACAGTACTGATGTGATTTCTTATGCTTATAAATACTATCACTTTAACAAAAAACAAAAAAAGAACACAAAAAAGCCCAACCAACCAACCAACCCACCAACCAACAAGAAGTGCCCATATTGTACAGTCGTGACTCCAAATTATAAAAAAAACCAACCAACAACAAAACTACTCAGCGCTTCAAGCAACTCTGCACATCTCACTGAACCAGTGTGGGAACCTGGTGACACCAGCAATGATTGCTATGGTATGTCCCCAGTTTTGATGGCAGCATTCTTCCATCCAAGAAAAGGCTTGGTATAACCATAATCAGCTTAAAAGAGAAGAAAATAAAATCTCGAATGGAACAAGGCATTGCTGCATGTGACAATACAGCTGCCAAATCTACTAAAATCCTCTACCAATCTACCAAATCCTCTGCCAGCCAGTAGTAACTCATATTCTGTGTAGTGGCTGTGTCAGTGAGAGATTGCAATCCAAAATAAAGCCAGAGGGATAAGAGAATTTTGCAGTACCCATGTATCTGAGATAAAGTCACGCCAATTTTTCAGCTGGAAGATTCCATCTCACTGTATCATGGTATCCATCTCACTGTATCATTGGAACAAGGATTCCAAAATTCCTTTTCTTACTCATCTGGAGAAGGTCTGACTACTGAGCTGTGCCAGCTGGTTATTCCAGTGCTAAAGTACCATGTGCTTTCAGAGGATTATGCAGACTTAGAAGGAAAGCTAGAGCTGGTCCACTCACCAGTGAAGTTACAGCTGCGTTTCTTGGGTGTCAGCCTCCAGTCCAAAAGTGACTATGCTAAAATGTCCCCTCCTGCAGTTCCAGGGGTCTGCCTGGGCTAGTGTCATTTTCTAACAACTGTCTTTCTCCCCTGCAGTGAACACTTCAGGTATTCCTGTAAATCCCTACTTAGCTTGTAAATTCATCATAAGACTGCTAGAAAAGCAACTTCCATTAGGAAGGTTGTCAAAGCAGAGTTATATAAGGCTACAGAACAACCACAAGACAAACCCTACCTTTCTCATTTTTTTATCTCTCTGACACATTTTGAAATTTTTACTAACATTACAAAAGCATTCCAGGACTTCCTACACCTGCTTATCTCTAGGTATACAGCTGTAGGGTGGAAATTAAGGGTCCAAGGTCTTCATGTGGGTATGCATGACAAATACCAAAACAACCCCTCAAAGCAGCAGTCTCACACATGCATCTTTTTTCTTCTGTTTCAACATAGCTGCAATATCCAGAGCTGGACTGAATCTTTTAAATGGCTGAAGAAATCTCCAGCAAAAAGAGATGCATGAAAAACAGCACTTGGTAGCTAGCTAATTTGTAATTTTTGAAACAGCACTTTATTTTGCCTCCAGAGTTTTACAGTTACTTCATTTTATTGTCAGGAAGATTTATTGGAAACCTAACTGATTTTATATATATAATGTATTGTATATACAATATGTATTATATATACAATATGTATTACATATACATGTTTCTTTACTGTTGTTCTTTTAAATACACCACAAACCAATTATGTTAAAACTAAATACAGATATTTCAGAGCAGTACTTGATCTGCAGAGATTGCCAAGACTCATTTGCTAATGCTCATATGAAGAACCCAGGCTACCCTCTAAAACCTGCAAGTGCAAATAAGTGCAAAATCCAGCCAGATGCCTGAATTTCAGCTTTCTTTGCCTATTGCTACTACAGCACTTTCAAAGCCTATGTCGTGTTGGGTGGTGGGCTGGGGATCTGATGCCGTGCCGTGTTTGATGTTTGTATGAAAAATAAAGCCTTATTTCCACTGGGTACTCATTTTGGTGGGAACTGGCAGGGATTATCAGTGCTAATGATTCTCTCAGCATTTTACAGGATGAGGAACATGTTTCTCCTGTAGAGAGCAGAGACACTGCTCTCTCCAGGATTCTCTGGACTGGAGGATATGGCACTGTGCACCGAGCTATCTCTTAAACTAGAAGAAACAGGGACTGGTCCATGATGGGTAGGAGATGAAGAGGAGAAAGAGATGACAACAGGAGGTTTTGAAATTGGGTTAGATATAATTACTTGTGGTTCTGCAGGCTTAAACCTCACAGTCATCATAATTTCATTAATAACTGGCAAAAACCTCCCCAAACATTCCTATAAAATGTGCCATGCCACAAAACTAAGACATTTTATCAACATACTGAAAGTCTGGAGTATCATGCAGGAAGATCTGAAAACCCATGAAGGATTGAAAAAATATAAATGGGATTAACACCTGCAGTATTAAAAAAAGTCATTTGTCTGGAGCCTGACAGGAATGTTTGCCAAGACTGAAGAGGTGGAAACTCCTCAGCAGGCGCTGGGGACACCCACCAGGCAAAGCACGGGTGTGTGCAAAGCATTAAACCAGTAGGAGGTGAGGCATTTCCAGCAGTGGCAGGGATATGACAGCGTGATAAGTAGGAAAGGGGACTGTTAATGCTGTTAAATAAGCCTTTGTGGAACTTCATTTGCAACCTGTCCACAATTAACACAGACATTTAAGATAAAATGTAACTGGAAAAAGTGGAAAGGGACTACTAGAGTCATGAGAGGGGTGGGGAATTCATCCGCTGAAAGACCGTGCTTGCATCACTGTCTCTGGCAATAGCAAAGGTGTGTGGGGATAAAATCAGTTTCTAAATATATATCTAGAAAGGGAATCCTCAGGGATGGAAAGGCAAGAATTACTTAAATTAGTGGCCAGTGCTGGCATAGAAACAAAGCTGCATGAACTGTTCATGAATAAAGTCAGGTGAGGAGCAAAAAGAAGGTGTCTAATTATCAGAGACCTGAAGCTGTATCAGGAAATAGTAAAAATCTAACTAGCTTTTGATCATGCTGTGAAGCTACAAGTCCAAGCCATACAGTTGATTCTAGAAGACAACTTCATCTGGTGACTTATGAGCTCTCTTCTAGTTGTGTTGCTCTAAATTTGAACGTTTGCCATGTGTAAAGAAAGGCACATGTTGACAATTCTCATCAATTCCACCATCTCCCTGTGCTATAACATCCCTCTAGTTTAATCCATTCTGGAGTTGAGAGATCCTGGCCTTTGCTTCAGCTGCAGGTGACTCAGTCTACCTGTCTGCACGCTCCTCCATTAGGAGAAGGGGAACTGCTTCCTGCAGGGGCATCTGCCTCTCCAGAGAGCTGCCTGGACTAGACATAGGATTTTCAAAAGTGGAGGGAGTTAAATCCTTTCCAGAGCGACCAAGGTTCATATTCTGTACTCTGCTTTTCTGTGAGGTTCTCTTTTAAAATGGTGACCATATCTAATTGTAGCTGGTCCATGAAACTGAAGAAAATCTCAGCAATTTAGATACATATCGGCACAGAACACTTAGTCTACAGTGAATTGAACTCCTGCCTTACTTAATCTGAGTGCCTTTAATTGGTTTTAAAAGACAAGCCTTAAATGTGGTAATTGGTAATCATATAGCTTGTTTTTAAAATAAAAAAAATTATAGTTAAATGAGTTATATATTCATTTTGACATATATAACATTTACATCAATACCAACTGGATTCATACAAACAGAGTTAAAAGTTAGGCAATTATTCTTTTCAAATCAAACCCACAGTGGGAATAGAATTTTTCCGAGACATTTTTCCTACCATTAGCACACATTACTAGAAGCAATTGCTTTTCCCTGAAGCCTCCAAAAAGCAAAAGAAATGATCAAACATCTTGTAAATTGACCCATTATTTTTCTTCAGCATTGCTGCCAAAAGCATTTATAAAAATATAACCACTTTCATTGCTATTAAAAAGAACATTAAACAAATCCTATTTAACATTAAAGCAAACATGAGAAAATTCAAACAGTGTTTGTATTTCAACTTGAAGAGAGAGAAAAAAATTATTTGCTTACCTCTTCAAATTTTAGTGCAATCATAGAAAAAGCTTTAAAAATTGCATCTGTTGGGCCTGTTATTGTCACAATTCTCTCTGGACAAGTGCCTTCTGAAATATTGATTCGAGCACCACTCTGTCAAAAGGAACAAATATTTTTCAAAGTTATACTTTCCAGGGAGCAAACAAAATAAGATTAGGAATATCGTTTGGGAAGGAATACCTTGAGGCATCTAATTCCCTCCCCTACAACTGCAGCCCCAACATCATATAATTTCAGCATAAACTGATCACATTCCAAAAATTCATGTAACTGCGGGAAGCCGGATTCTGTCTGGGTAAATAGTTTGGCAGCCTTCTTTGCAGCATGCAAATAGCACCTCTGTAACTCAAAGTTGCAAATAATTGCATAATCAAGTCTTTTTCCTTCCTTCTTGCAGGATTAATCTTAAGTAGGACTGGAGCTGCAGAATTTAAGAGAAGGTGGTTATCTCCAGGGAGCACCAGCATTTCCCAGGAAAGATGCACCTCTCTGCTTTGGAGTGCCAAAGGTGGGGCTTGGCTTCTCTGCCTCTCTGCTGGGGCCTTGCTTTGCAGTGTGGAGAAGGCTCCCTGTAGATGTGCCTTATGTGAAGGCAGCCAGCCAATATGCACTGAGCATCCCTTTAAAGGACTAGTGGTAGGACAGGAAACACCAACAGTACTGTGTCCACAGGGCAAGGAGCCCACTGGATGGAGTTAGAAAACCAGAAGAGTCTTAGAGAAGCCAGGCTGCTCCCAAGTATACTTGGTTCTCTATGTCACTGCGGCAGTGCAGAGAAAATGTCTCAACCAGGGGTTTTTATATATTTAGAAATTTATATATATTTTTAATATATATTTAAGAGGATCCTTAGTGTGGGTAATGATCAAATCTGCTTCAGGTAAGAGCCACCCGACGTGAGATTTTAGTCCTGGAAATGTGTTAATGCAGCCTAACAAGACTCTGGAGCCTCAACTCACCCACAGACACTGACTTTCTTGGGGATCAGGGCCTGAAGCCAGTGTGAGACAAGCTGGGTTAGTCTGGCCCTTTGCCTGCAGGGTCACCTCACAGCTGTGTCCTAGCCCAGATGTGCTGTGTCCCAGCCCTTAACCACCCCATGCTGCTGCTCTACTGCAAGAGACTGTGTTTCCCCATATGACAGCACCCCCACACAGCATGAAAAAAAAGCAAGGCTCAACGCTACTGATAGAAAAATTTTCCTGCCACAGACCTGGGCACAGAACTGAGAGTTCTGTACTTTTCTGTAGGCCTGAAGTTGTCTCTGACATTTCCTCAATGACAGAATTGTCTCTGACATTTCCCCAAAGACAGAGCTACATTTCACACCATAAAGATGGTGTGCACCCCGCCACATCTGCCAGCGAAGTCAAAATAAAAGCTGCATTTCGCTTTTAAAGAAGTACTGAAAAAGGTAGTCTTAAAGAGTGACCAAGTTTTCATCATGTGGCGATACAGCCTCTCAGCCCTGTGCTGATATGAAGATGCATACAATTCCATTATTTTAAAAAAAAACAAAAAAATAAAGTGTCTTCTGACCACATATACATGACAGCAGGGTGCAGGATTGGAAGAAGAACATTTGATATTTATCTTGAAAGACAGACCAAGTAGCATAGGTATTTTCTAAGATGTTTTACTCAGAAGTCAGGAGCACTCTCCAATGATGGCTTTCCTTCTGTGCAATTTATGTACAAAGATATCTGCTCATGATCATAATTAATAATTACACTAAAATGTGTTTAAGTTTACCTAGTACACTGGAAAAACTTTTTCTTATTTTTCTTTTCTTTAAGTCTAAGCAAATGTGTAAAAATATGGGTAAAAACATGTCATCAAAAAAGGAGCTCAGAATTCAGTCAGCCTGACAATGAAATCCCTATTGTGTATATTTAAAGATGGATGTCTGCAATTTTCTTTACTAAAATACTTTGACATTTCCCTGCCACAGACCTTCTATCAGAGTAGAAAACAATGAAGCACCTGACACAGTAATGTACTGCAGCTTTACTAGAGCCAAACTGACTTTTCTTGAGCCATCCTCTGTGCACTAAACTCCTGAAGTTTAAAACAGTAGGATTTCTTTTTTGACTTATACTTTTAGCAGTTGCTTCAAAGCAGAAAAATTACATGGTTCTCCAGGTAGGATGTGCTGCCTTGCAGGACCAGTGTGGGTCTGTAGCCTGCACCTGAGCACACTCCTCTGAAGATAGCACAGCTTGCTCTGTGGCAGGGAAAGAAGCCCGCAGACACTGGGGAGGCTGAGATTTATGCAGTGCCCTGTTTTAATCCTATTTGTCTTCAGCCTTTTCAAAGGATTGCAATGGCAGGTGTGCAGGTCTACCCTGCCCACATCCTACTCACTGCTGCAAAATGAGGAAAAGCTAAGGATTTGCCAAGACATGGCAGAGAGATGCTCTGGCTTATACACGTCTGGCTCCAACTCTGCTGAAGCTTGTGTCTACCCTCAAACTTGACATGCGTCAGTCTAACGCTTGGTTTCAGATTTTTGGAAGCTACCAGGAGGCCAAGCCATGTGCAGGACTGATGTTGGTATGCTAATGAAAGATACAGTGGGTCTGATGCACAGAACCATGCTGTGAGCTGTTCTGAGATAAGGCAGCAGCAGGCACATCGCTAGGGGAATGAAAGACTCCAGACTGCTGCAGCGATAAGGAGGTTACATTAACAACAATGTTTAATTTAGGCCAGCAGATTTATACCCCACCGCTCGCAAAGAACGGGGATGTTAAACGATCGGCCCACTTGATGGCAGCATCGGTCTGCACATGCTAAACTCACTGTTCTCTGAGCTGCAAAGGAAGGCAAGTGAAGACATCAAAGCTTGTCTTACCTCCTCCCTCATCTTCTTCACTGTCTCACCTTTCTGTTAAAGAATAATAATAAGAAAAAAAAAGTTAGCCTGGGCTAAGAAAAGAGAAATTATATACAATAGTTTGACATGAATATAAAGTTATTTTCTGACCTTTCCGATAATGCTTCCAACCTCCTGAAACAGAAGAAAAAAAGAGACACCGTGAATGATACGATTTGTTACAGAAGAGCATTTGTGCTGTTCCTAAGCTATTTCACTATCATTTATTTCAAACCTTCAGTGTGAAGCATAGCTCCCTTCCATTGTTGCTGTATACAAATATGCCACGTTAGATACAAAGGGATGGACTAAAAATGCAGCTTTGCAGTCAAGTGATAGTACAAGAAAAACACTTTTAACAGAAACCGATCTTGTGGTTACAGATCAATCCTGCTACTATAAACACAGACAAATCCCTATCAGGGAATGAAAAGTTAAGAAATAACAGAACTGTGGAGAAAATGAGGTGTAATACAAGCATCAAAATAATTGCTGGTTTCTCCAAGGGCAGGTATTTACCCTCCTTATGCCTTGTAATAGTGAGAGCCGAATTTCCACGCTACCAAGTGTTATTGTGTAAACACCTGGTGGCCTGTCTTAATCTCCCTATTAAGCACTTAGAGAACAATAATTGCTAATCACTTTTTAGGGATTTGGGAATTGCTACTGGGCTCCCACAATCTTCCACCAAAGGAAAGAAACTACTGAGAAGTGTGGCTGTGAACATACAGTAGGGGAACAATGTGGCAGTTCTGGCAGCATCCCAAGGGTGAAAATCTTGGTGAATAAAACCAACAGGTAGCAAAAATGAAACTATTAACACTAAAATGAATAGTCCGGACATATTATACAAATTGTGCAGCTGTGACATCAGACTGGAAATCATGTGATGGAGAGACCAGCTAAAGGAAAATAAACGCCCCTTCTATACTAAGATTGTGAAATCTAATTCTACAGTTAAAGACTGCCTCAGATGGTTGAGCTGTCTCAGATGTATGATACACCACTTCCCCCCACCCAGTCCATACACTTCAGTGTGATCCATCCTGGAACACAGTCCAAAGTGTAGAATTTTTGAAATTTTTGTCCTCCAACACTCTATCCAGTGATGGACTTGTGATAAAGTGGTACTAACTTCACTCTGCAGGAAAGAACTACCTGCAGTGACCTTGAGTTATTTTTGCCAGTTGTTTGTAAGCTCGTAACACAAAGCTGTTTGTGCTTGCAATTCCTCACACCCTGCTCACAAGACATGAAGACTTTCCAGTGAGACTAAGTTACCTATGTCAATGAACTCTGGCATACCATTCCTTTATACTCTCTGCAAGTCTGCACACAACACCTGACTGAGGGGAGCAGTCAACACACTGCTGGACAGGTTGGAAAACTGGGCATGGGGAAAGCTCAAGGAGTGGAACCAAGTCAGATGAAAAGCCCCATGTCTGTGACAGAAAAAGCCCACGCAGCAGGACAAGCTGGACAAAAACTTGCTATCTTAAAACTGACTTTGCAGAAAAAGTTCCAATGGTCCTAACTCAGAACTTCAACATAAATAAATGAGTACATCAGCAGCGCACCCCTGCTCAGTCAAAGGCTGGACTGTATTAGCAGGAGTGTAGCCAGCAGGCTATGGCAAATGGCTCTGTGTCATTCTGTTTGTGAGAGCATGCCTGGAGGGCTGGGGCCTCTTTTGGGCTCCTAGTACAAGACAGACAAGGACACACTGAGGTGAATTCAATGCAGGGCCACCAAGCTGGTCAGGGGACCAGAAAGGAACCAGAACACAGGACACATGAGGAGAAGTGAGATAACTACATTTGTTTTTAAGAAGAAAAGACTTGACAGGTCTGTCTTACTGCAGTGTACAATAAGGAAAGCAAGCTACAATATCAAATTCCTACTCAATGTGAGGAAAAAAAATTTACCATGGGGATGGCTGGACATTGAAAGAGGCACCCAGAGAATCATCATCCTTAAAGGTGTCAGAACCCAGCCTGAGCCAGGCCCTGTGTAATCTGCTCCAATGCTTCAGGAGGTCAGACTGGAGGCCTTTGTGGGTCCCTTCCAACCTTCATTGGTCTGTGATTCTTCAGTCACAGCCTTATTCCCACTGAAGTCAGTGCCTTATTAGCCACAAAATTCCTCAGTCCTGTAAGGCCCCTTCTCAGGTTTATTTTCAAACTGTGCTTTTCCTGTTTCCCATTTCCCATTTTTATTTCTTTTCCAACTGCTCTTTCAAGATGGCATTCTGCACTCTTGTACACACTGACCTGAGAACAGATATTGTCCAGACAGGAGCTGCAAATCTTCCAGTGGTATCTGCTTTACAAACCTACAGTTCTGCTGGCCAGTGTAGAGTAGACCTTTACACTTCACACAGCTGTGTGAGTGTTTTTGGCAAAGCTGCTTGTGTCCCTTTGGGACTATGAGATATCTGCACCTCTGTACATACAATGCAGAGAAGCAGCTCTGTTAGAATGGGAATGAAAGGGCTCACTGCAGTTTTCTGTCTTGTAACTAAATTATTGTAATATTCTCTTAATATGTGGGTTTAGGTCACCCCTCTTCCTGTGGCTGAGACAGCCACACCAGCATGCTGTGTAGGTTCTCAAATGAGATGCAGCTTTTTTGTTACCAGTGACACAAATCTGGGACACCCATTCCTCCAGACTGTTAAGATCTTACTGTTTTTTACATTATTATTGTAACTGTCAATCTCACAGTAACTGCTGAATGGGCAATACAGGGAGGAAGGCTCTCAGTGATGACAAGGCTTGGGAATCCCCCATGTCAGGTACTTCCTATCTGACCACTTAGCACATCTGGCAGTTTTATTTTAAAAACTTCTTCCATTCTTCTCAGTTCCAGCTTTCAGAAACAATTACTTTCATAAAACAAATTCTTAGGAGGTAGAAGGACCTTTTGCTAGGGGCGAGTGTTCTGTTTCAGTTGCTATGAGCAAGTAACTATATTTCAGTCCATGGTATAACTTCAGGTTTTGTATACCAGGTATGGCATAACTCCAGGTTTTGTTTCATTAGAATATGTAGGCCTAGCCTTGAACCTCCAAGGCTCTGTCAGTATAAACTTAATGCAAAATCTGTCCCAATCCATTCAATCATCTTGGGTCTTAATGAGAGATGCTGTTCTTTCAGAAATGAATGGATGGGTCATGGGTAATAAATGCAAAAATATCTTCCTTGGAAATAGGAGAACATACTTTGCTTTATGAACAAAAAAGCCATGTACTGTTTGTAGCATTGGTACAAAAGACGGTCCATTTGCAGCACGGAAATTAGGAGTATTTAAACAAGCAAGGAAGAACACAGAATAAAAAGATTCTCAAGCTGATTGTTTCACTGAATTCGCTGTGAGTTTTGCTTTGGATTTCAGTGGGGACAGGATTCTACATGACTGATCATCACCTTGTTATTTATTAATGAAGAGCACAAGCTACCAAAGAAATGAGTGGAAGAACTGTATACCACTGAGAAAAAAATATTTCAGTAAGACTGGTGACCAGTTCCTTGGAACATGCTAGCAAATGGCACTGTAATCATATGGACTACTTCAAATCTCCCCCTCATCAAAGGGTGACTTTAGAGCTTATTCTGTAAGCCAGTTTCAAAACATCCAAGCCAATGTCACCTCTCCTTATTCTCTGGGAGATGGGATTCTGCTTGGCCATGGGAGGTAAGGTCACAGGGGCAGAGAGAAGCACTAACTTTACATGGACATTTCAGAATTTTTCAGAGTTTTGCTTTATACAAATTATTGGGAAAAAATAAAAATACAGAATTGTTTTAAATGGGTCACTTCAAATTTTTCTGGGGCCTTAGCTTTTTCTAGGAAAGCCCCTAGAAAGTACTGGTGACAACAGATCATGTCTTTAATTATGATGAGAAACCTATTTCAGCCACAGATTAAAACAAAACACTCTTTTCACCTCATTCTTCAAACTACCAAAGCTACTTCATCAAAACTTTAAAGTTTCTTTATACAGTCCAGTATTTGTTTCATACAGTTTCTCATATCACCATGAAATAAGTTTACTGCAAAATGAGATACCTAACACTATTTTTATGACCCTCAAGTTTTAGCATTATTTCTAACCAAGGTTACTTTAATGGCTTTACCTTCTTCAGAAAATGTTTCTATATCTGCCAGACACCCAATGTGCTGTAAAGTGCATAAGATGTCTGTCACCTATATTGGTTCATTACAAGTTTGGAGTTCAGTGTAAGTCAGGCAACCAACCCTCACTGAAGTCCAGGGAGAGACAATGGAAGATATTTTGAAATCCAGATGCTGATTTCAGGTACCTTGAAGATAATTCTCAAGCCTGGAGGACAGAGTTGTCGTTATGATTTTCTTAAGTAGGAAATTTCTAATCAAGCAGATGAAACAAGAGCTGAACCTCACCAACAAACCCTGGGAGACTGCCCAGTATCAGTAAAGTATATTGCTAACCAACCAGCCAATTCATTGCAGATAACTTGAGGAAAAGCAATGGTAAAAACAGGGGATGGTTTCTTTCATGCTGAAATGTAGCATATAATATTATTTGCACACCTTCTTCACAAGAATGTGATGAATTTTGTTCTTAACGAACACTTGGGAAGTGCTGGACCCATCAAAGAGCAGAAAGCTATTTCTGCAGATTGTGCATCATCTATGGTGAAGACAAGGCAGCACAAAAGGGGGAAGCAGAAATTCCTGTGAGTCAAGGCTTTTGCAGGGCTCTTGAGGGTAAGAATGACTAAACAAAGATATAAAACTGGTTGTAGAAGAAACCTATTTCCTAATCAATTATCTCATGCATCCTTTGAATAGCAAGAGAAAGAAATCAGTCATATTAAGAAAACAAGAGGCTTACCAAATGACAACAAACCTTGGTTTAAAGATTAACCTTTGATCTGCAAACATAAAGTGTGAAATTCCATTACTTTTTCTAAGTGTGAGCTTGGTTTAGTAATTACTGAGTCCTGGAAAATCAAATCAAAACCAAAACAAATAGACCACAATATGGTCTATTGTGGGACCATAGAAACGCACAGGTCTTGCCCTATTATCATGCAGCTTTTATGATCAGTGCTATGGGGCAAATGGAACAAAAACTTCATGGGATCCCTGAGATAAAGCCATGACTAGAAGGAAAACACATTTAAGAAATAATATAGGAATATATGCTTTCACCTAAAACATTTGACAAAGCACAGGCTGCATCCCAAAGCCTGAAATTCCTTCAGGCAGTGCTCTGATTGCACATGCTAACCTGCTTTCTATAAAGCAAGGACAAGCTAGAACCAGTAGGGCTGGAGTCTACAAACGAAACAGCTTTGAGAGGAAAGGAATAGAGTCTTCCACGGTGTGGAAACACCCATCATGGGACAAGGAGGGGTCCTGGCAACAGCACACAACAGCTGTGCTGATAAAGTTTTCTAGACCCAGACCAGTTGTCTTTCTCCCATCCATACGGAGGCACAACATAACTCAACTCTCTCTCTCCTCACCCTAACCTTAGGACAGAGTTGCCAATAGTCAACTAAACTCATGAATATGCTTGCATGGAAGATCCCAAGAACATGCTCCACCAAGCATTTCTGAACAATGCGTTTGTGTGGAGCATGTGGGGCATCAGCATTTTTCAAAGACTGGAAGAAAAGTCAGTTTTTGGAAACATGACGACCTCAGAGAAATCTGTCAGCCTCACAGAAAAAACAGCCACCTTGGGTAAACTGAGAATCTGATTTGTGTTCTGGGCTTACGTGAGATCTCCCATGGCAGCCTCACTGCCATGGGAGATCTCATGTTCCTAGGTGATGCTTCAGTAGTCACTGATGCCCACAGCCCTAATTTAGTAGGCATTGCAATCCAAAGCCTTCCTTATTGAGGCAGATATTCTGCTAACAAATATGGTAGTGCATGAGGAAATCTAAAAATTATGGTTTTTCTGATGGAGATTCCAGTATTATGTATCTTCTGCAAGCACATCTAACATGTTTTTGCACAGCTGTGCCAGTGGGCATTTTTCCTTTGCTTTTTGATAGCAGATAGATAGCCAGCTAACATTCAGTCTCACACCTAAGCTCCCAGCCTTCCCTGCTACAACCAACCCAAAACTCAGTTCTGTCCCTGTGCTTGTCCCTGCACCTGCAATGCTGAAGCAGAAGCACTGAGTAGGGTGCGTACCTTCTGCAATCTCAGATCATTACAGCCACGCACTGATGAGGAGATTTTCTTTGGTAGAAGTGGGAACACTCAGCTATGGAGATTGTTTTTGGAAGTAGAGAGTGCCCAGGGGCTGGGGGAACTCTCTCTTCCTTTCTGCTGATTTTCAAGGCTAGTGAGAGTATCTTGGCTGCTCCTACACAAACACTGAGAAGAGGTCCATCTTGTGTTGTGCATCTGCATGCAGAGTTTTGTTCCATGACCAGGGCTCTCAGGTATCACAGTAATGCAAGCAAACAAAACAGGAACTATAATAGCAATAGGCAGGACAGTCAATCCTCATAATACCCTGACAGTGTTTGTGGAAACTGGAAAGAACAGAACAAACATTGGCTTGATTGGCATTTTATGGCTTGGATTGTATTACTGACAAGGTGATTCTTAAAGTTACTTTGTTGCATTCTGTATTTCAAAAAGTAAAAAATAAAAAATGGAAAAGAGAAGGTCATTATCTTTAAGATGAGGAAAATTAATTTCTGTACTTGCTTTATGGTCTCTCAGGGAGGCAATTAAGCAGGCACCAAAAAAGTGGCCACTAACAGAAATCCCTGATGCTAAAATGGTATTATCTGTACTAATGAAAAAGGGAATTTTTCTTAATGATTTTATCCTGTATTTGAGCAGTTAAGTGTAAGCCATCACTTTATGAGTCTAAATTTTCTTTCTTTTTCTTGTAAAAAATTCTGTATGTAGCACCACAAAGTAATCACCACTGTGTCTGAAAGTCACCATTGAAGCTGGATGTAAGTCACTGTAACCAGTGCTTCCAGTGCCACAAGTCACCCATTGATGCTGCTGAAATAATTTCTAACTCAGATACCCTGAGTCCCTCAGGGAATTTAAAATTACGCTGTAAGTACTAAGGCACTCCTAGGGTTTTGTCCAAACCCAACCATTTCCCTGCAGATACATCTTTTTAATTCACTGCTGCTGAATGAGAAATGCATCATTGAGCAAATGGTATCAGGTAAAGAAAAGCTCCACTCAGTCATCATATCTTTCCTCCATCTATGCAGGTTATACAGTCTAATAGTACATGTGCTACTCTGTACTGGACATGTTTAAAATTTGCACAGGAGACTTACAGAACATAACAAAAGTCTCTATACCAGATTTTTTTCTTGGGATTCCCTTATTAGATTTATTTTCAAAATAGTATATCATTATTTCCAGCCACAAGCACTTGCAGCATTCAAAATACCATAACATTTGTATTTATAATATGTATTTATGAGAATGTTTGAAGAAAGCTAAGCATAGTCTCCTCAGTCTCCTAAAATACTTTTGTTATTTTTCTGTGAATTCCCCCTCTGTCAGTCTTCACCATCACTCACACATGTGGCACCTGCTACTGAGTACAGAACTGCAGGTGTGATTCTGCCAGAAGAACAGTAAGGTAATTACCTTCTCCTTGCCCCATGGTGCACCAATACCATACATCCAAAATTGCATACACTTTTGCTGAAATAGCTTTCCTCTCCAACATAGCATATCCCAAATGTGCCACTCTCTAGACACTGACACATCTGATGCTTTTTAGCCTTTTATGCTTTCCAGATTTCCCTCTGTCACTGAACATGTATCTTCGAAATTACCTTCTCCAGTTAATTGCCTCACCTCTCCAATTTACACCTCTCAGTATTTGGCTAGAGTCCTACTTTCCTGCCAGTTTTCCCTTCACTCCTTCATCCTACCTGTAAATTACTTCCTTGTTCTTCCTAACCATCTGACTTCATTAATCCATTTTGGTTTTTATTGCTGAACTCCATTCTCTTTCTCAAAAAGATTCCTCAGGCTCAGTACATTACTATATTCTACTTTGGTTTCTTGCAAACTTCACTGCACCCAATATGATTTTATCAATCCACAGGTTCACACAGTGCCTTTGGAAACAATGCATTATTTCTCCTGTAGGTTTGTACTGGAGGAAGGAAGCAAAGATTCTTGCACCCCACTATGAGATGGACATGCATCTCTTAGTGGATTTGTGACCTGCTGCCCCTTCTATGCTGGCCCATTTGAACATTTTCTCCTGTTCCATCTCATGGACCTGGCTTTTAGATCTCCATTAAGCTACTTTCCTGAGATTTAAGACCTTCCTACTGCCACAGTCTCTTCACCATCCACATCTAAAATTAAACTTTAATTCTGAGTCTCCAGAGTCTTAATCAGCCTGTTAACACTGGCTGTATACAAAACCAAACTACTCCATAATCATGTAATCATTATCCAATATAGTCAAAATAGGCACTTTACCAACAATTATTCCTTCCTGGGCATGAACTGTCCAAACCCAGTTCAAGACCACTGCAGATGTCAAGTGTCATATGTTAATATGTTGGCAGATACCTGTGGGCAAGGCTACAATTTCCAGTCTGTCAACCTCATTACCTGAGGCAGTAAGCAAGGAAAAATCAGCCACAAGTCATGGGAAAAGAAAATTCATCAAGAGGAGAGCAAGGAATGGTAGGAAACATGGAGGTCTACACCTATACCCTATGACGTGCAAAGAGCCAAAATAATTTTTATGTTGACAAAAATTTAGAAAGGAAGAAAAAGTAAGAGATACAGTTCTTCTGGGGACTGAGCTCTGCTTCTTCATACAGAGGGCTCTGATGGCTGGGGGCTGTTTGCCCATGAATGCACATACACTTCATTCGTCTTCCTTATGCCCTTCAAAACCAGTGATGTGGTCTGGGCAAATATTGCTATTCTTGCCTTTGCTGGAAGCAGAAATCTTGCAATCCTTACAGTACTCCAATCTTGTCCAGAAATTACAGCTTTGAAGTAGACAAAGTTAATAAAATACCCACATTCATTCACGTCTCTTTCCTACACAGTGATTTTACTTATTTTATTTCAAGAAACGGCAAGAATCAGATGGAAAATGCAAAAGTAGGGCACTGTAAACAGCCTCAACTCATAGTCTCTGTTTTTCTCTACTGATATGTATGAAACCTTTCTTAATGTGGTGCATCTTTCTTATTAATAAAGGATGAAAATGCGTATCTGCATTATTTAACATATTCTATATTTCTAACTGTGTGTCCTTCAAAAGACTCTTCTGTTTCTGACCCCTCTGAAGCAGCATTCAGGTAACTTGGTCAGAAAGGTGCTGAGCAGCAGAGGCTGCAGCGCCTGTGAAGTTCAGCTTTACAGGATGAATTCAGTTTTGTCTGACTTGTCCTTAGAAACCTCCAGTGATGGATGGTGCAGCATGCCCAGGCAGCCTCCATCCCTCCTCACACATCCTCGTAACATAACAAGTTTTTCTTAATCTTGCTTTTGGGATTTCCTACAGACACTGACAGTTGCTTCTCTGTGGATGCAAGGAATGCCTAAGCACTGCCCTTGCAGCATCCTCACCAACACCTGCCCTCTAATTCGTCACAAGAAAATGTGACAAATGTTTTGTGTTGCTCATGTTTTTTCTTCAGGGCTGTAACACCACTGTAGCTTTTTCACTGATGTAACATAGCACAAGATGAAAATTAGGCCTTTCATCTTACATCATCACAAAATCTCTGAAAGTCCCAGCTCAGGAGAATACCTTTCATACCAGGCCCTGGAAACACTGAGGTTAACCTTTCATACCTAGCAGTGGTTGGCTTTTTTGAGGGCCTGCACAAACTCTTTTTCTGCTATCACTGATAAAAAAATTGCTGCCCTCCCTTAACACCACGTTTTCTGCCATGAGAATATCAAGGCTGTGCCTAGCCTTGCTGCCAGATGGCTGTTCCCAAACCTTGCTATGCAGTGGCTGAGTGGCTGTGCTCCCAGGGGCTATCCCAGCCTCCTCAGCCAGAGGCTGCACAAAGCCTGGCAGGAGCTCAGCTGGATGCACAGACACTCCTTTCCCCAAAGCAAGATAAAGCAAAGGTGCTGATCAGTGGTGTCCTACCTGCACTGGGGAGACACTGGCCCTGGTTCTCCCAGAGCTCAGGACTCTTCCTACTTCTTTTCCTTTTGCCACATGATAATGTCCTCTGTTTTTGCAACATAATTTGTTTGTTGTGGTGGTTTTTTATTCATTACCATCTTGCAGAGGTCTGGCCACTCATACAAATCCTCATTTTTCTGCAGGTATAGAATTTTCCTTAATTGCCTCGTTAAGGTGTCCATTCTTGACTTAAAGCCTCTATACAAATCACATGAAAAGTATACGCCGAAAATTTCCTAAGTCTGCCCGACTTACAGTCAAGATAAGCAAGCACAGTAGCACAGGTTATGGATTTCCAATCAAAATGCATGCAAACAACACAAAGCACATTGGCCTTCCCTATGTAAAGTTACACTGGTAATAATGGTTTAGACATAGAGAGTGAAAGTTATTAGGGAGAGGATCTCATTTTTCCATGCAATGCATTAATAAATAACATTGAAATTATTTTACTTTAAAAATAACTGAATCCAGTTTGCTCCTGCTACTTAAAAAACCTTTTTATTCCTCCTCTCTCAAATTATGACCGGTTATTTACATACCAACTTCTGCTTCTAGACAAACTCTTTTGTCTAGAAATATTAATTAGAGATCAACAATTTCCACTGATGTCATTACCACAACAAATCTCAAGGAAGAGTCTAGAAATGTGTTTCTTCTTTTCCAGAGGCACACACAGCTTTCAGATTGCTTTCTCACATTGAATTCATATTGATTCAGACATCCTTCATTCCTCTGTATTATTTCTAAATCACAGAAATGACATCAAAGAAACGGAAAGCGTCTGACTTTTATCACCAAAATAAATTCTGATTTAATGTACTCTTTCCAATACTTAGGCACAATAGGATACATGATTAGAGCATAGTGGAGCTAAAAGAATACCCATCGTGCCTTGTTAACTGAGGATGCATGGTATAGATCCAGGTAAAATTTGAACTTTGTAGCTTTTGTGGGTTTAATTTAGACCCTTGGGGCTACATATGCATTGAAGGCTGGACACATAACATCCATTATTGTTAAAAGTGGTTGCACACAAAATCAATGATTTTTAACAGAGAAAATGAACTTTATCTGATTTCATTTCTGATTTAAAAAAGCTCCAATAATCCTAGCCCACAGTTTAAATAAAATGTCCTGAAAATGACAGATACTTCATTTTTGCTTTAAAGGCATGGTTCTGAAACAAGCAGAGCTGTCTGAAAATGATTAAAAAAGCCCAAAACACCATCACTTAAGCACATGGGAATGTGACTACAACCAGTAGGGCTTCTTATACCCACTGGGATAAGTATGTGTTCAAATGCTTTCATGGATGGGGACCAGAAACCAGTAGAATCAACCCTGAAAACCTAATTTTGAGCACAGACACGTGTACAGATTTGAGGTGGGTTTTGTAAGAGAGAGTGTTATTAAATTTGTTTGACAGATCCCTATTTAAGATGCAGATTTACACACCAGATGCCTGCCTGAAGCTGAATATTTCAGGGGGAAAAAAAATCAAAATGGTTAGATCATTTCTGAGAAAAAACATAATTTGATCTGACATAACCTAATTTCTGAGGGTTTTAATTTGCAAACTTAAGCTGTACCCCCTCAGACTTCTCCATAAGTAAAATAGAATGGGAGATACCTTCGTGTCCTATTTGTGCTATGGGTTTATCATATGTGTGTTCATACCATAGGTTGCAAACATCCACTTTTTAAAATGTATAACTATTGTAGTGATAAAATTAAACTCTAGGAGTAAAAGTTTTTTTTAGATTTATATATACAAATTTGATCTCCAGAATAATAGACATTATATATTCACTGTTTCCTGTAAAGGATGAGACTTAACCACCTCCTTCCTATAACATTCATTCATTAAGCCTAAAAATGTCTGGAGCTGCCTGATGCAAATTATAGAAACAAACCTATGAAATGTGATTTTAAATTAAAAGCCCACTTTATGATCTGTTGACGTGAAATCAGCAGCAACAAGACTGTTCAATCTGACAATACTGAATTGGCCCTTTGTCTGTGGCACAGATTTCCCACTTATCTGCATGCTTTAAGTGCTGCACTGGACAGAAAGGAAATGAGAGTCAGTCTTCCAACCCAAACCCGCAGGGACCTGGACGAACCCCCGGCATACCAGGGGGCTCACTCTGATGAGATGTTACAGCAGAATAATGAAGAATTGGACCCCATTTGCATTCAACAGAAATAGACACCAACTCCGTGGCAATTATTTCACACGAGACAATGTTCTGGTATCCTAAAAAAGCCCTGCAAAACCCAGCAAATGCTGTGAAAGGCTAGCTGTATGCAGGTCAGCCTCTTGCAAGGGTCTGCCCAATTTGGCTCGCTATCAATGGAAGAACTCCTTTTTTTTTGCCGCCGGATCTGTTCAAAATGGGTTCATTACAGGCAGGGTTTGTTTCAATCAGCTTGGGCTGCAGCGTGAACTTCAGCAGGATTCCCTGAAAGGCAGGGGGTGATTTTTTGGCCGTGGCAATGGTGCTTTTGACTCAAGGTGAAGGAGGAGCCGACCCTCTGTCAATGTTAGTGCCAGGCTCTGCTGGTAGGTGCACACACACTCAACACACAGGCAACAGGAAATGCTTCACCTTGCCATGCATGAGAAGGCGTATGGTAAGAGTGACATTGAGACCTCCTTCAGACACTTTTCCGTCCTTCGTGTTCATCCTGGCCTTGTATCTTCAATACTTGAAAGTAGCTTCGTTTTTTTTTTTTTTCTTCTATTCACTTAATCAACCTAAAGAGAGAGAGAAAGAAAAAGAAAAAAAATATCACTGAGTGGCTGAAGCTACTCTGAACTGAGACTATCATGTAGTACAAATCAATTAACATTCCTTCCTTTGATTTCCTGGACTACAGTTTAGTGCTGAAAAGGTTCCTTTGATTATTATCCCTCCCCATCCAACTCTTTAGCCCTTCACCAATTACAAGATAAACTCCCTTTTGAAACCTTTAAAATTTTCTTAACTTCCTGTATTTCAAAGTTGAAAGTACAGAGCACAGCAGAGTGAAGTACAATGTTTTCTTCCAAAGAACACTTTGTTAACCTCTGCAGTGTGTATATGCTACATACGTATATCTACACATGCATTTTTTTATATGTGCATGGTGCTGGTTTTGTTTCTCTTCTTGTTACTACATCTTTCTCTTTTTGCTCTTGCAGAAGAGATATTTTTGTTTTCTCTCCAGCTAGAGTGAAATTAATTCTGAGCCTAAACACTGATCCCTGCCAGCAACAGTGGATGACACATTATCAAAGACATCTGAATAACTAAGAGCCACTTGCTGTTGTAAATCTGGGCACTGTCTGACTTTGTTTTTGTCTATGAGGCCCAGAGGTGGCTCAGTCCCTCAAAGGCCAAAGCTGAGCCTCAGCCCTAAGTATAAGGAAGATTTTTCTTAATTCCTAATGACAAATTGCAGATTTCCAGTCATTTACAAAGCCATAAATATCCTAAAATGCTAATGAAAGCTGCAAGGGCTGGCTTTGAAGGGATAAACAAGCTGCATTATGAGTTTACTAATGCAAGGACATTTATCAGCACAAACAAAAATGCGGGCAGGAAGGAATATTACCAAGGACAGACAAATTCTGTAGTAGAAAAGGCTTAGTGACTCCTTATTTAGTTTTGTCATTTTCAGGCTTATCTTAGAGACCATAAAACCCGTAGACATTATGCCTCTCAGTAACCATCCCTTTTTTGCTACCCATCCTCTGTAACAACCCTATTAGCTTTGCATCTTTGGACTTCCCAAATATTTACCTTGCACTATATATAAATAGGGCACTGCCTAATGAGCACTCCTAGGGACACCCATTTTGTGTTTTGGAGCGGCAGGCTGCTCTCCCCTCACCAAGATTGGTATGGCATAGGACTATACAATTGGAAGGGCCTATGGGATCATTCTCCTAAAAACACTGGAGGAAGTATCGTGAGGCTGTTTCACCATTTGATTAAGCTCTATCCTAAGAGCTCCTAAGCACTTTACTAGATCAAAGTGAAGCCCACATTGGCTGAACATGTTATGTGTGAGAGACATCAACAGCAATTCTTAAAGGAAGAGCCCAAGAAAAGTGTGGAGTGATTGCTGATGGACTTGCTGAGGTGCCAGCAATCAGCGATTCATGGCACCCCGGGAGACTGCCTCCAGACCTGCATTTCCCATAGCCATTGGTGGACAGATTCATGAATTTGTTCAGTGCCTTCTTGAATCCATACATCTGGTCTCCAAAAGTGGTGGTCTCTCACATTTAATATTAGTGTGGAAAAACATTCTCCACTCTATGTGGCTTAAATTTGCTCACTGGTATTTCCCTTGTTGCACATTTTGCCCTTTGTGTGTTATCTGAAGACTGTCACACCAAGTCACTTCTTCAAAGCTGAAACTTCTCTTTTCAGCCAGGGCCTGTGAGTGACCAAGACGCTCCTGATATTTTTGCCCCTGGGAAATACACTGGAAGAGTTTTCTCTCAAGACTCTACAGGAATATTAGGGCCTCAAAGAGTTCCTGGCCTTCAGTGACTGCAAGAATAAGTGGCAGACACGCCTAAGGAGAGATGAAAAGAAAGAGTGAGACAGAGCAGCTTAAACTCCTCATTCTCTACCTTCCTGATTTCCCCTAAGGCAACATGGACTCAGGGTATTTAGTACTATGTCCTCCACCACCCAGACCACAGCTGCTGATATAAATCCATTTATTTTACATTTCTAGGCTTATCCCTTACACTACATATTCCCTATCACACTGGGGAAAGGCAAACAAGAAGTCAGGTGCCTGGGTGAGAGGGCAGAAAACAGAAGCAGCCTGGCCATGTCTCTGATGCACCATGAGTGCAAGAGGATGACAAGAAAATGTTCCAAGGCAGCTCTCAGGGAATGGCAGCTTGTTTAAGATTAGACCAGGACTCAGGGGAAAACCTGCAACTGGATGACCATGACAGCCTCTTCTGAGAAGTTCAGAGTGTGGAGCAGAGGAGATGACTGCAGTTGAGACTGGGAATGGTCTTATGTTGCTCACCTGCTCCTTGCTGAGGCAAATGTCCTGGCTCTGACAGCCCAGCATTTTTTGATCTGTCAAAGATAACCCAAGCAAACCCAGGAGCACTTTGCACATAAACAGCAGCCTAGACCTTGTCATTCTGGACTGTACGAGAGCAACACTGGCCCTCTGAGACCTCTAGAAACCGATGGCAGCTTTAGGGCATGCTTGGAAGATTTCAAGAACAGCTGTGTTTTCAAGTGGAAGCAAGGTATGTAAGACCTCTGTGGATCAAAATTCAGTGATGAAGGTACAGTTGTGTTTCTAATGAGATGTACTCCCATGTGGGAAAAATAATTCCAGACTAGAAACAGGTTTACAGTTGCCATGGCCTTTTACTACTGGAATGCTACAGCATCACTTTGGAAAAGAGAAATGGAGGAAAATCTTTACCCCAACCAGAAACCAAGCTCCACCCAAGCCTGACCTTTTCCAGATAAAACCTGAAAAAAACCAGCAGTAAAGGCTAACACCTTTTGGGTTCTTTTCAAAAACCCAGAGATTAGAAATTAAATTCCACCATGAATATTGTTAAAAAAACCACAGCTATCTGATTTTATGAAGGATTTTGTCACTGTCCCTCCTCCCAACAAGGCACTCTTAAACTCTAGCACCTGGCACTGAGAATCAGAACAGATGTCTGGGGGAGGGCTGGGAGTGTGTGTGCCTGCAAGGAGTTAGGCAGCTGTGTGAGATACAAAAGGAATTAATTCAAAAAGGCAGTCTCACATGCTAAGGAACAATATTTAAAAGCTACACATACACCATGAAGAGAGAAGACTTTTTACTATGCCAGGTCAATCACGTCTGCCTCAGTTGTCCTGAGAGTGCAAGTATTTTGGGTAAAACATTTACAGCTTTACAAAGTAAACCTACAGCACTGTTAATGACCTGGGTGTTTTGGTTTTAAAGACAGATTGAAACAAAATGTGTTGTTGTACTTCATTACTTTTAACTTTAAAGTTTTGTTTTTTTTTTTTTTTACTTTTAAAGCAAATATTTCTGCAGACAATGTTACAAACATGCTGATTTCTGTGTGCATGCAGAAGTCACATCATGGTGCAAGGAAGAGAATGGTTCTCTCCACAGAGCCTCCTACCAGACAGCAAGACATCCATGTATTTATAAACCCTCTGCTGTCATATACAAGCACACTGTGAATATTTAATTGGTAAAATAATTTCCTTCTCCTTTGCAAAGTCAGCATTTGAACAATTTACTATGTTCCTGCCTTGTGTGTGCCTCTGTGCGTGAACAGGAGGCCGAACACAGGCAGCTTTCCTTTCTCAAGCTCTGTGTGGTGAGGTCCCTGGGGGCTGGGAGAGCTGAGTCTCAGACTGAAAAAAAAAATCAATGTTTCACACTTTTCCTGATGCCAGAGGAAAGTGAAGGGACTCCACAGGTGAGCAGAGAGTACTGTGACGGAGTGGCACAGCTAAATGTTAAGAGTAAGGGTATTTGCATTTTAGCCTGCCTTCAGCAGAGAGCTGGCAGTGACAGGAGGACAGCTGGACAAGATCCTCTTCCTGACCTCGGGACTCTGGACCAGAATGCACAAAGTCCAAGATCTGGGGCTCTGCAGCTCCAGGTAACAAGCAAAAAAAAAAATCATGCCCACAGAACAAAGGAAAATAGCTCACATCAGATAGGTCTCAGCAAACTGCAGATCTTTACTTCCTTTGGGGCTTTTCCATTGTCCTGCAGACATTTCCACTGCTGTTTATCATGTAAAAAGCAAACATTTTTCTTCAGGAAGAAATCCAAATGCATTTTAAAAACCACAACCTTTTTAAAACTTCAACAAAATGGATGTGGAGTCATATGCAAATGCCTTTTATCTCTAAGTATGTGTTTCTATACATTTTGAATATTAGCTATCTCAAGCTGGCATATACCCACAGGTCCTACATGCTCAATATTTATTACATACAAATTTTTAACATGGCTTTTCAGTAATTGTGGGTAGATTAGGTGAATAAAACAACAAGCAGCTAAGCTGCACGTCCATCAGATTACTACAAAACCCCAAAGAGTTCTTGAGGATTTCAGTGAATTAATAAAAGCTACAAGATGAACTATACAGCAGAAGGGCAGGGTCACAGCCCCCACACATGCACACACATGGAGGTTAGGAATCCTCGTGGCTGAGGGGATAGTGTGAGATGGCTGCCTGAAGCCTGAGACAGGGAAAGCCAGCCTCATGACCCCTTTCTTTCTACCCTCAAGCCTGCTAATTCCCTCCAAGAAAATAAGCAAGCCATTGCAGAGAATATGGCTGCACAGTGCTTTATAAAAGATATGCATGTGTGGGCACTTCAGGCACGCAGGGTAAGAAAGCAGCAGGCAGGAATGCCAAAAATGAATAAAATCAACATAGTACCAAGGTAGACATCAGGCAATTGATCTCTGAGTTTAAAGCCCAAATAAATTATTTGACATCTGTGAATCTGCCAAGAGAACTACTCATCTCAAAGATCCAGAGGGAATCCGCAAGGGAGAAGCAAGAGAAAGAGAGCGTGCACAGGGTGAGGTGGGGTGGAGCTGCACAGTCACAGAGGCATGCTGAAAGCAAAGAGATGCAGAGAGGAGAAGGAGAAAGGCAAGGAGAAAGAGAGAAATTTGGCTTCAGATAGCTGATAAAGGGAACAGTGTGAGAAAAATCAATGTGGAAGCAAGAAGGACCTGGAAATATTAAAGGAGGAAGCCTGCTCTGCTTTGTGAAATCTTGATTTTACAGTTGTTAAATCTGAGCTGTTGGAAAAGAGGAAACTGGCCAGAGCACCCAGCACAGCATTCTCTGTGTTTGGGCCTCAAAACCTCTTGAACCTAATTATGATGCTTCATCACCATGAACTGAAAAATGTAATTATGAAGAAAGCAAGGAAGAATCTACTGATAAAATTGAAAATAAATTCCAGCTGTTCCACTGGAAGAAGAAAAAAAGATAAAAGAATGGGGAAATGATAGTGACTGACATTCAGGAGAAGCCACTTCTAATTCACATGAGGATGGTTAAACTCAGTCATAGAGTTTCCATGTATCTGTAGGTTTAGACAAAGATGACTTCTTTTTCTTAAGGGAAACATGAGAAAATCCAGTCTCTCAATAAACATGTAATTTTCATAATATAGGTAAATATCCCAAAGGAGGGGTAGTTAACTAGGCAGATATCAAGCCATAGACATGGGGGCATGAAAAAGAAGACTAAGACATCAGCAGAATAATGTGAAGATTAACAAAGATATTTGTCATGACTTATGAAGAACTGAAAACTGGACAGAAATATACCACTTATGAAGAAGTAGCTCAGAGTTTCATCTATTTAGCAAGAACTCAAAAATACAGTATTACCAAAAAAAAAAAAAAAAAGATAGCAAGAGTGAATAAAAAAGAACAGAGAAAACTGAAGCACAGGAAGTCATGAAAAGGCTGTAGCTAAGTCCTCTTGATCAGAAGACTCCAGGTAGCGGGAGACCTCCCAGGAATTGGAAGAAACACGCTGCCAGGGATCAGGATTAGAAGAAACAACCTCTGCTTTTAGCAGAGCACACTTCTTTGGAGGCAGATTTATGCTACTGACATGATTTTAGTTTTTCATTTAAACTGGAGGGAATACAGGAAGGGATAAGGAACGTAAGAAAATTGCCACAGGACAAGAAATGATGACATTATCAGTAGAGTCTACATATTTGGCCATACAGTAAGGCTTAAAATTAGAAATAAGTTGTCTGCCATAGACAGGTTGGTGCTATCAAACAAGGAGATGACTACTTTGCTTACAAGCTCTTTGACAAGCTAGGCAGCTGTTATCTATGGCTTTTCACTTGAAAGTAACATCTCTGGATGTCAAAGGACTAAACAGCGTAATTACCCAAAAAAATCACTGGTAAAAGAAAACCACCCTGTCCCCCCGCCACTGGCTAAAAACCAACAACCTCAACTACAGGTGAAATCCAGAGCAAAACCAGCTCAGCTGCAGTTGTCTTAATTTGTTTCAAGGAACATTTTAAAAAAAATTATTAAAAGTGATAATGATCTGACAATATTTACAGTCTCAGCTGAAGCAAAAGAAGACAACTGGATATTTCCTAAACATACACTTCTTCACTTTCTGTGTCAACTGAAGGATAAAGACATCCACTGTTACTAAACCATGTTGTTGTGAGGTTACTAAAAAAGCTCAAAGGAAGCCCACAATAACATAACAGTAATAATAATGACAATTCTTCAAAGGATTTTTCTCCCAATAATAACTACTTGCAAAAGGAGAAATTAGGCTTTGGAGCATTCCAGTTTTACACAGAAGCCTCACCAGGAGAACCTGATTAATGAACAATAGCTAAAGAAGCAGGTGCAGTATCAACCTTTCTTCTTTATCTCTTCCATCTCCCAAATTACTAGAGAGGACTCTACACAAAGGAATAAGATTATACATTTTATTCACATCCTTATAATTTATATCCCCAAAATAGACTTAATGCTAATCTCTAACTCTTTCATGAAGAGAACAAGATCTGCAGATCATAGCTCCCTTAAATTGTTGTATCATGGCCCATTTTAAGTAGGGGCATAGTTGGTGTGAATGCAAAAATCCAGAAATTGGAAAATTAATTCTTTGTGTTACCAGAACAAAGCTTGCATGTGTCAGTTGGCACAATGGGTTTTTGCTAAAAAGGTAAAATAACATAAAACAACAGCTCAAGAATGAAATTTAAACACTAGAGAGAAGAAGGATTCAGGAAATTCATAAATTACATGCTCAAGGAGATACAAATAATACCTAAAAAAAGTAAGCTGAATATGGGCTACTAAGAGAGCACTAATTGACTACAGAAACAGATACAGAAAGTACATGTTTGTGGGGGTTTTTTTAAGTGATAAAATATTAGCTCAAAAGTCAAAGGGGATTAAAGAGCAACACATTCTTCCACCAGCTAACAGCCACTAACAAAAAGCAGTTACACAGCTTAGCAGGCCCTGTGCCCTTACCAATTATTGTAAAAATCTCTTTATCGGTCATATGCTAAGCTGTGAAGTTACTACAGATGGTTGGAAGTAGTAGTTTTGCCAAAGATGTGAAACTGATAAGGAAAGAACAGAATGAAAAAATAACAGGACTACTTTTATAGGCAATTGAAAGTATAAAAACTGGCAAGACTCCAGGAATGCTGCCTTTTGAATGCAATTTTATGAAGTATGTGAAGTGACAGTAGTTTTTCCTTGATATGTTTGATGGTGTTTTGCCTGAGGAAGAACCTATCCTATCTATAGAAGAAGCTGCCTTGTGTTCTCCCTGCAGCTGCTTTTGTGTTCTCCCTAAAACGAGAAATGCCCTCACCCGACACAACTGACATCTCATTTGCTGAAGATCACTGCATGTCAAATAATCTTTAAAGAGAACAGCAAAAGATTAGAGACTTACTTTTTCTATTCTCAACTGATGAATGTTCAGCTACTGAACTTGATGTATATGAGTCCTGCTCTTAAAATGGACCACTTTTCTTCAGGCTAGTCAATAAGCATGAGCTTTAGGCAATTACACTGTTGTTCCCTTTTTGATTTATTAAAGGCAGTAAACAGCAACATATTTATTGACTCTTCTACTAATAATATTTTTTTGTAAAGCCTTTTGAATAAACAATAAGATGTCGTGAATTTATTCCAGGAGGAAAAATCACAGAAGCACAATAAAGACTATTGTCTTGTTCACAAATTTTCTACTATCAACATTTAATGACAAATTACTTACTTAACATAAATTAATGTCAAAATATTAGTCTCTGTGTAAATAGACAGCTACACACTGCCAAAATATCTAAAGTCATCCCATTAGAAAGCATCACATGCCAAACAGGTAATAAATGCTATCAAATGTCTGGAAACAAAGTATCAGGAAATCTAGAAAAGCTACATAATGATATTCAGCAAATGCTAAACTGGGATCTGGGATCTGACAGAAGAAAATAATGGAATAGCACAGTAAAAGAAGGAAAACACAGTGATTCTTTTGCCAAAGATATCTTCCAGCTTTCTAATTTTTTCACCTTCTTTCTGCAATTATTCCAGAAAGAACTACCCTGGCAGAAATGCAGAGAGCATCTTTATAATTCCCCACGAACTACAAGACGAGCAACAGAGTGAGCATGCCAATACTTTGTACAAACCCAGCAGCCAACTAGTGCTTCTGCATCTGTGCAAAAGCCAGGCAGATAAAAGCTCCTGTAGATAGGAGCTGACACGCTGGACTAATGCAACATAAATGCTTCCACAAGAAAGTTGTGGCAGCCCACTATAAATTACTCTCTACAAATATTCTCCAAAAGGATTTGAGGATGAGCAGGAGGACAGAGCAGAAGGTGCTTTCTTTTCTTTCCTAATGGCAGCAATGAAATTAACTGTAAGCTTCATCACGAACCTGCCAGTTTGCAACATCAGGGAAGACAATTTATGCATATGGTAGACCAGTTATTCACCAGACTCTAAAACTCTAATCATAGCTTTAAGCATAAAATCAGCTTTAACTGCCACTTTATCCTGTGGCTCCAAATGAGGGTTTGCACCCTCATGAGTAAAGCACCACATTTCTCAGACCGCTGGTATTTTTTATGTTGCTTGTTTCAAACAGAAATTTAGCCTTACTTGCTTATGTTTGACTAAGAAACAGTCACTCCACCTAACTTGGATTAATCATTCCATATAGTGTGAGATAATAAATCTAATAAAGAAATGTACATGTAAGTCACAGGGAAGGTACAAGTAGCACAAGTAGCATAGTGGTCTGTCCAGCACAGAGTTGCTTACAAGAATGGCCTACCCTATAAGAAGAGATTTTTGGTCCACACCTATTCCTGAAAAAAAATCTATGTTCTGATGACCTAAACATTGTGAATGTGTGGTATATTTGTTAAATAATCTCTGCCCCCTAAAGTCAAATGCATGACTCTGACATTTCCTCAATAAATAATTTCATTCTGGAATAATGTTTAAATTTTAAATTTACCTTAATATAATTTAAAACAAATAAAGCAACAGCTTTGGTTGTTGACTTAAAAATAAATATACTTGCAAGAAGACAGTCAAGCCTAAGTCTCTTTCCCATTTTTTAAAATGTATAAGAGAACAGAGAAATTGTTCACACAGTCTATTTCCAATCAATTTAAAGTAAGATTTATGTACATATATAAAAAAAGATACCTTTCAACATAGTACGTATATATGTACAAAATATAGTTAAATAATGACAAGCAAGTAAGGTACAATTTTTTACATGACAGATGTGGACAAATTTTAAAACATTATGCACCACATTGCTGCGGTGTAATCTAATAAACAAATATTTAGAACAGAATGATTTTTAAATGAGATTTTCATCTTCAATAAAAACAGTCTCACAGACATAGAGATCTATAATTTTCTTTGCCAGTATATACAGGAGTAAGGACAGCTTCTTATTGATCAAAGGGAAAAAACCCCCAAACCAGAAGAATAGCCAAGGAAATACAGAAGATTCTTTAATAGGTAACATTAACCCATTAAATATGTTCCCACTGGGCACAGAACAAACAGATATTTAAATATATATTTGGGGATTATTTAAATATTATATTTGGGGTTTTATATTTCCATTGGTGTTGAAATGATATCTGTCCTAGAATATATTTTTGTCCAACCTATTTGTAAATTAAATGCTTTCAAGACATATCTGGTTTGATAAACATGTGTCAGTTGTTTCACTCAAACCACAAACATGGTTGTTGGTCAGTGAAATGAGGCTAATAGTAATGATGACACATTTAACTTTATTAAACATAAAAATATTACATATTGATATAATTGAACCTCTGACACAAACAAGAAAAAAATATCACTTTTGTCATTACTTTCATGATGTTATTTACAAGGCTGTGATTTGAAAAGCCATTCAAGCTTCCCAGATGAATGAAATAAATACTTATTTAAAGTAAGGGAAACTCACACAGCCTCTCAGAAAGGGAAGAGGATGAGCTCCAATCCTTCAGTCACAAGGGGATGGGTACCAGTCTCTGGAGTGTGAGTCACAGGCTCCCTCCTGGGACTCCACACTTGTGCTTGCTTGAGGCAAAGAGGGAATTGTCTCAGAAACCAGCCTAACAGCAGCACAGCTGTAACAGCTGCAAATATGGCTGAGTGCTGCAAAGACTTCCACCATTCATGGGGTTAAAAGGGGAAAACAAAAAGCAATGCTGCAATGTCCTGCCAGGGCGTTGGAATTGTTGCCTTCAAAAGCTACAACCTGAACATTTAAGTTCTCAGCCACTGACTGTTAGTGAAAACATACAACATTACACAGATTTCACTGTGAAATTAATGACTACAGAGTAGGTAAGAAAATCCAGTAAGTTCCAGAGCCTCATCTGAAAAAAGATTTAACAAAAAAACCCCCACCCAATCAAAAAACCCAAAACCCAGCCCACAATAAATGACTCTTTTATGGGCAGTCAATACGCAGAGTAAAGAGCCAAACACATCCCAAGATTTAATCCACTTACATCAATATTTTTGTCACTGATTTAAACCAGGAGAATCTTTAAAGCTCAAAAGCCAGTCTAAGTAATGAAGTATTCAAAACCAAAGAAAAACATAAAATAGTTTATTAGTGACTTAAAAGGGCCAGCTGTAAAGTGAGCCACTATATCTTGCCGTAGCACTGCATTTGGCCCTAGCCATCCATTTGTTACTTCTATGGAACCTTTAGAAAGCAAAGAGCCTCTTTTTGAAGAAACAACTCATTTTTTTCACCAAACTGCTCAGCTGAAACAGTGCTTCATGAAATGTCTGTCATTTCGTCTAACCTTCAGTCTCTTTCTGTACAAACACATGCATACATATGTACCTGAATATATGTCCATGAATGTATACAAGCTTCCCCAACACTTTCAACATTGTTAAGAGTTAACAGGGATGTCAAACTGTCAGGTTCACAGAAGTTTCATTGAGACACAGAAGTGTCTCAATGAAACTGAGGCCACTGTGAGCTTCTTCTCCCAGTGATAACCTTGAGTGAGCAAAAGTGGAAGGAGGGGACTCTGAAAGTGAACTAATACAATCACTTTAAAAACTCCCAGATTCAGAGAAATTCCCAACAAGAGGTGCTTTAAGCAGACACATGACACACATTCCTTTTTTTTTCCCCACAGTAGCTTTGTGGCCCATACACAGTCCAGTAGCTTTGTGGCCCATACACAGTCCCACTACCTTTAACAGGTTTTCATCAACATAACCAGTTGTGTCATATGGTGCTCTACCTCCTTTATGAAAACAAGACAGGACCTTTGCTAATGTGAATGATTTTACGGTGCCCTTACCTTCCCACATTTGACTTGGGACTACAAGTTGATCCAGTAGTTCATTCAAAAGAAAAAAGTGAAGGTCAAGAGAAGATAATTGCTGATTTATTGCAGAAACACCAGAGATATATTGTGGATATACACCCAGGAGTGGGTTACCAACAAACAAACAAACAAACAAACAAACAAACAAACAACCGTCTTAAAAAAAAAAAACATTACTAAAGTTTTGGTACTGTCTACATCAGTAACTAGAAGAAGGTAATTACCATCACATTAATGACTGTCACTTGGATGGGCTGAAGACACTAAAAAGAGAAGAGCTCAAATAGGAGCAGAAAGATAATAACCCAAAAAGTAACACAGTGGAAAAAAAGTGACAATAATTCTACAATACAAGCAATAACACAAATACAACAACTGAGAAACCCAGTTTTTAAAAATGAGTCACAAAAAACCTCAATCTGATGCAATCCAAAAACACAATCACAAACAAAAAGGAAAAAGAAAATAAAAAAAGAAAGAGGAGTTTATTAACAGGAGAAAAGAAAAAAAACTACTTACTAAAACTGACAGAAAGATGGAGGTGGATCTTAGCTACTGTTCAGTCTAATGTAAAGGAAACAGAGGCAAATGAACCCATCAAGTCTTATTAATCGCCAGTCTCCAGGACCTTCTCCATTTTCTGTTTCTTTTTCATTTATACTAGAGCCCTGGAATTATTTTTATTGAAGTTGGGGAAGGGAGGGATATTTTAGAATTTTTTTTACTATTATTTAGTCAATAAGCAAGTTAACTTGGTAAGAGGAAAAGGAGGTCATATAGTATTCAAAGAGATACAATACTTGTTTTCTTTTTTCCCCTCCAGTGCTCTGCATTGAAATCTGAAAAGCCCGTTTCAGATTCTGCACGTTGCTATTGCACACGTAATAATAGGACACACTGGCCTTTGATACAATTCTCTTCAGGGAACAAAAGCTTCCTTTGGCACAACTACAGCCACCGCTTGTTGTAGGTTACACATGTCTTTCCAGTCAAGCATGATTAATAACTGTTAAAAAAAATGCTCATGACCCATGGCAAGTATTCTTTCAACTATAATACCAGCATTATGGGCTCTGAATCTCAGTAATTTTAAAATGTGCTTCTACAATGGAACTATAATTTAATTACTTTTTCTGCAGCCTGTTCCATTTTGTTTCATCACTTTGATTGCACCATGCACTTGGCAGCTTATGGAAGACTGCATCTGCCTCCAGGATTATTTCACTGGGCTCTTTCGACATCTGTTTCTGAAAATGACTTTATTTGCAGTGGCATAAAGAATAATCAGAGACTTGTTTAATCCAGATAAATTGGAAAAGAGAGAGACACAGAGACGGAGTTGGAGACAGGGAAGAGACCAGGGAAAAAGAGTAAGCAGATCTATGCTGAATGCTGCAGAAGACATCAAAATAATCTCTCCTCTTCCTGTGCTTCTGCAAATGTAGTTATCTGATGGATGATATGATACATGAAAAGATGAGTCACTAAGTCAGTTCCTTTTAATGTTTAGGGGGAGCTCATAGATGCAATACATTCTAGCTAAAGCTTCGTGCTCTGCTTGATCAGGTTAATAAAATTTTCATTAATTACATTTGCAACCTCATCCAGTGAGAATCACAATGCAGTCTGAAGTGATCCGTAGCAGTTGACAAAAGTCCTTGTAATAAATGAGCTAAATCCAGGCTCCAGCCTGACCTGACATCCTTCCAAAGGCAGCTACAGCCAACACCTGTTGCCGAGTGCCACTGCACAGCTATGGGCCGAGCACACAGCTCAGCATAACTTCCCAAATATCAGCACTCGTGAACTGGGTCACCTGTGTATCAGATGACCAAGTTCAAGGCATCTGTAACATGCCCATGCCTGCCTGAGCTTTGATTCAACACAATGGAAACCAGCATTGTTGACTCCTGTTTACTTTTGTATTATAGATGGATTTGTTAACCCAAATTTAATGTTTAACCTATTTAAAGCAGTTAAAGACGTGCCCTCTAAAAGATCACAGGTGTTGGCCAGGTATTATTTCATTTTTTTGTTCTCTTTGCCTATTTTTTTTGTAGAGGGTGAACATATATATACTTGTCAAGACACATCCACTGCCTCCCTAAGAACGCTGCAGGAAGGCAGCTCTGCCAACAGAAGCAGACAGCAAGGCTTTAGGGACAAAGCCCACTAAAATTCTAAGTGCTAGAGTGCTAGACCATAAGGATAACAAGCAGAACAATTCCTAACATTGTCTTTTGAGAGTTTCAAATCTTGCCTGTCTTGTGCTCCTTTCTTTTTGGAGAATTTTTTCTGTTATTTGCTGGTCTTCTGGGCTATATTGCATCAGAAATTAACTGGTTTGGACACATATATTTCCTAGGAATTACTTAAAGACAACTCCAAGGGAGGCCCTGCTGTTCTCAGGGAAACAGTGAAGAAAAATCATCGTCCCCAGAAGTAACAGGTATCATGCAAATACACAATAGCTGGACATGGTGCCCATGCTCTTTGCTGTTGTCCCCATGAGAGGGTCACAAAAGGGAAAGACAAAAAATTCCTCCTCTTTCTTCTGTATTGCACTGCCTCACCCTTCCTCAGCAAAATACAGCAGGTGAGCTGAGGACACAAAAAAAATCAACGTTTCCACATTGCTGATCTACTTACAGGCAACACAGGAAGCAAAACTCCTCTGGCAACCAGTGTGCTAGTAACTTGGCAAGCTTGACAATCTGCATTTGGAAGCCTGGTTATTTTCATAAAAGACATAATCCCCAAAGTAAACAACTCAAACTTTTGGAAGGAAACAGACTAAACCAAAAATTTGCAGTTAGCAAAAAGGAAAAGAATCATAAGTGTATTTTGCTAACGAATTTCTTGAAAACCAGTAGATGGAGGTTCCCTCTGCTCCTTCCTAACCAAGGTCCCCAATACCTCTCTGATGTCTGAAGATGACGTGAAGATTTGATAGAGGATATCAGCTATGCACAAGAAGTTTTGTAATCAGCTAATCAGGTAGGGAAGCTGCCCTGAAGAGAGATACATTCCAGTGACAGAGCATGCTGTGAAAGTCCTATTAAGAGACTATTAACAATTATTTTGTTTATTATTTTTTCCTTTTAATTTAGACAA
This sequence comes from Fringilla coelebs, assembly GCF_963513975.1. NCBI lineage: Eukaryota > Metazoa > Chordata > Aves > Passeriformes > Fringillidae > Fringilla > Fringilla coelebs. The sequence continues at coordinate 65,698,634 of NC_140028.1, forward strand.
ATTTAATTCCTCCCCTCATTTTCCATCTCACAACCTTTGGCTGTAACACAGCAGTTGCACAGGGCCAGTGGCCATGCAAAGAAATTACTCACTGCTTTTCTAGAGCTTCAATGTAAAAGTTACACAGCATAAGAGACAGAGTCTGACAAAACTTTGTTGTCTTGCCAGTGTTACCAAAGAACAAAAGCCATCATGCTTAATTAGCAATTCTCCCTAAAGAATTTGTAAGGCTGTACTGTTAACAGCCAAGGTGAAAACTGGTTTTCCTCTGAAGCACCAGGTAGTGACCACTCCTGGACAATGAGTATATGCCTGTGCTGTGCTGCTGGTCAGAGGTAGCTCAGCAGCAACTCTTCCATAAAAAAATGCTCTTAAGTACAAGGTGAGTGTTTGAACACTTACCTTAGCTTAGCCACATGAACTCGGAATGAAGCTCTCAAACCACTGGTAGCAACTGAAGAGAGAGAAGCCAACACACTCCCTTAAGCACTGATAATAAAAGCAGTTTATAAGGTCAGGGTCAAGTCAGGACAGGGCAGCATGGGGGCAAGTGGCTCTTTACTCAGGTTACTTAAGAGAACAATAGAGGTGTCGGCTTGTTGCATGTGGTGATGCCAGTCTGCCCTCTTAAAAAACCCAATTTTTGAAGAGGTAAAACTTTAGTTTTGAGCAAATTTGAATAACCAGCTTGGAAAGAGTGGACATTCAGTGGAAACTGGTTTGGGTCTTGTCACATGATCAACAGCCCTCACTGGGGAAGAGTTCTCCTCCTGTAACCACAGGTTCCTATCCAAAGCACCTGAGACCTATCTCAGGGAGTGGCAGGAAGAACAGCTCATGGTCTAAGACATTTCCACTGAACTCTAGCAACAAGAGGAATTCAGTTTATGCAGAAGCACAGCCTGCCTTTAGCCCACCAAACCTGTCTTAGGTGGGGCACAGAAGTAGCTTTTTGAAGACACCATAAAGGCTACACTATAACATGGAATAGCTTCTCCAAGAGTGAAATCTTGTGCGCCAGCAGAAACAGCAGAGACGCCTCCTGAGCGCCCTTGATACTGGCAGGTCTTTAGCTACTTAGCTGACTGTAAAATGGAGTGATTTAGGCTCCTAAAGGATCCTGGAACCTGCCCAGCATGGACACAGCCATGAAATCTAGCTGTCATGAAACAAAACGTTGTCTACAGTCATTCTATCTGAAAGATCTTATGTATAGGACAGTTATCTTCCAGCAGCTGCCCACAGGCACTGTCTGAGGCTTTCTGGAATCAATTAGGTACAACCAACAATGCATCAGAAGAGATGCTCCATATTATTGCTCTTAGGTCAGCACCAAAGGAGGGCCTCTCTACAGCATAACAACTATTCCTCATCCTTTCCCCTTGACAAGCTCTATCAAAATTAACCATTTTCTTGCGGCATTTAAGAAAATCTACTTAAAACTGCTTTCTTATGCTATGGATTTTCATCTACAAGGATCTTACTTGTACCTCCTTGAAGTGAAATCAATTAAAAGTGGTTGAAATGAAAATGGACCGTGTTTGTCAGAAGCAGACCTAGTTTCTGTCTGTGGCTATCCTTCAGCTCAGGGGAGGAGAAGTTACAAGACACAAAAGGAAAATTATCTGTGTGGGAGGCTTCACTATGCTCTGCTTAATTAGCTGCTGTTCAATATGAGAAACACAGCAGTGTGCACCCTCATGTCCACACACGTGCTTGTAGAACCAATGCGCACTAGTAACAGGTTGATGTATCTTTTTTCTAGAATATGGCACCAAAACATTGCCAAGAGGAACTAGTCTGCATTACTTTATAAAACAAATCACGATTTTCCCAGACTGCAGCAGCCCCAAGCAGATCATCTAAGTTTTCAATTGCTTCCATAAAGTGGAAGCTCTGTCTTTGCAACAGCATTCAGTCACGCCATCTAGAGTCTTCTCAGACTGTACTGTAATGTAAAATCAAGATAATTGAGAGATCAGCCATGCAATACACATATACATATATATCTGTTCATTCTGACAGAGTCCTACATGCATAAAACTGCTTGTATCAGCCCCAACACTCCTCCAGCGCTCAGTGATATTATTCTGATCACATAAAATGCAGCAGCAACCACTATTTCCTCACACAGTCATTCTATACACAAATGTCAGATTATGTATTGTTCTTCCCAATGCAAATGTCAGTTTGGATCGGCCATAGGCTGCAGATGTGCCCCAGATTATTCTGGGTCCCCTATGGAGCTGAGGCACAAATTCTCAGCGCCTCGCAGGATGAAAAGCCTTTGCCACAGTGACAGGCAAGGGTACACGTGTCCTGCCTTTCTGGCATGGAAGAGGCACAAATAAAATATTAAGTCCATGCACTTTTGACCCGTAAACTGCAGCACCAAACAAAAGCAGGGCAGCACTGCTGCAGCAGCACAGTTTCTGTGGATATATAAAATTAATGACCCAGCTTCCCTGATCTGTGAGAACAAGTGAGTGCAGACTTGAGGTTACAGGGATGGCTTTTCTGGGCACAAACTGGACCTTTGAGGAGAGCATCAGGCATCTAAAAACCATGTAAAGGAGAACAGCACAACACTTGGTGGGTGACTTCTAAAGAGAAACACTCCTTCACAGTTTGTACAGCAACCTGTTGATAATGAAAGGCTGATGGTAGATGTCTGTGAAATAAGAGGGTGAAAACCAAGGCACTATAGGAAAGAATATATCAGACACACCTGATGTGTTAATTGTTTCCTTCTGTTTCCCTTGATTTCCCTGTGTTCTAAATAGGAAAGGTAGTGAACCAGTCTGAAGGATTTACTGGGCTTTACTGATAGCCTCCACAAGGCTCTACTTCACAATTTCTCCTTGTGACATATTTGGTTAATGGCAAACTTGAAGAAAAACTATGTAGACAGTGTGGAGATGTTGAACCTTCTAATTTTAATAATTTTGTGTGTTTCTTGGTTTTTTTTTTTTTATTTTCTGAAGTCAGAGAGGCATAAACTCCATTGAAACATTAGGACCTTGGAAAAGAATTACACAGGTAGTTTGTTATTATAGCTAGCTAAACAAAAACCCCCAAAACTTCCAGAATCACATCACTGCCACCCAGAGTATTTTTTCAAAGATGTAGTTTTAAAGCCTAAGGCACCATGTTTTATATGAGGTGGGTATGTGTTAATATCTGTGATGACATCCCCAAGCCCTAGGCAAACTCCCCTCACTCTGAGCCATGCTGCCTGCCTTCTTCCCTGCTATAGGTCTCTGCCAGCTAGTTCAAGGGACTCCAAGCCCAATATTCTGAATTTCTGCAAGGTGCTTTGTTAAGAATTCCTTAAGGACAAACTAGTTTAAAAGTTTTATTTCTTTTACCTAAAAATATGTCAAATATCAGTTGCAACTGAAAAACAGCAGAAGCCAGTTCTCCAAGGAGTACAGACAACCAAGATAACTGCAATACTGAAATGCTACTGTACTCTTGATAGAAATAGCAAAAATAATAGCAAAACAACAGAGAAATGCAAAGCTGACTAAATACTTGAGCAGTACTTTTCAGGTCATGCAAACATATAATCCAAGTCTTTTTATTCCTTGAAGCTGATGTAGAGGAATATTTACAGCTTCCATGCTCTTCTCCCTCCCTCACATACCCTCTCACATCACTCCCCCTGTTGTTGACATCCTGGCACTTCTGAAAATTACTCTTTTGTCATCCAACTTTTGAAAGTAAATGCAAAACTCAATGGATCTTACCTCCTCCTTACTAATGGACTATTAAGACAACCTAGCTGGTTTGGCTTTTAAGTGCAGACTGAATCCACTAACAGCTGCATTCTTTCAGAAGATGAGATCTGCGGGTATTAATTTTGTCACCAGAGTCATCAGACCAGTTTCTTACTTGTGGCTATGAAATTCCTTTCAGATGACATACTTACAAAAAAAAAATTAAGAATCTATGTAGTGAAGGATAAAATGACTCACATATTCTATGAAAATATAGGCTTGTAACTGAGACGTAGGTTTGGCTGGAAGCAAATTTGTGCACAGCCTATTACAAAAGGCATCTTGTTGGTCTCTCCCTTAAGTCACTGAGACAGGCTGCTTGCAAGATTTTAATGAAAACAGCTCTTTCATGGAAAACTGAGTTATTCTATTGCTGTTTCCTTTATAATTTTAAACAAAGAGTCTTATTTTTTGCATGAAGGACATTCCAAATCCCACTTTCCAATTTTAATCACAAAACAGTTTTGCAGCATGTATTAGAATAACAATGGCTCTTCCCAGAGAGAGGTCTTTTCTGGATGAAGTGGCAGCTAGCAAATATCATGTAGCTGGTACAATACCAAAGCAGGAACCAGTGGCCATGCTCTCTCCCTTTCCTCTTTTACAATCTTGCCCAAAGCAGTTTCAATCTGAGCTCTGAGGGAAAAGTCCCTTTCCTTGGCCTGTTCTCTCCTTGCTTGAACATAAATGCACTTCTCTGGATTGTGAGAGGAAGGAGTTGTGTCTCCATGTGGAAGAGGGACACTGTCCCCTGTCCCTTCACCCCACAGCTAGCAATGACTGAAGACAGGCACAGAGTCCTGTACTGAGCACACACACTACATAAAAAGGCAGAGTCACCCTGAAGCCCAGGTTCAGATGGGCAAAGCCCACGGCCGGCGTTTCCTCCGCTGGGTGCAGCCAGAATATACAGAAACCAGTCCAAGCTCTCAAGTGCAGCTGAAGTCATCAACCAGCTGTGCCATTTTCTGGCACATGCTGCTGCTGTGCCCCAGATCCTGCAGGAATTCTGGCCAAGCTCAGGCCTGCTATTTAGACCTACACATCCTATCATTGCCACCTCAAGACTCAAAAACTTACAGCCCTGTGCTGCAAATTCTGCAGCCAATGAAGACAGTAACATCCCACAAACTATCTGGGGACTTACGAAGCTCAGACCAAGGGCACCAAGGCTTCCACAGCTACACAGAACCAAAGCAAATGGAAACTACAGCAAGTCCTACATGCAGGCTTAGTGGTAAGAGCATTACTCTGCTTTCTAGCAAGGGTTAACTAGATCAATACTGCAGGTTTCTGCCAGCATGGGCTATGGAGGGACAGGAATATGCAGCTCTTGGGTGCTAAAGCTCTGCCAGTGCAACCTTCCAGGCCAATATATGGCCAGAACCACATACCCACCAGAAGCAGTTTACTGTGCTTACTGTGTACAAGCTATAATGTGTTCACTTGATATTCAAAGGCATAAACCCAGCAGGTGCTCTTAGTTTTACTGTGACTGAAAGTATACAGAACTGGGTCTTATCCTTGTAATACTACCTTGAACTCTGCAAGGTGAGCAGCCATTTACATCTTTAGTAGATTAAAAGTGCTGGCTTCATTTGAGTTTGTTTTTCAAATAAATTTAATTTTGAGGATTCCGTGTCCTTTTTGTTTTTGGTATGTAAAGTTAATCCACTTATTTTTGTTCACATCCGTGCTTTAAGGTGCTTTATGACCACACACTTTTTATGACAGAGTTACAATTTATCATATACTGGCACCAAAGAAGATTAAATTCAAAATCTTGCAATTCTGGAGAAGTTAAGGGACCACTGTGAACAATGGATCTATATCAACCACTGCTTGTCAGCAGTTAGACAAACATCATGTTTTTATCCTGATTGTAAATTGTCTGTAAAGAAAATAAAGTTTTTCTAAGTGTGTTTGCCATTATCTGGCATACTGGGTTTGATTTACCTAGCTCAAGGTTTATCCTGAACTGTTCACAGTGAATAACAAACTGACTGGACAACATACAGCATCAGAAATTCAAAGATGGCTGTGTGTGCACCCAACTTGGTTTATCCCATCATAGGGCAAACTGGCTTGAATTAACATTACAAAATAGTGTGAATCAGTTTAATACAACCTGGTTTATAAGTACCTGAGGCACTGAGAGATCAAAATAAAAAGTTTATAATATAACAGTTTGTTTAGAAGTTGCTGGTTTCAAACTATGACTTCATGCATAATGTAATTACCCCTTCTAAACACTGATAAGTCTTTAAACGTGGCCATGAAGCTGAATTAAAACTTCCATGGCCACAGAATAAAAAATAATTTCAAATTAATCAAACATTCCCCCTCTATGCATATGTGTGTGTATATATATCTATATAAATTTTATATATATAACTATATAAAATATATATATTTATATTTAACAACTGTAAGTGACCCTAAGCCACTTACAGCTCAGACTCCCAATCTCCTGGTGCCAGAGCAGGCAAGACCACATGCACGTTGTACATACTTATCTCCCATACACATGCTATTACTTTCACATCTTCAGCAGCCCCCTTCCATAACCTGACAGACAGCAAGGAATATTTCATTACAAGAAACTGCTTTGTTTCCATATACTATTTGGGAAGTGACAGCTAATGGCTTTTTTTCTGACAATTCCCCTTTCTCTTTCATTAGAAAACTCCTAAAAAGATGCTGTCACATCAGAACAGCGGCACTGCACACCTTCACCCTTCAAAAATGAAAGCAGATATACAGAAACATGCCATGTGATAACAAATGTAGTTTTAAGAAGTCTTCATACTTTTTTCTTTCTTTTTCTGCTTCTTTCATGCAGTCCTCCATCCCCTCAGTAGTGCTGATGCAACCATACACTGTACAAACAAACTGTACGGAACAAAACTGTACTGAAGTGAGAAAAGAAGATTAGAAAACCAAACCAAACCAAAAAATAAACCCAAGTCTGGGTGTGGTTTGTAGCCCAACCCTACAAATAATCATCCAGCACAGTGGAAGTGGGTGAAAAACAGTGCAGGAATGGCACCTTATTAAAATAGCTTTGCTGGCTGAGAAAACACTTGTGCAACTGCACTTGTCTATACAGAATGGATGGTAGTGAAGAATCAGATGTAACATTTTTCCCTAGTCATTTTGCCTATTTCTAGCTGGCCAGGGTTAAAATCTTCTGCTGTTTTCATGTGACCACACAACAGCTTGCTATCTGTTTGTAATTCCTTGCTGGTTCTCAATCATGCAGACCCCCTCCATGAATGGAGGAGGACATTCTGGTGCTGAATGTCTCAGCAATGTGCCATGACCTGCCTTTCTGCTGGCAAAACAAGAGGCATGGTCATTTCTTACTACTGCCACCTTCATGCCACCTTAGAACTGCAGTGTTCACCGTTAACCCAATTGGAAAGATCCACCAAACCACAAGGCAAAATTAACCTGCAGATTTTTTTAGCAATTCACATATCAAAACATAGGTGTGATCTCTTTTCTTTTGAAAAGAGCAGCATACATTGTTTTCCAGTAAGCTGTGACAGCTAAACGCTCAATATGGGCTGAAAAGTCAAGAAAAGTAAAACATATTTACAGTGCCTTCTTGTATATTAATTATAACTCTCTAAGAAAATGAAAGCTTTATTGCAAACACGTTTTGATTACTGAATGAAAATGTTCTTTTACATTTCAAGAATGTTTCAGGATCCTCAGAAAGAAGACAAAGTGTAAGCCTTACTGTTAAAATTACCACCTGCTCATCCTTAGAGAAATGGTACACAAAATGCTTATAGCCAATTTTAATGCAGTAGAAATGCCAACACTATTTCTCCAAGAGAACTTTTTCCCCCTATTTTAGAAAAGCACTTGGACACAGATGTTACCAGGTGAAATTCAGCAGCAGATGTCTTATCAAAAGCATGCCAAGCAACTTGAATTTATTTTAGTGATCTGCTGGCACTCCATTGTAAATGGCTCAGTGTTATTAACTGAATTCTCCTGGCTCACCCGGAGTGGATTTAAACCCATTTTTGTCCTGCAGGAAGAACCACACAAGAGTAATCTGATTAGTTTAGACGCTCCTGGAATGAATAAAGATGGTACTTACATTGAAGTGTGTGGCAAGGAACAAGCACCAGCAGCACGTTTCCTGCTTTTCCCAAAGACCCAAAAGCAAACTTTACCATTCTGTTTCTATGCCAGTATCCCAGCACGTCTTTGCACAACCATCTTATTCCAACAATTTTGCTAATGTGATTTTGGAGATGGGTTGAAATCAAGACCTGAGCTGGGAATGCCAAACTCGGAAGTGTTGCTTCTTCCTAACTCTGCTGACAATCAGAATTATTTCCACCAAAGCCCAACAGAAAGATTTAAGCTTCAAAACTGGGCCTTAACTTTATTTCTATTTTCATTCTCCATCAAACAATATAATTAGCAGGATTATATTTTAATAATTTGCAGTGTCTTTCCCAATGCAAATAAGGCTCTGCAAAATATCTGCAGTTCCTCACTAAGCGTCTCTAGATCAGGAATGGAGTATTGCTCCGGCCAGTTGGAGAGCATATGCCAGTGACCACAAAACCACAAAGATCTGAGCAGCTAAGGATTGCATGCTCCTAACATCTTCCAGTGGTCCTGCTGTCCTCAGTAGCCCTCTGATCCAAGCTCATGACCCACATCCTGCCCACTCAAACAAAACCTGCATTGACACTTGTTCCAGGCTCTTGGCTCCAAACTTTCCTGTGCTGCCTGCTGCAGGCATGGTAGCCTGGTGACCTTCTGCCAACACTACCTCTGGACCAACATGAATTTTTCCACATCATCAAACCTGGACAGACACCGCCTCCCTCTGCATAACAAACCAGAGAATGACCACTATCCACCACTGGCTTGCACCCTCCAGACTTGGGACAACAAAGCATCCAAAGCTCAGCCTGTCCCACAGCTGCCCCCCTTGCTGCTGCCACAGCTGTGCACCCTGTGTTGGGAACCTTGGGGACCAGAGCAGTCTGGCTTGCCCATGGCCAGTAGCCAAGAGGGACAGATAAACCTGGCTGCACTTCTCCCTTCTCACACTGCTCAGAGTCAATTCCTAATCCCAGTGCTATCCTTCTCCCTGCCACCCTGGGGCAGTGCCAAGCAGCACAATCTTCTGTCTCCAGTTCATCTGATTTACACACAAGACTGTCTGTCATTTCCTTTCCTGAAGCCATCCTTGCTCTTCATCACACCATTTTCAATTCCTAGATTAACTTCTTCAACAACATCCTCATTCATTAGACCAAACTGATTCATGTCCTGAACACTGCTCATCTCATGCTCAAAGGGAATGCTGGTGCTCTGGAAAAACGGCTGCAATGATGTAATTCGGGACTGTAACACAATATGTATGAATAATAAGGCCAAATCAGAGGCACAGAAGAAACCACACATCTGGCTTTTCCTAATTTCTAAGAGCTTGTTTCTGCCACTTAAAAGTTCTTTTCATGTTGGTTTTCAGTGCAATGCTACACACTCGTTGTTAAGCACTGACAGTGGGGTTAAAGCCACAGTGAAAACAGATATAAAGAGAGCCTCTGTCTTGAGAAATATTCTTTCAAGCAAAAAAAGATGCAGAAAGAAAAGAGACTGAAACCCTGTTGCCTCAAAGAACTTCATGATCACCTCCCACAACCAGCCAAGTAAAATCTACAGGCATCACAACCCTGAACCACTACTAGGGGACACACAAGAATTCCTTCATCTGGAAATAAAGCTAAGCGCAACTTAAGTCTATATTGTTACCAATCACGGGTGGCAGCTCTTACAGCATAGATATTAAATCCCTAGTGTTCAACCGGCCTTCATTCATAAACACAGTCTGGATTGGTTTGGTTTTCTTTCTGAGCAAAAACTCACACTGTAAGCCTCCTCAGCATGGAGGCTATGCCCTAGCATTTACTTCATTAAGCTTCATAATTCTAATCAATAGCACATCCACTTTTGTTCTGCTTTACAATTACCGTCACATAACATCACACACCAAGACTTTTTAAAATGAGAGTCAGAGCTGCATGCAAAAGACCAAAGCAAAAAAAAAAGCAGCACTACCTTTAGTTCTGCCCTCTTCTTCCTTGCAAGCCTTGCAACTGCTATGCTCACTCTTTCCCTTTCTAATAAGTGAAATTTAAATATGCTGAGAATTTTAGGCACTCAAAAAATTCACAGATATGTTTGAGCTTCTCAATATAAAGGGTCACTCTATGCTAAATTAAAAAGGACTGAATAATCATTTATTTTGAACAAAGACTCTTTTTGTTTTCTGAAGTTGTTGCTATGCACATTCATGTGAGAATATAACTTGATCACAGGAAACAAGAAAGCTTTGTAGTTTGCATTTTTTGGGCTTACAACCACAGTCCTGTTCAGAGTGGTCACAAAGACATCACTTGATTTTTCACCAATATTAGTAATGAAACAATCTTTTCTTGCTAATGTTCAGTGCTACACAATTAATATACAACTGCAATACAAGTGACATGTCTTTATGGGTGTGCAAGTCTGTTTTTTGTATAGTGTTTCTTGGTGTTTCAGATGCCAAGTGGTACCAGCCATAGGCACTGGGTGATGGTTTACACGTTGTGCAGCTGTGCCCCTTCACTGCCAGTTCACAGAGTGCAAGCCACATCCCAGACCTGCCCGTGCTGTCCCCAGCAGTCTTTTACTTTGTATTTTGGACATAGCACGATGTCCTCCATGGCATAAGGCAAGGCTGCTTCAGAGAAACCATGCTCTCAGGGCAGATTTGTGTCATGAGTGATACAGCTGGGGACAGAGAAGACCTACTCAAACCCTGGGAGACATCACAGTGTGCTGCTGCCATGCTGTGCACTTGTGAGCAGGCAACAGCAGCCGAAAGAGCTCTCTGGCCTCAGACCAGACCTGGGACAACCCTGGGCATTTCAACAGCACAGGGTGTCTTCATCTGCGATCATGCAGGTTAAAGTACTCACTTATGAACAGGCCTTAAGCTAAGGAAAATTAGTTTACAGAATGTACTTTGCTTAAGAATAAATGAAACAGAGATATGAATACATGACATCACTCTAGAGGCTGAGACAAAATCCCCTATACATTTCTTGCTGTTGAGGGAGGGGTTTTTTAGTAAGACACTCAAAACCTGGGAACAGTACTATCTGTTGTTTGACCACATGAACCAATGCTAGAACCAAAGAAAAACAGCTTTAAAAAGAAAAACTGCCTTTATCCAATTACTGCTGGGCAAAGATGGGAATCTGAGGCTGGAGAGGCAGGAAGAATTCCTCAATCCTCTTCCCAAAGAATCTGTGCTAAGAGTCTGCTTTAAGATTCCCAGGATATGAAGGTATTGTCTTGTTCTCTACTGGAACATATGAGCATATATGATGAGAGGCACCAAAGTAGCTCAGTAGCTCAGGAACAGCAAGCAATGGAAATAATTTCATAAAGCAGCACATACAGAGAGAGTCTTTTTGCCATAGCACAATATCAGTGACTCTATGGATGGAGCACTTTTCATGTTACTGATCTATAATTCACTTTTTGTCACCCTGCATTATCATACAGTTGAATACTAAAAGCAAACTTCATCCATCAGTTACCCTCATCTGACAACAGGTTGTGGTAATATTGCTTTATACATGTAAGAAAATAGGGTATCAATTAAAAAATTGGAAAGGACTGCCTATCTGAAGGACTTTTCTAATAAAATTAGATGTGTTTTTTTGGCATTGTTAATACTTATTTTCACTGGGTGTATGTATTTGTCTATCAGATGTCAGAATGCACCTAATTTGTGCACAGAAATTCTGTAAAACCTTGAGAACATGCAGACCACAACAGCCTTCATTGGGTCAGTGGCAAAGCAGTATCCACTTAGTAAAACCTGAAGCACAATTCCAAGTGTGTCACAGAGATGATGTCAGGTGAGCATTTGCACAAGAGTTTGCTTAGGCAGTGGGATTAGTGCAGTACAAGAGAGGCCTTAACATAATGCCTTTACCCTACTCTTTTTCCTTCTTATTTCTTCTGCTCAGACTAAAACATGGATACAATTTCCACTACATAAAACTGCTTTGTTCACTTTCAAGCTTTTTAACAACTAGAAATAATGTCAGAAAAATAGAGGTACCTATTCCATAACATTTGGAAGCTTGAATTAAAATCAGCACCAGTATTTTCTGCCCCTCAAGCCCCCTGTTTCCAGGACAACAGGGAACTAGAATAATGTATAAAGTCAAATTCTCAGGATGTAAAAAACAACAACAAGGCTCTTGCTTGCCTGATTTTTTGGCTGTTCAGTTTGGTTCTGCTCTGTTAAGCTAGGATGAAATCACAGCAAACACTACACTAACTCTTCTGTTAATCAACAGCCTGCTTCGCAACTGCACTTTTCATTCCCACAAAAAGTGCTGCATTTCCACAAAGTATCACTTGTAGTAAGGCATTCAAACATGCTAATTGCAGCTTTCCCTCCCAGGGAGATATATGAGCTTACTCTGAATTAGTCAAAGCCTTCTGAGTTGATTTCCTTTTGTTACTGTTATTACAACTTTGAAAAAGTAGAATTTGTTTTACTTTTGCTAACTTGTACAAGTCTAGCTCAAGAACGGCGATGACACTCCGATATGCTTTACCAAGTTACACACAGCCCAGTTAGGTTAACAGGGTCACAAAAAGGCAGAGAGGAGGGGGCAGGGAAGAAAATTTCCTCAGACGTCTGGGTTTTTTCCACATTTAGGCTTGTGTGCATTGGCTACGATGGGAATGGGACACAGAAGTGACAGTGGACTGTACAAAGCAGATGTGATTGTAAATTGCAACATATGCAAATCCAGTATAGTTTCCTATAAACCATTTTTTTTAAATGATCTTCACTTGTATTTTTATTGAGTATTTCAGGCTTTATTCCTCTGCTTCATTTTTATTCTACTGCTGGGTAGTTATTCAAAGACTGAAAAGTTCAGTCACAAGACAACAGGATTCAGCACTTGATTATTTCAAATTCTTGTTTACTGCAAACACTGATGTAAGTGAATAAAGAATCTGGGTCAAAAAAGCACAACAGAGGATGCTACCTGTCTTTTACTGAATAGCAGGCAGCTGGGAAATTGGCAAGCTTTAGCATAAAACCAGTGTGAAACTGCTTCAATGAGATGATTTTTCTTTTAATAAAGACATTTTAAATGTTCAGCCAAAGTAAGGAAAGTTCATGTTTCCTATCAAATTAAGATTTCACTTTCCAATAGAGCTAGGCATCTGTGGTTTGTATTTTTGTATCCACACAGCAGTGAAATTCATCTTGCTAGGATCAGCAGCACTGATTGTGTTGCTAAACAAATTAGCAGGGGACTGGGCCTGTAGGTCTGGGAAGAAGCACTCTTCAGAACAGTTGTCCACTGCTAGACAGAGAAAGAGAGAGAAAAGATGCTGCGGAGAACACATTATTAGGATACTGCCTGGGAAGAGATGCTCCAGGGACATTGCTGCTACACTGATAACATATGATAATCTGCTTGGAAGATTCTAGGGTAATCTTATAACAAGAATAAAATTGATGATGCAATTTTTGACCATATGTAAGTGGTGGGAGATTGTACAATATTAAGAAAAAGACATAAACCAGGCCACTGCATGAAGAGAATCTCTGGAGTGCATGAGGAGTAAGTTAACAAGGCATAGAGAAAACAACATAAAGGAAGAAGAGAGCCCCAAACCAATTTCCAATGAGTCACAGTTCTCCAAAATAACACATCAACCTAAAAATATATACAGCTGTCATCCAAACAATATGGCACTTTCTGAACCAGATCTTGAAAAGAATAAATTGTCTCCTGAAACTGAGCATTTGGATGAGCATTTTTTCAATGAAATATGAGATTAATACCTTTAAAACTAATTTCAATAGATGAACACACACAATTATATGATGTTGCCTGTGGAAGGTGTTGCCCTCTTTGAAAATGTCATGCATCAAGAGTCAAGGGCTCTTTAGAAGTTCACACACACAGAGCACATTATGCATTGTTAATCTGCTAGTTATATTTGTACAGAAATTTGGTCAAACAAAGCCAGCAGAATTGTTTTTTACATTTCTTTCCTGAAAATACATATCCAAATTACATATACAAAGCCTTTACTACCTGAATCTCACTAGATATTGTTTTCACTGGGACTAATAAAAGTCTAGAGTAAATTAATTTATCTTATTGGTATTACTGCATAGGGATGGGAAAGGCCGATTAGGCTCTAATTTACAGTACTAAAAATAGTAAAATACACTTGCTGTAGGCATTTTAAAAATAGAATCTCATTTTAAAAGAAAAGAAACATATTTTAAAAGTTCCTCTAAGTCCACACTTTCTTGCAAATGTTAGATTTTGAAAACATGGATTAAACCCCCAAGACTCCTGCAGTGAAAAGCACCAGGAACTCAGCCATAAGAATAAATGGTAGCCACATCAATAGTAATGGAAATGGTAGGTAAATTAATTGCCTACAAACATGCCTTTATTGTAAAAAAAGAAGTCAGGATAAGATTGATTTGTTACAATGTAGATGTTAGGTGTTACCGAGTCCATTAGTGAAATAAAAAGTTAGAGTAAATCCATCACTGTCAATTAAGATGCATTAAATATAAGATTGCTTCTGGCATTCTTACACATGTAAAGACATTTACCTTTAGGCTACTGTTAGTCAGCCTCTGTGTGTGAGCATCAGCCTGCCATCACAATGCTCGAATAAGATACACACTTTAATCAGCTGTTTTCCTCATTTAAAGATGAACTGCTAAGCAAAAGCTATGTCCCTACTGCTGCTTTAGGATATATTAAAGAACTCAGCAGCAGGACTGAGCATTTTTGCTTAAACACTATGTGCTAATGTCTTTTGTCCTGCTTTCTTCTCTGGTCCCTTCCCCCAGCGAGCGGCTCTTAGCAATGAATCATCTCAATTCGTAAAAGTTTTATTGTTTGCCCCTTTTGAGAGGCACATGCTGCTTCATCTTGTTCTAGATCTAGGTGTTTCCACCACCTCCAAAAAAAAGGGCAATAGGTTTTGGGAACTCGCAGAAAGCCTGGATGCCTGTCAGCTCCCACTCCCACACCTCGAAGAGGGGCTGTGTCAGCACAGGCTGCCACACTTGAAGGAGGTGCCCTCCCTGCCAACTCGGATGCACTGTGCTGACAGCCCAGTGTGAAGAGGGACCCTGAACTGCTGCTGGGTTTGACACACTTCTGAAATTCCCTAAAACTTCTTTGGATGACTTTGTGCAGTTATTGTCCTCATGAATCCCAGTCCTATTGCTTAACCAACAGTGACAGACATACTGTTCCCACTGCATGATCACATAGATACAGGAGCAGAAAGTAAAGAACAAGAACCCACCTTTTCCCGTAGGAAACCAGGCCCATTATCAGTACTAGCCCCGCTATTAGAGCTATCACCAAGCTTACACAGGGAAACCAACCAACGCTGTGGAGAAAAAGATGTATTTCTCTAAATGCCACCCTCCTGTCCTCTCCCATTCCTGCCCACCAGCTTTGACAAGGGCAAGATACAGCTCTTTGTGAATTCACTGGGCATACTTTCAGCCATCTCAATGAATGAATGGGATGGCAGAAACAAAAGAATTGTAACATTTTGTTCTACACACTGAACCTCAAAGGTCTTGATCTCAAAATGTCACTGGTCAGAGATGTCCAAATAAATATGCTTCAGAAGAATTTTAACCTTTAATAAAAAGGTACAAGTACTTTCTAAGGATATATGTCTTCAGCATTAATATAATATAATATATATAAACAAAAACAAATCCAGCACCACGGATGGTCTTTAATTTACATTACAAAAGCAGAATTGGATGTTTACGGACCTGGCAAAGAATTGAAAAAGACTGTTTTACCTTCAAACTGCTACTAAAAAAAGCCTCCATTTCCTTAGATGTGTCCCAATGCACTATCTCTTCAGTAATGAATGCTAGAAGATATAATCAGAGACAGGTGCCTACTGAAACACAAATCCTCATCCAGTGGCTCCTTCAGACAGCAAAATTCACCTCCCTCATTTCCCTTTTTGGAGAGAGTAAGCCAACTTTAAGTCCCTCTTGAACTTTTAAACTAGGGTTTAAATGAGACTTGGGAGAGGTATCGTTGTTATGTTGACCACCTGCCTGAATGCTTAACTTAGGTATGAAGTAGATCATACAGCACACGTGTCAACAAGCCTCGTGATCAGTGGTGTCAAAGGCTGACAATACATCTAATAATAACCAGCACAGGCACCTCCATATTCAGCACTCATTGCTAGGAGTCAATTATCCACCATCTATTCAAGGGCCTTTTGAAGTCCTTCTTGTGTTACTTGAAAATGAAATTACACCAGGTCAGGTCAGTTGAAATGGCTGGATTTCTTGTTGGCTGGAGTCCACATCTCCTTTTTTCTTTTTGGCTGTATGTCAATGCTAGCTGCAAACTTATAGTGAAGCTGCAGTATTGTATTTAATTAATTAATTATTGATTAAAAATAATCTTTTTACTTCAAGCTAGCATTCGCAGAACTCACAACTCCTTGGGATCAGTCAGTTTTATTTAGCTTTGGCACCAGTGATTCTACCCAGAATTTCTCTAAGCCCAAACTTTTAAGGGCAACTGCTCCTTGAGTGCCCTGTTACAGCCCCTTTTTTCAGACTGCTGGGGTCTGCCATAAACCTCAG
The DNA here is from genome assembly GCF_963513975.1 of Fringilla coelebs. Classification (NCBI taxonomy): domain Eukaryota; kingdom Metazoa; phylum Chordata; class Aves; order Passeriformes; family Fringillidae; genus Fringilla; species Fringilla coelebs. The sequence goes on from NC_140028.1 coordinate 65,715,152, forward strand.
TGAGATGGGAAGTTCAGAACCCTAAGATGTGAGCTCCAGAACAGGGAGCACCAAGTGAGCTGCCTCAGAAGCGCTTTCACCCGGCTGTCATCCAGCTTACTTCTGATCTTTTCAGTTCAGCATCCTCCTTCTGATATAAACTCCACATTATTCCTCTGCTTTTCTCTTCTTACCCATTTAGATTACAAAACTGGCTTTTCTTTTCAGCTACCTATAAGCTGCTCTGATATCACTGTCAGAAATTCACACTCCACATAGAAAATCATCACAATTATAAGCTTTAATATTTCTTTGATGAAGAAAACAATCCCGCAAGATGAACTGATTTGTTAGGACATGTACCTGGAAATATCTTTATGTAAGTAATCATTCAATCAGGAGTGAAGAAAGATTTCAATTAAATAAAGAAATAAGGCAGCTGAGTGGTGATATTCTATTAATGAACACAGAGGTATGTGCCCAATCCATACATGTTGAAGAAAAGATGATGTCAGAAAAGGGTAGGATAGCCATTTGAAGGAAATCTGGTGCAATTTTACTCTGTCACTGATCTAGGTGATCTAATGTGACCACTGCTCAATGTCCCTTCCTGTAGGCATGGCTAACAGACTTTTCTGTTCTAGGGACTGACAAATCTCTTGGGGACACATACTAAGAGGAAAGTTAGGGTAAAGTTAGAGATGTTACAACAAAGGTCCAGAAAGAGAAATGCTCAGGAATTTCAGAGCCTCTCCATGACATCAAATGATGTCTTGGTCTGCCTCCTGGTCAAGGCCATTTTGCTGTGACTAGCTGACAAGCAGTTATATCAACACCTTTGAAATGAAGCATTACATTTTGCATTGATCATCTCTTTTCCATTCCTTCCAGATAAGAAAGATCAAAAATATCAATGATAAAATTTGGAAGTATTTTATGTCCTGTTTCCTTGTCCCCCAAGAACGTTTAAGACTGAGTCTTAGATGGGTGGATGATGGTTCAGTTAAGAATACATTTGTATTGAAAAACAAAGTACAGCCTACATTTACAGTAAGAAAAGTTACTCCACAAAGCTGTGAGAAAGTAAAACAGCAAGACGTCATTGGGGAGCTCATTTAGAGAAAGCACAGCAGGATGTCTAGCAACAGTAAAATAATATTCAAAAAATCTGACCTAGATAACAGTATTTCTTAGTGACTAGAATTCATTAAAAATAACAGATTAAAAATGTACTGCACAGAATTCTTTGAAGCCTGAGTGTCACACTCAGATTAAATAACTGAACTTATGTAAAAATGAAGGCAACTTTTATTTTTTCCCTTAACAGAAAAATAACAACAAAGAAAGATGTGAGTTCTGCTATTAAGAAGAAGTTAATAATAAGTGAGAATATGAAAAAGAGCTCTGACTTTTTAGGGTTTTATGTAAGTGAACACTGTCTTTGGCTATGAGTGAAGGTGACAAGCTCACAGACCTAAGTGCTATGGGATACCAAATACAAAAGCAGAACTCAGTATAAGTCTCAAAGTTTCCATACTATAAACCTAAAGTATTTCCACATCATTTTAGTGGAAAAATAAGTTATGCTGTCTCATGGTAGCAGTGTATCAGAATGTTAGGAAATGTCCTTTCCTACTTCCCTGCTTCTCCCTGAGTGCTACAGTAAAAATCCTTAGAAAAGGAATCTTGGGTGAGGCCCCTCAAAGGGAAGAAAGGAAAATCAAGCCCTTTACTCCTTGAGAACGCTTCTAAGTTGTGCTGAATAAAGCCCCAGGTTACTGCTCCATTTCAGAAAGGTACTTCAATGCTTCTGGACTCAAAGTTAAGCATGTGCTTAAGCACTATACTAATGCCAAAATGTAGGCTTTCTACATTAAGCCTATATTGACTTTGCAAGTAGAGATGGTTTACTTTAAATGCTTTACTTTTGCATAAGCATGAATAAGGATGAGATTCATGGACTTACAGATTATTTTTTTCTGTAAAAATAACATGATGCATCACAAAATACCTTGTAGTGTAAATTCAAAACTAGATCCCTGCAGAAGGTCCTCTGAAAATCTGAAAGACACTCTTCCAAACCAACAAAAACAATAATCAGATCTCTAGTTCACAATTTGCTAAAAAAAGGGGAAGAATTACAGAACAAAAACATGCCTTCATGCTTACCACATTTGACAAGTTTGACAGTTTCTTAAAGAGTACTTCAGAAGCACCTTTGAATTGTACAACTCCTTTACAGCTATTGACTTCATGGTTAGTCATTCGTCATATGAGAGCATTTGCTTTTGCCCTGAATCAGTTACAGGAGCAAAACTAAGATATTATCTCTTAGAAAACACTAAAACAATGTAGGTAAATGAGTGTGCTCTACATTTCTTGTTATTTATTTACTACTTGTATTTAGTATTAGCTTTCTAATTAACCATCAAAGTTTTCTAAAAAAAATTATTAAAAGAGGCCCAATAAGAAGATGACTAGAGTTACCAGCTAACAGAGGGCTCCTTCATTCCCTGAAGATAGCAAAGCACTGGTCAACCATGCTGCAGGAAAGGAACGGTTCACTGCAACTTCTCCAGTCGGGACTGTAAGCCCTCGGCAAAGCAATTCCTACTGGATTTAACAGTGGTGACTGAAGAGGTTGCTGGTCCTCCCATCCTATTCCCATACCACTCCACTGCCACAGTTAAATCTGATGAGTTAGTGACTCCAGGTTCCCCACTGCCTCAGCTCATGGCTGCCTCAATAGCAAATAAAACCTGAAGGTGAATCACACTGCCCTCCAGCTGGGAGCTGCAGTGGCTGGGGAGCAGGCACACTACTTTTTGCTATTTTTACCTCAAGGATAAGAAACTCCAACAGAAGCAGGGCAGCAACTTCTTAAGCTTCCTCAGCCTGAATCAATGGAGCTCTTCAATCACAGTTCACAGAGCAAAACCCAGCCTAGTTCCCCATCTCCTCCATGTAAGTCACCTACAATAGGATTTCCTAAAGTATATTGGGATTTGCTTTCTTTTGTTGGCCAAATCACTGACAAATCTCTTGAATTAAACTTTTTATAACTCAATTTCACCAAGCAGATGAAACTTCTTGGACAGACAGTTCTGCTCAGTAAAGCAGCAACATGGATGGCTTTGGATCTTTGGCAAATTTGCAGAACTATCAGAATGAAATCCGACTGACAGAACTTTGTGTGTATTTTGTAACTGTACTCTTGCATTTTAGAGCTACTATCTGGGGCCTCACAAACTGTCATCTTGCAGGGCTAGTAATCCAGAGAAAAACTAGGAATTTTGGAAAGAGTGCTCTTCCACCTGGGATTTATGCAGATTGTCTCAAAAGTCCTAACACAACTGGCACCTGTTCAAGTGTCTCTAGTGACAGCTATTCCCTGGCAGTCATCTGCAAAATCTCCCTAGCATTTCCATTCTTACCATCCAGAACCACACATTATTTCACTGTGTTCAGACTTTAAGCCTACATGTTAGGTAAAATTGCTACAAGGTCCTCCTGTTGCTTCAAAAATCTCTGGCAGCAGCCTTTTGCTGGATGCTGATATACTGTGTTTGGTATCTGGCATTTCTGCATAGTTTCCATCATCTGGAAGTTCAAGACATGGTTAACAGGCTGGATGGCTAACACAGGCTATGCTGCTTTCCTAATGCCAGAGTGCACGCTGCCTTCATCCCCTGCCCAAGAGCAGAAAGGTAACGTTGCTCCCAGTTTTGACCTGATTTCTTTCTACTCCAGAAGCTTTGAAAAAAACCCTGTTCCAAACCTTTTTCCTGTTTTACTGTTTATTCAGAATCATGATGCTTTTTTCCTAGATGGATGTTTCTTCTGGATGTAACTGATGGATGTTTCTCCCTTTTCCACTGTATGGTACAGAAAAAAATCATTCCTCTCTTCCTGATGTTCCAAATAACTGATTTGGGTTCTAAATTAACCTTTGCAGCTGAAACTGTCTAAACTATTTAATGCTTAATAAGGAAGTTTCTTCTTTCATGCATGAATGTGAGGTTTCCGCTTTTAGACTCTCGAGCTCCAGAAAAGAGCACAGCTTGCTGTTCCTTTATAATTATTTACTTCATTTCACTTGAGGCACTTTTGTGAGGAACACTTCAGTATGACTGAGGATCTTCAAAGCTAATTTACAGGTGAAACTGACAAGAAGACTAAAAGATGGAACTGCAATATGCCATGACACTCCAAGTAAATGGAATTATATTAGGTAAGGATAGTGCCACTTCAGCTCTGGAACAGGAGCTTGTTCTTTGGGAAAGCATATCTGATCTCTAATACACTAGGGGAAAATCAGGAGCAATGTGAGGACATTGGATGGAATGGATTTACATCAGTGACAGAGGAGAAAATTACTGGTTTTACATAATGTACTTAAAAAATTGAAGCAGCCTCTAGGTCTCCTCTCCCCAACCCTGAGCCCATACAGACCCCCAGGATGTAATTCAGGGGGAAAACAAACAAACCAAAACTATGACTCCCACCTGCAACTTCTGTTTTTCCAAAGATTTTGTTCTGATCCTAACATATAGTTTATTTTCACACTAAGTTCGGCAAACAGATAGCCAAATACATCATCTGTATTTCTTTGAATTCTCCTTTGTTTTTTCCATAGGGAAATACAGGAAAGTCTGTCCTTACAAAGACTTCCCAAAATCTGTACTTAGGCTGTGACTAAATATTTCTTTGGATCATGCAAGCCCCAAATTCAGTAAAGCAGTCAAATTTATATTTTGGGTTTTTCTGCTGAGCTAAAAGCTCACCTACACATATGAGTCTCATTGAAATCAGATGGATTTAAACATATACTTACTTTTACACAAGAGACACAGCCTTAAGCATTATTTTCAACAGCTCTTTGGAGATGGGACTTAAGCAAGTCAAGGCAAGTAACATATTAAATCAATAAGTACTGCTCTCTGCTTCTGTGATAGCACAATAATTAAGATGTGGCTGCAGAAATGGCAAATCATACTCTATACCCCACAAAAAATATAAGTTAATGTAATTGAGGTACTTCAGACATACTGTTGGTTGTACCACGCTCCCCATCCTGTCTTTCGGGATTATTTTGTCTGATTTACTTCACCAGGAACAGATGAGTCCCAATTTCCACATGAAGAATTACTCCCGTAATTGGGAGAGAACAGATTTTCAAGTTCAGATAAGGTAAAATTAATGTGCCAAAATGCAGGTAACTCACCTGAGGATGAGCCCCCTCAGACTACTGTCATAAATCATCATTACTTCAGTCCCTACTCCAGACACTGGAAGAGGCTGTCGTTTAAGCCATTGTCTGAAACACAATTTTGGTGACTGTAAAATCTTGTCTGATCCACAAGTATAAATCCAAATTAGCCACAGTGACTGACAGTTGTATTGTTCACAAAATCCTTTATATTGGAAAAGTTTATGTATGTAGAATTTACCATCAGAAATAATATCTTTAAAAAAAATTAAAATCTCATTGCAGATGGAAACAAGTAAAAGACTTTCAAATGATTTTAGAAAAGCTCTTCTGCATTTACTAAAGCAATGAGTTTTAATATCCACATCTCAGGCTTGAAAGCCCAGAAATAGCTCTTTAGCAAGGTAGAGTATCAAGTGGAGATCAAGTAATAGACACATTTATAACCTAATGCTGTGATGATCATCACATGATGATCTCCACATATATGTATATACATACATAGATTTTTAACTTTATAATGTGTGTACTTTAAGAGGACATTAAAAATACATACATGAATTATTCATAACAATGTTAAAACTGAACCGATATTAAAATTCAATTTAATTGAATGTGCACCAAATTAATGGAGTTTCCAATTATACAAATCTTACTTCTTAAAAAAAAGTAGCAAGAAGGAATGATCATTTCCTTTTAATCTTATGATTGAAATTAAAAATATACTGAAATATACCTTAATCAAAACACAAAAAAGCATCAGTTTAACTGGTAAAATATAAAATATTTTATTTTATAAAAATACTGGTCTCTGCTTTGCTTGTGGTAGTGCTCCTCAGACTTATTACTGCAATTCTCTTGCAGTTTGGTTAAATGTCAATGCTCCAATTACTTTAATAGTCAAACTGTGTGCTATTTTCACCACAGAGTCATTCAGGCTTGTCATGTTTGACAAATCCAGTAATTGAGATGAACTCTTGGAGAATACTGACATGTAACCAGTCATTTCCTACAGCAGAACATTGACCTCTGCAGCACAAATCACAGAGGATTTATTCAGCAGCTTGAAAAAACAAACAGGCTTGTTAAGTTTAAGATCATAATTTCATACATCTCCATTCATTTCCTTGTTTATTCACTTTCTGTTCCACAGGGGTGGGAATTAAAACATTAGGGGCACTTTCAATAAGCACAAAAAAAGGACTACATCAAATATTCTGAAAAACTATTGTGAATTAAAAATGGCCTAGTAGATTATTAGAGGCTGAATGTGCTGTCAAACAGTCTCAAATCCCCCTCAGTGCTCCCTGCCCCCAAGCAGCTGCACCCCACCCCAGCTTCAGCTCATTAACAGAAGAAAGTATTATACTAATTACATAAAGTATTTATCAGGAGTGATAATTTCAGTCGTTCCAGTACATTAATCCTTGCTGGGGCCTTTTTATTTTTACTGTACCTCCTTGATGAGGTTCTGCAGCTGGTATGTAACCTCAGGACTCTCCTGATTCCCCTTGGATTCACTGAACCAGGCACAGAGAGTGCAAAACTACCAAGTGTGTACTTGCTGGGCTGGCAGGTCCTTGGGTGATGTCTCTGAGACAACCATCAGTGTTTGACAGGTCTGAACAGCTACAAGCCCATCACGTTTGTATTGAAAAACAAGTATTTTGCAATGACAGCTGGTTGCAAAGGTAAAATGCAACAAAGGTCTACGATGAGGATGCAACCTAGTTAAAATGCAATTCTGAAGCTTCCCTGTGATCTACATCAACTGGAGACCTGATGCTACTTTTGTTATGAAAGACACTACAGACCTTAGTACCAGAATTCAGCCCTTCTTTGGATGAAGCACTACCATTTCGTACCATGGTTAATTTCATAACTCCCTCTCAAAGCAATATAACCCCAAAAAGAATGAATTGTGATCAAAATCAAATGATGGATAGAAATATAAGAAGAAATAATTGACACAGAAAATATCAGCTTCCAAGAAATGACCTTTGCAGTTGCCAAAATTAAGCATCCCTTTGAATGCTTCTGACTGCCTTCATCAGAGACAGTGGCTGGTCTAGGATGCACATTACCAAACCAGGCTTGTAAGAAACCTTGCTTCATGTCCCCTCTCCCAAAGACTTTTTGCTTGATCTTTGTCAAGGGAATGAATTTATCTATTTTACAAGCTGATATATTGTTCTTCTCTGGAGTCTTTGAAAGAAATGTATTAACTACCACAGGTCACTTAGCTTCTGCAGGGAATAAAGACCTCTTAAATACTAAAGACAGGATGTCCATATAATTTTTTTAATACATTCTAATTCACAAGCAAGTGTATGGCAACCACCAAGATGAAAGAACATCAGAAAACATCTGAGAAGGCAGAACTAATAGCAAAAAAAAAACAAAAACAAAACCTTACGAGGAAAAGAAAAGCTAGACATTACTTGTGCAAAATTATATTTTCAGGAAAAAGAAAGTGTTCAAAATCCCAATAAAAGGGGAAAGTGAACAACTAAGCAGTTCTACTCTGATTAAATTACTATACATTTATTTCCATACTGTTTCTTTCCAATATCATTTTTTCCATTAGGTGTGCAGTGCCCACCTGAGAGACAGAAACCAGGAATCTACTACACGGCTACTTGGAGTACCCGGTGGTATACAAAACCTTGGATCTGGGGAGCAACAACAATGCTCCCCCCAATGTTGAGGAGATGTAACCCACATCAAAGGAAGGCAGTTAACTGTCCCTTCAGCTGGGAACTGCAGATTTCAGCCTTTTCCATGGGAATGCACAAGATCTTCACGGAAGATGGTGGTTAGTTACTCACACATCACGCACCCAAACAGAAATCAGCCTGTGGTACAGGGCACAGCTGACTGAAGCAATTCAATGCATTTGCCTTGAGGAGTCTGACTCAGAGAGCAATAGGAGGACTGGCTCTCAGTACCAGTCCTTTCCAGTCTCACAATCCTCGCTATCTCTGCTGGTCACGCACACTGTGTCCATCTTTACCCAGGAGTGCATTTGCCGAGATCATGAATCAACTTTGTCCCTTCGCGTGACACAATTCCAGTTGAGACTTGTAACAAGGAACAATCAACACCAACAAGGTCACAAGGAGGACCAGGTGCTCTCCCAAGGTACTGCAAGCTGGATAGCAGCATTCCCTGAAGGCACCACAGTTTCTTGCACCATCTGCATGCAACTGCAGCTGCCAGAGGGGTTCCCCTGAGCATCAAAGCACTACAGACCCCCAATCCACAGCACACCTGTGGGCACCACCACAGCGCAGAGCGGACAATTCCTTGAGTTTAGCTGTGAGCACTTATGGATAATGTGCATTAGGAGGCAGGAGGGTTGCTACCTCCCCAAGGCAGCGCCACAAAGCCTGAAGAACAGCACATGTGCAACACAGCGGTCAGTGCCCTGCCCTCCACTCCACCATACAAAAGCTCTCCACTCACCTTACCAACTGAGGGAAAACAGGTCATGTCCCATCTGCCAATGAGTGCTGGGCATTTATGTACTTTTAGATTTACTTACTTCTTCCCCATCCACGTGCTGGAACGTGACCGTATTACATCACTACTCCAGACAACCTCATACCCCATGCTCCTGAGCTGATGAAGGTTTTCCTTCCAGATACACCAGTCTAGCTACTCACGCTCCATGGCCTCACCACCTCCAGCAACAGTGGGGCTCTGGCAGATATCATTTCCCTTTCCGTCAGTGTGGAGAAAAGCAACATGCTGACTGAGCACACCAAAAATTGGAAGTCTGCATTAGGCTGCAGGCAGTTGAGTTGATTGTTTGATTGATTGAAGTTGCTTGAGATGTTGGTTATTGTATATGAAGTTATGAACAGGTATCAGACAACTGCTCAGCCCAGCTTTGGGAAATGGGGGAAAAGGTATTCTCCTGTCACAAGATGCAGTAAATCCAAATCTCATTCCCCTTCATTCTCCAGTAACTTGGAGCCAGGTCTGATGCATTCAAGTGACTGTCCCTCCTCCTGTATCTTTTTGCATAGCTACAGAGTAGATTCTCACTGTTGTACAAAAAAATCCCAGGACTGCAATTCCCACACTCTTCATGAGAGGGCAACAAAGTGCAGACCATGACAGGGAGCAAATTTTTCAAGCAAACTGGAACATGATGACCTTCAGGGTATGATTGAGGAAAGATGATCCTTCTGACAGAGGGGCTGCACTGAATGCCCTTTTGAGGTGCCCTGTAGCACTCTTTCCTGTGACTCTGCTAGCAAAGCCCCATTTACTGGACAGCATTTGTGGCAGAGCTTGCATTCCTAGGTATTACACTCAGTATTACTGGCCTGTTAATTTGTTATTTACACAAGGTTATCTATCTCATGTGGTCACTAACACACAATTCAGATTATTTTCCATGACTATTTAAAATTTTACTCACAGGTAAATAAAGACAAAAAGTAATACTTATTAGCTGGTGGCTAATAAATGAGATATACTTTCCAACATTTCACTTACATTGCCATACAAAGCAACCTACTGTACAGGAGATGGTTGCTAATGATTATATAAAAAGCATGCTATGGAAATCTCCAGACTTACAGGATTTTTTTTTCCTGCATAAACATCTGCTGCCTCATGAAGTTTATATTTTCTTTTAATAATCAGTATTTCTCAAGGAACATTTTAAGGCCTCAGAGATGGTCAAAGCCAGTTTTTGCTGACTGATTCAAAATCAGCCCTATCTCTTCTGACAGTCTGAAAACAGATTATAACATCCTGTTTGGGTTTTTTTGAGGCCACATCCTTCTCTGCAATCAAAGTCCCAGTGAGTCAGATGTTTGAACACCTAGTCTGAAAAAAACACTTTGCTCTTGCAAAAAGCGACAACAGTGAGGGAGGAATAAAAGGGCAGAAATAAAGCATTATCTAGGATTTAAAATTGGGAAGGCAAGTGACTCAGAGGAGTAAAAATGCATAGGAATAAATAAGGAGGGTTGTGGCTTATGCCTTCCAAAGCTGCTACTTTGCAGGGTTGCCTGCATGACAGGCAGGTAGGTTTGTTGAATTTCAGAAGACTCCAGGATGGAAGGAGAAGAAAATATTACTTGCAATATATGTTTAGGGATATATTTTTTAACACTGTAACTCTTTGGGGACATATACAGGATAGACATCTTGCTATTTGGTGGAAGAAAAAAGACTCTATTAGAAATATTTACCCAAAGCTGTAACAATTTAAGGAAGTATCAACAGCCTTACATCAATAATTAGATCAACAAGGGGCAATGAAAGGCAAGTTTATTTACAGATCAGAAAACAAATGCATGTTGTGTGTTGTTGATCATATTCAAATGTTTAACTACACCGTGTAAAAGTGTAATTTTTTCTCAGTTACAAAATTAATACTCCTTTTCTTAAAAAAAAAAGTGGATTTTTCAGAATATTTTAGGTTAATTCACCGGGTTTTGTGTTTTTTTGGTTTTTTTTGTTTTTTTTTAATTCACAGATAGTTGACTTATAAAACAAAAGTTAAAAAATACCTGAACCTATTGTAAGTGAAATGGTTATATCTATAAAGCATACAATAAATTTGTGTGAATAATACCTAATAAAGGACTTATTAATACATCTGGAATAAAAACCCAAAGGGCCTAACATTCCCTGAACAATAATATATTCCTTTAAAATCACAGTAACCATTTCAGTCTCAGAAAGAATTAGTTTTGATTAAGTGCTGAATACATTTGCTCATGTTAATATAAGTGATCTTTAACATTCCTTTTACATTTACATTGCCAACAACTATACTAAGGTCTTTACAGAAGAGATGGAATCCTTGCCTTGGCAGGCGACAGTCTTCAGAGAGAAGAGTGAGAGTGGAAAGACAGCAGGAACACAGCACACACATTACTGAACACATCTGTGTGCAGTGCTATTACAGAGTGTGTTTTCCCCAAGTGCCACTCGCAGCCTCACACGGAGGAAGGTCTGTTCACACGAGGCTGCAGCCCACAAGTTACAGGTAAAAGGGAAGATACTTTAGGGTTGTTCCTAACAGGATACAAAGGGCACCGTGAGTGATTATCTTCTCCTAAGAGCATGGCACGCTGCTCTCACAAACTTAGGGATGTAGAGAATAATAAAAGAACATAAAGTAGTCAGGGCTTTTGGTGATACTAAATGAGATCTTTTAATCATATTTGCTTTATGTGGCTCTGGTAGCTATGATGCTTTTGGCAAAATCTTGTTTGAGTTGCTAGAGCATAATATCAAAGCTCAGACTGAGATTTTTTCATTTATTCTGAGATTTTATACCATTTGGGCTATTCTAAGACAATTCATTGTATGGCACTCTTTATTTTTTGGCCATAAAATTTGTGGTTATTATACAGAATTTTTAACATGTAAACATGCATAGATAATTGTAATATGCAGTCTATTTTTTTATAAGTACACTTGTATAAAATTTATATAGTATGTAATATATTTAATGTACATTTATACAGTATGGTGTTCTATGCCCTTTTCCCTTAGTACACTGCAAAACTCTTTGTACTGGCTAAACAACAAGAAACAACAGAAAATGTTATTTACTTATTTATTATGGATCTTGGGCTTTCTATGTAACTACTTTTTTTCCTCTTTTACATCTATTTAATTAAAGTGAGCGTGCCACACAATTCTAAAAGGGGAAAACCTGAACAATGAACTGTACAAAGAGGTGTACTGCACCACAACAATCTAATACCTTACCTCAATATCATGAAAGCATTTTACAGACTTGATCTGCGTATTTATCTGTTCCCGTTTCAATCTGGAAAAATGGAGTAGCTGCTGAAAATACACTGTTAATTGTTCTCAAACATCTGTTGAATAACTCTTGAGAAAATATGAAATCAAGAGTACCTTTAATAGATGGTTTCTTTTTTATATCTCCCTCATATACACATTCATAAATGTATATTACATACATCAACCCCAAAAACTAATAGGAAACTTCAAATCACTTTGAGTAAAAACTGAATTTTATTCCTAAAGGCACAAACTTGCAGATACTGCCTACATCAAAAATGAAGCTAACATAAAAGTTTCCAAATAAGAAGGAAAAAAAGAAATAATTCTTCACATAATAAAAATAAATAATAAGGTGCAAAAACATATGCACACACACACACAGAAAGAGGAAGCCTCTCTATACTAAGAAATTATTTAGACTAATGTTTCTGGTTGGTTTTCATCCCACCAGAACCCTATCAACAAAATTATAACCATGTATTACAGACTGCCTACTTACTGTTAACACACACTTAATCCTGCCAAGGCCAGTTCTACAGCAAACATTATCAGTGTGCAAACCACAAATGAACAAAATTGCCATCTGCACACTGAAGAACAGAATTGCTAACATAATTATATCTCTTACATGTAGTAAGTACACAGTTGTTTAAAATTTGGACTTACAACCTGTTTTTCAAATAATGGCTTCAGTCTGCTTCCAAGTCACCAAGCTAATGGCTGTAATAAGTAGCTATACCTCTTAATCAGAGAATGTCACAATAAGCATAGTGCATCTATCTATCTAAGCTTTTTTGGCCATGTTATTATGGTTTATGAGCAGTTTTACCACCCATATGTTATGCTGTCATGTTCTTCTAAAAGCTGGTTATTAGGATTAAATGGAGAAAGTGAAATATGAATGCCTGTATAAATTGCAGAGATGAATGCTGCTAAAAGCAAGGTGTCCTAGGTCAGAGGAAGACATGTCATATGTTGCAGGGCATGCCACTTATTTCAGCAGGAAACCCACACAATTTGCTTGAATTCTGTCAGGCTTTCTGACTCAGTGCCACAGTTTGGTTTCATATGGAAAAACAGCTGATCCTCATATGTTTCTAACATGTACCATGTACCATGGCCCAAAACACTAGAATCAATCGTTCTTCTCACCAATTTTAAAGCCAGATGTTGTAACGACTGTGTTATTCATCACATTAAGACCACTATACCTCATGAAAAATTATTGATATCCCTTTCTGACCTTAACAATACATCAAAATTCAGAGGACTACTTTCATTAGGACAAAAAGTTCACAATGAAATCTGACATCCTTAGATGCAGACACCTTCCCGTTTGGTACAAAATACAAGAGATGCACAATAGGCTATAACTAGAAAACAAAAGAAAACCCCAAAACCCCCAAACACACTAAGAACCTTGGATGTGCAACTGACAATGAATTATGACTTGCATAACAACCAATACTGTAAGTCATAATTGATGGAGGGACAATTCTCATTCTGTGACATTTTAGCAGAAAAAACCAGGAAGCAATTACTGTGCTCTGCTCAGCACTGAGGAAGCCACATTTGATGTTTTGGTGCATTGCATTTGCAGGAAGTGTGGAGAAACTGAAGAGAATGTATAAGAAAGCAACATATTTAAGAGACTTCCTGAAGGTCTGATCGGGAAGGAGAGACTGACATGTGGGGTTTCCCTGTCTTAGTAAAAGATGAGAGATTTCAGAGAGAAAAAGGTTTTTATAAATGAGGACAGTGCCAGTTTTCTCTGTATCTAGACAAAAAAAAATCACTGATTTAACTGGAAATTAAAAAAAAAAAAAAACAAGAAAAAGGGATAATGTTGTAATTCTGATTAGTAAGAGAGCAGACCTTCCAACTAAAAGGATCACAAAACAAAGAAACAGACTATTGCATGCAATCCACTTCACTGCAGATTTTTAAGGAAAAAATTCTGTAAGAGATAAGGTAGCCATAAATAATTCATCCTAGCAGAAGTAGATGACCTTTAGAGATCCCTTCTAGCAGAAGGAGTGTAAGAACCATGGTGGTCCTCAAGGCAAATGGGAAGAGATGAGCCCCTCTCCTCCTGTAGCATGGCTTTCCATCCCGGATGAAGAAGAAGGACTGGTAGGGGTTGGTGCTCCCATCCAAGGGTCTAGAGGAGTCACTCTCACAACTTCTCTACCCTCCAGTCTTGTATTTCTGAGACTGACAAGATAGGGCAGCATAACAGAGCTGAATGACAAAATTTCCCTTTCCCTGCACACAGTAGAGTTAAACAACGTGATTTCTTCACAAGTCCCTCTGTCAGCACATCATCCAAAAGTCATCTGCCATTTCCTAGAGCTGACTTCCTGTAGCTGTCCTACTCCTCCCTGCAGCCTTTGCTGTGACCCTCTGCCATAGCCTCCCAAGCCTTCTCAAATCTTTGCATGGACAACAGCTCCCTTTGGACTGTGGGGAGCAGTCTCCAGCTGCTGTAGGAACCAGGCTACCTAGAGGAGTTAGATGACCTCTTCATGCCTATCCTGACAGCAAGACTGAGATCCACCCATGGTGAACTCCGGTGTATTGATCAGTAAAACACAAGCTAAAGCACTTCTGTGACATTTTTTGCTACATCACTAGAATGGCAATGTCATAACTGGAAGTTCATGGATTTCTCCAGGGTGAACTCTACTCTGTTCCCAAGTTTTACTACCCTTCCTTTCAAACATACACATCTTTAAATGTCTCTTCTGCTACTGCAGGGGGAAGAATTCCTTCAAAAGAACATAACAGCTATAAATTGAGAAGAGACTTTTTTTTTTTTGTAGCTGTCTTTCAGATTCTGGAAAAGGCCTTTGGCCAAAACAGGTCATCTCCCATTCCAGGAAGTTTTAATTCTGCACATGACGGGCAGTCCTGTACCAGAGGCAATGTGGCAGTGTGTAGACAAACAGCATCCATACCAGTCTTCTGGTGACCTTATGTGCTGAATGAGCCCACAGCTGGCTGCTGAAGTAAATGGGATGCCAGCTGATGAAGCACAGCACCGGCGCTGTGTGCTCACAGTGCTGCACCTACTAATGAGCTAGGCTGCTGTGCTCTGTGGTAGCTGAAGTTTCTATGGAGCTTTTATCTTCAGCTTCAGTGAGTTACAATAATCCAGCCTGGTTGTGCAGAACGTGTTCATCACTACTGCTAGATCGACGCCAAAGAAAAGGGAGCATAGCTTCTTGAACAGCCAGAAGTAGAATAATTAATTTCTGACTATTTCTGGCATCTTCGTATTGAAGTACCAGCTAGAATAAAATGCTACACAGAACCCATAATGCTGTGAAAAAGGAAGGTCAAGTGCTTTCCCAGAGAAAAGGGGTCAGTGCCTGTTCTACTTCCAACAAATCACTCACACTATACATTGCTATGCTGTGGCTTGGATACACCGCAAGCCAGCCACTCTTGCTGAGTAATTGAACAGGATATTGTGATCTACACGTCAAAACCAGTAGGAAGATCAAGTATGGATGTTAATATGATTTAAAAGGTACTTTGCAGTAGCAACAGCTAGAGACACAATTAGGTCCCTGTCTCTGCTAGTCAAGGAAATATAATGGAAGATTAGTATAAGTAATTACATTACACTGGCCAAAATAAAAGAGCTAAGCACTGCATTTTCTTTCATGTCTGTACTCATTTGCCTGCTTGAAGTGGCAGTTCCTTAATGCCTTAGCTGTGATAATACACTGTGGAAGCTTTATTGCAGGTGTACCTTTACCATTTTGCTCACTTCTTGTGAAACAAAACTAAATAATGGCGGCACAAAACAGTACTTTGCAACATATGCTGGAATAAACACCTCTCGAATACACAACAGCCAAACATTATGATGAAGATGTACAAGAGGACGGGCAATCTTCAGCACCCTGCTGGTAGCTAAGTACCACCTTGGAGTGACGTGACAGGCTAAAATGTTCAATATAAACCATCTTGGCTGTTGGGAAAAAAAATCCCATCCCAGAAAATTAATCCTTAAAGCGGTAAAGCCCCCACATTTTCCAATTTCCAGTGTTCCTCTGAAACAGCCTGCCTTGTTAGTGTGTACTAAAGCAAATAGAGTTTTAGCATGAGCCAGAAGTAGCTGCTGGGTTTTCATCCCAACTGGAGGGCAGGAAGGGAGGGAGGGAAGGACTGGCTTTTCCCAATGACAGAATCTAGAATATGTGGAGGGGCACATGCACACATGTATTAACAACAAAACACGATTAGTAGGATGCTTTCCCCTCTAATGTAGGGCAGTGAAAAAGAGTTGCACATACAGCAGGATAAACATGTGACCATCCATGCAGGAAGACCTGCAGTACTTCCTGCAACAAATAATGCCCTGTATTGCAACAACCTCGAGTCAGTGTATGTGTATGAGCACATGGTATTCATACAGTACAGACGTGGTCAGAGAATGAGAACTTTTATCCTGAGCAATGTGCCAAAGGGTGCTTCTCTGCCTTACTCATTCAGGCCTTTCTGGGATAGAACTGCCTCACAGTATTCAGAGAGGATACAGGACCTTTTCCTTTCCTTTTCCACAGTGCCCCTACTGTGGCCTCCTGCTTTCTGCTACCAGCTGTAATTGCGGTGCTGGTATGAAGCCACAAGCAGGCTGGTAGAGTAATGCCCTGCACAAGATGGCTGGACAAAGGTGAGCCAATACAGCATCCATACCATTCCCACTCCAGTGAAGCAGCAACTGTGACTTGCAGCCATCAACACAGAAGTCCTCAAGGAGCAGTTCAGATTCTAGAGATCCCAGGCATGTCAGGAGAACACACACCTTCTTCTACACCCCTTGGAGCTACAACACACAGTAATGGGATGCAAACCATATACCTAAGAATATCCTTCTGCCCATTAAGGCTTATAAATGAGCTCAGCATAATCTAGTTCTACTGGTGATGGTCCACTGGGCATCGCTTTTTTAAATACTGCCAAAGATTAAGAGTTCAGGTTATTTCCTCAGCCCATGAATTTCATATAGCATTACTAAGCAGTACTCCGTAAATCTTCAGCTGCTGCTATAAAATGAAATAAAATGACCAATAAGCACTATTTTTAACCACAAAAACATCTTACTCATTATGCAAGATATGCTTTTGCCATTCTCTGAGGGAAAAATGCCTAATTACTTACATTATATCTCACTGGAAATACAACAAATAAAACAAGAAAGGCTATTGAAGGATGAAAATAATGGTAACATGTGGTACAGAGCCTGACCTTAGGAGAGAGAGGTATTTATCCTGAAGATAGGGAGTTTTGAGAAAAGCACTGCTAATTAGGAAAACTGTCTGTCTCCCATCAAGGAATACTCATTTACCTAAATAATATTTGCTTAAGCTTAACCCATACTGTTCTGTTTGTGTGTGCAGGGATGGAGAACAGTGGCATACAGGATGGATGAAATCTTGACTTCTCCCTCTCAATGTACTTTCTGCTGCTCTTTGGGACTACAGCTCAGCGTAACTCAGAAAGGTATTTTTCTCAAAACTTTAAGTGGCTGTCACTTATGTCTGAACATATGGTCAGCTTGACAAAATCTTTAGCAGCCTCACCGCTTAATACATGCATACATATTTATGCTGGTCTCACCTTAACAGGCAAACTCCTATCTTTTTTCCTTTCTGCTGATTCCCTGTCACTTGCACATGTTTACACAAAGAGGTACATACTGAGAAAAAATAATAGTAAAAATAATAAGTAATGACATTACATTTCCATTACATTTCTGCAAACACAATGGACAGCCATTTTCTGAGGAAACCTCTGTGTCCTTCTCCACACAAAACCTGTGAATGTCCAGAACAGCTGCTACCTACTAGCAGTCCATAAAGCTGCACACCCACAAATGTGCTGGATGTGCTTGGTTATCTATCAGATATGCATAAAGGCAGTGGTGTGGCACACATTAGAATTCATTACTGCACTTTTTGTGGTGCTGTTTCTTTTTTTTCCCCAGAGGTATATTCAGGCCAAATCAATGGCCTCTGGAAAGGGTAGATGATGCTGTGCACAGCTTGGAAATCCATTCATGAGGGAGAGTGACATGAAAGATGTATTAGATAGCTGTACTGTCTGGGGCCACAGTTGTCATTTTTGTGGAGAAGCACCTGTTACATCAGAAGTGCTTACCAGATTTGACAAAATAGGGTGTAAGTGGACATGAAGCCTTAAAAATCTATACTTAAAATTGAAAGAGCAATTGTTTAAAGGGCACCACAGCCATCATTCCTACACAAACCGTACAGCACTGGGAAGATCACTGATGCACTATGATTAGTGGGAAAGGTTCCTAGCAATGACTACCTGCTAAATACAGTGCCATTAGAGAACAATTTCGTATTAATTAAATGCAAATACTTTGATATGTGACTGAGCACATTACATTACATAGAATTAGCATATTAAGTACAATTTGAGCCCTGTTGTCAAGCATCTGAATTTCTACCTAAAATGGCAGTCGGGCAGAATACAGTATTTCCACACTAGGGGCAGGAAGGGGGACTGGAAAACTTGGTGAGGCGTGAAAAATTGAATTTCAGCAAGGCAATGGAAAGGACATTGTTGGGCAATTACAGCACTCCAGTGTTTGCCATCCGCAAAGGCTGCAGTCATCTGCAGCGACAGCGTGGAGCACGGCTCCCCCAAGGCACGGCACTCCAGTTAAATCAATTTGTCAGGAGCGGGGCTGCTGCCTCCCTACTGCAGAGGAGGCCCACCGGAGCGGGGGACAGCTGGGGCACACAGCTGTCTCTCTGCAGCAGATCAATTAGAACATCAAAATTCATCTGCTAATTAGCAGGCATGTACAGAGGGGAAAGAAACCTCCCTTAAATGAATCATTGCAATGTATTAATGAATTCAGTGACATCCTACATTTAGAACCCAGCCCAACAAGAAGAGACGCAGCCAAAAGGAGCACCAGCTAGCACGACGAGACAATTTCATTATTGCAAAAGGTGATCCTACCGCTGAGGTGAAAATAAAACTCCCTACAACTAAAAATCTGCACTTCCAATATCAGTGAAAGAAGACCCACATCTAGTAGAGCTAATAACGTCTGATCACACTGTAAACACTGATCACTGTAAGATTGCATTGAGAGCAAATACAAGTGGGACCAGGAAAAATACAATTCATGGTCTAACATGCTGCTTGCTTTGGAACATGCTGAAAGTCCCTTGACTTCTGTGATTGAGAACTGGGCTTCAGGTCAGCAGTTTTTATCCTTGATTTTATTTATTTTTATATTCAACCTTTGTGTTGTTATTAGAACAACACTTACTGTTTATTCACATGTTGCAATGTTGCTGAGGGTGTTTTTACAAGAGAACGTGGCCAAAGTCAGCTGCTGCTCCAATGCCATTTTCAAGGCTTAGCAGGACAAGGTCACTAAATTTTTTTTTTTTCTTTCTGACAGCTTTAGCTTGTTTGGCACAGATACGAAAACACAAACCAACAGTAACATACTACATTTTCCATCAGAGCTCAGAGGGTAGCTGTTAATTCTTGCACACAGAGCTCCCAAACCTAGGAGAAGCCAGATACATCGACTGGTAATACACAGAAAATTGATTTCTTCAGTTGGGAACAGCCCCACTAACCTCCTTTGTTACTTCCAGTGCCTAGCCCATCACAGCCTAATTGCAATGGACTTGAGCAACTCTTCTTTGGATACAAAGCACAAGCCCTTTATTCTTGAAAGTTTGTCTAAGAATGCTTGTACAATGCATATTATTGTTGTAAGTGCTGAAGGAAAAGAGAACAACGGTGTGGAGGGGACTAAGACAAAACGACCTCCCAGAAACAGCAGCATAGTAAAGGAAACCCTAAATCTGGCATCTGCAATAACCCTACTACTCATCTAAGCAGTTGACTCACTAAATTCAATACATTTTCCCAAGGAGTTCATTTTTTTAAGCTCTGTTTTCCTACAACTGTATGTTGTACATGTAGGAACCCACAACTGTAGATTTGATTTTCAGGCCATTTGGCATCAGATAACCAACTGCAAATCATTATTTTGAAACAGATTGCTGTAACCCACAGCTCGATGAACCCACAACACAGAATTCCTACTTGGAAACTATATTCTTTAACCTGACAAACAGGTGCTAACTGCTTACATAGTTCTCAGATCTGTAGCTTCTCACCAAGATCTTTCCCCTTTTATTCTTTTAAGGACACTCATTAAAACCAAAACTGTGTTAGATGGCTGAAAACACGGAGCCACATGAGAATGTCGGTATGTGAGGGGCTGAACTCTCTAAGGGAAGGCTATGAAATGTTATTGCCAGCTCTGCTGCAGTAAGACAAACTGCCACAGGAAGCCACGTCCATTCTCATCTATTGAGGGAGGTCAGCTGAAAATAAGTCACAGAGGAAGTCAACCAAGATAGTAAAGTGCCCCCACTTGCCTTGCAATAATGAGGAGTGTGTATGAAAAATGTTTAATAATATGAGGAAGCTTTATCACCACCCTCACTTCTTTTTAAATCCTTCACAGGACTTTCATCTTGCACAATTTCCATTACTCCCAATGATGCTAATGCATGAGCTGTAAGAGTGTGACCCACCAAGTATTACAGCTTTAAGCTGCCATTTAGTATCAAATTTCTTTCTTAAGTGAGGATTGCTGAATACGTGAAGCACAGAGCTATAATATATACTCCATTAAAAGCAGTCCAGAGAATGTGACATTCTTCTTATCATATTACCTCAGTTACTGACAGAATAATATAATTATGATTCACATTGGAGTGGCCTACAGAATGGATTTAATCAAATTTTAATATAAAATACAGCCACTTAGAGCATATTCCATTCAGTGGCTTGTGCAGTCAAGATGCTGAGTAGGGAGGGGAAGTGCAGTTATCATTCTCAGTAACAGGACAACAATTGCTTTGAAGTCAAATATGGCATCGGGATGGTTAAGCACACATTAGAGGATGCATTGGTGTCACTGCTATTGTGCTGTACTCTGTATATAATTCAGTATGGATGATTGCTTTGTCACTTTCAGTCCCTTAAGCTTACAATACAAAGACCTCAAAGAAATTGGCATCTCAGTGTGTATAGCAAGGAATATGTAATTCATTCACTGAGAAAAACTCCTAAGCTTCCTGCATTCATGCAGACCAAGTGGCTGGATTCTGTTCTGAAGGACATTAGTGCAAATTCAGAGCATAGTCATCAAAAGCACACCAGTTATGACTGCGTTGGTATCTCCTGATTTGATTATAAACAGATGACTTAGAAGTTCAGTGTATTCCATTGGTTAGATCTTGAGGAACTCCAAATGCAAGGAAATACTGTGTAAGTGTGTAAAATTCACACTTATCATGGATAGATTTTCAGAAAATCCACTTGGGAACTCTGGTTTCAAGTGTTCAGATATGAGACTAAATGCAGAAAAGGCACAAAGGATACAAGATATGAGAGGTACTAGACAGAAAACGCATTTTGCATGAGCTTAGGCTCATTCTGCACATCTTCTGCAGCACAGAAACTCAGGTTTGCTGCTTTTCAGTTTTAAGGATCTAGCAAGGCATGCAGACTCTGGTAACAGGAAGAGCTGCGCCAAGCTAAAATTTCAGTGCCAGCTACCTTTTAGTTTACTGCATCTAAGGGTCTACCCATGCACTTTACAACTATTCACATTTTATCCATTTGAGTACGATATCCTAGCTGTTTATGAGTTTTTCTTCCTGAAGGTAGATTAAGCCCACGAATTCCCTGAATATCATTAATGGGTTTTGTTGTTGTTTTATTTTGTTGGAGTTTGGCTTCTGGGGTTTTTTTGTTTGTTGCTTTTTTAAAAAACCCCGGTCCATCTGCTAGTCTCTTAGGGCTCTCATCACAACCCTTACTGCCTCAGAGCATCTGCTTCCTTTATTCTTTCCTTACAATAGATTCAATTGCTCTTTTCCTTTTGCTTTCCTTTTGTTAACTTCTTGTTGGTTTCTATCTGCTACGTCTCATCATCTTCGTTCATTCACAGAATTAGCACATAGCTTGGTTGAAAGACACCTTAAAGACCATGTACTTTCAATCCCCCTTCCATGGGCAGGGACACCTTCCATGAACTAGAATAGAACTAGAACAGGATTCTCAAAGCACTATCCAGCCTGGGATGAGGCATTCACAACTTCTCTGGGTAACCTCTCTGGGTAACCACTGGAACCTGGGTTCCACTGTGTCACCACCCTCACTGTAGAGAATTTTTTCCTTATATTTAATCTAAACCTACCCTCCTTCAGTGTAATATCACCACAGACCCTTGTGAGAAGCCCCTCTCCAGCCCACTTGTAGTCCTTTAGGTACTGGAAGGCCTAAGTCTCCCCAGAGCCTTCTCTTCCCCAGCCTTCTCCATCTTCTGATCTCAGCCAAAACAGAGCATCAATCCCTTCTCCCTGGCATTAGAAGCCTCACTGATTTTCAGGTCATGAACCCTGATGTCTTTTTGCCTATTAGAAATTTACTCTTGCATTCCTTTGCCCCTGTGCATGCAGTTGAAGATCATCCCTCTTTTCCACTTTTTTCACTCTGAATTCACTAGTTCTTCTCCCTCATTACAAAGTATGGGAACTGTCCAGATATCCCACTTCCTACGAGCATTTTTACAAATACTGTTTCAAACCCTCCATTTCCATTTTCAACCTCTTCCAGTCTGGCTTTTCACTAAAGGCTTTACTATCTTCTTTTTGGCAAGATTTTTTTTTTGTGTGGTATTTTTGCTAGTTTTTACAGCTCTCAGTACACTCAGGATTTCAAGAGTTGTTATCTTCTTGTGTTTATGACAGACCCTTCTTCAGATCTTTTGCATTTCACTCCCTACCCCTACTTAAGCAGTGAAAGAGGCAGGGAGGTGAACAAGGAAGGGACAGATTCAGCCACACCAAGTGCATGGGACATCATGTCCTTTATCCCATCTAGGGGAGGAAAACATGGAAAGGGAAAAACAGAAAGGCAAAGATAAGAAAGATATGGAAATAAAGAAAAGGACAGTGAATTCTAAGAAATTCAAGCACAGTTAGAAGACAAGAATAAAGGAATGAAAAGTGTATGCAGCAAAGGCTGAAACAGAAAAATAAAAAAATAATAGCGGGGGATATATTTGAAACTTAAAAGGATATTTAAAAACCCCTAAAATTAGGTAGGTAAGCTCAGTTACAATTTTAGGAAAAGAAATACAACCCCCTAATACAATGAAATGTCAATGAAAATCACCTTGTCTTAGCAGGAGGTATATAAAATTCAAAATATTTCTGAAGTTTTTACTAATCTTTATCTTATTCTTGAAAACAGGGAAGGAATGGGTTTGGTTTGATCAGCTATTCCAAGTCAGTGGTGCAGCTCTACAACCATGGCAACAAAGAGCTGACTTCCTGCTGCCAGGATCTCACATGGGAGCCGCAAAGCAGTGCAGCACTGGGATCATGATCGGCACTGAGAGAAGCGCTGAGGTTTTAGAGCTCTGTTACAGCACAGCTACTTCTTGTGTTACCATGCATGCCAGTCACAGTAGCCTCACTTGGTTTAGGATTATTTTCCAAGGAATTTACAATCGTAACAGCTTTTTAAGTCTATCAGTATCATACATTAAAAATAAATTTTTTCTCCTCAGAGATAGACAAATAGCTAAGGAAAACCTGTTTAGTTTAAAAACATGTATCTTACCTCCAAACAGAATATTTCTTTTCCCCAGGTTATTAAAAATAAACAAGAAATCCACTATATTTTAACTGAAGAGTGGCTTCAAAGACCAACTTAAAACAAAATATAACCTATTGAACTGATGTCTACATAAATTCTATCTGATTAAACTTATGCTTAATTGTTAATATCTAAACATAAAATTTATAATGAAGACAGATGTCAATATCTAAACATACTATTTATAATGAAGATGGATCATTAAATACTGTGATTGTTGTCAGAAATACTTCAACAAACAACAGAGTGTGTTATACAAAATTAAAATATTAGATAGTCATCTTCAAAGTTAATGTAGGATATCCAAATTTCAAGATCATTCTTTTTTCAGGTAGAAGATTGAGTTTTTGGTTTGCTTCCTAATTTGCATGTTTTAGAATAATCTACAATATAACTATGGTACTTCCATCAGTTCCATAAATATGCCCTTTCTGTACTACCTTTCCATTTATCAAGGTCATGATGAATACAAAAATCAAAACTACTTTAAATTATCACAATAAAGCCATTGAATATATCAGAAGTGGAATAAAGAAAGATGCTGAAGTAATCTGTCTTGCCAAGTGGAATGACAGAAAAGGAGCAGCGCACAGGGGGCAATGCTATGCATGGAAGAAAAATCAATGGAAGGGTCTCTGTTTCCCTGACTGCTTGGTATATTATCCTGCCCAGTTCTCTCTACTAGGTTAATACTGCGCTGCACAACCATGATAGCCTTGATGATTGTATTGACAAGAAATCATGATCTACAGCAGATCTGCTTTTACGGAATGGCCGGATAAGCCCTTCCATTAACAATACTAATCAGATAAAGTATTCCTAATGGATGACCCAGCATCTGGTTAGAGTGAACTGTTCTGTTTAGTATCTATATGCTGTGTTTTTCATCCAAGATCAAGATGTCACTGCTAAGAATTTATACACTAGGTTTGGAAAATTATTTATAATTTCTCTCTACATCTGCTGCAACTTTGGAAAACAGAGAGCTAGTTCTTTGTTCCTGTAATTAAATCAGATTATTCTCACGCATTGCTAAAGGTTTCCATGACCCAAAAACAAACAGGGGACCAACATGAAAAGACTCATGAGAAATTTTTTTAAATTTATGTATTCACTTTTTGCTCCTGATGTAAAGGAGTTATCTATTAAAATCTGTCCTGATAATCACACTTCTCAGTAAAACATACTATGAAACTAAAGGTATAACAGCCATTTGACGATAAGTTGCATGAAACCATAGTGCTCTGAGCCCTAATCTCTCCATGTAGCTATAAAATATTTAAAGTACACACTGTTTACAGGCAGTTAAGAGATAGCAGCGATAAATCCCTTTTCAAAAAAAAAAATAACCCTTGTTCTGTGAGATTTATAGAAATGAGAGAAATCTTAAGAGGCGCAGCATTCACAAAATTTACTTGCCAAGAGAATCCCCATGCTCTTCTCCATGAAAAGAATGGCATCTGTGCCAAAGTGAGGATAAAAACGGTTTTCCTTCAGTCCTGTGATGGGTTTACCACCAGCTAAAGCTTTTACAGCAGTTGTCTTCAGTCAGTGAAAATCTCCCTACTGGCAGCACAGATAACAGAACTTGCTTGGCTTTTTTCTCGTGCAGTATAACATTGCAAAAAGAGAACAAAACATCACCAATTTGTACCAGCATTATTTTATACGTATCTTGCGGAGTCTGTCCAAAATCTGTTATAGTCTGGACATCAACAAGAAATTGGAACTGAAGTCATATTGTTTTGATCCTTCCCACTTTAGCATTTGTTTCACAGAAGTGTATCGTTGTCTCTGCAGACAGCAGCGGGCTCTAAATTTAAAGCAAAATATAGGGCTCTTCCAATGTGGCCCAGAAGACAGATTTTTTTTGCTTCAATATTGCAAGGTTTACAGGAGAGACACAGAGGCGTGTCTCTCTACAGGCTAACTCAGAAATTAAAGCTGCAAACTGTTTAAAGGATTTATCCCATTTCAGCCTACTGGCTTGTCTCCTCTAATTTCTTTATTTTTCCTCTAGATCAAACATCACTTGCTACTCTATTAGATCAAACTAGTAAGATATTCTTAAAAAGCCAAGTTACAGAAAAGCTAGCAGAGTTCTTAAATCCCCATGCCTAGGCAAATCCCCAGTTAAAATCTTCTTTTCTTTAATGAGGCTGTTGAATACTGAGGGACAGTTTCTTACCAGCAAGGGCCTTGGAAAGTCAAAAGCTTCCTTCCACCCATGGATCTCTTATGTTTTAGATGCAACTGTGATGTGTAACGCATTTATGAAAGAACACAAACCATGCCCTAAACTTCCATTGCTTTGGGGTTAAGAACTTGAGCTGCATGAACTGGGATTTTCAAACACGTTTTAGTCTGGCCCCTGCAAAGTTCTGGAACCTAAATGACTTATACCCAGCAGTACGAGCAATGCTGAATACTGCAAGGCTAACTCATAGAGCACACTTGTTTACTCACATATTGTACAAAGAAGCTAAATGACATTTTCCTATCAGGTTGCTAATCTTCTCTCTATAAAAAAAGAAGAGAGAATGCAATTTCATCCCTTAAAAGTGTCTTTTGCCAACCTGCAAATCTCAATTTTACTTTCAATCAATGCAAACCTTGGGTTTTTTCAAGAGTTATCTCCACCTCCCACCAAAACAATGCTGTGCCAAAGCTTTTACAAGGATTTCTTGATCTTTTTAAGGTGCAATAAGGTTTGGATGACCTTTCAGCTTTAATGCTTTGATCTAAATATTGTCATGCCCTAAGTAATTTTGATGTGGTCTAGCGCCACACAGAAACAATGCCTGGGGTTATTTCTGTGTATGTTTTTGCCAAATTATGCTGCCTTCCACCTGTGGCTGGAAACAGGTGCCAAGTTACTTTAAGTGAACTTTCATATCTCTTCTCCATGATTCATCTATTTTTCTTTAAACTTCAACAGCTTTAAGCCTTACAGAATGCAGCTCTACAGGACCATGCCAAAAAATACAATAAAGCAGATCTTACCCCGTAGAGTTCATTTGGCTCCTTTAAGGACAGAGACAGATCCATACAGTATAAGTGCTTGCCCTTAACTTTCTCTGGTACTTTTCAGCCCCAATGCACAACAGAAGGGTGGATAATTCAAGAAATAGGAGAGTTTTGGTAGAAGGAGGAATTGAGCTGTCAATTTTTAGTTTCCAAGGTTTTAAGGATTTTTTTCTCCCTAAAATATAAATAACAAAGCAACAAACCTTTTACAAATAAGCCAGTCTTGCCTATCCTGCCTTTACAAAGAGTATCAAAAAGCACAGACTATAAGAAAGCCAGAGGGCAGCTGTAGCTTGGTGTCCGCTCAGCTATTCTTGCCTGGGCTTCTGCCTGAGCACTGAGCCCAGGAGGAGAATATGGCAAAGGACCAAGCAGTCCCAGGAGGACCAGGCTGGAGAGGACCAAGCAGTCCCAGACTTTTTACAGGGTGATGGGTGGAATCAGCTCCAACACACTGACTGCTGCAACCATGCTGTTCCATGAGTGCTCTTATAAACTAAGGTCGTACATACAGAAAACAATTTTTCACCTGTGTCTTGGGGGTCATATTGATGCTGTATATCCTCCTGTAGGGATAAGAAAGTACACAGTTGAAGAAGTACGTCTCATAACCTATAAGCATCTTCTGACCATTGCTTAAAGGCAGGTGCTTTCATTAAAGAGCTGAAAGCAGCATTTGTTTCAATAAATTCATGGGAGTAAGTTGTCAGGGATCCCTTTGACTATTCTTACCAGTAATATGGCACCACAGTGTTACCCGGCTGCTGCTTCAGCTCCAACAGGTCTGTGATTTAATGGTGAGAAATTCTCAGCCTCAGTCATTCTGCTCTCCTGGCATCATAAGCATGTACCCCAGAGTTTAATTACTCAGCTAAAATGCCACTGTCACCCTATATATATAATGTAAGAAAAAGGTGATTTCCACAAAGGAACTCATCTATTCATTTCCTTTCAGGGCCTTTCCTTTAATTTGTTGCTCAGCTGTCCTTTTATTTTTATTAGACTCACTTGCTGTGTTAGCAATTGTAAAATGATTTGAGGTTAGCATGGCTTCCCCGCCCGCCCCCCCCAGAAAAAGAAGATAAATTGTCAGTGGAAGAGTGAAAGGATCTTTAGGAAAAGGGGAGAGTTTTGCTTTGAGGCTGGCATTATTTAGGTTATTTAGATAACCTGCTGGCTTCAGGCAACATCACAAAATGAAATTATATGGTTTCAGTAAAATGAAAGGAGGAAGGTCACCAATATCACAGCAGTGCTCCAGTAAAATGCAGTACAATTAAACTCCGTGAGCTGCAGCTTCCCTACCTGCATTCAGAGTGGTCTGCAACACCTACAAGCCCCAGTCACCTGAACTGAAATAATGTTTTCCTGCTCAAGACTGCCAAAGGCTACGATCAGACATGAGCATATTCCATGAAAATGACAGTTACTTGAGATGACAGCTACTTTGAGGGAAACAAAGTCTGGGCTGAAGTCCACTCCAGGCAATCCCAGTGACTTCAGTGCATAATTCAGGTAACAGCAAACTCCTACAGGCTCTGTGACGAAAAAAAAAGCAGGGAATCCCAAATCAAAAAAACACCAACAATGCCACATCACCAGAAACACAGTGTTCTGTCAGAAAAAAGCCAAATTCCACCCTAAACACTTTTTAGAGCTGACCTCTTCCTATAAACCTTCAAGCAAAAATATCACATGTATACATAAAATAAAAGACTATAAACATATATGAATGAACTCTGACCTTCCTTCTGGCTTGTCCATATGACTAAAATAATGACATCTGCTTAAGGTCAGAGGTCCAGAATATTCGAATGCTGTGCCTGTAGCATATGTGTTCCAAAGGCAGTCTACACTGTCATGCATAATTATGACATCTAGTGTAGACACATCTGTTCCATTTACAGTGGTCCATTTTGGGTTTTTTTGAGCATAAATACAAATAACCTTGATCCCAGAACTATAAGACATCTTAATTATAATGGGAGATCTCTTTGGCAAGACTGATCATTTAAAATTAAGTGGAAAACATTTTTTTTTTTAACTAATCAAACTTTTAATTTGCATTTAAATTTGCAGTACATTGGATAATGGTACAAGCAGTCGAGGAAAGCTCCGTGCTGATGTTTCAACACAGAAAGATCTCATTAGAGAAGGACCATAAGAAATGAAAGGCTATACTCTAGCTACAAATCGTGTGATCCATTCGTAGGATCATAGAGAAATGTTCTGCTAACTCAGTCTCACTGGTTTTCTGAAAACAAGGAAATATATTTTCGGGTCAGTGATTTTCAACTGTTTTCAATTCACAGATCCCTAAATATTTTCCAGCAGATATGTAGACCTTTCAATAGCAACATTAAGCCCAAGGCAAAATGCTTGTTTTTCATCTTTACCTGCCATGGGTTTCTGAGATATGGTTCACATATGGATTGGCTGAAAAACATTTTTTCAAAGACATATTTTTATCAGAACTCACCTGTTTTGCTTAGAATACTTCTATCACAGCCTTCCTCAAAAGGAAGGGGAAGGAAGAGGCACCCTACTCCTGTTCTGCAGACAAGATTTCTTTGAACTAAAGCCACAGATGCTTACATTTTCAGGTCTCTTTGCCATGGATGGGTTTAGGTACAAATTGCATTGCAAACCTTTGTTGTGTAGTTTATCAGATTTCCATTACACAGGACAGCACCAGTGTCTGTCTACCTGAGACTGACCTTCAGCACATGAGATCTGCACCTGGTCTTGGTTCAGAGCCAGAATGTCTGGACTTAATTTACAGCACCAAGTGAAATGCCAATATGCAATCTGGGGTCCAGGGAGGTACATACCTGCTACCCTGGAGAAGTCCTGCATATCTGAGTGTCCTGAGCATCACCTCCATTTGTCCAAAAATTACCAGACGTGGAACCAACCACTTAAACACTTTTTATTTATTTTAGTTGCCTGCAGAATTTTTTCCTTCCCTCAGTTCCTTCCACTGGAGCCAGAGGATGGCCTGCTGCTCTGACAGATGTATATCCTCTCCATATTTCCTTTGGGAGAATCTCATGCACCTATTTAGCCACATATACGACTCACAAAAAGGGCCCTGCCGGGATTATGTGGTCTATGAGGAGACTCTTCTACACGACAGATACCCCCTCAGGCACTTGGAAACAAAAGCATCTTTCTGCCCACTAAGCATTGAAATTCCTGGAACATTTAGTTCAATCCATGTTTTGTACACATTTTGTTTTTGAAGACATGCATCCCTACTGCTCTTTATAGAGAGTTCTTGGTGGAGGCATTTAAAAGAAACAATCGTTTGAACAGAGTTCTTACTGGCTATGTACTTCCTCTTTCCTAATTCCTTTCCAAATTCTGACTAAAGGTTTGAGCTTCAGCTCTTACTCTGGTGTTTGTCATAGGCATGCCATGGCTGCTGGTGATGCACTGTACTACAGAGAGGAAAGGACAATACAGCCACCATGCACTGGGGAAGGCCCAACTTAGATAATGATGCAGGCTCTTTACAATAACAGAAACCCTCCTCTCGATATTTTATACAGGAAATAACAATTCAAAAAATACTCAGAATGATTCCTATGTAGAGATAGTGCAATCTGATAGAAAACATGAAAAAACCTTGATAGGTCGATAGAATCATCAGAAAGAATTCTTATGTCTTTATATGATGCAGGCAAGAATAATCTCATTTTTTCCATGGTGGTTTTCATGTTAACCATTCCCGCATCTACATAGTGTTAACAGTTCTTTCCCTTGCTAACACACTGTGGAAATCCCTTTCTTGGCAAATATCATCATCAAGAGGACAATTTCCCAGAGAAATCTGGCTCACATTCAAGATTCTTTGTGAGGATCAAAAATGGATCAAAAATGGGGGGAGAGGAATTCATGAGCACATCAACCAGAAAAACTGTATGCATCTACTCTTGCACTTGATCAAGAAAAATAAAATTGTTTTCATTTAGTCTCTGTCTGACTGACTAACATTGTGGCTGAATCAACACCTCTCATTTGCAGCTGGGAGCAGCGATGACATCAGAGACATCCAGATCAAGTACATGAAATAACACCAGAAATCTTCATTAAGAACAAAAGATGCAGAACAGAGACTGGTACACTTTTTTCCCCCAACAAACTATAACATCCTAAAACATCTAGCATTCATATTTGTATTACTAGAAATCTGCAAAGAACTCAAATAAAAATTTGACTCTAGGAATCTGGTCCAGAGTGGCTTCAAAGAACAACTGACTACTTCAGAAAAAAATCCTTCTTATTTTTGGATGAAATAAAATTATGACTTTGCTTTACATGGCCATGAAAACTTATTGAGTATCTTTGTTACTTGGCAATTGGGCTGCTTAGCTAGAGAAGATCAAAAGTCATGTTAATAAAACTACTAAATAAATAAACAAAAGAAACATGCTATTGTCACTTGCACTAAAATTCATTACCCTTGGTTCATAATAATGAAGTCAATTTGAAATATAAAGACTTGTCTTTGCAAAGAATACTGCCACACATAGAGTGAAATAACAATCACACCAGGAAAGGGCCTCCTTACCATTGGTAATTGCCTGATCAGTGAGTACAGAGGAGAAATGGAGAGTTAACCCTAGACACTTAGCCCTCCAAGCATTATGAAGTAGTATACTTTCCATTGGTCTTAAACTGTGACTGTTCCACAGAACTCTCCTGAGCTGATCACTTTTTTGATATCTTAAGTGCACAAAATGATTGTTACTGATTTGTGTGTAACATTTTCTTTGGCAGACAAGGCAAAAAAAAAAAAAAAAAAGGGGCGGGAGTAAAAGGCAGCGGCAGGGGAGTGGAGAGAGAGCACAAGGAAGGGATAGAACAGCTCCTGCCTCTGTAAGCATTCCCTGTGCCATTCCAATTTAAAGACAGACTTTCTGACAAACACCCTGGTGGTCATGTTCATTGCAAGCCAAAGGATGAAGCAATTAAAGTGCAAGGATTACGCAGGCACAAAAAGCAGACAGGATACAACTTTAAGCCCTCAGTGATGCTGTAGTATCACCTTCTGATGCCCTAACTCTTCAAAAAATCATCCTTTTCCAGTTCTGATTCCCTGTCAAAATGAATTAATGCACAGTCAGTGGGTCCCAGCTGCCTTACTCCCAGCCCAGTGCCAGCAATGTTTAGGGACTTCATGTCCCAAATGCAGCTGGGTCCCAGCTCAGCCTGGGATTCATTCCTCAGCCTGTGAATGAGGAGGCACGGCCTCAGCTGAGGGAACAGAAAGGGGAGCGTTACACACAGTCACTCATGTCCTATGCCCACCTCATCTCTGGATCCTCTAATGGGTACAGACTTCCCCCTGCTCCCAAGGAAACTCTGTGACTGGGAGCTTGTTTTCCTATTTAACCTTGCAAGGGTAGCTGAGTACAATGCAAGCAAACCTACTACAAATTACTGCTCAGATCTCGAAAATCTGGTTTGTTTGCAAAGTAATCCTCCCTAAAAAACAACTGCTAACTCAGGAGCAGATGCAGCTGCATTTCCAGTGCCTGTGAGGTGAAGCTGTGGAATGGCCACTTCTGCTCATCCCAGAAGGTACAGACATAAGACAACAACCAGTCCATGCAGCACAACTGCCTGCACTCAGCAGACTAACCATGCCAGGTGGTTTTGTTTAAACAACAACAACAAAAAAACCCCCAAAAAATCCCCCAAAAAACAAAACCAAAAAAACCAAACAAAAAAAACCAAACAAACAAACAAAAAAAAAAGTAAAAAAAAATGAAAGAAAGGAGAGAAAAATGAAAAAAAGCCCAAAAATGCAGAAAAATGAAAGCTCAACCAAACCAAAACCCACTCAAAACCCACAAAACAAGAAGCTTCAAAATACACCCGTATTCTCTCTCTCTGGCAATTCAGCCACAAGCAGCACGGTCACATGCTCCCCGCCCATGCCTTGCCTTCTAACAGCGCTGTAAGCGCCTATAAATACCATGGGGATGCACACTTGTGGTGTGGAGCCCACTCACACTTTCTGTTCCCTGGCCTCATCCTCAGATGCCAGACAGATCTGCAGGGCTGGGAGGGCACTCCCAGGCTTTTGCAGCCGACCGCAGTAACATGGCAGCATCATTTGTTTCGGAAACCAAACAATACAGAGAGTTTCAGCTGTACAAGTAGAAACCAAATAAATGGTTTCTTTTGATCTGGAGAACCTGTTATCTCTACATGTCTGTCTTTCATCACACATTTTTCTTTTGCTATTTACATACTATAGCACAAACCTCCTAGGGGGGCTATTAATCTGAAACAACGTCAAGTAAATACACTAAATAAATAACTAGCCCCTTCAATATCCCAAACTCAGGCACTCATGAATGCACTCATCCTCTGGAATGCCCCTCCCCACCCTTCTGTCACCAATGTCAAGGGCATTCAAGAGATCTGTTCTAGGGATAAGGGAAGCAAACCAGGAATAACCATCCTGAACCCCTCGGCTCCCAGCACAGTCTGGCAAGATAAACTCCCCATCTAATAGCCCAAGACAGACTTTAGGAAGGAGCCACTCATTTACCAAGCAGATAGTAATCGAAGCCATGTCTCTGCAGATTCAATGGCAATAAGGTGTAAGATTCCAGTACTGGGGTTTGAAAACTTCCTTCAAATGGCTTAAAATTTCTCCCTAAATCCTGTTACTTTCTAATTCCAGTTCAATTTTTGCAGTACTTCCCCTTTCCTTGGGCTTCCTTTGGACTTAATTTCAACTTTGCAGTACTAACACTGCTCTCCCAGATCTCAGTGACTGCTAACTTCAAAAAGGAACACACTGGATTCATTAGACTACTTAATGACATTCATTCTGGCACTAACCTTAAAGCACTTTAAGCATTTAAAACTTTTTAAACTACTATTTTAAATAACCAGTATAACCTAGCAGTCAAAATGGATTTGCCAGAATTGGCAAGGACCTCCACCACAGGAGGAAGCAGGCACATTTTAAAGACAGCTGGCCTTACTCAACCTTCCCCTGAATTACAACAAGAGTCATCCCTGCAGCAAAATATTTCTTAAATATTACAGCTATGTTTAATTTTTTTCCAACCGAAGATGATGAAACAAATTAATCTCTGGCACAGACTAGTATGGAAGAAAATAAGAAGTGAGACCACTTAGGACAATGCTAAATCTGGATGGGAAGAATAAGAAACCAATGACAATATAATCGGCACATAATCTTTTAAGAGTTTAGACACAAATGGGTAGATGAATTTGATAATCAAGCAACAAACTGATTTCCTACTAGTTCTGAAATTCTAGGATTCACTCAAGCAAGTATACAAGATGCTAGCTAGTAATGTGAGCTTTTCCACAGATAAGCAGCTCTGGAAGGAAGTAAAAGGTTCTAAATGTTACTCAAGGGAGGAGCAGCAGCAGTAGAGAAAGAATTAGACTAGTAGGATAAACTAAGCTGAGAAAGACTACTGAGCTGGAAAATGCACACTATGAGTAAATTCCATCAAGCTAAAATAAAGATTTCTCAATCATAAAAGTTACTAAAAATATTAATAAAACTACATGACATTTCTATGTAATTCGATTTATGAATGCAATTCATTGTTGGGTCATACAAACTGAAAACATTTTGAATTCAAGACAGATAAATTAGACAGTTCAGAGGTTTGATGCACTGAGGGCATAAGTGTGGAGTGAAGAACCAAACCAACTCAGCATCTAAAAATTAAGAGGCCTCCTAAGCACAGAAACTGAAGTTGATTTTGTGGGAGTCCTACCAGCAGCTGGTCTTATATGCAGTTCATTTCTTTCTATTTTAGAACTATTATTTTGTTGCTCTCTTGAAATAATAATAAAAAAAAGACAACTACACATGATAATTAACCAAAACCCAAACATATTTCCAGTAAAGATTAATTATTTATTATTAATTTTTTTAAGTCCACAAGCATTAAGCTCATGAACTTTGGGGGAAATATTTTCTACCTTCCCATTTGATTTGTCTTTGTCTACAAGAGAATAGTAATCCACAGACATTTGAAATGTGCTGAAGCAGAAAACAAGGGAACATTTACTCACAATAAGTAAAGCTACTCTTGCTTTAGGCTGGAATATAAGCGATACCAAATGTTTAGAAGCACATGATGCCATCTGAAAAAAGGCTCAATATTTTATTGGAGATTGAAGATTATTTTGCAAATTTGATCTGTTTGCAGGAGAAGCAACTGCTGGTCTTTGATGTGCATGTATCTCATATAAGTCCAAGGAGGTAATAATTCCAGAATACAGTCATGATGTGACCACAAATGGAATATCACATGCAGCTCTTATCTTCATATATTGCAAAAAAAAGATATAAAATAAATAGGGATATACAAAGAAGGCTAACTTAAATGATACAGGAATTGGAGGATAAGACACTCAATATGAAGACAGACTAAGGAAGCTAAAGTTCTATAATCCAGGAAAGAGGATTGAGCGGAATATGATCATAGTCTATAAATAACTTACAGGTAACAATATAGATGAAAGAAGAGAATTATTGAGAGTCCTGGTACAGGGTAAGATGACAAGCAACTTCCTTGAGCTCAAGAAGGTAAAACTGAACAGAAGAATGTAGGCCAGACATTTGCAAAACTTAATACCCCACAGCAGCATGCAAAATGATTGCATTTTAACTGAGGTGGAGTCACTTCACACATATGGCAGTTCCAAGTGAAACAGGTGAGTCTTGGGCCTAACAGGACACAATCCAGTCCTGTGGTCATCTGTCAAATGAACTGGGGTTTGTTTTGGCTTCTGGGTGCCCAACAGCAGAAATGAATTCAAAGGAGATACCGAAGTTGAGTATAAACTTAGAAAACAGGTTGTCTAAAAGAAGCAATTTTATTTCCTCCTCCACCTTATGGAAGGCAGTTTGTTAAAAATAAACACAGACAGGAAAAATGGCATTAACATGGCAAATGACCCATCATAACACCTAAAGACTGGGTACATTGGGTGCCCAGGATGTGTCTCAGACAGCAAGAAAAGACTTGCTCCCAATTATTCCAACTTGCAAATTTTCAAATAACATCAATGTAAGTCATACATTCTCATATAAATTGGAATGAGTAAGTAGAGATTTACCTCAAAACTGAAAAAAGTGGATACATGCACACGAAAGATCAGCTTCTCCTGTAAACACATCAGGCTTCCAAAATAATCTTCGATCTCCAATGTGACTTTTCTAATACATTCAACAGACCACCAGAGATCTAAAAAATGACAAGAAGCTGGCCTTATGATTAATATGAGATCCAGAAAGCTGCTTTGAATGGGGAGTGAGTGGGAAAGTCTGCCTAGAATATGATCTTTCAGTTATTTCACTGCTGAACATTCCAAATGGTTGAAACGAAAATACACAAGTTTTGAAAAGTTTATTCCTACTGAAGCAAAGTGGTGCTGGACACAGTAGTGTTCCTGTACTAACTACTAAACTTTCCTACATCAATAAAAATATTATCTCCTCTCAGGGATGTGGAAAAAAATCCACATGCCAAGGTAAGCTTTTTCTACCCACACATACTGCAAAGATTTTAACGCTCCATTTCCAATCTCATGGACATACCACACTCACTTCCCACTAGCCTCACTGAGACACTGTATCTTTGCAAACTCAATCCTTTATCCTTTTACCCCAACAGAAGGAGCCATCCAGGTTTAAAACTCAGAAGATCTGAAGAGGGCAGTGAAAGTTACAAGAAATGGATGGAGAAAGAAGACAAAGCCTATGAAAACCCAATTTCCATGGACAATAGAAACACAGAATCTGTAAGGCTGGAAAAGACCCTTAAGATCATTGTATACAACCATTAACCCAGGACTGCCAAGACCAACATTAGGACCATGTCCCTCAGTGTCATATCTACATGTCTTTTAAACACCTCCAAGGGTGGTGACAAAACCCCTTCCCTAGGCAGCATGTTCCAGTGCCAGATAACCCTTTCAGTAAGTAACTTTTTTCCTAATATCTAATCTAAACCTCTCCTGGCGCAACTGCAGCTGATTCCTCTTGTCCAATCGCGCTTTACCTGGAGAAAAAGTTCTTATCCAGATACAAGCTGGAAATTACACATCACTTTCACAATGAGATGCCATTTTGTAGCCAAAGTCAGTAGAAGAGTCTGGGAACATATTTGTGTCATCACAAAAACTGGATGTAGGAGGACAGAAGATCCCAGAATTCCTCAGGGATTAGACAGCAACCCGTTCTCATTCCACTGCTTCAACAGATTAATCAAGGAGAAATTCTGTCAGGGATTTTGTGGACTCTCACCCTCAACTTCTTTCTTGTTTGTTACAACTGGGCAAGGCTACCTACAGCTTGGACTTTTATCACGTTTGATCTTCTGTGCACACGTTAAAATTCAGGAAAACCTTCACAGTCTGTTCCAAAGATGTAACGCAGCAAATGAATGGAATACATTGAAATAGCTGTTTCAATTTGCAAAAACTAACCAGGTAAACCATATTAAAATAGAACTAGTTACAAATACAAGATCATTTCTGGCTAGGAATACAGATCAATGACACTTCAGATTGACAATAAAAGGAAGATATTTATGTCTCAGAATCTCCTTTAATACCATTTTTGTCACAAAGTCACTATGCATATATACAAACCATAGGTAGGTATGTAAATTAGGTGTTCAGTGCTTGCACAAAACTATTGAATTCGACCAAGTATCAACTGAACAATGTAAGGTTAAAATTAATACAGATGATGTCATACCTTGTTGATTACACATCATAAATTAAAAAAGGTACTTATTTGAGCAAACACATTTTCGTAAGTCCTTTTTTGTATGAGAAGCATAGAGAGACTTTTATAGGCAGCACCTGTTCAGGGCTGCAGACAGGAATGGTTGCCTCAAACTTGAGCTACAACCCCATTTTTGTTTATTACTATAGCCTATCCATTTGACATCTAACCTAATAAATGTTCTTAATGAAAAAAAGCATTCAAGTACACACCCTGTTCATTGGCTTTACCCAGAGTGCTGAGGGTCATTAGGCAGATTATCAGTTTTCTGCAAGAGATGTCTGCACAGTTTTCCATTTTTGACTAATAATCTCTTGAAATAAGGTTTGCAGCAGAAGACATGCTGAGCCAAACTCATCACTAGACTGAATCTGTGCTAATGTGATTTTAAAAAAAGTCTTTGCTTTAGATATATTTGCAGGGGCAAAGTGGTTTTATGCTGTGGCTATTCCCAACCCCCAAAAAACTGCAATTACTATTAGGAAAATAAAAGTACCAATCCAAAACAACTTAAATGGAAACATTTCTGTGGTTGTTCCAAGCAACAAAGTTTCTCAAACTTTTTTTCAGAAAGCATTAGTAACAGTGAAAATTAGTTTCCTTTTAACTAGGCCCAACATAAGCCCACATTTTGCCCAATTTCCCCACATGCTAGAAACAAAAGCATGCAAAAAATTTAATGTTGTATGAACCTGAGAAAGTTGTAGTTAAAGATTCCAGTTAAGTTTTTTCAATTGAGTAAGAATTAATATCTTTGAAATCAAAGCTCAAGCTCTTCATATGATAATC
The DNA here is from genome assembly GCF_963513975.1 of Fringilla coelebs. NCBI lineage: Eukaryota > Metazoa > Chordata > Aves > Passeriformes > Fringillidae > Fringilla > Fringilla coelebs. Next base: position 65,753,503 of record NC_140028.1, read on the forward strand.
CTCTCATGTAATAAAATATATGTATCTGAAAAATGTGAATTGCATTAGGAACATAGGAACTAGAAATTAAAACTGATTTAAGGTGTATCTGCAATCTTTCAAGCTTGTCCTGTATATTTTAACTATATTATTTAGAAATAACATTATTTTCCTGGCAGCTCAGCTATATTCCCATTGAGAGAATTGCATTTTGATGTATTTTAAAGTATGATCTCAGAGCTAAAATGTAGGTGACATTTTATTAGTAGCCATAGGCAACCCTAGTTATGGCTACTTCCAGTTTTATTTATCCCTCAATATATACATGATCTGCTTTTAACATTATATAATAATAATAATAATAATAATAATAATAATAATCATCATCATCATCATCATCATCATCATCATCATCATCATATTCACTGGAGACTGGGTCATTCATGTCTAGGGATGGGAAATCAGAAAGGTCACAAGGTAAAAGAAAACTCCATTTTCATAGGAACTTTAATGCATTTCTCCTAGGGGAATTCAAGTTGCTTTAGAGAGGTTTAGACATATATTGGTGGGTGGGCCCTTTACACCTGAGCCAAGTAAAAGCCCATCCATTTGTGCAGAATAACCTGTGTTTAATAAAAGCACAGTAAAATAGATTTCTGTACACTTTTTTTGTAAGGCCTCTCTGGCATTTTACTGCCAGCAGCCCGGTAACTCCCCACACCCACTCAAAGCATGATTGGGGTTGTTTCTTAACCAGCAGTAAAACAGGCAAGGAAAGGTCACAGTGCTGGAAGGTTTTTTTCCAGATGATAAACAGGATTAAAAGTGAATAGGTCCTGGTTAGCAGATCACCCTAAAAGGAAACCCAGGAATGACAAGACACAGCCCAAAGTCTAAATTGTGTGTCAGCAATCTCCTGATAGTAAATCTGGGGTCAAGAAGCAACCACCAACAAAACTGGATATATACATGTATATACATATATAAACATATATATGTATTCCACCACAAGTGGTGTTCATACAATTGCCCAGTCAAAAACCAAAGTAAAGAAAAAGAGCCCTGTAGCTAAGGCTACTATTGACAGAAAAAGGGTAATAACAGAAAACGTGGAAATATCAAGATAGGTCACTTAAATGGTCATACTTCTGCCTTTTATCGCCTTTTCACTGAAACTAGAAACCAGGAAGAGAGGAAGGATGGTTCTGAGAAATCAGAAAGTGTCATCCAAGCACAATAAGGGATGTTCACACTACTGCAAGGAACTTTTTTCACCCACTGGCTAGGAAGCACCACTGAGGGGTATCACTCATTAGCTGGAACTCAGCAACTGGCCGTGGATGTGATCTTACTCTGCAGCAACACGGAACAAAACAGGTGAGCTACTCTTACATTCAGTCATGACAGTCTTAATAGCTGCAGAGGGAAGCAATTTGCACTTCCAGTGTTTAAGCTGATGCATCCTGCTCCACAGTCAGGAATGGGAATAGCTATCCCTGAAGTTACTGTGCCACAGCTCAAGATCAGTGTCTTCTAAAACATGCTATTCAAGACATGGGGAAAATTACTCAGAGATGCAAATTAGCTACCAGTAAGAGGAGGAATATCACGACATCACGTATTAAGTTATAACAGGACTTGCCAAACAGATTAATTGGTACTGAAGCTCCTAGAGATATACTGGCAATTCAGGTTCCTGTAAGCAAACAGGAGGCCAACAGGAACACTGGTTAGAAGTGTGGGAGAGCCACACCCAGCACGTGATGGTCACCTCCAAGCAGACAACTCCAAGTGCAGCCCCATTTCTGCCAGGACTGGGGGCTGCTTGGGGATCTGCTCTCGTCAATGGAAAAATAACACCTTTGGGAGGCTCCACCATCATGGCTCATGCTGGAGTCGTTTGTCAGAAAAGTATAATTCCTACACAGAAAAGAGAAGCTTCCAAAATTTAAGCAGCATTTTAAAACACAGCATCAGATACTGAGAATCTTACTTATCTGACATTAGGAACACTGAAGGGACATTGGACTTTCTTACAAGCCAGTTTCAATAGCGCTTATAATTTTTATTCAGCTTCCTCCACCCCACCCCAGTCACTGTGGGATGCTCACAGTAAATTAACATTGACAGCCTCTTCAATACCTAGCAGGCATCTCTACTTGTGCACTGTGAATGCTGATGGGGAAAGGAGGAAGGGGGAAACAAAGTGCATCTCTCTCTTGGTGTGTGCACAGAGCCCTTGTTCTTCACGGAGAAATCTAATGGTGGAACTTTTGATGTTCCCTACTACTCAATCAAAACCCACCTACCTAAACTTGTCTGAATTAAAAGCACTTGGAACTCCAAAGCTGATTCTCATCACTGGGAATGAATACTATAAACTCGTCTAGTGGAACAAAGGTAGAGCTCTCATGTCTTCCTATTTGCAGGAGCAAAACATTTTATTTTAATTTACTCTCATAGGTACAGCATACACTTATAAAGAAAGAAAACAGTTTTTTTAATCACTTTGATCATATGTAAGGAAACCTCCACCAGATCCATGCAGATCAAGGAGACTTCAGTATTTAATCCAGTACTATATGGTAATTGTTGAGCCTATATAGTAATTATTGAGTGAGTTTGAAGCATTTACAAAGGTTGCATTAGCCCCCAATGTTTCACAGCCTTTTAATGTAAAATCTCTGCTGTTACTCTATAGAATGTTTAATATTACAACACAGCCAGTGATTTTCTGTTTGCTCTTCTGGGTAGATGCTGGCATGTAGCTAGAACTATGTTAATGAGATCCTCAAGGTATGCACACAGATTCGTTAACTGAATAAAATCACAGAAAAGTCATTTTATGGTCTTCAAGTCTCAGATTCTGTCCTTCTAGCTGTTTAGGCTCAAGTGCTGAATAGGTGCTTTATGCCCACTGACAAGAAAATATATGCCAACAGAGGTAAAGCTTTTAGGCCACCATAAATACAGGACTAGATGATGTGGACATTGCACCAAACACTTAATTACCATGTAGATACATTGAAAAGTATTTGGTTTTGGGGGATGTACCCCTCTTCACTTTTCTGTAGCATGTTCTGCATGTAGGATAATATGCTTCCCTTGTTGCCACTGAGACAATCAGACTGTTCAGATTTCATTTCATAAAATCCTAAGATCAGCAATAACATCTGTATTTATTTAGCAACAAACATATACCTATTTGTATATAAAAGACGACAGAAGTTTTATCTTAGACCTCCACATTCTCTGTGTGCAGCTGCCCAGACTCCTGCTGCCGTGCCTGGGACTGCTGTTCTGACACAGCCACCCCCATTTTCTAAAAGTTGGCTGAACATTCATAAAGCCCTGCTGTAAGCATCACAGTCAAGTCCTTGTGTTTGTTTAATTTTAATTAAATCAAATTCTTTCTCTCTTTTTACAGACATGTGCCTAAACTATTCTGTACAGTGTTTTCCTCAGCATTTTCACTACTTTATTTTTAAATTATGATTTTAAAATGTTTGTAAGATTAAAAAAAAAAAAAAAAAAGCCCACCAAAAATCACACAATCAAGTTTTTCTCCAGACTATTTTGTGGAAGTTTTCAGGTGTCACTGCAATAAATCCTACTAAGAAATATTGCAGCACCCACCTCACAGAATTGCATCAAGCTATACGCTGTCTGAGCAACTAGATTATGCCAAGAACAATAGGTACATTTATTAATTTTGCAAACCTGCTGCTTATTTATTTTATACCCTTAGTCAGATTCTGCTACCAATGCTCACATCTGCCATAGGAGGAAAGTCTGCTGAGGTCAGTGGCTTGATAGTGTGAATTGCTGCTCAGCAACTCCCAGCAGCGTTTAGATACTATGGTCAAGCACAGACCTCCAAGGAGGTGCACTGGAGAAAGAAACTTCATCCGACTCTAAATGACCATTACAGCTGTGGGGAAAACAAGGTCTGATCCAAGTGGGAGCCAGAACCAGAAAACCAGAATTAAAAAACCCCACAAACTAACTCCCTTGGGGGAAGAGATCAATTCATGTTGGTCTGCAATTTTTTTTTTTCAACATATAGATAATAGGCCTTTATATTTGAAATAACAATGACTTTCTGTTCTAATTGTTTTTTGTGTCTCTGTGCTGAGGGCTTTCAGGGCTCAGAAAGCAAGTCAAGATGCTGAACAGCATGTGTGTACACAAGATGACAGCCTCTGGCAGGGGACACAAAGGCTTCAGAATACGGGTGAGCACAGCGACGGGCCACCCGTGTGCGTAGGGAATGATGGGCTGTCTGCTAGAAATCTGGCAGAATGTTCAAAAGGGAGTTTGCTAGCCTGAACTTGACTTCTGTGCCTCACTGATGAATATTAACATACAATTGCTCTTGCTGAATATCCCCATAGCTCTATGGCCACTTCAAGAATGCTTGTACGTATTATTATCTCCTTCTTCCCTATCACCCAGCTGATGGGCACTACACCTTTAGGGGTAAAAACACACACCCTTAAGACCAAGTAGATATCTATTACAAAGATTTTCTGCTTGATTTTAATCCAAAAGAGCTGGCATTGAGCTGCTGTTTTTTAATTAAAACCTCCTTTGCTGAGTTGTTTTTGTCTTGTGGAGCATCTATCAATCAGGAGGAGTCACCGCAGGATGCACTCGGTGGCAGCAGGCTATTTCATCCCTTCCCCCAAGCCCAGACACTGACTTTTTCCTTCTTCCTCCCCTCCCCAACTTCATTAACTAAATGCACTGAATAAACCTTAACATCCCAGCTAAATCCTATTGGCCCTGGATTTGCTGCTTAATGCTAAAACCCAAGCGACCCATTTTTCTCCTGTTGATACTTCTATTGCTGATGGCAGCCAGCAGAGAAAAATACCCAACTATAAACTGTTTTCACGTAAGGAACAAAACCAAGAGCATTCATCACTCACTCTTTCTGCTTCTGCTCACAAACTTTATGTAAGCTTTACGTGACGTCTCAAAGCCTCCCTTGCTTTTGTGCTTCATAGGCAGCACAGAGAGCCTGTTGCTTAGCAAATGATTACAACAAAGTGCATCTGTTATTAAAAGTGCAACTTGGTCCCTTTTAAAGGGAAATGATCTGGCAAAGTCTCTGAAAATTAATTTCTGTGCATTCTACAATCCCCAATCATGATGTTGTCATAAATATCAGAAGATGTAGATCCCACTAACTGAAAATCTCGGGGCGACAAAAAAAAGGGAATAAAAAGCTTCAGTGCTACAGAATTATTTTGGTTGCTATCCTTAAGTTTTGGAGTTTGTCTTCCCAATTTCACATATACCACAGAAAAAAAGATTATTCACTGTGCCCCTGTCTCCTGGCTGTCAGCCCTCATGCTGCATCCCAGTTATAATTATTGCATGTCATCTGCCCTCAGCTCAGCTGCCCAATGCTTCCTCCTTGGTCCATGATGACAAACAGGATCCTCAGTGGTTCTTCCCAGCTCCTGACTCACTCTTTCCAAAGCACCCAAATTGGGTCATCCATCCAGCTGCAAAGCCTCCCTGCAGTAGCATTAAGACCTTTGGCTGCTGGTGTCATCTGCTTGCCTTTACTGCTTGCTCCACCAGACCTTTGATCTCTCTTCCACCTTAAAAACATGACACCAGGACCACCATGTGTTTTGCCACAACATCTGACATTCCAAAACCCTTCCCTCCCACAAATACCTCTTTTCCCTTTCTGCCACACACAACTGTGGCTGTAGTCACGTCCCCCACTAACTTTGCAAGCTGCTCCACAACTTTCAACTGCAGTGATACACGCTTGTCCTGCTGCAGGATCCCTCTGGAATTGTCCCTGCCAAGCAGGCTTGGACAGGCTCCCAGCGCTCCTAAGCAGGAGGGCCACTTCACCCTCTGCCTCCCCACGTCCTGTCCTTCTCCCTGCGTACTGAGCATGAGGGATGTGAACCCCTGTCCTTTCACCAGGACAGCCTCTTCCCCGGGGATGGATCTGTGGAAAGCGGCTTCCCACGCAGAGAACTGAGTGCTTTCCCTCATGGCTTGCAAAAGTCGCTCACCGCATTTTCAGTTATCTGTCAGAGTGGCTATTCCAGCTTGCTCTTGGGTACCCAACCAACACAGCAGTCTTCGGATTTGACTTATATTTTTAATACCACATTTCACTTGACTTTATTATCAAACCTCAGTGTCCTACAATACCGAGGCTGGCTTCTGAGAAGGGCATCCTGAATTGCCTACCCCACCGACACCCAGTCCTTTGCCCAGCAAATTCCCGCAGCATTCCGAGGCTGCGAAGGCTGAAAACAAACAAGGAGCCCGGGCATTTGGTGAAAATGCAGCTATCCTGAATAAAAGCTGTATTTATAAAGAACCTAAAAGCAAATGCAATCTAGCACTGAAGATATGTGGCAAAGGTTATGATTATTAGTATGCTGTCTGGTACGAGAAGGCTTTCAAATAAAAACACTTTCTTACTGACCGTGCACTCGTGTTAATGTATTTCTTTCCAATACCACTAATGGAGCATTCATCATGTTTCTTGCTTCTCTGAAGTAACAAGAGAAATAGATGGAATCACATAAGAATAAAATTAAATCTATCTATGGCGCTACACGTTATCATACTGCACACACTCTACAAATGTGTTTAAACAGGGTCCTTGAAGGAAGTAATGGCAACTGACTTCAATATTACAGAAATATTCAAACCAGCATAAATTGGAAGGCAGGCGAGATAAGGAATATAACCAGTAAAACAAATGCTTATATTCTTGAGGACTTGTTTTTTTGCATCAAGGACACAGATGAGACAAAGACAGAAGGCAAGGTCTTCTGTAAGAAACCAGCTATTCCAGACTAAAGAAAGTAAAAATATTTTTGTTCGCCTGATTATAGATAAGGACGGTATGGAGCAATATCCACATATTGCCAAGGTTTTCCCTTGCCTTGGATACAGGGAGTAGCATACTAGATAGAGGACATATTTCTTAAGAGGTTTATGAGGAAGCAAACCTCAGCTTTTCTGTTCATTTTTATAAACTCTTGACAGATTTCAGCAAGGCCAATTCCTGGACTCGGCTTTGAACCATTCTCAGTGATAGTTCATGAACTTTGCACCAGAAATCTTTTTAGGGCTAAGCAATGGACAAATGGATTACCAGCTGCTCAACTCTACTTTTCACTATTGTTCTACTTCTAGAGCCATATACAAAAGAAACAAACAAGGACTACAGCTAGACTGAATGGTACGCACACAATTTACAGATATTTATTTAATTATTTATAACACTTTAAGATAGACATGCCAAGGAATTGCCAGTTATGCCTGCATTTTGCTGCTTATAATTTATGCCTGAGCTGTTAAAATATGTTTAGATAATGTGCGTTAACCGAGTGTTTATTTTTCCAGTAGCACTAGGAAAGTTATCAGAAACACAAATACAAGCTGTACACTAAACATAACCATATCCACTAACAGGACATTCTAACAGATGCATAAAGGACATTAAAACATCATTTTAGGCGCACAGGAACAATTTTTCGTTCATCTTCAAAAATAATAATATTCATGACCATAGTAATGAGGTATGAAGCCCAGACTCCTCCATTATTACCGTTAATTTAAAACTACTGTATATTTTCGAACTTTTCTTTAGGAAACACACTCTTCGAAGTTCACTTTTCCCCCACTGCACAACTCGCTGAGCGACGACCCGGTTGTTTGCTCAGGCAGTTTACACAGCAACTTAAAAACAACAGCAAGAAAAGCCTCCAGAAACATTAACACTTGAACGAAACGAGAAAACTTCCAATGCCAATACAAATTCCAAAATACGGGACAATATTCCAAACTGGTTGCTTCCGGCAGTGATGCTGGTTTACAGCACGTCAGAAATTTACTAACCTCTGCCTTCCTAATCCCTCCGCAACCCCTGTGGTCTTCCTCGGCCTCTCCCCGCTTCACGTTAAACTTGCAGGAAACCATTAACCGGGGGCACACGGACACACACCGAGCAGGCTCCGGATAATACCGCCTTCGAGCGCCGGAGCCCCGGCTCAGGCGGGGTTACTCACCCGAGGGAAGCCCACACTTCCCGACTGACAGTCCCTGTCGGCTCTCCCTCAGCGCCGCTCACTCGCGCGGCGGATAACCCAGCCCCATCTCCGCACGGAGCACTTCTACCGCAACTTGTTGGCTCCGGGCTTGTACAACTGGAGTTTTCCCGACTTGGCCCGGCGCTGCCCGTCCCGGGCCGGCGGCGCGGCCGCTCTCGGCCCGCCGGGCTCCCCGCGGGGCGGCCCGCTCGGCTCCCGCCGCCGCCGCCGCGCGCACGGCCCCGCGCCCCCCCGGCAGCGCCCCCTCGGCAGCGCGGGCCCCGCGGGGCCGGCACCCACCTGCGGAGCGGCTCCGCTCCCGCCTCCCCGGCTCCGCTCCCGCCGTGCCGCCCTGCGCGGACAGATGGCCGGCAGCCCTCGCAGCCCTCCGCTCTGCCGGAGCGAGGCAAAGCCCGGCTTTTTTTTTTTTTTTTTTTTCCTTCCCCTCCTTTTTTTTTTTTTTTTTTTTTTCCCTTCCTCTTTCCTTCCTTCTCCCCGTTCTGTCCTCTCTTCCTCCCTAGGCTTAGACCCTGGCAGATCAGCACAAGTGTGCTCGCAACACCCCCCTCCACCAGTCACTTCAATTAGTGCCACACGAGAGGAGCTTCTGCCCAAAATCTGCTTAAGAAAGGGCCAGAGGGCAGGGCAATCGCCTTTGCTCAACAATGACCAGAAGCTGCTATAAATATCCAAACAAAAGCACTGGCAAGGCCAGGAATGTCATATCCTAATGTGATAAAAATTGTAAATATCCGATGTATACCAGAAACACAAAGCAAGAAAATCAGGTTGTATTTTGTAAAAGAGACAAAGATTAAAAGCAGTCGCCACCTCCTTACCCTCTCCCCCAATACGTGACCTTGCAGTATGTTATCAAAGTTGTGTATTTCTGGGTGCCAAGCTATTATGTTTGCGAGGTCCGGAGCAGCTCGTTCACAATCCCTTTGTGACAGCTGCTCGCTAATATTTATAGGTACCCAAGTCTATGCACCTTATATAACCAAGTCGACTGACCAGGGCTGGGCAGAGGTAGACTCCAACCCCACAGATATGGTGCTTCACACAAATAGCACAGGAGGTGGCTTACCTTGTTAACTAAAACATTAACGAGAAGTTTCCAATACACCAATAAATAAACCAATATATTAATACAGTAGAGACAGGGGTGCATCCATATGAAGACTGGAGGATTTAATGTAATTTGGTTTAGACACATTTTACACTAACATTATTCCAGTGCTGTGAGTGAGGAGAAACTACAGCCTGAGGTTTCTAACTATACAGTGAACTAGAGTTGAAAACTAACAAAAAACCCAAAAAACAAACAAACAACAAAACTCACAAAAAGCCAACACACCCTTGATCAAGCACAGTGCCCCTACCAGCAGTGCCTGGTGATGCACACCTTGGGCTTGTGCATCACTTCACAAATGTCCAGTTCACACTGTGCAAGTAGCTGGCATGGGGAGGGCAGAGAGGGATGAGGGAGTGGTTTTGGTCCCACAGGACTGCTTGTAAACTCCGCAGTGCCTTCGAGATAGTAATTTCCAGTCTGTTGATGGCTGGATGACAACAGCTAGGTTCATCTGAGGGGAAGCCAATAGCCACTGTCACCTAATTCCCTCTCCAGACGTTCGAGAATGTAATCATTGCAAAGGGAGGGCACTCAGCTCATGTCCAAGTCTCGTGCCTCAATGTTTATGTACAAATCTGTGTAAAAGTAGTTAATCCTATTGACCAACCGCATGCTCTTTTGGAACCGAGATAAAGGCCATCTGAAATTAACCCCATATTTCCTCTGTCAGGTTTCCATCAACTCAAAAATCCTCTTCTACTACAAATACATGTTATTTTTTCCATTTCATTCCCATGCCCTCTTCTGATCACACATGTTTGTCATGCTGCAGGGAATACTGCTTTCTCAAACTAAACCAATTCACATACAGACTTATTCTCAAAGCACCTTTATCCACAAAGGATGGTCACAGAGGGTTTTTGCTGCTTTGTTAATTCCCTGAATTTGAGCATGTGCCCAACGTAACAAAGAGTGTACTTTTATAAGATCACTTGATTTAAAAGAGAGAATATTTAAGTGAACCTCATATGAAACCCTAGTCCAAAAATCTCATATGCAGGCTTGCAAGAACAAAACTGCCCACAAGATTTCCAGACTTCCTAGATTCAGCAGAGAGAGAAATATTCTTTATTTCAACAAAGAGTTGTGAGTAACCCCGAGTGCACAGATGCAAAACAACAGCACCAACACAAACAACACAGACTGAGCATTGTTGGGCCAAAGCTGCCAGCCCACGGGCTGACAAAGCCTTCCCTGATGACAGGGGACAGGGAAGCAGAGGTCCTCACTCTGGCACAGGCATGCTGCAGGTCTGTGCAGCCGAGCCCAGCGGCCAGGGTAATGGAAATACATCCAGCTGAATTTCCAAGGTGTTCCATGCAATATGGCTAATTAACCCTGCCAGTTCCACTGGCTGGTCTTTACACAGGCTCCTGCCTCTATTTCAGTCAGGGCCAACCGAGTCAGCTGGCCACAGCAGCAGTACAAACATGTGTTGCACTGCAAGAGTGGACAGAAGTCTCCCTGAAGGAATAAAAAAAAACCCCCGACATAATCCTCAACAACAAAAACCCCTCCAGGTAAGCAGGAAAAAGATTTTTAGAATAATAAGCTTACTTGGCAAAAACATGAGCAATGACTTAAATAACTACATAGTTGTGACTGAATAACAAGACAGCAAAAATAAATCACTAATGGAGTGAAATGCAAGGCTGTGTGCATGGTATAAAAATTTAGCCAGCCAGGCAGATGAACAAATTGGTGGAACTGAGTTACTGATGCTAGAAGTGACAGAAAAATATGATTGTCTCTGAATTCTGGGAGAGTTTTGTATCTTTAATTTTCGTGTGTGTCATTCCTGAATTCAAAGAGGGGAAATAAAAAGGGTCATAAAAATAAATTTAAAAAAAAATCTCCTTTCACCAAAAGACTCTGTTTGTATTGATCTGTCTTGATCCGCTCCTCTTCATTTTGCATGCTGCTTTCCTACACCAGCTTTTCCAACCTATGGATAGAAATGGTGGAGGAATCTTGCAACCTCCCCTAAGGACTGATGAAAATGTAGCATAAGAAAAACTGCATGTATGGACATATGCCTCACAAAGGGATATTTAGAAGGTTTGTCTTTGCAAGTGTGAAAATATTCCAAATACCATTTGCTTTTCAGATCAAAATGCTCCATTTGATGATAAATCTAAGAGAGAGATGACAGAAATCTCCCTGACTGAGCAATGTCCCAAAACAAAAATGTACAAAGCAAAGATACTATTTAGTTCATAAAGAAGTTAATGTATATTTGCAATTTTAAACTGTCATAAAATATTCTACCAACAGAGCACTCATTTTATAGAGAATTATGCATTACCTGGAAGTGCTTTAAATTAACTCATTATGGAAATAGAAACCTGGATCAGATACATTGGGTCCTTGCATTTGACATAATTTCCTGGAGAAGGAAACCTGTGTATGGAAAGCTATACTCAAGCTATCCTCAAGCTCTGGTTGAAGTTTTCCCTTAAATACTGTTTTATTTGATAAGTGAAAACTGACAACACCACCAAATCATCTAATATTAGTGTTCTTTTCTTTTACATGTCCCTGCCCTTGAACAAAAAATAATAATGGGTTATGCTATTCCTTAGCCTGAATAAAATGTTTCAGTTCCGGAGATAAAGACGTATTGAGCTGAGCAATTAAATAGCTAAATAAATGAATCAGCAGAGCAGAAGTGACAGATTTAATTACTGCTTAGAGCTAGGAAGGGGAACTAATTATGGGGTTCATGAACCTCATGCCATTCTTTTCCTTAAGCATGTGCTTCGATTCTTCTGGATCAAACTCTGCAAATGTGGTAGCACCATGCACTAGATTTAAAAAAAAAAAATTGAGAAAGAAAGGCACAAAAAGCTATCCAAAATTTGGAAATAAAGTCTAATCTTTGAAGAAAGAATAGTCAATACTCTCTTCCAAAAGCTCGTGTTCAATTGACTCCATACCATGAGTTACAAGAGCTTGCTTTCAAATAGATAAACACTAAAAATTTAGTTCTCCAAAAATGAAAGCACAATCAAGTTCACTAGATGCGAATAAACCAAAGATTGCAACAGAAAGCTGTGGTAAGTGAGGCATAAAGCATATACCTCTATTGAGTGGTTAGGAGCCCTCTTCATCAGGAAATATCTGTCACTGGGAAGCCTGAGCAGGCTTTTGATGCTACTACCTCTCTCCTGCTTTGGTCAGCCCACCACACCAAGAAGAATATCTCAGAAAGACGCTTTTGTGGCCACCAACTACAAAAACACCAGTGGTGGAGAAAACCTGCTCCTCGGTTTCTGCCTTCTGTCTCATTTCTCTAGGTTGCATTTACTTTACTGGTTTTATTCTATTCTTTTTTGATGAAACTGTCAATGCCAATTATTTGAGCTTCACATTAAACTCATGATCCTAATGGTATAATCCCCTAAACATAGAATTCTTTTCCTTATTAGTGGGAGGGAGAAAGGGGATAAAAGCCCACATATACAGCATTTGAATCACATCATTCAATTAATTGAATAATTTTGGTTTACAGCTATCTTTTACAGATGAAGAGAGACAGGTATCATTTAATGGGAAAAAAGTGCCAAGCTGGATTTTTAAAAATTTATTTGGGAAGGGAAAAGAGGAGAAGTCTTTCATTCATAGTCAGTTGTTTTCTAAAATTATAATCTCATTATGAGATCTGCTTCATCACAATTTTAAAAATCTACACATTTGCCTCTTTTCCTACTACAAAAAGTACTACAAAAAGAAAAATATCTCTGGACAGCTGACCTCATATACCATTCTGAAGAGAAAATCAAGCCTTTTACTCCACTAACTTTGAAAACCTTAAAAATGCAGGACATGATGCAAGCAATAAAAAATTGTATGGCTAGGAAATATCTAAATCTACCCCAGCTGTAGTAGTGATCTCCTTCCACACCACAAGTAATTTTGTCAGAATGAAAACAATTGTGTCCAATCCCAGAGCAGTAGGCTGATCCGTTGGAAAGCTCACTGAACAATCACAAATGCCATCATCATCCAAGATTACAACATCAGCTCTGCTTCACTGAAATTCTGCCCTCTGAAGGCAGCCAAAACCAAGGTCTATTGCCTCAATAAAGTCCAAAATCAACTCTATCTTCAAAATCAGTGTCTGGGTTTCTGTATCAAGGGAAACTGTATCTGCAGGGAACCAGGAGCACTGTACATCCAAGATAAGATAAAACCAAGATTTTTTTTTTAAATGGAGTTGTAGTATAGCTCTATATAAGTGATATTCTTTGCCTGGAATTCTCATGCAGTTAGATGAGAAGAAAATGCACTTTCTACTGAGACTTACAGCAAAGCAGAGAGGAGCTGATCTTCCAAAAGGACACTATCTGAAACACTGGGTAGAAGTTGCATTAACACTCATACCATATGAATTTGACAGCATCAGATATCCATGTTATTAAAGTGTGAGGTGTCTAGAATGTCACTAAGGTAACAGTGATCATGAACCTTGCAGAACACACACACACACAGCTGATATCTCATAATAGAGATATGATGATTGTATAAATAACCTCAGTGGAGCATGATGAGAATTAAAGGACCTCATGGGCAGGGGCAGCTTGTCAGCAGACTGCCAAAGGACAAAAGGAGAGTGTGCATTCTTGGTGGACATCACTTCTAATCTCAGGAGGCAAAATCGGCAGTATTTCACTAACAATTCCCTGCCTGGCTCACATGGCAATAACCTTTTAAGCGTCTGAGGTGTCCCTCAAGACAGGACACGATCAGTATTTTCCTGTGCATCCAGAAGCAGAGTCCCAAAGGAATACAGGGCATATAGGGATGGAAGCCATGCAGAAGTGAGCTCATTGCCTGGGAAGGAAACTGGCTATGAATCTACCATCTTCTGCTCTCACTGCAGAGCAGTGCAAAAGAAGTCCCTCATGGGATACTCGGAAGTGGAGTAATGGTTAAGCGTACTCGAAGTGAATTTCTCATTGCTTTATTTTCCTCTCAGTCTTGCACTTGGATGTCTGCCCTTGGGTCTTGCTTAACATAATTTTGCAGTGTCTCACCACCAGCCTGGTGAAGTGGAGAGACAAGATGAAACAGAGTGAAGCCAGTAGATTATCAGTAGAAAACAAAGAAGGGTGCAGAGGGTGTCTTGAGACATGAATTTCTCTTCCAGCAGGGTCATAGAAGACCAGAGCTGGCAAGTATTCCTTCCTATTTTTAAAGGGTCACTGGCTTGGGATGACTTTACTAGCAGGGAAAGGATTATCTCTAACAGCCATGAACTAATTCTTCTCCTGCATGCTGGCAAAGCAACACTCCACAGTTCTGGGTGAGCCCTGGGTTTTCAAACAGCCTCTCACTGTGTCTGGTTATTACAGGGAAGGTAGCAGGTCATTTTTCACATGCATGGGAGTGTGCCATTTCATCAAATCTGCCCTTGGGAAGTTTGCTCGAGCTGATTTGCAAAAAAGTGACTAAGTATACCAGCAGGTGTAAGGGGAGTTGCTAGTTGTCTGGTACAAAGAAGAAATTACTGTTTTATTGCATAAAGTCCAAATAACATTTATACACTACTAATCTCAGACCTAAAAATAATTTAAAATCACCTACCATTTTCTTCTTTAAAATCTCAAAGAAGTACTCTTTTTTGGAGTGGCTTCCTAATAGTTCTTTGAAACAGCAAGTATCCAGTCTTCACTGGGGACTATATAAAAACTAATCAAGCTCCTTGACAGTAATGACAACTGAAATAATGGGTACTACTGTCCAGCTAAAAAGCTGAAGTAAGCCTCCAGCCACAGTGCTTAAAGGGTTTTCACAAAGAAGGGCAAGGATCTGTGCTTACAAACATCAGAGCTTGCTTACTCTTGGAATAAGTTGCATCTGGGAAAAAAACCTGCAAATAACCAGAATTATGCCAGAAACAGGAAGAACAAGGAAGCCTGTGAACTGGCTAAAGTGCAGCCCTGGACTGACCCTGAGCAAAACTCACAGAAAGTTTCTCCTCTCTCCTAGGGCAGTAGTATACCAGAGAGGAAGAAGCCATAAGGAGAATGAAATAAGGAGTGAGAAAACTGATCCTCATGAGCCTCATAATACAATCCTTGACTTAATAGAGATGAAAAAAGGGGTTTTATAATATGTGGTACTATGTTCACCGTGACAATTATGAACAATTATAAAAAGTAATTAATTAAGTAAAAAGTTATCTTGATTTGTGAAACTAGAGAAGCAGTTACTTTCAAAAATTCTGCCACTATGAAAAACACTAGCTGCAACACGACAGGATAGCACAAGCCCAGAATGGACCAAGAGAAAAACTGGAAATCTAAAGGAATGGTTCTTCCATCTCTTGAGGTCTGAGGGTCAGTGTGAAGGAACAAAGCTCCAGGGCACAAAAATCAATCAGACAGTTGTGTAAGAGACTTGGGAAGTTCCACATACATTTTCTACTTTAGTTACCAAATTGGTAATGTCTGGAAATTCCGTTGGTAGAAGGTATGGAAATTACCAAAATCTTCCAAACACAGGGAAGTTTGAAAGTCAAACCTGAATCTTTGTGATTCAAATCTCAAAAGCAGACAGTTATGGCAGATCATCCATCCATCCATCCATCCATCCATCCATCCATCCATCCATCCATCCATCCATCCATCCATCCATCCATCACGAAAATTTGTTTTAATATTACACTGCTGAATTTACAAAGAACTTTAAATAGAAAAAGAAGAAACTGAGATAGTCAGAGATGGAGAATCAAACACTGATAAAGTCATCTGCATTTTGGAATGAGTAGCATGCTACACACTACATTGAGACCAAGGATGCTCCCTGAATTTCTAAATATAAGTAATGCCATCATTATTCCTCATTTAAAATATTCCTCACTATAAACATTTGAAATGCCTTTTATTCTAGAGCCAGCACAAGAATTTTCAACAGCTCAGACAAAACTGACAGTCAATCCTCCTAAAATAACAGATGGGACAGGGCCACCTCTGCGTGCCACAGAGAAGTGGGGAATTGCAATGGAGAGATCTAGAGGATTCATGTTGTTAATCTGGCTGTCTCCAGGGGCTGATAGCAGTCAGCTATCACAGCTGCTGGCACTGGGCATTCTACCAGTAGTTTCCACTCCTACTTTAGGGGCAGCAGTGCTTTCATACAACCTGTTTTTCCCTGTCCTAATATGGACAAAATTAGGCTGGACAGATGTTAAGGGATGTGCACTTTGTCTTTCCAGGAGCCTGCCACCTTAGACAATTACTGCTTTGCTTGTGCTCACAGTTTGCTGCTGAAAGCTGAAAACTCAGTGCTTCTTCTGCATTCTCAGAAGATTCAGCAAAACTTATGTCCACTGGTTTTGTGATGCTTCTGAGAGTCAGGGGCCTTGACCCTCGTATGAAATCCACCTTGTGTCAATCTTAATTCCATCTCCAGAGTCATCAGGATAAAATTATGCTCAAAAAAGCAAATAGCTCATCTCTAATGATTAAGAATATTTTTAACATGCTGTCTGTATTGTGCTCTTCAAGTTCCTTATGAAAGTGAAATTGCAGTGAATTCTTGATGTAAAAAGCTGCTGTGAGATATTTCAATATGCTGGTGCAATGTAAGAGTTATCAGTGTGTCAGGGTAGAGCATGACTAGCTTGATCAGGAAACTACTGTGGAGAGCTGTAGCGTAAATGATAGATGTAAAATCAGAAACAGCTTTGTAATGTGGATTGGCAGTTTTTCCTTTTACAGGACCATTGGACCATGTGTTGCATCAATATTGGTGATAACCCTCAAATTTCAGGAAATATTAGTGTTTAAAGCTGAAGTGACCTCCTTATGGAGGTATATTTGCTGAAGCTTTTCTGACAGATTATAGTGGATCAGGGCATTTGAAAATACTGTTGTTGCCCAGTAGAGTAGCAACAACAGGAAAAAAAGTTAGAAAAATAATTCTGTTCAACATAAAATCATACATTGCTACACCATAATGACTTTTTATATCAAACCCAATATTTTAATTCCATTATATTTTTTAATATATGGAACTTTTCTAAGGAGGAAATAATTCAGTGATGCCTAGCAAAATCAGACCCATTCTACACCAGCAAATTTCCACTGTGCCCTCTTGAGATTCACTTTTTCAGTGCTTAGCTCCAAGAACATAAAATAATAGTCCTGTCCTACCTCACAGAGCTACTATTAGCACAGCCCATTTATATTCTATAGCATTACAGCATTATGGGAGAAAAATGGTTTCTATACGTACCATTCTATGTGTACATTTTCCACTGAACTTTTTTTTAAAAAACCCACAAAACCTAAATTTGTCTCTTGAACATTTTTTTTCATTTTCTTTTCTAATTTCCATCACGTTGTTTTGCTGTGTACTGCATTGTGTCTCCTGGTATAGTGTTCTTCTTGCTTCAGTCACTTTTCTGTGTCATCCAACTGTGATGAGGTTTCTTTTAATGTTTCTTTTCTTCACTGTTGCAATCTTCTTATTTTTCATATATTGCCAGTCTCTCTAGATTGAGAATAGGTAACTATTCTAAAACTTAGTCGGGTCTTTGTATCTGTCTTCTTACTCTGAGCCTTTCCTTTCCTGCCTGTGAACCACCTTGCTCTGGCTCCCGAAGGAATTGTCTCCCTTATAGGGGTAAAGGAGAGCACTACACCCGCAAGCATTCATTGATGAGGAGACAAGGAAATCAGAAAGAGGGAATGATCAGAGAGCTTTTATTCAGGATACATGAAGGCCTTTACTGATGTGTAAAACACCTCAGAGATAATGAGTGCTTCAGGGTAGGGGTCGTCTGTGCCTGAAATAAGGGTTTCTCCAGTGCTCAGTACAGAAAAGTTACTAACCTTGCAGAGGCCTTCAAATTGCTACAGCTCAAACCCCAGGAGGCTTTCTAGGTTAAATTTTACATCTTGAACTCAATTGGGAAACAAACTCAAAGCTGTTGCATGCAACAAAACACGTGGTTTATGGGGTGATTGCAGCCCAGGTGCTGATGGCTCCCAGCTGCTTATTCCCTTATCCTGTGCTGTGGGTTCTCAAGAAGTGCAAGACAGAACCAATCAATGCTGTCATTACCTTGATTTCAATCATTTGGAGGACCTAGATCTGTCCTCAGAAGTATAAATTAAAAGTCTCATTGTTAAGCCTAGTTAAAAAAAAATGCTTACAACTGCAGCTGCAACTTGGCTTTTCAAATAAGAACTCAGAATCCAGCAGAACTCTAGAATAAGAATTGATATGTATGTCATTTATATGTAGAATTATATTTATTTTTGTATTACTCCTCTTTAAGGGGTGGTAGATGCATTTCTAAAGTTTGATAATTGCTTAGTTCCAAAAGGTAAGGTATCTTCTCCTTGCAAATCTGGAGAAACATTAAAGTTGCCAATACATTGCTGGAATGCCCTTAGAGTTACAACTCTAAACAGACCCAGTATTTTTGTGCAGAGCAGCTGCCTCAGGGAGAAATCAGCAACTCTCCTGGAGTGGCTCATGAGGAAAAGCTCGCAGGACTTAGTCCTACACAGGCACTGACATAATCTGGTACCATCCTTGGCTTCTTCTGCAAGCGTGCAGTGATGGGTCGTTGCCAGAATATAGCCAGGAATCCCATCTGTACACACCTGTTTGCAGGAGACAGATCCCACTGCTTGGAATCTGCTGATGAGGCATCCCAGGTGCTCAAGGATGAGATTTGCCTCTAGTTTGGGGGTTCTGCTCACTATTCAAATCCCAGCAAAGCAGGTGGAAACCTTGCTGTCTCAGTCTTTCTCACTTCTGAGGCAGAACATGCATATATCCATGTATACTCTTCTCTCTATTTGTGGGTACAATTTTCAGAAAGCACAATTTTATAGTTTCAGAATATTTCTAGGACTCACTGAACTGTAAAGCAAGCTGCACTTGAAATTGTTAGCATTTCAGAAGGGATTATTTTGGTATGATCACTTTTGTATTTATCTGTGTAAGTTTTCCCAACTCATTCTTTCTTCATTCTGATCCTTTTTCTATTAATTTTTGCAAATGTTTTCTTTTTCTTTTTTCCCATCTCTTGAGTTTTATGAGTATTCCCTGCGTCTTTTAGTGCCTTTTCTGAGGAGGCATTAAATAGAGAGAAAGCAATTCAGAAAAAGAACAGTAAGAAAATAATAATTTTAATGACATAAAATCATAGAATCATAGAATGGGTTGGAAGGGCCTTAAAGACCATCTGGTTCTGAACCTCCTGCTGTGGGCTGGGCCACCTTTCACTAAGCCAGGTTGCAAGGAGCATGATCCAACTTAATAAACACAGCCATGGATAGGGCATCCACAGCTTCTCTGGGCAACCTGTTCCAGTGCCTCACCACCCTGACAGTATTTTTTCCTTATATCTAATTGAAGTCCTCTTTCAGGTAATGTCAGATCATTTTGGAGGGAAAAGCAGAAAATGAGGAAGGAGAAACTCCCCAGAGTTCTCATTTTTTCTACACCATTTCAATACACAGCACAGTAATGGTGATTATTAGAAGCTCTTCTGAAAGTTGAAGTTTCCCAACCAGAAAAAATATAAAAGAATATCAACTCTGGAAAGTTAGATTTAGTAAGTCTAGCCAAAAAAATTACTTTGAAGAGCAAGTTTCCAAAGGCATAAAACTAATAATAAAATATTTTTAAAGCACTTCCAAAACAGGAAGTCTGCCAGAATGTCTGTAGGGCTGATAAGTTACTTGGATATGAAAGTAGAACCCAAATAAGATCAGACTCTACCTCAGCAAAGTGAAAAGAATTCTTTATATAGGTGTAAAGAACACTATGGAATAGACTTTGGAGATTCCCAGACTGAAACTTTCTTTACAGGGCTAAACCTCCTTACTGGTTAGACAGTAGGAAACACAGAGCAGAAAATCAAATGGTCACTCTTCACAATTCAGAGAGAGTTCTAGTGTAGGGAAATGCACTGTTCAGCATAGTCCTCAGTAATTTGGTTAAGGCTGAATAGTGAGGCGAGATTAAATCATACTGGATTATTTAATGCAGTAAAAGCCAAAGATCTGAAAAATTGCAGACTAATCTCAGTTCTTTGTGATTGGTGATAAAAGTGTGGACCAAGAATAATGCTGATAAATACTCAGTCTGGAACAAAAAAACCCAAAGAATCCTAACTATACATACCCAGTGATGAGCTGTAAGTGAGCTGCTACAAATCTGAAATACTGCAACTGGTGAAACCATGTACCATTCTACAAAAACACCAGCCTACTGTAAAAATAATATTATGAATTCTTGGGAAAATGAAATGGAAGAGAGATTATAAGGTCACAAAGAAAATACACCTTATCTTCTAAGCCTCAAGGGACTCACCTGAAGTAAAAACATATAAACAAGGATCTATTAAGATAATTAAGAGATAATTAAGAGATAATTAAGATAATTAATGGTAAGGGATGGTATCTGTGTGAGGAACAATTAGTAGGTTGGGATAACTGACATTTTTTTTGTTCTGTTTAATAAAAATCCACAATCTATCCTGGCTTCCTGGTGTACATGATCACTCCTACAATATTTCTTAGCAGTAATGACATACATTTTTGTAATAATGATGATCTGTATTTTCACTGTTCTTTTTCTTCAAAATACAAAGTATCCTAGGAATATTGTTTGAATCATTAAAGCAGCCATTCAAGTAAGCAAAACCAAATTCTATTGGAAGAAGCAGGTTGGAAGATGTCTTTGGGGCTCATCTGGGCCTACCCAAACATGATTAGCTTTGAAGTTACCTCTAAGTTCAAAGGTTGCTCAGGAGCCTGCACAGAGAGCTTTGTCTGATCTCCAAGAATGGAAATGCCACAGAGTCTCTTGATACCTGTGCCAGTACTTCATACACATATATACACACCCCTACATACCCAGGAAAGGAAAGATTTTTCTGATATTTAGACAAAATTTCCTATGTTGTGGCTTGGGGCTGCTGCCTCTAGTCCTGTTGTATTGCACTACCTCGAAGTGTTTGACTTCATCTCATCTGTACATTGCCAGTGGGTAGGTGAAAACAATCAGGTTCCCCCCTTATTCTCACCTTCAGCCAGAAGAGCCCTTTTTCTGTCAGCTTACCCATGTATGTTGTGTGCTCTGGCTGCCTGGCGCTCCAAGGGACTCATTCCCCTCTGTCAATGTCCAGCTGGTACAGGGGAATCCAAAACACAACACAGTCCTCCAGGCAGTCTTACTAGTGCCAAAGAGAGGGCAAAGAATCACTTTCCTCATCTTGCTGGCTGCTCTCTTGCTAGTGAAGCCTAGGGTGGTGCTGACCTTCAGGATGCACTGCTGACTTACATTGGAGTTTTTTTGTCTACTGGGACACCCAGGACTTTTTATGCAGCGCTGCTCTGGAGCCAGTTGGTGCCCAGCCTGTTCTGCTTCATAATCAGGAATTTGCATTGGCCTGTGCTGAACTTAAAAAGCTTTCTGCCAGATTTATACTCCAGCTTGCTGAGAATGCTCTGAATGATAGCCCTGCACATTAATTGCTCCCCTAATCAGGCATCATCTGTGAACTTGCTGAGGGCTTTATTTCATCCCGCTGGATACATCTGCAGTGAAGGCATGAATGAATGTCCACACTAGAGTTGGTTCCTGAAAGATGTTAGAAATCACTCATCAGGTGGACTTTTTACAGCTGATCACAACTCTTGGGGCCTCGTGATATGGCCAATAGTGCATTCACCTTGTAGTCCACTGCTCAAGTCAATGTCTCACCAATTTGGCTGTAGGAATACGATGTAACAGGCCTTGCAGAAGCCAAGATAAATAACCTCTTCTTTCATCCATCAAGCCAGCCATCTCCTCAGAGCAAGCACTCAGAGTATTCAGCCACAATTTGCGGTTTGTGAATCCATGCTGTTCCCAATCGCCTTCTTGTCCTCATTGTGACTGTGCATGGTTTTCACAAGGGTTTCCTCCAAAGTCCTTGTGGAAACTGAAGGGAGCTCTATCAGCAAACAGTTCCCCAGATCTGCCTTCATGCCCATGTGCATGTAACACGCGCCAGCCTTCAGGATCCTCTCCTGATTCCTAGGGACTTTTTCAAGAAGATACAAAGCAGTCCTTGCTATGGCCTTAGCTCCTTCTCTCCATGTCCTTGGATACGTTCTCTCTTGTCCCATGGACTTTTGTGTGTGTCCAGTTTGCTTACTTGGTCACTAATGCAATATTCTCAGATTCTGCCTGGGAGGTATGGGACAGAATGAAAGACCAAGGAGAAGATGCTGAGTTGCTCAGCCTTTTCTGTGTGCTTCAAGTCTGCTGCCTTGCTTCATAGCCCCTCATCTTCCTTAGATTCCTTTTGATTCTACTTCTAGAAATTCTACTTGTTGCCATTTCCATTCCTCACCAATTTCAAATCCAGCTGAGTTCTGACTTCCCTAATTCCCTGCCTACATGACCAACAATGCCCTGCTCCTGAGTAGCCCTCTTTAAAGTATAAAAAAAAAATTAAATGAAACTTTTTTCTCTATCAAAGTCAATTTAGATTAAACTGAACTTTTATAAGGAGCCATAGTCACTTAAAATTGTGTTCATTCACTAAGGTGAAATGAAAAGTAATGGAGTAGAGATGCTTAATGCTTATTGACTATAAATAATTTAGATTATTTATAATATTAAATACTAATTGGTAAATAATGAACCATGAATAAGTCTGACAATATGGCTGGAAAATAAAATTTCAAAGAACCCTCCCAACTCAGCATTCCATGAATTTTGCTTGCTGCCTATCAACATCTGTTTCACTTTTCAGCAACCTTGTCTTGCCTGCTTTGCAACTCACAGCAGTGCCTAATTTAAACATTCTGTAATTGTGGTTTTTAGTCCTAAATGGGGTTGTGAGATGTGCAATTACTGCTTCTTTCATTTTATTTGCAAAAGACAAGCAAGAGGGAGAATACTGGTTTTTTGCTCCCACCTGTTATGCTAAGAGAAGCTAAATGACTGTTTGACAGGTAAAAATATAAACGATGAACCCTCAGATTAAAATACTATTGGAATGAAATTCATATGTGTTTGAGAGAGTCTGGGCATGTTCCAGAAACTGACAGCATTTTACTTTTCCTTCTACATGTATAATATGCTCAAAAAGCTTTTCTTAAATTGCCCTGTAATTAACCTAGGATACAAGAGAGAAAACGGTGAACAGAACAACAAAGACAATTTGTCATCAGGATTTTCATTAAACCCCTCAGTATTATAGGAATTAATTTCAGCAGTGCTTTGCCCTGATTACTGCCTGTCAGGTAGGATACAGGCATCCAACAGGATATTTGAATGGAGAGCTTTTGCTCCCATCCTACATCAGCATTATGAAGGTAAGTGGTTTATCTACACTGACTGTGATTCATCATCTATATTTTAATGTTGCAAAAACTGAAGACGGCTCTAATTTTAACTTCCCCTAGCATTGCTTTCTTCCAGTAAATGTTACATTGATAATAGCTCACATGGCCGTCCCCATCTTGGGCAGGGAGAAAGATCAACAGACTTTCGAATCACAATAGCCATTAATTTGTTACTTTAGCTTTCCAGACATTATAGTTCACTCCATATTGTTACATCACACAGGCACACAAACATTACTGGTCACAGAAGGGAGGGAAGCAGCTCTCATTTCAGATTCTGAATTGAGCTACAACCTGTACAGCATCTAAGCAGCGTTCTTATCTAGCCTTTCCATTTTCAGTTTTCCAAAATTCTCCCCTTGTAAAGCAGACCACTTTGGAATCTGCAACACATTTTAAAGTAATGATTAAACACTAATCCACTAACATACTGAAGTGGCACTTGAGAATTTGGCAGGATCACTTTAAATAATCTCTTAGCCTGCTGATGGCTCTCTCAGTATCCTGTGTTTCCACACATAGCTGATGAATAAAATGATTTGAACTAATCTGTGCCTATACTTCTCACAGTATTTTTTGCATGAAAAGCAAACAGTGCAACATGTCTGCTTTAAAATAAGGAAACCTGTAGGGAACATAGTCAAAATTTCAGTTTCTATAACATTTTCTTCTTCAAGTAATATAAAAGTATTTTTTAGAAACAATCTCACCTTATATCTGAGAGTGCCATTAAGGACCGTATTACAGAAATTACTTTGATAATTTTGGCCAAAGCAATGCAGTTAAATATAACACATGGGTGCAGGGGGAGGGTAGCAGATAGAGAAATCAAATTCACCCCTGCAACATAAATGAGATATGAAACGTTACTGAGGAGCAACAAGCTGCAATATTGTACAGTGTCTTATAAAGCCACATTAAATGAACACAAGTGAATGGATGTTACCTTAACTTATTTTTGCTCATTGGCAGGAATTTATGATTTTTTTTCTCTGCAGAAAAATTGGCTGAATAATATCTGTGCTGCAGCTGGCTGCTTAGTAGGTGAGTAGGCAAAGTATCCTTTATGGCTAAAAAATTATTACAGGATCTAGATCTGCATAGCTGCTTGAGCTGAAATGTGACTAAACCCATAAGGACTAAACTATCAATTCTCTCTCTTTGAGTTGGAAAGTGAAAGGGGCTCTGTGTGTGTGCGTGTGTGTGTGTGTTTGTGTGTGTGCGTGCGCTGATCTTTAAGTGGCATTTCAAACAAAAAAGCAGCTTTCTCAAGTATTCTGCTTTAAAAGTTAGGTATTTTCACTGACTTTCCATCTGTTCCCAACTTTCCTAAGAGCTGCCCCTATATGCTACAGATATTGGGTTCAAACCTGCTTTGCTTGCATCTTCTGTCATAATCACATTATGAGATGACACATACATTCATCTGGATATAAGGGAACGCTTAGAGAATTCAGGTTAAGAAGATGACTCAGTTGCCTTATTTAGATTAAAAATTCTTCTGAGTACCTGGCACATTAGGCCTTACATTAAATCACAAAATGTGCCATCTCTTTTTCTTCTCTGTTCTCATTTTTCCATTAGCAGTTTTCTGGCCCTTCTATCATTGCATGTTTCCCTCGCCCCAGTCTGTTGATCTCTTTTCTCCTTTTTGAGGGCTACTCATATGGGGCTCCTCCCTCCTGTTCATCTTCTCTCTTCCCATAGTCTCTGCTATGCTACTTCTGCATAGCACTGCCAGTTACTCCCTGCTTCTCCTTTTAATCCCATCCAGACTCCTGTTTATGCTGTTCCTTTTGATGGAGCATATACACAAGGATGAAAAACATCAGCTTTTATATTTTCCAGTACTTCATGTAGGGAAAATCTTTGCCATGCAAGAACCACACATGGTGGGATTCTTAGGGTGTCCGGTGTAGGGGCAGGAGTGGGACTTGATGATCTTGATGGGTACCATTCAACCCAGCATATTCTATTATTTCCTAATTAAATATGATCTAAACACAGTCTACAGTAATGTGTGTTCAGCAGGTGCCCCAGAAGCCAAGGGCCACCATTCTTTTGATAGTCCCATAACCTACAGAACTATTCTAGCCAAGAACACATCCTGTAAGTGACATGCACAACTGCAGCTCCATGGTAAAGAGTGGGTCTTGCTTATCCCTAAAACTCTTCCAGACTGATAGATGCATATTTGGGGTCAAACTTCACGAAAAGTGTTTTCCCCCTCCTCTGCCAGTGCTAGATTTGCTTTTAAATAATTGAAGCATCAGAACTAGTTCTACTGGGCAAGGCCTGGGGCTTCAGAATACGCTTATAGCATGGGCATAAAAGCATCCCTTTTCTGCCACAATGGAGCTATAAAGTGAAATTTGAAATAAAAAGCAGAAAATCTAGAGACAGAACATTAAGCTTTTCTTTTTGTTTATTCTTAGATGTAAAACCCATTAAATAGACCAGTATGTAGGCAACTTCTAACTTAACTAGAATTATGGCAATTGCATCCACTCCACATGGAAATGTACTTATGGCTAGGTATTTCAGTGGATTCTTTTTTTCAATAAGTAATTATAACTCTCAAATATCAGTTATAACCTGTATCTATAAAAATATCAATAATTATTGCTAAAAGACTGAGACGCTACTTAGAGTAGAAATTATATGCATTACAAGAGCAGAATTATTCAAGATTATTTTCCTGTTCTGCAACACAGGAAATTTATTAGCACACACAGATTAAGAAGATACTTTGTGTTTTCAGTCAGAGCACCATGACAGTCTGTGACTGGTAATCAAAAACACAAATAAAGCTGTGAATTTGCTGTGCTAAAGTGGCACCACTGATATTCCTACATTTCCCATGTCTTCCATTAATAAACCAGTCCAAGAGGAAGGTAGCTGAGTGACTCTTGCATTTAGATATTATTCTTTATGTACCAGCCATCAGCCATTGTCACAGGGCCTATATAAGAGCACTAGCTTCTGTGTCTAATTCTTCCCTCTTAATTGACTTTAAAACTTTAGGTAACATCTGACACAGGAATTTACATGGAAATTAGGCCATCTGAATATGACTTTCTTCCCCCAACTCATTTTCTCAGCCTCTCCTCAAGGCCAAGAAATGGGACAAGTTTTAAGAACAACCCAGCAGCTCTCTTTGTGTCCAATTAACCTTTCTTCACAAAGAGGATGATTAAGATAAGAATGTACTGCCCAGGGAGGCAGTGGAGTCAGTGCCCCTGAAAATGTTTAAGGAAGACTGGATGCAGAACTCATTGCCTTGGCCTAGTTGACATGGTGGTGTTCAGCCAAAGATTGAACTTAATGATCTCAGAGGTCTTTCCAACCTAATTGATTCTGTGATTCTGTGGATGCAGATGACAGCTAAGGGATATCTAATAATCTGGTTGCAGAAGACACTTAATGATGATCATAAAATAAAATACTGAAATGACTATTTAATTCCTATTCTCTGGCAGAAATTATTATATTGGTTAATGTCGGCCTTTTGTGCTTCAGTAAAAGTCTTTAAAATACCACGTCTGACTTGACAGATGTGCTTTTGAAGTAGTTTCTTGAATCAGAATACCTCCACTGCCAGTGTACTACAGAGGTGTAGTGTACTACCTTCAGACTTCCTGGATTTTTTAATAACAAGGTTTCTTTCCTGTGATGTTTTCCTCTCCTGTGGACAGGGTTTTTGAAATGCTACAAAGCAAGGGAACTAGGTTCCTCTCAATGATTTTATTTAACCTCTCTTATTTAAGATCAAAACCCAGTGGGTTTAATTAATTGTCATATGTTTCTTCCAAGCTGAGAAACTACATTTCTTCTCCTGCTTCTCCTGTTAATTCTACTCATAAAAGCTATTGTCATCTGTTGGTAGGGAATTTAAACAGCAATTTTGTTGATGATACACCTTGCAGAAGATAATGGATCTTCTTCTTGTGACGCTGGTGCTGCCATCCTTCCATGGTAATACAAAATAAGGCAGACAATCCACTTAGATATTGCAACAACAGGCTTCTGACTGAGGTCAATGAAACTAATCAATCCCGTCCAGCATCTGGGTTCCTCCTGAGTGTCCAGGCCATGTATCTTATCCATATACTTAATTTTTCTTCTGGAGGAATGATCAGGGATTTCCTAGTAAATTACCAAACTGAACTCTTCAAACTCCTTAGGCCTTTCCACAGCTGGGATTATGGAGCATTAGCTGTCTGCTGCCAGGTTAAGCTTCACGAGCTGCTGAGAGCACCTCCTAATCAACTTTTATGTTTCTAATTTGTTGACTTTGAGATGATGTTGTAGTCTAAACCAAAATTTTGTCTCCTGCGTAGCAACGGTTTGACGCATCATCATTGATCTCTACTTACTTAAATAAATGAACAATCAATTAATGTGAAGTAAATAAAACCAACCTCAAAATGAATGCACAAGCCAGCTCTAGTCTTGAGAAAGGAGGAAACCATGAATAAATGTTTAGATATCAGTGTGAACAAAAATATTTGCATATGTGTTTACTTATTGCTGCATGCTCAGCATCATGCCTGAATGCAAGTCTGCTGGACACAACCAAGCTGCAGCTTGAAGATATCTTGAAGCTATCACCTTCTCTTGTGTTTAAAGTGGTTCAGACTTAGGGAATAGCAAACTTAACAGTGGTTTGGTGACATTACTTCTCCCTGTTTTTCACACCCGGCCCCACAGCTGTGCCAACAGAGGGGTTTGCATGAACGCTCTCTAAAATGCTCAAGGCAAAATGAGCCAGATTATTTTAAGCAGTGTGAACTGTGGATCTGAACTGGCTTGGCTGAGTTAGCAGGCTTCAGGCTAAGGAGCAGTTATGCAAGCTACTCCACTAGCAAAACCAGAGGGGTAGCACTGCCAGCTGCTGGGTGGCTGTGACAGAGGAAAGCAGGAACGTCTTTAGGCAGAACAGCCGGAGCATAGAAGATGCCATCCCTCTGCAGCTGTAAAACTTCTGCCTCAGTGTCCCTTAGGTGTGGGAAAGACCAGCCGCAGGAAAACATCTTTTAGTATCGGGGGAAATGTTACAGTGTGTTACTTCTATCCACCTGATATACACTGTACTTGAAAAAAAACCAAAACCAACAAGCCCAAAACCAGCTAGTAAAGCAGCAAACTCTTTCAAATATAGAAAGTATAAATTCATTGTACCCAATTCTAAGATAAACAAATGACCCTTATCTGTAGTATAAGTGCACTGACATAAGCTTTTCCCTAGTCTTTGGCATTAAATATCTCCAAACTCATGAAAACCTTCAAATTTCAAAAACTAGATCTAACCCTAAATGTTGTTTCTGTACTGGCAAAAGTTTTCAGCAAAAGTTTAATTCAGAAAAAACACCGTTACTATTATTTAAGTGTGTCTGTGTAGAGTTTCAGGCTAAAGCATCAAGCAAATGGCATGTCTTAAAATCCAGTGATGGTTTGATGGGCACTTTTCCCTGGTCTGCCTGAACTGAGTCAGCTCACTTCCCCAGGATGCTTGTTCAGTTGCACTGGAGCAATGATTTGGAGGCTACACTGCAAACCAGATGAGCACACTGCTCTGCCTTTTAAAGGATCTTGAGAAAAAGAAAGAAGATGGGTAGCCTTCCAAGGTTACTTCCAGTTCGGAGTTTAGTCCTGCAAAAAACTAAGCCAGCCCAAAGGGAAGGAAAGAAGTAGAGGTAGTTGGAAGGCTGTGGAGAGGGGTGGGAGATGCTTAAGTTGAATTTTGCCACCAAAAAATATACACAGAGAAGTCTAAAACAGCGTCCAGCATGAGTTCTGTACCCCACCCAGAACCATCAATTAGCAGATATTTATTTGTATTAGTACTAATATACACATACCTTAAATAATTATAAGTTAAAAATTAAACATACTAAATAAATAGTATTAGAAATCTTGATTTAATAGTCCTATAAACTAAAGTCAAGTAAAACTAAAATGAAGGCATTTATAATGTATTTGTATTTTAACACAAGTAAAGAACTTCACCCAGAAATATAATATGCATTCTTAACCAGGAAAACAGTCACTGTGATTTGTCTCTTGCACTTGGAAGGAACTGTAGGGTGGCATCATGGAAATATGTTTCTGTCTCATTCCATTAGACACACAATAAGGCTTTCAGAATATTTTTATTTCAGACACAATCTTCAGCATAGAAACTGCAGTTTTCTGCACAAATACGGAATATGGACTTCAAGCAATGGCTGCCAAAGCACACGATTAATGAAAGTAAAGTAACAGAGCACTGAAGAATATCAGCTAGTAAATTGCTCAGGGTTACTCATGCAAGACATCATCATTGCAAACACACAAACACACAGTGCCAGTCAAAAGCCATGTTTATCTAACATTGAATTAAAAGCAGTTTAACCTTCTGGACTTCCCATCATGGGCCAGAGCTCAGTGCAGAGGGCCAGATTCTGAGTGCCTAGAGTTTCACTAGGCTGCACCACAGCTTGGGTTTCTATATTAAAAGCACCTGGCAGCACTTCTGAGGATATCTGTGGCATATTAGGGCATAAAGGTCAGGAGAGGAACTGAAAATGATTGCCCCAAGGGCCATCCACCCCCAAAAGTGTCTGTGTGCCATGAGAAATGACATTCTAAAGGACAGTCAGTCTCATCATCAGTCTGCCATGGGGGCAAAAATCAGCACAACTCTTTCAATGTGATTGTTAGAAGGTGCACAAGTCTGACCTAAAGAAGGATTTACATGCTTGAAACTTGCCTGTGTCTCTAAACTGCTCTGGTCCACACCAGAAAGAACAGTGCCCCTCCCCTACAACCCAGCTCTGTCCTCTCACCATCAAATAGAATTAAAAACAGCATTTGATATAAAGAAAAACTGTTTCTAGATAAAAAAATTACACAAAAAAACTTTTCAAACATTGAATTGAATGAGAAAATTGAATAAGAAAAACATGAATTGTCATTAAAGTTCTACCTCTTATTGTTTTCTATAGTGAAACATAAACTAGCTGAGTGGCTGTATTTAATTCTTCATGCAAAACTGTAAAACTGGGTCTTTGGGTCTCAGCCTTAATCAAGGAAAATTAAATTCTTTAAGGGTTAAAAGCTGTAGGAAGTTGCTGTTACATTGCAGAATTATGTATCTGGCTTGAATTTTAAAATAAGTGATTGAAAGTGCAGGTGCAACAGACTGGGATACTGTCTTTTATCATTCAGTGGGCAGTGTTGAAGAACAGAGCAGAAAAGGGTGTGTGTTCCAGTCAGCAGCAGAAGAGCAGTTGTACTCATTTTATGTACCAATAAGACATTAGGATAAAGATTTTAACAACAGAGACAGTAACTGAAATAGTACCAGGCATAATTGTATACACAGTGAAAGCATTTGCAGCTTTTTTTTAATAAAAAAACTGCTAAACAAGTTTTGCAATTTTTCTTCTTTTTATTCCCAAGTATTTAATGAAAAGCACAGCTCCAGAAAATATCTCCAATCATTCTAGAGTCTGATTTCTCATGCAGAATGAGTGTATCGAGGTTTTAATATTAAATAGTTTACTCACAGCACTTTCATTTCATTCAGACTCACACGCTAGTTTTCCTCCTTCATAAAAAGGCATTTTGGGATACATGGCTGAAGAGCCAATCCACGAGGTTGCCTTCCAAATGCAGCAGCTGAGCACAACACGCAGTCCCAGAGTTATCCCTCTCAATACACTCGGGGATCGCATGGGTAACACTCGGCACCTCGTTCGGAGCGTAACGGGAAATGCCAGCCGCACCAGCAAGGCTGGGAAAACCTTTTTCCTGATTGGCTGCTCATCCCAAACTGCCTGGCAGAGGTTTGAAATATGCAATGCAGGGAAGTGATATTCTGTGGCATTCATTCAATTTACCTGCACTACACTCCAAGGAGCCATGCTATTAAACAACAGCTCCAGTGTGTCAATAAAGTTAACTTAATTAAATTGCTTCCCGTCCCGCTCTTCCAACTAGCAAGATTTAGGGCACAGGGACACAGTGTTGCTTGTAAATAAAAGGATGATTTAGCTAATCATTTGCAGAAGAAAAAAATATTTTCATCAATAATTCTATGCACAAAGCAGGGAGCAAGTTGGAATTAAAACAATCACGTAGGATAAGGGGACAGATAATATCAACTATTGAAGGGCTGGGACTATTCTTCAAACAGTGTCAATTAAGTCCACTATTTAAATCTCAGTGATTGCACTCTGCTCCATAAGACTGAAATAACAATTGCTTAAATGTAATGTTATAAAACATACTATCATATTACAAGCATAGTGAATACATATTCTTAATTTGCTGGGGACTCATCTTGTCCCTTTCTGGTCATTTTGATATGTACACTCTCACTGCCTTACAAGAGTCCCATTTTAGGAGTCTCTAATCTGTCCTTTTCTGTGGCAATACATGGAAAATATTACCAGTAATTAAGGATAAAAAAGACTACAGTTGAGCCAAAATTAACAGATTGTTTGCAACCTTATCATACTTTCAAATCGTCAGTATGAAACCTCTGAGGCTCCTTGTCTGTTTGAGGTTAGATGTTTTGAAAGGCTACAATTAAACTGTTGTAGCTGTTTTGCAAAACAGTATTTATCTATTCTTATTCCTTTTTCCTCAGAAACTCTTCTAATTTTGACAGGAGTTCCCTGATGTTACATGTGCAATCTCTGCTCTGCCTCTTGAGTGTTTTCAGCGTTGCCCCAAATCTCCTTTTGCAGACACTGAGTAAAAGCATGCCAAGCACTAGCACTCTCTAAAGATTTCTTCTGTGCTGTTTATATCCTATTCCCTCTGAGCTTTTACCTGCAGGTAATAAGTCTTTCTTGTTTCTTTTCTTCAAATATGCTTACTGTTTCCTATTAATAGCAAGATCTTGGAGCTGGTCTGAGTTTTTATAAGAAAGTGAAGAGAGAGAGAGAGATGCTTGTAAAGGCACACAGGCACAGTTTAATTTAGGAAGTATGGAAATACAAGCAGAAAAAAGTCCCTTTATGCCCTCACAGCCATTTCTTGCAGTACAGGCCATCTTTTCATAAAGGTGTCTGCCAGGGGGTCTGAGACTGTTCACTCCTCCTAGAGCTCAAATCCTCCTCTAGTGTTGGGCTTGCTGCTCTTTGTTCTACTCTGGCTCAAATCGCCCAAAGTGCAGCCAAAGGTCTCTGATCATGAACCAATGAAATCACCAAGTAGAGTCCTGTCTCCATTTCATACTGGTTAATTAGTCTCTTATTTCTTTGCAGCACAAGCTGGAATGGCAACAGCCTTCCTGCATGTCCTCTCCCAATATCACAGAAAAAAGCCCAGAGCATTATTCACATAGACTTGAGTTTCACTCAATAAGAACTCCAACTGAATACCATAAGACAAAACTAAAATGAAATGTAATTACTGTGATTAGAAATGTCAGAATTCAGTTGGAATGAGCAGACCTTTGACTGCTTCATGTTGCAAGATGTGTTACTTCATCAATGCCTTGTCAAAGTCAGGATTGCACAAAATAAAATGTGTACACAAATACAAATGTTAAATGCCTAGACTAAGAAATCTAATATAAAGTAAAGATTATGTATCTAGGGAACTATTTATCAAAGAGACTGAATTAATTTAAACTAATGGCACAGTGCAGTGGAAGGGTGATCAGGATGCTGAGTGCTGCAGGGTCAGAGCCAGTAGGGCTGGTGGGGTTGCCCATACCTCTCCTCCCACAATTTCTGCAGCACCCAGGGGTGGCACACTTGACCTCCAGGAGTGGAGGGCAATACTCAGCTGCTCCCAGTGCACCTTCCCATGGATGGATCTCAGCCTCAGAGAAACAGAACCCTATTCACAGCATCCAGGAGTGACAGGAAAGGGAGGGAGTCTCTCTTGTAGGACAACAGTGACCTTTCAGCTAGGATTGAATACACTGAATACACCCTTCTGGAAGTAGGAGGATGAAGAAAAGAAAAGTTTCTATTATCAAACAAATAGCATTGAAATGGAAATCTTCTCATTTTTTTTAAAACCAGTTGAACTCCATGTGGCAGCATAAAATAATTAATACTATTACAATCACATATTTTCTTTTCCTTTTCCCCCCTCTACTCCCCAAGCCTGATGAAGTTGGTAGGCCAGAAGACAGATGCTCTGCTCTTCTATTCAATATAGAAATCTCGGTGAATAGAAAGAACATTAGAGAAAAAAAAAAAAGAGAGAGAAAAAAAATGACAAAGACAATTTTCTTAGGATAATTATATGGCTTAGTTCCTTCCTAATGAACTGTACTTCTGGCTTTTTGCTCATTTCCACCCTGACAAGACAGGCAAATAATGTGTCTGTATCTGCCTAATAAGTGTTGTCTTTTAACTGGTTATTGCTACTACAATATAAAAATACTGTGCATGTTGATCTACACAGGACTGCATTTAGCCAAACTGCTCTTAAGCTGGACTGAACCTGCCCTGTCCTATCGGAATGGGGAAATCAAAAGTGGCACTCCTGCTTAAAAAGACGCTAAACACTCCCCCTCTGCCCCAAATTCTTTGGTCTGCCAGGAACTTGCAGCCCTTTGCCAGAGCCCCAGGAGGAGCTGCTGTGGGCAGGGTGTCACAGACACACTCCATAGCCCCAGGGATCCCAGCTGCAGCAACATTGATTTCTTCTATTTTTAATGTTGCGAGTGCTGCAGCGCTGTTCTTCAGCCAAAGGGCTGGCACAGGCACGCTGACCCCACGGACCCTTTCAGCCCAGAGTCCTGTGCTCTCTGAAGGGCTGCTGCTGGGGCATCCACGATTTGTGCCCATGGGAGCAAGGCTGGGAGAGCCCAGACCTGGGAGGCTCAGCTGCCTCTGCCCACTGGAGAGCAGGAGCAGAGCAGCAGCAGCAGCAGCAGGAGAGCAGGAGCAGGAGAGCAGGAGCAGGAGAGCAGGAGCAGGAGAGCAGGAGCAGAGCAGCAGCAGCAGGAGAGCAGGAGCAGGAGAGCAGGAGCAGAGCAGCAGCAGCAGGAGCAGGAGAGCAGGAGCAGAGCAGCAGCAGCAGGAGCAGGAGAGCAGGAGCAGAGCAGCAGCCTGCCAGTCACTGTAAGGAGCTGAGGCCACTCTTCACTCACAGGAAGGAGGACTGAAGCTCACCAGGATCATGCCTATGTTTAGGCACATAGCCAAAGCCCCCAATTTTGGAGAACAGTTGCTTTTGGCCAACTACATAAAGAAACTAGACATGTTGGAAGGCTCACTCAGCCCTTGAAACGACCAGAATCCCTCAAGGTCTCGCCCTCCTCCTGTGTTAGCTGGAAGAGTGGGAGATGATGGTGTGACTTAGGACCATCCATCAGATGCCAGAAGTTAGACAGACCTGTGTTCAAGGGATTTTCGAGGAATGAGAGTCCATGAGGATGAGAGCAGAGACCATGGCACCCAATACCCCAGCAGGTCCTGCCCACTTAACTCCTCCTGTCTCCACGAGCACCCTGAGAGTCCCCCCTCAAAGTGGGGATTACACAAGGGTCCCCTCAAAGTGGGGATTACACAAGGGTCCCCTCAAAGGGTCCCCTTGAGCGATCAGGGTCAGGCCTGGGGCCACAGACATGTTTCTGGGGAGGAAGGGAGGGCTGTGAAGAGCTTCCACTGCTGCAGGGAGGGAAGGTGCTGCCTGTGGGTTCAGCATCAGATGGCAAAGGCAGGCAATGAATGCTCCAGAACAAAATCTTGAAGGCACAGGTAATCCCTGAATACAATTTGAAATCTGAACTTCTGCTTTTTTTTTTTGTGCCTGGTGCCACAGGCATTTCTTGTCTGATTAGAGGCTCCCTAAAACTGGTTTCCTCATTCAGACAGCCACTCTGCTGCCCACCCCACCCCCAGCCAGGTGACCACGACCCTTCATATTCACTCTTGCATTCAACTGCAAAAATCTGAATTAGCAAAGACAAGTGTCACAGGTGCTCAGCATCTCCCACTGAGCCAAGATCTTTATTTGTTATAGCTGCCAGCCCAGTCAATGACTGCTCTATCTCACTGTGGGCAGGCATATTCCATCCTGCTGGTGTCAAAAGCACATCTATTTATTCAGCGTTGCTCCATGCCGGGCAATTGCCACGCTGTGGGGAAAGAAGATTGTGATCAGCACCATTTGTCTACATAATTGTGCTTGTTTCTGGACAATTGTTGGGTCAGAGGCTAATGTTTTTTATTTATAGTCTTTCTACACTCATCTGAATTTTCCCGTGCCTTTTTCTGCAGCAAAGAATTTTGCACCATTTGGCTTCTACTGTAGAAATTCTGCTAGAAATCTGAGAAAAAATAGCTGAAAGTAAATCCATTACACTCATTTGGACAGAATTTTACATTAGGGAGCTGGAATAGTGCCTAAGACTCAAGGTGCATTTCTAGGAAGAAATCAAAAGATCAAATACACATTTAGCTTCTTTTTTCTTCATATTTTATAACTACCAAACAGAACTCAAATATATTTGCCTGGATGCTATCTTTAAAAGCTGAAACAAAAAAATATGTGTTCCCTTTATATCTCAGCGTCCATTTCATCTAGTTCTGAAATTCCCTAAATAAGAAATAATATTAGTTTTCTTTATGGTAATAATTCTGTTTATTTTCACTAAGAGAATTCATTTAGTATTTTGCCTTTTTGTTATACTTATTAAATAAACGAATCAACATCTAAGTTGAACACAGTTGTTGCCTTAGGCAAGCCACTATTTCACTTCTTGAACACCTCAAGGGTTTCCAAATAGCCATACAAAGTAGAGCTGCTTGCTTCATTTTCCATTGTACTGCAGGCAGCCTGCAAAGGAAGTCATGCATACTTTTTTAATACAAGAATGGATTTTGCTGAAACTGCTTTTTGTATTTTTTAAAAGGTGCAATTTTTCAATTTAAATATATATTTTTATTTTAAATAGTCCTTTCATTTCAAACAAGATAATTTAACATTAAAAAAGAATTTTTAACAATGTGCTTCCAAACTTGGATTTACATTAAATTAACATGCAATATTCAAGTATTATGTGTCTGTTGGTAAATATTTGCTGACCATCAAACCACTGAGCTGGAAAAGTTTAAAAAACAGAGAAAACAATCTCTGACAGAAGTGCTTAGTCCAAGTTTGATATCTGTAGCTTTCTCTGCATGTTCAAAGGAGGTATTTTCTTCACTTTATTCAGGTTAGCTTTATGCAATATCTAGTTCATGCACAGTTATCTCTTGAGAGCTGATAAAGGCAGAAAATCTTACTTTCTACTGTAGGGAAAAGATCCACGGCAGAGACTGAAATCTGCTAATTCTAAATCTTGCAGGGCACAGAAAAAACCACACTGATCTGTTTACTCAGTACAAAGAGTGGCTAATTTGACTAATAAAATCACCTTAATATATGTAATGAATAAATAAACATAAAATTATGAAATGTCATTCATTGGTTCCTAAGAAAACAAAAAGCAAATATCAATAATCTGAATAAATTTATCAGAAACTTCAATGTAATTCCCTAAATGCAACAACATAGGTCCACTTTTAATAATCTAAGTACCTAATGTAAACAAAGTAGAAGTGAAAATGCTCTGTCCTATGATATTCTCACAGCAGTGAACAGGACTGATAATAGTGATCAAAGGTTTTTCTCCCATCAGTATTTTGACTACAGGAATTATGCTGCCAGTCAGCAATACAGTAACCAGGGAGAAGATGATGTAAAAGGAGGTTACACAGGTTTTTTTTGTGGTAATACTGTACTTCCCAGTCTAGATTATCAAACGAGGAGGTCAACCACCATTTTATTTACTGCTACACTTTGGCAGAAAGCCAGAATACTTTAATAATACCAACTGAGGGGAACAAACCCTTTTCCAGAAAACTAATTACAAAGTAAATGCACAGAAGAAAGATGGAGCGATAATTTCCTCTGACCCTCTATGTTTTTTACAGCACTCTTTCTTAAAGCAGAGGCTCCAAAACACAGCCTTCTGGTGTCAGTCTCACCAAAGTCAGACTCACAACCAAAACAAAACCAACGACCCCTGCTCTATGTTACCAATTTTTACAGTGAAGTTTCTTATCTGCTGTGACTCCTGATATATTTCCCTCAAAGAGTAGGACTCCTTAGAACACAATTCCCCTTTCTCTCGATGAAGAGATAAACTCTTCAGCCCTAAATTCAGTATGTTGCTATGCATGGATGGGCTGAGGTTACCAAGCAACCCAGGTGCTCGATAGAGCAAGTGGTCCGGACTGTTGGTATCATTTGCAAATTTCATTGACAAGGAAATTCTGTCAGCTTCCAGGTTGTCTGCAAAATACTGAAGACATCTAATTGTGAACCTTGCTGAAATCTTTGGCAAAAACTCTCCCTCAATTACGACTCCTCTTGTCAAGTATTTTCTATGTTATTGTCATCTAGCACGTGCTCCATTGATATTGTGTAGGGATAATGTTTTATGAGAACACTGAATAGTCTGAAGTACACTCTAATAAATACTTTGCTGGGGATACCGTAGAACCAAGGAAGCTGATAGCTACTGTGGTCAGAGGTGAGGGATTTGTGTTCCAATATTCCAATATTTAGTAGAAGAGGGGATTTACCCTGTGACTATTACAATGTAGTACAACAAAATGAAAGGAGGCACCACCACCACTGCTTCACCCGTGGCTATATGCCTATCCTTCTCCTTTGCTTTTGTAGCATTTCCCTCAAAACACAATGTTGCTAGTGAAAATAAGTTAATTTGTCTAAGCAGAAGTGGAGCCTCTTCCTTGGAACTTCCCCCCTACCCCCGCTTCATCTCAAAATTAAACCCTGCATTTTCTCCATTCAGACTGACTCACAATTTATTATTTATTTCCTGGGCTGATGAACCGATAAATCAGTTTCGTGCACAGTCCTGACATGCCTAATGCCACAGAGATTCAGTAATTCAATTATTAAGCTTGGATTCATTGTGCCAAACAGCCTCATTTTCCTTATGGTCTGCTTTTCATGATAAACAGGACAGAGCTTTAAAACTACATCTCACAGAGAAACCCAAGAAGAATGGAAGCTGCTGGCTCTAGCCTGTCTGCCTCTTAGCAAAATACAACTGAATGGTCGCTTAAGTAGGTATGGAAGCTTGTATTGTTATCCACGGCTCTGAAGTCACTTTCCTAATTCTGTTCCAAACAGGAAAGTGAACCACACCGAGGTGCAGAAAGCTGGATCACTCAGTAACATGTGACATATTTTCTACTTCTGCTTCTTGGGAAGAGAGAAATAGAAGCCATGACCCTGGGATCCTTTAAGACCCCAAATAAGACCCGAAAGCTGGGATGTGTGCTTATAGTTAAAATGCTTGAAAAGCCACCAAGCGAGCAATAAGAAGGAAGCTGTTTTATAAATATAAATCCAAAGATTTTTGTTCCCATGGGCAGTTATTAAATAGTGCATATTCTTTATATCACTTTTTCTTCATTTATAAGAAGTAATCAGAAGACTTTTGTTTTGCAGACTGCTAGTAGCTAAACATGTTTAATTATGATATACAAGGTCATGAAATATATGATGCTGTATGAACTAAATTCAATTAGTTAACTCAGAAATATGCAGTGGCAAAAAAGAAAGAAAATACTAAAATTTCAATTCCAATCATCCACAGAGTAATAAAACATGATTGTCAAAACTCAACCAACCTGTAACTGAGAACTGCTTTTCATAAAATCTACCGGATACACTGAAGTGTAAATAAGCAAAATATATTCCAAGAAGTAACAAATAACATAGTATTTACAGTAATTTTATGAAAATAGAAAGAAAGATGAAATTTAGTAGTGCTGTGAGAATACCATTGATATTTTTGGAGCAGCAGGCTCTGGATAAATAAGATCTCTCACTTAAAAAGTTAGGATAAGTGAACTTCATTGTTTAGAATAACTTTGTGTTTTAAAATGCAGTCTCTTATAAAAGTTAAACTTTATGCACAGGAAAACTAAAATTTTAATAAGTTCTGAAGCCCTCCCCCAACAAGATGTGAACAGGAAGGGCCTTTATTTTCTATTCCTCTTAGTAAGGATCCTCTTCCTCCTTATTCCAATGCAAATTTTTTTCCCTCTCCACTTTTCCCAATCCTTTCCAGTTCTTCTAACACTCTGTCATCTAAATGTAGAGGCTGTCCTCAGACACTATTAGTTCCAGCAGCTTCCAAATTCCCCTAGCTTCCTTTCCCTGAGTCCAGTGAGAACATAAAAATATTTAAATAATTTAATTTTTCCATCCTAAAAATATTTTAATGGGAAAAATGTTTCCCAAAACATTCAGAGATATGACCACACTTCCATTGGCTCTACAAGTTGGGATAAATAGGTGAGTCAGTGCTTTATCTCTGCTCTATCTGTAATATTGATTGGTTTCATTCTAGTTGGGAAATTTAAGAGCAGTTCCACACTATTCAATTTGCACTCATGTTTACTTGGCCCAGAAAATGAATGTGATAGTCCATATAATAAATACAATAATAAAATACAAGTCAAGAATATTGGAAAGGAAAAAAAAATCTGGAATGGAGAACTTACTTGTCAGAAGAGCAGTGATATTTAAAAACCTTCTGTTGGTGGTCACCTTTTGCAATCTCAAGATATCTAAAAGTGTTGAGTATGCTCTGAAAAGGAAAAGAAACAAGGATTTAGTAATTAGTCACCCATCAAATACAAAACCAATACTTGTCCAACATAGATTGCTTTCCCATTTTATGATGTTATTAATTCATAAAATAAGTTTTTATTTCCCCACTGGTTTTGTAGGGATTTTATGGGCTTCCAGAAGTTGAACTGCTCAGATCAAACTTCCTGGAGTGCATAGGGAGTCAGAACAATGAGAAGAGCAATTATACAACTTCTTATCTTGCATGCCTACATTCCCAAGCTCTTACAGTTGACAGAGAGCAGTGAAAATGAAAGAAGTTAAACAAGTCTGAACTCCTTTCTTTTTTAAAAAACAATATACTGGAATAAATGACTTTCCAAAACAAGCACAGAAAACAATGTCCCTAAATGTCTTTCCAAAAAATGATTACAAATTATTTGCTATCTTTTGGACTAGTTAATGTATTTGGCCTCCTAATTTGTGGTCTAGTAGCTGAGACTTGCTTTGTACTCAAACACTGCTGTACATTAAAGTCTAGCTTTGTCAATTGTCCTTAACAGACAGGGGAGTTGACTGTACCAAGAAGCCCTCTTAGCTCTCCAAAATGAAACTGAAAGACTGGGATGAGTGCTTCCATCTATGCAGGCTGTGATGGAAGGATTTATGGGATGTGGGAATTAAAGGTTGAACCTATGAAAAAGAATGTTAGAGGGAAAGTGGGTTTACTCTTGTGTTTGTTTCTCACTTTCCTATGCTATTTTCAATTGGCAAAATATTAAATTAGTTTTCCCAAAGTCATGACTGAGGGGTTTTTTTGTCTATTATGGGAATCAGGTTTTTTTTTCCTATTATGGTAATCAAGAATTATCTTCTTGTCTTTATTCCAATCTGTAAAGTTTTCTATTATATTTCCTCCCTGTGCCCTACTGAGAAGAGGAAGTGAGAGATTAGATGGATGGGCACCTGGCAGCTGGCCAAAGTCAGCCCACCACAGCTATGAAATAATGTTTCCACTGTCAATCTTTCTAAGATCCCCAGGACTTAGACTGGAATGGAGATATAAAATCCATACTAATAAAACTCTGCCTATAACACATAGGAATAAACAAAATTAGTAAGGAGCAGAAATGCTGCTCAGAGAAAACTGCATTAACAGGAAAACTTCATAGGTCTCTACCTTCTGTACTGTAGTGCAGCCACAAATTTGAAAATAAAAGCTTATAGTTACAAGGACAAAGTCAAATAACTACCACTCCCTGAAAGGAGACAGATGAAAACCTCATTTTAAAAAGATATCTACTTGTGATATGATACTGAGGTGTTTTTGGTCCATTAAGGAATTTTTGACAGCAATCATTGAAATATAACATAGCAATTTTTTTAAAGTCAGAGACGAGACTGATCAACTTGCAGCAACATATTTATTCTGTCAGCACTATTTTAGAAACAACTATTTAAAGTTCTTTCACAGCTAGGTTTTTACAGTCCTGAAGTTATTTACTTAATTCCAGATTTCATTAAGTTCCAGAACTCCATTTTAGCAATGATTATGATACTCATAGTACATTTCAGCTATGAAAAACATTGAAGTGCTGTGCATCTCTACCTGATATTGAAGGCTATGGGATAAAATCTCTCATCAAGTCAGTACTGCAGAGGATTATGCATTTGTTTGGATTCCCTTGGTTTTGGTCAGGATATGCCTTACAGTGGCAAAATTAGCAAAACCCTCTCTAAAAGTCATGGAATGAACTCTTTCCTGAGTTTTCTGCTAGAATTAATATTCTGTTAAAATAATCAACAACCCACTGAAACGGTGAGATCCATGGCAAACATTTACACTGCCTCACACACGAGAGAAACCTCTGGTAAAACAAAACCTAGAAGAATAAAAGTTGCCAGCAGAACTGAGCAAGTACAAAATTCTATAAACAATCTCCCATTTACAGCCCAACCCCTCTTGTAATTCAGTTGTGTTTTCAAGGCTAAATGACTAAGCTGTCCTACCTGTACCCTGGGAAATCTATAAACACACAGTGAAATTAACTACTAGGTGGGAAAGAGAGCTTGGAGACAGCCTTATGAAAATGTCACCTAAATCCTCATCAGCTGTCAAAAAAAAAAAAAAAAAGCAGTATATTAGGAAATACTAGGAATAGAAGAAGAAGAAACACGATAATGCTGCCAAAGAAATCCATTGCCCACCTAGCATTTTGAATATTGAATACAGTTCCAGTCATCTCATCTCAAAAATGACAGGGTAGCAATAGGAGGATAAAGAAAATGGTGACAGGATGATCAAAGGTATTTAATGGTTTCTGTACTAGGAAAGAAAAAAGAAAGGCTTTAGGCTTTTCATATGGAAGAGGGACAAATGAGGAAAAGGACTGTGACAGAGCCCCAGGACAATAATGAACAGTACTGAGAAAGTGAATAAAGAATGGTTTTCACTTTATTTCATAACAAAGGAAGCAGTCACAATAAAATGAGTAGTTAACAAGTTTAAAACATGAAATCCAAGAGAGGATGCTTTCCACAAGGATCATAATTAAAGGGTGGAACTCATTGCCACAGGATGTGGTGGGAAGCTGCAAACATGTGTGGGCTTCAAACAGCAAGGCACTGTAGTAGTAAAAGAAACATTGGCCAGTACTAGCCTGTGTTTTACCCAAAGCTGAACACTATAAACCTTCAGGTTAAGAAGCTTTACAGAGTGCTGTAGGGTGATACCGAGGGAGGTTGTCCTTTGGACTGTTTTAAATACAGCTGTTGCAATTCTTCTCATTAATTTTTCTTTTTCTTTTTTTTTTTTTTCTGAATACTTAGTCATCTCTTCCAACATGCAGAGGTTAGAGAGCATTAGTGCAAATATGTGATTTTAGATTTCTATAAACATATCTACAGAGGGACTTATGGACCATTTTAAGTTCAAATAGTGCAGCCTACGCAGGCAGGCAGGCTTCAGGCTAGGATTTTCTGAGGATCCTCAGGTCTGCCATCCAAGCATCCAACTGCTACTGAAGACTAAAGGGATTGGTAAACAAAACTCTCATTTATGGAAATAAAAGATGATACTGAATTTTCTCCCCTCAAAAAAGAAGAAACTGGCAATACCATTCCTGTGTAGTTAGTGGTCATCATCTTAAATGTTTCATGTGTCTCATGATGGGAGGCATAGAGATTTTCCCAGACAGATAGACACAGGATATAGGGAGTTGTCACCTTCTGTTTATTGTGGTGATAAAATACCATTATTTTGGTGATTAAGCAAGGTTGCTTAGCCTATCTGTGTCCATATACTGCTCATCTATTAAAGGCTTCCCTCTGAGACTCTTGTGCTACAAGTGAAGGGCTTGGGACTTCCACCCTGGGACGGCCGATGCTTCTGATCAGATAAAAGGCCATGGTTAGGAAAGGCTTTTAGAGGACTATGATGGAAATGTTCTGACTGGCAGACTAGTTCTCCTGTTTTTTAGATGGCAACTAAGTTGTGAGGTATGTCTGGCCCCACAACTCTTGGTTGCCAGATCACTAACCTTGGTTGCTATCACTATT
The DNA here is from genome assembly GCF_963513975.1 of Fringilla coelebs. NCBI lineage: Eukaryota > Metazoa > Chordata > Aves > Passeriformes > Fringillidae > Fringilla > Fringilla coelebs. Next base: position 65,797,239 of record NC_140028.1, read on the forward strand.
CTTTTCTGCTACTGACCCATGTTATTTCATTGAAAACCAGGAGGTGGGAGGAGGGATGGGGAATAGGCTGGTGTGACCCCTGTCACTGGGGAGTGAGCCAGAAGCCTGAGGAAGATGTTTTTCCAGTACTTTCATAGTAGTTACTCAATGTTTGTTCAGGACAGAAAATGTTTGCATGGCTTCTGAGAGTGTTAACTATCCTGAAAGCCAAATGTGTCATGCTAGGCCAAGCTGACTTGGTACTTTGGCTGCTGTTTTAGGTGGGATACTGGCTTAGGTAGGCAGACCCATCTGACCTCATGTAGACATTTTTAGTTACTAATTTTTGCAAAATTTCAAAACACTGAAAGGTTATCACAGGTCTGCACAGAGGATTATTCCAATTATCATTGTATTAATTATTTATTTCCTAAACTATTTTAGGAAACCTTGTATAAAACTCTGAAGATAAAACCCTTTGTTTATTCTAATTATCCTAGAATGTGAAGTTATACAAAGGTACCGGTGAAACTCAGAATTTTCTGCCCTCAGAAAATTTCTTGCACATTAGCTGGAACAGTTCCTAAGAGCCTTGCCCAAAAAAGAGAAACCAGACTCAAGAGATATTGCAGAAAAAGCTACTTCTAACTACCTGCATTGGAACAGTGACTGCTCTTAAAATTCATACACTCTACAGAGAAATAGTAGCTGTTCAAAATTGATGGGAAACAAATGAGGTTTACATACAAATCAGTGTGTTTGCATAAGTTCCTTCAAAGTTTATCTCAATTAACATGAAATTGTTATTCTGCCCAAGCAAAAAGACTTTTCTATGCAGGCATGTACTTACTCCAACACCTGCCCACTCTAAAAGGTCACAGCTCAGGTTGATTGGTATTTCAGCCAGCAGGGTTGTGTTGGTCTAGTGCAAGGAACTCAAGTCCCCGAGCTGAGTTTGTTTTCTCTGTGACAATAACTGGTGAATGGTCTAATTCATTCTGAGTCATGAGATTTTTGAGTTCCTCTTCTGAGGAGAGGGATTGAGAGAGCAGCCAGATGGGTGCCTAGCCACTGGCCAAGATCAACCCACCGGATCCTTGGAGCAGGCAACATATTTATGCAACTTTGTTTTCAGTGAAAATGTCAAAGACTGGGTTTGTTGCACCTCCATTATACTCACCAATTCCTTCAGTTAACTTAAACTGAACTGCTCTGAGCAACCCTTATATAGACAAAGAATGATTCTGTTCTCTGGGAGCACAAGGATGTAACCCTACTGTCCTACTACATCCAGTACAGATAGTCTGAAAATGCTTGATCCAGCCTTATTTTCCACTTGGAAATCATTAATGGGCAGACACATTTGTTAATTATGCATTGAATTTTTTGGACAAGGCACTTTTAGCATGTGGGAGGTTTTTCAGCTGTTTTCTATTGGCTATGCATTGTTAACAATTGTTTCTACTTTTGCCTCGTGGTGGAGGAAGAATGATACTGTCCATGAATGGCCACCTCATAGTAAGCAGAATGTCTCTTCTTGTTGAACAGATGAAAACAACTTTCTGCAAGATACAGGTGAGTAAAAAATAACTGAATAACAAACAGAAAAAAATTACCACGCTGGTTTGCACCTGGATTTGTTGTTTGTTTGATTTGTTGTGACTACAAAACCATCAGCATAGCAAAGTACTTCCTCACACAGGTGAGTATTTCTCAAATAGCTTTTTGGATCTAACAATTTTTTTTTTGAAATGTTAAAGCAGAAGTGAATCAGACTTTAACAAAACAAGTTTATTGGGACCATCATGTAATCTGTAATGCAAAGGTTGCCATATTCCTCAAGGAGTTTTGATTAAAAGCTATGGAGCTATGCAATCAATTAAAATAATTATATTTGCTCTAAGTTTGGACAATCATCTGGAATGATTTCATTTTCTTTAAGCTTGGTCAACCAAAGTGCATACATACCACCTGAAAAGGTCACATCTGGTAGGGTCAATGCATTTTCTTTGCCCTTCCAATACCACACACACAACATTTTTTAAGTCCCGAAGGCTTTGACATTGCATTACAATGGATCTGCCACCTCTAATATGCTGAGCAAAATAAGGCATACTCCCCAAGAGAGGGGAAGCACACAATCTGCCCTGAGGCTTCCCTATTGTTATTTCACTCAGAGAGACAGGCAATATCACAGTATCTATGGCAAGAGTGCAAAGGATTTCAAGTCCTCCCAGCTGTCCCCTCCCTAATTCGATACTGAGTGTTCAGTTGGTCCCAACTGTCCATAATGCACTGAGATTTCTTGGGGCTGCTAGAGAAATCTCCCACCTGCTCTTCTTCTAGAGGCAGCAGTCACTGTGCTACCTTATCCAGGAGCAAGCAGGTTTTTTATTGAAGATTTCCATGGTGTGTCAAGAAGCAGTACTTAAATGGTTAAACTTTTCTAATTGCCTCAGTGTAGTTTCATAAGGACATGTGCAACACAAAGATGTAAGTAAGCTGAGTAAGCATTGCCTTGGGAGGGATGGACAAAAACGAGCGTGGTGGTCAGTATGGCATCCTTGTTTGACAAGCTTAGACTGACGCTTAGGAAAAGCTGTGCAGATAGCAAAGAACAAGGGTTGTTTCCCTGACACACTCTCTAGGAGATAGCCTCTTCTCCATGCAGTAGACACTGATCAGTAATGGTTAAGAACAGGGAATCTCTAAGAGACTGTCTAGTTCATGCACCATCTCAATTTGGCATGCTTACTGTGCCTTACTGCTCAGCAGGAATATTAAAGACTTCCAGAGTTATCATTCTTCTCCACAGTAGGTATCAAAATCCTTTACTATTTGAGATGCAGTATAGTGCAAGTACAAAGAGGCTGTGCCACTGCCTCAGGTCTTGCAATGAAAGGGGTAGAACTAGAAGTAAAATTTCTGTCAGCTGTCCTAGGTGCTGTGCAAGCACCATCTCTGTAGACTGCACATCTAACAGGGGAGGGCAGAGAAATGACATGGGTCCTCATGTCACATAGGTGAGGCTTACTCAACCTTCATTATCTGATAAATTGCTCTGCCTCTGGAATAAGCTAAGGCTAATGAAATGGTGATGATATCAGAAGGGAACTGAAATTAAAATTCCCACTGTGAATTGCTGAAAGTTACTGCTAGCATCACAAAAGTGACACTCATTAAAATACTCCAGCAAAGCAAAACAGGACAATCGTAATGCAGACTCACAACGTGCACAGAGAACTGTACAGGAGATATAGGTATATTAGGAAGAAAAACCTGCTAACATAGTATCAATTTAATCAGCTATTTTTATTGCAGGACTAGAATAAATTAATACCTTGTTAAAAGAATCTGTGGGCACAGTCCCATTTCATTTATATATTAAAATGGTCTTGCTTTATAGAAGAATCCCATTCAGTGACATCCTTGAAATAATTCACATGATTAAGATGAGGAAGATTTTACTTAATATGGTCAGCTGACATTCCTGATGCATACCACACATCACCAATTATATTGTTAGGTTATCCTTACTCAGCACTGCAATACTTAAAATGATATTTCATCCATTCAAGTATCAGTATCGATCTCTGGCTACATTAAATATTTCCAGTTAAACAGTGTGAAAAATCCCACCTTTTAAGCTATGGTTTCAGTTAAATAACTCAGCTGAAAGGGACAAGAATAATGCTTACTTAAATTCCTCATTTCACATATCAGAATGATTGGCAGTAATCTACCTCATTCAAACAGTGATCTCCCATTGCTTTCCAACAAGATAGAAAATGGAAACGAATAAACTTTATCAATCTACAGCTTATACACATAATAAATAGCATGTTGCAATCAGTAAGCAAATCTGTAGGGGTACAGTTTATAGCAGCAGGTCATTTGCTTGTACTGCAATTCAGATCATATCTGCCTTGCAATTTTACCTGCTGTGTTTCCCAGAACACTGTGGTGATCCCATTGTTTAAGGCAATTTCACCATGCAGAAGCACAGTGATGTTTCTCTAATTTAACTTGCACACAGAAGTCCACCTTGCCCTTCCTTGTGCCAGAAGGAAAGGCATGGCTGTTTCCATTGCTTACAGATTAAGACCTTCTTATGGGTCCTCTTTGATCACTAAGTGTGACCTACAGCAGAATACGTGATGCAGAATCCCACTCAGTTTGCAAATCCCTGACTACCAGCCTAAACTACTCCCTTCCCACCTCAATCCTCCTTTTCAACAGCAAAGCTGTTTTGTTTTAGTGTATGAAAATAGGATTCCTCTTATAATTTGTGCTTTCCCTTCCTCTCTAAAAAGAAAACAGAAAAGAAAAAGAAAAGCTGATAGAGAAAAAAATGGCTCTACAGACTGAAAGAAGGTTAGAGAAAGTGTGCTGTGGAATTACTGCTAGCCAGTTCCTCCCATCCAGCTCCAGGGTAGGTTTGTCTATAAAATAAGGAAGCAGAATCTATTCTACCTACAGCTACATCATTACCAAAAGCACTAAGTAGTTGGGGGAATTGAAAAGTTGTATACTGAATAGAGCTCAGTTGATGATTTCAGGTCTAGGCACTCCTGGGAAAATCTGCAAGCTAAGCAGGGGTTCAGCAAATTTGAGATAGCCTAAAATATTGTTTTGGGGATTGGGCCATGTGGTTTGCAGCACAGTCAGTTGGTGGGCTGAGGGTGGAAGCATGACTCAGCCCTCTGTGCAGACACTGGACAGTGGCTTTCATCAAGCACAGGAGCCAGGAAACACCGTGCCTTGGTGTGGCAAAACACCCCCTGCCACTCCCTGCTGCTCCTTTGGGAGAGCAGTGTGCTGCTCTGGCACAAGGAATGCTGATGCAGCAGAAGGTTAAGCAATAGATCCAGTATTTCTTTGCTCCCTTAGCTGTGCAGCTGGCATGCACTGAAGTTAGTTGGACCTTTCTTATGTCTAGCAGGCACAGTAATAGTTTACCTGCTCTTTGTTCAACTTCTCACTAAGGGAGAAAGAGGCCCAAGGGAAACCTGACCCTTTTTGTACCAATCTGCCATCATTAAACCTCACATCTTTGTGCCTACATCTGCAATAACATCACAGTCTATGGACTGAGAGAGGTGCTGAATTTTTTTATGAGTAGCCATTGCATTTATAGTGAAAACTCTTCAAAAACATGAGTTCTTTGAAGCACTACAGTGTTTATAATGAAAAAAAGAACTAAGTCACTATAAATATTTAAGTGTCTTAAATAAAGATTAATTAAGGATAGGCAGGAAACTGCCTTTGCTTTTAAAGCAATAAATTTTTAATTGCTAAGTATGCATTAGTAACAAATTGGTGTTCAACAGTGATATAAAAAGAGAAATCTGAAGGTCAAGGATACAGATCATGTACATCTGCATGTAGAACCCTGGACTATACTTGAGCAAATACTGCAAAAGTATATTGAGTAAAAATGTATATAAATTTGAGTAAAATGATACTTTTAAAAAAGAATTTACTATATTTTTTGCTTGTATGACTTTATGGTCATATGGAAGAGCATCCCTTAAAAGAATGCAAACTGCAAATACCTACTAAAGAGTTCCATGTGGCTGACATACCACTGATTAGGAAATAACAGAACAAAGAGAAAGATGCCAATTAAAAGAGGCAAAAACATCTACTTTTAACTGCATGGAAGAAGCCACAGCTATGGAACATGAACATAAACAAAGAGTTTCAGTTTTTAGGCATTAAACATCATGGTTATCCATCTGAAAATAGACACAGATATTCCGTGTGCAATATTGTGGCTTCTTTTAAGGTATTGTCAACCTAATTGAAAATAAAGATAATTAATTACTCTCTGGTCTATTAAAATTAATAGAAGCCAGAAAAGCACCATGAGTTCCATTATTCTCCAGTACTCAGAGAATCTGGAAAAACTGGCTTTGGAATGCAATGGGCAAGGTACACTTTGGTTCTGTTTTTGCATAGTGCCTTGGTTTGTTTTGTTGACTCACACTCCCCTGTTGAGTTAGCTTATTTTGTTTATTTGTACAACTGCACACATCGAGCTTTACACATAAGTGAGGATATTGCTGTCCATCCAGGTTCACAGTGCTCAGTTTTGAATGTTGGGTACTAAGCTGAAGAAGCAGCGCAGTATGTTCACCATGCACCAAGTGAAAGTGGATTCCTGCAGTAGCAGTTGCATAAAGGTAATTCTGAAATGCACTTTCATGACTGGATGAACTGAACTGAAAAATCCAACCAAACTTCAAAAAGAATCTTACCTGAACTGAAACCTGTTCTTCACACAAGGAACATAAACCAGACTGAAACCAGGCAGTCTCCCTAGATACAAGTGTGGCCTCCTAGCTTGCACAGAAGGTCTCTTTCCTATACTGTTGTTTCCCTTTGCACATTTGGAGCCAAGAACATAAGAGCTATAAAAACAAAGGGCCAGAGAAAACCTCCTTGTGTTCCTCCCAGCTGCTCTCCTGGCAGGATGTTCATCAGAAAGCAGGTTTCATATTTTTTTCTTGACTGTTTGAATTTCCTAGATGCAACCTTCCAAACTGAGCCCAGGCCATATGAAGTAGGGTATAACTATGATTTTTCAGGTACTGACCAGCTGCCCCCTAATACTTTATTTAAGTTTACAGTGGAGCAGAGAATATGAAGCAATGCACTAAAGTGAGGGACTCAAAACCAGAAGAAGTGGAATAAATAAAAGAGTGTTTAATAAAAGAGGTTTTGAACTGCATGGTTAAGACGTAGCTGAACACAATGGGTCACATCTTCAATTGGTAGAAATAACCTTAAGACAATTGATCTCAGAGCTACACTGGTTGTCACCCTGCTAGTGATTAGCACAAGGGAAAAATCCTCCAGTGCTGGGCTCCCACATTGCTAAGCTTTCGTGGTTTGCATATTTTATAAAACAAATTGTGAAAACAATCATGAGCTTTCATTTTACAAGCTGCACTCTTAGAGAACCTCAGCAACTCAGCTGGTGTGTAGTCCTGGAGCTGCTCTGTCTCTCCACAGCATGGACTATGCCCACTGTCAGGAAAACTGGGATAGCCTCCACAGCCTCTCCCCAGTTGTAAACACTTTGGATCAAGGGATTGAGTGATGCCTTCAGTCTTCCCAGTATTTACCAGGGTAGCTTTTTGAGCACCAAGGAACATCGTCCCTGAGGATAGTATAAAATCTTCTAAGCATTAAAAACAAATGGGGGGGAAAGAAGAATTATTTTTTTTAACAATTTCAAGAACTGATTTTCCTGGGAAGTGTATTGAGGTATAGACTTAATTCTCAAATGTGTATTCAGCTTTAATGGTCTTTCCTTTAACCCTCGTCAATTTAAAATGTTCATTTTAAAATCTGTGATGAGGCTATTTTTCACTCCCTATGAATTTACTTATATCCAGCATAGGCCATAATCTTGGTTGCACTAATAAGAAACAAAGCCAAGTGAATTTGACATCATCTGTAAGAACAGGCTCTGTTTTACTGTAATAGGTTTCCTCCCTTCCCTCCAATATACTTTCTCTCCCATAACACTTCAAGAAGCCACAACACTCCTTTCTTTCCTCAGTTGTAGGTGTAAGATTTTGACAGAGGTCACATTTTAGGAATGCTTAATATTAAGAAATTATTGGCACTGATAAATGTATCAAGATATATATTGATTAAATTAAGAGCTTAATCTGTCTAGTTTTGCTAGATTTACAAGATAAAGAAAGAATGATCAGAAATGCATCTACCTAGATCAAGGTACATTTAGAAATAAACACCACTGCTGGCAAATAAAACCACAATGCCTTTCAGTATTATTCACAAAGATTGTTTTGGTTGCCTGGTCTAGTGGTTTGATACCAACATTTTCTACTGAGGATTCCCTGCTGAAGCCATAACGTGGTGCCACGCCAGCCCAGCTGAGGGCAGAATCAGGACCCACACAGGTATTGACCACCAGAGCCATGGTCCACCCCTTGCCCACACAACTCCTAGTCACTGACATTTCCAGGGATTTCAACTGGTGCTCAAATCTGGCTAACAGAAACCAAGACACATTCTTTTCTATAAACTTGTAATTTTTCTACAGCACAAATGAAGCAAGCACGTCCCTTATAATGGATGTCTTTCTATAATTTGAGCAATGAATGTGTTGAGGCACTGCTGTAAACAAGGTGGGAAGACTGCTCCTGTGCATCAGGAGTAAAACAAATAAGAAAAGACTGTACAAAAAAGATGTTTTCTTGCTTAAACAGATCAAATCACAGCATGGAACTCAGAATCTGACAGCAAAGCACTAATTTGCTTCTTTGAATGATGCAGATTCAATCAATAAATCCCCAGCTATCAGAGCAAATCCTTCAGGGCAGACCAAAAAATCAGAATTCACTCTTCTTTCCACAGAACATTTGACATATTTAATCTTTTTTCTCCTGTACCTTATTTCTAAGGTATTGAATCCATATGTAAGCCATATTTTATTTTCATCATATGTTTCCATGCTCACATTCCTTAAAAAAAAAAAAAAAAAAAGCAAATAACACATAATCAAGCTTCAATGAACCAGTGAACTCCTTCTGCACAGCAGAGATTCCACCAGGTACTTCAAAGTACATGCCTTGCTCACTAAGGTCAGTTTGATGCCAGTGCCAGTGAGAAATACCCAGAGCCTGAAAAGGAATTCAGGAGGGAGCAAGGGAGGAAACTATAGCTTCTATAGCAATTAAATATCAAGGGAAAGTGAGCTGTCATCATACCTGTGTTCAAACAGAAAGAAATTAATTTATGTCAAAGTTAGAAAGTTAGAAATGAAGTAATAGGGATCACTTTAAAAAGAAACTTTTTTTTTTCAAGATGGCATTACCTTAACCACAAAATGTTAAATATTAATATTCCAAAAGAAAATATTTTAAAGACTTCCCATTCTATTAGTCACAAGAGTTACAGGAGGCTTCCTGGTAAGAATTTACACTTCCAGAAATGACTCCCTCCTCCCAGGTCCCACTGTGCCTAGTCCAGTTGTATAAACACCCTGTGTCCCAAAGACTGCTCTTGCTGGTTGCAGAATTTTGTGTAAATAAGACATTTTCAAGTAATCAATACAATCAATACAAATTGTTCCTGCATAAATGGTCAGGCAGGACCATAGTATTTTATGTGCAGGTAAGATATTTAAGAGGAGTTTCTTATGTAGTTAAGATATATAAGTAGCAATTAATTAAACAAGTGCTGGATGGTGCCTGGGTTACAAGAAGGGAGCAGAGCAGGGGTTCAGGGGCTCACTCCACACAGCTGAAAATGCTGCTGCAAGTGCCCTTACAGTGGAGACTCCAGCCACCACCAAACACCAACTACTTTGCTGAGGAGATCTGATCCCCCTCTATGATAAGATCCTCATAATTTTTCAAAATTTATCAATCACTCTCCCTGAGTGTCTATGCAACAGCAGTATGGAAAACTAGTGCCTAGTTGAAAGAAAACAATGGAAGAAGGGAAGACTCATAAAAGATTGCCATTGATTTTCATTCTACTGTAAGAAAGGCAAATTCTGTCTGGAGACACATAGCATAAGTGAAGACTGCAAGAGAAATGAAAGGAGCCTGCTGCTTCTCCCAATACAAGAAGACTCAGGTGAGGGGATATAAAAAAAAAAAATCCGTTCTTCATGCCCACAACAGGCAGGACAGGAAACAATGAATATAGGCCACAACAAGGTAGATTCAGGTTAGAAACAAAGAAAAACTTTCTTTCAAGAAAAGATCCTGGACGGGGGATTAGTCCATAAGAAATGTTACAAAATAATCTGCAACTAACATGGGCTTCTTGATCATTTGAGTCCCTTTGCAAACTGTGAAAACCTCTGTTCAGCTGTATCCCAACAAATTCCATGATGCGCAAAAGTAAAGAAAGCATCGAAACATATTTCTGTTACTAGTAGAGCTTATAAGACAATTAAGTTCCCTGTTGCTATGTTGTTAGAGAGTTTTAAAGCCTTGAGACACCAACTAAGTAAATGGGCATTTGCCCTCCTAGACACATTAGCAGATGAATAATCAATCTGATAAATGTGTAATGAAAGAACAACTTGACCCAGTCCCTGGAGGTAACACACAGACATGATACCATAATTTCTCCTTTAGAAGTGCCTGTTTCAAGAACAGGCCTGGGAATTTCCTGTGATATGAATTGGTACCATCATGAAGTGTTTATCTTTACATGCATCTGTTTGCAGCAGGAAGGCCCTTTTTGTTTAGATTGAGACAGCTGCCAAATGTCATGCCCCTCTGCAACACCCAAACCCTTGCCGGCAGCAGTGGTGGCTCCTGCAGCCTGACTGCTCAGAGGGGGATGTAAGAAATGCCTTACATTGAGTCTGACACCAGGAACCTGTCAGTCCTCTAGCTCCCAGCTGGTTGGTGAGCAGCCAGCAAGAGGAGGCACAGAGTACCAGCAGAGAGCTGTGGGATAAGGCCAGCTCCTTCAGCTCCTTTTCCAAAGGGGGCAGGAGCAGGGAAAGCAAAACTGCCGAGGGGAGAACAATTTGTCAGCAGAGAGGGCAGACAGTGTGCTGTTCCCTGTTCCCAGGAAGGCTACAGCAAAAGTGCAGGTGAAATCATACCTTTAAACACAGCCTTTAATCAAACAGTCTGCTTGCCCATGACACAGGGTTTGCTGTCATTAGTGAAGACAGAGTGTGGGATACCCTGTGAAGGTGAAAATCCACAGAAGAGCTGTGAAGTACGCACTGGTGCCTGTAGAGCCACGGACTTACTGGAAGCACTGCCTGCACAACCTGAGCCTTAGAAAACCTCTCACACCACTGCAAGTTCTCTCCTATGGGTAGTCAGTCCTCCCTGAGCTCTTCCTTGCCCATCAGTTTACTGTAAAAAGATTCAGCACCATCTGTGGCAACACATTCCCTTCCACCTGCACCGCAGATTTCACTATGTCCAGTATCTCCCTCCTTCAGACTTCTCTAGGCTCATGTGAACCCACGTGAACACCATTTAAATTCCTTCCCAGAGATAAACATCAGCTTTTCCCACACTGTTTGGAGGAATATAGCAATCAGCTTACCTTTTTAAACACAGATTCAGCTGCTGAATTCTTCTTGAATAATTATAACCAAAATGATATATTTGACTTGCAGAAAGCCATGTGAGAAAAATCAAGTGAATCTTGTGAGAGTCCAAAAATTCTGAGTGGCTCTCAAGAAGCTACTTTTATTAGCAAGTGCACATACAACCTCCCACTCATTAAAATAAAAAATATAAATCCCTAAATAGTCATAAATTAACTGTGTATTAAGGTTCAACGCATGTAACTGTCAGGTTTAAGGAAAAATGACAGCATGCAATACAGAAAAAGACAAGTCCATCTTCAGCAATTGTAATCACAAATTAATTAGCTCTGATATAACTTCAGAAAAATTTTAATAACGGCCATTCTCATTTATGAGTTAAATGCTGTTGTTGATGGGAAACATTACACCTAAGATAGCACAATACAAAATAGCACCTATCAGCTGCTGTGTCTTTTGTGGCGGTGTCCACCCACTTTGCTGAGGAAAATTACCAATGAACCTCAGAGAGAAGGAAGATGTTGCATGTGGGTATTGGCGCAGAGCCTGACAGCATCAGAGCCCAGTGCTCTCATGGCACGTGAGAGGCTGAACATGCAGAAGCAGAAATTGTGTTGGGGAAGGAAGGGTTGTTTCCTTGGTTTTGTGAGTTCATTTTTTTACCTCCTGAACCTTTTGTATTTTTCTCTAAGTCAAAGAAAATAAGTTTTGTGATGCAGGATATTTGGGAGAGAAAAAGAAACCAGTGTTACTTTGTCTATTCCTTCATTGACCTGTGCCGCTCACTATTCCTTGTTTTTCAGAGCTCAGCATCAGCATTAGACTCCAATTCAGCATGGCTACATTGCTATCAATCACTCTTTTCTCCTTAGGAGAAAAATACATTTCTTGAGTATAACTGCTACGTATGTTGGTTCTTCTTATTACAGGCAGATGACAAAACACAGCAGCTGAGACTGTATGGTGTAATCTGACTGACCTACATTTCACTAAGTACCAACCTCCACAGGCTTTAAACACGTTATTTCCTACTTTCAATGCATTCCAGCATTGAAACTAAAGTTTTCCAAAAGTCTCCTTACAATTGAGGAAGATTTCATTTAACAGTCTGTGCAATCAGATGGAGGCATGACTTTCTGTGTTTATTTATAAAGTATGCTGTATGTTTGACTCATATGTCATCCAACAACTGCACCAAATCCCATTTTTTACTCTTACACTTCATCCTAAAAAGACTAATACAAACACGTAATTTTCTTCTGAGTGGATCATGTTGAAAGGGTTGAAGGTACTAAGGTTTAGTATTTTACAGCTCTGAGGAATTAAATGGATAATATGGAATTGAAATACATTTTTTCTGATCAGATTTTAATAAAACATTATTGTACCATCTTTGAATGGTTGAAGTGTATTCAGAAATATCAATGAAATCTCAACCAGAATGAAATTCCATTCATATTATATTACAGCATCTTCGGGCCAAATAAATAATTATTATAGAACACTTAGTTTAGAGGATAGATAGATAAGTAGATAGATATGTACATATGTATAATAAATAAATAGATACATAGATATATATGTGCATGCATGCATATGTGCAAACAAAACATAATAACAGCTTTAGCCTATTCAAGTACAATGATTTTTATTAAGAACATGATAGAAGGGTACAGTGTACTAGCTAAAGGGACACTGGTCAATCAAGAATTCTATTTATTGATCTTCCTTTAAAATATTCTGCTGTTAAGATATTGTTAAAGCATCCCCTTCGTCTATGAAGATGGCAGTCAAGTGGAGGCAGACAAACCCGCTTTGGAGACTGCTATTGATACAACAACAATTATTCTGAGGGCAGAGGGTTGTAGATGTTTCTATTGTGTGTGCCAGTTTCCAAGCGCACTGGCAAACATGAGAACAGTGGTGGCAGAGAGCACATGCCTGGGCTGCAAACCAAGACAGAGCTGGCTCATCTGGTTTGAAGCCCAAGAGGTCTGATGGCACCTTGTCGGCAGGAGCACGGGGCGGGCGCGGGGCGGTGAAGGTGGCCCTGCAGGGCTCCTGGGTGCCCACCCTGGATCACCAGCCTGCAGCCACAGCCCACAGCAGAGAGGGGTGCTCGCCATTCTCTTGCCAGGCAGAAATACACATTTGCATTTTAATTATTCCAGAGCCACTGCAAGTGCTAAAACTTGGAGAAACCAAGGCCAGTAGTGCACATCTCTTACGCTCTTCTGCCGTGACTCTCATAATTGCTTCACCACTGTTCTCCACTGCTGCTCATTTTTTCTTTAAATTGCTGAACATTTATGGCTTCTAAAGACAGATTATTTTCTTGAACTCCTCTATAACATACATTGATCTTCTTTCTTATGTGTGGAAGTAATAATTATGTAGCTTTCCAATAACCTTAATTAAAAAAGAAAAGCCCCAAATCATACTCCATGGTGCTGATACCTTTATTCTAACTTGTATCTGCTCTTATTTTCAGTGGCAACATTTACTACTGTTGTGAAGAGCTGCAGTTCTGTATGTGAAGCATCTTGATCTGAGAAATAGCTCTGTATATCCCTGATAATAAATTTTAAGGTTTCTAACTTCTCAAAATTATTTATTACTTTTCAGACTCTGAGAGGCCAAAATATTATTCCAGAGCACCTTCTCTGGGCATGTATCAAGATGAGAAAGGAAAATCAGAAGATGCTGTTACTACCCTGACAATTATATTTACCAGGCAAGGCTGTAGAGAAGGAAAGACAGAATTACATCCTAAAATCACTCAAAGGGATCAGCTATCCAAATTTTTTTCATCACTCGATCCAAATAGGGGCTGAAAACTCATTATATCAGCATTAACTGATCACAGCAAAAGACTGTTGGTTAAAATGATCCTTCTGGTTACAGCTCCATGCACCAGGTTAATTCAGACAGACTCTCATCTGCCCATTAGCTCACATGCTGGAAGAGAAAGCTCATGGTCTTGGTTCAATGCACTTTTCAGTCACTGCTTGGCACTGTTACAGGTATTATTTAAATACCTCTCCTTTTGAACGTCCAGAATCTGACTTCCAGAATAATTTTGTTAATGAAAGCCTCAGGTCCACATGAGATGTGAAAATAAACGTGCTCATGTCTCTTTAAGAACTTAGTAAGAAAATAAAGTATAAAATATTAACTCTGGTCAGTTTCTGTGTGCCATTCCAGGTGTTGATTTAGTCACTCCTCTCTTTTGAAGTGTGAGGCTGACAGAGGTCCAACATGCAGCAGTTGTGTTTTCCTCCTGTCCCCATCCAGGAGCACACTGGGTGCAGGAGCAAAGCTGCAAAGAGCTTGGGGTGCTCTCTTCCCTTAGCTCACATCTTTTTGAAGGGGCTGTGGGCCAGGGTCCCTCACGCTACAGAGCAGTCAGGTTACCATTCTTCACCCTTCTTCATTGGTTTTCACCCTGCCTTTGACAAGCTGCATGGCAACATTCATTTGGTCTGCCCTACCATCACAGCCTGATTTGTAACCTGACTGCTCAGCTGTCAGCTCCACTGCAGGTTGTGTTTTGTTTTAATAAAACTGTGGGAGTGAGACAACTTCTTTGTACAAGCGTGGCAGAGGCCTGGAGCTTGCCTAACTCAATCTATTAAGGATTTATATATTAGATGGTCTTCAATAGCTATTTGAATATGAAGTGTTAGTGATCTGACACAATGCTCAGAATAAATTTAATTGACTTTTGTTATTTTTTCCTTTTTGGGGTCAGAAGAACTGAGTGGTGTTAATGCTTTGCTACTAGAAAGGCTCCTCTACCTATTAGTGAGTGCACGAGAGAGTACAATCCTACCAACACACAGGACTAAACCCCAGCCTGTTGAGGACATTCACACTTCATATTAAAACCTAAACATTGCAAAGTATTTAATTCAAACTGGTGAAGTTTAATGAGGATCAAGCTAATCGATGGATTACCTATTTTTTTCTCAAATTTCCAAACAATTGATACAAAACACCCAAATGCTTTAAAATAGCTTCCACATCCTCAATAAATAAGGCACCTGGATTTGTCTCTCCTAGAACTACACTAACTCACACCACTTGCCTTTCTCAAAAGGTAAATGCAAGCTTGTGGGTTAAAAAAAGACAAGGCTCACTTAAATAGGAATTGAGGAATGCAGAATCTTTGCAAAATTTAATTAATAAAGTAAAATAAAGTAAAAGAAGTATAGCTAAATATACAGGAGACAAGTAGAATTAGATTCCCAGGGCAGCAACATTACTGGTTCTGACAAGGTGAATTTATCCAAGCTTTCCAGGATGTCAAATTTACCTCAGAACATGCTTATATTTTTCTGTTCCATCTTTTCAATCTGATGACATTTCACAGACTGCTGTGCCATTAGCAAATAGGTTGCTACTTTTAAAAAATGGCTTTGTCAAGCTCAGAGTTTAGCAGAGAAATACAGTTCTGATTCTGACACCTGTGCTTCAATTCACTATCAATCATCAGGTTAATTATTGCTCAGGAGGTAAATGTAAACCAAGGTGCAAAATAACCTGGAACAACTTTTGCACTCTTTAATGCCCTTTTTTGCCTCATTGATGTAATCAACAGAAGAATGAGGAAAAGGCTGAGATTCTTTTCAGTAGAAAAAATAACTTTGTTCAATAAAAACCTCTTCACAGGTCTTCTTTGACTCCATAAATTCTTTAAAATGACATTTTGGTCTGATTGTTGTTTTCTGTTGACTTGCATAAAGCTGCAAATCATTGCCTGTCTTCTGCCTGTAACAGGATATATATGCAAGGTATATTTAACTGGGTATTTTATCAATTTCATCTATCTGGAAGAATAGCTGTTTTTTACAAGGTTACAAGTAAGACACAGGTCTGATTCTGCAGCCCTGACCTTGAGTTCCATTGTCTTATACTTAATATAGATAACAATTCCAAGGAATGATATAGAGCCATTAATTGACTCAAAGGAAGATATTTTTTTTGCCTTTTTAACACCATTTCAGAAATTAAACGTAGACCAATAACAAGAGTGTTTGGTCAACTTAAAATTATTTTGATTTGCTTGATCTTCTGCAATAAAGAAACACAAGAAAATAACTGAAATAAACATGTTTCAAACCTCAGTAGGGAGGAGTTGATTTACTGTCAAGAATTGCTTTCTGTGTCCTGCACTGCCCCTTGCTGGAGGACCTTACAAATGTGACAGTGTTAACTTTAATAGCAATACTAATTAAAATGTTTTATTAGTATCTGAACCATGAAATAATTTTAAGATACAATGATTGCACAATTTATAAAGTTGCTTAATCAAAAGCTCATTGCCATACACGTGGACTTCTTTTCTGTAAAACCACTGACCATTCCCACTTGCAAATACTAGTTTTGATCCATATAGAGCTGATGAACATAGATAACTTCTGGTAGTTTTTAAAATTTTTCTTCTTTTTTTTTCTCATAAACAATTACTATTGAAAGAAGAAAATAGTAATATAAACCACACAGAAATATTAATGCTTTACTGCTAATGAAAAGTGGTGAGGAATCCAAGTCAGGCAGATGCTTTCCTATAAAATATGTCTAAAATGTATAGTAAATGTGAACATGATCCATATATAGAAATGAGAATAAGAAAAAAAAATTAGCAATATTTCTTACCTGTGAAACTCCCTTAGCATTTCCTGTTCCCTTTGTGTGTGTTATTGGTCATAGATACATTAATTCATTCTCACAATTCCAAGCTTGACAAAAGAAATACTCTTGATTATCTGTGTCTGCAACAGCATTTTCCAGCTTTATGGTTCTGATCATTATTTGATTTCTTTTAAGTTTTCCATCATGGATAATATCCAACCTCAAAACCAGAACATGTTTTCACAAAACTTTTAAAGGTCATTTGTACAATTGTACAAATATATACAGAAAATCTGCATTGCATGTTAGAAGCTCAGGGAACACTTTCCTGTGTTAAAGTAAATTAAAAAAAATGCTACCACAATGCCACTTGTAACAAAATTATTTGTACTATTCATAATCTACTCATAATTTATTCAATTGTGATGGTATTTTTAATTGGATCCTATCTTCATATATTTGAGCTTTAAAGAAAGGCTCTTCTATGATGCCAGATTAATGTAAGTTTGATGCAAGTTACTCTATCCTTGTCTTTCAATGGGAACAATCCTTTGTTGGTGCATGAAGCCATGGACTGACCTGCCTTGAGCTCTCTCTGAAAATAGACATTCTTATTTGTCAACAATTAGTAAAGTGCTCTATTGTACTGGACTGAGTGATGTAACTGCCCTGAAAGATGGTGAGGTGTAAGGGTCAAAACAACTTGACTACACTGAAAATATTGCCTTCAGTTTTAAAATGCACAGGAAAAAAAAAAAAAAAGAGCCAAAGGCAGTTAGTTACTTAAATGCCTTTGAGAAGTAGCAGAGAAAGCCTGAGGGAAGAGCCCAGCCCTGGCCATACTGACAGCAGACTTCCTTCTGACTTTCTCAAACTTTAATTCCACCCTCAGACTTATAAAGCAACTTGGGAATTCGGTCAATAATGTAAAGGGGCCAAGTGGCAACAAAAGGAATTTATATGTACCTCTTAAATAATTCTCCATGCTGACAGATCTGTGGGTGGTAAGAACACTATGGGAAGAGAAATCACTAAAAAATATGAGACACTATTGGAAAAGAGCACCACCAAGCACTGCCATCTCTTTAAGAACTTAGAAAGAAAATAAAGTATAAAATATCAACTCTGGTCAGTTTCTGTGTGCCATTCCAGGTGTTGATTTCGTCACTCCTCTCTTTGGAAGTGTGAGGCTAACAGAGTCCAACATGCAGCAGTTGTGTTTTCCTCCTGTCCCCATCCAGGAGCACACTGGGTGCAGGAAGAAAGCTGCAAAGAGCTTGGGGTGCTCTCTTCCCTTAGCTCACACACTTCCTGCTACTCAAGGGAAGCCCAGTGTGGCCATTTAAAATGTCACCTCACTGCCCCAGCTGGTTACACATCTTCTCTAGGACAGAGCATCATTAAAGGAAAAAAAAAAAATCATCTTTGTGTTTTTCAGAGTGGAGAGCCCTATGTGAAAGCCAGCTTTAAGCCTGCCAAACACACCAAGCCCCTTCCCAGGAAGCCTGTAGAAGAGCAGAATTTGGATGCTACCACAGACCTAGCATGACAAAAAGGATGACAGTAAGTCTCAAGGGTAAGACAGTGTCACTGTGTTTCATCTGTATAAAACGAGGCAGCCCAACTCCCAGTTCACTCGTCAGGCTTGATTGAGGGGGACAGAAGGACAATATATTACTTCTGTATTTGGCACCAGTCTAAGTGTGGCTGGAACACCGTGCCTATTTCAAGCATCCAAATTTCAAGAAGGATGCTGAGAAATTGGGCAAGGTTCATAGCAGAGCCTAGGGAATGATTACAGAATTAGAAGACGCGCCTTTTAGTGAGGCACTCCAGAAGGGTAATCTACTGAGCTCATCAAAGAGAAGGTGAAGGATGGGGTCTTAATCATAGCCTCACATCTAATTTGAGAAGCAGAAGTTTGACAGTGAAACAGTTTATCTTCTGTCTAATTTTCAGAGGTCCAGTGGTTGAAAGCTGAGTATAAATACATTCAGATTCAGAAAAGACAGAGGCAGGCTTGTTTACTAGTGTATTTCATTTTAACCAGGAATGGTAGTTAACTTCTGGGGGGGGGGAAAAAAGCATGCTATATTTTGCCAGTGATGTCAAATAAAGATTGATGCTTTTCTAAAAAGCTGCATTGTAATTCAAACTATTGGGTACAGGTTGTGTTTTTTCTTGAATGATTTAAATAACACAGAATGTACTTACAGAAACAATGTCATCAACATATTGTACTGAAGAGAATTGCCATGATTTCTGAATGTAGGTCCTTTAATTCAAAACTAGTTGTGCCTAAACCTGAATTTAAAAAGATGCCTACAGAAAACTGAATTACTAAAGGAACATAACTACCAGCAACTTGTAGGTAGAATGTGAATTTAGCTAACTGCAAAAAACATACACAATATCTGCTTCGTTAAGGGCTATATTCTGAGAGACTGCTTTGCTACAATGCTCCCCAAATAATTCCCAGTTATTGATTTGCAATGTCCAAGTGGATGAATGTGACTCTGATAAGGATGATGATAAGAATGAATGCTTCAAAGTTGAATGATTGTCCATAGCTGTCTGACAGATAAGCTTCTGAACATGTCTGACATTACTAGGAAAATACAACATAAAAATTGAACAGCTATTGCTCTAATCCTAAAATAAAACTCTTTTGTATATGCCTTCACCTTCACCAATTACCTGCAGGTCTAAATTTCATAAATAAAAAAGTGTATTCTTTACAACATATTAGCTAGTAAACAATGTTTTAGTAGACTAAAGAAAACATTACAGTAACCTGACATGCCTTAATATTAACCTGGAGGTATGCCAAAATCTGCCTGTTTCTTATTCAGATTGACTTTTATTATCTGCTTATCAGAACCTGAAAATATTGACTGCAGAACTGTCTATTCCTTTTGTGTGTCAAGCTTGGAAAAAATGGTTGTCAGTCAGGAGTCAGATTTATACTGCTGCCTTGACATACAAAAAGTGGATTTTACTAGAGACAGCCTAGCACTCTCTTAATTCACTGAGTGATTTGGCTTCACACTTTGTTGCCCTGGGAAAATAATCTAAAAATACATTACAAATACATTATCTCTCATTTTAGCAGGCATATATTGTTGAATTCTTACAGTATTTTCAGCATTGTCTTGCAGTTAAAGGTGAGAGCAAGATTCTCTTGTCCTGTCAGCCGGGATCGCAGGATTAGCGAGCAGAAGGCGCCAGAGTAGCAGGACAATAACATTGCAACCCAGCACTGCCTAGGGCTGATGTTCCATTTGAGCCTCCAGAGCCTTTCCAAAAGGAAAGGGAATGAACATGATGCTCGAGGGCTCAGAAGAGGTTCATGGTGCCCCAGAGAAGCTTGCAGAGATGGGCATGACTGCATGCAGTTTAAACAAACTCAGCCCATGCAATGCTTGTTGTCCAAAACAATCAGAAAGATAAAAACCAACTGCACACCTAAAACATGTCCATGTTCTGAAGGAGACTCCTTTTTTTCCCTTCCAATATATTGTGTTTCTTTTTATGCTATTCCTGTCTATTGATTTTATCTTTTTAGGAAAGTTAAGTACTAAATCCCTTTGTTTTTCCACATACTAATAATAGGATAGTCTTATCAAGAGAGACATTAAAGCAGCCAGTATTCTCAGAGCAATCTGCATCAATCCAGGTTAGTAAAAAAAAAATGCAGGTTACTACAGAGCTTAGGAAATGAAACATTGATCCTAGGTAGTAGCACTAAGAGCTTTACAGGTTTAATGTTTTACAGCTGTGGAGGTGTATGTTTGTATATTTCTAAACTGCTTAAATCAGTGGGATGCCATACTATAAGCCTTGAGGATCAAGCTTATTTTTGAAAGTTCAGGGGACAATAACAAATGATGACACAGATTTTCTATATTATTCTGAGCTATATTTTTGAAAATGTAAGGTGAATTCAGAATATTTTTACATTAGATAGACTCTTGCAGAATTTTATCTTCAGCTAGGCCTGGGACAAATACTTACCTTTTCCTGTCTTGCCATATTGTGCTAATTTTTCTTTCACCAATTACTGTGGGCACAACAAAGCTCCCCAGCATCATGGCAAGGTGAACAAGGCAACTTAACAAGAGTCAGGAACCCTTTTCAGAGGGATACATACTGTACAAAGGTGAAGTTGCAAAGTGTGTCTAAGCAGATTTTAGCAAGTTATTTTTATGCCATTTCAGGGATCTGAACTGGTTTGCTGTAGATGGCACTCAAGTTGGCAGAAGGTGGGTGGTGTGAGCAAGACACTGGGCTTTGAGGGACAAGAATTGAAGCTCTGCATCTGGGCACCAAAAACCAGATGAAGTCATACCCTGAAACTCAGTCTAGAGGAGTTGGGGTTTTTTTCCTGCCGTTTAAGGGGTCCCCCTGAACCATTCAAGGAACACCAGAGCCAAAGCAAGGGAATACAGTCAGCTCAGAGGTGCTATGTGGCATAGCATAAGAATGTGTTCTGGCAGATGAACAGTTAAAGAGACATAAGCATTTCATTGCAAGATTCTTTTAGAGGTTTCTGTTTAGCCCTACCTAGCAATAGCAACCAGAAAATCCTGTTAAGCCCCAGCATCAGTAATGTACACAGAGACATCCTTCTGTAGAAGGAAAAATGTGAAGTCAGTATGGATTGGGGCCTAGGGATGAAAATGTGTGACTGGATGACACTGCATACACTGCATACACGTTGCTACACAGCAAAGAGATATGCTCATCTAAGTTGCATAAGGAGCAACAACAACACAGGTCTTGAATTCTTCCCCCACCAAGTTACAAAAAAATGCGAATTTAACATCAAGTTGTTGATTTTTAATCCTCTGTAGTGGAGATTTTACAACTACTACCCTCAAAGTAATGCTTTGAAAACCATAATTGCTAGATAATAGTCAACAAAAAGCCCACATACAAATTTTTGTGCCAAGAAGGGCAAGCTGGGTATGTGTATGCCAGCATACCATATTACTTGTTAAAGCCAAGGTCTCATGAATAGTGTGCTCACAGGAAACCTCATTACAGAGAATAAACTAGCTACTACCTAGCAAAAAATGTATCTGAAAATACACTGTGAAGAAGCTGAATATTGATATACTGCATTTGAGTCCAATGGGGAAAACTGTCAAAGATTCCAAATTTCAGTAATACCTGTGTTAGCTGAGTTAATTGGAAGTCTTACCTATAACCTCTTCTGAATATTTCCTCTTCTTGTAATGATCTGTTATTTCCTTGCTTGTTAATGGAACAACAGGTAGAAATTTCCCAAGTGACAACCTGCTCTGCAGGCTGGCTTATAAACACAGAGGAGTACATTATTGCCATCCTCTGTTAAAGCTGTTTTTCTGGGGATACAATTTGCAGTCCTCCTAACCAACTTGAAACAACCTCAAATACCTTGTTTTGCTTTAGAAAGGCAAAAAACCAGCACATCAATTTTTTTTCTTTGAAGGAATTCTTGGATACTACAAAGACCTGTTTCAATTTTTCTAAAACTTCAATAATGTAAAAATTGAACACTTGGAGATACTGTACCCTAGAGCTATAACTGAAGGGAATATAATGAGATAGTGGTAGAGGGAAAATACACTGGTAGGGAGTAAAAATTATTTCATTGGGAGATTTTCTCTGTAAGGTTTCCATTCATCCCTATGCAAGAAAAAAAAGTAAAAAAGATTATAAAGGAAGAGTATACACTAATATATACAAAGGGTAGAGAGCTGCAGTCCTTTTTTTTTTTTTAATTAAACAGAGCAGAGTATGTAAATGCACATATATTAGCTTTCAATATATTACTGTTTGTTTTCCCTACTTTTTTGGCAGAGAAGCTCATTTTAAAAATAAGAAACATGGCAGGATGTTTTTCTTTAATTTAAAAGAAGGTCTTGTCCTTCTCAGAAATCTTACTCTATTTTAACTCACAGTAGGAGTTTTTTTTAGCTCCTCATTACACGATTCAACAGAGGTATAATGGGATCTCTGCTTCGCAAGAGGAGAAGGAACACGACACAGGAACACTCTACAAGCTCAGAGCAGCATTAAAATCCTAGTGGAGCAGGCAGATCAAGTTTCTTTATTGGAAGTCAGTTCTGGTCCCAATTGTTTTATGTTTAAGGTGAAACTTGTAAAACAAATTAAAACTCAAACATTCCCATCTAAATTATAAATCCTATGATTTATCATTAGACCTAAAACTACCAATGGATACATCTCCAATGGCTAGGAATGATGGAAAATCTGCATTATCTTCATGCATAATCATTTGCCATTTAAATTTTTCCTATGTTTCCTTTCCTAGCCCTAACCCTAACCCTTTCACGTTCTTCGCTTACAATACTAATATTCTTTTAATGAAGCTTGTCTATGTGAATTAAATTGTATTTGAGATATGAAGGATTCAGATGCTCTGTTATTTTATCCTGTTTTTCTCTCTGGATTACTTTTCCTGAAACAAAAAGGCTTCGGCAAGGAGGTGTTGCCACTAGCTCTCAGCTGCATGAAGAAAAGATGTCAGAGCAGCACTTTGAGCATCCAATTTAGATACGGGTAAGTTCTATCTGGAAAATTTTAGAGAATGCTCGGATAAGAAGGTTATCTGCTGACCAGCTGAATGACAGTCAAGAAAATGTAAGCACCCTTCACAAAGGATGGTTGTATCAGAGAGAGCGCATTAATCAAATGAATGAGAACCTCCTATTCAGAATCATTTACAAAGTTATTTTACCAGATAAGAAACAGCTAGGGTTCAAGAGTGTATCGCTTCTAAAACATGATTAGATTCCTTAATCTTAGGAGTGATGAATATTTACTCTGGAGCTCTTGAATGTATCTGAAGATTTACATACATTTATTCCAATAATTTAAGGTTTGACAAAACACTGATACAGCCTGTAAGCCTTCCCTTGTGGAGGCACAGCTGAGCTGGCAAAGCAGCCTTCTGCCAGTAGAGCTGACAGTCAGTACATCAAGGCACATGAAAGAAAACGTGGGATCATCTCTTTTTCTGCTAGAAGCACTGCTGCATACCAGAACTCCTGCTCCTGGGGAAATTCCCAGAGAGGCCTCCTCCTCTGCTCCTTGTGCTCTTGCTGGGTGGTCCTGGTAAAACCTTGACACAGATATGGGGTCTCAGCACAAGAGTAAATGTCTTTAACAGCTCCATGAGCAAAGAGACCAGGACAATGTGGTCCCTGGTCCTGAGGCACTGGACTGACTCACTAAGGAAGTGTGAGTTCCCGTGGAATCTCCTCCCAGGGTGCCAGCACCAGAGGGGCTGCACTCATTGAGGGGTATCTTTGCTGCTTGGTAAGCTATCAGGAATCTATCAAGTCTCTCATTTACAAAACAAGAATGAATGAAAAGGTAACTGTAAAAGAACAAAAGGATGGAAAAGTAACAGGCTGTACCAAAACCAGAGAGCAAAGAAACTCAACTCATGACACTCCCACGGCCCTCCCTAAGGAGGGGTTTGTATTACTTGCAAATTCCTAATGCTAGGGCTATCCTTTCTTACTTTGATTATGATGATTGTTGGAATGTATGTATATCATAAAAACTCCCCAAACCCATTTTATGATATCTAATTTACAGAGCGAAGAAAGTAGAGGAGATTCCTCAACTAAAAGTTATATTCCTGGCTCTTATTTCAAACTGGGTCACTTTACCAGATAACATGATTTATTCTTAGCTCCTCTTTAAGAAGGAAATAGGTGTCCAGCTGCTCCAGAGACAGTGCATTTCTTCTAGACCTCTATGGTGAAAAATGATCAGCAGCTTGGTAGTTTTATGCAGTAGGGTCTCTGCAATGAGAAAACTGCAAGTTTGCTTTGCAAAACAGAGGCTTACTTGGAGCCTCCCTCATCTGCTTTACCACTTCTGAAGAGCTCAATTCCTTGCAAGCAGAGGAGCTTCTCCTTTCTTCTCTAAATACCTTTTCTTCTGTATTTTATAGTGTTGGGATTTTCTGCGTCCCGATTACTGATTTTGATGTAACACTTCTCAAAGTGTGAATGCACATCTGTGGGCATAAGAAATGCTAACACTGCAGTATCTACATTTTAGCAAATGTTACTTTCAATAACATGCTTCATTGGAGACAGCAAGAGTGTGTTTGTGTGGAACTAATCTTCTGGAAAAACGAAATTGAGCCATCTTGATAAGATAATTTCCACCTAATATTTTAGATGTGCGATGAAGATGTCTACAGTCAAACGAGTACCCTGCGCTTTCTTTAGAGTCAATGAAGAGAAATAAAAATTTGGACTATATGATTTATGTGACCATTTTTAAACACATAATTTAGAATGGACTCATGTACATCTGACAAGTGCTTATTACTTTCTATGAGCTAAAAAGGCACTAACTGAGGAGCTTGGCTATGTCAACGTTTACACTGTAAACATTTATTTTGGCGTTGTGAATCCCATCTTCTTTAAAGTAGAACAAAAAAAAAAGGGGAAAAAGAAAAGAGCAACTTATGAAGCAAATCTGATTGTCAGAAGTGGGTCTTGAAGAGCTGGAAAGTTGTTAAATTCCTTGCATTCTCTAGCTGTGCTGCACAACTTCATAATTTGAATCTTCCTTCCATCTACAACTAGATGCTGTTGATTTAATTTCACACAGATACTAATTCATTAACAATCAATTTAATCAACTAAGCACAATCAATGCATCTCCAACTACAAATTTGATTTCTTAATTGTACTAGTCTCTTGTAATCAGTTTTGTAAAAGAAAAATGTTTGCAGGTTAATTGATTTTTATTGTACTGGCTTGTTAAACTTCCATAAAATGCTAAAAAGAACACTGAGAGCTTCTGCCCCCCAAAAGAAACACACTTATAGCTCTGCAAGAATAAAGCAACTGAATCTTTTGCAACTTTGCCATGCTACCAACTTAAAATAGTCACCTGCAGAAGTTCAATAAGTTAAAGCACTCTGAAATGATAATGAGATTCTCCCACCAACCACTGGGAACTGTTAGAGGACAGGTGAAATGTGATACAGAAGTATTTGTCTCACAAAGAGAAGAAAAACACCTGTCTGAAAGACCTAGCACAGAAATCCATTTTGCGTTTCAACTGGCAAATACGTTTGAAAGTTCAGAGCTTA
Organism: Fringilla coelebs; assembly: GCF_963513975.1. Taxonomy (NCBI): domain Eukaryota; kingdom Metazoa; phylum Chordata; class Aves; order Passeriformes; family Fringillidae; genus Fringilla; species Fringilla coelebs. Next base: position 65,823,053 of record NC_140028.1, read on the forward strand.
CAGCAGAGCACTGGAGCCCTTCCTTTTTCCAAACCAGAAAATGACACTGGGAAATTATTTATCCTAGAGTTTCATGCTCTCAATTTCCACTATTTGAAATTACAGGAGTTTTTTTTTTCCTTCCTTGACAAGAAGTCATCTTAAGGGGACAACAGACAACAAATTAAGGAGGTCTTTTGACTATGATTGCCAGATTAATGTAATCTCTAGTTTTATGTGTCCTGAAGTACAGAAATAAGAGAAGCCCCCCAAACCACAAAACCACCAAACTCGATTCCTTAAAAAATGGGGAGAAATTTGAGCCTTCTGGAGGAGCAAGAACTGCTACCAAAGGATGCTGAGAACAAGAGAGATTATGTCTTCTTATATTTCCAGGATTGTTCCACCAATGTTTATGGTCCCTCAGCATCAAGATATTCAAGGTGAGAGATGTAAAAATGGACTTGTGGGCAATGGCTGTAGTACCAGTTTATTGATACACAGTGTATCCATTCTGTGTGTTTTAGTGCACACTTATCAATGATGGTTTGTTAGCTGTGCATGGAGAACTTAAAAATGTATTGAGGTTGTGATATGCTCTAAACTGGGTGTTCAGCTGCAGTTTGAAAAGTATTTTCTCTGCACTGGGGATGGAAATACGTGAAATTGGTTTCTTTATCTTGTGGGTTAACCCTGGCTAGGCACCTACCAAAAACTACTATCACTCTCCTTTACAAGTGGACAAGGGAGAGAAAATACGACCAATGAGTTCACTCACCAAATACTGTCATGGGCAAAACAGACTTGAATTTGGGATAGGAACTGAATTTATTATTAACAAAATCAGAGCAGGATAGCAAGAAGATCTTAAAGACACCTTCCACCACTCCTCCCTCCTTGCTGTACCTCCTCTCCTGTAGGGGTGCAGGAAGATGGGGAATGGGCATTATGGTCAGGTCATCACACATTGTTTGTCCTGCTGCTCAGGGAGAGGGGTCCCTCCCAAGGGAGACTGTTCTCTGTGAATGTCTCCAATGTGAGTCCATCCCACAGCCAACAGTTCACAAACTGCTCCAAAGCTGGTCACTTTTTCATGGGGTGCAGTTCTTTAGGTACAGCCTGCTCCAGGGTGGGACCCCCACAGGGTGACAAGTCCTACAAGGAAACCTGCTCCAGTGTGGACTCCTCTCTGCATGGGTCTGCAGGTCCCTGCCAGGAGTCTGCCCCACCACAAGCCTCCCACAGGGTCACAGCCTCCTCTCAAGCATCCACCTGCTCAGGCGTGGGATCCTCCACGGGCTGCAGGTGGATATCTGCATCCCTGTGGATCTCCACGGGCTGCAGGTGGGTATCTACATCCCTGGGGATCCCCATGGGCTGCAGGTGGGTATCTACATCCCTGTGGATCTCCACGGGCTGCAGGTGGGTATCTACATCCCTGGGGATCCCCATGGGCTGCAGGGGCACAGCTGCCTCACTGTGGTCTGCACCATGGGCTGCAGAGGAATCTCAGCTCTGGTGCCTGGAGCACCTCCTCCCCTTCTTTCTCCACTGACCCTGGTGTCTGCAGGGCTGTTCCTCTCGCACATTCTCACCCCACTATCCTCTGGCTGCAATTACTTCTTCACAGTAATTTATTTTTTCCTTCTTCTTAAATCTGTCGTCACAGAGTCATTACCACCATTTCTAATTGGCCCAGCCTTTACCATCAGCATATTCAGCTGTGTGGCTACCAGGGACTGGTTCCACTGGACATGAGCAAGCTTCTGGAAGCTTCTCACAGAAGCCACCACTGTAGCCCCCCCACTACCAAAACCTGGCCACACAAACCCGATACACCATATCACTGTCAAAAGACAGCAGAGATTTTTGTAGAACTCATCAACTAAAGTAGTTATTTTGTCCTGTAAATCAAGGTTCTGCTAGAACCACTCCAATACCTAACTAAGCACTAACTAGAGGAATTAAAATCACAAAATGGCCAACAATAAATTTTTTGCCATGGTGCTAGCTCCATAGCTATAAATAGTAAGACAGGACTGGAGGAAAATTGTAATTTTTCCAGTTTTCATTCTTGTGAGTTAGCACATCAAAGATAATTCAGGGTAGAAAGGTAACCTCACACACTGGAAGAGATGTATAAATATGACACCATCCAAAGATCCAGTGACACTTCACAGGCTCAAATACTACTTCCAGCAAAGTAAGGGGCAAGGGGAAATATTTCTCTTCTGCTTACTGGTGCTACATCCCATTTACAGATGCATAGCTGACCAAGGCTCAGCTCTGAATATTTATGATATATGATCAGCATAATAAAGGTATTTATGCACATAATTGATGGTTGTACCTATTAAAGTAGTTTGATCAGTGGAGCAAAATACATCAGTATGAAATTGCTGAAATGACCAGCACTGAACCTTAATGGGCTGGGAATGCATTGTGTTGGCTTTAGGGAGTTTTATATCAATATAATGAAAGAGTTTTCCTGAGTAAAAATATTTTGATCCAAAAAGAAAATAAATTCCCCCCACCCCCTGCAAAAGTCCTTGGGCTC